>NC_134173.1:8355136-9638000 GCF_964188355.1 Buteo buteo | reverse complement strand
CCAATGACATTCTTTAAAAAGAAAACCACACTCTTGAAGGTTGGAAATTAGCAGAGGAGGATTTATGCTAAGCTTTCAAGCATGTTATTAACAGACACATGATTTATTTTTACACTCACTTTTCTAGCAACTTGTATTCAAGCTCATCCAACAGGATAGGTGTTAGTGTTTGCTCCAGGAGCTGAATTCCTTTTTGCAGCATTATTATTCTGTGGCTGAGGACAGTTACTTCCCTTGAGACATTAAGCTGATGATTTAGACAGGTGCTTTTGTCTCTTCTGGGGCTTGACTCATGTTAATCCTGATAGCAGCACTGTTGGCCAGGTACCTAAGCTTAGAGGCTTCTGTCTGCTATGCTCTGTGATGAAGAGGACTGAGATATTTAACCTCAAACACTAGCCACACTTCATGAAAGAATATAATTTTTATAGCTTTCTCAATGGGACATCAGTGCTTTGTATAGGTCATAGTATAGACTTTGTTCTATGGGCAAGACTGGGAGGAAAAATCAGGAAAAAAGTTATGTTGTTTAGAGCAGTTAAATACTTCTTAATAATTGAATTTCTAAATACATTTCTATGTTTCTGTGTCTTACCTTATCTCTAAAATAGCGTAACTTAAAGCTTTCTGTTTGTTTTGTTTTCCGAATGGTGGTGAGGAAAAGCCTAGTGGTTTTCATTTCTACTATGTTAGACTCATTGAACTGATTAAATGGTGTTTGTTTTTTTTTTCTTTTTTCCCCTTGAACTGCAGACACTGGAAATGAAAAAGGTTGTTAAGAGCTACAATAAAATGGCTGCAGTTCTTTTGGAATTTGAACTTATTTATCATAGAGCCTGGTGCAGGTTTGCTGACCAGGCTAGAAATGCTCTGTGTGCTTCCTTACTTGTCAGGCACCCAGAAACCAAGGTATGATTTATTCTTGGTATTACTGTTGCATTGTTTCATATTACATATGCTACTTTAATCATATCATGGATAGACATACACAGCATTAAAATAATATTAATAGGGTTAAAAAAATGAACTACTCAAATTGTTTGGGTTTTTTTTTTCCTTTTTGTGTATATTTATGGTACAGAATTCATCATGTCTTTTTCTTCATAAGGCTTCTGTCTCATTCAGGGCATAAAAGAGGTAGTATCCAGCAAATACATATCTATTATTGACTTATCTACATCTTTTTAGATATTGTTTCATGTTTTATTTTCTATGTTAAGCAAAATTTTAGTCAAGGAAGGAATTGTTGATTGTATTGCAATCATTCATTAATTTGCTTTCAAAACTGCTTGCTGAGACAGAAAATCTTACCATTCTTACTTCACAGATTGTTTTTTCTCCTGTAGTGCAGAGAAATTATGGTTAAAATGTGGCATTTTTTGAACTAATGATTCCATAATGGACAAACAGAACCTAGTTTTCAAATTTATTTAGCATCTTAATAGCATTTAGTGCCCCAAAAAACTGTACAGAGATCAATCTTCACAACATTTCTCCATAGTCTACCAATGGAGAAACTGAGATGAAAAGGCAGATTAGCTTCCACAGAGTGTGGCTGCAGAACTAGAATTAAACTTAGGAAGTCACAGGAGCTAGGTGGTTAGGGCACAGTGAAGGAGTCACAGGAAATTGAAATCAGCGTGAGATATTGGTTGATTAATACTTTGAAAAATGCAGGTATTTGTAGAGGAGGATGAAGATCTGTGTAGAAACATGGGTATCCATTTTAAAAATCTTCTCTACTCATCTACATTTTGTTACATGTTCCAGTTGTATCACGCTACACTTACCCACCAAACTACTGCCTTATTTTATCTTTCTTTTTTTTCCCCTTGTACTGCTACATGAAGGAATTACTTGTAAACTTGGACCCAGTGGTCCTGGAAGTACTTTATGAAACAAAATACCTGAAAAAAATGCATTTTGAAGTTCCAGATGTTGTCCTTGGCTTGTGTGCAGATGAAGAGCAGATTAAAAGACATCAAATGGAGTGAGTGAACAGTTTTGGATTTGGTTCTTATCTGCAGATGGGAATCCCTAGCTCTGAGTCTGTTGCATATGCTTTTGATTGATTATAGTTTTTCTCTTTGATGGAGTTCAATTGAAATTTAATTGCTTTCCCCTGCATTTCCATAGTAATATTGGTAACATGCAGTTGTTCCTATCTCCACAAATATCTCATTACTAGAAAAAGCCTACATGCTTTTGTTTTGTTACTGCAACAGCTGTTCTGTAAGTGGGGCTCCTAGGTACTGTTAAGGCATCTATGCACTATAACATAGGGATTACACTCCGATATATTACAGTTAACATCAAAAGCTTTTTTTCTGTTAGAAAAACAAGCTGGAATTTACCACTTGATTAAGGTGTAACCCAGACATTTGTACAGGTAATACATCACCTAAGTTATAATTTGCTCTCTCATGTTGAATATCTGAAATAACTTTTGTTGATTTTAAATAATTTCTGTCTGCTTCTTGTAACAGTCCAATTCTGTGCTGGAAGAGTTCTTTTCATTCTCGGGGATGCTGATTATTAATTCTCCAACTCACTAAGCAAGGATGATAGGTCTTAAAAAAGTCATCCTTTGTGAGGAGTGTTCTTTATGTAGTTTTTAAATAGAAGGGGACAAAAAGGGAAAAAGTTCAAAGAGTTTCATAAACACTTGAATTCAAACCCCTCCTCCCTTTTTCTGTTGTTAAAGCTTTCAGTCTTTCACTCTTCTAATACCACATTTTTCATTAATTATCTGTGGAGTGTTTTAGGGCAAACTAACCTAAAATTTCTAATGCGCAAGGCAAGCTCTGTGTGCTACAGTCCTCTAAAAAGCAACAGCCCCAACTTCTGCCATCCAAGAGGAACAAAAAAGTACAGAAAATATTTGCAATAAAAAGATAATCCAAACTTACTTTCTACTCTAAAAAAGACTTCATACTGACTCCCCAAGCAAAGAAGGAATATTCAGAGACTGTAGATTTTTGCTTTAGCAACAGTGGAAGAACACTTTTGGGTATATTGCAAATGAGTTATCTCAGTATACGGTTTGTAACAATGATGTTTAAAGTCATGGTTTTAATTTGACACAAAACACAGCTATTACTTTTTTTGCAGTGGTTCTTGTAAGGAACTCATTATGTATCTGACTTCTGAGTTGCATTTGCTTCTAATTCTTGTTTATGCAGCTTCATTACATAGCTCCATTTTCATGGAACTACATTTGTAAGCCTTGATTCAGAATTTGGCCTTTGTCTTTGGGTTTTGGTGTCCTAAGTGGTTTGGATCTAGCTTTTCTTATAAGCAGTGTCATTTCATACCATGTCTTGTGAGATAGGAAGAAGGGAACAAAAATACCATGTTTTCAATTTCCTGGGTTTTTTTACTGTAATTAATTTTCCTTGGGAGAAAGTTTCTCTAAATTGATCACAGTCACTTTACTGGAGGTACTTATTTCCCCAGTCTGGTTCTGCTGTTAGTGGGGAGAAGGAGGCTTAGTTTGAGCCAGGAAGAGCTGGGAAGTGTTCTTATTTTTAACATGGGATCAGAACTTGCAAATCTTATTAACAGAAAATGTGTCCAAAGTTCTGTATGTTTCAAATATCTGAATTAAGCACATTCTTAACACGACCGTGTCTTGCAGACTCCAGAATCTATTGATCAATTACAAAGAGCGTCTGAATGGGATTCCTGTTATGCTGAAACCAGTCATGAAACCATTCATAGGACAAGTTGAGGATGCCCTTACTCCGGGCCTGATGCAGCTGTCATGGACTTCTTTGAACATCAATAAATGTATGTAGTAGTACAAGAAGTGGTGAACTGTTGATGCTGTTAGGTGGTATCAGCCAGATATTTCCCTGTTAGTTTTAGGAAGAGCACTCCATCTATATGAGGGAAAGACATGCCAGGTCCTTCCCTCCTAATTATGGAAGTAAGCCAGACATGAATAAGAAGAGAATGGTGTCCTGCTCTAAACTGTGGTGATCAAGCCAGGGCTGTTTGACAGCTATCTTTGAACAGCCCTTGTTAAGTCATTTGCTTTACCAGGCATATCCTTTTTGTCTCTCCCTGGTGATGCCCCTTTACCACTCTTATGTCCTCCCACATAAACAACCCACCCTTTTTTACTCTTGTGATAAAGTGGAAGCAAAATCACTTTAGAATCACAGTTTCTTGGAATTTGTCAGAATTTCTTAATCCTACAAAACATTATTGGTCACTGTATTGAAGTGACTTGTTGAGGAGTGCAGTGAGAGAATAAGTGCTCTGGTCCTAAAAAACCGTAAAAACACAATAGTTATCACACTTTTTTTTTTTTTCTTCTTCTTTTTTTTTCCCTAAAGAAAGAGGCTTTCTGCCTCCTCACTTTTGGAAAATAATTAGTGTCGTAAAAGGATTGGTTTTGCTCACCCCCACCTCTCTCAATTGAGGCATTACAAATTCAGTTGCTGAGAGTACACTGAAGTCACTAAATTAGTTAATTTACAGCTGTGTAACTGAATATGTGGTTTGCCATGTTTGACTGCTATCCATACTGCTGTATTGATGGGAGAGCCTGTAGAGCCTTGACTTTTGAGCTTTCTTGCAGACTTCCATGAGTAACCTTGCATCGTATTATTATGTCTTGTGTTGCAGTTCCATTTTTGATTTGCATGCGTTTTCATTTACTAAGCTTAAGCTGTTGCATCACACTTTCAAAATTATCATGCATTTTTACTTCTTTCCCCCCTATCAATATCTCTGTAATCTTTCTCCAAGTAAGTGACCACATAATGAAAAAGTTAAGAGCTATTCTCATGCCTGCATTCCATTTTTATTTCTCTATGAAAAAATGTGTTTGTGCACTGACCTCTTCACTTTAGGTAGGTAATGATAGCTTGACTGCTACAAGAATGTGAGACAAGAGAACAGACATGGGGTGCTTTAATAATGTGTCTTATCTTTTCTATAGAAAAATCTTCATAACTTATGCTGAACATCCTATAAGTGACATGTCTAAATTCAGGGTTGAAATTAGTAAGAGGTGCATAGTATTTGGACATTTCTGCCCAAATCCTGTTTTTTTCTAAGAAAACTTGTTTTTAATCCCTAATTACATGTTGAGCTTTTTCCACACAACCAGTAAGATACAACCTTATCCCTATCAAATGCAGCATAAAGTTGATTAACTCTTATAAAATTGTCATCTAAATGGACATATATAAAACCATCAGCAAGGCTGTTATGTTGCAGTTCCATGAGAAAACAATAGCTCATGCTTGGAAATCAATTTTCAGTTGAGGTAGACTGATGTTAGGCTTTCACTTTTCTTCTTCAAAATGAAAAGCAGCAAGATAAACAGGAACAGATGCAGCCTAAATCTGAACATGAAATGGGGCATGGGTTTTTGCAGCTATTCATTTGTGACTGTGCCATATGGCTCTGACCAGTGCTTAAGATAGGGCTGGCCACCATTTAGCTTTACTTGACCTTTGCCTGACCAGAGCACAAAAACAATGGGAAGTGGTTTTTCATGTTTGTTTTATAGCTCTAAAATGAATTTTTTTGTTTGGTTTGCATAGTTTAGTAACACGTCATAAGGAAGGTCTTTACAATATTATTTCTTTATTTATTCATTTAGGTACTATCTGCACTATGTTAAGTATCTGAATAGCTGTAATCTAGGTTTTAATGTTTTTTTGGATCAGCATTTGCTCGGGTGAAAATTGGGCTTTGTTACAAGGTAGAAGTTATGCAGCAAGAGTATCTGGGCTACCTCCTGTTTCCTGCTACTGCAGCTGGAATGGGACCGTCCCTAGAAATCAATGCTTTTCTTGAGTGTATGGATTGTGTCATTTTGAAGATGTGCAATGTCTAGCATGCCCAGAATGTATGTTGGACACTTACAAATTAGCCATTAGTATACAAAATAACTGTGACCTGCCAGCAATATGCTGAACTCGCTATGCATGAGCGTAATGTCTTGAGTGCCTTATTTCCATCTAATATGTCGACGTATGGGGGCCCATGGTTGCCTTCTAGGCTAAAACTCGGGAGGAAATGTGAAAAAAAGGATTTAGGACTACCTAATTTATATATTAAAAAAAAAGCACTAAGGAATTGGTTGGATTATTTGTCCGTTTTGGTCAATAAAAAAGACAAGCTTCATCATTAATTTCCTAGTAGGAATAAACGATGTTTTCCACTTAAAGCATCAGCAGTTGGACACCACTGTCACACTGCTGCATCTTACATATCATAGTGCTTTCTTTATACATACAGTAAGAAAGTGTCTTGGTGATTCAAATGATAGTGCCTGGTAATAACAAATACAAAGACAAAGGGCGTCAGATGACGTATTTCTTTCTTTTTTGCAATGAAAGTATGAAGGACAGGGAAAGAATTTAACCACTTTATTCAGAAACAGTCATTTTTACCTAGTTTAATAAACACATATGTTAAAGGACTTAGTTTATCTCTTTCCAAAGCAAGGTAGGTCAAACCATGAAAGAAGAAATCTAGTGGTTTAACCAGTATATAATCTTGGCTGGAGGAATTTTAGCCATTAAATTTATAAGTTAATTACAATGATAAAAGTACTGAATTTCTCTGTGGATTTATGTAGAAGGACCAAAATAATTTTTGGACAGTTGTATCCTTTCTGTTTTCCGCTGATTCCATTGATTCTTTTCATTACAATGTTCTTTTAATACAAAAAGGAAGAGATATTTTGAAGGCTATTGTACTATTTATTATAAAATGGTTTCATTTAAAGATTTCAAAGTAGAGTAAGTTCATCGTGTTTTGGTTCCAGGCCTTAATCACATATTTCATTGCCATTAAATCCTCATTTTATTGTAATACTGGGGGGGGGGGGGGTGTGTGACACACGATGAGATTTAAGGGGTCTATGTTTATCATGATTTGTTTTTATTTTCTTTTCCTTCCTTAGTTATTGAGAATGTTTATAGTACCCTGAGGGAGTTGGACTATGTAGTTAAAGAAGCAGCTGATACCCTGGAATGCAGAATTGAAAGAATTCTGGAGGATATGTCGAACACTGCTCTGATAATTTTGCCAGAAGATGAACCTATAGATGTGCTTTCTTTCCTGCAACAGACAGAAAAGCTTGCTATCTCTACTGCTCATAAGCTTTCTCAGTAGGTTTATTCATTGCATAGATTTGAAGGCCATGCTTGGGAGGGATTATTACATAATACTTTTTTTATGCATAGAGAGTTTACTTTTAAAATTTTATTTTAACAGAGTACTAGTCTAAAGCAAGGTGATAGTCTTAGGACGCAGGCAGAAACTCCCAAGTATCTTGAATACAGCAGATAAAGATTGCATCTCTAGTGTTTAGCATTCATATTTTTCTTCTTATGGCATTCTAATCAGTAGCAAGAAAAATGAAGATGGATAAGACTTGAAATGTCATCCCCATGTTAATTGGTTGTTCCTTAATGCTAGCTAGCTAATGTAAGACTTCCTATTCTCCTGGTGCTGCAGACTTTTTGGCCTATGCTTATTTTCCATGTTATAGCAGAATAGTTGTTCAGCTGTTCCCCAAAAAAAGTCTATGCTTACTGTGCAAAATAAGATACCTTCTACTTTTATTTGTTTGTTTTTATTTTACTAATTTTGATTTCATGGATTATCTCACTGTATCATCATGATAAGCCTGTTTTATTAACCATAGCTGTAAAATAACTTATTTTTCTTTAATTATTATGAAGACAAGTTGAATCAGATATAAGTCTGACAATTGGATTTCTTGATAGTCTGCATATCTTAATGTCTTACATTCTCTGTATGCCTAAGCAATAGGAACAAACTGAAAAGTATAAGAGTATTTCCCTGCACATACAATTCTTCACAGTGCAGTGAGACTGGGTTATGTGCCTGGAAAACAGCAAAGAGTATTCCTTATGTTTGATTCCCTGTGGGTGACTGTAAGGTTGTTTTTGTAGACAGAGTCAGCAAGTAGAATGCTCTGCGTGTGAACTGGTAGATATTCTTAAGCACAGACTGAAAGCAGATGCTGGGAGAACTCTGGAGGTAAGAAGACCACTACAGTGTAAAAAGTAACCTTTTATAACCTGGTCAGATACTTGATATTTCGCTTATGTGCTGGATAATAAGGTTATTTTCCTAAGAATTTCTCTTTAACTCTTCAGGATTCATATGCCTGTACACATCTTGATATGAAACAGAAAACACGCTGCCAAGAATGCCTGTCCTGTAGTTACTATAATCTGATGGCACAGCTTTGTCAGAAGAATACTGACTCTTTGGTCAGATGTGAGTCTGTCTTTTTCAGATATGTTTAATTTTTTAATATAATTTTAAGATTTTTTTCCCCAAGCTTATTGTGGTAAAAAAATATAACCTCACTTAAATATTCTATTTATTTAGGCATGAAGATTTCTTTAGAGTCCTTAAGACATCGATTGCGCATTGTTGACTCTAGGTATCAGATGACCAAGTTCGTAGAGACACAGAGGGTTCCTTTGTTCAAAGCTGAAATTCAACTGGCTATTCCAAATGTTGTCCTGAGACCAAGTCTTGAAGATATTCAGGTAACAAAGTAATTGCACGTCTCAGTCATTTATGGTAAAACATTTATAAATGCATTGTTTAAAAACAACGTGTGAGTTTAATCTGGTATAAAAAATAAAAGGAAGGAGAAAAAAATTAAAAGTCACTTGAGTTTGTGACCTCATTGGGTGCAAAGGACATAAAGCCACTGGTCAGGTTTGTTATGCAGGCCAGTAGAAGGAACTGTTTTCCTAAATCTCAGTAACTCATGTTCACAACCCTCTACTTAGAAGTAAACATTTCAAAGTGAATGCAAAAATAAAAATGAATGCCATTGATACCACCTGATTTGATTTCCTGGTCTCCTTAAACTCTTTCAGAGTATAAATTGATGTTGTCAGTTCAAAACACCATTCATAAATCAGAGTTCTGCAGGAGTGAATTGTAAAGAAAAATATTACCAGCCTGAAGCCCTAAGCTGTGGAAAAATATGAGCACTCGTTTAAACTTATACTAATTAAGCAAAATTCTTACACATGTACTTACAGTCTCCTATGATGTCTGAAATTATTCATGAAGTATTAGTTGTTTATGGTGTTGATTTGTGGACTTTTCATTTAGCATTGTCACTGTCAAAATCAGTAGTTGAATTCTTTCTCAGATTCCATTTGCAACCTTCATGGTGTTGTCAGTAAGAAATCAGACCACTAAGTGTAATTTAAAAATACCATAGATAGAAGAAGTTATACAATAATTTATATAGCTGCCTGTATACATTATAGACTATACCATCACAAATTCAGACAAATATATTCAGGCATTCTAATGTGAATGTGAGAACTATTATTATTAATGATAAATAACTACGTTTATAACCAGTTTAAGGGGAAATAGTACTATAATTAAGTTAGGATCCTCAGTGATTCATGATTACTGTTCATAAAGCTCTCTTACCTTCTTCTTTGAAAACCACATAAATGTAGCAGGACTGTGATAAAGCTTTATGGAGTACTCTTTCCCCTTACAAAATGGGTTTTGGGTGATCCTACTTCATGCTTATTAGAATATTTCCTGTAAAGATAGAGGTATAATTTTTCCATTTTGGTGTTGTTTGGAGGCTCCTTTTTTTTCTTTTTTTTCTTTACACCCCCCCCCCCCCCCCCCTTATTTGTGATAATCTCTCTGTGTGCTCAAGGTGAATGTTTTGCTGTTTTCAGAGTGCTGTAAACAAAGCAGTAAATATTATGTTATCAGTAGCCAAAAATATCCCCCTGTGGAAATTTGCTTGCTTACATCACAAACAGCAGCAGGTGAGTATTTTGTTTTAATTATTTTAAAATTTTAGTATTTTGATTAACATTTCTTGATCTCATATGTTCTGTACCAATACTTGTAATCTGGTGGATCTTCCTGTTAAGTGAAAGCCTGGTTTTTAATCTCTATACCAAGTAATTGAACATAAGAGCAATAATTCATAAACCTTATGTTTGGTGGTTTTTAATATTAAAACCAAAAATTGCTTTAATAAAAATCTTTTAAAAATACTGTTTATGTATGATGATGATAATGATATTGTAGAGAATGTATGAGAATTATCCATGGGTACTACTAGCTGAGTATAAATTATTACCAGTCTTCCCAGGCAAAAACTTTATTTTAAGTTAAACTTTCAGGCTGCCTACAGCACCTATAATGGTACAGTAAATACAATATAAATATTTTAACTGGCATCAAAATGAACACTAAAACCTTGGGAAGTTCTGAGGTATAGATAGAAACTGAAATTTTTTTATGGTAATCAAATGACCTTAATTCTTTCCTCTGGTAATGAAATACAGATCTATGTAGATCTGTGCTGAAAAGTGTCTTTGTAAAAATATCTTCCTATTCTGTCGATCTGACATGAAAAACAGATCAGCTAATTTTAATGAAAAAACCCCTGTTTAAGTCCTGAAAATAAATAATAAAAAAAACAAACTAGGAAAGAGTGGGTTGAATTCAGTTTCCTCAAGCAGAATTGCTTGCTTATTTCCAAGCAGCAAACCCTTCACTGCCTCCAGGACTTTTTGTGGCCAAGAATGGGCATAGACTAAAATTCTACACTAAAGAAAGCAGGAAGACCTGAGCAGTTGTGTAGGAGCAGGAAACAACACAGTTGTATATGACGCATATTTGACAGATGTCATTCAGAGACGATTATTATAGAGCTTCACATGGCAATTTTTATATAAAATCAGCTTTAACACTAGAACTATAGTTCTGTAAAAATCCAAGCTATGAACAGGGAGTCTCCTTGTGGATGCTTTCTCTGCACTTTCTATCTGTTCTTAGAAGCACTTATTTTGTGTGCATTATTGGGCATTCCATAATGAAAAAAATAAACAAAGCTACTGGACATAATTTTTTTCTTGTTTAATTTATGCCAGGTTGAACAAGCTGTTGCTGTAGAGCTAGGTGATGAGAGCAAACTCACCAGGGTGGTGGCACTGAAACCTTTAGACAAGCAGATCATTGAGCATAAGGATGTGAACAAAGTGGTGATCCAACTAAATACAATTATTTCGTCTCTTAAAACTGAAGTTTCGGATCTTCTGAACAGCTTTTCTGAATTTTCAGGCATTTGGAACAAGGTTAGATACATATTTAATAAAATATGTTGCTATATAGTGAAATCTTCTAAATAAACTGGTTTGGGTTGCATAAGGAGACTGTGTGCTCAGTAAGAAGCATTGGTTTCATGATAGAATCCATATACCCATAATACCTCCTCTGTCTACTCTTGTGTTGACCAGAACTTCTCATTCTTTACCAATTAAACCATCTGAGGAAGAAAGCAGAAGAACAAAAAAGAATGTTGGAGCATAAACAAGCTTATGCTCTCATATGCTTATGAATCTTTCTGACAGCATCTTGTCTCCATAGATTATAAAAAAGAATAATTTAGCAGAATCTCTGAGAAATTGCAGACTACAGAACTGTTCTTGAATATTAAACTGACTAGTTCTTCTTCATCAACCACTGCTGAAAGCAGCTTTTCTATTTTTTCACAAAAATGATAAACTAAATCTAGGAAATCTTTCCAGTAATAAGGATTCCAAAACAGAAGAGAATCTGGGCTGATGGAGTTGTCTTCATTAGGAAGTGGGTCCAGTGACATAAATGGTAAAGCTCTGAGGAATGTTTTGGCAGGAGATACTTCGTGAAATATAACCTTGTGTACATTCTGACTAGTGAAACTCAACTCTGGTAAGACAACTACTGGTCTTACTTATCAAAGGTGCTTTGGTCAGTCTGAGAAACAAGCAACCAAAACAGGAGTAATCTTACCTTTGTAACTGCTCACTATTTTTAACTTCCCCTTCCTAAACCAACTCATAGGTGACCACGTTCCCACAGTTAGAGTTCAGGCTAAGACAGGGCATTTTCACCTCTTCATGGCTTCTGGGGTTCCAAATCTTAATGCTTAGTTACCTCAGTCTTTGGAGATATTGTTTGAGCTAACCACATGTTAATGGGATGTCATTTCACCCAGACAAGGCACAGTCAGCCTGGATGTTGCAATAGCATGATAATGTTTCCTGTTTACTAAAATCTTCTAAAATAGTCAACTAATCTGCTCCTTAACCTTAAAATTCCTTAAGAGTTGGCACTGTTTCTCCCATCTTTATAATTTCTGTAGGACCACTGGGAACTGTCGCTGGTAACTCATTATTGGCCAGAGAACCCAGAACAGCTTCTCAGGGACCTCGCAGTGTAGACTGTAGGTGAATGTCATTGAACTGGGTGAAGATCATTTGTCTGTAATTGAATCAAGAATCTAACACATTTATTGAGCTGGTGACACTGAAGTTCTCACCTCTGCAGAGACTGGCCTACCTTATGAAAAGGAAGGATGCTCAGTGCTCTATTGCCTTTAAACAAGCTTCAACAAGCTAAATGCCCCCTCTTCCCTTAGATCCATCCTTCCCTGCCAAACTGTGCTTGCTCCAAATGGCCCGGCCACTTGTAGGTAGAAACTGCAGTTAAATATACTGTTTCAGGAAGAGTGAAGGTGGCTGGATACAATCACTACCATTTCAATACCTTTTAGAGCATGTGAACTGCTTTTGGGGGTTTGCAGGCAGAAGAGAGACTGGGAGGAAGTATTTCCAGCAAAGTTTTAGCAACTACATTGTAAATTTTGTAGTAATATTTGGATGCATAGGGGATATCCTGATCTGTGTTGGTTTTTGAGTTACAGATAGATTTCAAGTGCTTTAAAGAGTACTGTACAAAGAGTAAGAGACCGGAAAAGCAGTTCAAGTTAAACAATTTGATCTTAATGCTTTTATCTTAAGCTCTTTTAGAGAGGGATCATTTGTGTTTGCACAGTACCTCAGGCAACTGGGTCCCCTGTAGGTTATTGTAAAACCAATGCTAAATGATAATTAAAATAAACTTCTTTTATATAGGATCCAGAGGAAAAAGTGAGGGAATTTATAGATACTAAACCAACAATGGCTGAATTCCAAACTCAAATCAGATACTTTTCTGTAAGTATTATATCTTCAATAAAAATTAACTGTTCAGAGAAATTGTAGTGAAATTAAAAGCTGAACACTTGTGTTTGTCTCAGCAATTAGAAATGCAAATCAGAGAACTGCCAAATCACTGTGTACTGGAATCAGTGGATATTGCAACAGAGTCATTGAAAATAGCCTTAATTCAGGAATGCCGCTCAAGACAAAGAACATTTGGATTAGCTTTGAATAAAAAGTCTGCCACAGACATGGATGAAATTTATTCATTTATTGAAAATGTTAGCAAGAGATTAAGCAGACCTATCCATGACCTTGATGATGTACGGGGAGCAATGGAAGCACTAAAGGAAATTCGAGAGAATGAGATTAAAATTGACCTGACAGTTGGACCTATAGAAGAATCTTACTCTGTGCTTCATAAATACAATCTGCTCTTTCAAGATGGAAATACAGAAAGGGTTGATGGATTGGCTTATGCCTGGAAGAACCTAAATGCACAGGTATCATAGCTGTGTTATTTCTCAAATCATATATATAGCAAAGTCATTGTCAGCCTTTTTAATGTTGAAATGCTAGAACAAAACTATTTTCTTACTTAAAACTTTGTGCTTTTTTTTCCTGCCTCTTTTCTGCCTGTTTTGTCTCTTTGTCTGCATGTAGGCACTGCAGGTTGAGGACTTGTTGCTGAAGGTACAGCCAGACATGAAAACGGATTTACTGAGTGGTGTCCAAAAATTCCAGATTGATGCTGCAGAATTTTACAAAGATTATGATGAAAAGTAGGTGACCTGTGGTGCAATACAATTATGCTTCATTAGTGATTGCTCAAAAATGGTGTATCTAAAGGTCTTCAGAAAATAAACACAGCACAGCCTTAATGTATATATGACAGTTGATAAAAAAGCCTAATTTCAGAATAATATGAGACGGGCAGATACTCTTACTGCCACAGATTCTTTCCCATAATTTCAATGCTAGGGTCAGTGAAATTCCAGAAGAGTTAATAGGTTGGGGGAAAAAAAATATCAAATTCTCAGTGCAGATCCAAATTTAAAGTTTTTTGGCATGTTCTAAACTCAACAAAGCACTTAAGTGGATATTTTATGTAAGTAGTGCCTTGGTTGTGAGTGGAGATTCCAGTTCAGGGTATTTCTAAGTTTACTGGTCTTACTTAGTCTTACTTCTAAGCTTTGGCTTTTTTTTTTTTTTTTTTTTTAATTTAAATTTGGGGTATATGTGCTTCATTGGACACTTCTACATTAGCAACAAAGAAGGAAAGACAGAATATGGTTAGCTGTCATTCATTATGGTTCTAGGACAATACATGTACAGTGTTTGTTTTTTGGCAATGAAGTTCATGTCAGCACCTGACCGTAGGCGTGCACTGCACACCTATAGCCCGTGGGCAGTGTGAAGCAGCTTTATGTACAGCCTCTGCAGGCTGCCTTGCTATTATGAACAGAATTCAGTGAATGCATAGAGTACAGACTGCTGGAGGGCCTTGGGGAGTATATACTCTTCTCCTAGGGCAGGTGCTTTGCACTGGTGTTACAAACAAGGTGGTCCAAATGGTAACCTGGTGTTTGGCTTCCCAGGCAGCTCTGCTGGGAAGCCTCAGCAGAGGCTGACACCCCTTCCTGTGGGATTTGCTTTAAAGCTGAGGCTTCACTGCTTGGCCCCCTGACCTGACCTACAGCTCCAGCTCTGTTGCAGCCATGCCCGTGCCTGGGCATGGACCCTACAGAGCTGAACCTGGATTCCAACGCACAGGCTCACTTCTCATCCTGATCTCAGAACAGCCTGGTGACCACTGGACTGTGTCTCATCCTGGTTACCTTCCCTAGACCTGCTCCTGACCCTGACTTGCTGACTCCTCATCCCTGCTTGACCTTGGTCCCATGTAATTATTGTGGACTCGTCTAAAGATCTGGACTCTCATTTGAACCTGACTACCATCCCCAGGCCTGCTCTGCTCTCCTTGCTCAGGTACTATGGGACCAGGTCCTGGCTGCATCTGCTGGCTTTGTTACTGCTTTCATCTCCATTTTCCTTGCCAAGAAGCCAGGCTGCACTGCTCTCTGATGCCCATGTGCCTGTATTTCTTCTAGAACTAACTATGGCACAACAGAAGACAACATACTTACATTTCTCCTCGCAAAATACTATGATGCAGCCAAGAACTGGTCCCAGGCATGAGAGCTGGGGATTACACCCAGTCCTCCAGCTGAGATGTACTCATTAGGGCAAAATTGTATTTTTTTTCTGTTATTTCTCTGAGTGCTTAATTATGATTCTAGTATCAGCTACCACAGTTTTCACCCCTGAATTATATACCTGCTGTCTTTCCATTTTTAAGAATATAAATGAAAATAATCATTAAAATGTATTTTACAGAAGAAATGGAAAATAACAAAGACAAAACATTTGTAGATCTTTTTAGCTGTTTGTAATATGTTTGGTAACCCAGATGAATTTTATTATTAGAAAGTAAATTGGGTTTTCTTTCAGGAACTACTCAATATGTAATGTTGGGACACAATATACTTTGCATTTTCTCTTTTAGTGTCTTTTGTGAAAATTTCTAGAAAAAATGTTAGAAAATATTAAATACTGTTTAGTAAGTAAGGTCTGGGTTCTGTTGTGCTGCTTTGTGAAACCTGTATGGTTGATACTTGCACTGAATTTGTTTTATTTTTTACAGGGGCCCCAGTGAGGAGAATGTTCCTCCCCATGAAGCAAGTGACAGATTACAGATCTTTCAAGCCAAATTTGATGAACTATGGAGGAAGTATATCTCTCTTTCTGGTGGGGAAGAATTATTTGGTCTTCCTATCACAGGTAGTTTCTCAGGGGTATGGATACCTGGTCTAGGCTATTAAATTTTTCTTGTGGGTCCTGCTAAATGCATTCAGTGCTGGATTCATTGTAGAAAAACTCCTTGCAGTAAATTATCATTGTCTTTCCTATGAAAAGCAGCTGTGTGAAACTGGCTCTCAGTCTGCACATATATAAACATCAGATGGAAAAATATTGCACTGTTCCGTGTATCTCAGGGTCTAGCTGCTTAGCTCTCTTGCTCTTTCTGTTCAGAGCTAAGTGCATCTCCTGTCTGTATTCTTCCATATCCAAATTTGGGAAACATGCTGCTGAGGTACTGCAGTTGTCCCTGCTCCAGATATATAATGAATTCCCTTGGGCTGTGCAACTGATCTGTAATATCCTTATGTCTCCTGCTCAGACACGCTTCAAGTTTGGAAGACTGTGGTGTGAATTAAAGTTACAGCAGAATGTATGATAAGCACTTTAATTTGTACATACTAAATTCAGTATATTTTCCTGTCTGAAGACATATGCAATAATCATGATATATTTAACTAGGAATTCCCAAAGATATGAGAGAAGCTGAATAAACCATTTCCGTTAAGGAGGTCCATTTTAAATACTTGTATTGTGTAATATATACTGTATATTTTTATTTTGAAAGCACACCCCCCATCCCCAAACCCTGCCTCTTAAGTAAATAGTGCGAACTGAGATAGGGGATATTTTAGTTCTTGTCTAAAACTATAGTGCATTCCTTTGCCATTTCAGCTACTTTTTTAACATTATCTCCCTAACAGAGAGAGGTGCAGCACCGCCCTAATATGACTATGTCTATCATTACAGAAGAATATTTATTAAAAAAACAGCAATATAAACAATTACTATGCATCTAAATCTGATGTTCTTTGATAATGTAACTGAAAAGTTTGTCTTACCAGACACTATGTAAAAGACTGCATGTCTGTTTTCATACATTTATTAAATACCAATTTTAGAAATACATGGATTTTTATGCTCATGAATACAGTTGTACCTAATTAACATTCACAAATCTCTTATTTTAAAATTTGAAACAGAGTATCCTGAACTGCACAAAATTAAACGTGAGCTTTCATTGCTTCAGAAACTTTACAGTCTTTATAATTCAGTTACTGCTAGTATCGACGGATACAATGAAATACTTTGGAATGATTTAAATATTGAAAAAATTAACAGTGAACTTTTGGATTTTCAAAACAAGTAAGTTATTATTTATTGAAGTGCATACAGTTTTTATTTCTCAGCTTTCTTTGTTATTTAGCTTGTGAAAATTGCTCTGAAGGGCAAAAATCTGTTGGTTTATTTCAAGCTTAGGCTTGCTTAAGTGCTCAGCACAGCTGCACTAGTTGCAGACTATGGTGCAGTATGCAGCTAGTGCATGACCTTACTTAGCTCCGTCTGCAAGTCACTTTAGGCTTGTTGGGATATACCAACATGGTAGGTTGTAGCTTACTTAATAAATAAGGTGCGTAAACCTGTGGCAAGGTAGTTGTAAGTATAAATAACTTTCATAGCTGTTCTTCATATATTACCTTCTCAGTGGTTTAGTTTACAGCTAATCAATTGTTAGTCCGTGATGTTAGACAGAATTTTGAAGTTACTGTCTACTTCTGTGCATTTTTATGTATTGAAATTGTTATTTCAAGAAGGGTAGGTAGCCACACTAAATTCTGAGGGGTTATTTATGAGGTTTGAGAGGAATAATGTTTTCCACATTACATGCAAAATAACTGTTAGGTGAAACCATGCTTTGCTGAAGTCAGAGGAATTTTTCTACTGTGTTGGTAAAAATGCACCTTTGGTTTTTGAACAGCCATGGCTGGGTCTGCAAGACTTCCCTGACCCAGCTTGTTACTTCTGTCAGAGGGAGTGGCTCATGAACCAACAGGGTTTGGATTGTTTCCCCTTTGCCAGCTTTCTTTGAATTCTGATTCCTGGCAGTGGAGAATGGACAGAATTGCTAGAAAAGGGGAATTTTGTTACATGCAAACGTGGAGAGTCTATATGCAGGTCTTAAGTTTTCTGTGCCTCCATTCCTTTAGAGTAGTTATCTGTACCAGTCTATGTTTTAATCTTAATGGGAATTACAGAATATACATGGGAACCAAATTACATGCGGAAGTATGAAAATAAATGTGCAATATTTTTATCCTGTGCATATCTATTGGAAAAAAGATGTGAACTGTCTCTCTGTTTTCTTTTATCTTTTATTACTTTTGTACAAGCATTTTCTTCATCTCTTTACACAGTGAGTCTGATCACCTTCTCAGTGAGTTCTGTTGAGACAAGTTCATACTCAATATAAAGAGCTTTCTCTTTCGCAGAGCATCTCTTCTGGAACAACTAGTGTGTGTGTGTGTCTCTGCTTCACCAGTAGTTCTGATCAGCTTTTGGTTTTGAATTCTCCAGTGCGACCTGAGAGAGATTTCACTTACATTTTGGTGTTATTCAAGAGATTGAGATCAAATCTGTGTTTTTCATCTAATCCCAAATCTTTGAAAAGCGTAGGAAAAGTTACGTTTGCTCAGGCTTTTTAGTCATATGGTATTTTGAGTGTGTCACCATTTTAGCAGGGTCCATTTCTGTACACACTGAAGGAGTGGGATGGAGGTTTTCTTCTTTTTCTTGAGAAACTGAGTGAACTGTCTTCTAGTCATTAATTTGAAAAAAACCCCTCATTTTTTTTAAATAATAATAATAGTAGTAGTAAAAATTAATGTATGTGAAATATACATACTTCTGCATTTGGACAATATCTGTAAGGCTTGATCTCATTTCAATAGAATTCTGGAATCTGCATCATCATTTTTCTGTAGTTAATTATATTTTACAGGTTGGTAGAACTCTCTTTATGCTTCCTTCTACTGGAACTCTGAAGGAAGCCATTGCATGACAACAGTTTTGAAAGTTATGTGTTTCTCTTTTTACTTCACATGTGACTTTTTTTTCCTCTTGAGTGTTGAGCTATATTTAGAGGAAGGTGACCACCAATAGGCAGTAAATATTTTTTGTAATACAAGTCTAACCCAGTACTATCCTTCCTTTGACAGGCTTGCCAGCATTATTACATCAAGCTATACTCTTTAAAGCTGGAGAAATTTAAACAGTGTACAGGGGGTGCCCACAGAAATAACTAAGATGATATGCTGTGTTATGAAAGAAGCAGGAACACTGGAAATGCAATTAGTGTTTTAGTGTAATTACAAAGATATGAATAGTTCTTTACTGTAATGTTCTTTTTTGCTACCACTTTTAAAAATAGTAATATAATAGAAAATCTAGGATTGTGAAAAGAAGAATCAGAAAAATAACTATACGTGAAAATAAATCCATTTAAAATGAGATTAAAAGGATAAATATTTAGAGAAAGCGCTTGTGGTAGGGAGCATTATAGAAGTTTGTAGTAACAGCTAGAGCGCAGTTTCCCTTTGTATTTTACTGTATTATAGTGTAAAGAGAATGTCCAGTAAATTTAAGAAGGAAATTTAAACCTGAACAATGGAGTAGTTTTTTAACATAGCGTGTAACTCATGGAACTTGCTGTTAGAAGATATTACTGAGACCAAGGCAAAGAAAAAAGGTATCTGTATAAAAAATTCAGCAGTTTTCATTACCAAGCTAAGAGATCCCATTTCCAATTGCCAACCTAAGACAAAGTTTGTAAGAATGTTACTTGTTGTGCCTCAGCATAGAAGTAGCCAGGAACTGCCTCTTAAAGCCTTGTTGATACATGGCAGAGTATAATTTTCCATTCTGCAATGTTTTCACTAGCATATTTAATACTATCTATTGTTGGATTCAACATGAAAGACTACAGTGATTGTTGTAGTGCCATGACAGTATGCATATGTTCATCTACCTCTTAGCAGCAAGCAGTGAAGAATTCACACATGCTCCAGCATTGTGTGACAGATCTGTCTGATTCTGAGCTGTGAAAAATGGAGAACTTTGAAGAAATTTTTCATTATGGGTTGGTTTTATGCAGCTTTTTATTTCTGCCATTGAGCTGTAAAAGAACTGCTGTCAGTCTTTGGTCCATAGCTTTGGCAGATGAAAATTTGCATGACTTGTTAGAAGCAAGTGGAGCTGTGACAATTCACAGTACAAGAGGTTCTTCATTTTCAAATTTTTTTCATCTTGAAATTGTGCGTAAAGGAAGATTTTTCTTTAAATGTCTTTTGTACAAACTAGGAATAAGATAAGACTTGTATGATTGAAACAGAAGTATTTTTCTGTTTGCAAGCAGGTCAGTTTTTGTTTAGGATGTACTTTATTTTGCTTGAAAAAATATATGTTGTTTAATACTTTTTCCCCTTCATAAAATTGGGTGAATTTTCAAATTTTTAATAAAACAATGACACTGCAAAAGCTTAGGTTCAGACATAGGTTTGCACATGAAATTAACCTCCTTTAATTCAAACTGAAAGAGAAACCAAGTCATTCTAGTGTGATTTTTACTGTCTTTAGCAGTGTTTCATGCCTGCAGTCAGAAATAATCAGCTATATATTGTTGCCAGCTTGCAACTGGATTTTTATTTACGGTCTACCAGTCTACTGGTTGAAAAATGGGAATATATTGTACTATTAAATGGTGGATTGTGATTATTAAGAATAAATATTTCTTCTTTTTTGTGCTTTTTAAAGAATCCGTAAGTTACCGAAAGCGTTGAAGGAATGGCAAGCTTTTCAAGACCTAAAAAAAAAAATTGATGACTTCACAGAGAGCTGTCCTTTGCTTGAAATGATGGCAAACAAAGTATGTTCAGCATAATAATTTGGAGAGAAGATTAACTTGAAAAACTATTGAAGACTCTGTTGTATGACTATAAGATGCTTTCCATAATTCTTTTTTGTAGATAAAAGCAGCTATAGATTCATGGCAAAAATCTAATTAGGCTTAGTTACAGAAAAGTAAAAAAAATACTTCATAATGTGATTAGAAGGACTATTAATGCTTTCAATGGAATGGAAATCAAGACTCTTCTATTTGTTTAACAGATGCAGTGCAAAAGTATGTGATCATTCTAGTCCTAAGAATAATACATTTTTAAAAAATCTTCCCTAATTCCTATGAACTTTTCTAGGCTATGATGTCACGACACTGGGAAAGAATTGCACAAGTAACTGGGCATCACTTTGATGTTGATTCTGAAAATTTCTCTTTGAAAAACATAATGGATGCCCCTGTATTAAAATATAAAGAAGATATTGAGGTACATGTACTTTTCTGTTCATTTTTAATAAATAACTTGTGATCCGGGGCTCTGTGCTTTTGAAGTCCTGTTTCTAGGCAGCTTTGTAACATTAAAAAATTTGGCTTTAGTTGGAGAATTCTTTTGAAGAATGGAGTCTGGTAGCTGGTATTAGCAGTGATGGTTAGTTTATTTCCTTTTTATTCTGGAGAAGGATTAAATGGATAGATGGTATTACACTAATCCTTCCATAGAAGGAATTCTGTTGTTTTAAGAGTAGTGTGATTCTGTCATGCTTCTGGTTTAGGGTCTGCCTACTCGTAATTTTTTTCTTCCTTCTAAATGTCTTATCAGAGAGAAAAAATAGTTGATGTAAGTCTGATCCTGTTAAGTGGTCAAAATCCTTGGAACACAGTAGAAGTGGAGGATATAGGCTTAAAGTAGAACAAGGTTCTTTTGTTTTTCAAAAGTTACTCTTCACAAGAGCACAGAAAGATGAGAAGGCTTATGTAATGTGCACAAGCTACAAAGCTATTGCCCCCTCTGTTTGGGGGGCAGTAATTGTCTAGTGAGTACATTAACTTTATGCTCATTACCTTTTGCAAGAACAAAGTGTAGCTAAAAATAAAGAAGGGAAACCCCAACAGTTTCTAATTTCAGTTCTGTTGTCACTCAGCTAAATCTGTGGTCCCTCTAGAGTAGTGACCTGATTTGTCTTGTTCCACAAAGGAACACTTCTAAGACAAAAACATGAAATCAAACCTCTGCTGTATCCAATTTCCAGACAAGAATTTAAGCCATATGAAAGGTTCAGAGTTACAGTGTTACACTAAAGGAAAGACTTTAAACCTGCAATGGAATCCAACATACTCCCGAACCTGAATTTGGGGTCCAATCTGAGTAGCTGCTCCTTTTCTCTCTGATGCAATAACCAATTTTATGACAGTGCTGTCCTCACTGTCTTGAAGAAGTAGCAGGCAGTCATGTTGTCCACATATGCTCTATTCTTGGACTGTTTATTGGCTTTGATTGTTAATGTGTATTTTCCTTAAACCTCTCAGTAGGTATATTTGACTTCAAATTTTAATACATACAGAGAGGCAAATGCTGCCTGCAGATTCAGTGAGTTAGTGAATTTTCAAAAGTGTAAGGTGCTAGTACTAGTGAAGACAGAGTATAGCCCATAAAATGTTCCAGTTACAAGTAGTACTATAATATAATCTAGTTTGTAATATAATAATTTTGAGACATTTCAATGTATATTTTCATTAGCTAGGACTTACACTGAAGTCTGGATCTAGCCAATGAATTTTAATTGTCTTTATAAGTGTGCATTATATTAGCCTTAGAGGAATGTAATTTACTAGTTTAATTTGCACAGGATATCTGCATCAGTGCTGTTAAAGAAAAGGATATTGAAGCAAAATTGAAGCATGTCATCAGTGAATGGAGTACTCATGCTTTCAGTTTTGGTCAATTCAAAACTCGAGGAGAACTCCTTCTGAAAGGATCAGATATACTGGAGAAAATAGCTTTGGTGGAAGACAGCCTCATGATATTGGGGTCGCTCATGAGCAACAGGTACAAAACTTAATAAATGCACATATTATGTAAATCTAATCAAACCCAAAAGGAAACAATGATCATCTTAGGTTCTTTTTCCCTTTGACTCATGTTCACACAGGTATAATGCACCATTTAAGTCCACTATACAACAATGGGTTCAGAAGTTGACCAATACTGCAGAGATAATTGAAAACTGGATTACTGTACAAAACCTCTGGATTTACCTTGAAGCTGTGTTTGTTGGTGGAGACATTGCAAAACAACTACCTCAGGTATATTGATTTATGATAACAATATGTTAACAGCAATATGTTGTACCAAGGGATTAGCCACATCACAGAGTTTACTTGCCAATGCATATAATGCATATAAATTTTGTGGGCTCCACATAGGTAGTTCAGAAGAAGTTTTGCAAAACTGGACTCTGTCTGATTGAACTGCTTATAAAACTTGGTCAAACCTACAGGAACAGCACTGTTTGTAATGCAGGCTCAAATGTTCCTGTCAGCTTGCAATATTAGTGAATCATATGATACTACAAGGCTCAGGACTACTTAATGGTACAAAACTGATTTATCACTTTTGCCATTTATGCAGACATCCCTTTCTTCCTGGGAGCACATGTTTATAGGCTTTAAGTTATGTAATAATAGAATGACAGATTTTCTGTCTGAATTCTGTACTCACTAGGACTCAATATAAGGAAGTCCCACAGAGAGTCACTGCAAGACTTGGGCAGCTGCATGTGTGTTAATCTGTGTGAACTATTGCAACATCTTCAAAAGGCAATTATGAACTTCCACAATAGCAGCTGCAAAACAGTTAAAGAATGATCTGACTTCCTGCAGGAGTGAAATACCAGAATAAGTCATCCTCTCTGTTGTGTCTCCTAATGAGAGGTTTTCATGTAGTTCTAACACACCACAGTTTGGTAGCACTGGACCAACCAGTGCTGTAACTTAACAAAACCATGATTATTGGGAAATTATTAAATAATAAATTATTTCAGGCCACATCTTTTATAATTAAAGGCTTACGATTTCCAAAACTAACATTAATTGTTGTAAGGTAAGTAAAGCTTTCTTAACTGTTGTTTAAGATAACAATACTTTTTTTTAGTTTGTGAGATACGTTAATAATTGTTAATGCTTATCAGAGAATCAATAAGCAGTTTTTGCAGATGAACAAATGCTGCAGCACAGCTGAGGCATTTGATAACTGCTAAAGCTACTTCTTACAAAGATGATACATGAACCAGTATTCTGGGAAAAAAGCAGATGTGGTGACTATCTTTTAAGAAGGAGGAGAAAGAACAGCTTGGTGGAGGAGTAATGATAGATGAGTGGGCTTAATTGCAATTCCTGGATGAATACTGCAACAAATAACTGTCTGTAAGCATCTGGAAGCTAACAAGCAGATGAATAACAGTCTGTGAATTTTTTAGGAGCAAAACCTGTCAAACAAATCTAATTTATTTTTAGGGCGGGCAACAAGCTTTTGGATAGAAGAAAACCAGTAGTCGCTGTGTGTCTTGATAGGCTTTTGACATTGTCTCTCATAGTACAATTAGAAAATGAGTTTTAGATTGCTGGCGTGTAAAATGCAGGCATAAAAGTGGAAAGCCTAAAGAGCAATAACTGATAACTAGAATATTGTACCTAGTTTTGGCTGAAGAAACACAGACAAATTTAAGAGAGCATAGAATAGGGTGATAAGAATGAGGAACTATCTAGAAAGGATGATGCACAAGAAAAGATTCAACAACTAGG
Organism: Buteo buteo; assembly: GCF_964188355.1. Classification (NCBI taxonomy): domain Eukaryota; kingdom Metazoa; phylum Chordata; class Aves; order Accipitriformes; family Accipitridae; genus Buteo; species Buteo buteo. Next base: position 9,613,577 of record NC_134173.1, on the reverse strand, counting down.
CTTGTTTGGCTTGAAGGAGAGGAAAAACTGAAGAGAAGACGTGATAAGTTCTAAAAAACATACGTGTTGCTCTTAACAGGAAGAAAACAATGTGTTCTCTGTATCTATGAATATAATGAGAAATAATTGGTGTACACACAAGAAAGATTAAGCTTAGATATTAAAACAGAGTCACCAGTGGCAAAGGTTGCCTAGAGAGGCTTCTGAATCTCCAGCATTGAGCATCTTTAAACACAAGACAGACAGATGTTTTTCAAGAGTGGCATGGGTATGACACTGTCTTGTGACAGGTAAATGGCTTTGGATGGTCTCTTGAGAGCTCTTCTAGCTCTCAGATAATTTATGATCCCATTAACATTTCATTTGTTGTAGGTGAAGAGTTTTTAAAATCAGTATACCCAGTGTAGAAAAATATTTATTCTCCAGCTCCCAGTATTTGAGAATTTGTCTCTCTTAACCTACAATACCTTACAAGTGCAGCACCTTCAGAGTATTTATACTGCTTTTGTTTGTCAAGTGTTACTGCTAACAACTGTACTGCTCATAACCTGTGTGGAGCAGCCATTACATGTCATTTCTGAGAAGGCTGCTGCTTGAGTTTTTTGGTGTGTTGGAATCCTTGTATATGGACAATTTTGGTGCCCAACATGAAATAAAAGACATTTCCAGAACTGTCCCATTGGAGTCTGTCTCTTGCAATTTGAACTCTGACCATTATAAGCATGCCTATAAATATTCATACATCAGTCCTGCAAAGACGACTTGAACATCAAGGGAAATATTAAACTGTTACCTTGTCTCATGGAATTCTTTAATTTTTAGAATTTGACAAACATGAGGAAGAGCTAATGTGTTTTTCATGTACTCCAGGAAGCCAGAAGATTTCAGAACATTGATAAATCATGGCAGAGAATTATGCAGAGAGCCCATGAAACAACAAACATTGTGCAGTGCTGTGTTGGAGATGAGACTTTGGCACAGTTATTACCACATTTGCTGGAACAATTGGAAATCTGTCAGAAATCACTGACTGGGTATTTGGAAAAAAAAAGGTTAATATTTCCAAGATTCTTTTTTGTATCTGACCCTGCTCTTCTGGAAATCCTTGGTCAAGCATCTGATTCCCACACTATTCAGGTACAAGTAATAGAGCAATAATGTTCTTATGGTCAATATTAGTAAGTGAGGACCATGAAGGATTTTGTTATTTAGTTGAGAAAATTTCTTTCACTTATGAAAAGATTTATAGAATCTTCTAATACAGGATTTAAAGGCAAAGTAAGAATGCCCTATCAGATCAGTTTATGGAGCTTTTTTTTTCTGATTCTGTTGTAGGCACATTTATTAAGTTTGTTTGACAATGTTAACCGAGTGGGATTTCATGAAAAAAACTACGACCAGATTTTATTGTTTGAATCTCAAGAAGGAGAACAGGTCAATATTATTGAACCAGTTTTAGCTCAGGTAATGGAAGTATATATTGCAGTTTTTCATGACTTCATTTAAAGTAGATTTATATTTTGGAGACCAACAGTATTGTATCATGCTATTGTTTGACTAGCTGAATGAAAACCTTCCAATGTGAACAGCAAGAACAAAGGCCAGAAAGGACAGGACATTTGTGTCATTCTGTAACGATTACTTTACCTGTTTTTTCAGCAGTACTGACGTGAAGTGCCAAATCCATCACATATCTCTAGAAAGGCAGTGGAGCAGGAGGAGGAGAGGAATCTTTGAAACATTAGAGAATAACAAAGAGGGAAATGGGAGTATGAAGGTCTGGGAAAAAAGTTGCATAGGGCTTTTTCTCGTTGTGAATTATTCATAAACTAATTCTTTAAAAGTACTTTCTTGTTTATTTCAGGGCAATGTGGAATTCTGGTTAGGTCAGCTGCTGAATGGAATTAGGAAAACAATCCACACCATCATTAGACAGGCATCAATGGCCATTAGCGATTCAGGACTTAAGCTGTATGACTTTCAGGCAATGTTTCCTGCACAAATAGGACTTCTGGGAATTCAAATGATCTGGACCAGAGATGCAGAGAATGCACTGAACAGTACCAAAACAGACAAAAAGGTAGTATTTAATGAATCCTTTGGGATTAATTAAAAGCCTTGTTTGGAACAGTGCATATTGTGAAAAGTTAAAAGTAACATGTAGGAAAAAGCACAAAATACTAGTTAAGTAACCAGAAAAACAAATAAACTAACAGGAAAACAGAATGATAAAAAATGTGTTAAGAGGTCACACTTCGTCATCATCCCCCAGCATGTGCTTTAGAATTGTTCCTAATCCTGTGATTTTCTCTATTGTTCTGTCAGTGCAGTCCTCTTGGGAAGGGAAAATTTGTCAGTTTGGGAATATAGAGAATCTTATCCTATTACTTTCCTAAAATCAAATTTGTAAAGAAATAAGAGCTCCCCAAATTTGGGGAAATAACTGTGCTTCATGGGCATTGATCTATTAGACTAGTGTATTAGATTCTTCAGTTGATGACCTCTGTTTTTTAGGGAAGGGAAAGAATGGAAGCCATTTGAGGAGGTGCTGGTTTAATCTCAAACACGCAGAGAAGACACTGTTAACACCAAGGTGTTATTACTAACACCAAATCTATGAAGGAGGAAGGAGAGGGTGTGACCTAAAGAGTTGCAAATTACCATTAATCAAGAATATACAGTGAGATTGGACTAAGAACTAGAAACACCATCCTACCATAAAAGTAAATGCAGGGGAATGGTACCACGCTGTACTTTGATACTGAATGAAAACTCTAGACTATGGAGAAGACCACTTAGTGCCACATTTTCTGCATTATACAAAGTTTAAAAAGGGCATAGACCTACTTACTTTTAGTCCACTCCAGTTCATGTACTAACAAGACACAAAGATTCTTTTGCATTAACTAGAAAACAACTTTTGTTTTGGGGGGATGAACTGTGTGTGTGTGTTTGGGGGGCAGGGAGGTTGTTTAGTTCTCCTTTAGTTTTGCACTGTTTTTAGCATTCTTTTCTCAGCAAACAGTGTGAGTTTTAGGTTTTGCATCTATTTACAGGAAGCTAGTGTGATTGTTCTCTTGCATGTCTGGAACAGGAGTATGTATGAGCTGCCCTTTCTGAAACCTCAGCGCTTTATAATTTGTTGTGTACCAGGAACATCACTGATAGGCTGATGCTGTTTACATAAGTCAGTATTGTATAGTTAGTATTGTATTTTGTGGAATTTTGTAACAGAATCTGGTGCCACAAAAGAAATTATTTTTTTAGCATTGGCATCTAAAATTACACTACATTTCCCCCCTCCTCTGGTTAAAGGATGTGATAAATCTCCAGGTTCCCATTTCCCCTAAAGAGTAGATACTGTTTGGGCTGATGTGCAATACCCAAAACAAGAGACTGATGGTTCTGAAAATATGCAGGGGTGCAGTCAGCTGAAGATATAATGTATAGTAGAAGAAGCAACAGTCGTGGAATAAAATCTTATGATGTGACCTGTTCACCTAGATATAACCTTATTGTACTCTGTTGCACTAAGAATGCATGCATGGAGGGCAGCCTGCAAATCCAAATTTAGGATTCCAAGCCTAATAAATACAAAGCAGATCATAGATGTCATGGGCCCGTACATATGCAGACGTTTTTTGGTTTTTGTTCTAAAGATGGGAAGAAAAAATGACGTCTGTATTAATATAACTGTTCTTGCTATGTGGAAAAGGTAATGCACACAACAAATCAGAAGTTTTTGGAAATTTTAAATGATATGATTGACATGACAACACACAATCTGACAAGAATGGAGCGGACAAAATATGAAACTTTAATCACCATTCATGTGCACCAGAAGGATATCTTTGATGATTTGGTAAGTTTTTGAAAACTTTTAAGGGACTTTCTGTATGGAATTTTTTGCACATATAAAAAAATTATAAACAAATCTTGCAATCTATTTTCTTTGAGTAGCTCTGACATTAGTGCTGTGTAACAGCATATCAGATTTAGTTTGATTTCATGTAGATGTCATGCAGAGATAAGAGTGAATTATATATAGGTATGTTCATAGGTTCAGACTTCAGTTTTTAAAATGGTTGTTGATAACCATCATGCACAAACTCCCTGTGAGCAAAAGAGTTTAACTTTTTAAATTAAACTATTCTCTCAAATTGAATATTTAATATATTATTTGAAATGTAAATGGAAAAAAAGTCCCTTTAGTATTGCTATCCATCATGTGATTTCCAGCCTAGCCTATGTGTTGATTTAAGGTAATAGTTATTCAAAGGTTAAAGCGGTGAGGCTCCATATATTTGAAAAGGGTAGCAACAATAACCAGAACAGATATTCTAATTTTTTTTATAATTTAGTTGCATCAGGCTTCCTTTAGATAAGTATATTGAATACATGAAACTATAATTATAAAATAGAAGTAAAATATCTTTCAAAAAGATTGCATGATGCAAAGGTCAATAATTCAATACAGCATTGTTTAATTTATGTATACATGTTAGAAAGATAAAAATTAAGTGCATGTGTAAAGATAGATAGAAAATCTTAAAGAAAAATACTGAATGTTAGAAAGAAAACTGCCAGCTTCTAAGATAGGCATGGGGTTTTTTCCTCTGCCTGTAATTTTTAATTTATTTTCATAATTATTTTCTTAATGGGACATTTCATTATCAATTAATTTAATGTCATATCATAATATTAAATTACAGAAGATTGGTTAAATTTAAAGGGTCTGTATGTGAAGTAAAAAATCAGGGGCAAGTCCAAAACTGGGGAAAAGATTCTCAATTGGTACATGTAATACTACCCTTTTCTCTCAAAACGTTCTATTCCCTGCTAAACATGTCCTTTTGTGATTGAGAGAAAATAGAGGGAAGTGGCTTAGAATTCAGAACCTCCTCTTCACCTTACACCATGTCTGCAAGGCTGATAACCAGGACTACATATTCCGTAAGAGGCCAGTGGTTTTGAGATCAAGTGTCAAAAATAATGAATCAAGATCTATTAATCTGCCACAACTCTAAATATGTGTGGCAAGTTCATACTGAAAAATACATCCCAAATAAACAAACACATAGACACATATACAATATATTCAAGCGTTGTCCATGATTTAGTATTTGTGTGAGTAATAGCACCAGATACCATGCAGTGTAACCAGTATTGTTACTTAGTTTTTTATGAATTTTTCCATCACTGTTCTTCAATATCTCTGTATCACACAATTCCTAATCTCTGTACACAATTCAGAGGAAAATCAAAGTGGTCAAAAGGTTCAGAGCACGTCATAGACAGGTTTGAAAAGATGATTCTGGATATCTTGACTCCTGACAGATTCTGTGCTTGTTCCTCCAGCTCTTGAATTTATGCATAGTAGATTTTTTTTTTCTGTATGGAATTTAAGATTAATTTGTTATATTGTTTCATTTCTGTATTAATTATTTTTCTTTTCCGTTATAGGTCCGTATGAACATTAAATCTCCATCTGATTTTGAATGGCAAAAACAGTCTCGATTTTATTTTCTTGAAGACTTGGATAAATGCATTATCCAAATCACTGATGTAGAGTTCACCTACTGCAATGAATATTTAGGGTGTACAGACAGGCTTGTTATAACTCCCTTAACTGACAGGTAGTTATAAATAGAATGCAGTGCATAGTACTGGAACTAAGATTTAATTCCTTTGACTTAATTCCTTTAACTTTAATGAATCAGAATTCTTTCTTTGGTTGCACTATAATGCTGCAGTATCTCTGGTGAACAGCAGAGGCCAGTGCTTATATATTCAGCTAGCGAAAGCAGGCATCCCTAGGAGGGGTCTTGAATTCTCTTTGAGTTTTTGCTTGAGCTATATGTGGTGTGGTAGGCATTGAGAAACTTGTGCTCAAGATAAATACACCTGAATGCCATACACTTCACCAACCTACACAGAGTGGATCTAGAAAAAAATATATTGCTGCTTTCAATAGGTTAGTAGTTGCATGAGAATTTAGGATTACAGCGACTGATTCATTTGAAGTCACCCTAGAGGAAAAAGCAGTAAGTCAGGACATAGCATTGAATTACTAGTGCCAATATGGTTTTAAGCAAGGCCTATGGAGAATTACACAACTACAAACACAGAAAAAGCTTTGAGGGCAAAACATAAGGAGAACTTTTTACTGCTAGAGTGTTAGTTATACAGCACAGTGCAAACTCCATTAAATGCATATTTTCCTAAAGTACTTGGTAGTGCTTCAGCTAGGCAAGAGGCAGATGTATTTGTTATGCCAGAGCTTGTTCTTTTAAGTGCGGATAGGAATGTCAAAATACTGTGCATGTTCAGTCATTTGTTGCGTGAAGAATGACTGCAGGCCGTTGAATTAATGCTGGGATTGTCTTTGCACTCTCTGTGCTACTAGCTTTTATTTACTAGTGAAATTTCAGACTTTTGGCAATTTCTGAACCAAAATTATGCCCAGTGAGCTTTTTAAGAGAGCCAAAACCCTATGCTTGGCTACCTGGCTTTTAATATGTAATATAGATCTGCCATAAATTCTGTTATGTACCCTACTATTCCTATGCTAGATAGAGGTCTGTTTGCAGCAGTAAACATGCAGTTCATTAGTAGGTATGGCAGCACTACCACTCAGACAATATTTTTGCCCACTGAGAGAGACAGTATCAAGAAAATGTCATTCAAAATGTGTTCACAGAATTAAAATGCAACCTAATTAGTTAGGGATTGATTCAAGGTGCTATGTCACACGAGATTGAAAACTAGCGCAGGGTGGCATTATTGAAGAAAATTAGTCTTTTGAATGAGTTTAAACTATAATAATAACAACAAAAAAGAACAGAGGTATCTGTCTTTGGGCAAACCTAGAAGACCCAAACAGAGCTGCAGGGATTGGTGTCTATCCACTGTCATATATTGAAAGAGTATTTGAAGCAGAGATGTTTTCTAGTGTTAGCATGGGAAACTTATGCACCTAAGCAGTATTGCATAAGAACAGATTTTATTCCCCTTATAGGCTTTTGCCATTTTAATATTTTTAATATTGCTATATGGACTTGCATGAGCTTCTGACAATTTTCAAGTAATGATATCTTTGCTTTCCATTAATCAACTTGGAGTCAAGTGCTGTTTGGCTAATGATTTTGTATTCAGAAAGATTTCTGAAGCACATGATCAATACACACAGGCGGTAGTACATTACATTAAGATAATGGGACTGAAATTGAGTGCTCCTAAACATCGTGTCAGACACAGACCATGTCATGGCAGGTACAAAAAATGAAATGCAAGTTCTATTTAGGACTTGTACTATGTATACAGTTTGTCCTTATCTCATTTTCAGTAGCAAAATTGTTAGGAGTGTGTTAACTGAGTGCCTGTTAACTGATTACTGAGTAATAAGATGATAAAGCATTATTGCTGCTATTTTATTAGAATGAGTACTATATTATTTTATGGGAAGTGATACTAGCTGGCATCATTTGGGTTTTTTCAGTGCCCATTTTCTCTCCCCAGATATATCATAAAGCTATTGAGTTTCACAGTGTTAAAATGGGCTTACTGGGATTTTGGAACGTTGTAGGTTAGAACAACAGTCTTCCTACACTCTTCAGTAGTCTCCACACCATCTGGGGAGGCTGAGACTTAAACCTGAGGATGTCAGCCCAGGATGGAGGCTGAAGCAGAATATGATCCTAGGATTAATGGATGCCTCCTTTTCTTTCTCCATTGCCCATTACAATCTTCCCGCTTGTCCATCCCCTCCTGGAACTCAAAGACCTTGTGACTGGCAGCACTGCTCTGGTTTGGCATGCTGGTAGGGAAACGGCAAGAATGGGAGCTGCTTCCAGCCTCTGTGCCTTCCTATTGCCAGATTAGAGAGCCCATCTTGTGTGCTCTGGGGAGAAAGGAGGAGTATGGGAAAAAAGGCAGAAACCCAGTGGGTCTGGGTGCTGCAGAATGAGGCTCTGAGTCATGGAGGGAGGGCGTATGATTAGTGTGAGAAAATCACAATACTACAGTATTTTGGTATTCAGCATTTAGAATTGGCCTGTGCGTTTCCTGGGCTGTTGCAGTCATTGCTGTGCTGGATGCTTGCTTTTCTGCAGGTGGAGCAAAGGTGGTACCTGGGAACTCCACAGTGTGCAAAGGGGGCAACTGAGGACTTACCACACGGAAGCGCACCCATTTCTGCCCCCTTCCCCAGCTCTGTATAATACAACCGCTGTGGTTACATTAATGGACTTCAGGTAATTAACAGTAGAAAAAGATTAGAACTCTTTGTTCTGTCTCTAGGTGTTACATCACTCTGGCACAGGCCCTGGGCATGAGTATGGGTGGTGCACCAGCAGGACCTGCAGGGACAGGGAAAACAGAGACAACTAAAGACATGGGCAAATGCCTGGGGAAGTATGTTGTTGTTTTCAATTGTTCAGACCAAATGGACTACAGAGGACTTGGCCGCATCTATAAAGGTAAGAAGTAATCTGGTTTGTTCATTTTAGAGTCATAAGTTTTTATCTCTTCACTAGTGAGTTAGCAATGATTAGTAGGGTATTTTCTTCTCCATTTCCTCTTATTTCTAGATGCTCATCAACTTTTCCTGATATTTAATTAGTTCTCCTTTTTTCTTAACTTTTTTCTTCCTGCATGCTTTCCAGTCTTTTTTTATATTCTTGGATGGTATTTCCTATCTATGTCTTCTTTTCCTTTTCTCTTTTAATCCTTTCTACTGATTTTCTTTATGCCTCTATCCTACCCATCCCAAGGGCAGAGGATATTTAGCCCCCCCTTGCCATTTTTCTATCAAGCAAGAGAAACAAATAGGAAGCTCAATGATGTTTTGCAAAGCAGGGAAACATGCAAAGTGGTGCGATGTCTTATTTTGAACTCAAACTTTTTTGAAACCAGGAAAATGAGGTAGTAGTCAAACTCTGATAACTTTTCATGATAAGCAGAGCTTTGAAGTCAGTTTTGCAAACAGTGATCAGGCGATCCATTATCTGTGGACTGCATTATGTCTATTTTCTTGTGTATAGCTACTACTGGTTATATGGACTGGCAGACCACAGAATGCCACCGTTTTCCTGACTCCTTGGTGATTTCACTTCTTTGTATTAAACTGTTTGTGATGTGTCAGTTCAGACATCTAGCATCTGTACACTTGCTTTGTTTCTGCCTTCGTATCCTAAGCACTTTGGTAACTTATAGTCATTTCCGATTGAGTCAATAGAGATAACTGCAGCTTGTCATTGCCTTCTTTTAGTAAAACTGGGCACAATTTCTGTGTGTAAGAAAATAAGCTGAGTTTTAGGGCTCAGCTTTCTTTGTTGTTTTTCTATAAGCTGACCATTTTCCATGTAGTATTGTCATCATATGCAACAAAAGCTAGGTAATATTGTGTAATGTGTCCTTGTTATCTGGCTGCCTCATTTAATGGCATGCTGTTGTTCAATATAAGTTAGGAAAAATGCTTATAGAAGTCAACAAATTCCTGTTCAGGCAACCATGATGCCTGTGACTGCTTACCTCAGTCAATTTGCTAGTGGGATGGTGGCTTACTTCTCAGACAATTTGCCTGGGAATTAGATAATAGATCCAGCTGAATAGAGCCTGAATAGGGTGATTTTTTTCAGCATTCATCAGACTGTTGTGTGTCTGGGAGAAAAAGTAAGATTCTGTTCTTAGATAAGTCACTGATACTTTCATCTGTGAAGGGCACCAGTTGCTTTGGACTTACTTTCACAACTTGGAAGGGCCTGGCTTGGTGTCCTGGTTTTGGCTGGGATAGAGTTAATTTTCTTCCTAGTAGCTGGCATGGTGTTGTGTTTTGGATTTAGGATGAGAAGAATGTTGATAACACACTGATGTTTTCAGTTCTTGCTAAGCAGTGTTTATACTAAGTCAAGGATTTTTCAGCTTCTCATGCCCAGCCAGCAGGAAGGCTGGAGGAGCACGAGAAGCTGGGAGGGGATGCAGCCAGGACAGCTGACCCCAACTGGCCAGAGGAATATTCCATACCATATGACATCATGCCCAGTATATAAACTGGGGGGAGTTGGCTGGGGAGGGGGGGGGTTGCTGTTCGGGAACTGAATGGGCATCAGTCAGCAAGTGATGAGCAATTGCATTGTGCATCACTTGTTTTGTATACTCCAATTCTTTTATTATTATTATTGTAATTTTATTATTTTTTTCTTCCTTTCTGACCTGTTAAACTGTCTTTATCTCCAACCCAGGAGTTTTACTTTTTTTTTCCTGCTTCTCTCCCCCATCCTGCTGGGTGGGAGGGAAGTGAGCGAGCAGCTGTGTGGTGGTTAGTTGCTGGCTGGGGTTAAACCACGACACTTGGAATCACAATTTTTATGTTGAAATGTCTTTAAGATACCTGGTATTTCTTGAAGAGTGGATATACTGAAGTCAGGGAAGGAAATGAACTCTTTTTGGTTTAATAGGAGGAGCAAAGTGAGTTTAGAGAAAGATTCTTAAATGCATATGAGATCTTTAATGGAAAAAAAGGCAGTTCTTCACAGCTGCAGAAACGCTTTCATGCAGACTCATAAGAAAGTTCTCATGAAGCATACATATATTTTAGTGCATACATTGAGAAATTCTTCAGAATTCCACATGTCTGCAATAGGCTTTGTACTCCATCACCAGTGTTTCCTCTTCCAAACTTTTCACTTCATCTGGTGCTGTGGGTCAAGTTATCAGATATTAGCAGATTTAGCAGTGAGGACAAAAAGGGGGTGTGGAAGTGGTGTTATCATGTCTGCAGCCATGTTTCCAGATTTTTTCTGGAAGGACAATAAATTTGATCTTCAGAATAAAGAAATAGAAAAATATAATATAATATAATATACATAACAATATATTGTATACTATAAAATGATAATTTAAAGTTCTCCTGGTTGGCTCAGAGATGAGGTTCTGTCTCCCCATTTCCCTGTCTTCCTCTCTCTTTTGTTTTCCTGTGTGACTCCAGCTATTCACAGGCAGATGGTCTAGTCAAGCTGTCCAAGGCCTGTACTTTCATTTTTTATAGTTTCGGTTTTGAAATTTGAACCAAAAAGTAGGTTCAGATAAAACTGGTCATCTGCATTGGACCAGAGGTAACCCATGAAAGTACCAGGGAAACAAGTGAGAAGGTGAATTTTCAAGTTTTGTATTATATCAAATTCAGTGTTAAAATTGCCCAGGAATAGCAAATCAGGGGGACTTCATCACTGTTACTGAAAAGTGTTGGTGAATACCCTTTAGGAAACCTTTTGTCTGTGGTTGTCAGTAGATGAGTATAAAAGTCATGTTTGCTTTGGTTCTGTTTTCTATAGTTACAGTCAAACAACTCCAGTCTTACCTGAAGTACCTTTTTGATATTTAATGCAATATTTAATGTAAGATTTTATATTTATCTTAATTCAGAAGGTGAATAAACAAGTATGGAGCTCTGTAAATTCTTTCAGGACCGACAAGTACCTTGCAGCTCACTGCTGCTGGGCTGCACTTTGGCTAGACAGAGTTATGTTTTAGTGAAATTTTCTTCGAGTTATGTCACTATAGTTCTATTCCTGTGTAAAGTCTTAAGAGATGTGTTGTTTCAAGGGTCAGGCCATACAGCTGTGTATAGATCATAGGGTCATTGACATGGAAAGGGACATGGCACTGCATTGCAGAGATGCATTTTGAAGTCTTTCTGAGGGGGTAGTAGCTACGCTGTGTGATTCTTATATCATGTGAGCACCAGGTTTGTAGGATATCTGTACTGATTGGGGTGGGGGTGGGGGTCACATTTCTTAGACATAGTTAAAAATCTCTTTAGTCCTGTCCTTTGTTTTCTGCTTTTACTACATTTCTGTATTTGATTACCATAATATGTTCTGTGTGGGGACAGAGATTAATGTGCAGTCTGACAGTGCACAACAAAATTATGTTGTCTTGAAGCTGTTCTGCAGCTGGCAGTTTGCTTGCTGTGCCTTTGCTTGTGTCTGTGTGTATACATATATGTGTATTTTCTTTCCTTTTTATTTTTAAACACCACCAGAATGAAATAATTTTGCAAGAACTGAATTTATTCAAAGCTGTGGGATATTGGCCTTGCGTGAGAGTCAGGTTTCCTAACTCCATGCAGCAGGTGGCATTATAGAACAAGTGATTTTTTTTTTTTTTTTTCCTTTCCCAAGGAAAAATTGTTTGGTTAGAACTGAACCTCACCATTCTATAGAGAAAGTAATTTCAAATGCCTTTAATATACAGATAGTAAGTGTACGAGACAATATTATATGGAACAAAGTTTCTTTGTTAAAAATATCTGGCTTTAGGGCTTTTCCTTGTTGCATCCCGAAGAGTAGATATTGGTGTTTAATAAACAAAGTAGAAAAACCACTTTTTTTGGTTTTTTTTCAGAATGGATCCAAGTAGTCATATAACACATGTAACAGAAGGGGCCAAATGCATTTGAGAAATCTCTGCAAGAATTTTCTATCAGGGAGCAGCAAGAATGGGGCAGCTCCATGAGGGAAGACAAGCCAGGAGCCCATGGTGACCACCACACAGGCAGGGGCAGGGACTTCACTGACCAGGGCACAGTCCCACAGTGCCTGAGCAGGGCAGGTTGGTGACAGCTTGTTCCATCAGCTGTCCAGTGACCATCAGACAAGGTGAAATAACAAGCTGGGTCCAGGGTCCATCTAGGGAGTTCAGTCAGAAACAGAAGGAGGCAGGGCTGGAGGTAAGACTATGGATAGTTCTGGGGTCCTCCGGGAAGTTCAGTCAGCAAGTCAGGATAACAGGAGGTAGGGCTGTGCCCAGCCCTACATGCAACATAGCCCAGACCTCCCAGAGCTGAAATGGAGCTCCTGGACTGGAGGGCAGAGAGTATGGGTAGGAGCCCCAGGTAAGGCTGGTCGGGGCAATTAAGGCTTATTGGTGCATCCAGGGCCCTGATATTCCTCATACAAGAGGGAGAACATTAGTTAAAGGACTTGCTGCCACACCAGTGAAGTCAAGGAACAGTCTTCATTTGTTTTTAAACACAGTAGGATTGAGTCTTTCATGTTTTAAATTTGGTACCTGTCTATAGAATTACTTTAATCATTACTTCATTATGGCATTGTGGTATTTGTATATGTTCCACTTGCTTTTACATTTTGTAATTAGGTCCATGTGACTTTTTATTTTCTTCAAATTCTTTTGTTTTGGAGAATGTTTTTCCTTATACTATCACAGAAATTAGTTAGAAGACATTTAGGAAAAAGATTACTCTATATATGGAGTGGAACTGAATTTCATGGGAGATCTGCAGTATTGCCCTGGCTGAATCAAATCTTAAGGAGCCAATTTTAGCTGTACTACCATTGGTTTTGATCTGGTGTGACTCCACTAATTTTGTTGAAGAGTTCTTCCAAAATTACATGGGTAAAAAAGACCAATCAATGCAATGATATTAAAAGAAGTGGTTAATGGGCATGAAAAAAGTTAAAAAATGAATGTAAGAATTATTGTCACATTTTTTTCTTTTTTTGCTATCTGCAAAAACTGACAAGTATTAGGTTGGCTATGATAGCTGATCAGCCTAGAAGAGGGGCAGAGAAGAAACATAAAAGTGGCCTCAAGGGGATTTGGAGTAAGATTAGAGTTCCTAGAGGAATATCTTAAACACCAAGAGAAGATCAGACAAGGAACAGTAGAGGGAAGGGAAGAAGGATAATATGAGCAGAACAGGCCAGAGCAAAGACAAGAGAAGAGAAAACATGAAAGAGAAAACAAAACAAAGTGAAAAAGTATTTATTAATAGCATTATTATTGATTTGTGAGTACTTTCTCTTCCATTAGCTTAAGTGTTTTAAGGAATTAACATTACACATAAACCACCCCTTGATTTATTTTACCAGTGCTATAGGCATTGCCATGTAAAGTATGGGGTTTCGGGGAAGCTCTGGGCATAGCTGTTCAACATTGCAAATACACAAATGCCTTTTCTTGGGCATGTGCTTTATTTCTGCATTTAGCACTGCCCTCAAAAGGCTTAAGCCAAACAGAGCTCCACCAGTCCAGTGGAGTGAATTAAACACTTCTGAACATTTGTTTGTAGCACCAGTTAAAGTACTGACCCAGGTTCTTGCTAGACCCAGGCAATAAGAAATATTAGTCCAGTGTGGGCTTTGGGAAGGGAGGAGGTGGAATCAATGGAGTTTCTGCTTTTTCTTTTGTGAAATGGACATGGAATAGCAGGGGATTACATAGCTTTCCCACTACTACTCTGGCAAGCTGCCACTGTAGACTCTCCTGTTTCAGTCCTGCTAACATGATACAGAAGAAGGAGTGCTTGACTCTCCCCAAAGACATTAATTTCATGATGTTTATGAGTACTAATATCTGTCTAGAACTCCATGGCCTGTTCCAAATAACAGTTGTGACTTCAGATTCCTCCCTCTTGAACAGCAGGCTGCTATTCTCCAACAATTTTTGACCTATGAATTAATTGTTATAAAATGCTACAACACTTCTGTCACAAATGTTGTGATTTCTGATTTGATTCTGTGCTTTCGTTTAGGTAGGTGTCTTTCAAACTCATCTTTGACAATTTCACCCCCTGCATAGATGAGTTTCCAGGCTATATGCATGTTTATGCTACTAGGTGCTATATACAGTATTATTGAACACTTTGTGCCTTATGGTTGCTATAAAAGTGTAGAGTTCTTTGTAAAGAAGCTTGTATATCTTTCTTCCAAGGGATAATTCTTTTTCTGGGTGTCATTAATGCACAGCCCAATTTATTCTGAGTTTTTACTTCTCATTTTACTCTGTGTTCATACTCTCTGTTCTTCTCATGTTACATTAAGTTGTATAGAACATGCTGTATTTTATATATAAATCATTCTTGTTTGTTCTGGTATTTTAACAAAATATTATTCTTTTTGCTTTTTTAGGTTTAGCCCAGTCAGGTGCATGGGGTTGCTTTGATGAATTTAACCGCATTGAACTTCCAGTTTTATCAGTAGCTGCTCAGCAGATATATATTGTACTTCAGTGTAAGAAAAATAAGAAACCTCAGTTCATTTTCACTGATGGTGATGTTGTTGACATGGACAGAGAATTTGG
Organism: Buteo buteo; assembly: GCF_964188355.1. NCBI lineage: Eukaryota > Metazoa > Chordata > Aves > Accipitriformes > Accipitridae > Buteo > Buteo buteo. The sequence goes on along the minus strand of NC_134173.1, from coordinate 9,598,475 downwards.
TATATTTCTGACTATGGTATGTGTGTGAATATATGTAAATGGCATCACTGTGAAAAATCTTTCCTATTTCATTTCCCATTGAAATTTCCCTGTTGAAATCATCAGCACTGTCTGTTAAAAAATAGTGAATACAATTTGAACAATAATTTGGTCAAATAATAATGATGATATTTTCTCTTGCCCATATTTTTAACTGGAACTTAGGACTTGAGGTATGCAATTATCATTAACTACATACTTTAAGGGCTTTTTTAGTTGAATATTTGACAGATTGAGACTACACCAAACCCTCTCATATTTTTAGTCAAAGTCTGCCAAAATAAAACAGACCACTGTAAGGACTACTGTTGTTGGTCTGGTCAGTATTTCACCACCTGTGAAGATTTTTTGACCACAATCCTTCTATATGACAGCACGAAGGAAACCACCCTCACTCTGGTTCACTGGCCTCCTGATGATTTATCTTTGGTGCCTGTGGACTGCTTCTAGCAGTTCAGGAGGCAAAGAAGCAGGAAAGGGAAAGAATACCTTAAAAGCATCTTTGTATCTCCCCCTCCTTAGCTGTAGGCTACATACCCACAACTCAAAATAGAAGCATTTGTCTTTATTTTAAGGTTTCCTACTTTTGAAAAGGTGTTAATATTATCATTTTAAAAAGAGGGCAAATCAGTGGCATGCAAAGGTCAGTGGGAAGGCAATTTGGAAACAGCTAGAAGAGTTTAAGAAGTTATCACTGCATAGCCAGACTACTGTTGTCACGCCTGAGCCATGCAGTAGTCACACAAATGACTTGGACATCTTCAGTAAAAGGTCAGATCCGTTAGTTTAAATTATATTCAGGAATGGCTTGCACTGCTTGACTGACTTTGCGCTGCAATGGTCTGGGAATGCTCACAAGGGGCAGTAACCTCCAGCACTGGAATACTATCAAGATCCTGAGGAACTAACCCTTTAAAACAACTCCAACAAGATCTGTAAGTGATTGTCTGTCTATGTCTGTGTGTCTTGGGCATCTCCAGATAACACATGTGATACCATATACTTCATGAACTGCAGTATTTAGGCAACTGTGTAGTGATGTGTAATTGTGACATGCTCAAACTACCCTTTGTAATCTGGCATGTGCTCCTGTGTTTGCCAAATAATTATCAGAAAAGATAAACCTTCCTATCCTGCTTTCGTTATATAATATTTTATTTTATATTTTGCATTTTTCAGAACCCTGGCTATGCAGGACGACAGGAACTTCCAGAAAATCTAAAGATTCAGTTCCGCACAGTTGCTATGATGGTGCCTGACCGTAGCATTATTATGCGAGTCAAGCTGGCAAGTGCTGGTTTCCGAGACAACCAAGTCCTTAGTCGAAAATTCTATACACTCTACAAACTCTGTGAAGAGCAGTTATCTAAACAGGTAAAATAAATATTTGTCCAACTGTAAGCTGTCACTGAAAGGGTATGTAGAGAATATACTTTCATAGAATATATAATTTTTTTACAGTCATGAACCTTTTCATTTTTTAAGGTTTTCAATTTCAAGTTCTAGAAACAGAGTCTGAAATCATCACATTGTTTTTGGTTTTCACACTAATTTGCATGGTAAAGGAAGTTTGATTTGTGATTTTTAAATGGAGTGCAGTTATTGGGGAATTTATGAGGAACGGTATATATTGCTCTGCTGAACTTTGCAAAGGATAAATTTTTCAGTCTCCTCACTTATGAAGGCTAGATCTATTGGAGAGGCAGCATAAGAACTGTAAATAACTGAAGAGTGCCTAGAAGGCACGTCTTGCTGAGTGCTACCAGAAAAGTGTTATTCTGTTTGGTATGGGGTATTTAAGCAGAAACAAAGGATAAAGCTGCTTTTAAGAACAGAACTAGTTGTTTCCTTGTGAATGCCCTGTGCTGGCTGTCCACTAGAGGGTCTCAAAGAGAAACCAAATGAATGGTAGTTGCAGCTCAAATGCCTGCTTTGGTTGGATCCTAATGAACCTGGACATGTTGACTACATTTGCCGTTATATTATTTCAGTTCTATACCACATATTTATTAGTGACTATGTTGACTTCCATGCAGAAATCTTGGACTACACTGGAATAAGATCATGGTGCATCATATCGTCCTCTTTATTTCAGAGTTAAAACAAAAAAGTACAGATTTGGATTTTCTCTTCCTTTCTTCCTACCTCTGTAATTTCACTGTCAATATATATAACCAAACTGGATTCCAATTTTCACTTCTCTCAGGTTTCTTTTTCTGGGAGAGGTTTATGTTGTAGACTGGCTTCTAAAGGGTCATATTTGCTACTGGCTTCCCTGTAATATTGCCCAGGGTGTCTCCATTAGCCTTCAACTTAGTTTTTAGGCAATCTGAATCACCCTATATTGATCTAGCATCACTAGTGTTAGTCCATTTGTTGCTGTCTAACCTACTCTCTCAGTCCTGTCATCTGCCTGTCTTTTATAGTTACCAGGCTTATAGGCTGCATTTGTCAGAGCCTCATTTTGCAGGAGCTCTCTCTTAAGTGGAATTTGTGAACATTGTTTAGGAATTTTTTTTTCCCTCAGACTTGGCCTCAGTAGGGTTAAATTTCCTCATTGCCTCAGTTTGTGTGGTTATTTTTGTCCTGGACATGATTCTTTCCTTCACTGTGGAAAAGACGTTTAAGCAGGTATCAGAAATTTGGCCATCTACCTCTGCAAAAGTGCTTTGCTTGTTTTGTGTTGTCATGGGTGTTAGAACTGGTTCACTCCTGGACAGAGTACTTAAAAATAACACACACACCCAAACAAAATTTAACTGTGTACAAAGCTCATTTTAACTATCTTAATGGTGTACAATGTTTTGTACATGACCATTGCTGCATCTGCACAAAGAGTTTCTATGTGTAGTTTGGTCACGTCTGCAGCAGAAAGTGCCCTTGATTCTCTGAGACAGTAAGATTCTCCACTCAGCGTGTTAATCAACATATTGAAGCATATAAGTAAGTAGTGCTTATCAGTTGGCCTAGGGATCGCAGGAACTGCCTGGAGGACTCTGCAGAACTGTCTGAAATTCTCATCTGTAGAACTCCTGTACCAATTAGTCAAATGCTTTGTTGTGAAGGCATGTAGCTCAATCACCTTGTCTCAGGTCAGTCCTTTGTCTCATCTATGCTGATGCTAGCAAGGGACTTCCTTGATATTAATTAATGGAAACTAATGACCAAGTGCTCTGGGTGTGCACATGGGCACAGCCCTCGCACCCAGCTGCATCACAATTATATATTTGAATTTTATGCTTATATCTCACTTATAACTTAAATTCCGTTGTTTTTACTATACAAGCCATGATGTCTGCAGGGAACAGTAGTCCGTGTGTATTTATAATTTCTTCAGAACCCTCTAACACTTCTCCAGTATCTGTCAGAGAAGCCTGCTGTACTGTAAACTGCTCCTAGTGGTTTACATTGTGGATCGTGATTCTATACTCGGTAATATGAGCCAGGAAGCATATCTTTCTGCAAACCCATGGTAGTATGCTGTTTGTCCTGCCTGTGCCTGTCAGCAGTCCTTTGGACAGTCCTGCTCTTGTATGAATCCATTATACACAATTACAATGTCAGAGAAGATCTGAGTTTGAAAGGGACCTCTGGAGGTCAACAAGTCCTATACCTGTGCTCAAAGTGGGGTCAAATAGAGCAAGTGGTTCAGCACCTTGTCTAGGTGAGCTTTGAGTATCTCCAAGGATGGAGACTGCACAGCCTCTCCAGTCAAGCTGTTGAAGTGTCTTATCACCCTGTCTAGTCACCATTTTGTCTGTGAGGACATTACTGGAGACAGTGTGAAGTCTCCTGGAATGAGTCTGCCCTGCTGTGTTGCCCTTCCAGCAGATATTGGGGTGTATCAAGCCCCCAGTGAGGGCCAGGGCTTGCAAAGATAAGGCTAATTCCAACTGTCAGAAGAAAGTTTCATCAGCTTCTTACTCACCAGCAAGTTTGCAGCAGACATCTGCCATGATGTTGATCGTCCCTCTAATCCTAATCCAAATGCTCTGAACTAGCTCATCAGCCATCCTAAGGCAAAGCGTTCCCACTCTCTTTCACTTTAAAGGGCAACTCCCCATCTGGCCCTCCTGGCTTGCCCTTCCTAAAGACCCTGTATCCATCCATGGCAGCACTCCAGTCTTGTAAGCTATCCCCCCCCATTTCCTTCATCCTAGTTAGACTGTAGCCCCGTAACTGCACACAGAGCTCTAATTTTTCCTGGTTTCTTCCCGTGCTGCATGCATTAGTGAACAGACACTTCAAATTGACACCTGCTTGTGCTGGTTACCCAAGAAAAATGTGAGAGCTTATGACATGATGCTGTTCTCTTGACCCTTCCTTATGCTTGAAATGGGCCACTTTCTACACTGTTTTGTCATTCCTCAGGTCTCTCTTGTCCACCCCAGACTGCATCTTTTACTTTTCAGTTGGGTCCACCACTTCCCCACCTGAATGTGAGTTATTTCTCTCCCCCATCATTCATAGTTGTAATAGTAATGGGATGTTTTGAAAGACTTGCTAAAGTTCCTCCTGAAGTTTGTTGTAGGTTGGGGAATACATCTGATGCAATACATGATTATATGTAGAGAGAGATGTAATGAGTTCATCTGATTAGATATGGGAGTCTCATGAACTGGAGATATTTCTAAGAGTAGAGTGGGACATAAATTTCTTCTGTCTAGCCAGAAAACTAGAACTATAAACTAGAGGCTTTCTTAGAGACATATTAATCTGTCTTTCCCAGTGGAACTTATTTAGTTAAATTTTTAATGGTAAATTTTTAATTCAAAGTAAGTACTGCTGAGTATCTGGGCAGTTGACTGGAAAGAACAGGGTCGCATAAAGAATCAACGCAACAGGAAATGGCAGAAAGTTGCCTGTTTTCAACAAATGCAATATATATCAACAGAAGAAAATAACAACAAACAAGCATTCACCAGATGAACTTGCCTCCCACAATATCTAAAAGGAATTTTCCAGAAGGAATACATTAAGTCATCCAGACATTTTATACACACAAATGCAGACTCTGTAGAAAGAGGAACTCTGACTCACAAGTAGCCAAAGGCACCCTGGTTGACTATCATCTCTTCAGTAGAGAAAAACATACTAAGTAAGAGAGTAGTCCTTAGCTAATGTAGGAAGCTCAAGGTGTCCACAAGCCTGTGAAACAGTTATTCTGACAGAACCCCCAAAGCTGAATTATTTGCTTTTGTTAGAGGACTTCTAGACAAAGTTCCCTACTGCCTCCTTCCACAAAGTCTCACCCAGATTAGAAACTGAAAAGAAAAACCTAACAAAGCTTGAAAGCAAATGAGGCCATAATCCCTTTTAGAGGATCATCTTTTTAAGGTGCTTTCTTATGGACAAAACTGCTGATACCCCCCTTTTTTTTTCCCCACAACAGCAAACTATGCTTCTAGTGTTGAGATTTTATTTGCAGATTTTTAATTCTTCTTTACAAGAGCATCAGCTATACCACTGCAGTCTATTTTGCTCAAGTGCAATCTTTTGCTTGCTGTTAAAAGATGTAGCAAAGAAATAGCTCGTAATCCACATTTGCCAGTAAATTCTAGCTGTTCTGTGCCATTCCTGAAAGGCAAAACAGTTGTAAAACTAGCAGACTGATTAAGGAAAATAAATGTCATTGCTTTGGACCAGCCATCACGTAGGTCAGCTGGAATGCACCAGAAAACCTGTCTTTAAGAGTCATTTTACCTTATTTCAAATTTTCTAATAAGTATGACAGCATTTCTTCAAATTTAACAAAGTCACTTCTACAGAATCATAAACTCATGTAAATTGGAAGGGACCTCCAGAGGTCACCTTGTCCAACTTCTAGCTCAACACAGATCAATTTAGACCAGGCTGCTAAGGCACTTGTGGAGTTTTGAATATCTCCAAGGATGAAGAGATTCAGTCTTTCTGGACACCTTTTCTGTGTTTGACCACTCTCATTGTGAAGAATCCTTTCCTTATGCAAACCATTGGAATTTCCCCTGTTGCAAATTTTGACCACTGTCTCTTTTCCTCTCACTTGGTCATCCTTTGCTGGACTCATTCCAGTATGTCAATGATGGTCATCTAGCATGGAGAAAAAGAAATATATCAGCCCTTGTCATAATTCTGAATAGTTCACTGGGACATATAATTTACTAAATGATAGCGGACTTTGTCATCAACATATAATCTGCCTTCTAAACTTCACACGAAGTTGGTAATCTTTTTGTCTTAATGTTTCCATCTGCAAATGAGATTTCCTGGCAGTGCGTGGCTGAATATTCATATCTAAATTTTTCAACTGGTAACAGCTTGGCACCTGATTGAGTAATAGAAAACGAGGCTGGATGGAGCCTTGAGGGGTCATCCATTTACCTTTCTTGAGGAAAAATAATTCTTAGCTAAATAATTTTCTATAAATATTTGTGACTCTCCTTAACATTTTCCACTGACAGATAACCTGCAGTTTCCGAGGCAATCTGTTCCAAAGTTTCATTTTCCTTATGGTCACAAAGTTTTCTCTAAAAGTTAATTTGAATCTCCCTTGCTGTAGCTAAGTACATTACTTCTTTTCCTTTCTATTCCTTCTGTATTCCTTTTTCCAGGTATTTTTTGCATGTTGAAGACTTTTAGCATAACTCATCCTACATATTTGCTCTTCCTACTTCTACACTAGATTTTGTTTTACTTCTTCCTGATATAGCATGTTTTCTAGTCAACTGATAACTTTAATTTCTTTTCTAAGTTCTCTTCAGTAGGGTTCATCTTCAAGTGTGGAATCCGACTTTTGGGCACAGTACAGAAGTGCCAAGTGCAATGGAAGTATGTTTTCAACTGTCCTAAAAAGGACACTTGTATTTTTATTGCCCATTTTAATTGTAGATGTGTCATTGGGGAGCTTGTGGCTTCAGTCCAATGTCAGATATTTTTCTGCAAAGCTTTCTGCACCTGACCTGTTTCTCAACTGAATGAAGAAGAGTTGTTACTCTTCTTTGTTTGTGTAGTTGGTTATTTCCATCTGTGTAGTACTTTGCACTTGTCTTTATTTAATTGCATCATACATATATAATTTATTGAATTTCTCTTGGTAATTTTGAACTCCAGTTGTGGTCTAGTTCACCAGCTTGGTATCATCTGCAAACCTAATCAGTAAGTTATTTCTTGCTGAAAATTCTGAGTTGTAATCAGTGTATTGTTCCAATTTGTCAGCCTGGGAAATAGGGGTGGGGCTGGGGGGAAGGTGTTATTTTAATTTTGTCTTTGTTTCTCACCATCCAATGTATTTGAATTGGCCATAAACTAAATTTTCCCCAAGTCAAGTCTGTTTTGCCTGTGATGGTAACTGGTAAGTGATCTCTCCATCTTTATATTGACCCATGAGCTTTCTTTTCACTTTCTTTTCTCCCTCTGTCCTGTTGAGCAGGGGGAGTGAGAGTGGCTGGGTGTGCATGTGGAAGCTGGCCAAGGTCAACGCACAACAGATAGTGTAAAAAAGAGTCTATGCACTTGCTCTCAAAAACATTTCTGATCGATCAGAGGGAGCAGATATTCTCCAAATATAAGAATATCTGTATTATTTCCTTCCATGTCTGTCTTTACCGCTTAGTTTTCCGAGCAGATGGCTGTAGCGGAGACTTTATAATTTAAAACTTTTACCCGAAAGCTTTCCTTCTAGGATTTGCATCAAGAGTCACAGATGAAACACATTACAGAACATTTGCATATATTTTCAAATCTATGGTAACTAAGACAGAATTATATGTTCAGGTACAAGTGCTAAAATTAATTGAATATGTCTGTATGGCTCTGCAAATATGCAGCTGCCCTCATAGTGAGAGGGAAGATATTCCAGGCCTTACCTGCTGAAGTCCAAAGCTAGTTAGATACACCTCTCGGATGCACATGGCTGTTGGAAGTAAATCCTTCTGTTCTGAACCAAGTTGTTATGAAACCATCCACAGAGCAGAAAGTCATTAAGTACAGGGTAGGATCTAAATAATTTCGGTATGTTTCTTTGTATCAGCAAGAGATTGCCCTTATTAGTTATGAATTCCAGTACCATATATCAAGATAAAAACAGTCCTTGCGCAAGCAGAAAACAGAGGGTAGTCTGAAGATGTGTGGTTTGCTGTTTGTGCATCTGGCAAATTATGAATTTAGGAAAATGATGCAAGATGCAGCTCTGTTACAGATGGCTTGTGAAAGTGGTAGCCTACCACTAAAAGGGATACTTGGCAGGTATGGACATACAACACTGGAAAATATCTTCAGGATATAGTAGCAACAGAACTGGAAATCTAGTTGAAAAGATGAAGACCTGTGAAATTCATCACATTTAAAAGTTCAATAGCATATTTATTTATTTAATGAATTTAATTTTCAGCCTTCTCTTTAAAGTGTTTAATCTTTGTGATACCAATTGTGTTAATTCATTATTTCAAGGTTCACTATGACTTTGGGCTTAGAAATATCCTGTCTGTTTTAAGAACACTTGGAGCAGTGAAAAGATCTAATCCCAAAGAGCCAGAGAAAACCGTAGTGATGAGAGTTCTGCGGGACATGAACCTCTCCAAACTGGTACTGTAACACTGGTGACTTTCCTCCAAAGAGTACTCTGTTTGCATTTTTAAGTGTATTTATTATGCACTTTGAAAAGCTCTTTTTCTTCAGCAGTTGGATACATTATTTTGCAGTTTTTAATATGGTTTATCAGTGAGTGGAGAATTGGAATACAGTTACAGTGTAAGCACCATTTGTCTTTCAGAGAGAGGAAAACACATGAGAAACCTTAGCTGAAAAAAATTAGTGGAAATACCATCAGATCCTAGGGGACCTAACCTGGTCCTGTAATTGGCTCTTGTTTTTTCCTTCTTTCTGCCCTAAGGAGAGAAAGGAAGAATGCATTGTATTAACTTTTAATAATGTCATTAAAGATCCCTCTTAATCCAGAATTTCAATTTATACAGTTCTTGGGAGTCTGTTGCCTTTTCAGAACATCACAAGAATTGCAATGAGTGTGGTAATTGGAAGCAGCTAACGCCTACTTGTATAGTCTAATCTCTTTCGATATTACTATTTAAAGTATTCATTTTTCTTTTTATTGCTGTAATTGAAAGGTTATAGCATGTCTAGACTCTGTGTATTTACCTTGGGAGCCAGTTTTGTGATGGAACCAATTACTCTGTTTCTGATTTTAATCTATTCAGTGCATTGGTACATGCATTCAAACCTATAGGCATGCTTCAGTGATTCACAGAAGGAAAAAAAATCATAAAAAGTCCAAGGCAAAATACAATTTGAATAAATCTTGCTGGCTTATGTAACAAATGAAGAAACATGTGTGTATATATTGAAGAAAACTGTCTTAAGATGTTAATGTTTTTATAAGCTTTAAGTATTTAATTTAGAAATTACTACTTGTGATTGCATTGTATGAAATTCACTTAATAAAACTGATTCATAATGATAATATTTGTTTTGGAAAAGATAGGGTTTTTTACTGCCATCTTTTAAATGGTATATTCTTGAAGATTGTTTACAGCTGTAATAATAATTTCAATGAATAAATAATGTGTTTCCCCCTACTTTATCCTTGACAGGTGGACGAAGATGAACCTTTATTTATGAGTCTCATTAATGACCTATTCCCTGGAATTACTCTGGATAAAGCTGGGTATCCTGAACTACAGTCAGCCATCCAGAAACAAGCAGAGAAAGCAGGGCTTATTCATCATCCACCATGGATACTTAAACTCATTCAGCTGTATGAAACTCAACGAGTCCGACATGGTTAGCATGCTAGATTAGGTTTTGAGACTGCATAAAAGCAATACTTTTTTATATTATCTACTAAAGAATGCAGATTATTTTCACAAAAAATGTATTTTAAAATTGAACAGATGTCATTTTTAAAGCCTAGTTGGATATTTTGATAGGAAACTGTTATGACTTCTTTTTGGTGTGCAATGCACACATAGTGAGATTTTAGCTTTGTTGTATTACATTTTTATGGGAAATAGTGAGTGTGGCTGTCAGTGATTGAAATTTCTATGGAACAAGTTAAAATGTAGAGTATACATGAAAATTCAGAAACAGCCAATTTTGTTCAGTGTTCTGAACACAATTGTTGCCCTCAGACACAGTTCAGTCATGAAGTTCATATTTAATGTTACTGTGAGATTATGATGCTGAGAAGATTAGAAAAAATAATCTCTCAAACTTTTACTTGGATAGATTCTACCAAGCATGCAAGATAATTCCAAGTGTTGTTCTTTGTGTTCAATTCTGGCCATTTACACCGAGGAGAAATAAACCCACGTCCTGCTGGACCGGGGAGGGTTGGACAAGATGGCCTCCAGAAGTCCCTTCCAACCTCAACCATTCTGTGGTTCTATGAAAATACATTTCTACAGTGCACAAAAGGCTACTGAGTAAAGCTTATCCTATCCTAAGAAGGGTACCAAAGACAGAATAAAACCAGGTTTACAATTCATAGCTGAGTGGAAAAAAAACTACCCGTACTTTGAAGTGTCCCTCATCCTCCTAACCTCTAACAACTAAGTTTTTTTAGTATGTGAAGGCGAAAATATAAAGGAAATGGAGCAAACATTTATGAAGATATCATCCTTTTTATTCTCCCTTTTCATGTCATAATAAGAGAATATTAAGCTTAAACTAATAGAACAAATAAAAGGAAATACTCACTCGCTTAGCACAGTCTGCGACCTTAATGCCTCAAATGTTTAGTTCAGATTATTGGTTAGACAAAAGAACTGGTTAATGTTGTGCTGAGTTAATAATTTACATCCGGATCACTGGGTTCAGTGTTCCATATCAAATCACAACACATATATCTATGTAGGAACCATGAGAATTTTAATGATTTCGGTCACCATTGAATGCGCCTCTTGTTAGAAGAAGCTGTTTGGTCTGTGAGACACCACAGACCACTGTTCCCCAAAAATCTTCAGGATCCACTGTGGCATTCTGCTTAGATGCCTCTTCTCTCTACAGGTCCCTGCTATTCCCAGGGGTCATGCAGCTCCAATTGTCCTAACACTTGGACACCCAGGGCCTTTCTATGATGCAAGTTATTGCATGGAGGGAAAAAGATTCTCCTTTCCTGACTTGCATTTGTCCTACTCATGGATGCTTATGGAGAAGTCACCATGGGATTTCAAGTAATGAAAAATCTGTAAAACACATGACTTCTCTTGGCTGAAAGAGAGGCAATACGTGCAAATGAAGTGCTAATGCACACACACAGATACACACGTGTGCATGAACATTCAGTGCATGGATCCTGAAATCTCTTTTGCATAACGGTTTTGATCAAAATGCTGTTGAAACCAGCAGAAAGGCCATTCCATTAACATCAAGGGGCTTGGATTAGATCTCCCCATATGTAACATATGGCATGAGTAAGTGATTGTCTGCGTTCTCAAGTTGTTTTAGGAAATGTTCAGCTCCCTTTAGAGAAAACATCGGTCTGCATTGTACTGGATTAGGTTTGTAACTCGGGTTTGTGATTGTTTGTTCCATACCTTTGCTGAAGAGGTTTTCAAAGCCAACTGAGGACTATGTTATTCAGTTGTCTTTAGGGTTAATAGGAATTATCTAGCTCCCTTAGATAAATTCAGAAGTCTCAGTTTGAATGTCCCATCTGCCTTTGGACAGACTCTGGGCCTCTTGAATAGGTGATGTAGAAAATATAACTAAAAAGGATCAACTGTAGGCTCAATTTATTGTTGAAGACATGGCTGCTTTTCCTTAGGCAATATGTGTATACACTGATGAAATTAAAAGTGTGGTTGCTGTTAACTGGTTTTTATGTAAGAAAGATGTATTAAAATGTCAGCATGGATGGATGCAGGTACATATTTTTGTTACATTTGCTTCAGAAAGATACACTCGATTTTGTGTATCATTGGGAACTACTCATTCTCATTAGATACATTTAGAAATTACTGGTTTTGTTTACCACCAGTCATGTCAATGTCATTGCATGCGAACATCAAAAGGCAGTTGTGTTTTCCAATTAGAAAAAGGAGAAGAACTGCCTGAGGGAGGATACAGACCCACATAGGCTTGCCTATCATAATAGAACAGACATTTACAGAGGCCTTTTAATAATATTTTTAAATTCCATTTCAGTCAACATTAAGTGGGGTGAGAAACATCTTTTTTGTATTGGCTTTTGATAAAAATAAAACAAGGATCATTGATGCAAAGAACCATTAAATGGTAGCATGGCATTTTGACATTTCATTTTAAACCATGTTTATATTGTTTTAAGGTATGATGACTCTAGGTCCAACTGGTGCAGGAAAGACAAAATGCATTCATATTTTGATGAAAGCAATGACAGATTGTGGTGCTCCTCATAAAGAGATGAGAATGAACCCAAAGGCAATCACAGCTTCCCAGATGTTTGGTACCCTTGATGTTGCTACAAATGACTGGACAGATGGTATTTTCTCTACATTATGGAGAAAAACTTTAAAAGCAAAGAAGGTAACGGATAGTGTATCATGATAGTGAATAAGGACATTTAATACTGTTTCCATAAGGTCTCATTACCTGTCATTTATGTGAAAGATCTTCCATTATAAAATCAAATGGGAAAATACAGTATTAGTTTTGCTTTGTGTCTGACTAGCTCAATGTACGCAAGAGTCAGAATTGCTTGTATATGCCAGAGAGTACTAGGCTTCCCAAGCACCTGAAGTTCCAGAATTAAATTGGAAAAGATTTTAAGGGTTTTGCTTCCTTCTGTAAGCAGGTAGTCCTACCATTCAAACGCAAAAGCAAGGGCTGTTCATGTTTTGATGTGAGGACAGGTGTCGTGGTTTAACCCCAGCCAGCAACTAAGCACCACGCAGCCGCTCACTCACTCCCCCCCATCCAGTGGGATGGGGGAGAAAATCAGGAAAAGAAGTAAAACTCCTGGGTTGAGATAAGAACGGTTTAATAGAACAGAAAAGAAGAAACTAATAATGATAATGATAACACTAATAAAATGACAACAGTAAGTAATAAAAGGATTGAAATGTACAAATGATGCACAGGGCAATTGCTCACCACCCGCCGACCGACACCCAGCCAGTCCCCGAGCGGCCAAAAAACACTGCCCCCCCCCCCCTTCCCAGTTCCTAAGCTAGATGGGACGTCACATGGTATGGAATACACCGTTGGCCAGTTTGGGTCAGGTGCCCTGGCTGGGCATGAGAAGCTGAAAAATCCTTGACTATAGTCTAAACACTACTGAGCAACAACTGAAAACATCAGTGTTATCAACATTCTTCACATACTGAACTCAAAACATAGCACTGTACCAGCTACTAGGAAGACAGTTAACTCCATCCCGGCTGAAACCAGGACAACAGGAAAGCTGATTTTCTTCTGTCTGGTTTTATGTCATTGACACTGTATTTCACTAATTATATCAGAATACAAGAGACTTTGGTAAGAAATCAGTAGAGGCATTTCCCAGTTCTCTTATCAAACCTGGAGATGATGTTTCATGGAATCATAATTACACTCAAATGTTCTGAAGTTTCATTCAGTTCTCACTTGGAAAATGGGAAGCCTTACGTGAAATACTTAGGTAACATCCCACAAGGACTGAGTGTGTGCCTGTGTCTGTGACTGTATTTAATGGGAAATGTTTTCATCCACTTTGATGGATGCTGAGCTGGGTGATGTACTTGTGTAGAAGAAAGGGACAGCTTTATGCTTAGAACAGCGCAAATTAATTTTTGTCACTATTCCTTAATATCATTTTTGGTGTGACACAGGATAACAAAAGAAGGATTAAAATCACTGAGCAAATTATAAAAATTGTAGTTCATGCTGAGCTAATCAGCACCAAATTATGACTCATTGTTTATATCCAAGAGTATGTTCCCTGAGATTAAGTAAATGTGTATTTTTGGTCAGTGTATGTAAAATTGCATGTCTCTCCTTTTTTTAGGGTGAGCATATCTGGATAGTTTTGGATGGACCTGTTGATGCAATATGGATTGAAAATCTGAACTCTGTTCTGGATGATAATAAGACCCTTACTTTGGCCAATGGAGATCGTATTCCAATGTCCCCTAGTTGCAAAATTGTTTTTGAACCTCACAACATTGACAATGCTTCACCTGCAACAGTTTCTCGTAATGGGATGGTCTTCATGAGTTCTTCGGTGTTAGACTGGAAGCCTATATTAAGGGCTTGGCTGCAAACACTACCTATTACATACTCTGATGTCCTGTGGAATTGCTTTAATGCTGTATTTCAGGTACTTAATTCAACCACTTCAGAAAAAAAAAATTGCATTTCTTATTCTTTATTTAATGAAGCATTATTTCTTCCTAAGTGCTTTTTCAATTATTTACTTCTCTTTGTTTATGTAATAAAACAAAGATGAAGGATTTAAAAAAAAAAGAGAGAAAATTATCTCTAACATTAATGAATGAGTGAAACTATAACAGATGAATAATTTGGATGCTTTGTTTTGTCTGCATAGATTAGTTGGCAATGAGTTGTTAAATCTGATTATTTTATAATGCGTGTTGGCAAAACAGAGATATTTTCTTTGGCTGTAATTGTTACTGCCATTTTAATTCTTGTTAGGATACATAAAAGGAGTGGGTAGACTTCCTTGTTTGTTTTAAATGTAAAGAAGTAAATTTGGAAAAAAATTAAGCTAGATTCACTCTGATGGAATCTTTCTTAAATTTAGCTGCAACAGGAATGCATTTGGTCCATTAGTTATTTTTAAAAGACATGCTATAGTTCAAATTAATTCGGGGTAGTTCTGTGCTTTGTGGTGTTCTGAAGCTTAGCATAGGTCACTGTAGTGGTCTCTTCTGATTTTATAATTCATGATTCTGTTTCGAAGGAGATTTTTGAGATGGTATCGCTTTAATACATTCTCTGTCTAAATCATGTTCAATCAATAGATCCAAAGGGAGAATTCTGAATGTTTTTTCCCCTCCATTTGGCCTTAGCATACTGAATCATTAAAAAGGTTTCATTAATATTATGGATGGTTGTACTCAATAGTGGGTCTAAAAGCACAATCTCAGTAGTATACTCTTTCCAATTACATTGAAATTCTTATTTTTTCTTTGGAATTTTTTAAGGAAGTAGTTACTGTTTAGCAATCTTTCAGCATTGTTATCATCTGATTTCCCCAACATCTGTGGAACAAATGCAACTTCCTTATATACCTTGCTTTCCCATTGGCTCTTTTCTGCGAGTTTACTTGTGTAACTGGTGTTGGATTTCACAGGGGTTTCTCCTGTAATATTTTTCATCGCTGTTGGACTTTACAAATACAGTTTTCAATGATCTTTGAGTGACATTTCAGAAAGTTTATTTATAAATCATAATAAAAGCAATCATTAATACAGTTTTGGAATGCCTTGAATGTTAACAAATGTTGTCTTACAGATATGCTTCATTCAGCACCCGTTTACTTTAAAACCAATGTTTAACAAGCTATTCATTTTGTTCTACCTCCAAAACATAATGATATGACATAGTATTTACTGCAGTGGCAAGAGAAACAATTCTGATAATGAATTTTAAAATATGCTTCCAAAGTAATGTATATGTGGGTCAATTTACTACTTCTTTGCCACAATTCTATTTATATTTTATGCTACAACTTGCTCTGAAAACATAATAACAACATTTAAAATACCCAAGCCTGAAGCAATAGCAATAAAGTCCAGAAAAATATGTATTTTATTAGAGTGAAAGATGAAAATGCAGTGAAATATGAAGTTAGTTCTGTGCTGAAGGCTGCATTTGGAACTATCGAAATGTAAATGAAAGCTGTCATGCTGTCAGTTTTCTTTCACTTCTAATGAGCTATCTTTGCTTCTCAAATAATAGAAGCAATAACAGTGATTTTACAGATGAGGGTAACACTACTTTTGTATTCAGATGGCTCTTTTTACAGTTATTATTCCCCCCTCTAAAAAAAAAGGATAAATTCTGAAAGAAAATTTATGAAATAAGATGCATCAACAGTGGCAGTCAAACCCCAAATACAGACCTTGGTGAATTTAATGCTAGTATTAAGAAAAGCATAGATATAAGCAGCTTACAAATACCTGATATTTAGAAGAAAATGAATATTAGGTTATAGATCAAAATACAGTAACTAAGGAGAATCAGTCTTTAAGTATACCTATAGAGACCTTTTGAAATCAATCTAAATTCAACCAAAATAGATGTAAGACAACTGCTATAGTAATTCCAATTTGCTTACAAGAAACATTCATTATTTATGTTAATAAAAATAGTATATGTTACTGAAAGTCTACATATTGGATAAAATCACTATTAATGAAGGTACGGCAAGTAGCAGTAATGTAGGAGGAAGCACCAGAGAATAATAGTTGTGAATCAGTGGAAAGAATGTATTTATTCTTTTCATGTATGCTATGAATTCCACCGTAAGTCATTAGTTTTTATATAAAAGACAGGAGGTAGTCCAAAAGACAAGGATAAATTAAAAAAAAAACCCAAACCAACAAAAAAACCCCAAACAACCCCCCAAAGCCAACCTTATTTTGAATTAAGATTATCTTTGAGTCCTTTCTATTTCCACAGGATTTTTTTAAAACAGTGATTAAGGGGTTGGACTTTCACCCTCACTTTCCCAGTTCTTTCTTCTCAGCAACATTTCCTGCTTAGGAGTAATTTCAAGTAAACTCCCATCCCCATATAAATTCCCTACTCTCTTAAATTTAGAAGCTATACTGCCAATTTCTTGTCTGTGAATGATGATGCTACCTGTAAGCATCAGAATTGCTTAGCTGATGGAAGTAATTATCTGAGACAATGTCAAAGAACTGAAATCATTAAAATAATTGCCTGAGTGGCACTATTTAGTTTGTCTGCAATGTGTGAAGCTCAAACTAGTGATGGATGTTATGTGAGTAACATAAGTTTCAGCATGTCTACGTATTGTTTAAATGAAAAAAACCCTAGTAATTTTAAATCATACTCCCTTTCCTTTTTTTTTTTTTTTTTTTTTAATAAAATCTGATGTCCTGGATCTGTTATTGACCTATTCTGGAGACTTCAGGGAAGTCCTAAAAACAGCAGAGTAGTGAGATGTGACTTATTCCTCCCTCCACATTAAATCTCACCCTAATCTTATTTGGGTAAAGGCTGCTATTGTGTCTGGAGCACAGGGTTGAATATATAATCCAAAGTGTTTCTTAGCTTTAATATTTAAATGCTGATGTGCAAAGTAATATCACAAATATTAATAACTTTGCATTCTTTAATTGTTCTTGTGCTTGTCTAAACCCTTTGAGTATGTTCCCAACTTCTTGTCTTAAAGAGCATTCTACAGTCCAGTGAGTTCCATAGTGACTGTGTACTGTGCAAAAGGGTCTTTTCTCATATGAGTTTTTACTATCTGACTTCATTTTGCAGTCTCCTTGTAAGGGATGACAAATTCCTGATCCAAATTCTTCACAATTTATGTGTATTTGTCATGTCCCAACTCATTTTTCCAGACTGCCTGTCCAAACAAAATACCCTAATGAGTAGTTTATTCATGCTAATTGCTCTCTTGATCTTGCATCCTTCTTTAAGCCATGTATTGTTTTAAAAATAGTAGTAATAAAATATTAGTGTGTATGGACCTGATTTTTTTTTGCCCATAAAATCAAAGAACAAGAATTACACAAACCTCACTGGAATCATAAGTACCTTAAAACTCGTTCTGGTGAAAATTGGCCTCTTGAAAGTACAGACTACTTTGACTCATGAAATATCTTTATTCTGAGTGTGTCAAATCGATTATTAAACAATTTGCAGTGCCCTGTGAGACATCTAGTCTATTTTACAGATGAAGAAACTGAATCTCAGGGAGATTTATGTCCAGATTTTAAAGGTCTTTAGACTTGAATATCCCACACTGCTTGCAGTGCCTTCTTTCTACCCATTCCTTGTGGTACCCACCACCCCCTCAGTTAGTCATTTGAGCACCCTATGTGCTGCTGGGGACAAACAAGGCATTTTAGAGGGAAAGGCACAAAAAGCAACACACAGAGGTGGAAGCACTTTTGCTAGTCAACAAGAAATAACAAAAAAAGGAATGTTTTCTAAGCCTCCCTCCTCCTATGTATGCCCACATTCAGACTGTCTTCTTTCTCAGACCAACCACTTAGCCATAAGCCCTATTCTAGATTAAGATGCTTAAGTGAGCTTTTTCTCATAATATATATATATATTTGTTGTGTGTGTTACCCGCTATTCTAGTGAGATGGAACTCAGGAGAATGGGTAAAAATCTTGATTCAGTCTCTGTGCCAATAAATAGTCAGCACAGGGTACTTAGAGAACTTTAGTGGCAAAAAAAGTAAACTGACAGGTGAAACAAAGCTGGTATGTGGGTAAGCAGCTCACTGATTTTTCAAAAATATCTAGGTGTTTGTTTACATCTTTGGGTGGTTGAATGTCTTCATTGTCTTAGCTTTCTCACTGACAGGACATGGGAGCCATAAATGGAAATCCTCCAAAATTACTATCTTCCAGAGTGTCCCTGTTGTACTTTTACTTCCCAGAATGAGTAGGCAGTGTTGATTTCCAAAAATTACGAAGACAAATGGAACCCATAGGGAGGGAATTGTATTAAAAATTGTTAAATGAAGGTGAGACTAGGTTATCATTTACATCAGTCTGTACTATGGATGGCAATTAGTATTGTAAAATAATACTGCACTGCAAATCTCAGAGAGGACTTTACATCAGTTTGAAACTTTGCTAAAGATGTTGCAGAACACTTGGCAAAGGCAGGCATGGTAGCCATCACTATGGAGTAACCTGAGGAAAGTCCAGGTTCCATTAAAATCAATTGCAAAATTCCCTATGGATCCTGCCAGGGTTCTACAGAAAACCAAGAGTATTGGTTTCAAGAGGGACAGGTACATTATAGTGCAGTCAGAACAGATCAGGCAGATAGAAATTTATAGTGGTGAGGTTGTGCATTATATACATATCATTACAGCAATTCTAGTGCTTTTATCATTCTACTAGAAAAATGGCAATGGTAGATTAAAATCTCCAGTAGAGAGCACAAATGGCAGATCCCTGACGTAACTGAAAAGCAGTCTTCAAATTACTCTTCAGGAAATTGCTGTATGGAGTTCATATGAAAAATTCTGCTGACTGTGGTACATCAAAGTTATTCTTCTATTATGTTATTGTTAGCAAAATTTCGTGGTCTAAGTCTGAATATTTATAATCCCAGAAATGGGAGAAAATATTGTTTGCAATAAAGTTTAGAGTATCTTTGAAATTAAGAAGTTGCTCTCATCTAAGAATAAATCATACCATTGAGACTGGTAAACAGATTCTTTAAATGACGTTTTTCCTTTCCAGGATGTGATAGATTTTGTTTTCTCTGCTGTGACACCAAAAATGCCAATTTTAGAATGTATGTACATCAAACAAGCTATTGACCTCCTACAGGTAGATATGACATTCAGTTTTTCCCTCTCTCATTCTGTTATTTGTGCTGGGACATTGTTCTAGGAGGGCAGTAATTATATATTGCATCTGCTTTGCAGGGTTTATTGTCTGACCGAGATGAGAAGCAGCTCAGCGAGGAACATATTGCTCGCTTGTTTGTTTTTGCTGTAATGTGGTCAGCCGGAGCTCTTTTGGAACCAGATGACAGGCTGAAAATGGAGCTGTTCCTACGGAAGCACTCTGCAGTGAAAGAACTTCCAGCTGTGAATGGAGAAGAAACCATGTTTGAATTTGTTATCAATGCCTGTGGCCAGTGGGAGCACTGGTCAAAGAAGGTTCGTATGCTGCAACATGCTAAGCTTTCTTATTGAGTATACAGGAATGATGTATTTGGTAAGAGGCACGTTATTTTATTATTTAAAACTCTGCATATTTTTTTGAGAAGATTAACCCTACCAAATGCTCAAGACTTTCTTTTTTGAAAGATTTTTTTCTTTTCTCCATAAATATCTTTGGCAGAGAATAGGAACATGCATTTGAAATAGCTGTGGAACTGAAACAGAAGTGATCTTAGCTTTGTCTACTGTCTGTCACCCTACTATTTAAGAACTCCCAGCAAGGAAAAGCTTTTTTCATGTAATGGAGAATAGTGGAGTGAAAATATCGCATTAGTCTAACACCCTTTTAGAAAAGCTTGGCAAGGTGCTGATAAATGGATGCTTGGCTTTCAGGAAGAAAAGTTTTGCTAATGTACATTTTATAAAGTATAGTTGGTTTTGTGTTCTGATGCAAAGTGATTGTGTGGGCAGGTAGAAAGTCTCAAACTTTTTGCATATCTTTCTTATGCAGGTCCCTGAATATATTTACTCTAGAGATTCAGTACCAGAATATACTTCCATTCTAGTTCCAAATGTAGACAGTGTCCGAACAGACTTTCTAATGCACACTATCATGAAGCAAGGAAAAGCTGTTCTGCTAATTGGGGAACAGGGAACAGCAAAAACAGTTATGATTAAGGTAGGTGGAATGGAAAAACATGTACTAGCTTTGTATGGTAACATTGCAGTAATTGACATTGGCACAAATGTTAAATTGAAGTGTAAGAGTAATTTGATTTTTCTTCATATTACATATTAGCATTCTTACTGAGGCATTTTGCCAGTACTCACATGGGCTACAAGCAAAAAACCGTAAGTATCTATACTTTAGTATAAAGGGTTCTTTTAAACTTTGCTAACCATGGCCACAAGGTCCTGTGATAAATGCTCTTTCATATGCTTTCTTTTCTTTTGAGAAGTCAAACTGCAGATTTTGCTAAGAAAATATTGATCCTTGGAAGATTTTTTATTTTCCTGTGCTTTGGTGGTGGTGCCATGTGTGAACTGATCTTTTGTACAGCCTTGTTGCACAGACTTTCTTCACAAGCCAAACTAAAAAGAAATAAAGAACTTTCTTCTCTACTCAGGGTACTCAGGGTGATTTTTCAGAGGGTAAATTTAGTGTTTATTATCTCTTAATTCCCTCACTGAAAATGACATATTGTTCTTTCTGTAGAAGAAAATAATAACAGGATTGCTATTAAATTAACAAATACATACTTTCTCTATTATAAAATGGTGCAGGTTAATCATATGACACTTAAAAAAAATTAATAACTTACTACAAAAGAGCCAATAATCAAAAAGCTGAACAATCCCAGCTGTCATACCAAACCTGGCATCCCTTATTTGAAAAAATGGAAGTGTAATGCTTTTCAGCATGGTTTCCATGATTTCCAGAGGAGTCTGTAGACCCTTTGATCAATGAGAGGTAGCTAAATAAAACTGATCTACTGTTGGGACAGCTGAATTTGCCATACAGGCATCTGTACCTCCGTTGGAGGCTCTGCAGTGGTCTTGAAATTGAAAATAACTGAAAAACACTGGCCTAAATTGACCTTTGACTTTCTTAAAATCTGGAGCCATTTTGTGTCCCCTGGCCATGTGCTTTCTGAGCCCTGACATAAAGCGAGTTGTACCAATGCCAGCAGCCATTAATACTACTTTTTCAGCTTAGCTGTTGATGCCAACACGCATGCCGGTGTAATGTCAACCTCTGTTCCTGGCACCAGCTGGAGAACTATTTTAGCAGAGTGAAGAGGCGGGGTCTGGGTGGTGGTCTTGATACTCTGCATACTGGATTTTGGCCAGATACTGGCAACCTCCAGCCTTCAGCTGCCATTCCTCTCCCTAAAAATAGTTGGAGCTGATTCTTGGGAGTTGCTTACCCTGTATCTATTCTATAGAGCAGCGTACGTTCCTTACACAAGCGAGCATAATGCCAGTAGATATTTGATCTCATTGAAGGTTAGGAGTGAAAATTAACTGCCTTCATAACTGTTTGCCTTCTGCTTTCACCTTCTGTAGAATTTTGCTTTAGTACATCTCGTGGAAAAGAAATTTCCAGATATAAGCAGCTGGTTTTGTGAAAAAGTAAAAAAAGTTTTAATATAGAACACTTCAGGTAGTAATCTGAATTAATCTGAAGTAATCTTTAGCATTGAGTAAGGCATCAGTATATATCAAAATAAAGAACTTATAATGCAGTGTTATTTAAGACCTTTACTCTCTGTACTATTAATTCATGAATTGCAAAAAATCCAGAATTTAACATGAAACTGGTATGGTAGAGTTGAATATTCTCTGACAGTTTGACTAACAAAAATAATCCCATTAAATAAACTCTTCTTTTTCAAAGGTAGTGTACTGTGGAATATAACTGTTACCATGTAAGGATTCTGAAATGCCATAATGAATAAAACACAAGTGTGTTTTCTGAATGGTTGTATAGTCATAGTTGCAGTGGGTTGACCTTGGCCAGCCGCAAGACTCCCACCCAGCTGCTGGTTCCCTACCTGTCCTCAACAGGACAGGGGTTGAGGTAAGGACAGGATGATCACCCACCAATCGCAATCACGGGCAAAGCAGACTTGACTTGGGGAAAATTAATTTAATTTATTGCTAATTAAAAATAGAATAGGATGGTGAAAAACAAAGACAGTACTAAAAACACCCTCCCTTCTTCCCAGGCTCACCTTCACTCCTTCATCCCCAAGTCCTCTACCTCCTCCTCCCTGAGCAGTGCAGGGGATGGGGAATGGGGGCTGCGGTCAGTCCATAACAGCTCCTCTCTGCTGCTCCTTCCTCCTCACGCTGCTGCCTACTCCCACATGGGGTCCCTTCCACAGGACACAGTCCTCCATGAACTTCTCCAGCGTGGGTCCCTTCCCTGGGCTGCAGTCCTTCAGGCACACACTGCTCCAGTGTGGGTCCCCCGCGGGGTCACAAGTCCTGCCAGAAAACCTGCTCCAGTGTGGGCTCCTCTCTCCATGGGGCCGCAGGTCCTGCCAGGAGCCTGCTCCGGCGTGGGGTCCTCCCCGGGCTGCAGGTGGAGATCTGCTCCACTGTGGTCCTCCCCAGGCTGCAGGGGGACAGACAGCCTGCCTCACCATGGTCTTCCCCACGGGCTGCAGGGGAATCTCTCCCTCCTGGGGAGGAGAGCACCTCCTGGCCTTCTTTCTACTCTCACCCTGGTGTCTGCAGGGCTGTTTTTCTCCTTATTTTTTCTCACTTCTTCCTCTCAACCACCAGGCAGCATTTTGTCCTTTCTTACACAGGCTGAATGGCTCCGGTGGGTCCGTGTGTCTGGCACAGGGGAGCCCCATCCTTTTCTCACGAGGGGCTGCCCCACAGCCCCCGCTGCCAGAGCCTGCGCACCTACACCCAGTACATTAGTTTTGTACAAACTGTTGGAGCCCCGAGGAGAGGTCCGAGCAGTGACCTGCACCAACCCATCAGCTGTCAAGAGTACTCACCAAACACAGGACTGTTGCACGTACATTGCACGTGTAGACTGTGATTTGTGTGGTATCTGAGAAAAACCTCTTTCTGAAGGGCACCTTTTCTCAAACTGAAATAATCGTATCAACATTGTACCAACAAAATTAACAGTTTAACAATATTCATCAAAATATTTTGAGGGGGCTTAACCATATCTTCCTTTCTGTTGTCACACAGAGTGTATGCCTCACTGGAGTTGTTCTTAGAGCACTTAATCAGCAATGATATAGGTTTATTTTTCTGAGGTACCGAAATGGGAACATTTCTAGTCAATCCTGTTATAAAGATAAGAATTTAAATGATATTCAACTTTGTCACCATTGCAGAAGAATTGAATCTTTATAGTGTTGGAAATCTGGAATTTGTAATACTATTATTATATCCCAGGACTCTTGCTAAACAAAATATTTCCCATGCGTTATATATATATACATATATATATATATGCCTTGGTGTGACTCCAGGGTTACATGTTTTTCTTTCCGGTTCTATTATGAAACCTCACAAAATAAGAAAAGTGGAACTTCATTGCTTTAGGGCGTCCTCAGCAGCTGTGGGAATTGTTTGCATTCATAAAACCCAAGGATTCCTTTCTTCACTGAGAGAGGATAACTATCAGTAAATGCAATGTAGCTGGGTTTAATTTTACTCTACCATTCCTTTACACTGCTTTTCTTGTAAGATATGGTGCTGTAGTGTAAACGCAAAAAAGGATTTGGTTTTCTGCTTGTTCCCTGCAGACTGCTGTAATAGATCATCCCTAACAGCTTGAATTTAGAGAAACCCTGACAATTGATAATGCAAAGTTTATTTGCATCTTGAGTTGTCACATGTCTACTTGTTTTAACACTTAGTGAAGTCTGTTAAAAGCTTACAAATTTTAATACTTAGAAACTTTATGCAAAACATTAATTGTGAGTTTGTTTGAATTTCAGGTCGGAAATGGTATACTTATCTTAAATAAACTGCTGTTTGACATTTTGAAGTTAATAGCAGGACTGAGATTTTGTAGCTGTCTGATTTTTGCAGGGCTGCTGAGCATCTGTGTCTCCCTTTGGCTGAATTCATCTGGATTTACTGATGCACTTTACTCAAAATTGGTTTATCTTGCAGGATTACACAAGCAAGTATGATCCTGATGTTCACTTGACCAAATGCCTAAACTTTTCTTCTGCAACTCTGCCAAATATGTTCCAAAGGAGCATAGAAAGTTACATAGATAAAAGAATGGGCACCACATACGGTCCTCCGGCAGGGAAGAAAATGACTGTCTTTATTGATGACATCAACATGCCTGTCATTAATGAATGGGGTGATCAGGTATAAAGAAAATGTTAATATTTGGAAATTGGTGGTCTTACCATTGCTGCTGATGGAAATGCTGATCTGTGGGTTGCAAAAATAGGGAAGTTTAGGAAAAACATTTCATAATATGGACTAGACCAAGTACGTCTACTAAAAAGCAATTTCCCCAAGCCAGTTTTTGCCATAAGTAATAAGCTGTCAGTCCCAGAAGATGAGGGTCAGCATCAAGCCACTTGGTGCAATCATTGTAGCTTTTGTTTGGTTACATACAGAGCTTCCAGGATTTCCAAACTAGCTGTAATAAGAACCAGTCTGGGAAAGGAAGCATGCAAATCCAAGAAGCAATCAGAGACTCCTTCCTTCTTCCATCTGCTCTGGACTTTAAAGTACAGTTATTTTTAGGTGAAATCTAACACCACAGTTGACATCCAAGACTAGTGAGATGTCTTGAGGTATTGATGAATGAATACTTATGGACCTATACTCTGAAAATCTAATTTAAATTGAAAAAAATTACTGCTGAGAAAAAGTAACTTTCCCGCTCCCAGTATAGCTCTGTAATCCTCTTCTCTCACTGCCTCTATGTAAGCGAATGTGTGACTATACTTTGTGCTGAATTAACCATTCTTTGTCACTATCTAAGTGCCTGTGTCAATCTGAACAAATAGTCTGGCTTGAAACTTTAAAGTGCTGAATTTTTTTAGATTGATATTGTGGAAAACCAGTTGAATGTCTGACCTCATGTCCACAACTACCTAGCACATGCAGCTTACACACAGCATCAGAGCACTTGGTCCTGTGTTGCATGGCTTAATAAATTGCAGAAGTGTCCAGAAGAATATTTGAAATTAAGAAAGATAAGAGATGTCTTTTCTTCTGTCTATCAATTTGTTATACTGGAGATTTCCTCTTTCTTTTTTTTAAGTTGAGAAACCTGAAACACTTAACCTGCTCCATTTCTTTTTTTTTTTTTTTTGCTGATAACTAGATCACCAATGAGATTGTAAGACAGCTGATGGAACAGAAAGGTTTTTACAATTTGGAGAAGCCAGGAGAATTCACAAATGTGGTTGACATCCAGTTTGTAGCTGCTATGATTCACCCTGGGGGAGGTCGGAATGACATCCCACAGCGCCTGAAACGCCAGTTCGCCATCTACAACTGCACACTGCCTTCCAGTTCCTCCATTGACAAAATATTTCAAACAATAGCTGAAGGCTATTTCTGTGAACAGCGACGTTTCCCTGCAGAAATATGTAAACTGGCTTCAGCATTAGTATCTACAACTCGAAAGGTTTGGCAAACAACAAAAGCGAAGGTAAAATTATGTCTGTTAAGAAGCCTTTGGAACATCTGTACCATGACAAAGCAACAAGACCCAGGTCTTTTGTACTGTCACGTGTGTTCATACTTGATATTGTGAAGCTGTGACCTGTATGTATAATTGCTGGCTGATGCTGCTGTTCTGAATTTGTTGCTATCAGCACCTGGTTAGCTGACTAAAAACATAATCATATGCGGTGCCTTCTATAGCTAATGTAAGAATTACATTATATAATACAGTAAGCTTAACTGATAGGAAGATTTAGAGGTCTGCTGGTTGAGAAAATGTCAAGGGCATAAGGAATCATAAATTAAAAATTAAATAGGAATCTTCTGTGAAGATGTTTGGGATTGTGAGAAACTTTAAAGATCTGAATTAAAGGAAAGAAGTCAAATTTGACAGAGAGGGAATCAGTTCAAAACAAATGAAATCTGATATTTAGTAAATTCTAAATATTTACGTCTTCCATTTCAAACAGATTGTAAAAATGTTTAACTACAATTCCTAAGCAAATGTTGCTTTGAAATAGAAAATAAAATGTATGTGTAGAATGAAATTTGAAAAGTTAAAATTACAGTATAGAAATTTGTGCTAAATTTGATCTTCTAATGAAGAAAGTGGAGGAGAGTTGTGGAAAGATAAGGATAGGCAGCAATTTGGTAAATTATATTTTCTAGTCCAGAAAAGGTTGGTCAGAATTTCCCAAACAACTCAACTGTAGACATAAACTTGGCTTACACAGAGAAATAGAGAGAGTTCTAGTGAAACTATTTACCAGTCAAGTATTGACCAGTGTATTCAACAGAAATGGTGCTTATTACTGCTAACTAAGTGCCTATAGAGAAAATGTAGCTTTTGCTAAGTCATTAATTTTTTCAAATACTCTTTTCTCATTTTTCTGCTCTCTTTTCTTTGCTTTTCCTCATCTACTTTTCTTTTTCCTCATGAACTTTTCCTCACATGTTCTTGGAAAGGACAAAAGAGAGTGACAGAAATGATCTGGAAGAGAGAGCATGAGCAACACCATAGGTTAAGCAACGCTGACATTTTTACTGTGACCTTCAGTGCTATCGTTAACTAACCTGTCTTGGCTACCTTTCAGTGCATGTTCCTGGGACTTGAAAGATTCAAAGAAACTCGAGTGAAATCTATGTGAAGTTAAAGAGCTGGTCATTGCTACTGGCATGTCTTCATTTTTATCGTTGCCTCTTAAATGCCAAGCATCTATTTCTGCTTTAATACAATATTGATTTTGAAGTTTGTGAAAATTTCCATATTCATTTGATACTAGATAGAAAATGTTTTTATTTAGTAGTTATTTGAATATAGCTTATGACATTATTTTGTAGATGTTACCAACTCCAGCTAAATTTCATTACATCTTTAATTTACGAGACCTCAGTCGTATTTGGCAAGGAATACTTACAGTTACTTCTGAAGCCTGCCAGAGCATCAGTGTTTTGGTAGCCTTGTTCCAGCATGAATGCAGACGTGTTATTGCAGACAGGTTCATCAGCCAAAGTGATAAAGACTGGTTTGAAGATATGATGAAAAAGGTAGGCAAATAGTGTTCCAGTATTTGCCACAGAAAGAGGCCACTGAAATGTTTCATTTCTAAAGCAATCCTTAATGTATTGTTGTAGACTGCTTGTGCAGACCATGGTCAAAATCTATTTGAAGATAAATCCACAGAATTATACTTTGTGGATTTCTTGCGTGATGTCCCAGAAGCTAGTGGAGATGAACCTGATGATGCAGAGTTGAAGGCTCCTAAAATTTACGAGCCTGTCCCATCTTTGGATTATCTGGCTGAACGATTACGGATGTTCATGCAACAGTACAATGAAACCATCAGAGGATCAAAGATGGATTTAGTATTTTTCAAGGTATTAGTGCCTGTAATTATATTAATACAGAAAGTGCCTGGTCTTTTGCACTTACTGATACATGGATCTTGTATGTTTCTATCAAATTATTTTGGAGATAGTTCAGAATGGCTAGTCCTGTATCCAACAAGCCTTTCAAATAAACTCTATAAAGCCATGCTGCTGTCTCCTGGCTGCCTTTGCTCCCACAAATTATTCCACTTCTTTGCAGTTCCCCATCTTTTCTTTCTCCTGCCTTGCATAATACAAAGCACAGCTCATTGGTTTCTACAGTGCACATTGTGAATGTCATCTTGCAGCTCTGAAAGTTACCTCCTTCTCAAAGGTCTCCTGATGCATGATGCTTTCTTCAGCTTTAGACTGGGTGGTTTGGTAGATTTTTAGGGCATTTCAGATTAATTCTTGCTCTAAGATAAATACAGCAATTGAGTAAGGAATGTCTATAGTGTACTTGTATTTTGCTTTTGGCAGCCTATTTAGAGAGCCTGTAAATAGCTCAGCTAAAAGGTTGGGGAGGGTGTTAATACACATCCTTTCTAGTTTTCCTTCTGTCCCCTAAGGGGCATGCCCTCAGCTCTGCTGAGTACAAACACTGCTTATGACATTGCTTCATATGAGCATGATACGAGGACATTTCTCTTTGGCTATCCCTGCTGCCCACTGAAATTAGGGGAAAACATTTTGTTGATTTTGATGAGTGCAGGACTGAGTCTTTGGCATAGGCTCCAGAGAAGTCCTCTAGCTGTTGGGAGGCAGTTGCTTGGTGATGTGCTTCTAGTTGAATATACATTATATTATTTTTACATCTTTTCATCCCTTTTTCTCTCAATACACAGGATGCAATCATCCATTTGATTAAAATATCACGGATTATTCGTACTCCACAAGGAAATGCATTGTTGGTGGGTGTGGGTGGATCTGGAAAACAGAGTCTGACCAGACTAGCGTCATATATTGCTGGATATGAGAGCTTTCAGATTACCTTAACAAGGTAACACAATGCAGTATACGTAGACATTTGCTCCTTAATTTGCCTTAGAAATGAACATCTCACAGTCAACTTAAAGAAATGCAAACCTGTCAAACATTTTATCCCTCATTGTAAACTACGTTTTTGATCAAAAGCATCTGTGCAAATGCACACTGTGTAGATGACAGATCGATCCTGGGTCTTTGTTTTGCTGCCTTTATGCTATTGACAGGAAATCTGTCTTTCCTTCAGCATTTGAGTCTGCAATGCACCCTTGTGAAATCCCACTAAAATACCATTTTGCACTAAGGATAACATGGAATAATCTGCTGGTGTATTCTGCATAGTGGGCAAATGCTGACAGCCAAGGGAAATAGTAACTTTTTCTGTAAATGCTTATGTACCCAGACTGTATTATTAGGACTGCTATCAATGACTTAATAGTTTGTAGTGATGGAATTTAGTAATTTGTAGAAATTTGAAGTGACTGGGAGTAACTACTGCCTTTCACCTGTTTCTTTTTTCGACATAGGGTTTACAGAGGTAAGCACTGAGGGCCAGCAGTGTGTATTTCAATCTGCAAACTACTCAACACACTGAGAAGTATTCCTTAGAGAAATATATCAGGTCTTTGAACAATGTTGTGAGGTTTCTAATGAAAGGAAAGAGAAAGGAAGACATATCACAGCCTCTTCCTGTGTCAGAAGCAGAAGGAAAGAACAGTAGGAACAAAAAAAAGAGGGAAGGAAAAAAGTGTAGAGTCACAGAATAGAGTCCCTAGACTTGCAAGATTCAAAATGCATTAATAAGGCAAATAAATATTTCAGTCACTTAGGAAAGGTTCATATGCTGAAGCTAACTGACGATGGGCTAAGAGCAGGTAGCTGAAAGTGTGTATTTACAAAGTGGATAGTCATCTTTTGTAACATGCCACAGGAGGCTGTGGAGGAAGACAATATCAGCAGGTTCATAAATGGATACCAAGAGGATGAGATGGCCATACCTTCTAATATTCCTAATACAATGGCTATGAATATGGAAGGGGGAATAAAGAAATGAGCAGTGAAGAGTGGATGCTGGCTCATGTTTTCTCTCTAAGTAGCATTTCCCATTGCTGGTGTTAAGAGTATAGAGCTAGATGGACTGCTATTCTGACTCAGTAGAGAAATTCTTATGTTCTTATCAGAATACCACAAATCACTGTAATAACTGCAGCTGACACATGCAAACTGAAGAGTTAGATTGTTTTACAAGTTCTGCAGTGTTTGCATTAGGGGTATTTATAGAGCAGTAGTAAGAGGGAGCTGGAAGAGCACTGGGAGACTTTCTGTATGGCATATTTAATATAAAAATAGAGTATTGTTTTCAAATACTGAAGAATGGGTCATGTGTCTATTGCACAACTTTGAAGAGACTTTTGAAAATAAGAAACTGGTTTCAAAGAAAAGAGGTTCCTAATTTCAGCTTTAATTGGCTAAGAACATAATGGACAAAATCTGCCATTTTATTAACCTTACTTTGCTTAATTTTGTATTCCATAATCTGAAATCTGTAGTTGAATTTGTGTGGACTTCATCTGAATCTTACTTGTGTGCACCAGCTGTAAGAGGCTTAAGGAAAGAACCAGTCATGGTCTCCATTTGCAGCAGACCTGATCAGCCCAAGTGATAATGTTCAAGCATCATTTCTGGGGCTTGTTTTCAGTTAAACCAAACACAATAAAACCCTCAGTTTTGTTTTTTCTTGTCTCTTAATGATTTCCTTTAACCTTCTCTCAGTATCTTTGAAAGATAACCCAGCGGTATTTACGTAGTGGTTACAGGTATCAGAACCTACTTGACAACTTAATCCAACTGTATTAACCTGTATTAACCTTTCTAATAAAGAATTTAAATCTGCAAACTGTAGAGATGCAAAGCAGCATCATAATTACTGTAGACATAGTATTGCTCTTACCATCTTTTTTTCCAGCATGTTATTCTGTTGATTTCACCTCCTTTCCCATGATTTATGGTACTGATCATTCACTTTGAGAAATCTTTTAAGAAAAAAACCCTAAAATAATGAAACCAGGATATATGGCATTAATTTCTTATGTAGATTTTTTTCTTGCCTTAAGGAAGCTGAGCCATATGATAGATATTTCCTAAAATGGACTGTAATTTTATTCTCTCTTTCTTTAATCTTTTTCTATCCCAGAACATATGCCACCAACAACCTTTTGGATGATCTCAAATTCTTGTACCGCACTGCTGGGCAAAAAGGAAAGGGCATTGTCTTTATATTCACAGACAATGAAATCAGAGATGAATCTTTTCTTGAGTACATGAACAATGTTTTGGCTTCAGGTGAAGTCTCAAATCTTTTTGCACGAGATGAAATAGGTGAAATCACACAAGACCTGATACCGTCAATGAAGAAGGAGTACCCAAGGCGTAATCCCACTGGTGAAAATCTTTATAATTACTTTCTTACTCGAGTTCGTAATAACCTGCATGTGGTTCTTTGTTTTTCTCCTGTTGGGGAAAAATTCAGAACTCGTGCACTCAAATTTCCAGGTCTGATTTCAGGCTGTACTATGGACTGGTTCCAGCGCTGGCCTAAAGATGCTCTTGTAGCAGTTGCACAGCATTTTTTAGTTTCCTACCATATTGAGTGCACAGATGAAGTGAAACAGAGTGTTGTTAACACCATGGGAACATTTCAAGATATTGTAGCCGAAAAATGTGTTGAATACTTTGAACGATATAGGCGACGAACATTTGTGACTCCAAAATCTTACCTGTCCTTCATTGGAGGCTACAAAGCTATTTACAAAGAGAAATTTGCCAACGTAGGAAGTTTGTCTGAACGCATGAGAACAGGTACTGTAGAATCCATTTGATTTTTGTTTGTTTTTAAAAAGGTGAGAAGAATCTGAGTAAAAGAATGTAAAAGTATGGATTTAAATTGTGAGCTCACTTTCATTTGGAAGCAGATTTTCATATGTCTGTTGTGTGTGATTACAAAATATGCAGAGGTTTTGTTTCAATGAACTTCATGAATGTTGTAGATTGCAGGTGAGTTTTGAAAATATTATTAGTTAGCAGTTAAAATACCTGAAACTCCTGCTTTGACATGTATGCATGCCAAGGAACTACTGAGATCCTAGTTTTCACATTTAAACATGCTGGAAGTAAATCTGAGGGAAGGTAAGTAAATGTTCAGATTCAGTCCCTCTGAAGAATCTTTTAAAGGAAGTTATATGCCAAATGTAAAATTTCCAAAATATTGCACTGCACAAGGTCATACACAGTAAACAATTAAACAGTTTCCAAAACTTAATGGTGTTTGGAGGTGAATGTGAACTTAAACTGGTTTTTCTCCCACTGTTGCCAAGTGCAGAACTGAGCTATGTACACATATCTCCATAGGTAGAGGGTGGCTGGATGCCTGGAAGGAACACATGTGCTTTTTATGAGGGTTAGAAAGATTTACACGATGCATTTACATTTAGATGCATGCATTTATATATAAGGATTTTTATACTTACAGCTTTTCTCGGTGATTTTCTTGTTTGATAAAAATGTTGGAGCACTGTATCGCTCAAGAATCTTCAGTTTCTTTTGCCCCCATCTCATCTGGACCTTCATGTAATGTTGAATTTAGAAGCTCAGCCTAGTCTCCTTGTGTCTTCACTTGCATTGCTTAGGATGCCAGGTTCCTCCTCTTTGTTTTGTACAGAGAGTACAGACTAGTACTTCTTATCGTCTCATGAATTTCTGAAATTTCACACATAATTCTTGAGTGCCATTCACAATACTAATGCTTTTCAATATGTATGTTTAATATATAGAGTACCTCTCATATATAAGAATATAAACAAGTGATCAAGTGACAGAATCTGAAGACTCTTACCCATTAAAAAAAAAAAAAGAAAAGAAAAATTAAATAGCAAATGGATATTACCCCTGCTTAATTTTGGTGTTCAACAAATGGGATCACTCACTGGGCTTCCTAAATACGAATCAAGTGACTTATTTTAAGTATTCAGATTGCTTCACTGAGGTTTCTCTCTTAATAGGTCTTCCTGTTGCTAAAATGGAATTTGTTCAACACAGGTCTTGCAAAACTGATGGAAGCTGAGGTTTCAGTAAATCAGCTTTCCAAAGAGTTGGTGATGAAGGAGAAAGATTTGGCTGTAGCTTCGAAAAAAGCTGATGAAGTTTTATTGGAAGTAACTATGAAAGCCCAAGCTGCCGAAAAGGTGAAAATGCAGGTGCAAAAGGTAAAAGACAAGGCTCAGGCCATTGTGGATGACATTGCCATTGATAAAGCAGCAGCAGAAGAGAAGCTTGAAGCTGCAAGACCCGCACTGGAAGAAGCTGAGGCAGCCCTGCAGGTCAGAATCAAAGATATTCTGAACATGCATGTAGTTAATGATTGTTATTTGTAATAATACAGCTTATGCTTCTGACTTGAAAAAAATTATATTGAAAGGACTAGCACTGACCTGTTAATCCTTGTAGAAAAAAAGCTGAAAACTGAAGCAGGGGAGAGGTAAGATGGCCAGTATCTCCTCTACTGTCAGGTAATAAAGCAGTCATTGAGTGGTACTACCTTTAAGGACTTTCTGCAGTACTACTTCTGAGTGACCTGCAAAACTGCAGCAGTTGCATTACCTATACAGTTCTCCCCAAAACCATCTTTCTCTGCCATCAAGTGATTGCTTAAATAAATGGATTATTTTCTTTTTCAATTTTTCAGACAATAAAACCTTCTGACATTGCAACTGTTCGCAAACTGGGTAAACCTCCTCACTTGATAATGCGAATTATGGATTGTGTGCTACTTTTATTCCAAAGAAAAATAGACTCAGTAACACCTGATCAAGAACGCCCATGTGTGAAGCCATCATGGACTGAGGCTCTGAAGCTAATGAATAATTCAGGATTTCTTAGCATGTTGCTTACTTTCCAGAAGGTAAGAAGTTAATAGTGGCACTATTACTCCTATAACTGTCTTTAAAGATCATGTAAAAGTGTCTTGTACCTTCAAAGGTACTTTGAAACAGATGAGGCTTTTGTGTACCTATAGTTGTAGATACTTTCTTGACTGTACTCCTCTCCATTTTCATGGTTCGTTATTTCAGTAATCTTTCTCCTGGGCCACACAGTTTTGATGGCAGTCACAAGTATCCCAAGCACTAGATCAAATCTAGAGGAGCTTAGTGTTATCTTTATTCAGGCAGTTCCTGCTTCTCAGTCTGAATTTGCCTTAAGAGGACTCACTGTTGATTTTTCAAATGGCTCACCATCTCCAATGCTACCAGGCCTGTTTGCATATAAGGTGCTCTAGAACTCTGTCTCCAGGATTGTTTGATGAGGAGCTAGGAGGAAATACAGAAGAAAATGAGCATCCTGTCAGGACATATATTGAGATATTTGGGAACTTTTGGGGTTCTTTCACTAGAAAAGTAGTGAAATGCAGAATGAACTGAGAACCTTAGTATCAACTGTAAGAAAAATAAAAGCAAACGCAGTTTTTTATTTCTATCAGGACAGAAACTTGTCCCATTTATAGCAAGATTCACTGAACTGTGAGACAAGGGAAATTTCTCTGCAGGGAAAAGAAGATATCACAGGTAGCTGGACCAGAAAAAGAGCTAGGCTGGAATATGGAATGGCAGAATCATGGCCCAACTTTGAAATCCAGAAACCCAAGCAGGTTTTGGCAGAACCTGGGCTTTCTGCAATGTTGCAGAACATACTCTTTCATTTATACACTGATTTTTTAATCTGCTTCAGCTATGCTTTTTTTCTGATGCCTTTTCTAAGCTACTGGAGTGTTTTTGTTGTACAGATGAGGCTTGAAACCATGATTCTCACTATCCCCAGGAGCCACTTTTCCCAGTGAGCCATATTGACAAGGCACCATGTGGAAGCTTGCACTGCCTTTGTAGACAGTCTCTTCCTGGGGCTGTCAATCTGGTCACTTCTCCAAGTGCTATCTTCACTAAACAGGAAGAGGAAATGAGTTTAAAGATAATGGGCACTAATTATGCACTCCTTACTCAAGCTTCTCTCTAATGAGGCTTCCAGTTTTGGCACTTATTAATAGTGTATGTGTTCCTGCTGGTAGTTTGCAACACATTTAACTTTACTCAGAGAAGTCAGAACAACCTCTGTGGGACTGAGTTCTTGCAGGAAGTGATACTGATGAATGTGGTGAAGAACACTAGACTACTTCTATCCCTGATGAGGTACTTCACATGCTGTCCTCCTGCCTCATTTCTTGTTTCTAAGATTGAGTACATATGAAAAGAAAGCTCATCATGTCTGGAGTTCTGAGTAGACTACACTGCCTACTTGTTTGTGAGATTTTTGTTCTTTCCTAATTTTTTTAGGCAAGGAAGATTAGTGGATGAAATAATTTCTTGAGTTTAAAATCCATTACTTAGAAGGAAAAGCGTGATATTTTCCAAGCTCTTGAACAGAGATTTAGGCCAGTGCTGATTGGTCTTTGCTTCACCTTTGCCAGCTTGCTAGCTCATAATTTTGAGTAGGAGAATAAAAAAGTCAATGTGTTTGTCCAGCACTATTTTACACTTTAGTAAATGCTCATAGTGAAAATATCACCATGTCTCATCTTAGGAATAATATAATGGATGTCTTTGTTATTATAGTAGCTAGGGATCAGACAAGTACAAGACTTCTGCTATGCAGAAAAGTAGGAAAAGGGTATATTGCTTGACAGTATGAATGGAGGATGATTTTTAGATGCATTAAAAGAAAGACATTAATACATTGCCAGAAAAAAGGAAGATTCTTAATGCCTCTATTGTTAAGCAACCATTGTTAACCTGTATAAGCTCTTCTACTCTCTACATTGCTTAAGGAGATGAATTCCATTTTCTTCTGACACTTACACAATTATAGATTAACCACCATCATCAAAGATCTGGCTTTTCGTGTTCTCAACAGATTGTGAAGGGGGGGGGGGGGGAAATCTGAGATTAGAATAATGAAGTGAACAGCTGAAAGAAATGGCTTTTACAGTTAAGGAAAAGGGTTAGCTTCAGTGAAGTCAGTGCCTTGCAGTTTCACCCTTTTCCTTCCTAAAGCTGCATATTTGACTCTCTTAGCTGTGTTCACATTGGTGCCTTTCTGATGCCATGATGAGCTTGTTCGGGGAACTAGCCTAGAAGAAAACTAATCACTAGTTTGCTGACTTAGATTTCTGTCATATTAGCTTCTGAACTAGCTCACTGAGCATTGGTGATGGTATTAAAGCTGGGGCAAGAACATCTGGTTGAGGGGGACAGGAAAGAAGGTACAGTGCTGTAGCAGCAATAACTTAGATCAGCTTAAGTTGTCATGGAACTATGAGTACAAGTAAAGTCTGTAAATCTTACAGGTCAAATAGGGATATTAAATGCAAACTCAAGTCAATCTGTTGCAGTGGAAGTAGGAGCTATTTTCACTTGAGTTCACAAAACCCAACTAATCAGTCATTTATAAGATTGAAAGGCAACAGTGTTGTTTTGTTCATTTCTTCTGTAAGAATTGATAGCAGCATGTTTTTAAAAAGGAAAAAAATGTTTCTGTGAAGTTATAAAATCCATTTTAAAAAATATTTTTTCCTTTCCATTGACTAGGACTCAATTACAGGAGAAACTGTGGAGCTTTTAGAGCCTTATTTGGATATGGAGGATTATAATCTCGAGACTGCTAAAAAAGTGTGTGGAAATGTAGCAGGTCTTTGCTCATGGACACAAGCAATGGCTTACTTCTATGGTATTAATAAAGAAGTTCTTCCTCTTAAGGTATTTCATTCTACGCATTTTCTTTTTCTGAGGGATGACTATAGTTGAATGGAAAAAATGTTGCATTATTTTGGCTAAAAGAGATCACCAGTTACAAGAGATTCTTGTTTCTTCACATCCAGTTGTGAAGTAAAGCACACAGAAGTTAAATATGTCCTGGCAATTTTTTCTCCTTACAGAGCTACCGTGTGGTACAATTGTTACTTGCGTGAACACGGTCAGTTTTCAATGGGAGCCTTAGTACACAGGTTCTTTATAGAGCCTGTCTATCTGCAGGTGGGATGTCTCTGCTCTCGGAGTTGGTGCCAGGCACTATGGTTTCAGGAAATCTTCTCCTCCATCCTACTAGCCTGGGAAAGAGCATACTCATTGTGGTCTTAGTGGAATCTGGGAGAGGAGAGACTGTTCTTGGCACAGAAATATTCTTTAATGAATTCAGGTAGAATTCAGCTCCTGAAGAAAACTTTGGAGTGTCAAACTGCTACGTGTGAGTGTATATGTGATAAAGTAAGTAGTCACCTGGCATAGAATTCTGTTGTAACATTGAACTACAGTAGAAAGGGATCAGCTACCGTTGTCTGCATTCCTAGAGATAGCTTTATTGTCTTAGAAATGTTTCATTTATGAGCATATTGAAAAAAAAGGACTTTGAATATTTACATAGTGATTTATAATCTTTGCTTCTACAGGGGATTTTCTGGCTCTTTTCTCAAGAAATACATTCAGTCAGTTATGCTTCCACTGTACTTACATCCAGTCTTCTATTGTATAAGCCACTGTATCCACAGTATATTCAAAACTCTTGGCATATTCTTTTAGTATATCTGGACAGATCTGATTCAAATTTGTTAAAAGCATGATATTTTTGGTTCAAGTAGCTGATAGAGAAGACTATATTTCTGTGATATATAAGTAGCAATTCCCTTTTCAAATACTAGGTTGTTCACTAATGAAAACAGAATTTGAAATGTGGCTATTGAGAGCTATAAAATAGAGCAAGACCTAAGAGAAATAGTGGCTTTTTATGCAGATGCAACTCTGAAAGCTGCAAAAGTGCTCTTGCAGTTTTTATTTGAATATCTATGACTTAAGATTACATATAAATTTAACTTTGTATTCAAGTATTTACATTCTTGTCACACTGTAGCTGATAAAAAACTGAACATGCATTTCTTGGCAAAGTGTCAGGTATAGCAACAGTCACAAATATTTTAAAACTGAAAATGACAGAGGGAGGAAGTGTTTAAAGTATGCAGGAGAGATTGCAGGAAGCACTGCAGTGATGCTAACAAAATAATTGAAAATAAATGTACAATTAAACTGCGTAAAGTACAAGCGCAGCCTAAATTATCCAGTGCTAAAAGCAAGTTTACTGAATGAATTAATCAAGCTGCTTTATCCTAACTGCTGTTCTAGGAGATAAATCCCCTTCAACACCTGCAAAGTCCATCCAATATATTTTTAAATTGCATCGTAACTGAGACTCAGTGCCTCATTTATCTTAAATGTGACAACTTGTGAAAACTAATTAGTAGTGACTTAAATTTTAGTAAATATACGGTGCAAAAATTAAGTCCTTCCTAGAAATGGATACCTACATTCTTTAGATATGTGGCCTGCAGCCTAAGGGTCATTAGTTAGAGTCAAACACAGAAAGTATAACCAAATGTTGCCTGCAAATACAATACTGTGTAGTTGCTTATCATACAGTGGTCACTATGTGTGCGCTACTTTCCTATCAACCTTCAGCAAGACTGTGAGCCATTCCTTTCTAGCTTGTTACCTAGTAAACAAGCCTGCTGGATTAACCTGATAATTCTGAAACACCGTCTGCTATTTATCCATTAATTGAAGAATATAACAGCAGAATGAAGAAGCCCTGGCTTTTGCTGTGATTCTGTTAGCCTCCAATTAAAATACTGTATATAAGAGTATACTTTCCCTTAGAGATGTCTCCAGTGATTTTAATTAAGTTCTCCTTAGGCTGTTATGATGATCAAGGGAAGTTTGTCTACAGTTTATAAATTCTGTTTGATATTGAGGACTCTCCTTGTCAAACTCAGTTTTAAATAGGAGGCTTGATTGCCTTTTCTGCTTTCACTTGTCTCCATGCTGGACTAAAAACCACAGCAGGCAATAAGAGGAAATCTTGCATCTGAGGAAGAGGTAACAGTCAAGAAGTGTCAAAATTTGGTGGTTTTCCATTTAAATAAGTGTGTCCTTGTCAAGGTGATGCCTACTGGGCAGGAAAACAAGCATTCAAGTCTGAATGCAAGACCCACAATAACTGTAGAAGGGAAGCATATATTTGGGGTGGGGGTGGGGGGAGGATTAGATCACCTAATAAAACAGGTTAAAGTCAGGACATTTAACTGAATGGAAAAAATGGAGAATCTTTCAGTAGCTAGTAGAGGCTGTGAAAAGCAGATAAGGGGCATGATCTCTGTGCCTTTCAAAAGTTGTTTTAATCCCAAAGAATGGTCAGTGATAGCAAAGATTTTATTAAGGTCACTCTACATGGATCTGTTTGCATGTCTACATATGTATATATGTATACATATGTATATGTGTATAATTTTTTTATATTGGTGAAGTGAAAACATTGCTTTTTGAATGTCTGCAAAACCTGTGTATGTGTTTGCCTCTCTTATAATGTTTCCCTAAATAATGATGAATCCAAACTTATCATGATATTGAGGCTCTGAGAAAGTTGATATAAAACCAGTGGAGTGTCCATGTGAAAAATCTGCAGTGATCTGGGAAAGGAGCAGCTTGAGATTGCATTTCCATGACAAGTTGTCAGTCAGATGCCATGTGCCCAGGACAGGACTGAAGCAAAAGGCAAAGGTGGTCACCCAGCACATCCACAGAGGCTCCTGAGCAGAGTGACAGTGTACAAGTACAAGAAGCCTTCTGGCCTGGTCCAGCAGTAGTGAATGCTCAATGGGTTGTAAGAAGAGCGAACTTGGAAAGCTAAAATTCCTGAAACAAAAGACATGCTGGGAAAGCTCCAAATCTTCCTTACCTGTCGTGAACGATAAAGTTTCAGCTGCACTTTTTTCTTACTTCCAGTAACATTTCCTGAATTTAGTGAGCAACAGCTGCTCTGCAGAGTGATCTGGGGTTGGTCTGGGCATTCCATTCAAGAGCAGGGCTAGCATTAAATGGGGTGGGGTTTTTTTTTGAAGAAGGCATTTTTATTTAAATGCCTTCTTGGATCAGGGCCAGATATACTCAGTGCTTTGCAAAATTGAGTTTGCAATGTATCAACGAGAAATTATGGCTGTGTCACTACTAATAAACTAAACAGTACTAGGGAATTTTTCGAGACATTGGGTAGTGATCGTCTGCGCTGTTAAATTGTTAGAATGATCCCTAGTGTGAATTTGGTCTTGGCTAAGCAGCATTTTCTCAGCAATCTCTGGGCACCTTTCAGGAACTAGCTTGGTCCAAGGGCCATTTCCACGAAGCTGTTTGGATGCAGTCATACCATTTTAGAGGCTGGGACAGCTTAATATGAGCTGGTTTACGCTAGTTAACCTCAGTGCCAGAGAAAGGTCATGGGCATGTTTAATTTAACAGTATAGCTATGGACTAATTACATGTTTGTTTGTCCTGGTTTTATGTGGAATGCAAAAAGGTTAAAATGGGGCAGGATCATCTCACCACCTGCTATGAAGTCCTCTGTGAGGGCATCTTGGAAGAAGGCAAAATAGCTGCTTAACAATTTAGCCTGTGGCCCTTGTTGGCACAGGTACTGTCTCCATACTTGCCTCATGCAGACTGTCGCAGAGAGCAGGTAGAGACGCTGGCTGGAGCAGATGTTGAGAGGATTGTCTGTGTCGTTCCCCACAATGCCAACAGCAAGAAAAAGCTGAAGTTGCCACTCTCACGCAAGCCTCGGCATGTTCTAGCGTAGCCCTCCTCTCCGTGAGTGCAGATAAGAGTGTGGATCTCATGTCTCGAGTCCTCACGATTCATTCACATAAAATCCATTTATTCAGGCTTTCACACTGCATCCAGCTGGAACAAATTGTGAATCCTTGCTTTGCTGCGTGACTCAGAGGGATGAAATGAAGGGTGTGAAGCTTGTTCACATAGCAATGCCACTAAAATTAGAAAGGCCACAGTGGTTCTTTGTGGTTGGGAGACACATTTCCTTACCTCCTGTAATTGGCTGGAAATCTTTGTATGAAGCTGCTTGCGACTGTAGTAGCCTTCTTGTGCAGAAGATTCTCCTTGGCAGCAGAACTTGCCTCCTGCTCTCATGGCAAAGCTCTGCACAGGAAGCTGCCAGCCAACCTGCCAGTGATGTCAATACAAAAGCCGTGTTTGTACCCATGTAATTTTGAAAAATGGATTTGGAAAGAAAGACAGGGAGAGAGCAAATCGTGATGATTTCATAGGGTAATCTGAAACAAGTAGTCTTTCTGCCTTTGGGAGTCACGTAGGTTGGTCATCCTGGTATGTTAGCAGTCATTCTTGTGCAGCCAACCATCATTCATCACTTATAATTAAGCAGCCTACAAATCAAACTAATACCAAAATGTATTACTACTTTGTTATGATTATCCTAAAATTGGCCGAAAACTTTGGTTAAATTGTCTGTAAAATAATTTCTTATTATAAGTCATCTTCTAGAAATCCCGTAAAGTCTTGTGTAAATAATTTGGGGTTTTTTTTCATGTTAGAATACAATATATTTTTTTCTTTGTACTCGTCTGAAATATTTTTTTGTTGTCTCTACATCTTCAAAGCTGGTAGCCTTTTAAGAGCTTTTAAGAACTGGGAAGTCTGTTTTATCAGTCTTTCGTACATTTCTGGGTAGTTTCTGCTGCATGGAGGTCTGTTTTTCATATTTACAAGTCATCATTGCTCATATGTATTGGGAATTCACATGGCCATCCTTTTCCATTGAGGTTCACATCCTGCTGTGATAAATGTCAAGGTGAAGTACGAATCCACACAGCCAGGTGTAAGTTCTTTGTTGTTCCAGCTGTTCTGCCTAGGCTGTTCTTCCCAACTCTCCAAGGATGTTGTTCCCTGTGTAACCTCACTATTTGTCAGCTGGGGATGAAACAACATGTCATAACTTTATTTTGCTCTCATTTTTAGCCCTCACAGTTTAAGGATAAGAGGATGCTCTGCACTGGGGAAGGGGGGACAGGGGTGAGATAGGAGAGACAGGGCTGGTACAGGGCTCTTTCTGGATCTCAGTAAGAAAGGCGTGGCAACAGATGGCTTAGTAAGGTAACTTTATAATAGCTTGAATGACCCAAAGAGAGAGTTTTCTCTCCATGGACAGGATCTGCTCTGCGCAGCATGCCATGGGAAGATCTATCCAGGCTCTGTCTGATGCTGCATGAATGTGGGGTGCCCAGCATCTGAAGGGATGTAATATTTACTCACTATCTATGATCCTCTTCTTATTATGGATCTTTTTCAAGCAGTTATCTTATTAAGCCATTTGTTGTCGGCCCTTTCTTATTAATATCTAGAAAGGGCCCAGCACTGTCTTTTTCTCTCTCTCTCCCTCTTCCCTCCCCCACTCCCCTGCCCCGGTGCAGGACACAGTAACACTACGTCACCTACTCAAAACTCTTTTACTGTTTAAACTTTTCCTGATAGTCCATGGTTCACTAAAAAATAACAGCAGTGGTTCTTAACAAGAACAGTGGGTCTTAACAAGACTCACTGATTTAACAGTGTTTGTCTCCAGGAGATACAGTTTAATATGCTCTTTGATAAACAGTGGAGTAAAAATATTTCAGCATTCTTACATGATAGAAATTTTATGAGCAGCCATTTTGGTGGCTTATCTCCATTATAAAATGTTTGTTTATCTCTAGGATCTGTCAAAAGAATCAGTGGCCACAATAAATGAATTTTTTGCTGACAATGCTATTCTCTAGGTGTGTAACTCATAAAGCAGTACTACTTTGTTGATTGGTGCATAGATGGTTCTCTAATTCCCTGCTAACACACTTGTCTTTTGAAATCCACCAGACTTCATGCTGCATTTTTATCATGCCCAGATCTCAAAATATGATCTTGGCTCCTCCCCCCCCCCCCCCCCCCGCAAAGCAAGAATTTGCTGATTTTAGCATATTTTGATAAGAATTAAACCTATGTTTTTAGTCAAGATCTAATGTAAAAACCCAACCGATGGTTATAATGTTTACTAAGAGTCAACCCAGACATTCCTTGTGCTGTTACTCTTCTAATGTGATTTAATGTGAGTGTCCAGTTTCATACTTGTAAAAAAACAGTTTTTACAGATTTTTGGTTTCCATCTTCATAAGTCGTATAGCAGAAAAAATAGAAATAAGATACATGATATTTAAACAAGTGTTTTAAATATTCAGAGTAAATGGAAACAACCTTTATCTGTAAGCGTGAATTTCATAAGAACTTTATCAGTCTCTAATCCTTTGCAAACATGTATTTGGAAACACATTCCAAATTCACAGAATACTTTTTCCCCCCCCCGTTAAGAATATACAAGTTAAAAGGCTACATTTAAATGACTGGCAACTCATCATTCGAGTTTATATAGAGATGTGAGAAAAGCCTCTAGAGTTTTAGTTTCCAGAGGAGCAAAAAATGCATTTGTTACATTTTTATTGTAAAAATAATTGATGGTGAAAGAGACTAAAAAAGTGGTTTCCATTATCATTATTATTATTATTTTATAATCCATGAAGACAATCTTAGTTTTCTTTTGCACTAAGAATATATTACAGAAAACATTGCATGGGTTGCCTCATATATCTAGTATACGACTATTTCAAGTGTATTGTGATTTCAAATCATTGATCATTGTGTAATCAATAGATCATTCTGAAAAAATTATTAAAACATTTTAAGATTGCATTGAGTAACTTTAATGTTATGCTTGTGTTCCAGTTTTACGCTGAAAAGTAAAAAACTGAAAAAACTGCTGTCATCTTAAACATGTATTATTTACAAAGTACCCAATACAGTACAATATGTGCTATTAAATGAATGTAATTTGCTCTTGCGAAATAATAGGTATTAACTATTCTTTACTTTTAAATGTCTGTAGGCAAATTTAGCCTTGCAAGAGGGAAGACTTGCAGCTGCCCAAATGGAACTGAATAATGCACAAATTCAGCTGGACGAGAAGCAAATGGAACTAGATCAAGTACAAGCCATGTATGATATGGCTATGAAAGAGAAGCAGGCCTTACTTGATGATGCTGAGGCGTGCAGAAGGAAGATGAACAATGCCACAGCTCTGATTGAAGGATTAGGTGGAGAAAAGGTACTAGCACATATGAGTAGGTTTCCCGCACAAAGCAGGTGCTCAGTTTTGAGAATGCTCCATAATAATCATTAGTAGTGCTCAAGAAATTCAAGGCATGGTGACATCTCAATATCATATGACACTTTATTTTAGTTATATATATGTTTTTTGCTTAAACTTAATATATCTAGCAAAGTAAAATAATTTCTTCTGTTAACTTAATTCTTCTGTATGAAGATGTATGTCTTATCATATGGCTCATATTGGGATAAAGTTCAGATTTAAAGCCAAGGAGCCAAATTCCTTTTAGCTTTAGTAAGAAGAGGAATTAGGCTTAACCTAAATAATTACCCTAAAATATTTATAAGAAGGATTACTCTCTTTTTCTCGGCAAGTATACAAGAACAGGAGTTTGAAGCTTGACTAATTTCCTGAATTATATTTGAAGTTCAGATTTCTACTGGAGCCTTTTACAGAATTATGGGCTAATCATTATCCTCTGCACTGAGCTTGAAATTTACCTTTCCTATGCAGATTTTTCTGGCTTCAGCCTGAAGGTTTCCAGAA
Organism: Buteo buteo; assembly: GCF_964188355.1. NCBI lineage: Eukaryota > Metazoa > Chordata > Aves > Accipitriformes > Accipitridae > Buteo > Buteo buteo. Next base: position 9,553,963 of record NC_134173.1, on the reverse strand, counting down.
GAAGCAGCATACTCTTTTTTTTCTCATCTGATTATTTGCTTTGATAATTCCTTGGTTGATTTCACACAGAGTCAAAATTGATGAGAGCTTTGACTTCAACCATTGCGTCCTGTGAGGCCAGGACTTCAGCATTTGTTTTCATAGCTGTACTTCAAAATATATCAGTCAAAAATGTTAGATGCTTTATCATATTTTTCAGTGAATTTCTAAATTTAAGAGCCACACCAAAATAGGAAGTCACAGTGCCTTATTGTGGGTTTTCTGAAGCCTTGTGCTATGAGGTCTTGTAACAGCTGTTATTCCATTCTACTTTTGAAAATTCAGACAAAGAATTCAAAGACTATATATGGCTCTTGGAGCCTTGGGCAAAACCGACACTGGGTTAAATGTGTATTTTCTAAATTTAAAACATGTAGGTCTTGACCAAGATTGCATGCAGAGTGATTGGAAGGGTATAGAAACCTGGAGAGAAAGGAATAAATAAAACTCAAAAATAATATTCAGAAAATCACAGAATCATGGAATAATTGAGATTGGAAGGGACCTCTGGAGATCATCTAACACCCCCCCCCCCCTCCAGCAAGGTCAAATAGAGCAGGTTTCTCAGGGCATTGTGCAGTTGGGTTTTGAATATCTCCAAAGATAAAGACTCCATAACCTCTCTTGGCAACCTATTCCAGTCCTTGACCACTCTCACTGTAAAAAAGGTTTTTTTCTGTGTTTAATTGTAATTTCTTGTATTTCAATTTGTGCCAATTGCCCCTTGTCCTTTCACTGGGTACCACTGAAAAGAGTCTGGCACTGTCTTCTTTACACCCTCCCATCAGGTATTTATACACTTTGATAAAATTCCCCCTGCACTGTCTGTTTTCAAGGCTAAACAATCTCAATTCTCTCAGCCAAGGCTGCTCCCAACCTTTACATCCCTGACCAGTTCTTTCTTGTTTGCAAGTCTGAGGTTCAGCAAACCACCTTCCCTCATTAGATGCTCAGTTACCTGTGTTAAGAATTTTTTGTTAGTGCACTCCTGAAAACCTCCTGGATCGCTTGTGTCTTGCTGTGTTGTCCCTTCAGAAGGTGTTAGAGTGGTTAAAGTCCCCCATGTAGACCAGGGCCTGTGAATGCAAGGTTTCTTCCCATTGTCTTACAAAAGACCTCATCTGCTTCTTGCTAATCACATTGTCTGTAACAGACACACACATCACCATGTTGGTCTGCTCTCTAATCCTAACCCATAAGCTCTCAACTGGCCTGTTGTCTATCCCAGAGTCTCAGATGCAGAACTCCATGCATTCCAGCTTTTCTCTCACATGAAAGAAAACTCCCCTTCTCACCTTCGCAGCCTGGCCTTCCTAGCAAGCCTATATACCTGTTGCAGCACTCCAGTTGTGGAACACTTCCCACCATGTCCCCATGATCTCCATGATATCATGACTCTGCAACTGCATGCAGAGCTCTAATTCCTTGTTTGTTCTCCATGCTGTGCACGTTAGTGTACAAGCACTTCAGAGAGGTGCCCAGCTGTGCTAATTTCTCAGAAACAGTATGAAAGTGTTCCCCATCGTTCTGTCTGGTAGGCACTTCTTTGTTTATGTGGATATGCTTGGAGTGGTCCTCCATTAGTCCTGTTTTATTGATTACAAGGTCCCTACTGTTTATGTCACCCCACACATTTTGTTTGCCAACCCAGTCCTCCACTTCCTCACATGATTGTTGGTCATCCTCTTCCTCCCACTTTGTTCATCCTTTCAAGCACTTCTCACCAGTTTGGCCAGCTTGTTGGCAAAGGTGCTTTTTCTCCACTTGGTCAGGTGGTTGCCAACTCTTCCAAGAAAACTTCTACTTCTGTAAAGAATGATTTAAAGCCAAAAATACTCCTGGTTCAAAGAATAATTGTTTACCAAAAAGAGATAAATTCTTAAGTTAGATCTTCATGTTAGGTTTGTGCCTGCTTAATCTAACTTCTTTATAATATTTTACATACAGCTTCGTTGGACAGCAAGCAGCAAAAACTTTCAAAATCAAATTATTAATTTAGTGGGGAATGTTCTTCTGGCCACTGGATTTCTCTCTTACTCTGGACCTTTCAATCAGGAGTACAGGAATTTGCTGCTCCAGTTGTGGAAGAAAGCGATGGATAACAGCAAGATTCCATACAGTAATGTAAGTGTTCACACTCTGTCCTGACCTTACTCTTTGCCTTGCAGAGGAATAATGTGCAGAGCATTCCGTTCCAGAAAAGTACATAATTGGAAGATTATATACAGGCTGTCACATTCCATCAAATTTTTAATAAATAAAAAATCTGAACAGTTGACAACTGAGCTTCTGAAGCACTATGTTTTAAGATCCTCTTTGTACTGTCATGCGTTGCAAGATCGGTATATAGGCCATCAGTGTGGCAAATCTGAGAGAGAGATGCTGTCTGAGGTCAGCTGCCCTGGGAGGAAATTGCATAATATGGGAAACAAAGTAAAATTTACCAGCTTAAAATAGATCTACCTTATCATAAGAAGTTCCATCAGGTAGTCTCAGTTTCCCCCCCTAGTTGATGGGTTTTTTGCAAATACCATGTTGTGTCCATAATTTCAGTCATAAAGTCAAGCAAATCAGCCATATCTAGCATTTACTGAAAGTGGAAAATATGTATATTGAAGAAAACACCAGTTGTAACTGTCTCTCTCAGCATTTTAAGTTATCCCCTTACAAGGAATAAGCTGTGAATATATGTTTGAGAATACCACCCCACATCTGATATTGCTGTGCCCCTATAGTTTGCCAGGCAGTCTTTGAAGCAGCAGCTCCCAAGTTAGGCCCGTAGGATGGCACAGAGGTGGGGAGATTGGTCTATGGCTTCTGGGTTGGGTGGGAGTTATACCCCAGCCAACTTCCAGTTGAATGGAAGGTTTTTCATATATTTCGTATTTCTGACATATTACGTCATAAATTCTTTAACCTACTGTTCTTAATATATTAAATTTTGAAGACAACAAACTAGTGTAGGAATAAAAAATTCTATTATTTTCATTTAGGATTACTTAAGTACAGCATTTTACTAATCTGGATTTGCTAGAAGATTTCTGTAAAATGAACTAAACAGTTCTTCCTTTTTAAAGCTTCACCCTTTTATTCTTAGTGCAGCTTGATTAATTCTTTATTGACATAAAAATACTCTTACACCCAATTATAGAGAAGACCATTGCACATTTTGAACCAGGAAATGTCACCTCTACACCTCCACATACTACCAATTAATACCCTCCTGTCATACCCTCTGCTGTGTACCCACACCATTTAATTTAGTTTAATTTGAAGTGTCTCATTGAAATGATTAAGTTGAACAAAACCTGGATTTTGTAAAGCTTGGCTTACACCATTTCAGCTTGCTCCAGTTTAAGCTCTTCAATCTATGTACATTTGTCACCAGTGAGGCTGTTCTCAGTGACTCTGACATTACAGCTTCTCCTCAATTGGCCTAAGTCTGTGCAGGCAGAGGTGGCCTAAAATGCAGTGGAGCTAGGGTCCCATCAGCAGCTTCAGGTCCACTGCCACATCATATACTACCTTTATTAAGATGAGCAACTTGCATGCTGGGACTATGATACAGGGTAGGTTCCTTTATGTGAATTTTGTTCTTTCCTTTTACCACTACCTGCCTCAGGGATGCTGGACCTGGCAGCTGTTCCGGTGCATAGGTTTTGCTTGTGGCCAGCATCAGCCTTGTTCCTATTCCATGACTTTTAGGAGGTCTGTCTATTATTATTCCTTGCACCTGGAAGACATAGTCATGCTGAAGGCAGAATTTAAGCCGTAATAATCAAAACTGTCTTTCTGAGTAATCTGTCCATGTTGCCTTCCACTTGGTTTTGTGAATACCTGCGCACGTTTTCTCCAGCAGTTGGAGAAATAGTTCAGGGAGTCTCTCTTACTCTCAGTGCAGGAGTTGAGGCATTAAGCTCAAACGGCTCCTATCCTCAGCTGTCAAAGGTTTTGACAGAGCAGGTGCTGCTGGAAAGTGCTGGGAGCAAGTGAGCAATCTGTGTACAGCTGTGGCTGTGCCATTGTGAAACAGTTCAAGGTAGATCAGTATCCCTGCTGCATCTTCTTTTCAGGTTCTTGGGGGATTTGACACTTAAAACCTGTATTAGGGAGACCGCTTCGCCATGAGAGGTTTGTTGTGCTGTTCATCTCATAGAAGTTAAATGTGAATCTTTTTTTTTTATGTTAGGTGGTGCATAATGCTTCTCATAGCAGTGATAAACCTTGACCTGACAGAATGAACCTCACAGCCCAGCCCAATTTATGCTATGACTTACAAAGATGAATGATTCTGACTTGCCCAGCAAAGCTCTTTGAAAGCTCCTGATGATAAGTAATATGTAAAGCCAAGATGGATTTATTAATAAAGTACCAGTAGCAGTGCAGTCTCAGGCAAGATTCTTTACCAGTGTGGTATGGGAGTTATCCTACATTCATCCCAGGGAGGCTCTTCCTCAAATTCACTGTACAAAATGTTCTTAAAAGCTACTTACCTTGGGGAATATCTGTCAAGATTCTTACTATTTAAGGATAAGAACTTGGATGTATAATGTCCTTAGAAAGCAAGACATAAAGAACTAAAATTCTGCCTCTATGAAGATATTCTGACCACTTTACTACTCACTGCATCCTTCAAAATTTGAGGAATACTTTTTGATTGTTTCTGTGTTGCCTTTTTTTTTTTCATATGGACAGGTTAGACACAGAATGCCATAATTAACAAGTTTCAAACCATAATTACCATTCTGTTTAGATAGTTACCGTTAAAGACAGGATTATGATTTCAATGATAGTTTATGAAAGAGTTTTAATTTTTTCCAGTGAATTAAGTACTCACAAAAGGCAGCATATGGGCTTCTCTTGATACTTCACACCACAGGAAAGAAAGCAGCTTTGCAGTTCAAGCGAAAGGCTTGACATCTGCCTTACTTTGTCATAGACTAACTGGCTGTGGGTGTATGAGTCATGTAGGCATAACAATTTAAAGAGAGCTGTTTAAAATTAGCTAACTATCTGTGTAGTTAGGCACTTAATTTAGCTAAGTTTCAGAATTGCAGAGTGACTGATACTTCCTGCTGCAGTAAGAAAAAATTCAAAGCTGTTTAGACCCTACTCATCTGCTTAAGGAGCTAAATATGGCTTTAGGTTCCAATTGCTGAAAATTTGGGCTATTAAATGCTTTACTGTCCTTTTCACAAATGGAAATTGGATTCTTAAAGTTTCTCTGTCTTCTGAGAATGGTTTGTGTTGCTTCATTTAGATTCTTCAATAATCAGAGTAGTAAAAAATTCAAAGGGATAAAAAAGCTTTTGAGTTTTGCAGCCACTGGTATCACTAACTCTCATGATTATATCACAAGTTGCATGGTATTGAAATTTTGCTTTAGGCTTCAGATGCCGAATTATGTGATTTTTGCAGGAGTCGCAGGCTTTTTCTTTCTTTTTAAACATGTTGTTTGTAGAGAAAGCTTACAAATAGGAATTCTTGAGTGAAAAATGTAAGGAGCAAATTAAAAAAAAACCCTTCATTTTTATTATTTTTAAACTCACATCATTATTAAGCTACTTTTCTAATTTGGAGAGCTTGGTTTGTGATTTTAAGTACTGTTTTCTTTATATGCACATTCTTGAGAGGCCAGTCGCTGTTCACAGTGAATAAAATAAAGCAGGTTGGTTGACATATGCAAGTCAAACTTTAGGAGAATGTATAAGCTGGGGAGAGTTCTGACCACAGCAACAGTAAACTTCCATGATAGTTCATGGTTATTGATCCATAGCACATCTCTTTCTTCTCTGAGACTCCCACAAGCTATCCTGTATTCAAATACATACTTGCAGGGCACTTTACAACTTTACAGCAGGAGGAAGCTTTTGTGACCAAGATGACCCTTCCTCTCAAGCTAGCAAGAAAAGAGTTTGCCAATACCAAAATCAGTTTGTCATTAGATATTGAAGTGGCTTCAGAGTTTCTCTGACACTCTTTAATGGACATCGAAGCCTCAACAGAATTCACTTTCATTATTACTCAACTTCAGTGATTTAGGCACTGAACTTTAAAGAAAGGAAACAAGAAACAATAGCTACCAAATACATTCTATCATGCATTATGATCAGAATAAGAAAAACCTTCCATCAAACATTTTAGTATAACTTCTGTAACTGGTACTAATTTTGTAATTACTTATTTTCTATCAGGACCTGAACCTTACTGGTATGCTTGTTGATAATGCTACCGTGGGTGAATGGAACCTCCAGGGTCTTCCGAATGATGACCTTTCAATTCAGAATGGCATCATTGTCACAAAAGCATCTAGATATCCTTTGCTGATTGATCCACAAGGTCAAGGAAAGATCTGGATTAAAAATAAGGAAAAGAATAATGGACTCCAGGTAAATAGTTAATTTAATATTTTTTATGTATGTGTCATTTCACATCATATTTAGCAATGCAGAGTATTTTTTCTGTCATCATACTTTGGCCATGTGTAATTTAAATCTGATGTTTATGGTCTACAGTAAGGCAGAAATTAAAACAAGACTGACATAAAATCTGTGACCTATCTTATCAGGGTGAAGTAGCTTGTACTGCTTTGTCATCTCCCAGAAAGACAGTCTCAAAAGCAAATTAGAATTATATGTTATGCCATATGTACTTTTGTGATGAATCTTTTAATTACTTGTCACAGAGAAAGTGAAACATAGAGGGTGTGTTGGCTTTGCGTGGCAAGGTTTTGGTAGCGGGGGGGTTACAGGGGTGGCTTCTGTAAGAAGCTTCTGGAAGCTTCCCCTGTCTTCAAGAGAGCCAATACCAGCCAGCTCTAAGATGGACCTGCCGCCGGCCAAGGCTGAGCCAGTCAGCAATAGTGGTAATGCCTCTGTGATAATATTTTTAAGAAGGAAAAAAAGTTGGGACAGATGGAAACGGCAGCCAGAGAGAGGAGTGAGAACATGTAAGAGAAACAACCCTGCAGACCCCCAGGTCAGTGCAGAAGGAGGGGGAGGAGGTGCTCCAGATTCCCCTGCAGCCCATGGGGAAGACCACGGTGAGGCAGGCTGTCCCCCTGCAGCCCAGGGAGGTCCACGGTGGAGCAGGTCTCCACCTGCAGCCCGGGGAGGACCCCACGCTGGAGCAGGGGGATGCCCGAAGGAGGTTGTGACCCTGTCGGAAGCCCGCGCTGGAGCAGGCTCCTGGCAGGACCTGTGGATCTGTGGAGAGAGGAGCCCAGGCTGGAGCAGGTTTTCTGGCAGGACTTGTGACCCTGCGGGGGACCCACGCTGGAGCAGTCTGTGCCTGAAGGACTGCAGCCCGTGGAAAGGACCCACACTGGAGCAGTTCGTGAAGAACTACAGCCTGTGGGAAGGACCCAGGTTGGAGAAGTTCATGGAGGACTGTCTGCCATGGGAGGGACCCCACTCTGGAGCAGGGGAAGAGTGAGGAGTCCTCCCCCTGAGGAGGATGAAGCAGCAGAGACAACGTTTGATGAACTGACCGTAAACCCCATTCCCCATCCCCCTGCGTTGCTGGGGGCATTGGTAGAGGATCCAGGAGTGAAGTTGTGCCCGGGAAGAAGAAAGGGGTGGAGGGAAGGCGTTCTGAGATTTGGTTTTATTTCTCGTTACCCAACTCTGGTTGATTTGTAATAAATTGAGTTAATTTTCCCCAAGCTGAGTCCATTTTGCCCGTGATGGTAATTGGTGAGTTATCTCTCCTGTCCTTATCTCAACCCACAAGCTCTTTGTTGTATTTTCTCCCCCCTGTCCAGCTGAGGAGGGGGGAGTGATAGAGTGGCTTTGGTGGGCACCTGGCATCCAGCCAGGGTCAACCCACCATGGAGGGAAATAAATGACTTGCAAAATTAAGAGCAGACAGGATCAGGCAGTTGGTGCCTCATGGCAATAACATTTTAGGGTAAGCATTTTAAGAGAAAAGTAGGGAAAAGAAAAAGGGAGGAATTGGAAAAAGAATGGTAGCCTGAGATAGAATGGAAATCTTGGAAAAATGAATACCTTTATTAAAAATATCATGAAAATCTCTCCTAAAATGTATGCGTTGTATTCACAGAATTTAGGCAGTTTATGACTGTGTGAAATCTACTGTCCTACAGTAGATAACATGGCTTCCTCTAAATTACATGAGACCTTAGTTTTCCCCCTGAGTTTGGATCAAGAAACACTAGTGTGAGTAACCAAGAGGAAACAATAGAGGGGGATGTATCTCATATTCCACCCTCTTTGAGACTTGCATCTCCTGTTCAGGATTTCAGAGAGCCGCCAAGCTGAGTTCGGGTGTGGTAACAGCGAATCTCCTTCATTCAGGGACCTACATTGACTCTCTCTGCCATGCTGTAGCCTTTCCCCCAATAATTTTAAAGTGTCCTCCAAGCAGCAACTTCAGTTCCCTCCCTTAAGTGGCACTGAGTCTGTATTGCCCACCCTTGGGGTGGCAGCTCTTGCCGTCTACCATCCTGCAGCCTGCAGAAGGGGACTGCAAACACGGGTTCCATTCTCTGGTCCAGTAACTGCGTAAGGATCTTATATCACATACTCAACAAAGCAGGGACTGAGAGATGTAGATTAAAATACCGTTCCTCTTTCCCCACTATTCATACACTATTAAGTGATGATGGTGTTTGACTGATGAGCCAGAGAAAAATGTCTACCAGGCTTAATTTGTGGTCAGTACGTGTGAATATCCAGCCTTCGAAATTTGTGAATCCTGGTGGGGCTTAACTACTGAGCTGCTGAGTACTCTCAAAACTTACATGGCTTTGAATACACACAGATGCAGCCTTTAAATGCAGAGGAAGCTTTCCTGATGAAAACTCAGTTATTTATGCGATTTTAGGCATCCTGGCTCAGATGTCAGCTGTGTTAGAAGAATCTGAGTTCTCCCCCTGTAAAGTCCAGGAGGAAGAGAGTTATGTCAAGACTCTAAATACCCAAGTGTTTCTATTGTGCCTTTATATCTGGGATATTGTAATTTGCTATGGCCTTGTTAGGGTTATATTGTTGGTCACTAAGACAGTAACTTCATCCCTCAGTTTCATTTGGATTAAAAATGTAGGCAACATGCTGGTTTGGTGGATACACATATGTCTACATTATAACAAAGCTAAAAGTGCAGAGTGATGGAACATAGTATTAATTTTTAAATAATATACTGTTTTAAGACTGTGAAATGTGCCTCTAGATATTTTAATTATACCTTTTTTCAAAGAGCACTGCCTGCAAGACAAGAATTATTTTAAAAATATGTCTATCCTAGTTTTTTTTGTGGTAAAACCCCCACCCCCAAATCATGACTTAACAGATGACTGGAAAGGCTATTCAATTATCATCTCAAATATGCTTATGTTAGATTTATTAAATTTAAATAAGTGAAAAGGAGTCTGTGTGATTTTTAGCAATTTTAAGACTTTATATTGTGAAATGAGAACTGAATTGGAAATTCAACACCTGATGTGAGACCAGGCCCCCTATGTAATACTGGTTCCCTGTCTGAACCCTATAAATATTTCCCTCCTTCACATTAGTGTTCTGAGCATAAAACCATTAATATTTAAAAGGTATGAAGATACTACAGTGATTAGATAGATATGTAGATAAGTAAATAAATAAATAGATAACAATAAAGAAACACATCAAGTGCAATCCCCTTTTCTGTTAACCTTAAAGCAAAACTTCCATTCATTTCAGCAGAGGTGAGTGTTGGTCCCTAAAATTTAATCATTTGTGTTGATATCCCAGGATGAGTGTCATTTTTGAAAGCTGCAATAGATTTTATTCTGTTTTCTATGTGCTTGCAAAGGCATGCTATATTGTGAACCAATCTTCCTAGGTTACAGCTATGAACCACAAGTTCTTCAGATGTCATATAGAGGACTGCCTGTCCCTTGGCCGACCTTTGTTAATAGAAGATGTTGGAGAGGAACTTGATCCTGCTCTTGATAACATCTTGGAAAAAAATTTCATAAAATCTGGTTCAGCACACAAAGTAAGATGAATTGTGAACATGAAAGTAAAAACCAGTAGGACAGATGCTGGGTGTCTGGTAGTGTGGATACTGCTGAGATTCACACCTTTGCAATGCTTATAAAGAAGAGCAGTGAACTCATGGGGTTGGGTTTTTTTACCCTTTAAGCAGAAAGTTTAAAAAGTGTAAATGAAAATATAAAAAAAGAGTTCATCTATTTTTCACTGGATAAAATAACTTTTTCTGAATTCAGCTTTTGAAAATTGAGTAATATGTTTGATTTTCAGGTGAAAGTAGGTGACAAGGAGGTAGATCTGATGAAGGGGTTTACCCTTTATATGACAACAAAATTGGCTAATCCTGCCTATACTCCAGAAATTAGTGCAAGAACAACAGTGATTGACTTTACTGTTACTATGAAAGGGCTGGAAGATCAGCTCCTTGGCCGTGTCATCCTCACAGAAAAACAGGTACGTAGTAGTTTGCCCTATTTATATAGAGGGAAGGCGTGTTCAGTATCTGCACCATGAATGGATATATTCTGTCTTGGGTGAAATTAAATGCAAGAACAAAACTGTGAATGAAAGCTTAGGGGATTGTGCATTTGCTGAAAGACAGTGTGGAGCTGGTTTTTAATTTAACGGAGAGACCTAAACATTTATTTTAAGATCTGGCCTTGGAAAGAGAAGAAAGAAAATTATTCATTAAAAATACATCACAGGCATATACATGACATACATAAAGTATCTTTATTCCTTCACATATAGCAAAGGCTCCTTGTTCAATCAGGAATCTCTTTTATTTCTGAATTCTTTTTTAAACTTAATTTGAATTACATGAAAAAATGCTTAGAAACTTGAATTACTTTTGCCAGCCAGGCTCTAGTGTGCAAGGAGATACAAGATTTTTAAGGAGCCCTGAACACTGAATTGACTCTGCCCTTACTAAAATTTGCATTGCTTACATGGAAGCAAATATAAAGAAGAAATTCCTCTCTTGGGTGTTTTTCAGGAATTTTATTTCATGATACCAAATCTGAGACATCCTCCAAAATAATTTAATTCCTAGATTGTTCCTGTTTCTTTCTGTGTGGTCTAATTTAACAGTCTGGTTGTCCAAAAAATTAGGGGTCAGTTCATCATAGGTACTGGGGACATATGTGAATTTTTTACTGTGGCAGTCACACCGATAAATACATGAATGCTATGGTCCAATTACACTAAAATGTAATATTTGCTTATTTTCTCATTAAAGTGAAAGCACAAAAGTTGTATTTCACATCAAATTGAATTACTTATTTATTTCAAATTGAACATTTCGTAATTGTGTCTTTGTGAAGGAAGTAACAAAGATTAAATTTTGGATTAGCAGAGCTGCTGCTTTGAATAAGTAACTCAGGTAGGCTTGTTCATGTGGGAGCAGTTCCCCACCTAAGGGAGATAATTCCTCCTTTGACTTCCCAAAACATGTTCTAACCAGTGTGCTTTAGTGGTGCTGTCACTTTCTCTGGCCAACACCCTTCCACTTTGCTCAAACAAGCATTTGCTGAACTAAGGACTGGAATCTAAGTGCCCTTCCTTCAGTCTGACAATCACAACCAGAGGCTAGAAAAGTCATTATTATGCCCAAACTTCCTGTGAATTGTTCAATGAAAAATTGAAAAGCTGCAACAGCAGGTACTGAGGGAAAGCTATCCACTAGCAGGGTGGGACAAATGCTAGGGATGCAAAACCTTTAATCTTTACTCCAGTAGATGTATGTTTATGTGAGCAAAATTGAACAGCATTGGCAGGAGTGGCTGGGACTGAGTAATTTACCTCAGATGGGAGACAGACTGTTTAAATCAAGATAGAACTGAAACTGGTTTCTCGTGACCTACATATAAGCTTCTACTTTTAAACTTTCAAATAAAAAGAGATACGTACTCATCTCCCCCCACACAGATAACCTCGCTCTGTGGTGTTTTGCCTGGACAAAACTGTTAGAGAATTCATATTGAATGTATGTAGCAACACCTAGACTGCATTTTGGGGCAAAAATATACTCACTGAAAAATATTCATCAAGTGCTGCATATCAGTTGAAGAGAGCTGCAAGCATAGCTGATTAGTGTCAGCCCTACTTGCTGCACAGGGACATGCTTGCAGCTGATCAACATTTATTAAACTTCTTCCCTTTAGCAGATATGAAGAAATCATGGTTGTTCTGTCTCGTAAGAGATGAATGTCCTGGTGTAGATAACCAGAGCCAATGGAGCTCAGATAAATTTGGTCCAAAGAAAAGAGAGCATGAACAGAGAATCTGAAGAACATTCTCATTAAGTAATTCAGATGTCTTTTCACTCCTCACTATGCTACATTAATCAAATAAATGCAGTATACATATAAATTACTTTAGTATATAATATTTATGCATTTCATAGAAAAACCAGCAAAGCCCCCAATTTATCATGCGTGAAATCACATGTTTTCTGTATCATTATAAGGAACCTTTCTTTGAATTAATCTTAAATATTGTAAGGAAAATTTCTGAATACAGGAACTGGAGGCAGAAAGAGTAAAACTGATGGAAGAAGTGACATCTAACAAGAGGAAAATGCAGGAGCTTGAAGATAATCTACTCTTCCGTCTAACCAGTACAGAGGGCTCTTTAGTTGAAGATGAGTCTCTGATAGAAGTCCTAAGAATCACTAAAACAACAGCAGAAGAGGTGAATTTTGAATCCATTGCAGATACATTTTGTAATTGTAATTTAAAGATTATTTGTAGACAGGTGTTTTTTTCTGGTTTTGTTTTTTCTATTCAGAGCCACTATATAACATCTGACTTCTTAACAAATAAATAGTAGAAACACTATCATTTTTTCTTCCTAAAATGTTGCAAAATTAAACTATTACCTGGATACTGCTTTATATTCCAGGCATACTTCACAGGTGTAGTTTGAATCAAATCCCATTGTGCTTGGTGTTTGAACACATGAAGACACAATGTCTGTGTTGAAACACTGACACAGGGAAGCAAAGCTTGACTAAAAATACCATAGCGATTTTAATCAAGACCTTTTCTTTTTGCTTGTGCAGTATAAATCACAAATGACATGACTTAATCTGCGTGGTCTTTTCAATTAATTTTAAGGTCAGTGAAAAATTAAACATAGCAGCGGAGACAGAGGTGAAAATCAATACTGCACGTGAAGAGTATCGGCCTGTTGCTGGTCGTGGTAGCATCCTTTATTTCCTAATTGTGGAAATGAGCTTGGTTAATGTCATGTACCAAACATCCTTACGGCAGTTCCTTGGCATTTTTGACCTATCGATGGAAAGATCTCGGAAATCTCAGATCACAGCAAAAAGGGTAGTGTATATAATCGAGCATCTCACCTATGAAGTCTTCAAGTATACAGTTCGAGGGCTGTATGAAAATCACAGATTCCTGTTTACATTGCTTCTGGCACTGAAGATTGACTTGCAGGCCAAGAAAATTTCACACACTGAGTTTGAGACACTGATCAAAGGTAATTTCTCTAAAAATGTTCCAATTCACATATGTCTGTGAACTGCCAAATTCAGATTTTGCAGTGCTTGCACTAACAATACATTGCATCCAGTGGATCTAATGTTTTTTAACTGGTGAATGTAAGTACGTATAGCCCAAGAAGGAACTAAGAGACGAATTTTCCAAAATGAGAATAATATAGATTATTCATTATCAAAATAATGCTTAGATAAAGATATTTAACTGTTTTACATTAAAAACAGAAAAAAAAAGAAGTCCATTACTTTGTAAAAGACCATAGTTTTCTCCTGTACACCTCTTTTTTGAGTTGCCATGTACCTATGTCTGTAAGCTTGGAGACAGTCAGCAAAATCTCTTTCGATTTTGTACCACATTTAAGTGTCAGTATAAAAAAAAGTGGAAATCTATTACATGCTGTGAAACATTGTTATATGTAGCCTCTGTTGCATTATGCCACCACTGCATGTCACTACTAAGACACAATGACAATGAAAAATTATAGTAAATTTTACGAAGTTTTGATGGGGGTGGACCACACTGTCTCCAAGATATGATAAGTACAACTAGATACTGAGAGAAGATAAATCCAGACGGGTACTTGCCATCCAAATATCTCGGTTTGCTTTGCAGACACCTATTTATGTTCAGCTGTGACTCAGTTGTGTTGGAGGTGAAATGGGCATGCTGCTGGAGTGGTGGTTGAGCTGAGAGGCTGTTGAAGTTGTAGTCCTGGAAATGAACACATGATGTGCTTTCTTATTCTGTAGTCTAGGTGAAGGGAGATTGGACTAATCATAGGTCCTTTCTATATCTGGTCTGAAGACTTGAGTTTGAGTATCCTTTTAGGCAGGCAAGTTTTGTTCCAGCTCTACAGATGGAGAAAAAGTAGCACAAAAATTACTGGGATACCAGCTTTGGGAGGCACTGAGACCACTTCCCCAATCTGTCTTTGGTAAATGACTCTTCTATGCAAATTGTAGGTCTCCATGTCCTGGTTTACAAAGATTTTTACTCCCTAAATTATAGAAATAAGTATTTTTTATTACTTGTCACTTTTCTGCTTAACAATGGTTGTTTTCCTCTATAATGCTTTTCACTTTACAGGAGGTGCCAGTTTGGATCTGAATTCTGTGGAACCAAAACCAAAGAAGTGGATCCTTGACATGACGTGGCTCAATCTTGTGCAGTTATCTAGCTTGTACCCTTTTAATCAACTTCTGATGCAAGTTGTTAGGAATGAGAAGTCTTGGAAAGCTTGGTTTGATGAAGAAGCACCTGAAAAAGCTGTTATTCCTGATGGGTATGACAGCTTACTGGATCAATTCCGAAAACTGCTCCTAGTGCGTAGCTGGTGCCCTGATCATACCGTTGCCCAAGTAAGACATGCTCTTCTACAATTGTTATGCCTTGTGGCATCTCCAGTAGAACTGCTAGTTCCAGCTTATATTCTTTGAATTTGTTTTTATCGTAATATTTATTCCAGAGTGAGCTATTTTGAAAATCAGATACTGAAATCCTCATAATAAATATATGTGAAAGAAATATTAATTTATTTAATTGCAATGAATTAGAGGAGGCATTGCAAAACATGAAATAAAGTGTGTTGGAGCTGTAAGAATACTATGCTTTTTGTGTGGCACTTCTAAAGTGGAGCCATGAAACTTGTAAAGCAGTTGCATTTTTCTGGTGACTCAGAAGATTCATCCCTATTTTTTTCACAGAAGTGGAAAGAGAACAGTTCATTTTGATGACAGGTGCACTAAAATAGCAGATAAACTGTTTACTTACTCTCCATGCTGAGGAAGTAATAATTAAGACTGTCCCATGGCAGATATTGTAAAAGAAACTGCAATAGACTAGCAGTTTCTCCACAATTTGTGATATTTGGATCTTTCTTCTCTATGTAGGTCAAGAAGATGTATGAGCCTATGAGTATCCTCTTTTCACTTTTTTTGTCTTTAGCTACAGTGGAAAGTAGTACTTCTGACTTCCTGCATATCTCAACTTTACATGTTACATGTTGTGATAGCATCTGTGTTGTATGTAGGGGGCACCATTTTT
This sequence comes from Buteo buteo, assembly GCF_964188355.1. Lineage (NCBI taxonomy): Eukaryota > Metazoa > Chordata > Aves > Accipitriformes > Accipitridae > Buteo > Buteo buteo. The sequence goes on along the minus strand of NC_134173.1, from coordinate 9,538,377 downwards.
TCATGGACCTCTTTTTCAACAAGCCCCAGCCCATCATCCTTTTTCCTTTTCTTCTCTTCATCTGGTAAATAAGAAAGAAGTATGGGAGCTCTGTCTGCCACAATTTAAACAGACAAAAGCAATAAATCTGCTACTGATCATTTATCAACACTCTTATCGTCTTGCACAACCATCTTTGAGGAAGATTGCCTCTGAACAGTGGTTTCAAAAACTGTAATTATTTTAATTTTTGAGGAAAGAGGGGATCCTTTTTGTTATTATCTTCTTTATCTCTTCTTTCCCTACTGTGTTTCCCCAAGTGTTACAAAATGTTACCTCTCTTTGCTAGGGCAGAAGTTAACACTTAATAGTGGATGATTGAGTTATTTTTGATGGAATTAGTGTCTTCCTCAGTCCACCTTGTTCCCAGGTGTTTCTCTCCGTAATACATGTCTCAGAATCTGTGCTAGTAGTTTGCACAGTTGGAAAATCACGTCAGTCAAAAAAGCATTTCATACACCAGGATAGCTTTAGAAGTCCTTTTAGAAACTGTCTGTGAAAAGAGGACAATAGAGGCATAGGGAAGGTTTGACCTTTAAGGATAAAGTCTGATCTGTGTTTATGTTTTGTAGAAATAGATATTCAGTGTAAGAGACTTGAACTGGATAACCACTGGACAGGAGAATTTGTTTGAAGTTCCAACAAATATATGGAAGATTGTAACTGGGTCAGATTAAAGATCTGTCTAATCAGCTATGCTGTAGAGACAGTGTCAACAATACATGCTTAGAGGAGCTAAGAATGGGGCTGGTATAGAGAAACTCTTTTGTTTGGCTATCCACCAAGCTTTAGCAGTCAGTAATTTAGGGGCAATATCTGGGCTGTCCTCAGAGCCGACAGTGGATCTATTCTGCGTGGATTTCTTTAGTTCTTTTTAAAAAACCATTTAGCATCCTCTAGCAACAATATTCACAGGATGGCTGTTGTGTGAGCAGAATTCTTTCTTTTCTTTGTTGGAAGTTTGCTATCTGAGAATTTCAATGATTGCCTCCGGTGGACTGTAACTTTTGTTATGCCAAAGTTGAAAATGAAAGTTTAGAAAGTCATGGCCTCCCAATGTATTGGTAAATTCCACAACAGTGATAAATGCTAGATTAAAAAAAAAAAAAAAAAAAGGCATATATTTCTTGTAACTTTGCTTTTTTTTAGGCTCGACACTACATTGCAGAATCTCTTGGAGGGAAATACGCGGAAGGATTTATTCTTGAAATGGAAGCAATGTGGACAGAAAGTGACTGTCGTACACCTTTGACATGCTTTTTATCAACGGGGTCTGACCCCACTGAAAACATAGAACGTCTTGCAAAATCAAAGGTATCCTCCTAAACTGAGTTTGCTAGAGCTGATAAAGACATTTAAAACTATCCTTTGAACTAGAAATGGTATTTCCACATTTTATAGAAGTTCAAATTATGATACTTGTATTCATACCAGTGTTCTCTGGAAGTTAATTTTGGAGCACTAGCCAAAATGCATTTACTGAGGAAATGGAAATGTTATATTCTTGCTTATTCCAGTTGTTTGATTCCAATGAGCCCTCTGTCTTTATCCAGCAGACTATGATAGTCTGTTATGTAGTGAAAGGACTTAACTATAAGAACAAAGCAATCCTTGTGGTTTACACTGTGTCACATTCACAGTAGGAGCTGACAGTAATGATGTTTACAGGAAGATAAAGGAAAAAATCATAAATATGGTGACAAGAGAAATTAATTTGGACACCCTACCATTCAATCAGTTCACTTGATGGAGACATTCAACATTTCTTACAGCACAGCATCACTTTAAGACACTCTGTGCTTTATGTTTTATGGTTCACAATGTAGATGCAAGTATAATTTTCCCAAGAAGAAGTTATTCACATTAGATCTCCATAAATTTTTTCCCCTGTTAGAATGCATCTTCATTTAGAGGTGCAGGATTTTGGTATGCACTAAGTAAGACTTACTTGCAAAGGTGGAGGGCATGCACAAATCTCTTTAACTTATTAATTAGAAAGTTTAGATGCTCGTTCTCTTTGAAAATCAGGACTCTCCTATTTTATTTGTCTGACTGTAATAAAGAGTACTTAAATTTAGGAACTAACTCTCTCCTGACTGTTTAAACTTAGGAATCATAAGTCTGAAGTTGTTGATGTGATCCTTGTCCCCCAAAACTGTGCAGCCAGATAGCCAGCCAATATACAGACATAGGGAGGGAGAAGGATGGCAGTTGGGTGAGCAGGATTTTTAGGTTTATTGGAAGCAATGCATTGGAAGAACAATTTTATTCCTATTCACAAAATATTCTACTACCTTTTCCTAAGATGTGAGAGATATTTTGACTTTATAGAAGATTTGGAATTAACTGCAAGAATATTTATAGACTAGAAACGAGCAATTTTTTTAGTCCCTTTTCAAGTCCAAGTGAACACATTAGGTGGTTGTGATTGCGTTCCTGTTTTCACAGTCTATGGTGTCAGCTTTGTGATGATATTTTCATTCACCTATTCAGCTCTTCAGCACATGTATTCTGTGAAATGGACTCCTAGATACATACTTACCCTGTCTCCAGTAGGAGTTAGTTTCTGTAATCAATAAAGAGTAGCTCCTTTGAAAGCAATTCAGAGCACATGATTGAAACTTAACTGTGAGTTGCATTGAGGAGTTGAGTATTTCTGTCCCATTGGCCATGTAAAGGGATGAGGGACACTAACCTCCTAATAGAGTCATTTGAAGTCGGCTGGTCACTTAAGAGGCACTCTTGCAAGGAATGGAACAAAATGCTCTCCCATTCTGTCAAATCTTAAGCAAGAACTCAGCCTGTCTGGGGAAGTGCTGGTAGGTGGAAGGTGCTCTGTAATTGTGACCGTTAAAAGACAGCAGTTTTTGCTTTCATTCTGAAAGTGTGTTGCAGTGGGCAGTTTTAATATGTTTTCATGCTTTAAGGAAGCATGTATAGAATAATAGAAAGTGAGGTTGCAAAAGAGCTAAAGGGATTGCCTTGTTTATTCACGCATGGTTTGTGAACAAGGCAACATCAGCTAGGCTGTCATAACCTGAAGTTCAACTGTAATGTCAACTGTAAATGTAAAGTTAACTGTAGTGTTTAACTGTAAAGTTCTTGTCTGATTTGAAGTAAAGGTCGTACCACACAGCATATAGAAACCTTTCAAATTTACAAAACCCACCCAGATTCTGCAAATCAAACTACAAACACAGATCTTTTTTTAAGTAAAAATGTATATTAATATTGTGGGACTGGAGAAGCACCTCAGTAGTTCTCTAGCTTTTGAAAAATATATCTAGAAATCATTTACAGTTTTCAGAAATATTTGCAAGAAGGCTTTGTGTTTATTTTGCTAGTTTGTCAACAAATTGTACTGACTTCCTGTCCTTCCCTGGGCTTTCTCTACCTTTTTCCAGAATAAAGCTTTGACTTAGGTTAGCTGCACCAAGGATCTGATCTTGGTACATATGTGATTCTATACCTCCAAAGTATCTTATTTATTGTTCTCTCCCCACCCCCCCCACCCCCTCCTTCTTAATGATAAAAAACTTCCAAAAGACATGCTGGGCCTATTTTTCCATGATTTCCCTTTTACAGGCATGATTTATAGTCTTAAAATGGATTGTCAGTACTGTTGGTACCTCTAAGTATGAAATTAACAATATAAATCCATTATCTGCAGTTGGAATTGTTCAAATTTGTGACCAGAATTTATTTTTCACTCTAAAATTTAGGTGTTCACATAACCTTCTCCCAAAGAAATGGAAACAGTATCTGTGACTACTAAGCTATGTAACCTTGTTTATAAACCAAGCAAGCTCTATCTTAAAACTAGTTGGATTTCTGCCCCCTTTACTTTCACTTGAAGATGGAGTGAAAATTTAACTTTCTGAATTCAAATGAAGTTCATTATGCCTAGCACTCTGACTTCATTAAAACCAGGTATTTTTATTATTGTAGAGATAGTTTCTTCTTTCAGGGAATGATGCACAGAACCTTCAACAGAACTATCAGGGCCACTGTAGTAACTAAAATGATAGTATTTTCATCTGGATAGCGATGTGTTAAGATGACACAGATCTATTGATATGACTCACTATTGAGAGAAACATTCTGTATGCAGACATTTTGACAGAGTTCTTTCAGAAGGAGTAAAATGAGGACAATCCATAGTGAAAAATATTTTTTCCTTGTCTTGATGTTTCCATAACCTTTAATGATTGTACATTTGAGAGGTAACATTGCTGAGAAAAGCAAATTTTAAGCAGATGCTTTGTTAGGAAATAATGTACCAGCTGAATATTTATGCACTCTGCAGGGGTAGTCATAGTCTTTGACTTATGGAAGTGCTAGCTGTACTCAGATACATCTTAGAAAGGGTAGTTTTTGCTCCTCCAGCACATAGCCAACCAACTTCACAGGCTATTTAGCTTTGCTTCTTTTAGCTGCAATTTCAGGTTTTACTGACCTGAGAGCAGGATTTAACTGCTTTCTTATCTTTGGCATTCTCTTCTTCTTAAATCTTTTGCCAGGATGTGGAGGATCATATACAGCAGCTGTATTTATACTTTTCAGTAAAATCAGGTCAGGGCCTGTTCTCTGACCCTAAGGCCAAATGACCCAGCACAGCTTGTGTCCATATGCTTAACCCTTTTCTCCTGCAAAAGTAGGGCAGCCTCATCCATGCTGTCTAGGACTGGATGACTTCCTTCTTTTTTGTTTCACAGTGAGAGAGTCCCAGTAGCAGGAAAACTTAAGATTAACCTTTGTAGCTCTCAGCCAGCTGAAAATAGGCCCAGATTGATAAATCTTTATGCAGCTCATCGCTCACAGCATGGGGGATACTCAGCTGTAGGTCTTGAACAGGAAACTGTCCATGAAACCAAGTCTTTTCATCAGTTCCCTTGCCCTCAACACATATATAGAATAAGATGCTCAGCTGGGTTTGATAATTCTGGTTTTCTGTGGTAGGAGTCAGGCAGCCAACCTGAGCCAGGGGACTACTTACTTAACAAGAACAAGGGAAGTAAGAAGGGTAAACAAGAGGGGGTCTGCCTGCACATTACTTACAGTCCTGTATGGTCCTGATAGCAACCTCGTCAGCTTGTCTTTTTCAGATCCCCTTGTGAGAGCTTGTATCATCTTCTGTTTTTCTGAACAACTGGCTTTCTTCTCCCATGGCCTCTGAAGGAAAGACTCCATAAATTTCCAGAATTCTTGTGTTTGCATTTGTGATCTTTGTCTCTTCTGAATCCAGGAAACTAACAGCTAGAAAACTAGCTAGAGCTAGCTGATCACCAAACTCTGAATCAGGGGCTCTGGAGCTGCCAATTAACAGTACAGGATGTTTGCTAAGGAATGACTTAATGTGAACCAATCTTTCCCGTCCCGCCTGCTTCCTCGACAGTTCTCTGTTAGATGAAATAAATATGTTCAGACAGTAAAAGACACCAAAAATATTGGCTTTACTCTGTGCATTACTTATTATGTGGAGCCTTAATGTCTGTCCATCTCAAGATAGTCCACATCATAGGAAAAAGAATAGTCAGGCAGCTAAGCTGGTCCGTATGCCCAGCTTTATTTGGGAAAGTGGGGAAGAGAGAAGGAATATCTTTCAATTGTCTTATCCCATTGACTTTGTTAGACCTGCAAAAAAAAAGATTATGCCCAGTGGGTTTAGTTTTCTTCCAGCAGGTGGAAGATAAGACCAACTTGGAGGGTTTTGCTTTTTTTGTTTACTCTGTTTTAATATAATCAGTCTCCATTGATATTAGCGGTTTTCTTTGTGGCATAGTGTAACTACACATGGACCTACAGAAGCAATACATCATGTGTATAATCATTCTAAAGAACTATATATAAAATAAACTTTCTTTCTTCCTTCCAGAATATTCCCTGTCGTGCCATTTCAATGGGTCAGGGCCAGGAAGTACATGCAAGGCGCCTATTAAATCAGTGCATGCAAGATGGAGGATGGCTTCTTCTACAGAACTGCCACCTTGGCTTGGAGTTTCTCAGTGAATTAATGGACACCATTGCAACAACAGAATCTATGAGTGAAAGTTTCAGAACCTGGATCACTACAGAGGCTCACCCAGAGTTTCCTATTAATCTTTTACAGTCTTCTATCAAATTTACTAATGAACCCCCTCAAGGTAGGAAGCCATGCTTTTTTTGAGTTTTGGGTCTTGCTTTTTTCCTCTGCTCTGTATCACTATACTCTGTGCAATGTTTTAGGCTTTATTCTTCGTTGTTTCATTAACTAAATACAGCACTGTGTAAGTCAGTCTTGCAATGTGTAAAGCATGACTCTTTTGGGGAGAAAATGGATATCATTTGGTTATGAAACAGAAGTTGACAGAGATTTTGTTGTTTGTGTAGAACCTGTGGAGAATGCCAGGTCAGTGGTCCTTTCTTAAACTTAGTACACTCCATCACTCTTCTCTTTCTGTCCTGTTGACCCCACCCAAGGATGCAGAGGGGTACAGATCCTGTGCTCTGCTGGACAAAGAAAAGAAAGGATTCTTCTGAACACCCAACCTCAACTTCCCAAGCTGCTGTGTGTAGCTGTGGCTATTGCTTCTTGTTATGTCATCTGGGACTGCTGACAGGATACGGACCCTAGCATCTTTGTAATCGTCCTTCAAGTATTTGTGAGCTGCTACTGAATCACCCCTTAGCCTCTGTCACAGGCAAGACAGTTAATAACAACCCATAGTGGATCTGAATATTGGGGTTCACTTGAGAATGGGTGAGATGAGGGTTTTTATGCTACTTGCTTATTTTACACACTCACTCACTCATGCTCCCAGCCTCCTGTACTGCATTCATTTCATCTTGACTTCTCTTCCTATTGGAGAGATCGCTGCTGGTCTGGGAAGGTCAGGCAAAAATTCATATTGGTTTCATGCTGTGCGGCTACTTGCAGCTACCAGTCTTGGACATTACTGGCCTAGGTCCCTGGGCATCCCCTGGCATTTGCCTCCATGCATGTTGCCTACCTCCTGGATCTTTCCCCACTTTCAGGATTTTTCCTTAAGCTAGGATGTTCATCTTGCTTTCTGGGCCGCTGGTGTACTTTGCTTTTTTTTCTGGCTTCTAGGGTATCTTAAGCCATTGATTACTTACTACTCTTTGAGCCTAGTAACCAACCTGCTAGCCTTCTACAATAAGGTGATTGGTTTAGTGGACGAGGGGAGAGCATAGGGCTTTGTATATCTTGACTTGAAGAAGACTTTTGACACAGCCCTCCAATACATCCTTCTAGACGTACTGATGAAGTACGCATTACAGAAGCGGACAGTGAGGTGGATTGAAAACTGTGTGAACTCCCAGGCTCAAAGGGTTGTGGTCAGCTGCACAAATCCAGCTGGAGAGCAGTCATCAGTGATGTACCCCAGGGGTCAATATTGGAGCCAGCGGTGGTTAAAATTTTCACTAATGACCTGGATGCTGGGACACCCTCAGCAAGTTTACAGTTGATACAAAGTGGAAAGAACAGGCTGATACACCAGAAAGTTGTGTTGTTTGTTCCATGGGACTTTCACATGCTGGAGAAATTGTCTGACAGAAATCTGCTTAACTTCAACATAGGGAAATGCCAAGTACTCCCCCATGGGGAGAAAGAACCTCATACACCCATACATGATGGGGCTGACCAGCTGTAAAGCAGCTTTGTAGAAAAGGATTTGGGAGTTCTGATGGAAATTAAGTGGAACACGAGCCAGCAATATGCCCTTGGAGCAAAGATGGCCTGCAACACCCTCAGCTGCATTAGGAAGATCATTTCCAGCAGGCTGAGGGATGTGATTCTTCTCTACTCAGCCATGGTGAGAGCACATTTGGAATGGTGTGTCCAGGTCTGACCTCTCCAGTGCAAGAAAGACATGGACAGAATGAGTCCAGTGAGAGGCCACAAAGATGCTGAAGGGATGGAGAACATGACATATGAGAAGAGGCCAAGAGAGCTATGATTGTTTAATCTTGAGGAGAGAAGGGGTATCATACCACTGTAACGGGAGTGAAAACAGCAAGACTTTTCTCAGTGGTGCCAAGTGACAGAAAGAGAGGTGATGGACATAAATGGAAATCCAGGAAATTCCACTTCAACATCAGAAAAAGCTTAACCCACTGTGAGGGTGGTCAAGTACTGGAACAGCCTGTTCAGTGAGTTTGTAGACTCCATCCTCAAAACCCACATGGACAAGGCACTGAGCAATCAGCTCCAGTTGACCCTGCTTTGAGAAGGAGTGTTGCGCAAGGTGACCTCCACAGGTCTCTTCCAACCTCAACTATTTGGTGTTATTCTGTGTGATATGAAAACATCCAGCTTTTCTAAGTAGTCTCTCACCTGTTGCTCTCCTGCTGTTGAATGTCTCTCTCTTACCCAAACTATGCTGCTACCTGCAGACATCCTTTATAAGTTTATAGAAGCAAATTACTACCCTGCCTTATATCTACTCATTATGTATGATAAGAGAAGGTTACTTTGTAGTTTGGACTATGGCAGAAAGAAATCCTCAAGCCTGACACTTATTTTGTCTTTTAACTACCTCATCTTTAACTAACTGTGTAATGCATTAACTTGCCCTTCATTTATATATATGTGTTGCCACTGATTTCAGTTAATGAAGTCAGTAGGAGCTGAGAATTTTTATCCAAGGTTGTATTTCATGCCTCAGTCATTTAAACCTCTTATTTCAGTATTCATCTTCCTTTGAATATTAGTAAGATGTGTACAAAATGTCTGATGTTTGTGAAAGATATGCTGTTTCAGTGTATATATGCCACTCTCAAGAGCAGTTAGTGTGCTGGTAAAAATTTCTTACTTCTTTCTCTTCTCCACCCCCCTTTTTAATTCAGTCCTCAGCATCTTTTTATTGTACTGTCACCCCTCCTTATCATTCAAATGATAACACACTATAGCTCCAAGAGGCTATTTTAAAAGTCAGGTAATAGCCAATTTACAACTTGCATTTAGTAATAGAAATATGCCTGGTGTAACAATTTAAGTCAGGATGAAATTTAAACAGCTTTAGTTTTCTGACTCTGTCCTGCCACATCGGTAACACGATGTGATAAGGCACTTTTATTTGATTACTTTGTCTTGATTTTGTGACTCTCTTATGATGCCCTTATAATATTTTCAAAAGCTATTTGTTTGAATGTTGTTCTACAGGGTCTTTGTGAAGTAGGAAAGAAGCAAAAGTGTCATAGGAAGTATGATGACTTGGACAATCTATTCGCTGCACTCGAAATCTGTCTTTTTAGACTTGTGTTAAGCTGATTAGGTGGAAGATATCATAAGAGGGACCTGGCGTCAGTAACTCATGCTCAGTGTTGTCTGCCAAAGGCAGACTATGCTTCAGTAGTGCTGCTTGAAAGCATCTGGGAGTAGTGGGGCTTACATATTCCATGGAAGCTGAGATTGTATCAGTATCATCTGCCTAAAGCTGTTCCTGGGATATGAAATGTCAGCACTCAAATAAACGTCCCAAAGTATTAGTATTTCCACTATGAATTTAGGTTCTCATCTCATCAGCTTGGTGCCTGTATGCCAGTCTGAGAAGCTGCATACAGAATTTTGAGATTGTTGTAGGAATGAAATCTAAATAAAATTGTCTTCAATAGAAGTAAAATCTCATTTCATATGTAAATATCGAAACACAAACTCTGGGATATTCAGTGCTATATTTCATATGACGTTAGGTGTCTTTTTGATTGTCATATAGTTGCTGAATAGTTATATTTATATTTCAGTTGTTATTGGTAACATTTAGAATATGATCACTTAATTGGAATTCCTTTCAGACTTCTGAATTTAATTTCATGTGTCATCTACCTGAAACAAAATGTAATTGAAATTTGCCTGCTATGACCAGCTGAACAGATAATTGATTCAAAGAGATTATTTGAAGCTATAAATAAGATGCTGCTGCAAACTGGAATAGAGAATTCCGCTTAATGGAAGTTGTACTTATGGGTTCCATACATTTTTTTGCTCATATATTACATTTTTATACTTATTTTCTAGGTGTGAAAGCTGGCTTAAAACGAACCTACTCAGCTGTTACTCAGGATCATCTAGATGTGAGCAACATGCCACAGTGGAAACCATTGCTATATGCAGTAGCATTTCTTCACACGACTGTTCAGGTTTAAAAATACATTTCTTTTCTTCTGTCATAAAGCCATGTTTCATTATGAATGCACCATGTTATTAAATGGAAAGCATGTTTAAATGGAAATCCCACGTTGGTAAATTAATACAAATAAAATAAGAAAGGAAGCAACACACCTCTATTACTGCAACTGTCTTAGAGCTTTTAACTCTGCTCATGTTGATCTTGTACCTCCAGCAGGGCTGGTATTTCAGAGGAAAAAAGGACAGTCAACCAATGATCAATTAGCGTACTCTTCTGTTAAAGTCTTTGGGCATGGCTGTGTGATCTGTCTTTCAACTAACTGTTTTTTTACTAATATTTTAAATCATAAAAGCACATTAAAGAAATTTACAGCTTGCGTTGGAAAACCATGGTCTTAAAACTGCTGCTTTCACAATAAGAAGGGCTAAAAGGGTGAATATAAATCCTTCCTGCACTAAAACCTGTAGGAGGAAATGAAGGTGGAAGGTGATTTTGGGTCTTGCCTTTCAGGAGTTCCATTAAAGAAAGTGCTTTATGGATTAACCACAACTTTTGATCATTCTATTGATAGATTTTGCAGTATCCTCAGTTTATATTTGGTGCCTAGTTAATTTAACTCTGTGGCATCCATGCACTGATACACTGTGGTCCAATAGAAGCCTGTGGTATGCTTGTCCTGCACCCATTGCTTCTTTCTTCATGGAAATTAAGAATATTTAAATACCAGATATTGCCCTAACAACTACATACTGCCAGCTGCATCTGTAAATGATTCACTAAGAAGCAGCTTTTGCTACTTGCATCTGCACCATGCAGAGGTATCAGTGGTACGAATATACTTAGTCCATAAGACGACCACAGACAATGATCATGGCTGATGAGTTTGGACATCCTTTCCTAAAACAGTAGCTTCATTTTTGAAATTCAGAAACTATACTTCTAGACTCACAGATTCGCTGCACTTAAAAAAGAGGATTTTTGTTCGTATCTCTCTACTGATGATGATAAATGAAGATATATTTAACTACTAGATAATTAACCAAGCATTTGGCCTTGCATGTGTTAAGAGAAGAATAATTTTTTTTAAAGTTGGTGAAATACAGCCCCATCTGAACTACTGCATTCTTAGAATATTTCATCTATTCTTGTGCACTTCATGTTTTCTTCACAGTTACTATCAATCAGCCTTTTACCTTTAACTCTATCTATTTTACAGGAAAGACGAAAGTTTGGTCCACTGGGCTGGAATATTCCTTACGAATTTAATCAGGCAGACTTTGCAGCCAGCGTGCAATTTGTTCAGAATCATTTGGATGATATGGACATTAAACGTGGAGTGAACTGGAGCTGTGTTCGCTATATGCTTGGAGAAGTACAGTATGGTGGCCGTGTAACTGATGACCTTGACAAAGCATTGCTGAATACATATGCAAGAGTATGGTTTGGAGAGCATATGTTTAGTGAAAATTTTTGTTTCTACAAAGATTATGTTATTCCAAAAGGGAAAACAGTTGAAGACTATCTCCAGTACATAGAGCAATTGCCAGTGATTGATACACCTGAGGTAAAATGTTTCAAGATATTAAAGGGAGTTTTTGTCAGATAAATAGTTTAATCAGGTATATTTTCCAGAGCCATGAATGTATAGGTCAAGATTAGCAGGCAGACCATTATAGTGGGTAGATATGCTGACCAGGAAGAGGTAGATGAGGCCTTCTTCAAACAATTGGAAGAAGTCTCACATTCACAGGCCCTAGTCCTCATGGAGGACTTTAGTGACCCTAATTATCTGCTGGAAGTGTGACACACAGCAGGGTTCAGGCAGTCTAGGAGATTTCTTGAGTGCATTAATGACAATTTCCTGGCACAGGTAACTGAGGACCCAACAAAGAAAGGAGCTTGGCTGGACCTGATACTTATGAGCAAGGAACTGGTCAGGGATGTGAAATCTGGAGGCAACCTTGACTGCAGTGACCAATGGTGGAGTTCAGGATCCTAAGAGAAGGAAGTAAGACAAAAAACAGGACCACAGCCCTGGATTTCAAGAGAGCAGACTTCAATCTCTTCAGAGGTTTCTTCCAGGCTTGGAAGAATCCCATGGAATATGTCCCTGGAGAGCAGAGGGGTCCAGAAGAACTGCTTTATATTCAGGCATCACCTCCTCCAAGCCCAAGAAAGATCCATCCTAGTAGGAAATCAAAGTCAGCAGGAGGCCTGAATGGATGAACAAGAAGTTTCTAACTGAATTCAGACATAAAAAGGAAGTGTACAAGAGGTGGAAGCAGGGGCAGGTGACCCAGCAAGAGTATAGAGCTACTGTCCAATCTTGCAGGGATAGGGTTAGGAAAGCTAAGGCCAAAGTGGAGCTGAATCTGTCAAGGAATATGAAGGGCAACAAGAAAGGATTTTACTAGTATGTAAACAGCAAAAAGACAACTAGGGAAAATGTGGGTCCATTGTTGAACGGGGCAGGAGAACTACTAAGAAATTATATAGAAAAAGCTCAATGCCTTCTTTGCCTTAGTCTTTACCAGTAAAACTGGCCTCCAGGAATCCCAGGCGCCCTAGACGAAAAGTCTGTAACAAGGAACTTACCCCTGGTGGAAGAGGACCAGGTTAGGGAGCATTTAAACAAACTGAACATATGTATGTTCATGGTACCTGATGGGTTGCACCCATGAGTGCTGAGGGAGCTGGCAGATGTCATTTTTTACACAGATTTTACAAAGATTACTTTTAAATGGTCATTGGACAAGGTTCCTGAAGAATGGAAGATAGCAAATATCACTCCAGTCTTCAAGAAGGGAGGAAGAAAGATCTGGGGAACTACAGGCTGGTCAGCCTCACCTCAGTCCCTGGGAAGGTGCTGGAGAAAATCCTCTTGCAAAACATTTCCAAACATGAAGGACAAGCAGGTGATTGAGAGTAGCCAGCACGGATTTGTGAAGGCCAAATCATGCTTAACCAACCTGTTTGCCTTCTACAATGAGGTGACCAGCAAATGTTTTTTACCTCAACTTTAGTAAGGCCTTTGACACTACCTCCCATAACATCTTCGTAGACAAGCTGACAAAGTATGGGTTAGGTAAGTGTGCTGTGAGGTGGTTTGAAAACTGGCTAAATAACCAGCCCAAAGTCCAGCTGGAAACAGGTCACTCGTGCTGTATGCCAAGGGTCAATACTGGGGCCAACATTGTTTAACATCTTTGTTAATGACCTGGATGATGGGGCAGAGTGCACCTTCAACAAGTTCACAGGAGATAGAAAACTGGAAGGAGTGGCTGATAGACCAGATGGTTGTGCTGCTATCCAGAGAGATCTGGACAGACTGGAGAACTGGGCAGAGTGGAATCTCATGAAGTTCAACAAAGGGAAATGGAAATTCCTGTATTGGTTGTCCTGGAGGACAACTAGCTGACCATGAACCACCCTCATGGCAAAGAGGCCAACAGCATCCTAGGCTGCGTTAGGAAAAGGGAGGTGATCCTTCCTCTCTACTGAGCACTGGTGAGACCACATCCGAAGTACTGAGTCCAGTTCTGGACTCCCCAGTACAAGAAAGATATGGACTGACTGGAGCAAGTCCAGAGCAGGGCAATGAAGATGATTAAGGGTCTGGAGCATCTGTTATATGAGGAAAGGCTGAGAGAGCTGGGATTCTTTAGCCTGGAGGAGGCTCAGGCAGGATCTTATCAATGTGTACAAATACCTGTTGGGAGGGTGTAGAGATGGAGCCAGAGTCTTTTCGATGGTACCCAGTGAAAGGACAAGAGGCAATGGGCATAAACAACAGGAAATTCCATCTGACAAGAAGAAAATACTTTTTTACAGTGAAGGTGGTCAAGCACTGGAAGAGGTTGCCCAGAGAAGTTGTGGAGTCTCGATCTTTGTAGATATTAAAATCCCAACTGGACACTGTGCTGGACAGCCTGCTCTAGCTGACCATGCTTGAGCAGGCGGTTTGGATTAGATGACCCTCAGAGATCCCTTCCAAATGAAACTATTTTGTGATTTTGCAATTCCGTATGGGATTGAGCAGACATGTGAATGGAGAAATAATGAAAGTAAAAAAGCCATATGGTCTCATTTTGCAAGTTATAATTGGGAGATTATTCCATTTTGACAACAGGAAGATCTGGATATTGCCATGAATTAATGGGGTAGGGTGCAGGGTAGCTCTTGGTTGCAACCACTTTTACATGACCCAGTGTGCATATCCTGCAGTGGTCACGTTAATTGGAGGTCTGCAACTTTCTGCTCCCTCTAGTACAGGCACACATGATGAAGCTAGTTAAAATCAAAACAAGTGAATGCTCTGGATTTCTGTCTCATTGCTATAAAGTTGATAAATGCCTTTGGAGGTAAGTTCTATTAAAATTTAATAGACAGGACTGAACAGAAAAAAATGGTTTTCTGTTACTGATAATGCTGGCTAAGAGGGCAAGAAGATTCCAAGGTCATAAAATAAACTTGAAAAGTTTTGAGTATCTGAAAATAGTAAAAGCAGAATACAATGGTATGTGTGCTGGCAATGACACACCTTTTCCAAGTGAGGGTAAACACAGCCATGATAATGCACCAACAGGATCCATTTGAGCCCAACTCATGAAGTGGTTCCTATCAGTGTACGAACCTTGACTCTATCAGATTTCAGCTGCCACTTTCAAGGATCTGCTTTTCTAAGCACTTGGGAACCTATCTCACAATGCTGCAACGCATTTTTAAATTATTTTGATGCCTGTAAAAAATCTGTATGTATGGTTTGATGTAGGGAATTTTACCTTTTACTTTTATGTAAATAGGATCAAGTCCAGGAATACAAACATCTTTTTATCCTTCACATTGTCACAGGTTAGGAAGAAAGCTACGACTTTCTTCTGTCATTCAAAATCTGTCAAAATTGCTCATGGAAACTTTTAACCTTTTAAGCTCCCAGTCTTCTTTGTTCCATGAAGGATATTGTGCTAGTCAAAACAGTGTATCTTTGTTTCCTCCCCTTTCCATTTTTGGTTAAGAAAGACAGACTGAGTAAGTCTGATTGCTGTAGCCTTGCTCTTTTGATGAAATTTCAACCTCTGGTCAGGATAAACACTGACTTGTGAAGAGGGCTATTGAACTCGGCAATCCCTTTGAAAATGACTTTGATTTCAGAAGGATATAGAGCTTTAGCAATTGGTTTTGAGGGTATATCAGGCTAAAAAAACCTGAAAGACAGAATCCAACATCCCCTTTTTAATCAAAATTTCCAGAGATTTTTGGATCAAAAAGAATGAGAAATTTGGCTCCTTGATTAATTTACAGGACATCCAGGACAGTGGGCCACCCGTTGCGTTACTACTGTCATTTCTTTGTTCTTATTCCTTCTTAGCTGGAAAAATCTGCTAAAGCAAAACCAAACAAACCTACCTTTATTGTGCAAGAGCAAAAGCAGGAGAGAGTTTGTCTTCAAATGTGTATTTCATTCCATGATAAATAAAGTACATTGATATTTTCACTTTTTACAGCTCTAAATATTCAGGATGAATAAACTGCTATGTGTAAAATGTGTTAAATCCCACTTGGAACCTTATTCCATGCTAGTTATAGTCACACCTTCTCTCGCATGCAGTATTAGCTCTATACTGTGTTTGTGCTGTTGTAAGGATCAGATCCACAGCTAGTGTAAATCAGTGCAGCTTTGCTGGCTTTGACACAGGTGTAGCCACTTACATCCCTTGTCTCTGAGTTTCTAGATTTGCAAGAATAACAATATTACATATGGCCCTTTTTATTCTGTCCTCAGGGTATGTAAATATTGGTTAGTAGAAGTGTCTTCTTGTCATATACCAATTCTAATGTAAAATATGAAAACATGAAAAATGAGAAATGGAAGATTGCTTGGCTTTTGTGCTCAGTTAGAGGGCAATCCTTCCTCATTGTTGGATCAGTGGTTCAAAGTTTGTAAGAGGTAGTTAATAGCTATAATTAAATGAGGGCTTGTGAAATAAGTCACAGTACAATTCCTCCTGGAGAAGAGTTGCAATTGTGAACCTGACAATTATAGACTTACTGATATTTCGGTGGAAGTTTCTGAGAAAGCTATTATCACTCAGACAAAGGGCAGCTTTGCAGTAATTCTGTACTAGCTGTATCTTAAATAAAATAATTCCATTTCAGAAGAAGGGGAAGTAAGGACTGGAGACTTAAACCAAAAATAGCTAAACCATAACATATCCTAAATATATCACCAGTCATAAAATCTTTAGGTGTTTCAAATATGGGCAGTGTTTTATTCACTGTGCTGCATGCTTTGTAAGCCTAAGAAACTGAGTAAAACAAAATGTGTTAGAAATGGTAACTGGTCTGATTATTAGGGGCATCTACTTGTGCTGGTACAACAGCAATAGATCTGTAGAGAAAAAGAGCTAGTGGTGAGGGGTCAGTGTCCACATATGACTTGTTTTCAACAAGCTCTAGTCTGAACCAGTGGAAAGGAATCAGTTTGTAGCCCTTGATAGCACTTCACAGCATCATCCGAAGCCTGCTATGTGAAGATAATCAGAAGATCAGTTAAAACGCCCCCCACTCATATGAATGAAAATGCTATTGTATATGCAGCCTACATTAATGTTTTTGTGTAATTAGGGCTTGGTCCTTGGCCAGTTAAATGGGTGTACTTCCACTGACCTATTCATATCTATTGTTTTATAGAGCTGAGGATTTTCTTCCTTGTTTGTCCATTTTTATGCATTCTTTCACTAATACAATTTTAGAAGGAAAATAGCAATTTTTTTCTGGTTTTTTTCCCCTTTTAATTTAAGGTATTTGGACTTCACCCTAATGCAGATATAACTTACCAGACTAACCTGGCTAATGAGACATTAAGTACAATAGTGAGCATCCAGCCCAAAGACAGCGGCACTGGAGGAGGGGAAACCCGAGAGGCAGTAGTGCAACGTCTTGCTGATGAGATGCTAGAGAAGTTACCTCCAGATTATAACCCTCATGAGGTATATGCTGCTTTATAGATACAGATGTTTTATGTATGTATGTATGTATATGTTTTATGAGTTTTATTGTGCTGCTTAAATTTAACTGGCACGCATTTTAAAAAGCTCTTAAAATTATGCATAGTGTTTTATAAGTCTGTTTTGGTTTATTATCTAAAATATTCCTACATTGGAAACATATATTTCAAATGCCATAGTCCACTTAATTAGTCACCTTAACTCAGATGAGCCATTAGGGGCTTCAGAAAGTTCTTGCCCTCCTAAGTAGCTTAGAGAAGGACACCGGTGCCTGTTATAGTAGTTACAGCTTTCAAATTGCCTACTCTTATTATGATACCACTGTTATGAATAATGGATTTTATCACTGACCTTTTCATGCCCCAGATTTTTTGGAGTTTCAGCCATAACAGATTAATTTGTCAATCTTTTCTTGCATTTTTGATTAACAGTCTCATTAAATGGAAAAAAATCCAGGATAAAGCACTCTTGCAGCAGTTTGTAAGTAGGATCTGGTGTCTTGCCATGTGTTTCATGAACAGTAACTGTTAAAAACCCCTCATCTCCACGATTTTATTATTTGCAATTCTGTATTGCACTGATAGTGCTTTTTTTCCCTGGTTGCAGCCCAAGCTTGTAGAGTGCCCTGGATGGAGTATTGCAACTTGTTACGTTATACTTTATTTTCTTCTCTGTCCAATTGAGAATGTCCATTTAGGTTACAACCAATAGTCTTGGGCCCCTGGCAATATTTCCTGTCTTCTGTTCTACTATTCATCTCAGATTTAATATGTCTTGTATAAATAGCCTCTTCTGTACTGTCATAGTTCAATTCAGAACTTCTCTTTTCATTCCCCTCTTGGCAAACTACTTACAATCTGTAATGTTTTTTGGTGAGGTTTCCTAACAGCATTCTCCATCTAGTTATTTTTCCATCCATCCCTGCTGGAGTCTCTCTTTTTTTGTCATCTGCTTATTGAGTGATTCCCAGCGATAGTATATAAATAATTTATTTGTAGTATTTGATTTGGAATGGAGTCAGTTTTCTAGTTTTCACATTATTATTTAATAGTAAATAAATATTACAAATAGAAAATAAAATGAAATCTAGTAAGTATAACAACATTTAATTACTAATTTAATAATTTACACCTTGGATCTACACCTATTATCTACACCTTGGATTGTTCTCAGTCCTTTTCCCTTATCCTTCCTATCACAGTAAAGTTTTTACATGGAACAAGTTTCTTCTAGTTTTATGCAGCTCCTTAGAAATCGTTTTTTCAATTTGCAATAGCAATAGAATACTGAATGCCTGGGTAGCATATATGGTTCTGCAATATTTGTAATATGTGTATTAAACTAATTTTTTTCAATATATTTGCTAAATCCTCCAAAGGAGTATTTCTTCATTCCCTTGTTAAACTGCCGACTTTTCTCCTCCTGAAGAATTCATAATACTTAGAAGACATCAATAGTACTGGACTTTATATTGTAACCAGAGGGTATTCTTGCACTTAGATTTTACCCCTGGGAAATTTGTGCCATGCCTCTTAGTCTTGTAAAATGCACACATGCTTGTTTAATCCAAATTTTACTTCTAAATGGTATGAACAAATACTGTTTTCCACTGGCATTTCTTCTATTTAATCTTGGTCTCATTCACTCTCATTGCTTCTTGGTTTATTCACTCAGGTTAACCACACAAAGCACACATAGAGTAGGCCTCCCCTTTTCAGTCACTCCCTCGAGTGTCTTAGCTTTGGAGACAACCACTTGCAGAGCCAGGAGCTGTAGTTAAGCACAAAGAGTCTGGAGGGTTTATTTTGGAAGTCCCACCCTGCGCTCCTAACTTGTCTCTATTTTACTACTGTATTTGGGTACAATACATACTTTTCCATGTAACTGTATAAAAAAATCACCACCAATTGTTTTCATTGCTGTTTCACTCTCATCATCCATTAGTATGACAAGCTATTATCTTTTCTTATGATCTGCCAATCATACATGCAGGTTTTTATTTTCTTATAAGCAATCATCTTTATAATGATGCTCACATTTAGTTAGTTTTTTGCTTCTGTGCCACTTCTCTGACATCTTCTCTGAGCTTCAGGGAAGCCTCTTTTGCTTCAATTTGCTTGACAGCTGTTCTCTTACGATTCAAGTAAGGAGATTCATGTTTGTACAGGACAAACCAATACTGGGTATTAATATTTCAGCATCACCACCACCCCCCCCCCATTTCATTCTTACAGGGACGGTCAGAGGATGTCCTGTTGGATCTATTTTTTCCTTCTGTATTTCTTGTAAATGTATTCTGAGCTCAGGATGTCAGTTTGTTTCATTCTCCTATCAGTAAGTGTAGATACCACCTCTTCCTGGTGATTTCTAGTTTTCTCAGGCTCTGTACATCTTGATCTGTGAATTGCACTTCTCTTTGATTAATTACCCCACTCTATTTATACAGTGTTTCTTCAGTCCACATTACTGATGAATGCTATGGCACTTTTCCACAGAACCATCCAAAACTTACACTTTTTTTCTGTGTCATAATAGTCATTCCTTTGCTCTGAGTATCTACAGAACATCCTCTGGTCATTTTCCAACACTTTATTATTGGTAATAATGTGTTCCTCTGTACATTTCTTTGGCCGTGTCAGTTGCACTACAACTTCAGATTTTAATTCTGCAGTGTTAAGAGATTTGGTATTATGTTCCTGATTCTTTGATATTTCCTTCTTCATTTTGCCTAATGGATTTACCCTTTCTCTCATTCTCTAGATCTTAGAACACATTTGGGCCTTTACCAGTGCTTTCTTTGTTAGAGGGGAATTTCCCTTTTCTGGCATTAGTGCCCAGTTCCACCTCTTTGCTGCAGTTGTTTATGTGCCAGGAGTGTGGCCACCTCTACACAATAAGCAAAATTCTGTATCAAATATATTTCTCATCTGAACTGAAGCTTGTTGTTCTGGAACCTCTTAGAAAGGCTAGAGATGGCAGGAGTAAGCTGTAAAGAAAGCTACATTTTTAAATGAAAGTTAGCATAAACTGACAAAAAAAAGAATGTAAAGAAATACCAAAAAAAAAAAAAAAAAATTATATTCCCTAACATATAACCAAGAATTTAATTAGTCAGAACAGAAAAAGAAGGGAGAGTTTAGATGTTCTCTGTGGGAAGAAGAAACAGAATTTAGCAGAAGCTACAATATAATAAGCAAATGAAATTAAACTTGCAAGTATAAGGAGTGAAATGGATTATGCAATTACTTCCTGTGATATCTGAAAAGAAGGGAATGAGATGAGTTCTGTTGTTTGTCATTTAAGTCAACATTTGGTCATTCAGGACATTATTACCTATATTGAGGACATTATTACATACCAGATCAGTTTAACAGTCCTGAAACAGATCAAACTAATATACTAAATTGTAAGAGACTGAGGGAATGTGTCAAAAAGAGTTCCTATGCATGTTTCATTGGGTAAGAGCAGTAAAAAGAAAAACGTTCATTAGTCCTAGCAGCGCAGCTTGCGTTTGCTTTTAGAAGAATATTGTGCTCCAGTAAGGCCACGATGTGGTAGTCTTTGGAAATCCAGTTACAGAGATACTATCAGTGGAGAAAAGGAACAAAAAATTTAGGAAACAAATGAAGGTAATTAAAAGCAAATACTCTTCAGGGAAAGTGGCAGGTGTGTTTGCTATCTTTGATCAGTTCTTGTGGCTCCCTTTAGAAAGTGTGGAGTGAATTTGCTCAGAGTTAAAACCCCAGCAGACTAGGTTACGGACAGATGGTACTGAAAACAATTATTTGCTGATGTTCAGAGCTCTGGAATGTACTTTCTCCTGATACATTGTGAATCCAGAGAAAATTCAGGCTGTCACACATACACCTTCATTTCTCAATTATTAGCCTTTGGCAATGACTTCGGAACCAACAACTTTCAAAAAAGGGCAACCATTTTACCCCATGATATATGCTGTTTCTTTTGTTGTGTTCTTGTAACACCTTGTCTCACCAGGCAAATAACTGACTCAATGTCTACCCAAAAGACTATAAACAAAACAAGTCACCTTTGCATGCTTTATCAGACTGCAGTTTGACACAGGTGATGGAAAAGAAAAATAAAACTTCCTCCTGACCTAAAACTGTCTTCATTTTTCTCACTCCAAAGGCAGAGGCAGAGTAAGAATTCTGCTTTCGTGACCCCTTTTGCTTCTGGGTCTTGCCTCACAGGTAACAGTAAGATTAGTGGTAAAATGATTAGGTCCAGTCAGTCCATGTGAGTGAAGATAGATGCAAGAATAAACGTCAGCCTGTCACACACAGAGGTTTATAACGACAATGATCCTTGCAGTTTGAAAAACAGCTTGCTAGGGAATAGACATGGAGACATTCCAAAGATACTGCACTTTATTGGAGGTTGGCTTTTAACCCAAGGACAAATGTTTTTTCTCTTAAGTATTTTTTTGTAGTATTGATTTCGCCTTATCCTCCGCTAAGAGTGTGACTACATTAGCAAGTATTACATGGGAATAGGAGTTCATCTGAGGACCCCAGGCCTGCATTAGGTGTTTTACTGGGGAATTTGCTTTGGTCTAACTGTAGTCTGGGCCTGTAGGCTGAACACCCATTAGTGGTTGGAGTACGTTAGACTCCCTGAAGCATACCTTATGGGTTAGTTTAATTTGGAGCTAAGCCAGTTTGTGTGCCTGGAGTCTACTTTTCAGGGCAGGTTTTTTGCTACAAAAATAAATTCAGGGTATGAAACACTAACGTAGATGCTTTTGTAAGGTGTCTCTGGTTTACTTACCAGCCCTATCAGATATGGTGGTCACCCAGCTCTAGAGCTTCAGCTATTTTCTATATATTTCACTGCCCACTTCCTTGTATACAACAGGGAAGTTGTCCTTGACAGCACTTGAAAAGAGCTTTGGCTTGGACACACCTTGAGCTGGTCTTATTCAGGCCTCTTATTTAGACCATCTCACAGAATGATTGTCTTCCCATTTCTGCTGACAAAGAGTATAGCAAGTAACCAAGTCAAATTGAAAATAATAACTTTTACTGAAAATCATAGGCAGTTACTACTACAGTAACTTGATCACTGATCATTAAATGGCATGAGTTCAGCAACTGATTTTCTGCTGAATGTCCTATAAAGTATGTGATGACAAAGGAGTTGGTGAGCTGAGGACAGCTAAGGAATGTGCATAGAGGAATCTGAGACAGTAGCGATATGCATTGCAGAATCATGTAGACAAAGCTATTAAGATTATGATTTTAGTTAAATCACCTTGGTTTATGTTAGGTGACAGCTGTTTGCATAATGAAAAGGAGATGTTGTAAGTAGGCTTTATGGAATTAGTATATGAATCTCAGAAAGGCTATTTTGGTTAGTGAGTTTTGTCTTTTGCATTTTTTTCTGTCAGTCAGTATCCATCTCTTTATGTCATAATAAATACAGCACTGGAAGTAAGTCATCTGATTGCTTGATAAGAATTCTAATACAAAAACAGTCAATCATACCGCAGAGCTGGTATTTAAAACTAATCTTAACAGCAAGACTTCCAAGAAAGGCACTCTGTTACACCTAGTAAATCTCACTGCAAATCAGGATTGATTTGTATACAATAAGGTAGGAAGTATGTAATTTTTTTCAGTTTTCATGTCTGGTTATGCTTGGTGCCCCAGGCTGAGTGCTGTGAACATATCTAGGATGTATTAACGAATTTCTGCATTATTCCTTCACTCCATTATTCAAAACATCACAGGTATTTTTGTAGGTACATGAAAAAAATCAGAAGAATGTTTAAATTCTGAGAATTCACTAATTAAAAAAATTGTACGATTATCAGTACAGTAATATTTTAGAATATTTATTTCGTCTTCTCTTTGTGGATTCATAAATATAAATATTTTGGAATTTAACAACATCTTTAACAACATCTTCCATACAATTTTTCCTCAAATGGGAGAAATTATTCCTCTAGATTATCCCCAAAAGGAACACATGCTTTGTAGACCAGAAAAAAGTGTATTTCTTATTTAAAGGATAAAATGCATGGACTATATTCTCTATAATTCCTTTCTTATTAGTGGCATGCACTAGACTTCTAAATATTCTGGGGAAAAAAAATATCAAACTTTTTTTTTGCTTTTTTTGGCAAGAGGGAGATTTATTAATTCTTGTGAATTTTTCAGAAAGCAGAAGCTTTCCCTGGATTTTGTATGAAAAAAATCAGAATATTTCATTGTGTGAATAAAAAGAGTTTATTGTCTCAGCTCTAGTCTCATGATAGCTGATTTTAGCAGTTTTTTCTCTTTTACAGGAAGAAACACATTAACTCAGTCTGTAAAATGAACTGTCACACTGCAAAGCATTAGCATAATTGGCTGGCACCTATTTCTTGGACATTCTGTCTGACAAACTCATGGGTCCTTGTGATTAAAATATGATGAATATCCTTGCTGATAGCTGTCTCCCAAGGAGAATAGCATATAAAGTTGAAAAAGAGTATTTTATTGGGCTTGGAGTTGAAACTTGAGAATTGGAAATTGTCAAAGCATTGACTCATTTATACTAGCAAGTATAACTACTCAACTGTTGTATTGTATTCCTCCAGAAACTTGCTATTCAGTGTAATAATAAGATCTTTAGTAATGTTTACTATGTGTATATAATGTATAGTATATATAATAATGTGTACAATGAGATATATGAGTATATCTGGAAAAACACAAAGCAAGATCCAGTGGACTTCTGGCCTTGATGAAATAGCACACATTATACAAATCTTGTGGTTTCTACTTGACTGCAGTAGAATTCCAATGATATTCTGCGCTTTGAAAGAGTAGACTTTCTAACTCTACATCTCTTCATCTTTTGTTAGCAAGCTCAAAAGAAGCTCTTAAATTATTTTAGCAAACTGATCCTATAGATCAGCACTTTTATAATAAATTAATGGCCATATAGGTATCTGGATTTAGGATCTTATTTTACTGTTTGCGATCTCTTTTTGGTTCCAGAGTCCCCTTGCAGAATTTCACCTGCAGAGGGAAGGAGTGACTATGGCAAAGATCAGGGTTCAGGCTGCTTCAGTGTAAAAGATGATGCATGTGGCTGAGCAGTAGCCAGTACAGAGGGCCATTGGCTTTCTGAAAGCTGAGTCATAGTAGGGAAAAACACTTCAAAGTCTTTAAAAATCGAGAACTCTGGTATTATGCGAGGTACAGGCACCATGATTTCTGCAGGTGCCACTAAATCTTCTCTCATGCACTGTTGTATACAGTGATCTTTGATATATATGGAATATACAGCCTATGTCTTAAGCATATTGTACATGCAACATATGCTAAAGTGAGACAGGGAATGCTTTTGCTACTGTTGCTGTGACATGTCCTTAAGTAACATAGACAAGTAATTCCATTTTGAAAATGTTGTCTGTTGAATATGAGTGAAACTGTTATCCTTAAAAATTAAGAAGGCCAAAGGCTTCTACCTACAAAATGGTGCACATAATGGTGCAACAGAATTCTGTAGCATCTGTATTGTGCCTGGCAATCTTGCCTCTCTAGCAATGCATCCACGAGCACCTTGTCTTATGAGTGAGTCACGTGCTGTTGGAAGTAGCAGCTTTTATGTATCATTGCGCTTGTTAAGTAGAACTCTATTTGTAGCATTATTTCAATTCATCAGGGCGAGAAGAGGTGAGAAAGTTCACCTAGCACAATTTGGAACTATGAAGAAGTTACCATCGAACATACCCTTTTGTGTAGCATGTGGGTTTTGTTTTTGTTTTTTTTTTTAAGATCTAAGAGCCTGCAGCCTAACAAGGACAGAAGGAACTGCTGCGTCCCTTCAAAAAGAGGGAACTTTCCCTCCTTAGAATGATAGAGGAGCTCCTTTTGGTAAAAGCTAATGAGACACAGTGTGCTAAATCTTACAGTTGACACAGGACTTGAATGGCCATCTGTTACATAAAAGTTTATTTTCTCGGGAATTATGTGATACAATTGAAAAAACATCCTTTTGCTTTCAAAAATTATTGCATGGGAAACAGGAGATTAAATTTTATAATCATTGCACTGTTCTTTTTTAGGTGAAAGCCCAGCTTCAAAAGATGGGAGCTATTCAACCCATAAACATATTTCTCCGTCAAGAAATTGACCGCATGCAACATGTTATATCAAGAGTTCGAGCTACACTGACTGATCTCAAATTGGCTATCGATGGTAAGTTACCAGATTAAAACTCATACTAATTAAGATGCAATATTTATTACTAATGGTTGCTTATACTATATAACTAAATAAATATTTCCCCTCTTTCCCTCCCTTTCTACCTCTTTCTCTTTTGTTCTCTCCCTCCCCCAGTTTTTATTTTTCTCTCTCTTTATCATACAACCACTAATTCTAGCCCCTAAAGCCTCCAGACTGCATCTCTAAAGACACTCCACTTTAATTTATTCTGTATGAATGTGCTCCAGTATTGCAGTTCACATCCCACAGCACTACTACACTTCTGTGATTCTCTCTAGGATCCCTACAGAGCTCAGAGGAGTTGAATTGCGTGATTAGGTCCACAGGTCATGTGCCAGAGTAATTTATGAAATTAAGCTGAGACATAATGATAGAGAACAAGGTAGAAGTGTTGCTGCTAAGTAATTGAGAGACAGGGTGCTCAGGAGGCCAGGTGGTAAAGACTCTAATTTAAGGTGAGATTTGCAATGTTCATGAAACTGGTTATACCAAATAGGATTTCTCTAAATGGAAGCTGAAGTGAGTGGGAGTGCCAGTCAAAAGAGAGTGATAGGGTTCTTCTTTTAGCCATCACAGGAGGTAGGTAACAGCACTCTGTATCTCTCAGAGACAGGAGTATTTCACTGAAAGTGAGCAACGGTGAATGTAGTTAAAATAAATCAAGAGTACAGGCGACTAGAAGCAGATGGAAAATTTGATCAGAAAAGGAGTGAGGAAAAAGAAGGCATGATGATGTTACCATCTGTTTTTTGTTTTCACTTCCCATTTTGCTCATCTGCAAGAGTTGAAATATCCAGGAAGGAAAGTATACTGTTGCTCAGCCAAGCTTCTTGAATTAATAATAAATGAAAATGAAACTGGAACGGTTATGGTTCCTGGTTAAGATCTCACTCAAGTCTGCTGTTCTCCAGTAGAGAGGCAGAAAATATCTGAGACAGCAAACTGTCCCCACAGGGTCAGAGTGCCTCAAAATTAGTCCCTTTTGATATAGGTGATGGCAGTACTGTGATCTGTCTTACTGGTGTTTTCCAGTCTTTTGACAATAAATCTTTCATGAAGGGAGATTTTTTTAATTTGTACTTTTTAAAAATAAGAATCAAAAGGGATTTTTTCCTATCATTTATATGATACACCAAGGCAACAATGCATGCTTCAGAAACATCATGCCTCTAATCTTAATCTGGGAAAGAGGTCCATAAATGTGCCGAAGGCTAATTAGCTTCCATATCCTGTAATAACCTATGCAAAGGTCAAGCTGGAAGAAACAATTGTCCTCTGTTTCAACACTGAGCTGAAGGTTCCCTTTTATATGTGCATAGAGTCCCTTCTCAAGTAAATTAAAATAATGCTTTCCATCCAAGAAAGTATTAATCTTTCCTTGATTGTGACAGATATATTTGAATTCTCAAAATATACAATATTCCACAGAGGGGTGGATGAGTAACATAATTTATTTGCACTTAGTATTCAGTTCCGCAGTGGGCACAGTCCTCTACCAGGTGTTTAATCAAGTTAATGCTGTAACTTTTGTGCAATCCTCTAAAACATTATAATTTTCTTAGGGACAGGCAAGTTAAATATAGTGAAAGATTGCTCTGAAAACAAAATTGGATGTATAGTTAATAATAACAACGATTAATGGCTTCCGGCAGATTCATGATACACCAAGTGCATGTGGTAGACCATTAATTAGGGGATGGAAAGAACATTTAGACACTCTCTCTTGCCTCAGAAAAGGGGAAATCCCCAAACTCTCTTATACTAGATTTTCCCCCAAAACTAGTCATCTGAGGTGCTCCTTTTTCTTTACAATGATGTAAAGTGATCTGCCTGCTCAAACTGGTCATGTCAATTTTGACATCTGTCCTGGTCATGCATCCGGATCTGGCTTCATGAATCTGTTAAGGCCTCAGCACCTGCTTATAGCAGATCTAAATTTTCAAACAAAATTTGAAAAAAGAAAATAGCACATCTTCATGTTGTGTCATGTAGCTTCGTGAAAGGAGGTCTGAATATTTGATTCTGCGGGTTGGATGTGAATAGATGGACCTTGTCATTTTGCTGTTGCTCACTGAGTTGCACTTGAGGTGATATAAAGCCCTCCTTGGTGAGAGCCCACGTGCAGCTGAACATGAGGGATGTTGAGGGAATTAGCAGAGCCAGTTTTGTCCCTCTATCCAGAGGGCAGATTAAGCAGTGTTCAGCTTTTAGGAGGGGCGAGGATGCTCAGCATGTGTCCAATATGTTTATTGCCAGCCATGCCCCACAGGCCTGCATCTCCACCAATAAACTTTGCTGCCCAGAGGGAAACTCTTTTTGGATCAAATTGTAATAACTAGATTGTAGCTGCACTTTGTACTCTCAGTTATGTCCCAACCATTAGTTCTGTTTTAATTACTTATTGATTGCCCAGCATTTATTTCACAGTTGGTATAATACAGAGCTTCACATAAATCAGAAAACAGCAATGATGATTGTCCTCTCTAGTGAACTAAATAGAGGCTATGTTCCAAATAGAGAAATCTTTTTAGAGACAAGGAGCAGTAAGACATGGGGCTTGAACCAAAACTCCAGATACTAATGGGTTATGAACATCAGATCTTGAGCTCCTGGCAGAAAGTGACCGTATTCTTCGTAGGGCAGCGTATGAGCTACAGAGCTCCTGTGTATGTGCCGTATCTTCCTCCTGTGGAAGTATAGAGGCCTTTGGCACAGAATACTAATACCACAGCTCCTTGTTGAAGAGAGGGCACTTCAAACCCCCTCCCCCACTAATGAAGATAGCATCTTTAAATGCAGTAAAATCTAGTGACCCATTCAGTTATTCCTAGTCTCTTAGAGTTTGTTTGAGTAGAGGGGAACTGAATGTGGCCTATCTGTGAGATTGGGGGGGTTGTCCTTGTTTCTCCATACACTGAAGTAGAAGTGGTAAGTGTTTTGATGAGTCTTCTATCAGTGAAGAAGGTGAGAAGAGACATTCTCAGGGAGTTATCCCTGGTCCCCCTTGAGTGGCTTCCATGAATCTGAGTAGTGGAGCATGCTTGTAGTAGCACTGAAAGTGGATATTGAATCCTTGGCAATGGAAATAAGCACAGCTTTTAATTTGGTTTTATTTCCTGATTTTTTTAACCTACTTAACATTCCATTTAAGGGCTTGTCATGAAAGAAACAAATGCTTAACTCATATATTTATGAGTATATCTAGATTCTACTTTGGTCATAAAACTGCATCTGCTTGGCATTTGGTTTTGGTACCTTATAGCTTTGTGTTTTCAAACTAATCCTTTGGAACTGCCTACTTCGTGAACAAGTGAAGGCCATACAGGAAACCTTGGATTTGTTATCCTTTCATGTCATATACATGCCACATGATCACAGAATTCCCACTGCTATTTGTGCAGTACTTGCAGAGTTAGGAGAGAGAAGTCCTTTCCCTGTTAACATATTTCCTGAGAATACAGCAATCCCTCTAAAAGCTTTTACATGACTTGTAATGTGTAAAGATTTGTTTCCGCAGGGCCAGAGGTTTTGTTCCTTACATTTTTCTTAGTACTTGCAAGACAAGTACCTACAGGAGCCATAAGACATAAGACCAACACAGAAGGCAAAAGAAGTGGAATCAATACAAATAATCTACTTCAGAAGTTATCATGGCATTTGTCATGGAGAAGCTCTACCAGGCTTACGCAAACTTTCCACTGCAACTGCAGTATGGCACCCCTCATGTTACAAAGCTAGCATATTTTCGTGCATGTAATGCACACCATACATAACCTACGTGCCAGGACTTGGAAAAAAAATATCAGATTGCTCTTATCCTACACTGAAAGAGAGGGCAATCAGAACTTTTGGAATAATAGGATCAGGAACAAGGGTATTACTAAGGGGAGATAGGACTTTCCTATTTGCCCTCTTTTTACCCACGCAGAGTTATACCATGTGCATGTTCTATAATACACAAGCATGTTTCAGGTATATTCCAGGTTGAGAAGTACGAGAAAATACAGGTAAGGCTATTGAGACAGAAGGTATTGGAGAGTGAAAAATTATGCATTTTTGTATGTGTTTCTAATATTTTTTGAACTTTATCATTCAGACAAAGCTGAATAATAACTGTTAGTAAAGAAGGCCTTGAGGAATACTGGTGCATTTCACTAGTTTCTGTACATCTCAGTCATTGATTTGCTACCTTATTAAAAACTATTTCATTACCTTCTTTTAGCTCCTCACCATCCTTATACTGCATTCCTAACTAGCGTGTTGGCCTTAGGTTTTTCCCTATTGTTATTCATATAAGAATATGTTGAAAGAGCCAGAACTTCATGTAAACGTGAGGTAGCATATAGTTCTACATACATAATAGAAATCACTTAGAATTCCTGTATCATCTACACAAACTCATGTGTTAAGCCCCTGAAAGAATTAGGTAAAGATTCACTATTTTTTTTCAACTCAGAATACCATGATCTTGATGGTAGTGTTTGCATCATGTTGCTGCAAGGGATTTCTGTTCATTGCACCTTAAAAGAGGGATATAAATGAACTCCAAAAGAGGTAGCTGATAATTTATTCTTATCTATGTGGTAAAAAACTGAAGCTCAGGAAACTAATCTTGCCAGAGTGCACAGGAAAGGTAATTTCCCACAAAGGGAAGGAGTATGGACTCATTCCCACTGGCTGGCTAAGTTCTGTTTTGACTCATAATGCTTTAAGACTGCTAACACTAACACAATTTTAGTTTGGCCTGCTGACCGTGGTAATAGATTTTTGGGCTGAAAGATCTTGGTTTCTTACCTTACTAATTCTTACTCTATGTGTGTGTGTGTGTGTGTGTGTAAGGCTTGTAGCAATCATCTGTGTATTCCACCTTTGGATGAGGATTTTATTTGAAGATGATTAAGAGCACTCAGTGAGGACATTAATGGAATGTAACAATGGGGAATTCATTTGAGGAATGGAGGGGATGAGTCTAGTATGTCTTGTGGCATAGTTACTCTTGGCTCAGCAGCACTCATCCATTATTTACTTCTCATCCTGATAAGAATGCCAGAATGCCTCCTGTTGTCTTTTACAAAGTGTGGCATGTTATTTCTGGACTTCTTAATAGGTGTTATATATGCTTGCCATGAGGCTGGCCAGGACAACTGTTTAGAAACACACATCGCACATTTAGGACAAACTGCAGAAAATAGTTTACCTGCTTGTTTACTCTAGCTCAGGGTAGTGATTTGTAGTACTTTTTGGGAGGTGTACATGCATTTTCATCTTCAAATTATTGCTTTAAAATTTTTATTTTCAGTTCTTTGGTGGGTGCAGTCAAGTGCATTTAGTACTGGAGCTGGTATGTTTTCCGAACAATTTGCCTTCTTACTGACTGAAGGAATTAGCTGTTGCAGAGAATCTAGGATTTGTGTGCTCTTCTATGTGAAAAATCACATGCTACTCAAGTTTCTCAGTGCCTTTCATCTCTCCTGACTTGAAGAATTAAATCAGAGGATTCTGCACCAAAAGAGAATGGTGGGAAGGAAACAGAAAACAGAACAGGGGCAAAGGTTAGGTGCAGCTGGGGAGAATACCACAGTCTACAAGTAAAAAATGGAGAGGGTGTTGTGCATTGCAGGGCTTGGCTACCTGATTTACTCTTTCTGTTCTGGAGACCAGGAGCAAAAGGAGGTGATAAATTGTTGAGGGCCTTGGGATTATAACAGTATGGTGGAGTTAAATGAGCTTCTGAGAGCTTCCTGGGAGTCACCTCCAAATGCCAAAGTGCCCACGTGCTGCAAGTGAAGAAAGAGGGAAATACCCAAAGAACTGCCTGAAGCAAAGGAGTTGACTTCTTTCAGCACTGCAATGGTGGCCACTGAACTAGCAGAAACATACTAAAGCTTGCCAAAAAAAAAAAAAAAAATTAAGTTTTAGGTATGGGGAAACATACATTAGCTTTTATTGTTTTTATCTAGTAGTCTGCATACCTTGTACCTTTGGGCAGAATAATAAATAATGCTTTCTTTGGGGAAAGCACAAGCAAGTTAGCTGTTGCCATAAGGCAGAAAGGGGGGAAAGCTTACAAAGTTACAGGCAAGTCGGGATTTTCTCTTCAACGTGTTCAACAAAGAAGAGGGAGTTGCAGCTTGGTGGTGGAGACAAGTGACTGGTCCAATAACAAACCTGGCTGCTTGGGAGGTAAACTTGAGTGGGGATTAAAGGCTGAAAAGATCAACTTCTATAGTTGCAACAGTGACAGTCAAGAATGGATTGATGCTTTCACTGAGATTTTCCTCTGTGTTCTGTTAAGGCTAGCTTAAGAGACTCATTGTGTAGCAAGTATTGTCCTCAAGGGATAGTCTCCAGTCCTATTATAATGATGTCAGCTATTGGCAAACTGTACTTGATGGAGAAACTAGCTTCTTCTCATTTATATCCTACATAATTATTCTGGTTATTCTTGATTCACATCTGTGCCTGTGGGAAGAGAATCAGTCAGTGGATTGAAGCTTTTTTTGGTTCATGCTGGAGTTTAAGATCCTTCCTTTGTTCCTAACTTTATCCACTCATTTAAATAAGATATTCATGTTTTCTAGTCCAGACATAGGCTTTCCCAAATATGAAATTCAAAATGTAGATCCAAATTTTACAAATTCCACAGTTTTCAGATTCAGCTTGTTCTAGGTATGGTAGTGAAAAGGGGCAACTCAATGAAATAATACAGGGTCCTGATGTAGTCCATTCAAAGCATTATATTTATTGAATGAATCACCCTAAAAACAGATCAATTTAAAAGAACAGACTATTTACTTTAATTAACATTAAAATCTAGTTATCCTCAGAACTGAGTAGCTTTATTTGGCTTATTCACTACACAGCAATTGGATAGATTTAGATGTGGTTTAGAAGGGAGATGGTATAAATTTAGGGCAATGAAAAAGGGGAATCCTAATTTCCAAACTGTATGTACTGTGCAAACAGTATAGTTCCAGTACATACAATTTTTGAAGCATGGAAATACCCTCATGTCTTTAGCTGGCCTGACCTTTCATCAGTCATTTTCAGATGGGCTTTATTCCATTCAAGAAAGGGAATATCACAAAGTAAACCCCCAAATAACCAAGTTATAAACAGCTGGCCTGTCTGATTCATAGAACGTTCAAGCCTGTCATGTTAAGTTCATAGGACATTCAGTCTCTTCATATGGTAACCAGTGCTCTGAGCTTCTCAGAATTAAAATATGAGAAACCTATGGTGTTGTGCTACTCATTCAATTAATCAAATACAGTTTTTCAAACACCTGTATCACCTTTCTCCAGAAAGATGCCATTATTTTTCTAATGTGTTACTAATTTTATTTCTGACAATTACTTTATTTTTTAAATTATTTTTATCAGAGTATTTTTGCTGCAGGAATGCATCCCAACACCCACAGATGTCATTTAGTGCTGAAATTCAAGCACGGTATGCCTACTGCCAGAGATGACACCCACTCACTAGGAATATTTATGCAGCTATATGGGCCAGGCCAGAACTGTGAACATACCTCATCCTCAAGAACACTCTGGCTTAGTGTTCTCAGCAGCTGCTCTGAGTCATAATGGGCAGACATCCTAAGAGATTTCACCATGCTTCGGGGCAGAGACTGGTTGTAATCTCCCTATTTGAAAAGCTCCAGCCTGCCCACAAAAATAGGGAAGAAAATGTGTCTTTCTCACAACCCTTGTTGCAGGAGAAAGTTGGCTGCATCAGCGTGAAAACAAGGAAGAACCAGAGATGAAAGAGTTCTTTCTTTCTTAGTTCAGATTATAATGATCCCCAGGGCTCAAATGGGATGCTCTTCACTTGTTTTCTGCCCTCACTATGGTTGCTCCAAAGTTGAAACCAACATGTGCTGCATGATTTTTTCCAATTTTTCTGCCTCCACAGTGTGAATAGACTGTATGGTCTAATATTACATTTTTCTAGGCAAAGGGGAGATGACACAGAGTGGCTTCTTTCTTAAATGTTGGTGCTCTTGGTTATATGTTAGAGAAGATTTGTACCCAAAGAGAAAGTTTATTAACTGTCTTATAAAAGACTCTTAGCTAGCCCAAAATATGATTCTGAACCTGACTACGAAGCCATTACAGAGAATGCAGGTGTATTGGGTTTGCGTGGCAAGGTTTTGGTAGCAGGGGGGGCTACAGGGGTGGCTTCTGTGAGAAGCTGCTAGAAGCTTCCCCTGTGTCCGACAAAGCCAATGCCAGCCGGCTCCAAGACGGACCTGCCACTGGCCAAGGCCGAGCCCATCAGTGACAGTGATAGCACCTCTGGAATAACATATTTAAGAAGGGGAAAAAGTTGCTGCTCAGCAGCAACTGTAGCCAGAGAGATGAGTGAGAACATGTGAGAGAAAGAACCCTGCAGACCCCCAGGTCAGTGAAGAAGGAGGGGAGGAGATGCTCCAGATTCCCCTGCAGCCCGTGGGGAAGACCCTGGTGAGGCAGGCTGTCCCCCTGCAGCCCAGGGAGGTCCACGGGGGAGCAGATCTCCACCTGCAGCCCAGGGAGGACCCCACGCCAGAGCAGGTGGGTTCCCAAAGGAGGCTGTGACCCCGTGGGAAGCCCGCGCTGGAGCAGGCTCCTGGCAAAACCTGTGGATCTGTGGAGAGAGGAGCCCAGGCTGGAGCAGGTTTTCTGTCAGGACTTGTGACCCTGTAGGGGACCCACGCTGGAGCAGTCTGTGCCTGAAGGACTGCAGCCCGGGTAAGGGACCCACGCTGGAGCAGTTCGTGAAGAACTGCAGCCCGTGGGAAGGACCCAGGTTGGAGAAGTTCATGGAGAACTGTCTCCTGTGGGAGGGACCCCACACTGGAGCAGGGGAGGAGTGAGGAGTCCTCCCCCTGAGGAGGAAGGAGCGGCAGAGACAATGTGTGAGGAACTGACCACAACCCCCATTCCCCGTCCCCCTCCACTGCTGGGGGGGAGGAGAGAGAGAAAACTGGGAGTGGAGTTGAGGCAGGAAGGAGGGAGCGGGGAAGGTGTTTTAAGGTTTGTTTTTTATTTCTCATTATCCTACTCTGATTTGATTGGTAATAAAT
Organism: Buteo buteo; assembly: GCF_964188355.1. Classification (NCBI taxonomy): domain Eukaryota; kingdom Metazoa; phylum Chordata; class Aves; order Accipitriformes; family Accipitridae; genus Buteo; species Buteo buteo. Next base: position 9,503,894 of record NC_134173.1, on the reverse strand, counting down.
TAAATTAATTTTTCCCCAAGTCAAGTCTGTTTTGCCCATGACAGTAATTGGTTAGGTGATCTCTCCCTGTCCTTACCTCAACCCACGTGCCTTTCATTACATTTTCTCTCCCCTGTCCAGCTGTGGAGGGGGAGTGGTAGAGGGGCTTTGGTGGGCACTGGCATCCAGCCAAGGTCAAACCACCACAGCGGGATAGGCACTATTTTTTAATATTTACAGTTTTGTAAAAGTTCATGGTTATCTCATAGCATTTGTTGCACAAAAAGAGGTGTGTGTAAATGAGAGCAGGTCATTATCTGCTAGAAGAAAACAAAGCCTATTTGCCATTGATATATAGCAGAAAGTACCAGATTTGCACACACTGTTATACAAGTGTTCAGGGTAGCCACTGCATTAATCTAAATTAAAAGCTGGGTTTTGGCTTCTGTATGTTTTTCTCCTTTCCCTGAACTGGGGACCTGCCAACCTCAGTGGAAGGAAGGGATTTGAAATGCTTACTATTACTGGCCACGTTTCCATACAGATACATTTGGATGGGCCACTGCAGCTTTTGTTTGCAGTCACCAAGACCTCTTCTCTTTCCTTTACATATTCTGTGGTGGAAGCCACCTAATTCTCTTTGGTATCTCATGTAATCCCTGTGGCAATTACAGCAGTCGTGAGTATGATGATGCATTGAACAATGGTATTACACGAACATTTAATTGGAATGGGGGCTAACAGACCAGTTTCTATAATTTAAAATATTTAAACTGGAATAGAAAAGATATCCTGAGGCATGGCCATGTGCCAGCTCTTAGTACTATTGAGAGTACAAGCCGATAAGATGTAGGAACTTCTGGAACATGGAATGGTGAGTGTCACTGAAAAATCATTGTCTTAGTAAATGGCAATATTTTAATGGAGGCAATAGTACTATGCATGAAATATGCAAGCATGCACTGCCACTGCCAGAAAAATATATAAAAAATCTTGCCTTTAGGTTTATTCTACATACTGCTTTCCCACTGGGAATCTTGATAATGGAAATGTACAAAGTTATCATTAATAACAGTGAATTTCATGAATATAATCACTGTCAGTACATGCTTAGGATATGGATGAGTTACACAGTACATCTCTATCATTGATCATGTATGTGGGATCCATTAAAATATATAAACAAAATTGAAATGATTAATCACATTCCAAACACAGTGTGAATATAATGAATATAAATACTATGTGTGAGGGAGAAGGAGTTGTTTGAAAAAAAATCTTTATTTCTGATCAAAATAACCAAAGAAATATAATTTATCTTGTCACCTTTAACTTTGAATCAAGTCTTGTAAGTTTGAGCAAATTAACTGCAAACTGGTAAGACTTTAGTGCAACAGGTGTGCAATTAAGGCACAATAAAAGAAGGTTTATTAGCCTCAGAATGTCATTTGAAAGTTTTAATTGCCTTTACAATCTAGGGGAAAGTTCATTCTGAATGTTTTACTTATCTTCCAGGAACTATAATTATGTCAGAAGAATTGCAAGATGCTTTAGATAATATGTATGATGCTAGAATTCCAAAACTATGGTTTAGGATTTCCTGGGAGTCGGCTACTTTAGGATTTTGGTTTACTGAGCTTCTTGAAAGAAACCAGCAGTTCAGCAGTTGGCTGCAGGATGGCCGACCAAATCAGTTCTGGATGACAGGATTCTTTAATCCACAGGTAAGACTGCCAGATTGATCTTTCTAACCCCTATGTAACAGTTGAATTAGACCTTGAGAGAACTTCAAGCTGACTCAATTGTGACTATACGAAGTGTAATCTAAATTCAATTTTTAGCATAAATGTAGGATAAATTAACTTTAACATCTATGGAAGAAATTTTTGCTAGACCAAAAGAACGTTACTGAAATAATGGAATGCATCTTCTGGTTGCTTTAACTGTAGTGTGGAAATTGGGTAAATACATCTTTTCACATTTCAATATTATCCTCCTTTTTTTCCCCTCCTCTGTTACAGTAATCTGTTTTTCTTTCATTGTATGAAAATCCCTTTGAGTACAAAGCAAGGTAAGTTTCAAAACTTTGACATAGGAAGAAGAGATTTGGACTTGGCTCTCAATCCTTGCAAATCAGTTCCTTGAAATAGAAGGGTTGTTATTTATACCACCCCAGAATTGTGCCAGACTTGTTCTGCAGAGACATATAAAAAAAATACAGCCTCTCGCCTGCACCATCTAAAATAAAAACCTGACACAAAATGAAACACAAAAAAGGGAACAGCTGAGAACAGAGTTAAAAGAAGTAAAGTATACATACCTAGATGATGTGTAGTTTCTTTGCACAGCTATCCACATTCATTAAAGCTTTTTATGATTCACAGATGTTTGTGGGAAGTAGGAGTTATGGAAGTGAGTCATTGTGAGAGTATCCAGCCAACAGGTTTCTGTGAAGCCTTAGCAAAAAGCTATTTTAAAGATCTATTTTAATCTCAGTACTTGTTAGCAATGCAAAAGCTAGCTGAAACAGCTGCCTAGAATAGAGAAAGCAACAGTGGCAAATATTCTCTAGGACTGCTGCTGGGAAATATCCATCTATCATCTATGCTGTCTGTGTCAGCTGTCTGCTGATACCACTTTATAGCATGGAAGCGTGCTCACAGAATCCCTGAGCAAAGGGTTCCCTAGCAAAGGTATGAGGGAGAGGAGTAGGAGTTTTAATAAAATGATTATGCTTCCATACTTGGTTTGTTAGCAATACATTGATAGTGGCACTCTAAAATATTCCTAAGGAACTTTTGCAATGATCGGGCTGGATGAAACCCTAATAGGCTTTCGGTTTTGTTGGTGTTTGCTTTTGCGCTACAGATGAGCAACAGCTGATACAGATTTTGCACTGGTCATTTTAGCTGGCTTTTTTGTGCTTTTGGGTTGTTTCAGTTCTGAAATTTTGCCAGCCCAAATTGGGCATCCTACATTTTTTTGGATCTATACATCTGGATTTCTCAAAAAAGCTGCCAAATAATCAGAGTAAAATGTCCCCAAACAAGTTGTGATTTAATAGACCATAGTAAGTGAGAAAGCCTCCAGAAATACAAAAAATTAAACACTTCATAACACATAGTTCCGAAAGTCCCTAAATACATAGTGTGCAGAGAAAAAAAATCTGATAATGAGTCGTGCTTGCCTGATTTAAAAATTTATTTGTGCTGACAATCATAAGCTTAAGAATGAGATGGTTATTGTTATAGTCTCCATTTTCTGTAACCCAGGCTGTGGGATTGGCTCATTCTACAAGAAATTCACCTGAGCAAAGACTCCTTTTCTATTTAATTAACTACTATTTTGTTAATAGTCATATTGCTGTGTTTAAAATCAGTATTTCATATGTTAAGAAAACTCATTTTCATCTTCTCAAGCAAGTTGAGGTGATGAAGTATTAATGCTGCAGTTCTAATGGCTTGTTTGTAATACCTGAGAAATTGTCAGAAAAATCCTTTCATTTGTGAGATGAAGTGCAGCTCCTAAGTAATTTGTAATTTGCATACTTGCATGGATCTCACTGTTTGCTTTATGGTCAATGGATAAATGCCATGGATAAAACAAGACAATAAAGTAGATTTATAGCACTGGGAGAATGAGGCATTCTGGCAATAAAAAATAATACAGGACCTGACTCTGCCTTCTCTTGGACTGTTTATATACTAGGATAAATTCAGCAATTTCACAGAAGTTAATCTTTATTTGTAGTGACACAAATGAGGGCAGGCTCAGGCTTCTGTGTAAAAGAAACCCAATTCCCTGTGTGTGTCTGCATTGGGCCAAGATAACTGTGGTAAAGAAAACAAGAATTAACATGAATTTTCTTCCCTCCTGGAAGTTAATCTGATGTTACTGGATTTTTTCCTCACAAAACTTGACTCTATGCATATGTCATTTCTGCCTCCCAATTTCCATATTGTGGCTGATACTGTTTTATTGTTTCCCTGTTTGCATCTCTGCATCCAGTTGCTGTCACTTGTCCTATTTATGGATTTTAAGTCCTGTGAGGCAGAACTGTCTTTCTGATTGTATAGTACTTAGTATAATGAACCCTCAGCCTATTTCTAAGAGCCTTAGATGCCAAAGCAATGTGAATACCAGTAAGAACATGAAGTACAATGCCTCCATTCCTCCGTGCCCACTTAATTCTAGTAAACCTGCCATAATTTGCTCGCTGTAGGAATTGCAAAATAAGTGACAAACAAGGAACTTCCTAAGCAAGGTAAAGGAGAGAATATGATTGTGAAAGCAGTAGACTTAACTGACTTCCATATTTCTTGTCATAGCTTCCATGGACGCCTGCTTCTCCCTCACTAGAAGGTTCAGAGTTAGTTTGCATGGGTTCTTAGAAGGCAAAGGGAAAAGCTTTAGGAGACTTCAGTGAGCAGGCCAGGGAGAAGTTCAGGAGAAAGCAGGTGAAGAAAGAAGAATTAATCTTCCCCATTTCTGAAATCTCAGTATGCTCTGCCTGCCTCCCCCAGACCTCCCAACCCCCCCTAACAACCAAACACCTGCACAAACAAACAAAACAAGGCAAAGATTACCAGAAATCAGAACAAATGTCACGGCAAGTGGTCCATTATGTCCCTGACAGAGGGTTTTGGGAGGAGGCAAGCCCTCAGCCATACAGTGGCACCTCAAGCCACTTGATTGTTTCTTGCTGTTTATTGTGCTATTCACCTGCTCTGCGATACCCAGCTGGGCCTCCAACTCACAGCTGTAGTCTTTAAACACTGTCTAGGATTCATTCAAATAAGCAGATAAGTGTTACAAGTCCCACTGCAGACAGCATATAGGTCCTGCTGTCTCTGTAAGAATAGTCTGCAGTCTAAATCTTATCCCTGAAGACAACACACAGCTCCGAGCTCACTTTATTCTAGTGTTTCCACAGTGCCTTTGAACTGATTCCCTTAATACAGTCATTGCTCTGTGCTGTCCTCTTCAGGCTCTTCTTTCTTTAATATTTCAGTTTATCTGGGATCCAGAAGCCCTCTGGGGCCTTCTGGCAGTGAACACTTCATGTATTTTAAACTATTGGTACTAGCATGTTTCTACAAATTAAAATTCCACAAATTAACTACAAGGATTTTGCTTTCATTTAATGGCATCCCTGATAGAAGAACTTGGCCTTTAATCCTGTCTCCCTTAGCTATATGCTAGAGTTCTCAACTACTTCAAACGCAATTACAATTATCTGTACTATCACAAAACCTTTTTAATACACTTGTCCTGAGGTCTCTGGAATTATATTAATGAGAAGCAACCAATGTCAATTAACCAAAACATCTGAGTTCATGGATGTTATCTCATGTTCTCATAACTTGAAGGGTATTGCGTAGCTACAAAGTGCTTAACACATGCAACAAGCACTCCAGTCCCAGCAGCCAAAGACTGGCCTGTGCACTCAGTAGACCACTGTGCTAATGTTTCTGCGTCTGACTTCTTTCCATTCATTTGGCCCTAATGGTAGCTCAGCAGAGCATCCTGCACTGTGAATATTGAAGAAGAAGAAAAAGCTCGTTCAATTCCCTCATTGCTCCTGATTTCTTCCTAGCTGTGCTGTTGGCTCTCTAATACCCACCTTTCTGTGTTCCCCATGTGGCTCTGTTTTCTCCCATCTCTGTCTCCAGATACCGTCTTTCTCTGCTCTGAAATCTGCCCTGAAACTTCTTCCTTCTTAGTTGTCCTTCTCAGTAAGTCCCTCTTGCATCTTCAATTTTTGTGTTTTATTCATTCATATCATGGCTATGCAAATGGGTTTCCATAAGGTAAAATAAGGTGTACGTCCACAGCATGTCCACTGGAAGTGCAAAGCAGTTTATACCCTCCTGTCTCTTGGGGCTAAGGTATTTCCCATGTACTGCAGTGTGTGTGCACGTGGACAGTTACATGAGAGAACCTAACCAGCATCTTCAGCTTGTCTTGTGATAGCTTGTAACCGTATCATGAGATTGGAGCTCTTTAGAACAGAGAGTGAGTTTCACTCTGCACTGCTGAAGAGCTGTGAGTTTATCTTGCTGGTGTCTACAATAGTACGTTATTGTAGTATATTAAGGCTTTGCACTGAGCAAAGTAACAGAGGCATTTCACTATTTAATTACATTATTCCAATTTGTACTTCCTTTGTATTCTGTAAAATGCTTCATGATTTGTTGACTGAAAAGCAATTTTACAATGTCGGTATAAGAAAAGGCGAGTAATATAGCACATGAAATACCAGTGTTATTTGTGGCTTAGCAATTACCTGTGTTTGGAACCTCACAAAACACATTAATCTGGCAGCCTTGTAAACCTCTCTCCATCTGGCTGGTTGTAAAGTAGGCATGTGAGGTGAGGTGAGTTACACGTGCAGCTTCCGATATGTTAAATAAGCCAATTTGGTGACTTCTTAGCACCAACAATGCACACCAAGTATATAAGAATGCATGGTACTGGGAAAATATAGGAAAGCACTGGATTTGCACAACTGAATCTAGTTTTGTATGCAGATAAAATTCTGTGGGATGAGGTTTTATACTGCTGATGTCACTATTATGTAGGAAAAACCAGATTGAAATGGGTAAGTTCAAGTATTTTAAAACACTCTATGTCATATTCAATCTCCTTAGGGATTCCTAACTGCTATGAGGCAAGAGACAACTCGTATGAATGTAGCAAAAGGGTGGGCACTCGACAGTGTTGTTTTACACAATGAAGTGACCAAGATGATGAAAGAAGATGTCGTTGGCCCTCCTCCTGCTGACATTGGTGGGGTTTACATATATGGCCTTTTCCTCGAAGGGGCAGGTTGGGACCGCAGAAACAGTAAGCTGGTTGAGTCGGCACCAAAGGTAAGGACCAAGTGAGCATGACTGACTGTGGCATGATATGGTGTGCTCAGAGAACACCAGAAAGTATCTTGAGTGCCTGCAGCAGTGGTTTCACAACAGGTTTTAAGAGGGTAAGACACTAGCAGAGCTGGGAAGGGGACTGAGTGCTTACCCACCAGAACCGAACAAAAAGACTTCTGTCAGAAAGTTAAATTAGGATGCGCTGCACTAGACCAGATGCCAGTCCCCTTGGCTTCAGGGGCCCTAGAAGCACAGTGATGTTTGAATAAAACAGTGCAACCCATAGTCAGCCTTCTTTTGACTGACCAAGTGGGACGCTATCACAACTTCCAAAGCCCAGGACTGGGTTTGATGACAGCTGCTGTGGAGGTCAGTGTTTGGATGACTAGAAGTCCCTGGCATTTGTTTTTGAATAGGAGGAAGAGCATTAGTTCTAAGCGTATGCTCACTTATCCATGCATGGACTTACAGTTTACTGATGTGACTAAGCAGATTTAAAACCTAGCGATGGAGTAGTGATTAGATGCTGTGGTCACTGCCAGGGAAAGCTGCCATTGTCTGCACTGGTAAACTTTTTCCAAACCAATAACTGTCCCAGAATTGGAGTTGAGGTAATCCCTCTCCGTAGGTAAAACACTTCTGTGTCTGGCTGAAATCAAACTTTTCCAATCCAAACCTTGCCAGCTGTAGCTTCTGGTGACAGCTGTTGCCTGGTTCGTCAAAAGACACCTTGAAACATGGAGTTTACTCAAGTGCTGTGGAATGTTCAGCAAGCCTCCATGTTGCTCTTGTGTTTGAATCTTTTTTTCCCCCTTGCCAATGAATACTTCATATTGCTGGAAGACCTGAGGGGATCTAGTCTAGATAAACACTCAAGGCTTCCTAAATGCAGCTTGGCCTTTATAGCTCCAGGTGTGCCATTAAGGGAACAGTAGGTGGAGAAAGAATAGGGAACACTAGCCAAAGGGGCAAAGGATGGGAAAAAAGACATCGGTCTCTCTCCCTCCTAGAACCTCGCTGTCATTTTTCCATCTATTTCCATGGTGTGCAGTTTTCCAGGTTTCTACTGCTTTCTTTTCCTTCCAGGCTTCTTGACGCCTGTTGGCCCTGAGCTGCCACTGGCTTAAAGTTAGGGTCAATGTAGCGGTGAGCGTAGGACTTGTGTTCTCGTGTGTACCTCTGCTGAGGTGCTGGTGCTTTTGCTGAAGGCCATCACTGAATCTAGTTCCAGCATTTGGAGTTCAGACACTCTATCCTGCTTCTCTAATGCTGAGCCCCATGTCTCTTTTAACATTCTCAGGTGCTGTTCACAAGTCTTCCTGTAGTCCACGTGTATGCTGTTAGCACAACAGCACTACATGACCCAAAAAAGCAACAAGGAAGTCTGTACTCCTGCCCTGTCTACAAAAAGCCTCGGAGAACAGATCTGACGTACATTTTCTCTTTGTATCTGAAAACAGTGCAGAATCCTGATCATTGGACTTTACGGGGGGTTGCACTGCTCTGCAATTCAAAATAAGGACAAACAGCTATAAAGAAAGAAGCACCTAGGAAAATTAATCTGCAGCTGGTAGGACTGCTGTTATTATTGACGAAGTGGTGGCTACGTTCTCACAGGGGTATGGGAATTAACAAGTGCATATAGAGATTGTGTTCATTACACATAGATCAGTTTACTCTGTTCACAGCAAAAATGCTAAATGTATTTAACCTGGGAATATCACAGGGAAAACAGTTGCAGGTGTAAAATTTGGCAACTGCTATAAAGCAAGTGAGTATATAATCAACTAGCTTGCTCATAATGGAAACACTAGGAAAAAAGTGCTTATGACAGTGACAATGCTCTAACATTTATGGTGTTTCTTTTGTAGACGTTATCTTCTCTTCTTAATACAAGACTTCTTCATAATATGGTATAAATCTTTTAAAATTCAACTCCGTAGTTAAAAACCTATTGTCCGTAGCATTATTAAAGCTGTAATGACAAGTGAATTAAATGTATGGTAAAACTTTATGTTTCTCTGCATGTATTCCAATGCACAGTTTCTTTGATTTTGCACTTGTAAACTTACTGGGTGGTTTTACAAATGGATGCTACCATTTCCTTCAATAGTCGTTTATGCTAACGATCATAGAACCTGTACAAACAGGCAAGTTTATCTTTGCACAAGTAGTGGCCTTTGCACATATTAACTCATTTGTAAATCTATAACCCGTTATAAGGAAGATGTGCACCCCCCCATTATTAGCGAGAAAAACGTTTTGAAACTCTTCTCAGAGTAAACACATCTGAGCACCAGTTTGGCTTAATTAGTGTTTGCTCCATTGGCATTAGTGCCTGAATCCTGCAAACTCAAACCTCTTAACTGGATTTTATTCTGTATTTGGATCAGTTTAGGTAAAAAAAAAAAAGTAGAAGACACACAGGCCATTTCTGGGAGTAGATTCACCTGAAATGGTTGAAGTCATTTTTGTTTATTACCACCGTTGCTGTCTACCCTGTAACTGAAGGGTGATTGCTACTTCTTTTTTTATAGACAGACAACTATTGGCAGAAAACGTGTTTGGCTTTTTTCACTAGCACAAATTCAAAGCAAAAGAACTTGCTGTTGGATGTTATGAAAGAACACTTGCAGTGAGTGTTTTGTTAATCGCTTTTTTTCTCCTTGTAAACACTTTCAATTTTTGTATAAACACTTCAGTTTCTTTTCCGCTGGTGTCTAAGAAAGTAGTTCATCCTTTCTCATAACCAGTTTTACTCCGCAGTTAGCAATTGCTGGCCTCTTTCCGTGAGGAAGTTTGATATTCACACTCCCACTCACAACTAAGCAGAAAGTGCCAGATTTCTTCTTGGAAAACAGAGCAGATGGGGACAGGGTCCCTTTCTCCCACTGAGCCGGGAGCAGCACTTGTTGCACATGCAGTGCTGGTGAGATTACCTTACCAAGTGAAACCACCTGTTCAAGAAATATACACCAAGCCTCCCTGCAGTACGGCCATACATCAACCGATTTCATTGAGAATTTTGTTTCTGAGAAGGGTGAAGGAATGGGCTTCAAGATCATTGCTCCTGGAAATTATGAAAAAGGTAATGGGGACTTCAAGCAGTGAAAGGCTGTGCTGTTGTACAGAATTTGAGGTTGTAAACCATAGTGTTCTCCCCATCCCCTACCTGTATGAGGGGATATGGAGTAAATTAACTTTGATCTCTTGGTACATGTAAAATTCAAGTCAGTAACATTGATAATAACTTACTTAAAATGAAGAGCACACCCAAAGAACTCACTACTTGCTATGAAAACAAATCATCCTCTGAACAATTGAAGTTAGAAGTAAACATTAAAAAATACATATTTGATAGAGGTTATATGTGGTGCTACATGATAAGCTCCATGGAAACTGCACCACTTTCTTTCTTTGTCAAGTAAAATGAGAAAATTAAATGCTATATAAAGAAAATCTCTAGGCAATTATGTTCCAGCACTTAGTGTTCTGCTGTATAAAAATGCAAAGAAATAGCTTCTTTGACCTTTGACATTTTCATTTCAGTAACTAAACCCTGTTTGTCAGTTTAGGAAAACGTCAAATCTTGCAGAACAGAATGCAGGCCATATTACAGAACTAGACAAGTCATAGAGTATTTCCCTGAAGATAGTTACAGTTGTATACAGAACTGGAAGAAGAACATACAGTTGCCTGGTTCAAGAAAGACTTCATATAACCAGTGAAAAACCAACCAACCAACCCCTCCGATCTATCCTATAAGCAAAACCTTCTTTTCTCTTTGCATGTAATTATAGTACAGCAGAGATGTACAATTTACTGTTGAAAGACATTTCTTCCTCCCCCTCTCTCCCTCCTTTGCCCTATCCTGCCCTTCCATTCAGTGGAGTTGCTGCTTCCAATCTGACAACGTTAATTTGATTTGAAATGTCACTGACATAGTATAACATTGACCTTCCCCAACCAGTGTTCCCTAGTTACTATTGCTAAAGCTGTTTCACTTCAAACGTGATGTACACCAGGCTAAATGAAAGAACCGGCAGGCAGAATATTTGAAATCAAACTAATTATATTTAAATTATAGATTAACAATTAGCTAGGAGTCCTCAAACAATGTATATAGATAACCAAGTTATGCTCTGCTGTTAAAATGAATCTGAGATATTAAATACAATCATACAGCTTTTGTCAATATTGTACAAGTTTCACACAGATAGTAATGGCTAACATTGCTTTAGATAAGTGCTTTGAAGGCAACTCTGTTTAAGAATGAAGAGAGCGATATAGTCCTGCACCCCATGTCAGCATAGCGGCCGTGTTTACAAACATATCTGATATCAGGGCACTGGCTCCTGTAACAGCATTCCATACTCCAAAGGCTGTCTGTCTCATAATCCCTGAGGCTGTGGCTGGTCGATAACGATGATGATAGGAAACAAAGAACTGGGTTATGGATTGGCCCTGTACTTCAGTGGCTTTGTAGAATAGATTTTAATTGCAGTGAAGCTCAGAAAAAGCACAGAGAATGGAAACCAAAACAATTCCCTTGTCTGGTCAGTTATGTTCATGAGCCCTATGATCCTCAGGATAGAGTAACAATTCTTTAAAAGATCTCAAGGAAATTTCAGTTAAAATATTCTGATTTTCTTCTCTACTTATACAGAATGCATGCATTAATATTATCCCTCTTTTACTGCTTCATACCCTTGTCTTTCTCACAATCGCCTTTCCATAACATGAATACAATACCTCATTCTCCTTTCCTCCTACTATTCCATATTTAATGTGTCTTCTGCTTTTTTATTCTTACTCCATAAGTGCAGAAAATGCATTGCTTACATACATCTAACCTTCCTCTTCCAGAACTCTGGAAATAATCTTTAGTCATTTCAGGAGCTTCTCTTTTCCACTGAGAAGAAACACAATTTACTCAAGACCCTAGCATTCCTGCCACATTTTGTCACACCCTGGATAAAGCAGGATTTTCTTCCTTCTGCTGTTTCAGTGAGGGCCCTTAAAGGAAAAGATTTGTATTGCTGAACGGACATTTTTCATAGTTCTTCCTCTTGCTAATATGAAGTAATAGCTTTGTTATTGTTTTCTGATTAGAGGAGTTGGTGTAAGATAATGGAAAATGTTTTTATACTGTTGTATGTACAACTGAAGAGAGTGATTAGGCTGTAAAGTGACTGCTAAATCAATCTTGCAAATACATCAGATTTCCATTTCCCTTTGACACGTGAGTTCCATTTGGGTTAATGATGGCTGTCGGCACGCTGCAGGACAGAGGGGGAGCCCCTTTGTTCAGTTTGCATGGCTTGGCTTTTGTCAGGAAGACAACACTACAGACACCCACGTAAATGATAGAACAACACCAAGACATGTTTTGTGATATAACACAAATTCACACGTTTTTCTAAAGCTGAGTGAATTCATACTGTGTTATCTCTTGTTCAGTAAGGATAGTATGGTGTGTTTGCTAATTGATTCCATATGCCGATTGCTTTAAGTCTAGCAGAGGGACATCATCACCTCCTCCTCCTTCTTTCCTTTCCTGCTTAAGAACAACTTCTGGGATCGTCACTCCTTTTTCAGTTGACGGGGAAGCACCTTTTGTTGCACTATTCTTGTCTTTCTTTACCTTAGTGATCACTTCTGTGTAAGAGATTTCTTCAGTGAAGGGCTCTGCTGCTGCAAGCTCAGAGGCAATATGCACGCCGGCTTCCTGGATCCCTTCCTGACCTTCGGCTCCTGTTCGTTCTTTATTTTTTTTATGGATCTTGAACGTCTCCTTCGTTGGGGCAGCCTGTGAAATCGTTTTCTTGATCCTTATCCCAGATTGTTTCAGTCTCTCTCCTGACTGCCTGATCCTCTCTCTCCTCTCAGGGGTCACTATTCTGGTTCGAAGCCTGTTTACCTTCTTGCCAAAATTTTGTCTCGTCTTTTGGATATTTTCCCTTGAAAATGCCTTTTTGATATCATCTATGCGCCTCATGCCTGATTTCTTGAACTGGGTTGCTTTGCTTTCTTCGATATAATATTCTTCATCAGAAGACAGATCATCAGGTGGGAAGAAATCATCCTCTAGAGTTTCACCTGCTGTCCTCTCTTTGATAACAGAGAGAGATGAAGGACACTCGCTTTCCTCCTGTGAATGAAAGCACAGAGTCATCTTCCAGCATGTGTGTTTTAAAAGGATGGCGATTCATGCATTTTGTTTGTTGGCTTGTAGTTAATGAACGCTAACTGACATACAATATTGTAACAAAGTAAGGTAGGCTTGTACCATCGTATGTGATCTATACAGAATACAAACGGCAGAAGAAACCTTTGCCAAGTTCTGTAAAGACATTATGCCTGTTTAAAGTTTTCTTTTCAGTGTGGTTCTACTTGAAACTAGTGAATGCCATGGTCCTATGTTTACTGGCTTCTAGTTTTCAGGGCAGGTTTGTCTATTTCTCTTTTTTTTTTTTTTTTGAAGCTTATTTGCTTCACCGAGATGGGACCTGGATCCATTATTCCTCACCAGTAAAAGTAGACATCCTGTAGACAAAAGAGGCTTTTGTGCTTGTGTCAGCTGTACACTCTCCAAATGAGTGCCTCAATGGTATCGGTAGCTTCAGTCCTTTACTGTCACCAAGACAATTGTACATTTTTGACTAACTGGAACTTAGCAAACAATTCTGTTGCTGCCCAGAAGGGGATGAACCCCAACATATTAACTTACATGCGCTGGCTCCACAAGGGGACAAAGTCAGTAAAGGAATGAGATGTTGTTCAGTAAATCCAGTTCCACACAATTCACTCAGCACCTGCACCATTGCTGAGGTGAACTTGACTTGTTCCATCTGGAAACACATGAATGACCCTGAGGAAGCACCTCTGTCTGCTGTGGTGAGTTTGGTGGCCTGTATGAGCATGCAGTGTTACATATTTATATTATACATATTATATGTATTAGCTGCGTGCTTGGAAGTGGTGACTATCCTAGATATCTTAGCACTAGGAATTTATGCAGCCTCTCCAAAGAAAGACTGCTAGAGACTCAAAGCTCAAAGACACAGAAGATTTCCAAAAGTTGTCCACAGTAAACAAATAATTTACCAAGAATCATTTAGCGGTTAAGGACATGCAAAAAAAATTTAAAAAAAAAAGGGAAAAGCTTGTGGTAATGGAAGGATTTATCAGAACAGGGAGAATCTCCTGAGAGAACTGATCCCCTGATCTGAAGACTGCTGTGGGCATGGACATTACAAATTTGTGGCTCAGTGTCAGTGAGTCACTTCTATCTAGAAGTACTAGTGTATGCAGAGTAGAAAACTCATAACTTGTAGGAGGTGTATGAGATGGACAATGCCAGCCCCTTCTTCCCTACTAGTTGTTTATGTGCATGTGCATGTTCTCTTCTCCCTGGAGGAGCAGCCTTTTGGGGTGCAGACAGGTGCAACAGCTATATAAAACTTCTCTAAGCTGTTTGCCATTAGTACTAACTACTTCAGCTGATTTCTGAGGCATAACAGTTTCTGGGCTCTACCCTTAGTATTATTATCTTAATGCAGACAATAGGAGAGATATTAGAAGTTGTGAACCCGTGAAGAATGGGTCAGGCTTACTGAATAATTTGCTGTGAACTGATTTCCGGCCAAAAAGACGTCTGTCATTTTTCACAGTGACTCATTAGGAGCAAGTCATTTTTAATGTTATTTTACAGAGTACTAGCAATACATAAAATAAAATACATCATCATGCTTTGGCTCCGTTAAAAACTCTCTAGTAAATAGTTGTTAATACTTAGAAAAAATAGGGATAAATTATGTTGCATTGATTACAGCAGAATGTTATTCAACTCATCTGTCAAAATCAGCAGGAACAAAACTACAATGCTTTGCTAATGATCATCTTCATTAACATGTGCAAATTAACATTAATTATATAAAGACTTCTATATATAAACATAATCCCTTCTTTTCTGAAAATGAACTAAAACACAGCTGGATAATAATTCCTCAAAGTTTGTAAATTATAGCCCACTCCTTCAACTGAAATGGTAACAAAAATGTTTCCAGAATGACTATTCTGAAATTTCAGTACATGCAGAAATGAATACAATATGGTGAATAGGATATGCTGTTCATATGAAGATTACTTTTTAAAAAGAGAGAAGGCAGAGAGACTATTTTCTCTGCAATATTTAATCTGTCTTCCTTTGGAAGAAGAACAAATTTTTCTGTACTTTTTGTCAATTGTTTGCCAGATTTTTATTGTATTTAGCTTTATAGTCTATTAGCTAAAGAAGAGAGCGCTTTAACTTTCATACATATGTGTTAGAATTAAGACTTATGAACAACAACATGTGAGATGAAGGTGTTGTAGACGAGACACAGAAACTAGAGCTGCAGGTCCTGAGGAACATTCTTCATTCTGCTACAGACTCTGAGAATGATCTTTGCCAAACCTTGGATTTTCTCCTTTTCCTTGGTTTCTGCACACATCTTGCAGAATCAAATGTAGCAAGGTGAAAAATCAGTGTGAGTTTCTATCTCCTCTTAAAATTTCTGGCTGGAAGATGTTACCAAAATGGAAAGTATTAATGAAACTGGCTAGGATGTTAGGGAGGTTTCATAATAAAAATGCAGGGATTTAGGCTCAGTAGGAGAGCTTTCTCATCTGCTTCCTTTCTCTCTCCTGCCCCTCCCCATTTCTTCCTATCACTAGGTATCAGTGGGGTAGAGAGAAGAGAGGAGCTCATCCTTCCTAAAGCAGGAACGATAAGTTTTAGCACCACGTGGGAAATAGGGGGAGTCAAAGCATATAGCTACCAGCTCATTTATAGACTCGCTAAAAGCAAAGACCGAACACCTACTGATTTCAGTTGCACAGGACAGAGCCCTACACTGGGTGACAACTTTCTTTTTGGCTGGAAAGTGGATGAGACTGGAAATAGCAGGACTAGACAGCTCGATCTTGGGGGAGGGTGAGAAGGAGTTGAGCAATCAATGATGCTACTTGAAAGCTTTTAGTTAAAAACCTACTTAAGCATTTTGCTAGGAAGGACTCGTTATCTGCCACCACCACCTCATGGGAGTTAAGGGATGATCTTTAAGCTAAGTTTGTAAGTGCTCAAATAAAATGAGGACAGGAGATGATTTCACAGGAAAAGGTGATACCAAACAGCCAGGTATTTTTAACCCGTTTTCTTGAGGAAAGAGGAGTGCAGTCATATGGTCTGTCTGGTGGTTAATACAAAGGACGTGCACTCTGCTTGCCCTGCGTACCGGCAAAAACTGAAGACATGCGCACGCCAGAACCAGAAACCAAGAAACAAATCTGTGGAAGCTGATCATTCCCCTTCCCTTTCATCAGTCCTCCTAGATGGAGCACCCGGAGAGGGTGCACCCTGGAGAGGGTGCTTGCACTGGTCCTGGTATGCCTGTTGGCCATAAACTCCTGAAAAGTTAATCCACCACTCAATGCACTGAAAATAGACCTGGACCTTTCAAAACAAAATTTTTTTCTTTCTGCTCCAAGAAAAAGAGTCGGGAAATCAGTCATGTAAGTGGTTGATTTGGAAGTTCTCTTGTTTTTGTACAAAAAGCGTAGCATATACGGTTACCTTATGCAGCTCCCACCCTCTCACCCTTACATAGCCTCTCCACTAACACATAAACATTTGGGCATTTTCCAGCAATTTGAGGACGGAGCTGAGCTCAAACACGACGAAATAAGCTCTCTGCTGAGGAGCCGGCTGTGTCGCAAGTTGTTCCGTCTGTCCTCCCAGCTGATGTCTGTCCTGAGCAAACACGCCATGGCTCAGGTACCTTGCTTGTAGATCTGGACCCGACGTTTTTGGCAGGTGACTGGTGGGAGGGGAGCCGAGAAGAAGGCTTGTGTGTTATGAATGGGTGTAGGAGGGGAGAAGGGAGAAATGAGTCAGATTAGACGGTGCTTTGTTGAAACTGGAAATATTTTGGAAAAATGCCTGTGTGTGGAAGGAAATGAGGTCTGGAAGGAGAAAGGCTCCAGGTTCTGTGGTAGCAGAGGAAGGACTGAAGGCGTTGTTTGCAATGGTAAGGGGAAAGCCTGGAGACCTTTGCAGCCAGGCAGGGAGAGAAATAGGCCATAAAGCTGTAGGGTTAGTTAGATCCACTGCTTAAGAAACAACTTTAACAAACAAAACTTAAAGAGTGGCTGGTGATGTCGCTGGCACAGGGAGTTTACTAAGAATGCATTTAAAACCTGAACTTTGGCTTTTCATTGTTTTTGAGTATTTAACTCCTCAAATATGCATAGCCAAAGAAGTCTGAATTTTTAAGGGCCTGGCTGAATACAAAGAAAACACATGAGTAAACCTCAGCTTTGATGAAGAAAGCCAGCACAGACTGTGTTTGAACGGATGGCTCTGGGGACAGTGAATATTGAAACCCAGATGTTTCTAACACTGGGCTCCCAAGAAAACCTGACTCCGTCATTGTCATTTTCTCCCTCTGCTCCCATTTCAATTTAATTCACAGTTAAAAAATTTTCGAAGGGATGTATTCTGTGTCCTTCACATGGGCCTCAAGGAAGGGATCACAGCAGTAACTTTTTTCTCCCATAGGATATAACGAGGCATTTATGAAGGAAGGCTAATGCACCTGCTCCTTGAACTATGCAAAGCACAAGGTGCAGACTCTTTTTCACCTCACAGAAACCTTAAAAACAATAGGTAAATAATCTTAAATGTGGCAATGCCCCTAATCAACGTTATGAGACACTTGAGGTGGCGATGCTCAGATAATTGAAAACTGGGGGGAAAAGAGACTGTCTCAAAACGTGCCTACTTGATAACCCTGCCTGCACAGTCAGGCTCTTCTCATCTCTGGGCAGGGAAAGGAGGGAGATGGCAGAGCAAATTGTTTATTGATGTCTCAGGTATTTTGCTGCAGTGGTGTCCTGGCAAAGATCAGGTCAGCTCTAATAGCACCTTTCACTCTTACTGCTGAACTACGGAGCAGATAAGGCAAGGGGGCTGCTGGAAGAAGAATGTAATGCCTTCAGTGAGGTCAGTGAGGCTGGGCAAAAGAAAAAAGGTGATTAAAAAAATTTGCTCACAAACGTGTTAGCTAAATGTCCACCCTTTATCTTTGTAAGCACAGATGGGATCAATAATTAATAGCAGCAGTAGTATTCTTTTCATTAAGAAAAGGTGTGTTGCTAATTTAGAGTTCACTGGATTTGCTAGATGAAGCAGTGACATAGTGTCACTGTACAACAATACTTAGGCTTTAAGTACATGAGACTTCTAATGATAATTTCAGTAATAATTTTATTATAGTGCCATTTAAAAATAAAAAATAATGGGATATGAGGACATTTTAATGGATGTGGCCAGCTCAAGAGCTTCACTCCCCTTGTCCTTTCATGTTTTTTGGCACACGTATTCTGGGTTTGTATTTCAGAGCCCAGACTGGGCTTCTAGAGTCAACAAGGAGAAAAAAAGATAATACATTGTCTTATGAGTAAACATATGCTAGAAACGCTATAAACCAGTTTTGCGTTCTCTTTTCAAATAGCTTCAAAGTGTAACTCTAACAAGCTTTAATAAAGGCAACTGTTATCAGCTCTCCACAATTATCTAATTTCAATTAAAACTTTAGCAGAACAGAACTTTTTAAAATGTGAAAAACAATAGCAGAGAAAACCAGAATGACCAAATAAATAATTATATATATATGAAAAATCATATATATAAAAACTTATATATATATATCTGTAAAATCGAGACTCAAAACACTCCTAAAGAAACTGCTCACAGCGTATGTAGGGAGGAGAGACAGATGAAACTCCGTAACACGGAGTCATTGTGTTGCACAGGGAAAAGGTCACAGCAAATGATCTTTCAGCCTTGGGATGTGTGACAGGGAAGGTGCAGGTGATGATTAACATAAGCACAGATGGGACTGGTGATCACCTGACAATTCTGAAGCAGAACACGAAGCAGCAAAATGGTCGAAGGCCACCCAGCACTTGGTCTGGCGCTGCTGCCGTGTCTATGACAACTAGCGACGCAAATGACTGGCAGCGTATGGGCAGGAAACACAATGTTTAAAAAAATCCTAGAAATTTGCATGTTAAATGAATGATTTGTTATTCAGACTGGCAGCCGAGGTAAATCACTAAAACATCTTCTTGAAATTGCTCTCTAAATAAATACGAAACTGCTGATGAATAACCAATTATAAATCATTCAGTACTTTTACCCATATTCTAACAGTTAAGAGTGAAGCTTTATAAATCTCAAGTGATCCCTTCATTTTTTTCTGCAGATATACCATTTCAAAATCTCTGCCATCAGGCCGAAAAGTTGCTCAGATGAGGGAGAAATAGGATTATTTTAAAAGGGCACCTAAGGGATTTTATCAAGTAAAGCAGATAGAGAATAAACACTTCAGCACGTCAGACTTCATGGCCAAGTGCTGTGGCTTGTATTTAGAATTATTTTTACATAACGAAAAAGCAGCCTGGCCAGAACAGTCAATCCCCCTCATTTTCTCTTTTGTGAAGCCTAATGCACATCCCTTTTCTTTAAATTCTGACAGAAATTCATTAATTTAATGAGGAGCATACAATGACTATAAAGAAACCCAGCTCGTTCTCTCATTATCTGACTGCAGCAAGCTACAGACAACGAGCAAGCAGTACCCAGTTACACCACGCCGCTTGGAGAAGCCCTTGGCTCTAGGCCACCACATGCTGCATAAAAAGCACTACTGCAGCTCCGGGGGAAAATTAAAGCTTCACAGTCACTTTGCTTTGCTATTGTTTTATGGAGCTAGCCTAGGGAATAGGTCTGCAGGTCAGTCCGCAGGTTTGCAAAGTGGTGAAATTTCTCACTTCCAATTCATCTGTAGATACCAACCCCTTGTCAGTGGAGGAGAAAGAGCTATCACAAGGTGTGATAAGACAAAAAAATATGTTTGGTAATGTTTTGTTTCATTCATTCATCACAAGGTGACTGCTCTTGCAGGCTAGCTAGGGCAGGGAAGTGCTCTCAGGTACCAGTGAAACCCAGGCAGCCATCAGCAGCCGCTGAGCTCGTCTGCCCAAGCAACCACACCTCCGTATGAACTTGCTTCTGGACGCCCTTTCAACTACATGGACAGAACAGGTACTTATAAAGTAGAAACCGTATCCAGAAGTAGATGTCTACACCAGGTCGGGTGAATCAGGCTCCATACATTTCTCCCTGCTCGCTCGAAGGGACCCACACACAGGCCAAATGCACAAACACCTGCGTTACTGATGTCTAATGCCTGGCAAGACGAATCCCAGCTCCTGTTGATAAGTCACTCTAGGCAGCTTCTGGGACCATGGGCGAGAGGCACGGCTTAGGAGGCTCATGGTGTAGCTACGTTCTTCTGCTGGCTTGCGGGCCAACCGCAAGCAAAGCCCCGAGCAACCGCATCCAGTGCAAATGTAAATTAAGATGGGTTGTTTCCACCACTCAATGTTATTAGGGGGAGAAAAATCAATGGCAGCCCTGAGAAGGTGACAGCCTGTCCCCTGTAAGGATCATCACAAAGGAACAGGTCTGGGGACTCCAGTTACACTGGATCAGATGGTGTAGAGCCAAGTTTATAATCTGCCGTGAACACAGTCCCGTGAAATACGCAACCTATTTCATTTTACGAACACAGAAATGGCCCAACAGCTGCTATTTTAATTTATTTTTAATTTCCCTTTCTCCTCCTCCCTTGTGAACGTGTCACTAGAAATACAGTTTTTCTTTAGCTGGTTGACAGCGGTTGATTTTTTTCTAAAAATCACGGGTAATTTATGATCTTCTTGGCTGCCTGCAGTACTTCAGCGCCGGCTCTGCCACTCCGCCAGCAGTTGGCTGCACAGCACGGGGCCAGCTCAGCGCTTTGAACTGAAGGACTGGGCTTGACACCGCAAACAAAGGACTTTTGCTACACTTCCCGACACAACCGTTGGGTTTCTTTTATTCTCTGTAATCTCAGAGAAGGCAATTACCTGTCCCAGCTGTAAAAATATTTATAAGGTTTATACCACCAGACTCCAGCAAAGGCCTTGTGTCGTTGGGCTGCTGAGGCCTCTGCGTCTGAGGCCAGTGCTCTGCTGTCACAGATAGTCAACCTATGCCGTCTTTTTTTCCATTAAGTTTTCAGACTCCACTTTAATAGCAATTTCAGTTTTCTTCTCTCCCCATGGGTTCTAGTAGAAGGCTTTGTCCGGACCCTCATGTCTCCAGGACTAAGAATCCATTTCTGGTTTCTGACCTGAGATGACTCACGGACAGTTTACACCCATTTCATCTTTTTGCTGATGTTCTTTACTGGACTCCTCATCCGTGCCCCAATGCATGTATAAATGACAGCCACAACCTCTCAGCCTCTTCTCTTGCTGGACTAAACCAAGCTAGGACCCCCTGGTCTCGTGTACCAGGGCTTCCCATTCCTCTGCTCAGCCTGGTAGCTGTTTTCCAAACCTGTTCAGTTTGAACACAACTTACTTCAACAGGGGTGATCAGAGTTGTACGTGGTAGTCCACACAGACTCTGAAGTGTTTTGGGCAAGGGCACTGGGTGTCTGCATCATTTCTGGAAAGATCTTGCCTGAAGCCTTTCATGCCCACATTTAACTTTTTTAAGAGCCACAACATCAAGTAGGCTCTCAGTCATCTTGTGAGCAATTAACACACCATTTTCTGTATTTCCCAAACCATGGGGCCTCAGAAGACAAATTAACAACAAGGGCTCCTGCTAAAAGTACAGGAATTGACACTGTGTACACTTAAATTAGCATTACTCCAGCTTAAAGATAATTTGGTTTTTCTTCTTTATTATTTCTATCTCTGGACTGACAGCTCCTCATTTTGAGCATATTTTATTAGTATCCACACCTTTCCTATGCCAAGACCTTTAATGAAAATATTACACAGTTGACAAAGATGATCTTAGAAGCAAACACTTTTAGAAGCCCATCACAAGCCTCACTTCCCATTTCAACGCAACCCACTGCCATCTGTTGTTTTTCTGGATTATCTGTTATGAGGTAAGATATCAGGTACATAAATATGAGAAAGGATAAGACCTCTCATGTTTCTGTGAAACAGAAAAATGATCAAATATGAGTTACCTAGCACAATCTGCTCTTGGTGAGCCATTTAAATCCATGGTGCTAACGATTCTGTCCTGCAGACCTGCTTCTAAGACTGCCATTCTTATGCCCAAATGGTATCAGATGAATGGCAATGTTTCAGATTGTTTCCTTTGTCTTTTTCTAAATAGAAGTGTTATGTTTGCTGCCTTTCATGTCACGGTTACTCTCACAGGTTTTTCTCAGAATAGCTGTAATTAAAACTCCGTGCCGATGGACGGCAAGTTTGTGAGCCTGGTCTTTTAGCGTCCTTATCTCTAGAGCTCGTGACACCCTGACTTTTACTGCCACTTCAGATGGAAGTGCTTCCACTTCAGGTTTTCAGATTATTACCCCCATCTCAATCTCACCATTTTTACTGTCCAAGCCATTATGCTGCAGAAGGACAGTGGGCAGGAAAAGCCACTTATATTTTAATTTATTTATGCATAATATGAGCAGCATATGCAAGGCTGCTTCTGCTAGCCTCTCCCCGAGTGCTTGGTGGAGCAATCACAGGGCAGACAAATCGTTTGCAACATGGCTGTGTAGGCCAGTCAAGCCATAACCTTACTGGTTTCTGACATGTCCACCGTGACTGTCCACTAATTTTAAATGTCGTACAGCAGTGAGTGAAACAAATACATGCGTCCCTTCATAGCAAGTTGTTACTCATTTATGTAAAGTAATAATAGAAAAGAGACCAGTAACTGTAACATGGACTTTCTGGTGCCTGTATGCTCACATTCAAAAAGGACTTGTGGAACATGCAGAAAAGCAAATGAAACAAGTTCTTTTAGGATTTAAAAAAGAAAAAATCCCCTTTAATTTCTGAATAATTTAGCCAGAATGAGTTAAATTGTTATCTGCTCTTTAACTGCAGAGAAATGAGAGCTCTCACAGCTGGTTATTCAGATTAACCTGAACAGAAGTGAACAGTGACCTGCACAACCTATAATGTAGTTTGCCTTCCCTACTATACCCTTAGGGCATGCAGCACTCCAGGGTCAAAGACCTCACTAGAAACTCTGAAGTAACCTGGCATTTTTAATCACGCAATCAGTCTGGAGAGGAGAGCTGCCTGCTACCAAATCTCTTCCTCAACCGCATGGCCTTTTAAAAATGAATGCTCTCAATTTCCCTAATCGTTATGCTCATGGATGATCACTTTGTCTCTTTTTAAAGGGAGGCTATTGCCTACTCTTTTCATCGTGCCTGAGGTCACTTGGGACAATCTTCTCCAGCCAATGATCCTTTTCAACCTGCCTACTCCTTCTATCAATGATAAGATCAAAGCTATCCACTTGAAAGAAAATCTTTAGGATTTAATTGGTGTTTCCCTTTTCCTCATATGCCGATGTTCTGGCAAAAGTTAAAACTAAAACCCACGTGCACTCACCCATGTAGGCATTCAACACCGGCTACACACAGGTCATTGGCTCCAACACAATGCCCCAAATGGTTCATCAGAAAAAAATCTCACTACAGATGAGCTGTCACTCACAACCACCGAGTAAACAAGTTGGTTATACCCATTTGTAAAATAGAGTGAAGGGAGTATGCTGATTCTTTATTAACAGACTCCCACTCATCGTAGCCAAGCTTCAGTCATTCAGGTCTTGGCACTCCAGCAGTATGCCTACACTGGTGTAAATCAACAGTGTGAAAATCACTGCACTTGTGTGAAAGAGACTTACATAAGTGTACCTGTGCCTTAAAGCTTCAGTGCACTCTTGACTACTTAGTGTGTTCCAGTTTTTGTGGAGCAATGCAGTTCTCCTCCTCCAGAAAAGTGTTAAATGTCAGATCCCAGAGGGGTAAGCATATCTGCTCCTCCTCCATGCAAGAGGGAAAAAGTTCTTCAATCCACCTTACAGAAAGGATGGAAGTTAAAAAGGAAGCCATTCATATTCTTGCTGGCAGTTCTCAACTACCGTAAGAAGAGGAAGCTAAAAAGACAGCAATCAAAAATACTGTTTCCCTTCCTGAAAAGTACCACCTAAGAATTAAACATACAGAACAGGGTGCACGTCATTCTTGTCCAGCAAAACCAGCAGAGAGCTCAGAAACTCCTACTGAGGGTGATTCTTAGAGAAAGTACTCATCGTGAGAGACACCTTTTGTATGAAATATCTGAAAATAGCAACAACTGTTCTTTATAGCTGTATGTAAATCCATATTCACCATATTTTACTACATTTTTAAATAAGCCACAGCTCATGTCCTGTTAGGAGAAAAATTTACATTATGTAATGAATACTGTTTTAAGAACAAATATTTTCAGAGCCTTGATTCTGCTGCAATCATTATGGTAAATGCCCATCAATTAAATGGCATTATGCCATTAACCAGGAGTGTCAGAGATAGTTATTACTTTTAGCTGGGAAATGATTTACAAGGAAAAAGTGAAAGTGCCTGTTTTCTATTCCATCATGACGGTGCCGCTTGCAATAATTGTAATAATAGGCCAAATTGTGCCCATGCTTTCTCCTGAATATGCATAGTAAGTCATTCAGTCAGAAAACCTGGGAGGCACAATTTGGCTGCATATGGTACTAAGATAACATTAAAGAGGTAACATTTCCTACCTTCAGCTTTTACTCTTTTTTTTTTTTTTTTTTTTTTAAGATTTTTTTTCCCAGTAGTAGAAAATGAAGTAGTTAAGAAAGCTAGATTATGCAGAGGAATTTGTCAGCTGTATACAGTGGTGAATATACTCAGCGAAACACACAGCTCCATTCATTGCAACTACTGTTATTTATGTACAAACAGATGCAAGACCAGGGTGTAAGGCTGGGCGATGCGGGCGCATTGTGTTACTCGTGAGGGCTGGTATTTTCAAGAATGCCTAATGATGAATACGACTCATCTGAAAGAAGCTTTGGGGACTCGCTGGTATGAAGGAGAAACTATGCTTCTGGCAAAAGATTAAACACTCTTACTTTCTATTGACTTGGGGAACTGGCATGTTTCAGCAAATCGCAGGATCAGGCCATTAAACAAATGGGTTTCACAGCACTTGCAGCAACTCACAGAACCCATGAGCTGCCTGCACTGTCTATTTGTATGAATGTAGGCAAGACCATGCCATTTCATGAAATTTCTGTTCAAACACAATAATCTGTAAGAACAATGAACATCCTACAATGAGGTTAATGAACAAAAATGTATGATTTGCTTGTCCAGTATGATTGGAAGCACAGTGCTGGGTTAAACCATTTCCAAAGTAGAGCATGAAAGGTACTATTTGCTGTCATGAAGAGTTTGTGGGTCTGAGCTTTAGTTTGTGCATATACTACTACTGACTGAGACGATGAAAAAAGCCCCAGTTTGTCAGCAGTACGACAGCCTGGGTAATGCTGCAAGTTTAATCAACCATATGTTTTGAAATTAGTGTTAGAAGAGAGTCTGTTTTCCAAGGAGTCTGCAAACACTTTCACTATTTGGACTTCTACTTGATACGATGAAAAAAATAACAGGGATGAATGTCAGGCATGGTTTGTATGATAAGATTTACAGGGCCTGCCTCATATTACCTTTCGGAGAGGCAACAAATAGTCCTTGCTGATCTGCAGTTAATCTTACACGACTGGCTCAGGAACCTACCAACACTAATAATAGACCGCGTGTGCTGCTGTCAGTAGGTGCATGCTGAAAAGCACTGAGGAGCACAACTCAGTGTTAAAGAAAGCAAAAAGTAACTCTCACGTTGGATAGACTGCGCCTTTTGGTTCATTAACCAATGCCTACCAGTGGCTACCAAGGAGATGGCACAATGACAGCGCTACAAGAAATTAGGCTTGTGGTTACCTGATAGATTACGACCCGGAATTTGTTTTTCTTCAGCATCTCCTCTTGTTTGGCTTCCACCTTCTGCACGCTGGTGCTCTGCCTCTCCACACGTGCCCGCACCTCCTTCACGGTGGAGCTGACTTTGCGGGTTTTCTCCAGTAACTTGTTCACCGTGTAGCCTGTGTTGCCATGAGCCTGGGCAAGCTTTAAAATGTCAATCTGTATAGTCTTGATGGCATTTTCCATCTCCCTGTGCCTCTCCTCTATCCTTTTCTGGCTCGCCTGCACGCTGTCCACAATGTTGGCCACTTTGTCCAGGACCGTCACAATTGTGTAAGCTGCATCTTGCTCTTCTTCCTCCTCGGTGACGCTGGAGAGACGATTTTGGTGGGTTTTGTCAGCCTCGGGGGTGATTTCGCGGCGATCCATTTTGCCTGCCTTCAGCCGGGTCGGCGGGAGGCGAAGTTTCGGTGATCCTGCCAGAACGATTCTGGCGCTGCTGCAGGGAGCCAGGGCGACAGCTGGCTCCGGTGATGCTCAAAGTAGGGCGTGAAACGCCACTCCTGGAGCTTGGTCAAATACTTCTGACTACAAAATATCCACACATGATTGTTCGGATACTTTCAGCAACATGAAACCCCTAAAATTAGGAAGCAATGTCTGGAAAGGAACGTTACGTTTGAAGGGTCACGCTTCTGTACTGGTGAAGTTATTAGCGTTAATCCAGGAAAGTTAAGTAACTTACTAATTAAGCAGGAAAGCAAACTTGCATATTTTTAACGATCTACTTTTGTTTTCATGTTACTGGCGTGCTTTCCTCCGAGGGAATTCAAAGAGTGGTCACGAAAATTAACACGGTTGTTTTTTCCAGCAAAACAACTTCAGGTCTTCAGCTTGCTGCAATTACCACATGGGATAACAAATAAACACACTAAACCAGAGGCAATATAGTGAAAAAGTTGTATTGTGACATGCTTTTCCAGTTCAAAATGTTGAAAGCATTTTTTTTTTTATTGAACAAATTATTAAATCCCACATGCAAAATTTTGAAAGCCTAAACTACATGTTAAAACAGCTGAACACATCCTATTCACACTTTATCTCGGGATCTTTCGAACGACAACTAACAGTCTATTATTATAACTATGACCAGCAGACTAATTTGGATGGACTTCTTTAGCTCTTGAAAATACTCTATACAAGAGCACTAGTAATTCATTCACTTTTATTATTATTTTTTATTTTAATCACAAACACTATACAATCTGTATTGTAGGTGTTAAAACATGTATTTTCTTTAAAAAAGTTTAAGAAGTATTAAAACAGCTTTAACAGTGATCAAGTAGGCTTTATTCCAATTATTTGTGTTCAATTATTCAACACCAATTTTTACAATACCTAAATCTACTAAGACCTACTTCTTTTGGACCTGTGCCATCTGCTCTACCAGGTAACTTCCGAAATTATGAAATTTATAATTTTCCTCTTTAAAAATAAATTGTTGGAATTATTTATGAAGATGGCAGTGCTTAGACCCAGCCCACACATTTTATAAATATGTTACAACTACACACAGCACACAGCTTCACAGTTCATGCGATAGGCAGTGTCTAAAAAATCAGTTACTAACTTCCAAAAACATTTAAATATCTACGGTATTTAAACACAGTGTTTTCTAGTTTCTCATAAGAAAAGTAAGCTGTAAACATTTTTACCTTTAGTTCATGCCTTGTTTGCTAGGTAATGTGGACTTTTTTGTTGGTTTGTTGTTTGTTTTTTTTTTTAATCTACAACAATTGGTGGAATAAATCTGTGTTCCCAAAAATATTACATTCCATGGATAAAGCACAAGTCTATTATATAACCATGTGATACAGATACATAAAATGAACTACTGTATTCAAAAACATAAAAGTAAAGATACTAAAACAGTCCATAGCTGTTAGAGCTGATGCTTTCAGAATACAGACCAACATTGTTACACTAAAAATGTTCAAAAATAAGGCCTCTGAAATAAATATTTCCATTCTTTAAAAAAAGATATAATAAAAATGTACATCACATGGTCAATGTAGGTATAAAAATCACTAAGTTAAACCATTCTGGATGATGTATCTGAAGTAAAATGGCCTAGGTTTTGCTTCTGCCGACGTCCTCTGTTGTTTTTGGGGCATTTTCTGTTAAAAAAAGAGAGAGAGAAAGAAAAAGGAGGGCTGATTCTATATATGCCACATAAAATTCAGCCGAGCAATAACACATGGACGTAACTTTCTGTACTTAACAATAGCAAGGAGTCTGTGAGCTGTGCTGACAGGGGGGATGCTCCTGCTGTTTGGCATCAGACTGTCACCTGGGGATGTCTGTGGGACCCCAGATCACTCAGAGGGGAGTTCTGCTTGAACTTGAGACCGAAGCCAGCAAGGTGCTGTCCTTCAGCCTTCCTCCAGCAAAACACGTACCATGGTGAATAATTGCATTGGCTTTACTTTATACATATTTCATACTTAAAATCCAGTGGATGGTAAGACTGGATCAGTCAGCCTTTGGAAGTGCTGGCTCTCCAGGCGTCCTGCTGCTCATGGCAGCCCCTGAGACAGAGCCCACCCAGGACTCTCTGTGGGGTGACTCAGGCAATCCCCTTCTTGGGGATGGACACAGGACTAAGAAAGGATTCACAAAACCCAGCAATTCTGAACGGGACGGGACTTTCTCAGCCCGTCAGACAGACTGTTCCTGAGAGACTGTGAGTTGGGGAATGGTCATAGGGAGGCTGAAAGAGGAGGGATGCTGAACCACAGCCTTCCACACCACTGCTTTGGCCAGCAGGGTGTTGAGTAAAAACAGGGACGACATCAATTGGATGAGCCAAATTAACTCTTTTACATGTGCAGGAGGTGTTAGATATGTGTACTTATACCTGCTATGTCAAACCTTACGAGACAGATAGGGAAGGAGGCTTATACTGTTTGTTCACAGGGGTGTCACTCTACATCACTGAGTTTGGGAAGCCATGCGCTAATGCAGTAGCAGAAAGTTTTATGGCCCAATGTAACTGGGGCTGAAAAAGTGAAGGATGAGTTGAGGAGGAAAACTCAAAGTGTGGCATGGATGCCCAAGTGTAGGACTTAAATGCTTCATGTACCTATAAGGGAACAAAGCCATCCTTAACCTATCCCAGAGCCCTCAGTCCTTCTTGGGTTCAAGTCCTTGATGAGCAAACTGAATCCCTTGTCATCAAAAAGAATCCATGGGTCTCATCTCAGTTTTCATACAGGGTAAGAGTCTGAGACAACCCAGAAACTTGAACACTGTGCTTGTGCATCTTCACATTTCATAAAATAGGTTCCCACGGAGAGTGCCTAATAACAGGACTAGCTGCACATTGATTTTCAGAAAGCATATATGGTGTGAGGGATACTTCTCTCTCTGTGTAACACCATTTACAGTGGTACTGCAGGGAACAGCATCTTGTCAACCTCTCTGGTTTCACTGGGTGTGAGGGGGGATCATAGCTTCTATAAGATATCATCAATGCTTGAATAACTCCAGTGAAGGTCTAACACAGTAGCTGACCTTTTGGATGTGTTTCAAGGCTGATCTCTTCTACTGGGTATTTGGACTGGGGATTCAGAGTAGTTACCGGTGGTTTGTGAATTTAAACAAAGGTGTGGTTTGTGACAAAAAAAAAAAAAAAGTCAATAGGATGTTACATAATTCTTCTACTTCAGTCATTAGGTATTTTTTATGTGGGTATTTTAGGACATAAGTTAAAGCACATAAAAATTTGGGAGTCAAATATTTAAACACAGAAAAAGTATATCCATACAATGTGTAATTTTTCACTGTTTTTGAATTTACCTACCTTGTTATGCACATGACAATTGCAACTATAATGGCAATCTGTACAGCTCCAATTATTGCTGCAATAAGGACATGCGTAAGCTTTTGTCTACTTGGGACAACATAAAGAATACTAAAGTCTGTCTTTTCACAGTGCTGTCCAGTATATCCTGATTCACACCTGAAAAAGAAAAGGTATATTTCATGGAAACTGTAATTTGACAACAGCCCAGTCACTTTGCAGATGAAATAAGGAGTCCAAGGTGACTCTAGCTGAAAAGGAGCTGGTGAGAAAGCAGAGGTGTGGTAACACTTAGGTTGGGGAATGGTTTGGATTTCTGTGGCAAGAGAAAAGACAGAGCAGATATGCTCTGCTTTCCTGGATGAGGTTACTAGTGGCCCTCTGAAAACACACCAGCGTGGTGAAGGCCCTGATTTGGCAAAAGAAATATGTGGGGTCGTTATTAAATTGGGGCAATATTTAGGAGGAATAAAGCAACTAGGTGAAACATGTAGACAAGGCTAAATGAAACACAAAGAAGCACGCTCATGAAACACGCTCATGCAACATCAATATGGGAGGGAAGTGACAAAGAGGAAGAGAAACCTTGAAAAATGGGGGGAAAGGAAGATCCCTTTTCAAGCTGCAGCCTACAGAAGTGGAATCCTGCAAAACCTATTGGACAAGACCAGCATCAACCCCCCTCCTGCCTTGTCACCAAACCAAAATTTGACAGAGGTCGGGTTAGAAAATCCAATGGCCCACAACTGTTCAAGTAAGAGTTCACAGAAGAATCCATAAAAATTGCCCAGGGGTGGGGGAGAAATGGCTGGAGACAGAAGAGAAGCAGCTGCTCTAAATGCCTGAGCAAAGCAGCAGTTAGCTCAGTGAGAAACTCAGCAGAGGCTGCTCCTGTTCAGCAACATGTATTCAGGTACTGCAAGATGGACCAGTGGTGAAGGTGGCAGTGGAAACACGCTCTGGAGAAATTCGTGTCACAAGGCAAGAGAAGCAGAAGCACAAGGAAAGGCAAAAGCCACCCAAGACACTGAGCTGCTGTCTGCAGAATCAAAGGCCACCACTCACATCCCTGAGCAAGTTCCTTGTACAGCTATCCTTTAAAACCGACTGATGCAAATGCATCATGAAGGGCTACTGAATCATACAATTGGGCTCCAGCTCTGTAGTAGACAGCTGGAGAAGAAATACAAACACGCAGGCAGAGAAACAATCCTTTTGTAAACTGGATCAGATAAGCCTGAATGAGACACAAAATCAGTCTCATCCATCCAAAAGCTTTGTGCTAGGGTAGGAATTAATTCTGTTTGGAGGAATGAAATAATTACTCCACAGACCTTCCTACAACTGCTAATGCAACTTCTAATCCCCCTTTGCATGCAGGGATAATAGTTGGGGTTTACATGTTCATAATCTTGTGACTCTACTTTCTCCAGCCATGAGCTGCTGTGTAAGGAGTTTTGGTTCAGGCATGAAACAAGTTCCAGTAAGAGCAGAGTTATTAAAGAAAAACCCCCATGTACTGAAAGTAAGCTCTGTAATGGCTAGGAAGGGAATCAAGAGAAACATGTATTAGCATACAGGAAGAAACAGGACAGGGAACACATTGTTAATCGTGCAAAAAGAAACAATAAGGGCTCCTTGCTAGTGAAGAGGACTGAATTCTTACTGTTACTTTGCTTTTCATTATGAAGGTAACAGTCAAAGTGTGATCAATGTGAGAATTGCTTTAAAGCAGAGGAGGCAAAACAAAGCAGAGGAGGCACAAGTAATTCAAAGATGTTTCCTCAGAAACACTGAAGCGCCAGGAAATTATTTCTGAGAAGTACTGAATGGAGATTCAGGAGTATTGAATTCCGGCAAAGAAGAAGTGCTTGTGTTAAGAACTATGTTGGTGGTGGGATAAAGTACTAGGCACTAGTTTAAGCTACCTTAAACTAGTAGAACAGATTTTAAAGCGTTCTGCTGCATTAATATATAACAAGATAATATAGCATTAATATAACAGCAAGATAAATAGAGGTCAGCAGGGATTTATCAAAATATGCTGATCAGTCAATTAATTGAGTTAGCATAAAGAAGTTTAGATTTCTTTGCAAAGAGCTGAACTGTTCCTCCTTGATGTAGCCTGCCATAAGGACAGGGCAGAACTGCACTGCATAAGAGGGACAGCAGGGGATAGACCAGATCCCCGCTGTGCAAAGGCTGCTAAACTAAATATTATGCAATTGACTACTACAAAACCTTCCTCCCACCTGCCTGCTGGCATTCCTGGAAGGCTGCTGTACAATGAGCAGGAAGATTCATTGCCCCCAGTGAAAGCAAAAGTCAGAATTTGCTCTGCACAGGTATTTTCTGCAGTTTTTTAGGTCATCTGATACCTCACATATATCACTACTAGGAAATGAGGACCAAATTAAACAATGTATATGCTAGATGTGTATGAGAATGCAAAGCATTTGAAAATAACAATCTGCCCCTAGCATTCATCATTATATTTTCATTGCCAGAGAAAGAGATATTTTTTTTTCTTTGGTAGAAGTACATGATTACTATGGCGGATTGCTGTCTGATATAAACCATTTGTTTCCTTAATAACTCTGTTCCAGTAAGAAACACACATAAAGTATGAGACCATCAGTATTTAAATAGCCAAGAAAAATCCAAAGGAGATCTGATACTTAGGGTTAAGAACTGAGAGTCAGAAATTCTTGACTGGAAACACATGAGGTTTGTTGTGCTAGGTCCAGTGCTGAGATATTGTTCAGGTTGTTTAAACAAATATTAAAGGTACTAATAGTATATGTAATTATAAAATAAAATTTAAGGGACAGTACATTAATTAAATTCATCAAAACATTGCCTATCAGTAATTATTAGAGTAATAATGAATATTTAAATGATTGAATAGTAATTGAATCATAAATGAATAAATGACTATATGATTAGCGCCATCCAGAAAAAAATTCTGAGAAACAAAAATATCAGTTCATTCAGCCAGGAATGTTTTCCTTGAAATACCTCTACTTTAAATATTTTGAGGAAAAATCCATCAGAAATTGTGTTAAACGCAGCTCTAGGTCAAAGAATACTGTAATCAAATAGTGCTGCCTAATGCCCATCAAGATGATGTTGGGGATGTGCCCAGTTTCCCAAGGAAGCAAAGGCGTGTTGAGCTCTCTTGGTTCTAGCCAAAGAAAAGAGAAAAGCATATAAGTCCTATTGGAAAGGTGAAAATAAACAAGAAAGGGTGTCAGAGGGGAAAAGGAATAATATAAGCTTTCAAATGCTTAAGCTGACAACCATATTGGCTCTGCCTTTTGGGCTTCCTGCCCTCTGATCAGTCTGGAAACCCTTAAATCTTGGCAGTGCAAAAAACCCCTAAATATCCTTGACCAATAAAGGTCAGGGGAGAAAATGTGATAGTATCTAATGGATTTACAGCTGAAGTTTCCAAAGCAAAGGAAAGCAAAGAGTTATAGCATCTTCAACCACATTAATCTGAAAGTACAAGCTTGCAAGATAAAAGTTCAGGAGTGAAACCTCCTAATAAGTAGGGCACTACATGTTATTAAGAAGAAATGGCCTTTTTCTATAAACAACTTTTAAAATTAATTTTTATTTTTGAGGAAAACAAAGATGCAGAATTTAGTTGGTGAAATGTAAAGAAAAAAATTATCTGGGAGCTAAGGAAATAAACTGGAACACTCAGATATCCTGGGAAACATTGAGAGGCTTAATACTGAGCGTACTGAGCTGCTAGATTATATTGTAGACAAAAAGTGCAGGCTAAAGAATATTTTGCAATTTTATACTCTCTAGATGAAGCCTATTATTGTGAAAAAAGGCAATAAATGTTAAAAATAAGATATTGATACTCTAGAGAGAGTTTATGACAGGAGCAATAAAATGTACAGATAGTGTAAGAACAGACTGAGAGGTCAATGGGGAAAGCACAGTCATACAGAGAAGCCATGCAAGACAGAAGCATTTTTTTGTGTGTTGTGTTTTGTTTTTTTTTCTCTATATAGGATTTAGCAGCTGAAAATAAGAACACAACACTGAGGCCACACTTCTCAGAGGGATTCAGCTTCTGAACTACCTGACTGACTGAGCCTCTCCTTTGAGCCCAATCTCCCGCACGACTGGAGCAGCTGGGTGCTGCCCACAGCATAGGGATATGGCTCCTGTGCCACTGGTTAGATAACTGCAAGCTGATACATCCTGTAATTATGTCTAGAGAGCATTTTGATTAAGCTTTACAGCAATCTCAAGCACATTTTGGAGGCATGCAGGACTTACCGGCAGGAAGCCTTCTGAGTGGAATAAATGAATTCACATTTTCCATGTATACAGTAGCCGTTGAAGCTTTCTGAACAAGGTATGTGGTTTCCAATGTAAATGTCTTCTCTTTGATCACTGGCGTCTTGAAAAGAAATGTACATAAACAATTACAAATGGCTGCACGATAGTCATTAAAAAATCTCAACCAAGAATA
The DNA here is from genome assembly GCF_964188355.1 of Buteo buteo. Taxonomy (NCBI): domain Eukaryota; kingdom Metazoa; phylum Chordata; class Aves; order Accipitriformes; family Accipitridae; genus Buteo; species Buteo buteo. Next base: position 9,469,754 of record NC_134173.1, on the reverse strand, counting down.
GCATATCCTTAAAAACTTGTAGTGAATAAAGGAATACAGAATAATAAAGGAAAGGCTTAAGGGTGAAGCTTCAGAGGCACCTACAGAGATTTGCTAGAATGTACTGCACTGAAAAATTATCCTCAGAGACAGCTACATATGCTTCTTATGTCAGGTTTCTCGAAAGGAGAAAAGTATTCATGACAGAAACAAGCCAATGCAGGAAGATCAGCAGAAGCCTTGTCAGTGGCATTGGGGCAAAGAGCTAATACATAGACACAGAGAGCGTTCTGCCATGTCTAAACAGAGGAAAAAAATCTGAAGGGTTAGAACGAAGCTGAACCACATTTTATGATTACTGGGTAGAATACAACTTGATGAAGCCCAGATCCGACTGGTACCACCAGTCGTTACAGCTGAAATCAAACACACTACAATAGTTGTCTTCCTCAGTGAAACGCTTTTATGGAGAGGGAACTTCAAAACATTGAAATGAGCTGAAAATACCCATTCCTTTGGGAAGTGTACTGGTTTTGGCTGGGATGGAGTTAACTTTCTAAATAGCAGTGTGTACGGTGCTGTGTTTTAGATTTCTGACAGAAACAGTGCTGAGAACACACCAGTGTTCTGGCTGTTGCTTGCACAGCATCACAGCTTTCTCTGCTTCTCCCCTCTGTGAGTCGGCTGGGGGTGGGCAAGAGCCTGGGAGGAGGTGCGGCCAGGACAGCTGACCCCAATTCACCAAAGGGATATTCCCTACCATGTGACATCATGCTGAGCAATAAAAACTGCGGTTTTGGTTTTTCCAAGGTAGCAGTTGCTCAGAGACCAGCTGGGCATCAGTCTGCTGGTGGGATGTTGCGAGTGATGGCTTTTACATTGCTTGTTGGTTTTTTTCCCCTTCACTTCTTAAACTGCCTTTATCTTGACCAATGAGTTTTTCTGGTTTTGCTCTCTCCTCCATCCTCCTGGGGGGAAGATGGGGCTGAGCAAGTGGCTGGTGGGCACTTAGTGGCTGGCCGGGTCAGCCCAGCACAGGAAGGCAGTCCCTTCTGCCCCAACGCCTTTTGTGCTTCTGTCATGTTACTAAAACTATCTAAAGCTGTGTACATTTTCAACCGTTCTTTCCCCAAAATTCTTCTGTAAAAAAGTCCTAAACACAGAAGTTGGTATTTCATAATGAACTTCTCTAAAGAGCAGGGATCTAAAGATGCGAGTGTTAATTGTGGAATTATGTTCATTTCCATGGCAATAGACTATAGCATCACAAATACAAGATTATAATAGACTGCAGGTGCAAAGCAAAAAGGGACTGTGAAGAAGAAATCTCTTATACAATTGCAGATATTTGAAATAACACCAGCAAGAAAGATAATGTATTTATACAAGAAAAAAAAGGCATGGTGCTGTTTTAGGTTTTCCCTGAACATTTTCCGGAATGTTTTCTAATTTGTTCCAGGAGAAAAAAAATAATCTAACTATTAGAGGTTTTAGATATAAGGAAGACTGTTGGATCAGGCTATGGTTCAAAGATACAGAAGACTTGATACAAGGGAAGAACATTGCCTAATACTGACAATACGTCCACCACTGCCCTGATGGAATGGACTATGTGGTAGCATGCCTAAGAGGAGAAAAGTGGGGATGTCTCATCCCAAAACTGTTGCCTCCCTCTCCTCCTCCAAGCAGTTAATTACTGTCACATCTGGTCTCAATCAAAGGCTAGTAATAAGCTACATACATATTAGTCTGCTCAGATAGCTGTGCCATGTCTGGTTTTAATGTATGTACTAATAGAGAATGTGAGGCCCCGCAAAAGATGCATCCCCTGAAAGGTGGTCAGATAGCCAGGGTCACCCAAGTCAGAGGCAAAACTTGTATTTAGCAAAGAGATGTTGTTAAATGCAGGACTTGATTAAAGCTAGTGTAAAACAGACATTTACCCACCTATTGATGGGACTCCGCCTGCTAGATTGCTTCAGAGCTTCAAAGTGCAAGATTTAACTGGTGTAGGAGCCTTGAAAGAGTGGCTGGATATAAGAGTTCAGATACTTCACCAGAAGCAAGAGGCATGCACAAAAACTGAAACTATCATGCTCATCTTGGTACAACAAAACCAGCAAGACAGATGAATCTGGGAAGAGAGACCTTTCTGATGTAACTTTAGGTAGCCACTTGCACTGCAGGAGAAGGAGACTGTCATGACTGTGGTTCTAGAGACTAGAAGGTAGTATACATTCAGAGAACAGGGTTTAACAAGAGTAACTCACAGGAATTTAAAGCAAAAGCAAACAGATAGAAGTGTGGACTGTTCTCTTATCCCGGAAGAAAAAGTCATTCAAAGTAGTTCACTTCAAGCTCTCGCTATTATAAAAAGACCAGACTACTGCATAGAAAAATTTCAAAACAATTTTTTTGCACAAGACATACTCCCTCTGTGCACATCGTTTGCCGAACTTGAGACTGCATAAGCTATATGCATTAATAATGATAATTATATACAATGTTTTTTGCACTAACTAGACTTCAAGGGCAATTAAAATGCAATGAATAAAAGGCTGTAACTTCTTCTGAATAGGAACCAAAAGTGGTGTTTCATTACATCACATAATAAGATGTATATTCCATTTGGTGCCTTTTGTGCCATTATAATGTAAATGAAGACTGACATTATATCATTCTAACTGGCACATCATATGGAGTGAAAATAAGAGAATTTGTGAAAAAAGAAAATTATATGGAGCTTTCTGGCTCTGAACGGCTTCTCAAGAAGAATACAAGGAATGAAAGCCATGGTGGGATGGCTTTACTCTGGGAGGCCATGGGAGTGCAAAACAAGTATAACGACAGAAAAAACTAAAGACCAGAGCTAACAGAGAAGATACCAACTCCTCACAAAAAAACCCTGCATTAAGACCAGTGCCAAGGAGAAAGAACAGAGAGTTATGGTTGTTAGTGGTTCCCTCCTGTGCGGAACAGAAGCACTCATTTACAGACCGGACCCTCTTTTCAGGGAAATTTCTGCCTCCCTGGGGCCCGAATTAGGGATATCACCACAGGACTAAACAGCTTAGTACAACCTTCAGACTACTATCCATTCCTCTTGTTTCACATGGGTACTAATGATGTAGCAACAAAGAGTCTGAGGTTGATCAAAAGAGATATCACACTGCTGTGACAAGCAGGTCTTGGAAATTCTTGAAGTTTGTAGGAGGTAACTTCTTGTCACAGGTACTCAGTGAGCCAACTAGGAAAGACGCCCTCCTAGGCTTGCTATTTGTGAATAGAGAAGGACTCGTGGGGGATGTGATGGTAGGTGTCTGTCTTGGCCGCAGTGATCATGAAATGGTTGAGTTTAAGATATTCAATGTAATGAGAAAAAAGGACAGCAGAGTTGCTACCCTGGACTTCTGAAGAGCAAACTTGAAGCTATTCAGGGAGCTGTTTAGGAGAGTACCCTGGGAATCTGCTTTTGAGGGTTTAAGAGTCCATGAGTGCTGGTCGGTTTTTAAGAAGCACCTTTTGGAAGCACAGGGACAGGCAATCCCATTGCGTTGCAAGTCAAACAAGCGGGGCAGAAGACCAGCTTGGCTGAACAGGGAATTCCTCATGGAGCTCAAGAGGAAAAAGAAACTGTATGATCTCTGGAAGCAAGGTCAGGCTTTGCAGGAAGATTGCAGAGCTGTGGTTCATATATGCAGGGAGAAGACATGAAAGGCCAAAGCTCAATTAGAGTTGAATCTGGCCAGTGTTGTGTCAGATAACAAGGAAGGCTTTTTAAAGTATGTTAATAGCAAGAGGAGGTCTAAAGAAAACATTGGACCAATACTTGTTGAAGATGGTCATCTGACTAATAGGGATGAACTAATTTGATGTCCTCCTATGAAGTCACCTGCCTAGTGGATGAAGGTGGGTGGATGTCGTTTTTCTGGATTTTAGTAAGGCTTTTGATACTGTCCCTCACAGCATCCTTCTGGACAAGTTGTCCAACTGTGGGATGAGCAGGTTCACGGTGCGCTGGATGAAGAACTGGCTGAATGGCAGGGCTCAGTGGGTTGTAGTGAGTGGGGCTTGCATCTGGCTGGCGACTGGTCACCAGTGGTGTTCCTCAGGGCTCAAATTCTAGGGCCAGTTCTGTTCAATATATTTTTCAATGACCTGGAGGCAGGAGTCGAATGCACCATTAGCAAGTTTGCTGATGATACCAAACTGGGAGGTGCTGTTGACTCTCTCGAGGGACAAGATGCCTTGCAGAGGGATCTAGATTGGAGCATTGGGCAATAATTAATGGGATGAAATTTAACAAGTCCAAATGCTGGATTCTGCACCTAGGATGGTGTAACACCAGGCACAAAGATAAATTGGGAGAGGAGTGGCCGGAGAGCATCCCTGCAGAAAGGGAACTGGGGGTGCTGGTCAACAGCAGGCTCAATATGAGTCAGCAGTGTGCCCTGGCAGCCAGGAGGGCAAACCGCGTCCTGGGGTGCATCAACCACAGCATAAGCAGCCGGTCAACAGAGATGATTAATCCTGCTGTATTCAGCATTGGTGCGGCCTCACCTTGAGTACTGTGTGCAGTTCTGGGCCCCACAATTTAAGAAGGATGTGAAGGTCCTTGAGTGCACCAGAGGTGACAGGGCTGGAAGGAATGTCCTATGAGGAGTGGCTAAGGACTTTGGGCTTGTCTAGTTTGGAGAAAAGGAGGCTGAGGGGCGACCTCATTGCTCTTTACAGCTTCCTGAGGAGGGGACGTGGAGAGGGAGGTGCTGTGCTCTTCTGCCTGGTATCCTGTGACAGGGCATGTGGGAATGGTTCAGTGCTGCACCAGGGGAGGTGTAGACGGGACATTAAGAAGCATTTCTTTGCCGAGAGCATGGTCAAATGTCGGAACAGGCTTCCCAGAGAGGCAGTTGATGCCCCAAGCCTTAACAACATGCCTTAGCTTTTAGTCAGCCCTGAAGTGGTCAGGCAGTTGGACTAGATGATTGTTGTAGGTCCCTTCCAACTGAAACAGTCTATTCTATTCTGTTCTGTTCTATTCTATTCTGTTCATGCTATTATTTGTGAGAGAAGAGGAGGAAAGGTTAACACCTATGAAGGTCTGCTCTTTGCCAATAACTTGAGAAAGACAGAGGTGTTTTGTCCTGGACAGCAACACTTTGAGCAAGAGCCATGACATACAGAAGCATATTTGTTCTGAGAATGCACCTAAGACACAGGGGCTACTACCAGATAAAATAACTGAGCAGAAAGTGAAACTCTGCCTTATTTCAGTTATACTAAGGCTATTAAAGGTAAGGTACGGTTCATATAGGTAAAACATTTTCAGCTGATGTGGTTCAGTGTATTAGTTTACTGAAAACATTTTAAAACAACCTAACAAATACAGAATCTGCCATTTTTTTCCAGAAGTTAACAGAAAAGATGGGGTCACAGGAGGGAGGCTTGTGTCATTTCATCAGGGATGTCACAGCTCGGTGTCTTCCAGTAAAATCATTTTCACAGCACTTGGGGGGAGTCTAATCCTATGACCGCTGCATAGGGTGGTAAGCAGCTGGGCACCTTAGAGGAATACAGCAGGTAAAACTCACAAATCATGCACATCTCCTCCTTGCCAGCCTTGCAACATGCTGTAAGAAAGAAAGTGCTCACAGGTCTGTCTCGGTTATAGAAATCAAAGCTGTAAGGCAGACAAGAAGGGATCTGCGTGCTCTATTTTCTCATCTTGTGAAACCATAATGAAACAGCACAAAGTCAGCACAGTACCTTTCACCTCTGGCCGATACTGCATGCCATCATCTTTCTTTCCAACTGCGTTTGTGTCTTCTGTTTCTAGATGATAAAAACATGCATGGATAGCTATTAGGAAATGCTTATTTCCAGACCACTATATGTATGTCATTGAGAAGCCAGAATAATTTTCAAAGAAGTATTTTAATTGCAGTAAAACTGGACACATTCCCACATTGCTCCTCCCGTACGACCAGGTTGGTAGCACACCTGGTCAGTAGCAGCCAGTAACCCCAGCATCCAGACCAACACATGGCACACCTCAAGCTGTAGGTTTTGAACTAAAAAACTTAGTCAGAATTTACATTTACCAGAAAAAAAAAATTAAGCCTACCCGAGCAGTGTCCAAGATGCCTGATGTCGATCTGCTCTTGCCTCAGACACGATGCTTCTCTAACAAAGCATGGATTGTTATAGGAACTTCCATCAGAAGCACATACAGGATTAAAACTGTATCCACTGCAGTCTATATTACATACACACCTGGTAATTTAAACATACAGCAAAACAAAATTGACATCCAGCAAACAAAAATTAAGTCATGTTGAGTCCTCAGTAAACACTGGCTCATACACTAACGCCAGGAGAGAAGATGCATGAAGATGCTGAAGAATTCATTGACATCTCAGGCTTCCAAGCAGAATGTATAAAATTATGAATAGGTGCTTCAGCGTGCTTTTTAACAATGTATTCATGCTTCTTGTAGTTTTACTATGATATCAATCTCATTGATTAACACCTGACAATTGATAACACATTGCTAGGAAGACTCACTACATTAATGTAACAGTTTGTGGTGTCTGTTCTCAAGTCTGAACAAAACCAGACAAATATTCTGCTTTTTGGGGGGTGTCAGGATCCCTGAGGGAAAAAAAAGAAAAGGATTTCCATTTCTGTTAAGCAGTAAAAGGAGTTTTTCTATTTCAGAAGCTGAATGAATGACATTCATTCACACCTTTGATAGTTAACAGTGGGTTGTTTATGTTGTATTTAAAACAGGATTATGCAACATGAATTATTTCATATTGCATCTAATTGACACTTTGGTTGTTTTAGACACAGCATTTTCCATATAATTTGCAACTAGGGATTGTAAAACGAAAGTGGGAAAAAATGAAGATTTAGAACGTAGCTGGTTCCTAATGACACAAATGTAGGAGAGCCAAAGACTTAGATAGGGCTATGACTTACCTGGTTTTGGTTAGTTTTGTTGCCCCAACAAAAAGTCCTGAAATTTTACATGTGTGCATGGCACAGGAAAACTTTCCAGCTTTCCAAGCCCCACCCCACTTGTTTATTTTAAACAATATTCTACTTTTTAACTGAACTTCTATTTTTGAATGAAAGTTTCTGTGTGTGTTTCACTTTGCTCTGCAAGCTCCACTCCGCCTCTGGACTGGGAAAAGTAAGGACTGTGGCCACAGAACGGTGGGCAAGGTGGGCACCAGGTCCAGGTCTCAATCAGGATGCTGTGAGAGCAGTAAGAGACGCTCTGCATCTTCTGAGGAGGTAGCAGTGGGCACGTGGTCCCCTCCTTGCCAGAAACCTCTACAGAGGGGGCACATGGCCTGACTGCTGGGAGCTGCTGCTAGCTTCATCTAGATTCACTCTTGTAAGACATGGGGTGGGGAAAAAAAAGCAAGCTACCAACTTGCCAGGTTTTTTGTGTTCTTTCCAGCTGTTCCAGATACAATTAAATGATTAAATAGACATACGTGTGCCTCAAGTTAGTAACAGGTCTTGCAGCAGAACCCAATTCCATGCTGCAGAAATACTGAAGATAGCCCGCGTAGCTTTCTCTCTCCCTCTTTTTCCATGAATACCTTTTGTTGCCTACATTTAAAGTTGATAATTTTGCCAGTAATATCTCATGCCTGTGAGCTTCAGTTTGTTGCTAGACAAAAGAACATCTCTAGGACAAACAGGTTTTTAAGTGCACCTACTGACAGAGAAAAACTGCCCCAGTAATGAGTCTCTACACATCTTAGGGACCTACCTCAAAGTACTCAAAAAGCTGCTAAATATCAATATGATGAACATAACAATAATTTTTCTTACTAGAAATGGTAATGGTTGTAAACCTTAGACCCAGGAAAGGAAGTACTATTTTGTTTACATGCTCCTACATGATTTTAAGCCTAATGAGGGGTTTATTAAGATTTACTATACGCAAATAAAAGGCTCACAGCTCAGCAGTTGTGCACTATTATTGACACAAATGAACCGAGAGCTAGTCCTATTTTGTACGACACTGGCTATGTGCGTACAGATACCTTCGCTCAGCCTTAGCACTCGGGAACCATCACGGCCTGCGTGCACCCATCCTTGTCATGTTTGAGCACATTTGTATATGTACCTCCAGACCAATTCCATCTGTATTTCTATGTCCAAACAGCTCTAAATCTGTCTGTAGTCACCATCCAAGGTCTGTAGCATCATAATTGCTGTTGCGTTTTGTCATTCCTGGTGACAAATAAGGTGAGTTTTGAAAATAATTTTTTCTTCCTCATGGTGACATTACAGGCTAAAGTTGCAACTGCTTGGAAACTGCTTACATTTTCATGCTTCACTGTGTTTAGATTTAACATGTAATGTTAAATGCTTACTTTCTTAGCATTGCCAAATTTTTGTTTTGGGGTTAGTTGTGAATTCCTGACCCAGTTTTTCTGATAAACACTCTCAGTCTTAGCTCTAACCATCTCTTCAACGTACAAAAATTTACTTTTATCATTTAAAATTTACATCCAAAAGTAGGAAAATAAAAAAAAAAAAACCCACAAAACTACAAAAGCATAAGTCCATAAGTGCTGGGGCAGCGTGAAGCAGCTGAAGCCCGCTGACCAGCTGCAACAGGGCTTGCAGCTGCTTTGCGTTGTCGGAGCAGGACAGAACGGGTGACTGCCAGGGGTGGGAGCGAGTGAGACACCAGCCTGCTGCCAGTCTGGATACTGGGATTTGCTGGAGGCTTGCAAGCACACCAAATCCCCGGTGGGGCTTCGCTGGCACGCCAGACCCCCACCAGCTGGCAGACATATGTGCCTTCCGCCCACAGGCGTGAGGGCTGCAGGCCCGCCAGATCTCCAGCGAGGCCCTCGCCGCCCAGACAGACCCAGCCAGCCGGTGGGACACCTGCCTGCTGCCCACCCATTCCCCCTGCTGCTCGTACACGTGCTCCCCAGGCACTGCGGCCTCGCGTAGGTCCTGACTGCCCTTCCCCGCAGGGAGATGGCGGTTTCCGCCCCGCCGTGGCTTGCTGTTGCCAGCCGTTGCCGGCCACGGTGCCTGGCAAAACCGACTGGGCATCCCCTGGTGTTTGTGTCCCTGGTCTCCAGGATCTGCCCCCTCTTCCAGGATCCACGCCGTCCCCCTTCCAGGCACCCTTCTTCCGTCCAAGGGCACTGGATTTTGGGACACGTCTCCTCTCCAGAGCCCAGGCCCTCGGTTTCCCAGTCTAAGCAGTCTATCTGCAGCAGTGCACTGCACCACCAGCCCCTGACTCTGTCTCATGGCTCTTTATTAACTGGAGGATTCAGGACGTGACACTTCTGTTCAGCCTGGTCATTACCCAAATTTACAACCAGTCTGTGCTGGTTGCAGCTCAGGAGTTCAAAAGTTCAATTCCAGACGTTCACCCTCCCACACACATCCGATTATCTGCCTGATGCCATTAGCTACTTCTCTGCCTACGACCATGACGCCAAATGGTACGTCTGGCCTTCACCTGGCCATTTAGTTACTGGCAGAGATGCTTCGACAGAGCCGTCTGGCATGTAAAAGCAGGTGGTTTAAGTATACCGTGGGATAATGAACAGCTGAACGGTACTGATGTACTTAAAAAAATTGAAATTACTATGCTTCATTATTCCAACGTAAAGGGCTGTGAAGCCTGTGAGAGGGCTGAAAGGGAGCAAGTTAAGGTGAGGACATGGCTGGGGCGTGATGCTCTGAAGGGAGCAAGGTCTCCACAGATGCAGTAGGGTGGCAGAGAGGGAGCCAGGAGCACACGTTAGAAACCCGTACCCGTCAGAGAGTCTGCGTGGGGTGCGGTGAAGTTGTCCTTGCTTACAGCCGCTTGGCACTAGACCCAAAATACAGCCAGCCCTGCGGGAAGCGCCAAATTGTGAGGTGGGAGCGGTGAAATGTGGGGAGTGCTGCTCTCGATAGAAAACATGAAACAAAAAGTTGTTTTTAACTGCTCGGTGTTTGTGAAGGAAGGTAAAACCGTGGGGGAGCAAGTTGCTGCTCTGATGCTGCACATCAAACACATCGAAACTGGCAGCTGAGTCCCTGCAAGAGGACAGGACCACCAGCACAGACTGAAACAAAAAAAGCAGCTCAGGAAAGTACTGGAAGATCCCTGAATGAACCCGCTATGAAATACTGAAAATATGTTACACCCTGAAGTCAAAGAGCTACAGAGGGCAGACAATAGCTTGATACTGAGGAGATGACAGAAAATCCAACCTCCTGAGAGGAATCGACTCCCCGCACCTGCCAGTTTGAGTCCTAAAGCCAGGCAGAAGTCAAAGCCCAAGACTACTAAGCACAACCCGCAGGGCTGAACCATTCCATGGACCATACAAGCAGCACATGAAGTATGGGAGAAGACCCAGCAGTGTTAATGAGCTAAAAGTGGGGCCTCAAAAGGCAGAAATCTTATCAGGGGCTTTTGCGGGCAGGAGAGCCTGTGTGAGGCTCCGTGGACTGTGGGCTTTGTTTTTACTCACAGCTGGACTGAAATTGGATGCAGAATTGAAGTCCCATATTGTAATCTGTTCCCTGACAAGTCCCACTTACGCTGGGAAGAGAGTACGAAGAGAGTCGAGGACAACACAGAGAGCTGCCGTACTGGGTTGGTGTGGTGAGGTTTTGGTAGCAGGGGAGGGGGTAGTCATCAGCGACAGCGGTAGTGCCTCTGGGAGAACAGATTTAAGAAGGGGAACTTGCATCACGGGAGGAGATTGGAATGTGAGAGGAACCCCTCTGCAGATACCGAGGTCAGTGAGGAAGGAGGGGGAGGAGGAGCGCCGGAGGAAGGGATGCCCCTGCCGCCCGTGGTGAGATGGCAGGCTTTCCACCCCCCCAGTCCATGGAGGGGAGCGGGGGAGCAGAAGCCCACCTGCAGCCCATGGAAGACCCCATGCCGGAGCAGGTGGGTGACCAAAGGAGGCTGTGACTCCATGGGAAAGCCTGCGCTGGAGCCGTTTGTGCCTGAAGGACTGCAGCCCGTGGAAGGGACCCATGCTGGAGAAGTTTGTGAAGGACTGCAACCTGTGGGAAGGACCCAAGCTGGAGAAGTTTGTGGAGAACTGTCTCCCATGGGAGGGACCCCACACTGGAGCAGGGGAAGAGTGAGGAGTCCTCCCCCTGAGGAGGAAGGAGCAGCAGAGACAATGTGTGAGGAACTGACCCCAACCCCATTCCCCGTCCCCCTGCGCTGCTGGGGGGGAGGAGGGAGAGAAAACTGGGAGAGGAGTTGAGCCGGGAAGGAGGGAGGGGTGGCGGGAAGGTGTTCTAAGGTTAGGTTTTACTTGTCATTATCCTGTTTTGATTTGATTGGTAATAAATTAAATTGATTTTGGTTTTTTCCCAAGATGAGTCTGGTTTTTGCCTGTGACCATAATTGGTGAGTGATTCCCTCCCTGTCCTTGTCTCAACCCATGAGCATTTAGTTATATTTTCTCCTCCCCATCCCACCACAGGGGAGGAGTGAGCGAGCGGCTTCATGGGGCTTTGTTGCCAGCTGGGCTTAAACTACGACAGCTGCTCAGGAAGGGAGGGCAGGGAAAACTTGAGATCATGACGAGGGAGGAGGGATTTGTGGGAGGAGCAAGAGAGGGGCACCCAGGAGGAGAGAGTATAGACCCTAACTGTAAAATCTCTAATATTCCACCTTTTAAGCACTCAATTCTCACTTCTGCCTTAGGTCCCACCAGCACTGCATCCATGTACAGCAGTCCACGAGAGCAGTGCCACATGCAGCTCCCTGAGCGCAGCCGTGCAGCTACGGAGACTTTCCAGCACGACTTGGGCTGAATGACTGATGAACGGCAGCCCTGCTGTGACGCTGGACTCCTCTGGCCACTGGCCCGCTATGGGCACTAGCCTGAAAACTTAGTTTCAGGAGCAAAGAGATGCAAAGGTTTTGATCATATTTCTAAATTCACATACCTGGCATAAAAATATTAGGCTACACAATTAGAGATATAATATAATAATATGCAACAGAAGATGATTTTATAAATCAGGAAGCATTGGAAAGCTTCTATCAGCAAGATTTAGGTTAGGATTTTAATCCATATAAAAAAAGGTATTTTGAACAGAATTTTCCACCTTACTTCTACTCACTTTTAAAATGTATTAAAACACTACCCTGCATTTGTTGAGACAACATCACAGCTTTGATTCTAGCTTTAAATATTTTGAACACTGATTTTTAGGTAACATTTTCGTTCTATTCCTTATAGAAAAGAACAGAAGCAAGATGCATTTTCATCCCTAATCACCAGTAGACATAAAAATGAGGTGTGCTGTAAGACTGTGCTTTCTGCTGTGAGCAGGTAGGTGCACACTGAAATTACAGTGTACCAAAATGGCTGGTTTGCAATAAAAAAAAAGTAAAAAAAAAAAAAAAAAGAATATAATAGTACCTATCACACTATCACACAACCACAACAGTATTTGTAATAATAGGAAACTACTCAGATATAGAAACTTAATTTCTTATGTGAGAAATTAACTATCTAGAACATCTTAAAAACTGCTATTTTGACCCCTCAGTATATTTTCACAAATGCTAAATGCTGGTCTGAGTTTGGATGGCTGACACAATCCAAGGAGATGACAGCATGTGATGATGTCAGTCATAAATAACTGCAGAACAAAATCTTGTATTTAAGCTTCTAGTGTGGAAAACCTGAGGTTCAAACCCAGGCCTGAGTTGCTTCCATGCTGCAAGCAGACCAGGAAAGTGAATATGGGACAACCACAGCTGAGCAGCCAGCCCTGACTCCTGGGGTCACACGTGAGAAGTCTCCTGGGTAGGCAGCACAGAAGCTTAAGTCCTGTTTCTCAGGCAAATATTGCTCTGACAGGTATGTTTATTCCTCAGGAGTGACCCTACAAGAGAATCAGGAAGCATCTTGGGAAAGAAAACTTGGAATCATGCAAATTTTCACAAAGAAAAAAGTAATTCTTTTGAAAGCTTGCAAAACAAAAATGCCAGTGTACTTTTAAACATCATAGTATCTTTCTCCTAGCTCTCAATTATTTACTGCTATTTGGAGTAATGTCCAGGAACAATTGCCTGAGGTCCAGCAGTGGTGCAAGCATAAATCGTTATCTGAAGCTGATCTTGACCTGCTAAAAGTGAGGATAAGCACAGCAAAGTCTGCATCAACCCCCCAAACCCCCCCAACCCTACAAGAAAAGGCTTCTCTGTTCCCCCAGTTGCTTTTTAAAAGTGCCAGTTTTCCCTCAGGCTTGCCAAAGCCACGCCATGCTGGGTAAATCAATCATCACATTCCAATACAAGTCAAGACTCTGGCAAAGTCTTAGCCCTACTACTGATACTGCATGTTTTGCCACCGTCGCTTGGAGCTGAGTGAGGACTCCACAGCTTGAGCCCCACCGCAGCTCTGCTGTTGGCTTTTCTATATGTTTGACAAACATGATCCTGCTTCATGCCCCATGAAAATAAAGAAAAACTACCAGCTGGTGCCTTCAGCCTGATGTGTGGCTGCTCAGCACAGCCTTCAGAAGAAAGGAGTTAGTCACTTAAGGAAAAGTCACTTAACAGAATCGTGTATTAACGACATCGTAAAAGTGCTTGATGCTTCATACCAGAAAGAAGTGAATGAGTGGTTCGAGTTTTTGCTGTAACAGCTTGTTGTAAAAGTCACACTGGAATAAAAGGAGTCAGAGCACTATATGAGTTTTTTTCATGATAACCTTCTTATTGGTTTTAACCAAAAGGATTGAAACAGGTAGTTAATTCTCCAAGTTGATGTCTTGCTGGAGAGGGTTGCTGCTCAGTGTCCTCAACAGATCTTTTCTCTCGCTTAGCCCTGGAAAGTCAACAGGATGTATTCAGGTGTTTTCCTGATGCACTAGGGTATACAGAAAAAAAACCCTTCATTTTGTCCCCTGTCATCAGAGAGTCGACATCCTAAGAAAAAAGGCACCAGCTTGGTGTGACAACGTGCTTTTAGAAGTTGCATGCGTATCGTTCATTAACACCATTAGTTAAACAGAAAAGCATTTGAATCTCAGGAAAGTACAAAGTGCTATAATTAAACCAAACAAATTTTTTAGGTGGTTTTAATAAATAAGAAACGAGAATGTACAAGTCATTTATTAGGGGCTACTAGGTGTAACAAAGAAAACGTGTTTAGTAAAATGATGTGACACATTTGAAACGAGCTCAGGCTGTAAGAGTACTTGCTGCTATCAGTAAATTAATTAGATCCCCAGAGATCAGAACACATTTCAAGGCTCCTTTTTGTTTTCAGGCTTCAAGGTGTACGTGGTTTGTTGGAAGTTCTGCGTGCTTAAAAACCACAGTAGATTCAAAGAAAAGAGAGGAAGAAAAGGAAAGGAAAAGCAGATTTGTGGAGTGGGCTTGGCTACTGAGAGAGGCTGGCATTTCCAACCAACAGATCAGGCTGCTGCATTTGTGCCCATGTGGGATTTGCTCACAAATGTATTTTTCTGGCCTGGCCTCACAGAGAGTGCTGCTTGCTACCCCTTCCCAGTAGCCGACAGCAACAGTAAGCTTTCTCAGGTAGTCGCCTATTTATCGGCACATCTGCTTACAAATGTAAAATGGAAACACTAGAATAAAACAAAGTGTTTGAAATGCACACAGATGGATAAGGGTATGCTTGATGGAATAAATTTAGGTGAATTGAAATAGCAGGGGTGTTGCAATTGCAGTTAAGAAGATAACCATGTCAAATGAAGGATTACCTTTCATTTGATGTTTCTTCCCTTGTGTGCAGTTCTTCCCAGATGAAACCTGAACTAAGAAAATCTGGATTTCAAAGTGATTCTCTACCTATTCGACTAGAGCTGAATCTTCATTAGGTTTTTTCGCATCTTTTTAAAAATCCCTTTTGACTAGAGCTGAATCTTCATTAGTTTTTTCTGCATCTTTTTAAAAATCCCTTTATAGCACAAGAAAAGTAGATTTCAATTCTACAAGCTTTTCTGTGCCCTGCCTGAACACCCTCTCGGTCTTTACTTCTGCCCAGCAATGCAGAACACCTTTTAAATATCATAAGCTTCAGCTACTTTCCAGCCATCCCTTCACTCCCTTTTCTAATTTCATGGCATGGCTCTCTCTGACCACTGTAGAAATTTAGTCCTTACCCGCAGTGAGCTTCTAGCAGCATACATGGTGAATGGATGCTTGCTCCGACAAGAGCAACCTAACCCTCCCTCCACCTTTGAATAACAGAAACCTTCTGGTTGTGACTTGGCACACACTGCTGCAAAAATCGTTAAAAAAATACATTAAAAAAACAGGCCTGGATTATTATCCATCTAGGATCTATTCAATTTCTTAGTAGTCCATATAATGAAAAGACCATTATACTATTCCTTTCGTATCAGGATTTCCTATCGTCCAATTTTACATAATTCAGTAATCCCATGACACAATCATAAATCCCTTGTTTAGGTTGATTTCCTCTATTGTTTGTGTCTGTGTGTTTTGCTTTACACACAGATACTTAGGATTTTTTTCTGCTGGACCAGAAAGCTGTGAATTGCATTTACACAGAATTAAGATACCCTTCCTTATGAATAACTACATACGATATCATACCTTAAAAAGGTAAAAAAAAAAAAAAAAAAAGAAGTTGGCTATGGTAAATGTGTGAAAAAGTGGTCAAAAGAGGCAAATATAAACCAGCATGCCATACTTCAAACAGACCAAATCTTTCCCTGGAAGACAAATTAGACAGACAAGGCAGAGACTGGGACTTTAAAATATCCATATTGGTATTTCTAAATGTTAATACTTATACTTCTGAATTTCTGATTGGGCCAATGTGAAAACAGATATTACGTAAATTATAGGCGAGTTGAATCTATATGTTGCTGAGACACATTTTCTTTCCAAAGGAAATCTTGTAAAATGTTAATCTCGAAAGGTCTACTTGGGGATGAGTTGTCAATCTTTCTTGAAAATCTACATTATGAGTCAAAACAGATCTTTGACAGCATAGTACACTTATTAAAAAAAGACTGAATGTGCTCAGAATCTCATTTCCATATTTCATCTGTTAAAAAACAAAATTTAGGTAAAACTGAGAACATGACACATTTGAACTTTTACAGTGAGGCTATTTTTAAGTTAATGATTTCCTTACCAAAGGCCAAAAAAAAAAAAAAAAATAAAAAATTGTATTTTAAACTGAATTAATGAAGTTTATTCCAGCCATTTAGGGACCGAAGGAAGGTTGTTACTGAGCATAAGATGGAGTACAAGCTGATCACTCAAGTGGGGGCCTTGACAAGGTGGAGGAACCTCCTAAAGTCTGAAGATGAAGGGAAAGCCACAGGACAGACTGGGGGTGGACTGGCAGGGGAGAAGCCCTGCAGAAGACGACCTGAGGGTCCAAGGGAGCAGCAGGCTGGTGGGCTGCATCACCAAAGGGTTGCCAGCAGAGCAAGGGAAATGACTGTTACCCTCCACTTGGCACTCGTGAGGTCCCATCTGGAGTACTCTGTCCAGTTTTGGGACCCCCCCAGTAACAGCAAACACTTGGAGAAACTGGAGAGGGTCTGGTGGCGAGCCACTGCGATGGGTAGAGGGCTGGAGCATGTGCTGTGTAAGGAATGGCTGGGGGCACTGGGCTTGTTCAGCCTGGAGAAGAGGAGGCTAAGGAGGTGACTGATTACTGTCACTGGCAATCTAAGAGGGGTTATCGAGAAGACAAGAGGGAGGCTCTTCTCAGAGGTGCACCGTGTAGGGGCAAGCCGTGGCGAGATAAATTCTGATTGAATGCAAGGAGATTATTCCTCAAAGTGAGAGCAACTCAGCCCTTGAACAGATGCCCAGATGTCAAATCTCCCTTCACGGAGGTGGTCAGAGCTCTCCTGGAGAAGCCCTTGAGCCACCTGAATGAACCATCCCTGGTTGCAGTGCAGGGTCAGAGCCTGGACCAGACAAACCCCTAGAGATCCCTTCCAACCTGAATTATTCTACAGTTCATTATTTCATTCTGGGTTACAGAAGTTACAACATACTCTAATATGCTTTTTAAGGCAACATTCCTTCCGACACTTACTAGATGCTGGCATGTTGTTTTAGTCGGGTGTCTAGCAGTGCTTTGGCATGCAAGACGAAAGAGACGCTCCACACAGAACAGTGCAAGAGCAGAGGATATAACTCTTCATAAGCAATACTACTTTTTATGTTGCAAAGATACTTCACATTTGAAGAAAAAATGTGAGAGGAAACCCCTACCCTTCAATTGATTCAGCATATTTTAAGTGTTAAAATTAAATTAGTATAAATATATATTATTTATATTTACTATAAATATAATATATATTCTTTATATTTAATAAATAAGTATTAAAATATTCTCCCTTACCCTGAGCATGAATTTTGGTATGTGTAAGAAGAAACTTGTGGAAAAAAATGACGAGATAATACTAAGAAGCCTTAAAAAAACATATGGAAATTAGAACCATTTGAAAACTGAAGTCTTATGAAGAAATATATATACTTAAGAGCCCACCTTTTAATCACAATATCAAAAAACCCCAAATAAACAAGTAAGTTTATATTATCAATTTCTTTGCCAGTGCTGCAGGTGGCTATCGTAAAGAAAAAAAAAAAAAGTTATTCAGCTCTCAAAAGACTGTAAATAATAATTTCACTTTCAAACATATGCAGTAAACTGAGGCATCATGTTGTTTAGAAGCTTTATAAAAATTGCACTGAACATTATTTATCTGAGTTTAAGAAATTCACTTTGAGTCCTTAATAGCCACAATAATATTACAAATATTTATATACATTGCTTTCATTGAAGAAAGAGTTGATTTAAGTGCTACACTGATGAAAATGATTTTACAACCACATCTGTTTTCATTTGTTTTGCATTCATGCTGTATTATTTTAAGTGTTTCAATATTATCAGTATACTATCTTCTGGCTGTGCACTGATAGGAGGATCTGTTTATCACACGAACAATCAGTAGAACTGAAAAGTCCGGTGTGTGCTAAGAAAAAACTGCAGTCTGGATACCCCAGAGTATATCAACAGCAAACTGTATGTGTTTGGGTTGGTGCCCTGCGGGATTTACCCCATCAGCTCTAGGTGGCCCCAAGCTTTGTGCTGCCACCTCCATCTCCACTTCTCAACCCAACTGCATTTCCAATACAAAATTCCAGCAGAAAACTCACAACCACCCTCAGACTGCCTATGTCTTTAGGCTTCTGGCCAGTTTCCCACACAAAAGTTTAAATTTGTCAACCTCTCGTGTACTTTTTCATTCCCCTGCCACACGTTTTGCACCATTATGTGTAATACGTTGCCTTTTCAACACAGCGGAGGAAGGTTCTGGCCAGAGAGACATTTTGATGGGCAGGGTAGAAAGGGAGGTACTGACTGATTGGTTTCAGGCAGCAACTTTTCCCGTGACATATACAACCTATGTTTCAGTTTTGTCATTACAGGCAAAAAACCATCACAGCCAATCCATGTGAAACCTGTTGTCTGCATCCTGATACCAGAGACCTACAGAAAACTGCTGTACGGACAGTAGGGCATAGTATGCGTTTATGCAACTTAAGACTAATGCATCCACAAGTGATCTTCTATGCTCTTAAAAGGCCTGCCCATAAACTAACAAGTCTTTAAAATACTTATAAGTTGTATGAGAAAAGAAATGGAGAAATGCATTTCTGTGATGTTTCCTCAACCTGATTCCTTTTTTCATTTACATAAAGAAATAATGTACTTATTTCCATACAGTCGAACATCAATTTTCTAAGTATGGCATGCTATTTATGACAACCATCTCCTCTGACTTTATTTCTTTGCCTCAATCAGTCCACTTAAAATCAACACTGAAATTTTTTTCAGAGGCTGTGGAAATTAGAAAGTTGTTTATATTTTTGCATTCAATTTACTATGCATTGTAACCACTTCTGGTTTAGATAGATAATGTTTCTGGGAAATCAAACAAAATGAAGATACAAATCTAAAACTCTGTGCAAAGCCTGAATTCTTCAGACTATGTGTGATCTTGTGTAATAAAAGCATATGTAGCAACTTTGATCAGAGACAGCCATAATGCTTCAATGCCAAGCATGAAAACTAAAAATTCGTAACTTTTTCAGAGGGGAAAATAGAATTTAAGAGCAACAAAAAATTAACATCACTAACTTGTAACATGGAGTGCATCTCAGCTATGTACAACTGAACTTGTATAAATTGAATTTTAAAAAGCACCAAGATTTGGTAACTACACAGAATCATGGAATAATTTAGGCTTGATGGGATATGTAGAGGTCACCTAGTCCAAGCCCCTGCTCAAAGCTGGCCTAGGGCTGTGTCTGATCAAGTTCAGACCATCTCCATGGATGGAAACTCTACTGCCTCACCAGACACCTTGTTCCAGTGTCTGACCACCCTCACGGGGGAAACATTTTCCATTATGTCAAATCAGAATTTCCCATGCTCTAACACATGCCCATTGCCCCTCATGCTATCACTGTGCACCTCTGAGAAGAAAGGACTTGCTTAGACATCAGCAAGTCCAACTCTAAAAACAAGAAAACGTCAAGTGGTCTTGCTCCTGCTTCTTTGTTGCAAGAATCACCCTACAGTTTTCACTGAAACTATCAGGTACCATCTTTTTTTGTATAGGATTCCTGCATCTTTCCAGGCCCAAAAGACGAACCACAGTCCATATGGAATAAAACTGTCTTTAGCAGGTTCTTTCCACTGTTGGGGGAAAATCTGCCTGTTCTATGCTCCAGGCTGCTGTCGCTGGCCTTCTGGCATGCCCTGAGATTTCTCATTAATGCCAGCTCATTTACCTCAAACCACTTAACAGTTTGTGGCATGGATGTCTCCCCTTCCACCAATTCACTGATCATTTTATCTGTAATTTAGTTTCTCTACTCATAAAACAGGAGTACAGATACGGTTTTGCTTCTCAAGAGCACTTGGAGCAGAAGGAGCTGATGTTTGTAAGGTCTCAGGTTGCACAGCTTGGAAAAGAGGATGAAAAAATGCATAATTGTATATTTACTGTAAGTATTAGCATCTCATGAATATGGCTTGAGGTTATCTACTGGACATAAGGAGACAGTTCAGCTAATTCATTCAGTTACTATCATGAAGCAAAATCCTCTTAAAACACCTTCTGTAATCACATGGATCACTTAATACAGTATTTTAACATCACAAAGTGCAAGCAAGGGCTATCCAGGCCTAAGAAGTCTACTTGAACAGAACTACATGTACTTTTTGCTTGTGGTTCAGTAGACATTACCCCACTATCCATAAAAGTTACAGTCACCATTCTCGTGCTTTAAAAAGGAAAATCAAGACACAATATTTTTACGAAATTAGGGCATTCGTGTGATTTGCTAGAACTAGGGGTGATAGTGTTTGTAATATGGTGCAAAATTGAATTAAATAATAAAATGAACCTATCAGTGTTTATACAAGTCTGATGAAAGGTACTTGTGCTGCCAATAATTTTATATATCATGATATAATTTTATGCCATTAAAAAACATGTTGAAACCCAACAGGAAAGGGAGTAAAAATAAGATGTAAAATGCATTCTTAAGGGGTGCTCTACTAGAGTTTCCCAAACAGAAGATTTCAATCTTATCTTGTTTCTGCCAGGTGAATAACTGTTGTGATTTTAGGAAAAAAAGAAGCCAGCTCCTAACTTCTACTTAAGCAAGTCTGTGACTTTCTATGTGACTTGTCAAAATTAACTTTGTGAAGGCAATCTGTGTTAACAGAGCCTGATTTAATCTAAGTCTAAACAGACAGTGAATATCACTAAAGCCTATTATAATGGTCAAAGGTACTGGGGAAAAAAAAAGAAATTAAATTATTTAAGTTGGAAAACTGACAAAATTGAAAAAATTATCTGATAGATTGTGACCAACCCTCATGGGAATAGTTTCTAACTTTTGAGTATTTTCTACACAAAAATTTTTGTTTCCACATATTTTTTTAATAAGGACTAATCAAAGAAATCTTAGAGGCAAGAGAGCGCTTCCCTCCCGTTGTCAAGAAGTGGGAGCATGGCTTCATTTTATGTGAGTAGGATGTAGAGAATAAATCTTCTGCTCTCCTCAACTTTATCCTAAACTCTCTTATAGATACTGAATAGCCACAGGAATGCCAGCTCTATGAGTACAGAATGAATAGGCAAGCTTTTACTGAAGTTGAATGCTTCAGGATTTATTTTCCAAAGCCAAGAGCACATCTCAGTGCATATAACAAGCAAATCTATACCCATCTTGCTAGTCATAAATGAAACAGACCAAGGCAATATTGCAGAAAATTATTAGTATTACAAAGAACAGCTACAGCTCATTTGTCTCTCTAGAAAAGAGCAAGCCTACTTTGGTTCTATGACATTTTATGAAATGTGAAGTATCATGCTAGTATTCATGAGTAATATTACCATTTTGGTTTCCCTTGTACACTATGATTTAATCTTGAATACACATCTTGAATATTAGTGCTAAGCTGCTTTACTGCCTGAGATGTCTTCATGCTGATATTCCATAATAAAATCTTGTGCAATTAAGACACATTTCAACAAGAAGTGGATTCCAGCTGGAAGACAGGAGAAGGGAGAGCAATGCTCCCCTTGATTAGCGATGATCAGGCACTGTTATTCTGAGATGCTGTTCCCTCCACGTATACAAAAACGTACCATTTGCACATCTTTTGAACATCTTCACGCGCTGCCTCTGCAGCTGCCACCCCAGTACCTGCCATCAGCCCAGACTCTAGTTAAGCTTCTTCCATACTGCTGGCCACTGCCAGGACAACAACTGTGGGAAAACAAAGCCCCATCAATTAGAGGGGACTTCTTTTACCTCCTAACAAACCTTAATGCCTCATGGGGCTGTCTAAAGGACCCCCTTCCTCCATGATGTCTCTGCCCCTTCTGACAGCCACACAGTGCCTGGACAGCCAGGGTATACTCTAACCATCAAGCACCTTAAGTAGGGAAATTTGGTGCATCTGCTTCTGCATTATGGATTGTCTTTAAAATCTTGATCATTCGTTTTGAGCTTTGACGAGCAGCTGATACTTTTCATCAGTTTTCCCCTGGGTGCATCTGAGAGGTCAAATGGCACACGGAGTTTGGAAGGAGTGACTGGATCAGGTCAGCAGTTCAACTAAATGTTTAAGTCCCAGCTTTGCACTGGTAGAAACAACTGCCTGTAATACTTCATGAACAAGCAGAACATAGCAAAAAAAATATCTCAGGGATGAATTAATCAGTATTTCTTTTGCATTCCTGTTTGGTTTTGTTTTGGTTTTTTTTTTTTGTTTTTTTTTTTTTCCAGGATAAAACAAATCAAGGTCCTTTGAAAAATATCTGATAAAGATTCTCCAATATACTACTTTGTTGTTTTCTCCCCTTACCTTGCAGCTGCAGATGGTTTGCTCTTCACAGACACACATCAAACTCATTATTACTGGAGAGCATTAAAGCTTCAATTAGTAAGTACAAACACAGTCAAGCAGATGATCATGTACTTTCTTTTTAACATTTTTCCCCCTTTTCTTCAGTGATATTGTTAAGGAAAACTTATTACTTACCCAACATTTTCTGCATCTTCATCACACTCAGCCCTATATTTGCAAACTCCACATTTTGAGTGTTTTCTCTGAACTTCTGTCCCAGATCCTTCATACTCTAAAAAAAATGAGGTATTGTTAACAGAAAGTATGATTTTAATATTAAGCTCTGATTTTGCTTACCTAAATCCATTTGCCTTCAGGTATATTGTCAACATGAATTTATCATATACTGAAGCTATTAACCTTAATAGTGCTCCCTTTTTCAAAATCAGGCAATTGGAGGTTGGTAGAACTGTACCAGTGACAAAAAAAGCATCCCTGAAAACACTAATGCTTCATTGATTGACTCTTGCTTTATTCTTATTTCAGTGATTTGTATCTATTCTCGCCCCACCAGACACACAACCAGCATTGACAGGTGTCCCAGTCACATTTACTCTTAATTGGCACTGATAATGTATAAACCCTGTGCCTTTTAATGTCCTTGAATATTAGGTAGTGGGGATTTGAATGCTATTTTCTGTGACAGTCTTTAATTACAGATATCCTCATGCAAGGTTACTGCTTGCATTTTTCCCCCTTTTTGATTCCCGACAATAGAACTAGACTGTGCTGCTATCTCATACATCTATTGTATATTTTCCAGATTACTCTCTTTAGTTGTACAAGACAAAAAGAAAAAAAAGTCATCTTAACAGGAAACTGGTAGAAATGCTATGTATCCTAAAAAGTAAAACTAGTATCTCAAATAGTCTAACCCTAAAAACATCTGCACCAATCTTACTGCTGACATGGACATCAAAACTCTTCACCAAGTAAAAGAGAAATAAACTATACTCTTACTGTTTCACTACCATTAGTTACTCCTCTTTTTTATTTTAACAGTGATAAGGGAGAGCTAGATATTTGAAAAGAAGGAAAAGAACCATAGAAATCTGCAGAGGGAGTTGAGAACCATTTAACAAATTGCAGTATCGTGGTGGTGTACGGCTGACTACACAAGGCTGTCGGATGGAAAGAGATCAAAGTGATTCCTTTCCTCATAGCAGCTTTATGTGCTGTAGCAACAGCAAATCAAACACCACCAATTAAACAGCTGCATTTACATTCTTTAAATGTAAATAGGAAAAAGAAATCCACAACAGTCCTTCCTAATTTTCCTGGATCTTGGCTGAAGGGAATCTCTCCCTCCTACCTGTGGGGCTGTGCTTTCATGAAGAATAGTGCAGGTGAGCCTCTCAAATTAACTTCTGTCTAAAGCATGCTGTGCATTTTTCAGAGATTAATACACGTCAAACTTTAGTACAAAATTCCCACTGTAGAAATTCTATCAGCACTCTATTAAGTTGCAGTAGAGGTCATTTGCTTTTATCTTTACAAATGTACACCTTATTTGATTTTTCCTTCTTTCTAGATACCACATTCCTATGCCTGTGTTTGCCAACCTAAAGTGTCAGATTTCACTTTTCCATGCCAGTAAATGATCCCCTACAGTTTGAAAAGGTTAAAAGAATAGCACTGTTCATGGCTTTCATTCGCGGTATTTCCACTTCTTTTGCTGTTCTTATGATCCTCGACACCCCCAGCATGTTAACACCCTCAGGAGTTATGGGTACAAGAGCTGGACACACTGCTCCAGAAGAGTTGTCATCAAAGCCAAATACCATCTATGATATTCTTCAGTTAAAACATCCAACAATCATATTAATTTTGGGCCATTTTTCTGCACTGACCATTATTATTCACATTCACTTTATTATCCACCTTATTCCCCAATTTCAGGGTCATCAGTCTGTAGGAGAGAGGCTGACATTGAGGAAAAATCACCTAGATCCTGGACTTGCTACATATAACCCTGTCGTCAGACATTAAAATCCCACCTGTTTGTGCATACTGTTAGCTCAGCGACCTGTCCTCTGTCATCCAGACCAAATCAGTACTGACTGGTTTGCTCCCAGGTCACCAGTGGAAGGAGTCATGAGGCCAAGAAAAATCCCTAGAAATGCCCTCATTTTGTAACGATTCCTTAACATTTAACAATCCATTGATTGGCAATATTTTTGCACATTAGATGTGCACTGTGTGGATGTTGTGCCCTCTAGTTACTTAGACTTGTATGAGAGATTGCCTGTGAGAAAGGTTATGGTTTTGATGTGGTACACTTACATAAAATGTTCTGTGGTACAAATGCCTTTCTTGGAAAAATAAGTTTAGAAAAAAGGTAAATTTCTCAATAAAGGTTTTCCATTAACCTATGATGACTGGCATTAAGTGTTTTCCCCTTCCTTAATTCTGTACTCAGTTGATTCTTCCTCCTTCTATTCCACCGCTTTGCTTCTGATGGATGCCAGAATGAGAGGCTGTAGCCACCCCAATCACCACATTTATCTTTTCTCAAAATATTTGTACATTATTTTTCATTGTTCTACTGAAGAAAAAGAGACAAAAAGAAGTCATTGTCAGCCCAGAGAATTCTTCACCACCCATTTTTAAAGCTTTCAGGTGCAAACCAGCCAGACCTGCTGGTTACAAAACACCCGTCTTCAACATTTGGTGCTTAATATCCTTCTGCAGTACTGCTAGCATGGAAAATATTTCATCATATCCTATATATACTATCTGACTTGACTGCAAATACAACCAGAATGGTTTACAGAGCACTTTCGCTGCACTATTAGCATTTCAATTTTGTAATGGAGCAAAAGAAGCAACACGTACAGACATGCACACGCACACCCTTCCTCATGGGCTTTAGTTCTGCTCCCTGTGAATGCCCCGACACCTTTTCATTTTCATAAACAGTAGTCCGCAACTACTTGTTCATTGGTTCTGTATGCTAGCCAGTGTAAACTTCACTCTCTCTCTCCTTTCCTCCTCCCCTAAAATTGCTTTCTCTATCTTTTTAAATTAGGTTTGTTTTAGAAAATGTGTGGCCTTTTTTTCTTGATCAGGACTTGCTGGACCTCACGTATATAGAATTATTTATCTGTACTGTGTTTTGTTTGCATATAATAAATATGTGCAAGTCAAGAACACCTGCACCTCAGGTACTAATAATTTACACCTGTCAGGATGAGGTGTAATACAGATGAATGTGTATTGATGCAACATTTCCAAGTTAGGCAACAGTAATCTGTAAATTTTAGAAGCTTCTTTCATCACTAGCTGCATGATGTTTTAGTACTAGCAGCATGAGACACTGCATATAATTTAGACTGAAGTCCTTCAAGAAAACAGAGCTTTTCCCGCCCATACAGAATAGATGAATACTGTTTTTCAGCCTGAATTGGTAGCAGACATTTTCAGTACTCCACTTGTGTGCTGTTAAAATAAGTTAACCCATTAATATTTGACAGCATAAGTTTCTCTGGCGCAAATGTCTCCAAACTGGCAATGCATCCCTTGATAGATTGCCCCTCCCTTCTCCTTTCTCCCCCACATTTGATTGTTCCTAAATAGGTTATAGCCATTAATTTTAATATTCCAATCAATCAGATCTTCCCAGCAGGCTTCAGTAATATCAATTAGGTCAAAATATGCTCCCAGATAAGCAATTCAAGCTCCTCTTGTTTATTATGCAGGCTTCTAATGTTGATGTATAGAAGATTACAGAATTTCTTCTCCTCACTTTCGTTGGTATCTTGATTAATTCTGTTCTTTGACATCTTAATTTCATGTTGAGTGAAAGCTCATTTTCCCTCTTTTCAGCTTCCTCTCATGTTTCAGGGCAGCACCTCATTAATGCTCTGTCCTTCAAAAGAAATGAGGCACAAGGATGGGATCTGTGACTCCCAGTTGTCTCTCTGAGCTGCAGTGCTAACACTTCTCCTCGAGTCATTATTCCTCTGCAGAAGATGGCCAGCTATATCTTAGGAGCTGCAGGGCAGGAGCCTGCAAATGGACAGTAGCTCTAGAGGAATTGGCCAGCAGTAAATTGCTTCCCTCAGCAACTCATTTGTGTGTTCCTACAGCGGTAATACGGCTGGGTTTCTGCTGCAGGCTTTCAATCAGGCTTGAAGCAATAGCATCAGTCTGCGTCAAGGTGAAGTTTGGTCTGCCCCAAGGCATGGGTGGAAAGGGAGCTCTGCTCTATGTCTGTATTTATCACTGTTCACAGTGAAGCAGGGGGAGCTTGTGGAGAGCTGCAACTATACACTAGCCAGGTACAGATGGAATAAAGGTCCCCTTGTCTGGGAAAGCCCCTCTGAAAACCAGTTCCTATCTGTTTGGGGAGTATAGTGGTTTTTGCTGTATCTCATGGGAGCAACTAGTCTCAAAAAGATTCTGGAAAAATAGGAAGGGCCATGGCAAATCCCCTTCTGCACCCTAAAGTACGGAAGAACCCCACCATGATCAGACTGTGATTCCTTCAGTACAGCTAGCACTGGAAATTCCTCTTAAAATAACACAGTCCACAGCATCACATGTTACGGGGCTGCAGTTCACTGAACAGTTTAGTGACTTACCCTCTCTTCCACTAATTTTTGGGGCAACTTTGATGACACAGTTAGTTAAAATGGAGATTGTCCCCATAATTTAAAACAAAGCTGCAAACTTGCTCTTTGTATATATTTAAAGCAAGTGCAACAACTACTCTTAGCTATCCCAAATTTTTGGGAAGCGATGTCTTGAATTATCTTGACCACATTGCTGGATTGTATGCAAAAGCAGTATTTGCCAGTGTGGAAGGTCCTGTTCTCTTATCCAACTACCCAGCTGACTTAGAAGCAAAGCCTGGCCTGGTATAGCCAGGGAACTATACCTGGCTGAAAGTTATTTTCCCTGTGCAGTATAGACCACACACTGCAGCTGTAAGCATGCTCCAGCAAAGACACCAGCCTTTGAAGTCTGATTTTGCAAGAAGGGGCATTACAGGTTTACCACAAGGATGCCTGGTCTATTTGTGACTGAGGTGCCTGGAGGAGGGCAGTTTGAAGTTTGATACCCTAATCACAACCCAGCCAAGGTGATATGTTTGCCCAGTGGTTGTGATAAGGATAGCCTGTGCACTTTTAAGCAAAGGACTTGAGGACGTGCACTGTAAGACTCCCTACCACCACTACGCTTGTGATGTGTTAGGTATTTTACACATCTGACAACTGTAACTTCTATTTTGCTCCTATGCATATGACGCTGTGGATAATGGTGTGGAAAGCTGGCATACTGTGAGAGCTGGATCAGCTTTTACACCGCAGGACCCTCTGGTTGGAGAACTCAAATACTCATTCACTCCACTGCCTTGCTTCAAATGCAGCTAACTCCATTTTCTCCAAAGGAAGACACAAAAACTTCAGAGTAACCACCAAGGAAATTATGCATGACTAGATGATGGTGGAAAATGGAAAGGACAAGAAAGTCACCAGACGCCAAGGGAAGTGTTCCACAGTTTCATGAACACACCGAACGCCGTTCTGCAGGCCCTGTTCAGGCTGCATGAGATGAACTTGCCCTCATTTGCTATCTATCATCCTACACAAGAGAGAAGAGGAATCTGTCCTTCCGTGCCCCTGGCTCCAGCACCCTTCCGACCAAGCTCCAGCTCCCCTGAGAACCCTGCTTAGAATAAGTTTTCACCAACAGAAGACCTGAACGTTCAGGCCCTTTGCCTCTGCCTTGCTGAATCTTTGGTGAAAACAGAGTAATTCTTGTAAGTTTTAGTTCAGTGTTAATTTTACCTACAGGGATTAAGATCTCAACAGAAATAAATAGGGCTATTTGAAGCTAAAGTGATAGTCAGTGGCAAGCCATGTGATGGAATCGGCACTTAAATCTTTCTAAGTCGCACACCATTATAGAAATATGCTAAAAGACGTGATGTTACCTCCTATCTAGGGTGTTAATCACCATCAAATTTCTGCAGTCATATTAAAATACATTAAAACAAATCAGTAGCATTATTACAAATTAAAATATTCGAGGTTCTAAACTGTGTCTGTTTATACCTCCCTGACTGTGTGACAATTACTGGATAAGTGTTGTCCCCAGTGAGGGGAAGGAACAGATGGCAGCCTGCTAAAAAGCACATACTGTATATCAATTTATTAATTACTAAATGCAATCTGCTAGACGTTCATCACAAGATACTTTAGCTATTAAATTTCAGAGGGACTAGAAATTCAAAACAAATTATTTTCATAATAATTAACTTAGCTATATGTATTGCGAGCATGTTATTTCCTTAGCTTAAAAGCCTGAAATGATTGGGTGCCATCTGTCTAACTACTATTACATCTTTTTTAATATCAAAAGTGCGTTTTGCTTAGGTACATAGATAAATGCTGAACAAAAAGAATAAAAAATGAATGTTACGGGCATGGTAGGATGCTTAGAAACCTTACCCTTGTTGGTTGATTACTAGAGCACAAAACCTGCCTCTTCTAGGACACTGATTTGTCTCTGAGAAGCTGGCTTGAAAAGTTATTACCACTTGTTAACTCTTTGATGGTCTATGTAACACATGCTGATGGTTTTCAACACATCCTCGCAAAGGCCTAACTATATCACAAAGTCAACATCGCAGCTGCCATTTGCTGGCAGTATCAAATAGAGAAAGTAAGGACTATCTGGAGCGAGAGGAAAAAAGGCCTTTACTTGGAGGGACACGGGAAGAATGGCTCAGAGGTGCTCGTTTACCAAAGATGGGACCTGGGAGCTCAGAAGAAATAAGGTTCTCCTTCAAAAGTTATTGCACTATGCCTGGATGCCGGATGGAAAGTAGTACCAAAAAAAAGCCTTACGAATAAGGACTGCTGCCAGATGAAACCAAATTATCTTTATCACCAATATCTTTGACTAAAAAAAAAGGAACCAGCTTTGTCTTCAAACAGCTTTCCTTTAAGAATCAGTGCTCCCATCTGCAGTGGGCCAAAATTTCTTCTAACAACGTAGGATGTGATTGTAAATCTAAGCAGAATTTAGACCAATGGCTCTGATTGCCCTTTCAGTTGTCTCACTACTAGTTGGGCGTTGTCATGCCAGGATCTTTTTTAGAATATTGACAAGGACAATGGCTTTAACACAAGACCGAGGTCTTCTGAACATGGAGACTACTTCAGCTAAATGATAGGACTTCTACCTCACTAGGAGTCCTGAATGCCAGCTCTTTTTAGAGTGAGAGGGCAAGAAGATCACTAAGATGACTGCTTCTTTTTAGACCTTCTTGGCTAGTTTCAAGTTGTAAACTTGAGGGGAAAAACCCTATCTGCAAACAGAAAGCACCTTGAAGAAAAAATTGCAAAAGCTCATCCTTAGTCACATTCATATAAACCTACCAAAGTTAATCTTTCTAAGGCTACATTATTGGGTCAGCATAGTTCTTTTTACAGGGAGAAAGAACCTGGCAGGTTCTACGAGAAATAAAAAAATTAAATTCTTGTTAGAAAAAAAGAAAATGTTTCATGCAAGCTAGCAATCTACCTTCTTTATGTATACGTGACAGCCTGAGGACCATTTTTTGTGCCCCAGTCTACCAGTTGTGGAAGTACATCCAGCAGGTCAAATAGTGTTGCAATTTACAACTGGCAGAGACGAACATGGATCTGAGCCTGTAGCTTCTCTTTCACCAGTTCTGCCTCAAATTCTAACAAATCACTGTTTAAACAAAGTTGATCAGGAGCTGGTTTTATGACTGTATTCTTCAGAACAGGAAAACTGCAGAATGATTCATATGAGATTACAGAGAAGCCCATGTCTTAAATGCAAATCTAAAGGATCCCACTGTCTTCAGCTGTGACCTCAACTAAGGAACTTTCTTAGGTCTGAGTCCCCACTCTCTGACATTCCTTTCTGTATGGGTGAAACATAACTGTAGAGTAATGAGGTTTTTGAAATTTCTCTGATTTCTGAATTAACAATCCATACTCTTAGAACTGGCTTCAGGATACCCATTGCCACAAGTGATCAACAGCTTGGTTTCATAAGTGTAATTTTTATTATGCTAATTGAAGGTTCAGACTTCTGAAATGAGCAAAATGAGTAATTTTATTATAACTCTTTATTAATACTGTGCCATCAGAGCACAGAAAATGGAAATCATTTATCCAGAATGTCAGAGGGCAACTAGACAATTGTGTCACCCTTAAAAATTATACTCCAAAAATTATACTCCTTCATCTCATTCAGGCGTACTGAAAAAATTCTCCCACTCTTAATTCTTTTCCTAAAATCGAGTATCTTTGTAGCAGTAAACATGATTTAGGAGAGAACCTGGATCAGTAGTTCCACGGTCTTTAGCATTTTTGTGGCACATGAGAACTTCTAAGGCAAGACATTGTCTGAAATAGTCTTTGAGGAAGAGGACTTCTGTTGATTTTTTAGATTGGTTCTAAATCTTTTTTTTTTTTTTGTTTTACATAAAAATGAATGCATTTAACATCATACAGTTTGGGAGTAGGAGGAAAAATCTGCATCAAGTCAAGTTTCAGAATCATTAATGAGCTTGTTCTGCGTCTGGAAAACGAAAGGGAACAGTGTGAACCACTAGCACAAGTCTCAGCTGCATGTGAGGCAAGCAGCTAATTTCAGCAGTGGAGACTGCCACAGGCTGAGCTATAGCAACTGAAGAGCACAACTCAGGCGCTTTCCCAGTACTTTTCTTCACAGTTAAAAATCTACTAGCAAACAGTACATCTCCTGCACAGCGATCGCGATGCTTCCCGAACATATACAAGCAGCTGCACTCATCCATTCTGTGTGTGCAAGCATCACTGGTGCATACACAATCACACTAATTGTGTGTTTAGGAAACATAGCAAACACTGATTTTGGGATTAAGCTAGCATGTTTGCTCACTTGCTGGCTCTCTCTCACTTATCCTTGCATTTTTCCACTTTCAGTGCTGCTTCCTTGTACTTAAAAGCAGTAGCTGTACCTTATCCACAGGGCACAGAAGCTCCCCATGCAATTTGGTTCCCATTTGTGCACCCTTAGCCAAGAGTATCATATTAAACTATCAGGCCTGGGTGATTATTAAATCTCAGCATATCCTGGCTTCCTCCAAAACAAAATGGGGAAGACTGGGCCAGGAAGGAGCTGTGCTCCAGTCAGTCCTATAGCTGGAATAACCAGGGAGGCAGGACTGTGGAGTGCACCAGGGAGCACTTCTACCCTGCAGGTCATCCTCTGCCCGGGTTCCTGCCCTTTCTTCTTGTCTGGATCCCAAACAATACACCTCCCTCCTCAATAGGTTCAGCATTCTTTTAGAAGTTTGGTTTTAATTCTAAATTCCCCTAACTTGTAATAAGTCTTTGATGTTTTTAATGTCTCCTTGTAACACTTTTACAGTTACTTGAATAATGGAACAAAAACAATTCCAGATACAAAAATACCGTGAGTACAAAAATACCCTTGAGTTTTTGGCCAGAGCAGAGTTTAATAATCAAAGCAAGAGTGGATTCCACCCTTTGAAGGATTGCTTTCAGACACAGAAAATGACTCAACATGCTAAAGACTTAGCCAACTGTTCTGTAGAAGTATTACCCAACACCCAGTTTAGTGAGGAAGGTGGACAGGGACAGTACTAATTCAATGTGTCACAAATAGAATCATAGAACTGTTTAGGTTGGAAAAGACCTTTAAGATCATCAAGTCCAACCATCAACCCAACACCACCATTCCCACTAAACCATGTCCTGAAATGCCTTGTCTACATGTTTTTGAATACCTCCAAGGATGGTGACACCACCACTTCCCTTGGCAGCCTGTTCCAATGCCTGACAACCCTTTCAGTAAAGAAATTTTTCCAAATATCCAATCTAAACCTCCCCTGGCGCAACTTGATGCCATTTCCTCTCATCCTAAATACCTAAATGTATCCAAAAAAAGTAATGTGCCAAGCAGGATTTTAAATTTCTGGTTGTCTAAAATATTTTTTCTATCTTAAATTAAGAACTAAACCCAGCTGTTTTAGTACTGAACAGAAATGGGAACACTTCAGTTGGCCCAAAGGCATTCAGGAGAAAGCCAAATAAATGAAGGGCTCACGTCACCAAACTGCTGGAGGAGGTAGTGAGTATGTTGTCCCTTCTTTATTCAATACCCAGGCAGTACAGATACTCACCTGGGGCCAAGGGACCCAGATTCAATTCTTTCCGCCTGAAGTGAACTAAACCTACATATTCCACCTCCCAAGACAATGCACTAACCACCGCTACAAGGTAGTGTGGAGGGACCACCAAATCTACTCAACCAATGCCATTCGGTTTTGCACAAATAATTAAAATTCATTGGCACCCTGAGTCCCAGCTAACAAAGCCTTTCCATAGCATGCATCCTTCCTCCCACTCCCTTTGTCCCAGGCTCAATGACTATTTCAAGTGAGAACAAAACCAACAGCAATGATAAAGGGAGACCCATTTTGGATCTCTCTTACCAAGAGACTGTGGACCTGGGTTCACTCTCCTGCCCCAAATCAAAAAATGAGTATACTTGAACGTGGACCTTTCACCTCTTCAATGAGCAACCTAACCAACAAAATGAAGCATGTTCTGGTCTACTTTTCTCCAAACTGTTCATAAAATTACACAAAGAATCCCCACATCTGTCAGTCGGCTGCCAATCCCTTCCAGACCAACACAGTAACATTTACAAGGGACTTTAATGAGGATTTTTGTATCCAGCTGGGAAATACTGAAAAAAAAAAAAAAATCCCAACAGCATTCAAATGTTTCTAAAACTGTTGCAAAAATAAAAGTCAGACATGGACTAAATTACTGTCATCTGCCTCTTATAAGAACTGCATAGCAGTACTGAGGCAAGCAACGCTTGGCTTGCAGAGAGCAGCTGTAGTGGAATAACAGGCTTGGTAATGAAGGGGGAAGGAGAAGCAAACAGGGCTGGGGAAAGAGCGTGATGCAATCTCAGGAAGAAGAGCTTCAGAAAAGAGCCACCAGTGAAGGTAAGAAGAGGCAGTGTTTGAGCAGAGAATTGTTCCTTCAGACACTGCTCCAAAAGGAAACAGAGATGAGAATGGCCATGTGCTAGCAGCAGCCCAGGAATTTACTGATAGCATCTTATTAAAGGGGAGGGAAATGCCTCCCCTTCACTCTATACAGGAAAAAAGAGGGAGCTAGCTCCTGATTTTGGGAAAGTTAACCGTTATGTTTAGCTACACAGCGATGCCATTGATCGTTTTCCACAAAAGCACATTTTCATGTAGCTATACAAGATTTCCTATATTTCAAAACTCAGTCCCATCAGTATGAACTGCAACACTTAATACAAGCACAGCCTAAAAGCAAAACAGCTTTTCTGTGTCTGTATATATCTATACCCCACATTTTTCATTCTATATGCATTCTTGCTAGTAGTATCAAAGATAGAATTAAGGTAAAATTACTTTTTTTTTTTTTTTTAAATCCTTCAGAGAAGGTTAAGAGATGTTCAAAGACAGGAACACTTCTACTAGTACCAGCTGTGCTACATCCCCTCTTTGAATATACAGCTTTGAACAGAAACACATGAAATATTTGATAAAAACAGACACTATAATGCAATTGTTATATATTTTATATCTTTTAGGCAACATGTTTGCCCAAGGATAAAGTAATAACTAGGCATTGTAGACGCTAAGGAAATGAATGCAAGAAAAAAAAAGGTAAGAAATTTATTGTGGATGGACATTTCCAGGAGCAAAATATAGGTGAAATAGGGATCTAAATATTACACTATGTTGCTGGCAACAAATGAAAAATTATATAGGTCAAATCTGAAAGAACAACATTGGTCAAATGCACACTACAATCTATTCCTATACCAATACTGTTCTGAGATGGTCAGATAACACTGCAATGTTAAAGCTTATTTTTAAGTTGTCATAATTTTTCCTTAATTGATGTGGTATACAGCAACCACATACACAAAACTGACACACTTATAGTAAAAAAGAAAGACCAAAAGCAAATATAACTGGGGTTTGGTACTCACCTCCTTCTCCTGACCCAGAGCCATTATCTGAAAAAGAAACAGAGGGGGAGAAAAAAAAAGAAAGCAAATGAAAATATTGCTCCAGGAGCAGCTGTTTGTTCAGGAACTTGTCACTGTAAAACATTACACAGGTGTTACATTTTATGAGCCAGGTGTAAAAACAAACATCCCACATAAAGCCTGGCATCCTTTAATACAGTTTGTCCATGCTTACCGTGCCCTACTCTCTCTCTTCCCTGTCAAGATATTTTTACCCAAGGAACAGCATCATTCAGTAATGAAAACTAAATTGCTTTCTTACCCTTTTTTCAACTGTTAGACATTCAAATTTGATGATCTCCTAAAGAGATGAGGAGTATAGAGTCTGATTTTTGGAATATATATATTTTTCTTTTTTTACCCTTTGGGCCTGGGAGTGGTACATGAAGGAGGAATATGTAAATCACCCGACTGCAGAAGTACCTCTGAAGACAACTAGTCCTCAAAGTAAAGTTGGCTTAAGTCATCTAACGACAAAATAGCTCCTCTCAGCTGAGTCAATCACTTCGTTTAAGGATGCTCTAATGGCATAGTTATTTCACTGACATTAGACTGACTGGATTAGCATCTGATGAGTGACAGCTCGTGGCTGCATCCCCTTTGCATTAGCAGTTCAAGCGTCAACAGGAGTTGAGCTTCCTCACCACCCCAGGCCAACTAACTCCACTTCAGAGCATTATGGAGCTGGTTAGGGATTTTGCACGGGGATGTGCATCCCGCTGGGCAGCGCTCTGCACAGCGTCTTCAGCTAGCATGGCAGTAAAGACAAGCCCTTTAAACACACGTCCTGAGCCACAAACCTCCCTCGGTCTTTCTTGCTCAAAGGAGGCGGAGAGGCAAGGATGGGACGGCAACTACCATCAGTGAATTGCTCCCCATGCCCGCTAGCTCAGCTTCTCTGGAGGCTGAGGAAAAGAGCAGAGCACACACTCTGCTCATCCCACACCTCTCCTTTCATGCCTGCTTTGATGCTAGAGAAGGCAGCTGAATTTATTTCCACAAATCCGAAAGAAGGAGACCAGACAGAGGGAGGAGCGGCGTTCTTACTTCCATGTATGAGCTCATTGTTCGCATCAGAGGAAAAACCAAACCATCCATTTGCTCAGTTCCCTCCCCCCTTTTCTTTCAGTAGCTATATTTCTAAGAATAATTCCCTCTACTGCGTGGATGAAAGTGTGAAATTCCACGTTACTGGGTCACTTCACACATTAAAAATAATCTCCTGTCACATGGAGTATCAGGAATAGAGAGGTTTTTTTCCTCCGCCTAAATTTTCCTTTCTTTCCTCCTATACCACTGTTCCATGTCTAATAGACTGAGCTTATTACCTTACAGAAATCAACGCAAAAACAGAAGGGCTCTTGTTCCATCAAGAGTGACCCACTTTACTGACAAAGCAGACAATCCCATATGAAATCACTGAGAAATACGCCTTATGATGCAGTATTTCTTCACTAAGAAATTCGGAGGCGTATAGTTTACTTATATGAGGTAAGTATATAGGTTTATTTGTAGTGGTGAAATTGTGTCATAAGCTGTTCTGGGGGAGAGAAGGCTGACATACAAACATGAGCAAGTTTGACATGTAATTCATATAAAAACCAAAGGCTAAAATGTCTCAAAGAAACTTGATTTGTTCCATGTTTTTATTTCCAACTCTCACTCTCCAGCTGCTTTCCTCTGTGCATTCAGCTCTGAGGGGAGAAACGCCGCTCAGCTCCAGCACGAGGGGCTCCAGTTATGCCACGAGGGGCACGTGCTGGGTGGCAGGGGAAGTACCATCACATAGACAGTACGAGCTGTAACGAGAGAGCCATGTAAACGATAGAGCTGATGCTCAGACCGCCCGCCTCTATAGATCATTGGGCTGATATACATAAAGTCCAGAGGCAACCCTGTCTCCACTTGGCAGGACATCATAGTAACAGGATAGATGCATTCCCACTTCTCTGGGCTTTCAGATTCTCAAGAAACCATAAAAAAAGAGTGTCATCCTCTATAACACCGCATCATTTTCAACTTTTCACTGGGAGCTCGTGCCTCCCCTCTGAGCCTGGGAGCTATGCTAGGACTTTTGTCTCCAGGGTAACCATGCTAAACTAAGCCCGTGTTCCTTGCTTTTTTCTGAGCCTTGGCTAGATTCTCCCAAGCAGCTGCTGCTTAAAAAAGTAGCATTTTTTTGCAAGCTTACTTGGACAAGCAGCTCTGCTCTTTTCAGGATTTCCAAAAGTGGTCTCCGTGCACCAAGACCTGGCAAGAAAGATGCTAAAACAAGTGAGGAAGCTGGACAGAAACAGCATCCCCCCCAGTCACAGGTCAGTAATTAGAGAGTGAGTGATTGACTTCTCTCTTTACTTAAGCCACCCTTCTCCAAACAGGCTTGTAAAAATATGCTTATACACAAATGTACAGGCTTCTGCTGTGAGCTGCTCTTATCCGTGAAGGAGTTTCTGGATAAAATACATAAAGAAGCACTTGGATCAGACACAGCATCTGAATGCTGTAAGCAACAGACTGCAGTCAGAATTCCCCCCCCCCCCTTTTTTTTTGTTCTCTCTGAACAGGAGCCATTTCTGTACCATGGGTCTGCTTTGGTGCAGAGGCAGAAGGTACACTCTCCAAACCCAAAAAAGCCTGCAGCCTTTCTCATTCAGGAGGGATGGCTTTTAACTCAAACTAGCAAGAAAATTGAGCCATTCAGGGCCAACAGCTCCAAACTGCTAAGTACAAAC
Source organism: Buteo buteo (assembly GCF_964188355.1). Taxonomy (NCBI): domain Eukaryota; kingdom Metazoa; phylum Chordata; class Aves; order Accipitriformes; family Accipitridae; genus Buteo; species Buteo buteo. Next base: position 9,432,478 of record NC_134173.1, on the reverse strand, counting down.
AGGAAGACAAACACTTCACTGCCAAATTTTAAGTAAGCGGACCCTTCCATTTGATTCACGTGGGCCAGGTGATCCAGTGGGCACCTCCAGAGCAAACCTATCTGATCCTGCTCCCAGAGTGGCAGGCAAAGAAACAAAAACACCGCACCTTTTTTGGATCTGTGTAAGAAACAGATCAGCAGCTATTCAGTCGTGGGCAAAACAGAACACCTCTTGACACATCAAAGGTAAAACTGCACACCGTTCTCCAGGAAACAAAGCCAAAAAATGATGTATTTGCAGAATTTAGGTATTGCAAGGCTTAGCTGACAGCTGAGAAGGGATTTCCAGCATCTGAACTTCGGCACCCAAGAGTTACTATACTCTTTATACCCAAGTCCTGGAATTTCCCCTAAAGCTTTTGGGATACAGCTGTGGGTTTTTTTAGTACAAAGACCATATGTGCCACTTCTTTGCATTAAGCAGAAATTAGTCTTCCCACACCAGCACTCCATAAACTTCACTGAGCAAGTCCTGGATAATGTTGACTCCTTTATTCAATTGTCTTTGGTTACTCATCTTACGAGACAGAGCTGCAAGACAGAAAGGGCAGCTGCTATCTCAACTCCTAGTTCCCTGTTAGCCTGGATTTCCCAGTTAACAGAGCTAACAAAGCAGTCCTCTCCATCGTGAGACAGCGCAAGCTTGCTGCAGCTTAACCCTAGGTACACAAGAGTGCCCCTAAGTAAAGACTGGATAAAATTATCAAGACCTTGCTACCAAAGAAGACCATCCTGATCCACAGTTGCCAGTAGACATGGCAATGAGAGCACTATTACATTGCTCGGTGGGAGCTTTTAACTTCCCCTTCCCTCAGTGCGGTGCAATTCTCCATCAGCTCCTGCGGCAGCAGCACAGGCCTCAAAATCTCCAAGCAGCAGCGCAAGGACCAGTGTTTCGGAAGAGATCCAAACCTCGCACAGCCCATTTCAAGCCACCAGCCGGAGCAAAGACCAAAGCAAGCTCCAACTTCCCGCCGATGGCAATGGAGCGGAGCTCATGTCACTGCACAAAAGCGGTTTGTGAAGGAGCATGCCAGCTCAGCCACCCCAGTGCTCCCAGCAGCAACAGTTCTAATTCAGTTCTAATTAATTCAGTTCTAATTCAGTTCTAGTTCTAGTTGCGCTCCTGCTCCTGCTCCTGCTCCTGCTCCTGCTCCTGCTCCTGCTCCTGCTCCTGCTCCTGCTCCTGCTCCTGCTCCTGCTCCTGCTCCTGCTCCTGCTCCTCACCCTCCAAAAGCAGAGCTGCCTGCTAGCAGTTCCCCTTGATTTTGATATGCCAGCAGGGGCTTTTGGGGAGGAATGCTGACAAGCCTAATTGCCAGCAGCTGCAAGGCCTCTGGCTGCTGGAGATAGGCTTTTAACCTCTGCATTGCCAGGCTGTGCGTAGGGAATGTCCATTTGCCTTGACATCTTCAGGGGAAAACTGGTTGCTATCACTTGATCCTGGTAGCCATTCCCTGCTTAATCATGCCATGCAAAAAAAAAAAAAAGTACACGAAATTAAATATTAAATGTGTCTGGATAAGCCTATTTCTTTGCTTCCAAAACATTTCCTGATGACAGAACGGTGACGCTGTGCTGTCGCAAACCCTCCTCACAGGCTGGAGAGGAAAGCTCCTGTACTGCACTGAATCTGGGAGTAAGGGTCTTGGTCAGCTCTCAGAATGAATAAATGTTTCTACAGCAGGTTTTCAGGTTTGTTATGGCTTTCTTGCAAGAGCATAAAGAGTTATTTTCACACTTAATCTAGAAGTGAGTTGCCTAGAATTTCTTCCTTAACTCCCTCAAAAGGATTAAAATGAGCTTATTATATTTCTTTTCAGGACAGTGTGTGCATCTAATTATGCTTCACTGTAAGCCTCCCCCACAAAAAAAAAACCAAAAACATTTACTGTAAAAACCTGTGCATTCAAATTTAGGGTAAGATTTTGATTACTTCAGACTGAAGAACACTAAGTTAAAGCCACTCCTAAGAGAATAATTACTTAAATCTAAGAGAGATATAGGGTTTGTTTCTAGTTCTGCAAATAGCCTTTTTTTTTCCCTTAGAAATCCCAACAGCAAGCGGTGGATTGTGCCTTCCAAAAATATACAGTACACTGAGAATCTGTAAGTACAATATATCAACTACATCATTGTGTGGTTACATTTTCATGTGCATATAATATAAATCTGGCAGCAGTCAAAATCATGGCTCTGCATGTGGGCTAACAGGAACACAGATTCTTAGAAATGAATTGTTAAGGTGTATTTCTTATTTACTAAATTAATTTATTTTATTTAAACTGATAGAAGACAATAAATTCACCAACAAAAGGAGGCAGAAGAAATCAAGGGACTTGGTGACACTCCTCCCCGCTCTGAGCACCCTGACCTCCCTCCCTTCCTGGTTTCTTAAATCTGGTTAGCAAGCCAGTTCAGGATAACCTCTGGTAGAAGATGGCATAACATGAATGAATTTTAGTGTAATGTCACCCTTGATGAGCTGATCAAGTCCTGGTGTAGATCCTGCCATGTCCCCCTGCCCTGCTGGATGGTCCTGCTTCTGCATTTGGTTGTGGGCTGAACTGCAAACAGGCAACTCATAAGGGTAAGAAATTAAAAAAAAAAAAAAAAGGAAAAGGCTGGGACAGCACTCTGCTTTTGTTCACAGCATAATCCCACAGAGCAAGGAGGAGAAGCTGTGGAAGATGGGAAGTACTACCAGCAAAAACTTTGCTTTGCAGCCCTGTTCATCTCCATCCAGTCACGGACCGCATGATTCCTTTATGAATGCAAAAGGCCAGGTTAGGTGTAGGCCAAAATTGTATATAGTTTGACTTAACTCATCATTTCTCAAAGGTATATTAAGGTACTAGGCGAAGAGAACACTAAAGCTGCATTTCACTCATTTTCCTAGTTTCTCTGTATATTGCAACATGGGGCTACATGCATTGTCTAAAACCCACAGACCCTCGTCATCCACACCTTGTGCCAGGGGTGATTAGGCACAGAAACACCTCTGTAAACCCAGATATTTGAAAAAACCCCAATGTCCCTTCACTGAAAAATGGGCTTTGGCAATGTTAAGACCTGTATATGCAGTCCTGAAAACATCAGCCACACCTCTCTTACATTTCTCTAAAACACAATCTTTAATGTAAAAACTTTCATTTTGTTCATTCCTAAAGCACTCTTTTTTTTAACATTGCTTATTTTAGGATCTTGCAACTCTGACAGCACTTGGACAAAGGGAATAAATATATAAATATGCTGCTAAATCACCCATGACAATAAAAATTTAATCAAAATGTTACCTGCCAAGAAATAGGTCTGACTAAATCACTCAGTATAGTCTGTTCCAGTACTGTAGCTTCAGAGGGTATCAATCCCTGGCAAACAGGAAGTATTTCATTCTTGTATGAGATTCAGAGCTCTGACGTACTTTAAATATTAAATAGTTGTTACAATACTATGGGGGAATTTTGTCCTATCGGCTTAGGTGCATCCCACCAGGATGAAGCTTTGCTTTGAAAAACCGAAATTCTGATAGGAAACTAGTGAATCTATACTTAGCTCCCAATGATGTCCCAGAACAAAGCATTTTCATGGCAAATTCAGAGGCACTTGGTGAAAATTAATAGGGGTCTATAAAGGATTTTTTAATTTGGGCATTTGATTCTCCTTATATATGTGTTACAGATCAAGAGTACAAATATATTGACTTCTCGATGACCCATGATCCCAGGCGGGGCATGGAGAAGTTCCAGGTGATGGCTTTTATCATCCAATATTCTCACACCAACCAGAGCGCGTCAGACACTTGAGGAGCAGCAGGTACCGTTCTGGTAGAGCTCCGTCGAAGCACTTTAAATTGCAGCAGTGTAAATGCAGTATGCAGCCTGAATCACATCCTCAGTTTCAGAAATGTGTTTTCAGTACTTTCTGGTCAATTGTGTCTCAGCACATGTCTTGATCTATTACACTAAGTGCTAAAAATTATGCTGCGTTTCCTGGGTTTTATGTAGGACTTAAAGAAAAGGAAGGTTAAAAAAAAAAATCCCAGACTAGCTGAGTAACTCAGTAATTAGCTGCCAGCAACCTGAGGCTGAGAAGAGTCAATTTTTCGTTTCGAAATGTCTTTTTCTTAGTAGGGTAGAACGCATATAAAAAGAAACACTTTTCTTTGTTGTTCCCAAAACATCATCCTAATATTTCAGTTTCATGAGGGAAAGAAAATTCCATGCTGTGAGTCTGTTTCTTAAAATAATTTGGGCATGAAATTAAAAAAAATATTTACTTATACAACCTCAGTTCAAACCTTCATACTTCTTGGGTGCTGTTAGAGGAATATGTGAGTGCTCCAAAACTGTAATGCATTTTTTTCCTATTTCTGCAGTATCTGGAGATAATTTACAGGTGGGAGATTGGGAAAGAAGGTAGATTCAGTCATCTGCCTGAGGTTTGCTGGAATTATGCAGCTGAGCTGGGCATAAACCGCAGGTTTCCTTCAGTATTAGGACCAACATCATAGATTGTTTTGGACCTTAGTAAGCAACCCCAAATCTCAGTATAGGTCTTTGCTGCAGTCAAAGGCATTAGAGCAGTTCGTGTAAAACACAGCCACGCTGCATTTAAATGAGGTAGCTCTGGGGGTGGCAGCAGCAAGGACTTGGCCTAGGTACACTGGCCATATATTTACCCTAATTTTCAGATAGGATGTCGCAACTGCCAGTGAGTTCCAGGCTGCTATCTCTAAATTGTCATCAATAACCAGACTAGCCAACATAAAGCTAGCTAGGAGTGTGCACCTGACCCATAGCCACATTTTTGGCTGCCACATAGGTGTAACCTTGCTTAGGTTACATACAACTATTGTGTATCAAAAGATAAGGGATGTCCCACAACTTAAATTTTTTGGTGTGTTATTTAGGTACCAAAGAATGCAGTTGTTGATGCTACAGAGTCATTTAATTTAATTCTGAGAAAGGCAGCCATGTGTCTGGTCTCACCAACTTTGAATCTGTCCAGAGGTTCAGAAGACCTCTGGTGGCTAAAGTTTCTGTGTCCAAGAGCGTGCTGCAATATTCAAGACAGTAAAAGCCTGTCCCATGTATTTTAAGCGTGTGGAAAATCTGTGTTTTAAGTGTGTGGAAAGACAGAAAAGGCCACTCCATTAGAAATGTGAGGTAAAATGATTTTGTAAGAGTTATGCATACCTTCAATGTAATGACCCAAAGTGTAGTCAAAGACGATGCCTTGGATACAGGTAGAGTGCTAGTCATGATGATCAGTGTCACATGCTGGATGTCACACTAATCCTGTACATCCAAAAAATGAGTCCTAAAGAATTGGCTAATTTGGAGTCTGCTCCAAATTTATTGTAAGCCTTTTGATGAATATCAAGGCTCCTCTATACATACAACAGAAGCATTCACAAACTGTTTTCTCAGAAAAGTATTTCTACTTTTAATGTTTATTTATTAACCTGTTAGCATATCAGAAGATATATCAGATTTCTTCTCTATAAAAATATTCCATTGCTGAAGGGGAATCTGGGTTTCCAGATTATTTCATTCTATGAAAAGCATGAAAATTAAAATCTCTGGAATTAAGGGCAAAACTAAAGAGCTAACCATATAACATGATTCATTAGTGACACAAAGTGGTGTTTTACATACCAGAATAACAAGGTCCTCTTGATACCACTGTTATCTCTTTCTGATGCTTGCAAGCAGCTCTCCTGAGGAAGCATTCATTTTGGTAAGTGTCTCCATTTGATCCACAAACAGGAATATAGTTTGTGTGACACTGAAAAAGAAATTATAAAGTAACTTGGTCATACCAAATGATGTGATTAATCTCAACTGCATATTAATATACAGGAAGAGAGTTGTGTAAATATGAATTACTAGCTGTAACTTATAACCCTGTTCATTAAAGGAAGATTTAAAATATATTAGTTTCTCAATATCATTGTATGTATTCCTTTTGGATCACTGAAATAATAGTCCAACTCCGTACGGGCTGAACATAGGAATTCAGTAGGAAAGATTAAAAGAAAAAAATAACTATGGTGGGACTTAGAAATGGCTAGGGGGAATATGACAAGTATCTAGAAGTATTAGAAGGATAAACACTGAGGAAGGAGAAAAATTCTTCAAGATAATACAAGAATGTATGACTCTGCACAGGGGGATGAAACTGAGCAAAGGAAAATTTAAGGTGAACAGTGCTTAAGGGGAGATTTGCTGATCTTCTGGGTCATAGGCTGATCTTTCAAGGGAGATGGAAAACAGTCACCATCCCCATTAAATTCATGATCATCATGAGTCTGTTTTACTTGGTCAACAACTATAATAATGCTTTTGTATTACTATACTGAAAAATTTTAGCTCAAAGTCCGTAGCATTGGTACATTTAATAAAAAGAAAGGAAGAAAGGAAAATTTATCATTCAGAATGGCTTTGGCAGGAGTAGCCTGTATTTCGCTATATTCTTACATTCTAAGAAAGATGGATTATATACCCCTTGTACGTATAATGTGCATTAAAATGCTGGGAAACCCCCTGAGACCACCAACCTGCCTAACACCTGCGAGTGCTGCACTGGTCTCTGCTGAATGGGAGATCCAAACCCCACTTCACTGCGTGGAAAAGGAGATGTTGCCCTGTTTGGGACTGCAATGGTAACTTTAATTCTGGACACCTTTTGCACCTTCAAAACCCCAAGGCAAAAAAAAATCAACAACAAGAAGCAATGAACAAATACACAGACTAGCCACAAATTTCTTGACCATATAAAGTGTATGATTAAACTGGTATAGTTCAACCAGTGAGAGTTCACACAGAAATTGCAACATTAGTTAAGTTAAACTGCTCCAAAAGGACAAGAGTTTCTTCTCCAGATTCCAAATGACAGCCTCTGCCACAAGAGTTTCTTTGTGCTTTGGCATACACAAACCTCAAAATACTCAATCCTTAAAACATAATTTTGAAGGGAATTATCCTCCTTCCTTTGTCATCCTGCCATAGATGACCACCTGAGAATGAACTAAGCATGCATGGACAGAAATAAATCATGCTGCCAGCTCTGAAAATTATTTCTAACAGTTTTGTAATACTTTCCCATAATGAGTAGCTCTCAGACATTCAGCCACAGCCATCAGTCCTGTCACATCTTATACTGAACTGTCACTTCTAGGGAATAATTAAACAGGCAACTCTTGAGGGGGACAATACTTTCCAATAGATAATTCTCTATTCAATCTTAAAGTTGCTGTGTGATGTTTTAAAGTTACAGGTTTCTGTCCAGAAGATAGAAAATGAGAGGCAAAGTGATTCTTTTATTACAGTTTGGTAAGACTTTAGGAATATAGTACAGTACAGCCAAAAGTTCTCATGCAAACATCCTTTAGGATTTTTCTTGTGAGGAAGTCCTCTAACAGCTCAAATGACCACAAGGGAGAACATCTCTTCATGGATGGGATCTGCTTTGCACAATGTGCCATGGGAAAATCCATCCGGGCTCCATCCGATGCTGAATGATTACAGGGTGCCCAGCATCTGAGGGTTGTAAGGTTTACTCACTAGCTATATTCCTTTTCGTATTCTGTCTTATTAAAGCAGCTACCTTATTAAACCATTTCTTGTCAAGCCTTTCTTACTGAGATCGAAAAAGAGCCTCGCACCAGCTCTCTCTCACCTCCCTCCCCGCACCAGTCCATAATACACTCACTAGGTGTTAATCAGTTTTTAATTTGGGTTCTGTAAAACATCATCCAAATTACAGCAAAATATCTTTCCAAAATTTTGGTGAACATGTGTTATCCCCCACCTGCATTATAATAAACAGAGAGTTATCCTTTTTTTCCTGGCTAGGCCTGAAGAAAGTCAGGATATCATCAAGGTCACTGCAAGCAGAGCACAACCGAATCCCTCAGTGCCTCTCCTACGGTCTAATTTGTAAATCTGATTCTGGGGAATCAAACTTCGGAATCTCGCTTTATGACTTGGCAAAAGACAGCGAAAGCCTACAAGGTGTTCAGAGAGGTCGCGGCCTGCAGAGCTCTTGCTGCCATGACATTAGAGCTGTGTCAATGACAACACTGAAATTTGGCAGCCAGTCGTCTCCAAAGGGGATCCTAGGAGGAAAAACCTATGACTCATTAATATTTAAAGTTTCAGAAGACCAAATAGTTGAGAAATGCTGCCAGGCCAGGAGTGGTGGCAGATAAGGAGGAGGAGGAAGGAGCGGTGATGCCTGGGAAGGAACTGTGATCTCTGGGTGTTTTCCAAAATCTGCGGGATGGTTTCTGCCAGCCTTGGCCTTAGTTCAGGGGTGGCGGCAGCGAATAGCCGTGCCCCTCTGTTCCCCAAAATGCCCCGCTGTCAGGCAGCCAGGGGAGCCGTGGGCTGTAGCCTCACACCCAGGGCCAGTCCCCTTCCAGCAGGAAAATCCGCACCTGACCAGCACCTGGACCCGAGACCATTTTAATTAGGCAATTCTCTTGCTAGCCTGCATTTTTCTAAAAAACTGCAGTTTTAAGAGTGGAAGAAATGCCTCGCTGGCTGGGAGCAGTGGTGCATTTATCCACATGCTCTGTTCCAGCTGTGGGGAATAGGAAATGGGAGAACAGGCTGACATGCCCACCTCTTCTTTCCAGCGCGTGTACAGCTGAACTGCCGTACACAAATGTGTCGAATTCCTTTTCAAAACCTTGCAACGTCAGAAAAAAAATTAGCTAGCTATCAGATAGTCTTGCACGTAGAAAACCTAACAGTTCAGGCTGGGTGTTTGTTGTCTGGGCTATTTTGGTGCTGCTAGTTGCAGACAAATAATTAAGGGTGAGAGTTACAGGAAGAATTCAACCTGCTATGTCTGAAAAATACAGTACCTTCTCCTCATCCTTAGACTTCTTTCCTTAGAGTATAGGATAAATTTTTCAAGAAGTGCAAGTAAATTTATAAGTAGCTTAAAAATAATACTGGTTTTAAAAATGGGCTCTTCAAGACAAAGCATCAGCTTATCACATGGGCTAGTTCCTTTTTTGGTCTTTGTGACCTGGATATTAGGAAGTTGTAAAATGTACTACCAACAGAAAATAATGGAACCTTTGCTTAGCCTAGGATTGAATTTATTTTCCTCTTTTTTAATCATTACTGGGTTTTTATCTTAGTATTTTTCATAAATAAAAGTTACAGACAGAGTTAGGGCTGATGAATAAACCCCATCTCCTACGAATTTTTTCTCCCTTTAAGAGGCAGTCAGGTCCCATTGTTCTTATGGGACGTAAGCCACAGGATGCCTCCAGCACAGGTACCCACCTAAACGACACCACATCAAAAGCCAGTTCTGAAACACTGGAATCCAAACCCAGTGTAAGATCACATACACACTTGCTATTCTGATTCCCCTTGATTTATTATTTATTGGAAACAGAAAACACGATTATTTTTAAAACACTGAAAGATAGCCTACTCCAGGGTTGGTTGATAACACTGCGACCTCTTCCAGTTTTACCAGGAGCCTCATAATATTTGATATATTTGTCCTGGTTATAAATTGTAAAACGAAAGAACCTCAGTATTCTCTCTTCTCTAAAAAGTATGGGGCGGGAGGGGAGGAAGGATTGCCATGATAGTTATAAAAAACTGTAAACTAAAGGCTCAAAAACCAACAAAGCAAACTGAACCTGCTATTTACTTCTTCTTAAAAGTTCAGAGGATATTTTTAATCAAATTTCCATAGGTTGTTTTTTTCTTGACTGGGACTAATTCACTGTTTTCACTCATAAACTTTATGATCACTGATGTTCCTGTTCTTATCTGATTTTCAAAATGCCTTAAGATCTTCCAGGGTCACATTTGGCCACCAGCAGAGTGGGGAAGAATCCTCTGAATACTGGGTAGTAGAGTAAGCAATCCATAATAAGTACTGCATTTAAATTACAAAGCTTCATCTGGTGTGTGTGACAACGCTTGGGCATCCCGCTCTGGGTCACCTCCTCTCCCATCTTGGGTCTTGGGGCAGGACAAGGCAAGGTGGGGAAGCAAAAAGTGGGTGTCACTCAGCGCTCCCCACCTCTGCCTGTGCCGGTCGCAAGTGGGGTGCCTGGCACACGCGGTGGCCCTCCGTTCTTCCCCACGTCGGTCTGTGCTGCTGGCTGACTTACCAAAACTGTGCAGGGAGGGCTAACATGATGCTCAGCTCTCCACTTGCTCCCTGAGCACACCCTGGTGAAGTTCAGTCGCACACCGACCCAATCAGTGCCATTAAAAAAGGAGCTTATGGTTAGACTGTATAAGCCTGTTGATGAGCGAAATTCTTAAAGCAGTGTTTCTACAAATACTTCAATACACCTGAAAGACTGGTCAGAAACGGCAAACAAAAAAGGTGAGCAGCCCTTACCTGGAACTGACACGCACATTTCAAGCCGTCGCCCTCTTCCTTGCACACTCCTCCATATTTACATGACGATTCATCACACACTTTTACGTCGGATTCCCTTACATTTAACTCTGCGAAAAAAATAGAAAAAGGAGACAGAAAAGAAATTGTAAGATGAGTAATTTTGGGGACTGCCTTGTCCTTAAACTCACTGAGCCTCCCCCGCTGCCTTAACCCCATACAGAAACCAAAGGAAAAAAGGCAGAGCTGTTCCCTGGGTTACCCCGCGTCAGCTCCGTCCTGCTCCCCAGAGGCAGCTTTGCCTGGTTGGCACAGTGGCTGTCGCTAAAGGCCACTTCACCAAACAAACAGATACAGAGCAAGGCACATGTTTACAGTGCCCAAACTCCCTTCCGTGTCCCCCATGCCGGGGATGCACCCAGTACAAAACCTTCCTCCACAGAAGTTGTGTCTAGCAGGAGTCAGGACCTTTACATGAGCTATAGCCCATGTTTCTCACCCGCTACCTCTTTTTGCCTTCCTTGCCACAAAGGTCCTGAAGAAGAAAAAAAGCTAAACCATCAGAATTTCTCTGCCCAGTTTTCCAGGTTCCAGCTTGCCCACACTCTTATCCTTCAGACTAAAAATAAACCAAAGTGTGTTTAAACTATTATAATTTGCTTGCACTGTAGGAGCCGGAGTAATGAACCAGAGCCCTCTGCCTTAGCTGCTGCATAAAAACGTGGAGCACAAATACAGCTCCTGCCTCACTAAGCAAGCAGGCTCGAGGAGCACAGGGAAACCAAGGGGCTCTACACATCAACTGCATAGGCACTAGCTCCGCTACAATGGTTGCTTAAATGACCACAAGCTTTTTTGGGCTTCACATCCAAGGGTAGTTTTAAAGAAGAATAAATATATCCTTTTGAAATAAGTATTTGATTTGAACTACGTATAGGAGAGAGAGCAAAAGAAGGCACTGGTGGGATAATGGAAGTGGTCAGTGTTAGCCTAAACGTGCCCTCGCTAGGCTGTGTGGGAACGGTGCTGTTACTATCGATTGCAATGAAAAGGTGAAAATAACACCAAGGGCTCTGGAAAAATCCCCTGCCACTTTTTAAGGCTGCACTGATATCAAAGGGTATCATTCGAAGCTGTTTGTGCTTCGGCTTGAGTCAGAAACCTCGGGGACTCTATAGCACTATGACCCACTAAAGAGATTCATTGACAGCGGTGTGATTTAAAATACTGTCTGTGACTTTTAATAAGCAAGCCCTATCCAGATAACTGGCTTAAAGAAAGCACTGAATACCAGCCATTCAGAATCGGGGAAAGGTAGGTCAAAAGCAGAAGAAAATAATGCTCGCTGCCATTTGCAGTCTTAAATAGGCAGTCACCCTCCTGCTCACAGCAGCATCAACACTTTGGTGTGACAGTGACAGACACACTGGAAAACTGCTCCCATGGGTTTACATAACATTATACACTCACACACGTAGTTTACGTAAATAAATATATAATTATACAATAATTTGTGTAATAAATTATGCTATGTGTCATATACTTCTGTATTTAATATAGCATAATTACGTAGCATAGCACTAAAGTCACAGGATTATAGCTCAACAGAAGGTCCAGCTATAATCCACACATTCTGTCAACTGTGACAAAAAATTGAAAAAATATTGATTTTTTTTTTTCCCCCCACATGTCCATCATTCCCGAAGGCATAAATGAGCAGGGCAACGTATGTAACACTGGGTAGTTAGGTATCCTGGTTGCCATCACAACCCCATGCACATGTTCTCTAATGTTATTCTTAATGTAGCCATTTATCAAGCGCGACTGCTGCGTTGTAGGGACGGAGTTAATGTGACAGAACATCGCAGCTTTTCAATTTTTTTGTGTTCATAACTTGCTCCTGAAAGAAATGTGCCTTTCTTTCTCCCCGTGAAGATCTGTTCTGTGAAGATGAACAAACTATCAAGATTAATTAAGGGGAAATGATTGTCATATCTGAAAGGACCCACCGTTAGGTGATATTGCATTTGAGAAAATGCAATTTATAAAAGGGAGTAACCAGACAGACAAATTACATCGCAAACAGCTTTCAAAAACCTCTTTTCATCAGCTCAGGAAACTAATGAGATGTGGGTCCCCTCTTCTCAACTCTCAGCTGAGCTCGCTGGACCCGGTGCTTCGCAGCATCCTTCCCAGTACCCCCAATCAGCAGAAGAAACCCCTTGGCAGCTGCAACTCGTGCTTGAAATCCCGAGGCTCTACACGATGTCCAACTGTTCAAGCAGTGTGGTGGAGTCTTTTCCCCGACCTCTGTACCCCGCAGTGGGAAAAGGACACACGACCGCCCAGGAAAGAGCCTCTTTGCCAAGGGAGGGGCAAGGGACCTCACTTTTCTGCATGGGAGGCAGGGGACCCGGGGAGGGGGGGCTGTGTCAGAAACAGTCCCAGCTAGAAGTTCAGCATCAAGGCTGAACCAGAGATGTACTTGTTCCTAACTTAGCTATTGCTCTGACTGCAAAAGCCGGTAAGAAAAGGAAAGATTTCAGCACAAAACTGTAACAGGGGAAGTGCAGATGGGGGTGGGGAATCAGCCCTTGTGAGCCCCCCTCACCCCCAGAAACCAAGACTTTGGTTTTTTTTTTCAAATCCACAGGAGGAGTGAAGATGACAGAAAGCACACCATTCTAACGGTTACTTCATTTTAGGAGTGGACTCTTTTTCTTTCCACATAAGTGATAAATACTGATTATAAGCTTTTTCGCATGAGATGAACGCTGAGCAGGGAAGGTCATTCAGAGACCGGAAGCCAATGTGATATTCCAAAGCTGTACAAAAGACAAGATACCCTGGTGACTGGCACTTGAACATGACAGATGAACTTTATTCTATGACAGGATGTCACCTAATCCCTGCTTCCACTCAGTGGCAAATTCCAGCATCGGCGACATCAAGCCTCCGACATGCACACAATTACACCTGATGGAATCGCAAGTACCCGGGAGTGTGGTGGCCATAATGACTTCTACATCTATGGCATTTGGTTAAAAAATGAATAGATGAGGCTGGATGTTAATAGAGTGATGTGAAGAGGAACCGTAGATGTCTTGCATGTCTGAAATATGCTTTCTCTTCAGTGGATTCCCCATAGAGAGAGAGAATTAAAATGGAGTTTCTGCAATTATTTCCAGAAGAACGGAATCATTATCATCATATGTGAGAACAGACCTATGAAGGGAGTAAGAACACGTAGCAAATGGTTTAGGGTAATTTCTTACATGTTTCTTTAATGCCTATCGCAACTCATTTCCTAGACATTTAACAGGTATAAATAAGAGAAAGCCTCAGTGTGATTCATTATGTACAGCGAGAAGATGGTAAGTAGTAATCTATCAACTCCCAGGAGAAAATATAATTAGCGCAATTAAATCAGGCTTCCAAATTTATGATAAAATTAATCTCCAAAGACCTGAAATGAGGTATTAAAAATGATTTGCTGGTATCTGTTCAGCCAATACGCTTCCTGATGGTGTGAGGGCTGACCGGCAGAGAGCAGCTTGCAGGAATTTGGCTGCAAAGACCCACATCAAGGTCTTTTGGGGTTTTTTTTCCTCTTTTGAAAAGGTTTCAACTTGCGATAATTTGATACATCACTAAAAATGAGGAAAGCCTTCTCCATTCTGACTCCTTTCAGAGAATTTGAAGTACAGCTCAATACAAATAGCTGGAGATTGGCTTTCTGCCTGTGACCTCAAAATGCATTGCTCTGAGGCGTGAACCTCTCATTATAAGCTAAATTACATGTGTCAAAACGCTGAACCTGAAGATGAAATCAAATTTGTAGGTTTAAGTACATCAAACATGTTGCTTCCATCTGGATACCTCAAGAATAAAATAAAATCAAAGATGGGCAAATCTGGTAACTTCGTAAGCAATTTGTTTTTTTCAAAACTCATGTTTCTCCTGGGGTTGGCAACAGTACATAGTAACGATGAATGGATATAAGGAACCAAAAAAATACCTTTTCCACGTGAAAAATGAGCGGGTGGGTTTAGTAACAGTACTGCCAGCTTTGGCCCTCTTGAATATTTCACCTGTGCCTGGGAATAACCCTCTCTGCCCGCCTGCCTGTTTTCTGTTTCCTATGGGTAAGACCCCAACCAGGGGAGGTGCTGGGACCCCTCACCCCCGTTTGCTCCCGACCTACGGGTTTGGTACAAGACGGGGAGCAGCTCACACCATTCTCACTAGAGGGAAAAGGCAAGGCGGTGCGGGACACCTCACTGCTGCAAGTTTGTTCTTTGTGAAGCCAAGCTTTAAATTAGGATGTATGGCCTCTCGTGGAGGTCATATACAGACACACGCACAAAGACACCCACACATCTGGGAAAGTTCATAAAGCGTCTGTTACTCTACAAAGTAAAAGAAACCCCAAAATTTTAAGAACAGCTGAAGTGGGTCAACACTGACTTGGGAAAGGGCCCAGAGGAGATATCCTGTTGTGTGAGGGTATGTTAGAGCCCACGAAGTACACTGGACATAGTGGCATTCTGACTGGATGAGCTCTCAGGACCACAAAAGAGAGTCAAAATCCAATGAGCAGAAAACCTATAACCTATTCGATTTGGGGAGTCAGCCTCATGACTCTGGATTGGCTTTGGCAAATCATGGGCTTTGTTCAGTTGTGGGAAATCATTCTGGTTTTGGCAAATTATTTAGGAATGATTGGAGAACTTCATGTGGAAAAAAAACTTAAAATATGTCCCTTAAGGATTTGTATTGGGTTTGTGTGGCGGGGTTTTGGTAGTGGGGGAGGGGCTGCAGGGCCGGCTCCTGTGAGAAGCTGCTGGAAGCTTCCCCAGCTCCAAGTCGGACCCGCCGCTAGTCAAGGCCGAGCCCGTCAGCGATGGCGGTAGCGCCTCTGGGAGAACAGATTTAAGAAGGGGAACCTGCAGCGAGCAGAGGGATTGGAACGTGAGAGGAACCCCTCTGCGGATACCGAGGCCAGTGAGGGAGGAGGTGCCCCTGAGGAGGCTGATGCCCCCACAGCCCGCGGTGAGGCGGCAGGCTGTTCCCCCCCCGGGCCCATGGAGGGGAGTGGGGGAGCAGATGCCCACCTGCAGCCTGTGGAGGACCCCACACCGGAGCAGGGGGATGCCCCCCCAAGATGGCCGCCGCTCCATGGGAAAGCCCACGCTGAGCAGTCTGTGCCTGAAGGACTGCAGCCCGTGGGAAGGACCCACGCTGGAGCAGTTCGTGAAGAACCATCTCCCATGGGAGGGACCCCACAGTGGAGCAGGGGACGAGTGAGGAGTCCTCCCCCTGAGGAGGAAGGAGCGGCAGAGACGACGTGTGAGGAACCGGCCCCAACCCCCATTCCCTGTCCCCCTGCGTGGCTGGGGGAAGGAGGGAGAGAAAACCGGGACTGGAGTTGAGGCGGGAAGGAGGGAGGCGTGGGGGGAAGGGGATTTGAGATTTGGGTTTACTTCTCATTTTCCTGTTTTGATTTGATCGGTAACACTTTTTTTTTTCTTCCCCCAAGATGAGTCTGTTTTTTGCCCGTGACCATAAGTGGTGAGTGATCCCTCCCTGTCCTTGTCTCAACCCACAAGCTTTTCTTTATATTTTCTCCTCCTCATCCTACCATGGGGGAGGAGTGAGCAAGCGGCCTCGTGGTGCTTTGTTACTGGCTGGGCTTAAACCATGACAGGATTTTAAAACTGAGGTGCTCACATGACAAGTACAGTAATAACCTGTGTCTTAAATCTAACTCTTGAACAAAACTTCACCTGCCCCAGTTGTTCCCAAGCACAGCTTGCCCACTTGAACCATGAAGGTGAGTCTGAGTGTTTGAGTAGCATCACAGGTAAAGAAAATCACTGCAAAAAGATTCTCCAGGGAATATTTTGGATGGCCCTGGGATACCCCTGCTCATCTCCAGCTGCTAGCTAAGAACAAACCAGCACAGCTCTCCTGTTGATCCTACTAGTCCCATGCAGACCTATGAGCATCCCAGCTGGTACTAGCTTAAGTCACTTTAGATTTCCATTACCTACAATGACTATGACATTGGTTCAGATGCTTACTTCACATGTATGCATCTATACATAAACATTTACATTTAGGTGTCTTAATCTACAAGCTCGGCCCCATCCCATTGCTCTTTCAAAGTGTACCCAGTACACAGTACTTACTGCCATTCCTGCAGTAAGTCAGTCATGCAAATGTTTACAGAGCTGTTACACACAGGCTGTGGACAGGAGGCATAATTTTGGCAGTCCCCGCGTGTGATCTAGTTGTTCTGACGCTGGCAATATGTGCTTGAAGTGAGGCAGCGTAAGTTATTCCCCACTTCAGCCACTGGGTACAAATCTCAGATAAATGCAAGTTACAGCCATGTACAACAGAACTTGCTTCCATTTATTTTATTGCAGGTCTTCAACTCCCCACTGGTTCCTACTATACTTACTACACCAGTTTCCCTCCTTAGCCAATCTTTCTTTACAGCTGATCCACTACCCTTTCTCTGCCCCCTTCAAAACATCAGAGCAACATTCAAGAAACATGCTTCTGCTTTGAAGATTGAATTAAAAGGTGTAAGGGGAAAAAAAATCTCTGAAGTAGGTGGGTCCATTTGCAGAGCCACTGAAGAAGCAAGGACCAAGCCCTAGCAGACTCTGAAAAGCGGCGTTCCCCTTACTGGCATTATGCTACCCCAACAGTGAGACTAGCTAAGAATAGCTTTTTTCTGGAGACTTTGTGGCTTCTTTTAAGATAGTGAAACCATATGTTGGAATTCTAGTTTGTACAGTAGAAATGTGAAACAGGGACACAGACTCGGGGACACACATATACACACACACATCTCAGTTCTTTGCAGGAGATGGGAAGAAAAGGTTGTTTGCGTGGTGGACACAGAAGGATATTTTTATCTTCTACCAGCTTCAGTGTGCTACATCCATCAGCGCTAACCTGACATCTTTTACCACAACCCTGTGCCCGATTTCTGTAGCAAAAAGCAAAACTACAAGCCAAACTCACCTAATGTGTGCCAAATACTGAAGGTGAAGTGTTGTTCCACCTGCTTTGTGCCTGTGTGGTGAAGATGGTTTATTTTAAAAGAAGCCGGCATGTACTGCTCGGACGTGTACATGTACACAAACAGTTCTGGGAGAAAGGAAGCCCCCAGGCTTTGCATCAATTTCTTTGACACCTGCCACCAATGCCATTTGAAGAAAACACCTAATATTTACTCCCGCTTTTTCTTCATCTCACGTTCATGAAGTGTTTCGCTGAAATATAACTCATCCTAGCAGAAAGTGAGTTGAGTGGCCACTGCTACCTGTCCCTGGGTCGAGGAGGATCCCTGGGTTTCACACTGCAACCAAAGGAGCGAGTGTTGTTTCTTGCTTCATCGGTTAGAGCACAAAGTATTACTAAAACATGGTGCCTTCAGAACCACGACCTTCCAAACCAGTTATGTCTCATTGACAAAACCTGAAAATACCATTTACTTGGTAATTAATAAACAATCTCTACATTAGGTTATCCATATCATTTTGCTGTCCCCATCTGTTTCAGCAGTTATGGATTATGAAAATCATGATAATTTGCGTTGTAGAGTTTAAGTCTGTTGAATTTCTTCTCAGAAATTGTCTGAGGTTATGGGGGAGGAAAAAGATAGCAGACAAGCCCCTCAGACAAAATCAGTAATTACTTGTCCAAATAAATAATACTTGCTTGTGTCAGAGAAGTCAAAGCAAGACAGAACGGATCGTACTATCTTGTTTATAGGAAAAAGTATGTTTTTCAGAAAAGAGACAATAAGACAAACTACTGGGAAATGATTCAGGGATAAGGAGGATGCTATTCAGACACTGCACAGCCCCTTTGAAGATGGCTGTTGTCACTGATTTGAGGTAACATTTTAGCAAGAAACAATTTATAAGAAATTAAGAAGGTGGGGATTGTAGAGAGTAGAATAAGAAGAACGAGGAAAAAAGCTGTTTAAAAAAGCAATCAGAGAAGAAAAAGAGGAAAATGAAAATATGTAACACAGGAAAATCTAAAACAAATACAAGTTTTAAATATCTAAACCAGTTAAAACTCATTTAAATGCTTTTTCTGTGATATGGTAACATTTTCTTTCACACTTGCATAAGAAGAAAACAAATCATTGGAACAGCCTAGAGGTTATATGAAAAAAAAAAAGAAACAAAATCGTTAAAATGAATTTACCCCAAAACCCCCATAGACAACTGTAGTCTAATAGAATTAGGATACTCCCAGACATTTCTTTTAATTGGTCAATTAATGGATGCCTTGTGTGGCTGGTAGCAAATCTGCTGTTTTCAAAACAATCTTAAGCAGTATTATAGGACTAGTAAAACCTGTTTTGTTGTGTCTTGATGCAATATTTAAGACTCAATTGTGCAGAGAAAAAAAAGCTGTACTTTGGCTCTTGAGAATGCTAGCTAAGTGAATAAAGCTAGAAATATTTCCCTAAAACTACTTTTACAAGACTGCGTTAGCATTTGATTGCTTAAGTGCATCCAATTTACCTAGGATGATTATACTTTTACATTTCTAGGCACCATAGTCTCCTTTTAAAACAGTGAAAAACAGAATGCATACGTGCTGCTAAAGTAATTAGTATTCTTGCACACAATAGGAAACCACAGCAAATTTTAACAACTAGCAGTCACACAGCAAGGTAACAAGATTGGCTTTGAACCTGAGAGTCTCCCACACTGCAATTATTCACATTACCAGTGTGCCTCAGACTAACTGTATTCAGTGCGAAAAAAGTAAGGAAAGTGTCATAGTGATGAGTGTTTGGATGACAGTTCTGTCAAAATATTGGATTCAGCCCATGGTGCATTTCTCTTTCCATCATGCAAAAAAAAAATATGTATTTGTAGAGAAAGTTGAGGCACTTTTTTGTTACATTAAAAGCTTTGACAATATTTTAGAAATTATGTATAATCTGTAGGTGAATATTTCAGCAAATGGTACAAATCGACTAGCTGTGCAATTGGCTGGAGACAGGGAAAGATGCAGTGAGAACTTGAAATGATTGTCTCTCCCATAAACACTTTTGTATCAGTGTTACGCGGTACAGCAATCTGGCCTTCAGGACGCAGATATGGTGTGCTTTTCTGCTAGCAGCTATCCAGGACATCGACTTCAAAACTTGCTTACAAAGCAGAATCTGTCTTACTACAAAAAAATTATTGAATGTGATTATGCAAGGCTGTTATAAAGAAGTTAGTATGGCATTGCATATTTTTACATAAAATATTAGAAAAGAAACATACTCATATAGCATCTTTACAGCAAGATTGATTACAACACATATTATCAATCTTTATTTTCTATGGAAACCAAGGCCGTGCAAAAGCAGTGACTCTCCAAATGTGTCTCCATTGGTTTCTTCCGATAACTTTTGCACTCCCTGGGCAATTCCAGTCAAATCTGACAGCAGTAGGGCCTGGGACAATTAGCTTCCTACAAGTTCATGAAAAATCAGTGGCTGTTTGGAGAAGAGGGATCCAACGTCATGCTCATTGGAGGAGTTGAGGGAGCGTACATCAGGACAAGGCTCATGTGACAAAACCACAAACACACGCAATGTGTTTCTTTTCACAAACACATGCAAATAAGTGGTCGTTGACTGTTTTCCACTCATGGCACTGTTATGGTCCTTGCATATTAAGACCTGGGAATTTAGACTTGGATCATGTAAACACTTCTAAACACATGAACTTTTTAGGATACTGGATAACTTGCGGTGCTGAATGCTAATGCCTATAGACGGATGATTCTGGTAGCATAACTTTAAGAATACTGCTCTTACACTTTGTCAGCCCTTTTCAACTAGGGGGACTCCTATGAAATTTTTCATTTGCATAAATTATACTGTTAATTCCTGACAGTTGTGCAGCATGTGCAATTAGAGTCAGTGGGAAGATGTTATTTGTCCTTGTTCCCTTAGTGCCTACTTGCTTTGCCTCTCAGTCTGCAGAGTAGATGGTCAAATATCCAAAACATTTCCAAGTGACTTGCTAAGGGTGTTATATATCGCCTCTCCCCTGGCCCCCAAATCAGGGAGTTTCACTTGCTTTCTAGCATCATTGCCTGTGTGAGAATAAAGCAGGCAAGCATACTGCTCCCATGGAAGCTATAGCTTTGGCTAATGAATCTTCGTCCTGAAGAAATCTTTCTATGCCAATTACAAACCAAGGTGAACTCTTTAGTCCTGTTCATAAAGTAAATCTGGCAGTTATTTCCCTAAGCCTGTAGAGGAATGACAAGCTGTTCAAACACTCCGAAACAACAGAGCTCACATTTATACTCCTGAAGAACCTGAAGGCTGAAACAAAGTAAAATGGTGGTAAAAACCAACATTGAAGCAACTAATTAGCTGCCATAAACATTGCAAAGAATTTCTTCTTTGATCTGTAGGTGACACACGTTAACTTATGTTAATTCTAAATTGCAAAATAATACTGGTCAAATTCTGTTCCCATTCCTGGCACAAAACTTGAAGGCATTGCTTTAGTCTAGGGACCAGCTTGCCAGACTAAAAGCTGGAATAGAGGCATCATGCTTTGTCAAGCCTCCAGAATTACACAATCTGTTTACTATTTGTGGGGGATGGATGGATGGCTAATGGATCTACCTCACCACGGTGCTAAAAGCCCAGCTCCTTCTGTTGTCTGCTCTTCACTTCAATTTCTTCTGCAGCAGAAGAAAAACAAGCGCTGGTGTGAACAGCTCTCTGTTGCAAAGAAGGTGTAGCCTTTCTATAACCATTTCAGTCATCTCCCCTCCCTGATCGCTGCCTTCACAGCTCTGGGCTGCGGTCAGAAAAAGGAGCCTTCCCTTCTGTGTGCAACAGTAAGGGAAGCAGCAAAAGGGCCTGATCATGAGGTTTTTGGTTGTTGAAACAAGAGCTGAAGTCAGCAGAAGCTTGAGCACATCAGACGTGTGTTCACTTACCACAAAGGCCACACGTTTTCTTCACTCTCAAGGTCACGTCAACATATGCTTGACTTCAGCACTCTGGAAGTCCTAACGTGAAGAGAGACCCAGGGTCTCTATGTGGATTTACACTTTCCTCTGAGGAAAGTTATGGAAATTGCTTGGGTTCTTGCTGTTTGTTTTACTTCATTTTAAAGACATTTTGGTGGACTGGGAAATCAAAGCCAACTATAAATGCTACATTAACTTCACCGCTTCCCCTTTCACTTCTTGTAGTTTCAGTGTCAGAGAGATGTTTAAAGAGCAGCTGAGTCTTGACCCTTCAGAGCTCCACAGGCAACCGTGTTCACGGCTGTGGAACAGCCTCCCGAGTTGTCAACACTTAGGGGTGCATTATTCTTCTGGGAGCCATTTTCTTGTGACTTATTTCAAAAACTTTTAAAAAAATTGAAAAATTTTTTTTTTTTTTTTTTTTAAATAAAAAATCTCCCAACAAATACACTAGAGAAAACCAATAGGTTTTCATGGACCTTTGGGGATAAACCAACACAGTACTGACACAGATTATACACCACAACTCGGGTTATTACATGCACTCCGCACATTACACAGATTATAAATGACTGCCAAAAAAGGTATGTTTCATGGGGAAAAAAATAGAAATGTTTTAAAAATGCAAAAAAATATATACACATACATTCCAAACACAGTATTTTCAGTAATAATATTTTCAATGTTCAGTATTGGCTCCTATGGTACTCCCCTTCCACTTTTCCATTTATCCCAACATTTTTTCTTGAGACTTAAAAAGACAGAAGAAAAAGAAAACTATCTGGAATGCAAAGTCCTTTCATTTCTCAGCTACAAACCCATGAAAAACAGCTGGCTTTTGGTGAATTTTCTAGACAAATACTATTTTCTACAGAATGGTTTTTGATGAGGAACAACTTTATTTGAAATGGTGTTTGGCCGTTTAGCATACATAACCTGAAGCTCCGATCCTATAAATGCCTGGGCAGAGACTTAACCTTGAGCCTCTGCGTGGTCTAAATAAACTAAATGGAACTGATCATGTGTAAGATTAAGAATGCCTTTAAGTGCTTGTAGGATCAAGGACACAAGCAATTTTTTAAGGACCTGATTTTTATGCAAATAATAAGTAACTTGACCAGGTCTTCCATCTGTTGGAGACAAATGTGTAGAATTATAGTGTGGAGAAATATTTTAAGGTACTGTTTATTCCTCAGACTTGAAACTTGCCCTTAAAAGCAGTAGAAAATATCTGACAAAAAGTTGACAGATAGTGTATTAATCTGCTCTTAATTATGCACTCTTTAAGGGGAAAATGCTGTTGTATGCAAGATGATTTCATAGCAGAAATCTAAAATGTGGCCTCTAAATTGCTTAAATTTTAAACATCACTCATCACATCCAGTCATTATCATTAACAGCTACATGAAATATCATAATACCTAAAGGCTGCAGTGATCAGATCCCCCTTCTGAAAGACACAGATGAAAGCCAGTCCATTACTTACATACAGCATAAGCAGAGAAGTCATACAAAATGTGATAAAAATTAGATATTATCGTGTCCATTTCAGTGCATGAGGAAGAAAAGTACAGAGAGATAAAATGTTTTTTCCAGGGCAACAACACAAGGCCAAGGCAGGATGCCACAACAGACCTTGTCCCTGTCCAATTGTTTTGCTACAAGGTTGTCTTCCCTCACTCTCATCACCTTCCCTTTAATAGAAATATCTTCAATACCACACCTGGAAAATCATTATGATCACCAAAACCAGAGCAGACACAAAAGATATAGGAAATACATGTCAGTCAATTTAAAAATTGAGAGAAAAATGAATACTAACTTGCTAAGGCTACTAATGCTAACTAAAGATTTATGTTGATGTATTAATGCAGCTTGTAGGACTCATTTGCTGTATTCAAATAGCTGATAATCACTGCTCAGAATTCAAACTGTGCTCCTGTGATAGGGCTTAATGCAGACAGTGCCATACAAACCCAGAAACGTGTCTCATAGCCCTGCTGGGAAAAACTCTTGTTTATTCAGAAACACAACGCTGTATGGGGTTGGCTCTTGAGCAGCAACACCGGGAAGATGGAGGAGCCTGAACACATTTTTGGGGTATGTTTTGCCCTAGGGAGGGTGAGAGAGAGGGTCAAAGAAGATAAATAAGAGGATGAGTTGGGCACGAATCAAGCATAGATACCATTTTTCAGAAAGGATGCTGTCTTTGCGAGGGTGTGAGGAAAAGGGTCTCTGCTTTGCAATTTCTCCCACTCTTGAGCAGCTCTTGCCCGTGCAGTTTCCCCTGACAGAGCAGTCATGGTCTCCAATGCACCCAGCACGCATTTTCTAACAGAGACACCTCGTCTCCCCCCGCTCTCTTTCCAGTCACCTGAGTTTTCCAGGAGCTGATCCATTCCTTCGATAAACTGTAAGAGAAACCACTCCTGCAAGCCTCAACTATGAGTGTAGCTCAAGGATGACTGAACATGGGGAGAAACCTGCTGGATCCAGAGTACCCAACTGACATTTTCCAAAAATGCCAGCAAGTCACCTGTCATCTCAAGGTGATGAGGGTAACAAGGGTTTTGAAAGCCTTGCAAGATCTGGAAACTGTAAACCTGCCATAAATCTTATTTCTAAGTTTACAATTTCTGAAAGAAAGTAAATTTCATGTATGCATAACCTCGATGCTGTTGCAAACATAGAGACTACAGATCAAACTTGACAATTCAGATTGTGGTCACGGGATAGGAAGATCTTCATCCCAGAACCAAATTTCAAATCTAATTCAAGGTAGTAGTGCCTGATACTTCTATCTGGGTCTGACTTGCCTTCACCAGAGAACATCAGTAAAGCATTTCCCATACCACAAGTACCCGTTCAGTGCTACTTCTGAAAACTATTTTGACAGCTCTGCAGAGGTGGGCCACCATCTCCAGTTGAATACCTAAGCAGATAGATGGGTTGAACACTTGGCAAGGTATTTAACATTACAACCACACATCTGCACGAGTATTTTCAATGTTAACAGAGACTGACAGAGCTGAGACAAAGAAGAAACTTACAGAAAACAGTCGTTTTGCAATGACAATGATTATGAATGTTTTCCCTCATCTCAGTCAAGCTCTTTGTGCAAGACTTCCACTGACACTGCTGATTGATTCTTTGTACACAGGATTACTGAAGGGCCTGTGAAAACATATAACTAGAAACATCTTCCCTCCATCTCCCTAATGCTGTTCACAACAGTTTCATATAAACACAACCTTACTTGTAACCAGGTGAGGGAAATCAGCAGGGTCTCATGGCCATCTCTTACATATTATATTCTGCTCCCAGCAGCTGTAAATTCAACACTTCGCTAGGCATTAAATTTACTCTCAAGAAGCATTTTCTAAGAGAGGTGACAGAGTTATTGCACTGTTGCAGCTGTGGAGACAGATGGCGGTATGCCAAAACTCCAAGAAAATTTTAAATTAGAAATCTGACCATCTGCTATAGGTGGGGAAAAATAAAGGTTTTCATACCCAGGCTCCTCCCTTAGTTTTGTAATTTTCCTGGTACTGAAATGCACGATGTGGTGTGCAACAGATGCCATATGCTTTCTGACGATTTCTTATTTGCAGCTGATAAGCACTGGAATGCCTTAAATATGGAAGAGAATCAGGAATTAATTTTTAAATTGCATTATGTTCTGCTATTACTCAGCCTATGACAAAGCGAGGTAGTACTCTGCAAAAACCTCCAGTTACTTTTGGATACTCCCTATAATAAAACCTGCTTAGGTTTACTTACTTGCTACTTGAAACAGGTTCAACAAGAAGAACATAACATTTTTTATCACATTCATCCTAACTAGCTCTTCGATCAACAGTTATAGCTGGTGTATCTTTAAAGATTAAGGTAAAGTGTTTAACAGCTTCTTTAAGACGTATGAAAAAAAAATGGAAGGAGGACTCTCTTCAGATAGAAAATCATATTTTTGGTGTTTATCCCTCATATAAGAATGTTATGAAATTCTCAGTAAATACATAACCGGAAACTTTTTATTAATGCTTACATGAATATTGACTATATTGCTTTTATGTAATTCCAAATCACAGCCTACAAAAATGGTAGAAAATATAAAAACAGACCTGAAGTATCACATTATACATACATAGATGGGAAAACACAAAATGCATTGGAACACAGATGAATATCCCAGGTGCCGCCACTAAAATGCACACACCAGCAGCTTGTTTAATCAATAGTGAAGATGACCACTAAAAGGAGGATTCTGTTTAAGTGTATATACTAAATTTTAATTGTATATATCATTATAATCCCCATGCATTATTCAAACGATCACTTTGTATCTATTTTTGCTATACGAAGCGGGGGGAAGAACAAAGGCTCTGAATACATCGAGAGCCATGTATTGACTCAGTAGCTACTTCAAAGGTCAGTTGCACTTGTCAATAGGAAAAAATTTAAAAAAAAAAAAGAACTTTCAAAAATTCCCTCAACAGATAAAAAAGACCTGCAGACAGTTCCAAGACTCAGACTTTCTGCAGGAAATTTGCACAGCCCATGGGCCACCTCTTTCTTTCCAGGTCTCTGCTTCTGTCTGCATAACGCTCTGTGAAATATGTTTGGGGCCTCTGGGTCCATTAAACACACATCTTTAAAGCAGACTGGCTCAAAAGGCCCCATGAACAGGCTGAAAGAGCTCCCTTCTCCAACCCGAAATGGCGCCAGAGACACTCTAAAAGTGTTTAAATACCGAACACCAAGTCTGCACCCTACCTTGGCCCCTTTTGCACAGAACGAAGACATTTGCAATATCCACTGAGTGGAATATTTTTTTCCAGAATGCTCTTTGCAATCTGAAGACGTAGCTGACATACCTTTAGAATACTAAAAAAATCACAAAAACTGTTATAAACAGAGCAGATTGTTTAGGGACAGAGAAGTCACATTTCCACAACAGTGACCTTTTAGGATTACTTCAGAGAAATGCCAAGGAAACTTGGCCAAGTCTTATTTTTAGCACATGGCTTTTATAAACAGATCGTACCTGATACTGATGGGTAATTATGCAGTCACTTTATCAACTTTTTACTCCTGTTAATTTTTTGTCACTGTGTGCAGATTTCCTACAAAAACTGATTTGGGGCTAGTCTCTTGGTGATTTGGTGACTGTGGAAAAACATTCTGTCTACATAAGGCTGTCTGAAACATTAAGATATCAAACAAATAGCAAAATGTGCTATTGTGCCACTGCAGGACTTCAAAAGTATTATTAATATGTGCTCTGTAATACCTAAGATGTCTGCGGGACTTTAAAACACATGAACCCAAATTTCAAAAGGAAGGTAAAAAGTAATTTGGTTAGATCAAAATACAAAAAAGAATAGATAATGAAGAGCAGTGCAAAGAGTCAGAAAAAGGATGGCGGGCGTTAACAATAAATAAGAAGAAAAACTCTTGGGAGGGGTTCATTAGTTACTCTTAGCTGCCGCACATAATAAGAGTGTTCAGCATTGCTTAGTGGCCATGTAATCTTTTAAAAACTGATTTCAAAACATAAATTTAACATCTTTATTTTAATTTTAGACTTCAGACTTTCATTAAAAGGGCTCACAGTTGGATGCTTTTAGAAGGTTTGGGGGAAAAGAGTGGGCTAGAAGCACTCGCTGTTTAGAACAGCATGAGTCTTTTATAATGTCTTTTTGCTGGTGCCATGCGATTTTACACTTTTTTGTGCATTTAGAACTTCATGCCTTTCCTCCCAATTCATGCAGATTTTTGAAACAGCCATTAACCAACACATTAACGTGAAAACCAAATGCTTTGTGTCGAATGCCATCGTATGACACTTATTGATACGCTTATGCAAAACCCGACTGCAGATTTCCAAGGTGCCTCACTGGATGCACCCGAGCTACGGTTTTGTACTGAGAACAATAAGCAGCTCCTATGCTGAGCACATGAACCAAAGCTGCCCTGGGATCACCCCTTCAGCACATGGGGGAGAGGGAATATGGGGCTGAACTTTACCACTTCTAACTAGCTCAGAAAGCGTGAAGCCCTGGAGAGATCCAAAGAAATGTGTTTTCTTTCCTGATCCTATTCATTTCTTCCTTCTCACCATGGAATAGTAACCTCAGTCATCCTGCATTGCTTAGCTGGACAGCATCCTTCAGTGGATGGAAGGGACCTTTAAAATAATGCAACTGGAAGACTTAGTGATCAGCTTCAGAGTTCACTCCTCCTCCTCTCTCTGTTTCCAACTCTACTGTAAGGCTACGTGCATCTTCCCTATTTTGCATATACGGAAAAACCAACTTTTGACAAAGTCAATTTTCACTGATAACCATGATCTTGCATAATTAAAATGACTGAAAAGATCCATAATTCAATGCTAGTATTATAATGTAAGATATAAACAAAATGGGCTGAAAAGTTAATCTTTGAGAAGCATCGTGTAGAACTCATCAGCAGTTTAAAGCCTACCATGGTGGGTAGGGAAATCTTACTCCATTTTATCTGTGAGCAAGCCCAACTTTAGTCGTTCTTTGTCCACCTCTTATCTTTCTCTTCTTAGACTTGCCGTCTCATTTTCTAATTTTCATGGTAATTTAGGGTCAGCTTTCAACCTGGAACTTATATTTAGGTTGGAACATGTTGGTAGCCGACCCTTTTGAGAAGAAACTGGATCCGGGTGGGTATTGCAAAAAGCACCATCCACATTTAGACTGTGTAAAAAGTAAATATAACAATTTTAAAGGAAATCAATAAGAAATTGTATAAAAATGGATTATAGGTTGTTGTAGGCTATTCTTACAATAACTACCCTACAGTTTTTAAAGCAACTAGGTGACTAATTCCCATTGTAAACAAAGGTAGAGAATAAAGACAGTAGCAAATCTGAAGCAAAAAAGCAATTATATGAAAATGCAATTATGCAACACAAGTCTACTTCATGTAACCTTTAACTTATAAGCAATGATGAGTCACCAGATCTGTCTTTGGAAACACTGACTGCAAATAGAGTGTCATTTTCTACATGAGCGGGTAAAAATTATGCTGGCATTGATAAGATTTGTATGTATTATAGAAATGGAAATAACTTTTCTTGTCCAGGTCCAGCACAAGTTACTTTGTCTGAGCAGCAAGATGGTGACATTCTCTGATTCTGTCTGTTGAGCCCTTTTTCTTACCTGTGATATGTGGTTCAAACAGTTCTTTAAATAAGTTCTTAAAAGTAAATCTAACATTACCCTTCCTCTTCCCGGTATTTTCATTTCAGATCTAACTCTTTAATGGCCTCTGAAAGCAGAGGCTTGTACAATACAGTACAAAACACAGATACAAAAACATTGCTTCAGTCATCATGGGAGTATTTTCTCTTCTTCAGAATACCTGAATGTTGTACTTCTTACACCCCTTCCTCATCATTATGGCATTTGTTTCCTATGTCTGACATTTCAAATTTCTCTTAAAGGATCTTAAAGGTCTTGTCCTCTGATTTTTTAATGGCATTTGAAGAAGAT
Source organism: Buteo buteo (assembly GCF_964188355.1). Lineage (NCBI taxonomy): Eukaryota > Metazoa > Chordata > Aves > Accipitriformes > Accipitridae > Buteo > Buteo buteo. The sequence goes on along the minus strand of NC_134173.1, from coordinate 9,403,494 downwards.
TCTTTGAATGATGCTTGCTCAGTATTACAACTTTTTCATTGTATTCTTTATATTTAACTCCTTTATTAATATATTATGTTAGCATCTTTTTGCAATAGTTTTCTACTCCATAGCTATCAATGCTTTCTGTAATAAAAATGAAACACTGCATTTTTCTGATACATCAGTAGGATTAAACTTAATATAAACTTTCCAGCTTCTGCATTTAAGTGAGTGCCCCAGGTATGTCTCAACTGCATAAGAAGGACATGTGAGCACAGGATGCAAAAGAGTTTCTCAGTACTCTCTAACCAGCCACACAGTCTGGATAACCAGGGGTTCACAGCTGCAGCAGCTGTCATGAGTGCTTCTGCCCTGTAGTCTGAGTGAAAAGTCTGACGACTTAACCCTCCAAAAATTCCCTGGAACTTCTATAAGCCATGGGAAGAGAAAATGGAGATGAATACTGGTTTTATACCTGGTTGCTATATTTCCGATTATTTTAGATCCCAAATCCTTCGGTCAAGGATCCCTCCTGTAGGTTGTACATGACCCAGAACAGTGTATATGCAAGAAGCAATGGGGAAACCACAAACTATAACATTAAGGTTTTTTTAAACATTATTTAATATAACTACAACTGAAGCAGCATGAAAGGACCACAGTCATTTGGAAGGCAGTGTCCACAAATACAATGGCTGACAGTCTGTGCCCAAGAAGCCAGAAAGAGCCTTTAGAAAAGATAAAAATGCAACAAGAACTAAACAGCTTCTTTGCCTCAGTGTTTACTGAGAAGACGGAGACAGTTCAGGTCCCTTCCGCATACACAAAAGCTTGGCACCCCATGACTGGTAAACTTTCAGTTTCCTAAGTTGTGAAGGTTTCCTGTAGAGCGTTCCCAGGCAAATTAGCAGAAAAGCAGTCAGAAGAACAAAACTATAGCAGAAAAAAACCTGCAAAATAAATATGGTATGCCGTGGAAGAGCCAGCATGACTTTGCAAAAGGGATCTGTACCTCAGAAACCTGCTGGAGTCCTTTGAAGGAATAAAGCAGCAGGTGGATGAGGGAGATCCTCAGATGCCTAAATGTGCGTTTGATAAAAGCCTTCCTCAAAACCTCTAAATAAGCTAATGCACCAAAGTACTGGTCACATGGAGAAAGGGTTGGCTAACCCCAAAGAAACATCAGGGCCCAGATGACAGTTACTCTTCAGATCAGAGTGATGTCCCCAGTGGAGTCCAAGAGGGGTCTGTGCTCAGCCCTGTTCTTCAGTCTGTTCATAAATCATCGGAAAAGGGTGTGAGCAGTAAGGTGAAAAGACTTTCTGGTAGTATCAGGTTACTCAGGGTGCTAAAAAAGATGGCTAACAGAAATGTTGCAGAAACCTTACGAGACTGAGTAACTGGGTTATAAAATGGCTGATGTAATTCAATGCAGATAAATGAAAAATAACCCATATGGAGAAAAAGCCAACTTTTTACACACATGTATATTAGCAATAGGTCCTGAGATTATTATTACCATTTAAGAACAAAATGCTGGCACTATAATAGACAGTTTTACAAAAATGTCAGGTCTGTACTTAACAGTGATAAAAAAAGCAAATTGAATGTTATGAATTATTAGGAAGAGAACAAAGAATAAACCAGAGAACATTATTATGCCACCATATGATCTAGAGTGCACCCTGCCTTTTTAATAATGTGTGCCGCCTGGTCCATTGTCACAAAAAGGACATAGTAGAATGGAAAAAAGTTCAGAAATGACAAAAGGAAGATGAAAAATATTGAATCTGGTTCTTCCTGTAGCAAAAATGGAGTCCAAACACAGGTTTTTTTTCTTTTCGAAGATATTCCTAAATACATAACAAACTTCAGCATGTTCTTCTGTAGCTGCTGTACAATGAGACTGCTGATGTTTACAGCTGTAAAGCAATTACAGACATTTGGGTGAAAATCACCATGTAGATAATAACATTATTATCCAGTATCCTCGAATGAGAAAGAGGAAAAACTTTTCAGAAAACTACTGCAAAGTCTTAAGGGTGTTGTGTCGCAAACTAAATTTAAAGGCACAATCTTCTAAGTTATCCTACGCAATTTGTGTTTCTGTCCATTAAGAGTCTCATGTTCTCTAAAAAGGCTGCTTAGCTTCTTCCTGAGATAAAGAGAAAACCCCAAAATGCTATTTCTATTCTTTTTCTATTTAATGTACTCCTAGCTCCTAGCCATGTCCATCCCCACCACTCAGCACAATTCTGAGAAAGACATTTTTTTTGGCATGGAAATTAAAGAGGAAAAAGAGTAATTTCTAGGGATATAATCCATGTTGCTTTGTGGTCTCCACCTGGCATAATTTTGGCAGCATTTTGTCTGCCTCCCACGAGGAACTTGGGTAGTTAATTTGGTCCCGGAGGAGCACAACATTCAAGCTACCACCACACTGCTTCTTTTACTGTGCAAATCCCCAGTCCAGCAGCTCGGATCTACAAGCATTTTGCTTAAGTTATTGACCATTTCAGTCAGACACGTCTGATCAACACCCATGCCAGGCAGACGTTCTACTCTCTTATCTTCCTACACCTTCCCCACCAGGAGCCCTGACACAGCGCTCCTCAGTTTTCCACCTCCACTGGTTTCCCCAACTCAGGGGGATCCTCACTACACGCTATAGCAACAGGGCAGATGCTTGCAATCTTCTTCTAGTATGCTGCCTTGCATTGACAGGGCATTACAAAAGGCGGACAGACAAATTTTCCCTTGCTCTGCTGACTGGGGCATGCCAGCATGAGCTCCTGAAGCTGGCACAGAGCAGCCATCACGCCTCTTCTGTGGGGAGGCAACGAAAAACGGAGAAGGGCTCAAAGGGGAAGAAGGAGAGAGGAATTCCCAGACCGCTGAACCTGCAGCCATGGGTCCCACAGCAGCTAGGGCTTACCTGAGTCAGAGCTGCAGGTGCCCTGAGCTTTGGACAGCTTTTCTCAACCTCGGTTGCTATACTTCACAACAAAACTGAGACGTGCCGCTCCTGTGTGTTCAAAAGTGTTCAACTTTTGCATGAGAAGGCAAAATAACCAGTTTTATGATGCATGGGTCTGAACAGCTTTTAGAATTACACTTTTAAGTTTTACTTTAGTCCGTTCCAAGAAGGGACACTTTAGAAGCAGATGATGGTGTATTTGAAGAAACATCTGTGCATTTATATACGCAAGTCAAGCTTCCTCTATATTTCACTTCTCTAAAATGGAGTCCAAATGACAAGAATGATGAAGTGAAGTCTTCCCTTTACCCACAGATAAACACAGTATGATCAAAGTATTCTTCCAGCATCGTAATGATGCAAGTAATAGTAAATAAGGCTCGCCTCCCCTTCCGACATGGGGAAGAAGGAATTCAGCTGGACTTCCCTCTAGACTTCCAGGCTCCCTCAGTGTTCACCACCTTCAGTGTCAAGGATGTATCTTCATGCCATCTGTGACACATGTGGGCCATATGTTACGTTCTAAGCTGAACACGCTATCTAAGGATTTTTATATGGAATAAAACTGATGGGAAAGATTGAAGGAGAAGCAGACAGCTATTATACAGAAAGGTGTAAGGTAACAGGAAGTGGCAAATGTGACCCAGATCATGTTTTCTTGAAATTCAGACAAGAGGTCTGAAGTTTAGAGTCCTTAAGATTACAAATGCTTGTACTGAATTTCAGTATTTGAGGCACTACACAGAAAAGCTTCCATATATAAAGATCCATCCAAAAACATCAGCAGTATTACATTACAAATGATTGAAACAAAACCACTTTGCATAGGCAATGAAGATACTTTCCCAGCATCATTTTTCAATTTAAGTTACTATTGCAACTATAGTATGATTTAAAGTTGTAAGACAGAAGGGTCAAAGAATATTATACAGTAGGACAGCTGGTTCTATGAGATTTTCTTGGTATAAAAAGGTACCCTAAATGAAGCGATTTGAGATCCTTGCTATAAACAGCTTTTAGCCCAGACGTAAATTAGCTGAACAGTCATAAGCACCTGAAGACAAAGGGAATAAAATAAATAATGTCTCCTCAACCATAACTGTAGAATACTGGGAAAGATATTAAAATAAAATGCCATGACAGCTTATCAGATAAAAAAAAAAAAAGCATCCTTTATGTTTTCACCTCCTTTTTCAATAGGCACCTTCCCTCTGTGAGCATGGCAGTGGTTAACCTTCCTTATTACCATTAAAAGATGTACTGCTACCCGCACCATAGGATGCTGAGCACCCTATGACACAGCACAGGAGGAAAGCAAAGAGACCAACAGGCTGGTAGTTCACCGGACCCCACAGAAGCACATGCTGAAGCCTGTTAAAGCAATCTGGGGGGAGGACAAAAGACGTACGACACATTAAGGCTGAAACAGATGGGACCTGGGCAGAAAAACCAAAAGGGATGTCCAGAAAAGCCTGGGATGTGACTACCTAGTGACCTTAAGGCAAAGACTCTCACAGAAAAGGAAGCTGGTCCCCATCTTAGACAGACAACTTGCAGTGAATGGGACATGGCTCAACACTGTTCACAACCCCTGGGCCCCAAAGTGCCCCCCAGCTACCCCTGGCTCAGGGGCAGAGTGCTCTCCAAAAGACTAGGCTCCCGCAGAAGTGTTGCCTGGATATCCCAGAGCAACGGCAAAACAAAAGACTACAGGACCTGTGCTGTAAAGTCAACGTTGAAACAATGGGATTCAATGAAAAGTACTGAAATAATAATGCCTTGCCATTTTGATTGAGCAAACTGTTGGAGAAATGTTCCAACTGGCACGATTTCTTGCAGTGTCCTCTTTCTTACATTTTTCTTTCATTTTTTGTTTCTTTTTTTAAATTGAAGAATTTGCCAGGCTTGTTTTCTTTATATTAATCAGATTGTTTGAGAAGTCACTTTCCTGTGGTGTTAGGAATTCCCAGGATAGGAGAAACAAGTGAAAAAAGCAAAATAAACCAAAGATATTTCTCTCCTGAATGATAATGTTCACAATCACACTATTGTCATCCAAATGAAGTTGCATGTCTAACTGTATTCTGTAACTCTGGTGTTAAAAAGATCCCCCTGTAGATACTTGCATTCCTTGAACAATACATCATTTATCACACTTTCTTTTAGGAAGTGCTCAGGAACATTTTAAGTGCCCAACAATAAATTCCTCTGTTTTCATTTTTTCTGTTGGGGCAGAACTTTAATATTAATCTGTCTTTGGGTTGCAGTGGGATTTTCAAGTGCTTTCATTGGCCCATTTACTCCCATTGACTTCAAGTAAAAACAGAATGATGAGCATGCTTGAACATCCTACCCTAGAAGTCAGATTGACTAAAAGGGTAAGCTATCGAGCCAAATTTGGAAGCTGTATCCACTTACAGTAGGAATGCATTTGACATCCTAGTAACAATTATTTCCATATTTAACAGTTTAGAATGGGCGCTGGACTGAATTTTCTTCATGAAAATATATGGGTGGATACCACGGAGAGTATCTTGGATGCTCAGCACTGAGAAAAAGAGCCTGAAAGTGCTCCGGTCCATCTCAGGCAGGATGAGTGCCCAGCTTGCTCCACATGTATTGTTACGTATAAGTCAAGTACAAATCAATAGCACAGTTTTAAAGGCTCTAAGATGTTTGGCCTTGAACTCCATTTTTTCTTTCATCTGGCCAAATGTGGAAACAAAAGCAAGCCTTCACAGACAGAGGTGAAAAGACAGCATGTCTCTCCTTTCCCCTTCCCTCCCCCTCATCCTCTGAAGGAGAAAAACCAGTATCCCACCTCTGAGGAAGCATCTGCACTCATTTCCATGCCTACTGCATCACAGCTGAGAAAGGACAGTGAGGAAAAAGCGAAAAAGAGCAAGAACATATTTCATCTGAGAAGATCTCTTATCACATGGGTAACATTTGGGGTGGGGGGAGGCAGAAATAACTAAGCCTTTTTCAAAAGCCCAGGACTTAAAAGAAGCACGGGTCATCATTATTAAAAGGCTGAAGTGGATTGCACACTACTTGAAAAGCTTAAGAAATATACTCATTTAAAAGTAAGAACTACAAATTATCACAATGCTTTATAATTTGACCCCATCTAAATAATTCAATATTCACTGTGTCTGATGTAGAGCAGTCTTCCATTGCAACTGTATTAAATCCAAATTAATTCATGCTGAAACCTGTTCTCCAGTAAAATAATACAATTTCATTTAGCATCTTCTCCCCACTGAATATATGGTTATATTCTGGTTGTAGTCTTCCAGTGAAATCTAGCCCTCTGTTACAAGGTGTTGTGTCTGCAATGTATGCTCCTGAAATCGGAAAGCTAGCATACAATTCGGTGTAAATGGCAGCATTTGCTCAGGACTAGTAATAACAGAGATACTTGGCTGAAGAATAAGATGCTTCTCTAAAGCTCTAAAGATTTAAAAGGAAACAATGATGTTCTTCAGAGGAAAGGATGATGTTCTTCAGAAGTTCCTGGCTCAGAATTAAAACCTAATCCTAGTCTTGGAATCAGACCCTGTGCTAATAGTGAGTGCTTTGTCAGAGTAATTGCCAAGTGGATGTTCAAATAAGGTAGCTTCTAGCTAACTCTGAGGTGTCCAGATGTTAAAAATGGGTTTTACAATTCCCATGCCTTTTTCCAAAGACATTAGGATCTAACTGTTGTGTCTGAGTATTGTTCAATCTCAACAAAGCAAAGTTATTTTAGATAACTAGAACGTACTATGGCATTATCAGTATTTAGCTTTGCTTGACCAGCGTCACTAGGAGTAAAGCCATGAGGTACCCTGGCCCTCTGTAATTAATTCAGTTTTCTTCCAGCTTTAAAGATGAGGAACTATTAGCCTTTCCTACACCCTAACTACAGACGCAAATAGTCAGTGATTGCTGCCGCCATCATCAGCAGTAATTATTCAGCACTGCTGTTTGTAGGCTTGCACAGAAGCCAGGTCGCTCGGGAGCGCTTCACCCTAAGGCTCTGTTTCAACATAGAGTAAGTCACTTTGCAAACCCATATACAAGTTACGGACTGAAAGACAAAGCACCTTCGAGGCTGAGACAAAGAAGTGGCAGGGATGAAGGTATCCCTGTGTTTTCTGTGAAGGAGGGGGGCCTGGGGAAAGACCATGGTAAAAGAGAAGGAGTGAAGAGGACCCGCCAAAGAAAGGGCTGATAGCAAGATGGTGGTATAGGATTCAAACGTGAAAGCCAGGCAGCTGGCATGAATTGTCATTTGCATGAAAGGATTCGCAAGGCAGGGAACTAACGAGGATTAAACACGTAGATGCCTCAGTTTGCTCTCCTGCTTCCTCTTAAAAAACACAGGACAAGCACAGGCAGCATCGGCACTAGCTAACCCCGTGATTGAGGAGTTGTGGCAAAAACTTTCAAAATGTTCTTCTAATCGCTTGTTACAAGAGAAACTTAAATTCTGATTGAGAATATTCAGTTGGCTGCATTTAATGGAGAGACAGCTTGCCAGTTCTTCCATCAGCAGAGCGTTATAAAGCTTGTTCTGGGGAATTTCCAATGGGAGTAGAAGTAGGCCAGCCAAAATGCCGTAAATAAAACATGAAGGAAGATAAAAATCCCACCACTTGAAGGACAAGACTTAAGTTGCCTTCATTGTGACTGTGCTATCAGGACTTCTCTAGAACAGCATTTTTTCTTTGCTTAATTATGCGAAATAAATTGTGTTGGGTGTGGGGAGAGAGAAAATAGGGGATTCCTTGTGTTTAAATCTAGACAAAGGGAACTGAATCCACCATTAAACAATAAAACAGGTTTCTAAGCATAGTATTTCAGTGATAACAGTGGAACAAGACTGGGGCAACCCGTAAGGCTCCAGAAAGAGCTAAGGGACTCCAGAATAAGCAGAAATTCCCTCTTCTCTTGACTCTCCAGGACAAAGATGTACGCAAAGCTGTTATAAAAACAGGGCAGAATTCTTCACTGTATGCTTATAAAGCAAGAAACTTATAGCAAAGGTAGTGTTTTCTCAGAAACACAGGTCTGGCTAAAGCAGTAAGACTCTCAAATAGAGGAGTTGAAAAAGGTAGTGGTTTTGCTAATAATAAATCACTCCCTTGAACATATATAGATTGTGCGCGACGTCAATGATTTTGAAAAGAAGAAACTCCTTTCACTTGAACCTCAGCCAATCTTTCTTAGCTTATAAAATATTTGTGAGTGCTGCTGATAGTGTTTTGCCACACACAGAGAGACTGGAAGCCCCTGAACTGACAAAGAGGACACCGGCTGCCTCTTTGTTGCTCCTGGAGCACAATAACTGAAGCCATGGAAAATCTGTCTCCCTACAAATTGCCTCGGCAAAGGCACAGGCTCTTTTCTTTTTCAAAAAGTATAATTCATAAAATGCTTTTAAATTTTAGCTTTTCATTTCCATTCACATTTAACTGACTCATCTGAAAGGACTGCCTTTGAATAGCAATTTATTTTCTTTCACAAATAAACAAAGGACTAATAGTGTTCTGTTCCTTTGAAATTACAAATGGAAGGGTTAAATTGAAATAACTATCAGTCTATAAAACCCCAGTGAAATTCATCAGGAATGCTCATGTTTATCTGTAAATAAAAAGACTCATAGACAGTAATGTCCTTTTATATAAAATCCTATCATTCAAGTATTATGCTATTATATATTGTGTCTCTTAATTAAAAAAGAAAAGCATTCTTTGACCTGACTGTTTGCTTTTAAAAGCAAGTAAACATTTTTGCCATAATTGTAAGACTGGAAAACAAATCTTTGTATTTTACAATACAAAATTTACCCTATAATGGTTACAGAAAGGTGAAAGAGATGCTTCTTTCGTATCTTGGGTAAATTACTATAATTGGATTGAAAATGCAATAGTTTTTGCAGTATCCATTTTATCCAGCTCCCCCAGAACATTACCTTAGTGCTAATTTGAAGTGTCATTGCCAAATCTCAATTTATTTATAAAACTAATCTCAATGCCAAAAGGATATAATTTTTTGAATAGTCTCTGCAGTGTGAAAATCACAGAAAATAGGGTTAGAATACAAACAATACCCCATATCTGTAGTCTTCTATTATCACGTCAATTATCAGGCATTAGCAAATACCACTAGAATTTTATTCAGCTCATGTCCCCATTGCTCAGGGCTGTGCATCTGACATTTGTGCATTTTGTCCATTTGTCTATAAGCTGTGGAAATGCTTCTTGATATAAAATGGTTATTTTTTTTTTCTCAGGATGGAAAAATGGAACATAAATTATCTGACATTTTCTATAATAGCCATCAGATGTTTCGTAGTAAACAGATTATATTAAACAATCAGGGGCTCTGCAAAACTCGTCATCATGTCCATGAATACGGATGGAGCAGCAGACATCCTAGATTTAAAATATCAGAGGCACAGACACATACTCTGCCAGCTGGCCATTTCTGTCAACAGTGCACATTTGCATTGTGACCGTGTATCAGATGTGAAAACAGGGAACCACCCAAACCCTTCGGTCTCCCTCTTGCCACGACGGATCCACCTCCTCACCCAGCATTCGCCTACCTGCATCCCACCAGGCAGTGACATCAAACAAGGGCGATACTGTCAGTGCTTTCCAGATCTTGTATTTTAAGGTGCATTTGGCACTACTTAGGTCTATTCATGCCCGACAAATTAAAAGAAAAAAACCAGAAAGAACCATGTTTGGCGGTCACCTTTATGCCTGTGGGGGCACTTCCCTGGTGTTGGTGTACCGTGTAGCCTTGTGACTGTGGACAATAACATGTCCCAGACCTGCTCTGAGCATCCTGGTGTTTCCAGGCATGCTCGGTAACGTCGTCCTCCCAATCTGCTTTTGGGACGAAGCTCTGACCGAGGAGACCGTGTAGTCTAACGTGCTTTAGCCCATTCCACTCACAGGCGATGGAAAAGAAAGAGAGCAGGGACCCTCGCTGCTTGGCTGCCGTATGCAAGTCCCCCGAGCTCCACAGAAGAGGGTGGGAGCTGCTACGTGACTCTTCTCCATCCTGCACAATGTCCTTGACAGCTGGGGTGAAACTGCGGGTGACAGGCTACGAAAGACCCCGCATCCGAGACACCGAGGTCTTGTTCAGCTGCTGGTCAAAGCAGGGCACAGCAGCTCACGAGTTGCAGTCTGCTTGGGCCACCTTCAAAGAACACCTGTTACAACTGGGAGTAACAATAAAAGTCATATAATTACTCTTCTGGAAGGCACGAACACTTTTTTTTTCCCCCTTTTCTCTTTTTTTAGTACTTTTTTCAGAGTTTGCAAATCCCTTCGTGTAGATTAAGGGCAGTTCTGCTTCTGGTAACTCAAGAGTCCCACGACTCTGTACCAAGAATTAAGATTCAATCCTCAGGCTGTTCCAGGCTTAGCACATAGGGACAAATGTGTTTATGGACTGTAGTGCAAAATACTAATGCATTTAAAAGTTAAATTCCATCTCTGGTGATTTTCTGAACTGGGGTAAGACTGCTGAATTAATGTCAGAAATAAGTCTTCACCGTTTATGCTAGTAAGGGTATGCATCATGATGTAAATATACTTCACAACATTTTCCCTTTCTTTCCATTAAAACAAGCTTTGTGAGAAGTTGCTTTTAACTTTGAGATATGTCAATTGATTTTGATTTGTTTTCTTCCTTTTCACAGTCCAATAGCATGTTTTACATTCCTAGTGAAATTACTAGTGGTCTTTAGCTATCTTGATATGGCGTCAGATATTACTAATATCACTGTAGCAGTAAAATGTTTTCTTTCGGGAATATATTATCATTACCATGAAAAATAGTATTTGCAAGAAGCACTCTCAGGAAAATTTAAGTAAATGCATGTCACTTCATCCTTATTTTAAGCTTTCTTTGATATTTTTTTCCAGCTGACCACGGTTGATCTTTGAGATAAGACATAAGAAAGCTTTTAAATTGAGAAAATATATTATTGCTGAGCTCTATTGAGAGTATAAAGTGGGGAAGGAATTGTCGTCATTTGGTCATGCTGTTCGTAAGAGAACTGTAAATCTTGCATATTTTACAAGATCCAATTTAATTAAAAAATTAATAACACTTGTGAAACTCAAGATACGTATCTGCATAATTCTTTCTTTAAAGGTCCATTTTGGTTTATTTCCTCTTCCTTTCCTTCTCTATCACATTTGTATGAGATTTTTCTGTAAAGGCTAGAAATATTTTTTTTCTCTTATTACTTTCTCATTTGCCTCCTTATTCTCTGATACTGTGCCCTTATTAGTTGGTATGCTGTCTCTCCCACTTGTAAAGCAAAAGGAGTATTACCTAGCCTGTATATTCTCAGTAGCTGATGAACTGGAAGCCACAATAAAATGACTTTGTAAAGGGCAGAGCTGGCTTTCACAGGTACACACGGAGAGAAATGCAGAGAAAGAAAGCAGCACCTTGAGGCAGTAGGCTGATACTTAAAATGTTACTTCTGATGCTGAATGTGAATTGTATGCATTAAGGCATTCTGTTCCCTGAAATGACTAATTTTTTGGCTGCGCAGAAATACAGGGATCTTAATTATGCATTCTTGGGGTCTGAGAAAGACAGACAAATTTGAAAAACACCAGCAAAATAAGGGAGATAGAGAAGTCTTTATTCGAGAAGTCTTTATTTCTCTCCCTTTCTCTCTCTTTTTGCACAGTGTCTGGGAACTTGCTTTGTAAAAATCTAAATGAACTCCTATGTGCACTTGATTGCAAGCAAAACCTGTGGAATTTTCTAGTGCAAATCTACACCCTCACCTCATTTCTAGCAAACATAATCAAAACCCAGTGTCATTCCACTAAAACTAAGCTAGCTTTCTTTCACTTTCAAAATCAAACTATAAAAGACACATAAAACGATAGCGATGATCAAAATCAGCACTTTCTGCAAAATGTTCTTTTTCAAGACTTCCACTGTGATTGAAACAAAAAGGGGTTTGATTTGCACCTACCGGAGAAGAGCACGTGAATTTAAAAATGTCACACCACCTGCCTGAACCAGCGGAGTCACACTCGGGTACTTTTGCGCGGGGATGCTCCGCAGTCACCACCACGCCTCCCACCACCGACTCCGCAAAGCACGCGAGGATGCTCTCGTGCAATAGCTAGCTAAACTCGGGGCGTGCCGAGAGCTTGCTTAGGTACATGCTCCATCTGCTGCCGTCTTGAACATTGCTTCCCTCTCTCACAGTCCCGGCAAGAAAACTTTTTGATTCCCAGACTAAGCTCTGACCTCCCTGTCGATCTGAACGGAGCTACGAGACGGAGAGGCAAAGGCAGCGAGTCTCCGCTAGCGGGTGAAGTTACTGCTCCGTTTCCTTTGAGAAAGCACCATCTGCTCTTCTAGCAAAGAAACGCTGTAGCTTATTACGATGCCATAGACTTAAAATTTCATCTAAAATCTCGATATGCTGTATAGACCAACAGTACATACAGGGGATATCATGCTGCTACCAAGCTGTACATGATTTACTTGCAATGAATGGCCAGAGCTAGAAAGAGACCAAACTATGTAATGCCTGGGCAACTCAAGGAAAAACAACATCTCCCTGGTGATTCATGCAACACCTTTGCCAAATGTTTCATCTAACACAGAACAGAATCTTAGGGAAAAAAATATCACTCTTTCCTTTTCTCCTGTAATACAGTCACCTTGATGCTCATCTCGTAAATCCTTGTGTTACCCTGCAATACCTCTCTTTCCCTGGCACGGCTGAGAGGTTCTGGAGGTGCTTTTCATCACCCGCTCCCGTGACAGCGTGCTGCACCAGAGGTTTAGCTGCCTAACCGCTGGCTTCTAGCGCCGTTTGAGATGCCACAGGGTATCCGGGAGATCTGCATGGGGCTGAAAGACAAGGCACGGGATCCCGGGAGTACTGCACCCTTTTGGTGCAGTACTTTAAATGCAGGTAGGCATCCTGAGATGGCACCACTTATGTTAGAATAGCAGGCATCTGCTCTAATACTAAGATACCTAAATTTGCTAAGTAGCAAGCAGGGATATTGTTACAACCGCTAGCAAAATAGGCACCCTGTGTGTGAAGTACTTGTCATAATTTTCAGTATCTAACTGTAGGCAGGCTTCAGCGATGGATCGTGGAAAAAACACTCAAGAGGTCCTGAAATATGTTAGAGCCCTCATACTGACAGTGAGAGCCAGTGAAAAACAATTGCTCCCAGTAACGGTAGAAATACTTCATGCTGAAAAATGAACTTGTTATCTGACACAGAAAATGTGATAGTCATCCCATGTCTCAAAGAGCACTTGCTACCGAAAATGCCCTGTCTCTCCTGCCAGGAGCCCAGCCACCAGTTCCAGGCCAGAAATTGCAGAGAAAGTACCTGCTACCCTCAACCGAAATGTGACAACATCACAAACCTGCAGCCTCCAGATTGGCCCGATAGCACTAAACAATATTGTCATATCATATTGTCACATACACATGGCACTACTTATGAGTCTGGGCTGTCGAACCTGTCTGCAACTTTCCTCATATTAAACGTGTTGTTCCAAAAGCACAAACACAAGACATTGCAAAGACAGATGGTGAAGGACACTGGAAGCAAAACACTCTTTTACAAGTTCAGAACTCTAGCAATCATGGCTACTACCCAGTTCCTTTTTATTAGACAAGAACTGTCCTAAATTTCATTCTTCCAGAGTGGCACAACAGGAGGATCTGCAAAAAAAAACATTTGGTCTTGAGGACTTGATGCCCCACCACATTTCAGACTAGCTCTGGGCTGGCCCTGTGTACTAAATGCCCTTTAGCACTGGAGCATGGAAGGTGCAACCCTTAACTGCACATTTCAGTTCAGTTTTCTCTGAAACGAATCCAGTGCACGTGCACCAAAAGCACCCCATGATGTAAACCAAAGCGCAGCAAGTGGGGACAGCTAGGGGATTCGCTTTGGACCAGGAGCCTATTTCTGAGGTCAGATGCCAACTTTCAGAGGGACATCCTCGGCTGAAAGCCTCTCTCTCTCTCTGAGAGTTGGATGAAACCACCCTGCCTTTAGAGAGCTGTCTCAGCTGCCTGTCCTCTCTGGGGGGGATGGAAGCTTTCTTCAGAATGGTGGCCTGTTGGTGGAAAGTCTTTAATTCAGTTAATAATAATTTTCCAGCCAAAACCTATGCTGTTGAGAAATATCAAATCTACAGTGAGGAAGAAAAACAAAAACCCCAAATCTCTGCAGGCTGTAGTGAGAATGAGTGATACTACCTTCGCTTCTCCGAAGTTGTCGGCGATTTTTGTTGTATTTTAGGAATTTCTCTTCAGAATGTCTAAAATGAAACCGGCACAGAAGGAGATGCAGGAGAAGACCCTGCTGCTGCTCAGTGCCTCTGAAGGGCAGGGAGGGTTGGGAAGTTAACCACAGGCAGAGTACCGCTAACTCGCTCCCAGAAAGTCTGCTTTTTTATTGGTATTCTTGGCTGCTCCTGACTGTAGCAACTGATCAGAGAAACCGCACAATTCTGAAAAGCAATTCATCCCATCTGAATGGCAGGTATTCATACTGGAGGGCATCTATTTGTGCCCATTCACATCCTCATTCAAAAGCATTTCTTCATCTCTAAAAGGCATTCTTGATAAGATCGTTAAAAAGCAAATAATCAATGCGTAAGACATTTACTTCAAAGCTCAATCAAAAACTACAGAAGCAGGTAAATTATTTGAACATTTATCTCCATCTCATTTTGTTATTTGCACTTATTTCTGGCTCCAGAAGCAACTTTGAAACTGAGCTTTTAAGGGACATCCTGTCCTGAAAGAGACCGAGTTTCTCTTAAATTTTTTGTTCAACTGCTCACCTCGAACTCAGGTTCGACCCAGCTCTTCCCTGAGGATTAAGGACACACCTGCCTGATAAAAGAAAGCACTGACGGCAATATTCATGAGCTACTTCACCTCTTCAGAGCAGTGAGCAGGCCCACAGAGCACTCAGGATTTGATAAGAGAACGCCTTCAGAGAATTCTTTACTATTCATCCATTAATTTTTACAAAGGACTTTGCAGATGAAAACCAGTTTTCAAATAGTAAGTGTTACTGTTAAGACACTATGAGGCAATGAGCGCTCAAATTCAGGAGCAGGGAAGAAGGCTGGAAAATTCTGAATGCAAACCTGAGTTAAGGAGCAGAAAACAACAGTTTTGGGGAAGAGGGGTGAGAGGTAGCTAATAGTTTCCGTAGGAACTGCTCACAGATCCAAGTGCAAAGGCAAGTGGAGAAGGAGGGAAAAATATGAAAGAAAACTACAGTCAGTTAAGCTTTGCTGAGAAAAGAATGATTTAATGCTAGCTAAAGTGATTACAGAGAACAAAAGGGCTCTTATAAATATACTGCGGCTGTGAGGGGGGAAGAAATACCAGTGAGAAATTATGACTGTTAATAAATAAGGAGGGAAACAATACAAAAGATTGCCGTGACGTGGCTGAACACGATTGCTATCTTAAAAATCCCAATTCATTGATAGAAAAATATTTTTGCAAGATGTACAGGCAATTAGGAAATTAGTAGATGCTTGTAAACTTTACTTCCAATAAATGAAAAAAAAAGCATGTAGAAAACATAAGTAAAAAGTATCACTTATGCCAGTGACATAACAATAATTTCATCAAGGAACTCTTCCTGAAGGAGTGGCTTTTTTTAAGTCTACAAAACTGGACAGCATCCATGGAGTGATAATATTGGCTTTGTTAAACCCTTTGGCATAGCATAAAACCACCGATAAAAAATACATATAAATCAAGAAAAACAGTGGCTCGCCAATGGCTAATACTGAATGTCATCTTGTCTCAGACAAACTCCATTACCACTGTAAAATACAATCAAGTTTTCAACAAGAGTCCCATGGAACCTATCATTGGAGTCCATTAAATCAGGTCTTTCAATACAGATCAAAACTAAACCAAAGGAGTAAATCTGCATTTGGTAAAGCACAGACACGCTAATGTTATATTAGAAATGTAAAACACTAACAGTTTCAAAGATTCGGCTGCCCCAGTGAACTCAGGCGATGCTCTCCCATGCACTGCGAGCACGATGCCACATCTGAACGCCAAAATTTGACCAGGTTTTGTGTCTGCCACTTGGGAGCCAGCCGCTAAGGCAGATTAAAACATGCAGGCGATTTCTCCATCCAGTGGACAGACACGCTGCCCGTGCCGCTTGCGCATCGCCGCAGCCGACTCTCTGGCTGTGCCAAGCGTGCCAAGGCACGGGCACCCGCTGCCCACCTCGCGGCAGCTCTGCCCAGCCTTCTCCTCTGCAAGTCACACGCTGCAGGATTCGCAGATACAAAGCAGAAAATACAGCTCAATACATCCTTACACGACGCCTCTCAGGCAGCAAAAAGATACGAGCCGTTACCAGCAAAACATAGAAATGGCAGGTGACTCCTGCAGACCCTCAGTAAAGAGAGATAATAGGGAAGCTTCAGGAAAATCAGAAGCCTTCTCTCTGACTTTCACTCATTCATTCGAAAAGATTGAGTACCTTAGAAATTACTTGAAGGTGCTAAGACACTGAATTCTGCCCACACAGGGAAAGATAATGTGACCAAAAAGAACAATAAAACAGAAGAGTATAAAAATGTTTATTTATTTTAGCTCAATATGTAACTGAACTCTGATTTATAACCACAAATAGAACAAACTATAAAACACACAATATGATTAGTATACTTCAGAGCATACGGGAAGCCACTCATCACTGAAATAAAAGGCTCAGAGGCAGCAGTGGTGTCCTGGGCCAGAACTCAGTGGAGACAGCAGGGAAATCAGCTTTGTCCTAGAGATCCCCAAATACTCTGAAGCCTGAACAACCCCTGACATCTGCATGCCTGAATTGTCATGATTAATTATTAAAACACCTTTCGTACCGCCTGAGCGCCTCTTCGAGACCTCAAAGTGCAGAGGAAAAGAGGACACCCCCCCTTCCCAAGGCTCCCAGCGCACCTCGAGCACGAGGGCAAGGCGACCAGGGCGAGCCCGTGAGGTGCCTCTAGTCAGGGCACGGGAGGAAGCCCAGAAAAAAAAAAAAAGTAATCTTTCTCCCTTTGTCTGTGCAAAAAAAAGCAGCGAGGCTTCTTACGAATGGAAATAATCAACAATAACGAAGTCGCGGCCCTTGCAGACTAGGTCAAGGGGAGAGGGCTGGGTGAGAAGGAGAAAGAAGAGCGCGAGCGGCAGCAGTGTCTGAGCAGAAAGAGACGGGAGCAGGATAAAAAGAAAGGGAACCCGCTCGGCTAGGGGAAGAGTTATGGGAGGCCTGAAGACAAAAGAACAAGAAATTTAAACGAGAGGCAGCCAAAGGTGTCAGCACAAGGATTCAGAGAGGGAGGTAATAAGGTCATCATGACAGGCAAGACAAGGGATTTTGACGGCTGCCTTTCACGGTGCTTGAAGGAGGAGGTGGAGGTGTCAGCAGAGATTACAATAAGCAAAACAGGAGGCAACGCATAGATCTTGGTTTTTCTCTTGCAACAGGGACAAAAGGCCAGGCAGGGTAAATGTTTTTCAGGAGTAATTATCAGGATTTAAACAGCCCATAAATGTGCCGGGCACAGAGGTGGTGGCAATGATGCAGAGCTGCAGATACAACACTAGCAGAAGAGAGAAAGGGAGCTTCACTGTGCTCCCTGAAATTAGGCTTGGGGAGGGGACTGTGCTTAAGAAATAGTAATGACAAAGAGAAGCCCACACCAAGTCTAAATAGACCTAGGTATCTGGTTATGATGGGCTGCCCACAAAGGTTCCCAGGGAACGTTACAAGAAGCCCATCCACAAACCCTGACTGTTCACCCATACACACGCGCTGTCTGCTGCTGTCACGTCGAGAAAGAGCATCAGCGGAGAGCGCTGGAGAACAGCAGAGGAAAGACACTATATGAGAAAGAAAATTCAGGTAAGAGGAAGGATACGTGGTGAGAAAGCAAGCAAATTGAGCGGAGAGGAAGCATACTGTGCAAGCGAGAGTCTGACCCCGAATCCATCAAAATACAATGCTCGCATACAGCTGGCTGGAGGCAGGGGGATAGATGGACAATTGACCAAAAGATACTGCATGAAGAGAACCAGCAGAAGAGGAAATTTGGGAGGGGAAAGAAAAAAAAAAGGCCATACTCTGAAAATACTTTTTTTTTAAGCAAAGGCATGTGTTACAGTGAGCCTAAGCTACCTCAGTGAAGTACCTGATGACAGGTCCAAAGCTTCATTCAGGTTATTTGTCCAGATCATTAGAAACCTCAGTGAGAGAAATTCACAAAGAATGCAGAAAAATGATGTGTTTGAACAAAATAAGAGGGGAAAGATGAGGCAGCCATCAGGGTATCAGAGACCAAAAGGACTCGGAACAGGACTATTTGTAGGGAGGGAAAGGGGTTTTTTTGAGGACAGAAGGAACCGGTGCCTGCTCTGAAGAAAGGCATGCAGACATATGACCTGAGCGTGCAGAAGGCAAGCTGTGACAGAAGAAAGCCGAAAAAGCAAGAAAATATTTTCAGCAACGGGTCCCTGGGTGGTCCTGAGATTTCTTCTGCGGAGGCACATGGCTGACATATATGCCAGGCACGAGCCGGAGTTGGATGCTTTGAATGCACAGTGCTGAGAGAAGAAAATGGTAGCCCAGGGTTAAAGACGGAGGGGGCAGAAATGAGACGAGAAGCGAATTAACGAGAGCAGTGAGGGGAAGGATGGGGCTGGGAGTGAGGTGTCAGGGATTTTGATGGACGGGAGGTCACAGAAAGGCCAGGTGAGGATGGGGGCGGGTGGGAAAGGGATGGGGGGGTTCGAAAGAAAGGTGGTGGTGGTCAGACAGAGGGAACTGGGTTGGTGGGAGGTTGGAGAGTGACTGCGTCCCCGTCCCAGAGGGTGGAAGGGCTGGGTGTAAATGTGTCATTTGCTCAGTATTTCATGACCCTGTGTCAAAGGGCAGGATCCTTAATAGCACAAGCATTAAAACGTGTGACAGGTTGAGGTTTTGTATGATTTTTTTTCACTCTCCCAGATCAAAATAAATGTCTACATTTTACATCCTTAATTTTTTTTCATGACTTAATATAAAGCTGCATTTAAAAAAAAAAACCCACCATTTAAGCAAGTTTACAGCTAAGTAAATAGATACAGCCCACCTTAATAGATAAAAGTATCACAGCACTTCAAATACCTTTAAGTGTTGGTGTGATCAAGAGTAACTTGATTTTAAACTGTCATTATTTTCAGTGTTTATTGTTGTGCTTTCTGTTTTTACAGCATTTCTATTGTATTCAATAAAAACCCTATCACTTGTCCTGAAATTTAGTATCTACGCACCTAGCACCCTTTTCCTACAAAGGAGATGGATTGATAAAACTTCCCAGTACCATGGTAAGATTTGGATTCTGCACACAACCTCCTAGTTACTTTATTTATAAAGAGAGTGAGTGATACGGGTACGAGGTGGTCCTCTGGCTGAGGGTCAGCGTAGGTGGGATGCACAGCACAGCAGGACATGACGAAGCTCAGCTGGCATGTAGGAGAGACTTCAAACACTTTTAACTTGATTAAGCTGTGGTTAAACTAACTATGGGGATTGAAAGAAACCAGTTAAAAGAAGCTTCAGGAAGATATGGAAAACACATTACAATCTGCCTTTTTCTTCACACAGTTTTTGAATTTTAGTGCTGCTTTAAGGTTGAGATTTAACCTTCAAAGCCTTGTCTTAAAATACTGGCTGGTGAAACACAAGAACTTTAGATTACAAATCCACAGAATGGTCTTATAAATGCTCTTTTCTTGTTTAGTGAAAGTTAATTGCTTAACTGAACACTGAATTTCTCTGGCAATCCCCTCTGGCCTTTTTCTCATAGTTGCTCCATTTTTTGAGCCACAGCCATCACCTTCCCAAGAACTAGCATGCAGAGACTCAGTTCTGCAAATAATGACTATGGGAAAATAAAATACCCTGTTAGTTAGCATCCTGAGCCTCCCTGACGCACATTGCTCTGGACAAAAGGGAAGATGTTGATCAGAGACTTCACGGTTGTATTTTGCCCTCTCATACATTTCCAGGCGTCGGACTCATCTTTCCAAACATCGCGGCAATTGGCTTGCCTACATTGGAAGAACTACAGCATCTACAGAAACCCACCACTGCAAGCACTCACCATTTCTTATCATATCCGTACATGGGAAGAGCTGCACCTCCTACTTGAAAACTTTGTTCCCTTAAAAGTATAAATTTCCCTCTCGAGATGTCATCTGCATTATTAAACCTATTTATAGATAAGTAAAATGAATAGCAGATGGCCTGCGCAGACCAGGATTTTCAGGCATGCTGCATGTCTTCGACTCGGCTCACGATGACCAGGAACAGCCATCTGCAACCTGAAACGCGCCTCTCTGAATTTTCTACATTAGTAATTGCAGTAGCAGCGCTGGCTGAGAAGTATCGATTAGAAATCTTGATGGATTATTCTAGTTTTGATCAAGCCAGAGGGAGCCACACGGCGAGGTAGCGGCGCTGCTGGGAACTGAACCGATTCTGGCAGGTTATCCCCTCCTCTGACTCACAGATGACTCTTCTCATCTTCCCAGGTGCCCGGGCAGCTCTCATGTAGTTTTTCCTGCCATTAAAATTCCCCAGAGTAGTCTGCTTTTTGAATGGATAGTGTTAAACATTTTTACTAGGAGTCCCCTAAAAGTAGCTGTTAGCTTTAAAGAAAAGAACCTCCTGTCTCACACAACTAAACTTTTTTTTATGAAAAGCCAGGGTGAATAGTTACAACGAAGGAGAGAAGAAAACCTTTTGAACAATAGTGTTCAATTTTTAAAGCAGAAATTAAAATGCTAATTTGAGCACAGTGTCTTTCTTTTTACTGTTATTCCACTTACACATAAACCCCCTAAATTATAACTTGTATACAGGGGAGGCATCTATAATTAACTTATTTTCCTGATGGGTTAATTCTTGTATAACATCTAAATTTTCACTTAAGACTAATTTCTCTGTCCTGTATGGTATACTGAGGTAAACCGATACAGAAGGCTGGGGAGGGTGGGGCTCAAACGAGGCTAATAGTCACATTTTTGTTATGTGGAACAGAGGGAAGAGCTGATCTGGTTCATCATTTCGGCTAGCTTTTGTATTTTTTATTTTTTTAGGAGAATCATAATTACCACTTAGAGGAAGACAGTTGTATAATGGAGAACACTCATTTCACAGCCTTATTCCTTTCAGAGACACTTTCTGGCATCACAAGTCTCAGATTGCTCTAAAAAGACCCCAAGGAGTTCATTTATTTACCATCAAAGCAAAAGGAAGAAAGCTAGAGAAGCCAGTCTTTGCTTAAAGGGACAACACGCTGGTTCTTTAGATTTGCAAGATAGGAGCATAAAGACCCTACGCTTAACTCGGATGTGGCCTAGAAAAGAAACACTAGGGATAAAGGACTTAGGCAGGTGAGTAGCTATTAAAAAAAAAAAAGTCCTAATTAAACTGACTTACTTATTTTGCAGTTATTTGCAGTAAAAAAATTCTGCCAACCAGTAGGCTTAAGCAACTCTTCTCCCCTCCCATCTCGAGTGTAACAGTTCACGTGATATTCCAACCCTGAAGGTATTTAATAGCACTGATATCTACCAGGACAGCAGTTGATCGGAAAATCCATTTCCCCAATTTCCCAATTCCGGACATTCTCCAGTTTCCAGAAATAAGAGTACATGTTTCCTGCTACTGTGAGACTGGTGAGGAAAGTAGATTTTGGCAAGAAAGATGACAGCAAAGAAAAATAGCAGCATTATCCATTATTGCCAGTCTTAAGCTTATAAAAGCGCTTAGGTAGGCTCTCCGTATTACAGTCAAACTAATGAAATGTTGTTTGGAGCTATAAAGTTCCCTGCATTGGTTTTTGGATTTCTATGTTCCCAAAGTTTCTCTTAGCCATTAGTGACCACCTTGTCTGATCACTTATTTCTAAGAGCTGAGACTTTAAAAAATCTCATTATCACAAACCTTGTCAGCGTCGCAGAGCTAGAGTTTCCTTTTTAAGCGACGGGAAGCAACTGAGGAGGGTCTAACATCTGAGGAGAAAGTGCTTGTGTTGTGCTTATAGCAAAGGGACTTGGTGAGGCTGTCTCTGGCTAATTTAGTCCATCTTCGTAGGGACCATATGCTTCATTTTCCAGCCTTTGCTGAGCACTGGTTTTTGGAAGTCTTGACAAGGTGGTGGTTGCCGACTAGCTAGAAATGCAAGCTTAGTCAAACATAAACGTGAAAGTTAAGATGTGAGGTCCATATAATACCCCATTACTAAGTCTCCCGGTCATGAAGAAATTCAGATAGGTTGTGGACCTTTGTTGGAAGCAGCTGAAAACCATTTCTCATAAAATTTATTATTATAAAAATGTATTACCTTGCTGGGAGATTTATTCACTTCAGTTGCGGGGAAAGGCTGGATGGTTTTTTTTGTCTCTCTCCTTGCTGCCTGGGGAGGCGTCCATGCCGCACTGTATTTTCTAGATGTATCTGGTTAGTTATGTTACTTCATGCTGTGTCTTAATGTGTGCACTTCTTCAACGGTCTGCTATCACCTCTTTCTTCTCATTTAAACTGATGATATCTGCATTGTCACTTTCCTGATCACGCTAGAAGAATTCCGCAGGAAATATTGATTTTCGCCTGCTGGAACCAACTTGATGGCAAGGCTTTGGTCCCCATCCTCCCCCCCTTGAGTATCATGCATCACATACTAGCTCCTTCAGTAGAGACGCTGACTGGCACACGAGTGATGTGCAAAGCTGGACCCATTTGCTTTCCGGCCGGTTGAGCAAGTTTTGTTGTTGTTTCACAAAACCTATTCTAATTCTGGGAAAATTCACAGTGGCCTCTGATCAGGTCCTCCCTCGACATGGAGGATTGGCTCAATTTGCTGAGGCCAGGAGAGCCCTGGAGAGTCATCTTGTTTCTCTCTGGCAGAATGAAAATTAAGGACAGGACAAGCTAATCAGGAAACACTATGTGATAGATGCAGCTCCTGATACAAATAACACTGTATCATATGCCCCAACAATTCAAGTTAAGCTGATGTTGATCCTGGGTAACATCACACAACAGCAGATGGGCAACGCAATGAGTATGCTGCCATCTTTGTTTCTTAATTTATTTTTATCATTGTGAATCAACAGTTTTACGACAGACAGCAAACGATACTATACTCTGGTGAGATTACTGTTTCTTTGCGAAGGGTAACTGTTGGTAAATAGACTTTAGCTAAGCACTTCTTTTAGAATTATTAAAAAAAAAATCATACACAGATATCTGTGACACTTACTGACTTATAAATGAGCAGTAATTGTAAATCAGAGATTGTGATTTCTGTGAGGGCATTTTCAGTGAGATGCTCACATACCTCTTCTCGGCCTGACAGCATTCAACACTTTTATCAATGGTCTGAGAGAAAATATAGTCTTTATCCAAATAAAGTTCACAGGCCATACAACAGATGAAAGGGTGAATGGTGATGGAGACAGGCCGACCAGCAGAGTGATCTGTTTTGCCTGGTCGCTTAGGCTTGCTTGAACTCCCAAAGGGCTTTTAATACCAGAATACCAAGTTGTGGCAATGGCAAGAAAAAAGAAAGACAAAAAACATTGTTCGTGTCTATAGAACAAGGAGCTTTGTCATGGTAAAACTGCCTCAGAAAAGGATTTAGAGGTCACCAAAATGAGTTTAAAACCTGTAGCTAACAGGAACCGACACTCCTCTTCCCACTTCCCCCCAAAAGGGAAACCCTGTTAGAAGCCTACTAAGAGATCGGGGACGAGTAATAAAACCCAAATCTGCAAAGCAAAAACCCTGCTTAAGTGATTACGGAGCTGTTTAGCTCACGCATTGTCTCCTAGATCAAAAGGCATGAAGATCTTCTAGACGTGCGACCTGCCAGGCTGCCCTCCTGGGCAGCACTGGCCGTGACCACGTCCCCACTCAACCACCGCTCCAGCCTGTGCACTGCTCGGAAAACCGTCCCAACGCAGTTAACCAGTATGTCCTAGGGGACGATACCATCCGGCACTTTGAAATATTGGTGAAAGAGTCTTCAAAACGTCCCCATTTTCAGGCTTACTCCAGCTCAGCAATAGCGACTGACACAACTCCTTGGTTCCCTATCTGAAAATTTACAGTTTAAAATTTCCCCCAATTACTGTTGAAAGGGAAAATATTTTATTCTCCTTCTCATTGTTTCATGATATACATGTATCATTTGGCTTTTTTTTGAATTCAGAAGAAAATATTTATTGACCCTTTCCCTGAGTTGAGCACTTTTCTGTACAACTATTGGCGATTTTCTTCTCTTTCCACGCAGTAATGAAAAAAATATCTTTGTTAGAGGTTTTTTTTTCATCCTACTGCACCTTGAAAACATTCTGTGTTGTTCCTACCTCTGCCAGGCATTGACTTCTTCTCATTTGTGTCCTCTTGCTTCCCTTTTCAACCCACTACTCTTCCTAACATTGAATTTGTATCAACATCCTCATTTTTCATTTCATAACATTGAATTTGTATCAACATCCTCATTTTTCATTTCATAACCATATACGTGTGTACATATACACATATATATACATATATATACACACACATGATGGACTAGGTGACCTCTGGAGGTGGCGTGCAACACAAATATTCCATGACTCTATGATTCTACACACACACATACATATAAATAAAAAAATATAAATGGACCTGTCAATGTGCATGTGGAAACTTTAATTTACCTGTTAACTTTGCTTCTCTCCCCCCTGCACCAGACTGCGGATGGATAAGTATACTCGAGCATTTGGTAAAATATACTTGGAATTTCAGTTTTAGTACAATATGCATGCTCAACGAAAATAGGTTTTCCTCAGGGCTTAATTAGTATTTTCAGCTTTGTGAAACCGGCTCTTTTAAAAGCCCAGGTACATATATACATATACACTATCCTCAGACATACTTGTCTTTTGTGATGAGTTCCCTTTCTTCTGCAAAGGGCAGCTTTCCTCCGCCACAGCCACCCGTAAGCGGGGAAACTGCCCTTGGTTTTCAAATAGAGGAGACATCAAAGCTTTGCTTAACCTGGACTCTTCAGCTGTATCGATGACATTTTCCTGGCACGTGCATCTTCTTTCCCTCGTCGTCGGGATTTGCCGAAGCGGAGCAGACCTGCAGCACCCTGCCGCCAGCCCTCCCACCCCAGCTCTGCTCCCCAGAAGGTGCTGCTGGGGTCCCTAAACCTGAGCAGCGAAGCGTGGCGTGCAGGTTTACAAAGCCTTTCCTTAGAACAGGCAATTAAATGCTATCACCCCACGCCTGGGACTAGTAGCAGAGGAACTCCGCTCTGTAGTATTTAGTGATTTCAAGGACAAAGCTCCCACACACGTTTCTTGAACCTCGGCTGCTTGTGTTAGAAGGCGGCTTTCGCATATATACGAAAACCAGCTGCTTCAAGAGGGTCTTCCATCACGTCCCCCAGGGCCGCGTGGTGGTCGGTAACAGCTAGGTTTGGGATAACGCATACGACACATCCACAGACACCGAAGGCCACTTACGTCTCGGCCGTCAGCGGTTTGGAAACGGGCTATGTCATTTCTGGCACCAAGCGCTAGCATCTTCTCTCTCAGCTTGAAGCTCGGGAGCTGAGCTGACGATGCTGTCTACAAACACCTCAGCAGAAAGATGGCTCCTGACAGTAGAAAGCACTTTAATTTAGGAAGCAAAAGAACAACAAGGTTTGCCTGCTGGAAGCAGAAGCTTGAACAAACTCAAAGCCGCAGCATGGAGATTTCATGCTGAGGAAGACTAACCACTGTGGCAACGTACCTGGGGACCTGGCGGATGCTCTGCCTTTTCATGTCTTTAAAAATCAAGCTGAGGATGTCTTCCTAAAGTCCGTGCCTTCCTAAAGTCCACGCTCCAGCTCAGCCAGAAATTATGGAATTTATATGGGAATTACTGAATGAACATCTAGGCCACGTGCACGCAGAGGTTAGGCTACACGCTCATAGCAGTCCCTTCTGGCCTTAAAATTAAATTTCAGATTATTTCCCCTCCTGTTTTACATTTCGTGATGACTTAAAAATGTAATTTCTCTTGGCTTAAAAAAGGTAATACACATACCCATGTGCTTCGAATGAGTTTAACTAAGGCTTATGATTGTAAACCAGGCTTAATCTGAATTACACAATATAAAAGCTGTTCAATATTCAACTGCTATTATTTGCAGGAGAATTTTGCAACTCTGCAATAATGCTATGTTTCCATCTCACGATATTTTCAGTGACAGTATTTAAAAGGCTACCTGCAAAAAAAGGGCTTTAAAATATTATCCTCAGTGAGAGACTAGGTGGAAGAAATACATAAAATCTTTCAAATTCCCTGTGAATTTGTCTTAAAAGAGATAAAATAACTAAAGAATATTAAGCAGGCTTTCAAAGACAGAACAACACTGTTTTTCCACAAACAATTAGTTTTACAAGGTCATTTGAAAATGAAGTGCCCTATAAAAATGCTTCATATGCTTCTCGCAATACTTTCATTTTTGTAATCATCCATTTAACACAACCTGCAGCATATCATTCAGTGAGTATCCTTCCACATATTCTGTTGACAACTGAATAAATCTAATACTTATATACCAGACATAGTGATTTATACCAACTGGAACTATATGTTAATTATCCAATAAATATAAGCTCACAGGATTGCTGTGCAATGTAATTTCTGCAAAAATACATTTTCCCCCAAACTAGTTAGTAGGCTGGCCATTTGTTACGTCATGAAATGATAACAACATTACAAGGAAGAGTTAGAAAAAAAGGGATGTTTTACTACACATATTTGTAAATTGGTCTAGTAAGTATTTTGATCTAGTAAGTGTTTTTCTATGTTTTTAAAAAATTACCACTTTTTATAAAGAAAGCATTTGCATTTCTTGTTAAGCAAACATTTTTTTACGCAAGTCCTCTGTGGATATTTGCCACAACAGAATAAAATTCACAAATTGCAGTGTCTTATTTTTTTCCTCTGTATATATAAATATGTATAAATGAGAAAGCAAGTTTAGTACTTCGTAAAAAATGTAGACAGTAACATCTAATCTCTCATCACAAACATGAAATATTAAAGTATTGAATGTTTTTATTTTAAAGTACGCTATCATCGTATTTTAACCCAAACCTCTGTTTGAAATCTACCCTGGCTGGTACTCCCATCACCCCCCCAAAACGATACTGCAAAATGGAAGATCTGTGATTTTTGTGGTCTACGGGCAGGTTGATGGGTTGGGGTAGAGTAGCAGAGTATTCAAAGTCCTATTAGAGAAGGGGGCTTTCAAGGCATACATGTCTGCCCGTTTGCCCCTTTGAGGAGGTACAGGCACTATTCTGTGCTCTGCAAAATTAAGATTGAGACCAATGTAAATTTTTATTTTGTACTTTTAAAGAACCGGCAGAGCGCTCAGAATGTAGGAACAGGCACTCGTCAGTTTTTGTTTGAAATAGTAGGAAAACGTGCCAAACTCGTTGCTAAAATCTTCATTGAAACTGGTCTTAAAATCCTAAGAAATCTGTTCTCTTACTGTTGCACGCAGATAGAGCCTGTTATTTATATTTGTAACAAACAGCACTGAGCAGGCAGGGAACCAGAACACTTCCATAATTAAGAGTCTGTGTCTCCAAGGCACGGCTACTCAAACGATGGTTTCCAAAGTGGATCTAAACAGTGAGTCAAATTTGCCTGGACCTCTCTGAGGTTCGGCGCAGAAAGAGAGAAGAGACGTAGCCCTTATTTGCTCATGCACCAAACAAGCCCAAGGAGGGAGCAGCTGGATATGGCCGTTGCTGGACAAACAGCTCTCAAAAATCCCATCTGTCCAAATATCCTCCCCATGCAGCCCACAATCAATATATGCTGCCTGCTGTAAGTACCTGCGTATACTTCAGGGAGGGATAAGGGGCTGTCGGTAAAAATGACTTGCCACAGCTTGAGTAGTAGGACTAAAAGTGGCATCCAGAACGACCAAAGGTGACACTGGATACAAGTGATGGATCCAATCACAACTTTGCTTTTTCACCCATCCTGGACCGAGGATGCTTCTCAGAGAAGGCCACAATGAGTCTGTCTTCCCCTTACTGTTCCTAGCACTGGGAAATAAAAATCTTACTTGAAATTCTCGTGCTCTCCAGATCGCTGGGTCACTTTTAGTTAAATGCAGACTGCAAAAAATGCCTCTGATGTAGTTCATCAACAGTAAAAGGTCTTTGACCTGCCACAAGAAATTCAAGATGAGAAAAGCAAAAAAAAAAAGTGGAATAACAGTCAGCATAAAGCACAAAGAGTTCTTGGAAGACGTGAGTTTTGATGAAAAAAGACGACAACGGCACTTGGCCAAACACAGAGCATGACTGAACGCACAAACACTAGGAAATGCATTGTCCCTTGCATATCCAGTGATGATGTTTGCGATGGTCCTTAGACCCAGAGACGGCATACTCCGCAGTCCCCGGGGAGAGCTCCATCTCCTGCTGAGACGAGCCGTGCTCTGCCTCAGACAGTTTTACAGTGCCTGAGAGTCTTGACAAATCTAGTCCTTCAATTTTTTGCCTGTTGTCTGCGTTTTTCTTACTCCTCAACTTTTGCTTCACTAATAAACTCATTAAGTATAGCAATATAATCAGCATCCAGTTTTCCCTAGGGGATGGAGAGAGAAAAGGAGACGATCCTACATGACAAATGCTATCGTTCTGTTTAATGTGCAGTAGGCAGGTACTCAAATACCACAGCTCTGGGCTTGTTACAGCAACGTATTAGCGGAACAAGATGAGGTGGAAGGGCTGCCTTTATCTCCTCTGTCCATAAGCCTGTTATGAAATAATGAAATACCGCAAGGCTAAGGAGAAGAGAAGAGGAGAAGGCTGTCTATAAGAAGAATCTCAGAGAGGGAAAGGGTGGCAAAAAGCAAGAAAGCCAAAAAACCCCCACCAAAGAGCACAGATCCATGAAATCAAGAAAGTGATGGACTGCAGAGGAAGTTTCTGAAATCTAAATTACATCCACTGTGAAAAGCTGGAGATGCTGCCGTGTTTCTCATGCATGGGGCTGCTGCCAGAGGATGGGATACTTGCTGAATTCAGCAATGAGCTGCTTCCCCAGGGCTGCAAGACAATTTCTTACAAAGATATTGCCAGAAATATTCTTACTCAAGAATATATACTGTTTCTACTGGAGTAATTCTGCTAGCATACTATTTCTACAGGAGTAACTGTTAGCATTAGTATACTAGTAATACTATTGCTACTTTAGTATATTGCTACAGGAACACATTACAGGGAGAACGCGCCTTTATAGGCACAAGGCCATGTGTTTCATCCAACCTTACAAAAATTATATACACACATACATAATGCACATGTCCAGCACTAATCCACTGTGTTACCAATCTGTCAGAGAGCTCAGTCAAATCCAAACACTGTTTGAACGTCAGACAACTTAAAAGATGCTGTCCCAGGGACAACTTTAACATAAAAATCACTGTATGTACAAGATAAGCACATCAGCAGAGCATTTGCTTTGTCTTCCTCACAGTGTGGAGTAGAAAATATGGGAGCAGAGTATGACCCAGATGGCCTTATGCTATGGAAAGAAAAGCAGATGGTCCTTACATCGTCTTCCTCTCTGCTTCCAGAATGCTTCAGACTCAGCAAAGTTTTTCCAGAAGTAGCAGGTCCTTTTTTAGGCTGGCAGGTGCATTCAAGGGAGGAATATTCAGCTAGAAGACTTTCTGATGAATCACTCACTGGCCTGTGTTGCTTCTGAAGCAGCACACCAGGACACCGTGTTTCCCTTGGAGCTGAAGGAGAGCCCGTAACTGTGCCTCCTGTATTTAATATATGTTTTTCAAACACAGCTGTAAAAATTGGCTTTCACAAAAGGGTCTTGGTTCCATATAGAAACATTTATTTTCATCACCTTTCCTCCGACCTGTTTTTCTCCAAAACATGCATTCTCTTACACTTGTACTATGCAACAAGGCACCTTGTTTTCACTAAGTCACCAGATCAAAACAATACCAATGGCATTTAATTATGAGCCCCTTACTTTAAGACCTGAACAGAAAGCAACATTAATTTTCTCAAAATTCTTGCAACACATAGAAAATTATAACCGTTTCTGAATTGTCTTTCAAAAACAACTTGCATATTTATACTACAATTTTAAATATGCAAAAAAACCCACCTATAGGTAAATGTAGTGATTCGAGACCCTAAATCAGGATACTAAATTTCCTCAAAGAACCTCTTGCAGTTGCCAAGATAAAAGTCAATGAAGATCAGCATGTCTACATTAAGCTCTGACAGTGTAATAACATAACATTTATGTTGGATAATAACCACGTAAAAGAAGACAGAAATAAGACTTATTTTTCTAAGTCACAGATATAAAATCACAGTGTTTGTGAATTTCTCCATAGAGACTATGGGATAAAAATAAAACATTGGGTGATTCCATATTTATAAACAATATTAATCAGAGGAAAAAAAGGGCACAGCTTCTTTGTTACCAATCTAACTTTCTTCATCAAAAGTTTGCAACACAAAAGAAAATAATGCAAAAATTAATTATATTTTTTAAATAGAATGGCCTCTAAATGAGTTTATAAACTTCTGTCACATCAACCTCATTCATTTTAATATGGAACTCTAGGAATAAAATCAGAGTATGCTCAGAAAACCCTGACAGTATAATTTAATTCTTTTTAACTAGACAGCACAACTAATTGTTCCAATGAAAAATCTCAATTAAAAATTCTTAATAAAATGTTTTGAATGAATTAGGTATGAATGATAAAGACAAAAACCAGCTTGTGCATGTTCCACATTTCTGATTCCAAACCAGAAAAATACTTAACCAGTTTTAATTTAAAGACTTGGTCCAGTCACTGCAGATTAGGTCCAGCACCATATGTGTCTTAATTTAATTTTGGATTAGAACATATATTTTTCTGAAATTAATTGGGAGGAGATTTTCAAAGGTACCAATAAACATTAAGTAAGTAACTTCAGCTTTGAAAATCTCATGCATGATAAATATATGGAATTTACTGTTGTATAAAGATACCATAGCAAATTAAAAATTATGTGTGTCTTTCAGGGTGGGTTTTTTTTTTTTAAGTATTCTTGATCTAATATCCAAATCTGTTAAGTCTGAAACGGTATTAAATCCTTTTGAAAGCACCTTCATTTTCAATATTTAAAGCAGTTGAGCACTCCAGCTCTGATCTAACAAAACAGTTAAGAACATAAGTATGTGACTACAGAATTAAGCACGTGCATATTTTCAGGATTAGGGGTTTAATCTGTCATTTTTCCTCATGGTCTGTTAAACAGAGAATATATATATACGTATTCCTAACTGGAAACCACAGTAAATGATAAAAGGATTTAGATAAAGATACACTGGCAGGGGGAAGGTTTGGTTTTCTGGGGTTTTGTTTTAAGAAAGACAGAAAAAAGAAGAAAGAAATTAGATTGTTGATGAACTGATTTCCCCCCTCCTGCTTCCTGATGTAGGAGGGGGTTTTTTTCAGGAACCTTCCAACAAATTCCGCTTTCCTATCAATTTACTTTCTCTCTCATTTAGCCCATTCCTCAGCTAGATGCAATACCACCCCTTACTCTCTTCTCCCTCTTTCGACTCCCCGTTCTCCAGCTGCTTTTCCTGGTGGGGGCCCATGAACTCGGCCTCCCCGCTGTGCCCTCCGCGCTGCGCCCTGTCTCAGCCACCCACAGCCTCTTCTCTCACCAACATCCAGTTTTGCTCCCCAACGGCTAGGAAGGGTTCCTGCTCTCACCCCGTGCCTTCTCCCTTTTTTGAGGCCAGCAAGATTTTTCCTCTTTCTTTCCAAGCTGATGTCTCCAAATCCCCTTTCTACTATTCCTTCTGTTCTTCTGTTTGCCTCTTCCTCTTCCAGCTTCTTTAACTTTTACCTTGAACTCAAGCAACTTTCATCTTCATTCACTCCTGACCGAAGACCTTTCCCTTCTCGCTTGTTTTAGCCTCAGCCACTTGACTCAGACTTAATAATGAACTCTTCCTTCTGATCTTTTAATCTTCAAATTCCTCTTCTCCGAGGAATAACTTTCCTCACCTGCCATCCTGGCACACCTTTTCTGACATCCAGCCAATTACCCTCTCCAGCTCCCCTTACACCCTGACCTTCAGCAGACTCTCCCGACACGGACGGACACAACTTTCCCATTTCCCCAGAAAGATCTCTGCTCTCCTTACTCCCCTGCTGCCCCGTCCACTTCTGACTCCGCACAGTCAATTGTGTGCAACTGCCTTGGTACCAACGCAACTGCAGTAATGTGAAGTTTAGCATGAAATGAAAAAATTCACCGAAAAGCAGGATGAACGGTCTGGCATTTCACCCACCCTGATCTTACGGTCAACGTCCTCTTCCTGGACAAACAAGAAAACTGCTACATCTTATTTTAAAGTCCTTGCCCTCATCAGCCCAAATCTATCGCCTTCAGAAAAGTCACTCACCCACTGTATTTTCTACAAGTACACCTTTAGATGGCTCTGACTATTCCCTATCTTGAGTTCACCTTTCTGGCAGAGCACCCGCTTGGCTGAGAAGAGTCTTAATAAACTGAAAATACAAAAAGGAAGCACACAAGCGTAAATAAAAATAGGCAAGACAGGAGGAGAATAAAAGCATTGTCTAGGCACTCTGGCACAAAAACAGGAAGGCAAAAGCCCAGCTGGACCGAGCAAGGGACATTAAGGTTAAAAAGAAACAATTCTACCAGAATGCTATTTGCAAGAAAAAGGTCAGGAAAAATGTGAGTCTGTTGCTGGATGGGGAAGAGACAAGCAACAGGCATCAAAGAAGAGGCTGAAGCATTCAGTGTCCTTTCTTACAAGTCTTTGTAGACAAAGCCTGCTCCCAAGTCCCAGCAAGTATCAACCCTGGTCAGAAAACAGAGGGCCAGCCAACAGCAAAGAAGCAACAGGTTTGAGACTACTTAGAGAAACCAGGTGTGTTCAGATCCATCAGGCCAGGTTTCACCCAAGGATCTGAGAGAGTTGACTGATGTGATTGTGAAGCTGTTGTCAATCACCTGTGAAAAATCAAGGTCACAGGGGAAGGCTCCTGATGACAAGGAAAAGGCTAACATTATTCCCATTTTTATGGAAGGACAAGCAAGGAAGGGGACCTAGGGAACAATCAGCCACATCTCAGCCCCTGGGAAGTCTCTGGGCGATGTCCTCTCGTAATCCGTCTCCAAAGACAGACAGGAGAAGACGACTAGCAGGAGCAGCAGCACGGATTTTTTTCAAGGGCAAATCATGCTTGACTCCACTCGCTCTCTTCCATAAAGGAAGAGTCTGAAGGGAGAGTGGTAGAGGTAGAATATATTTAGACTTCTGACACTACCTGCCACAGCAGTCTCCGTTTCAAGCTAAGGAAATACAGGTGGGACAGACAGCTCGGCTGCAAATTGGCTGGACTGCCAGGCTCAAAAGGGAGTGATCAACGCCTTGACATGCTGTCGGTAGCCAGTAACAGGCCGGGTACATGAGGGACACGTACCCTTGAACATCTTCATCCATGGCCTGTGCAGAGACAGAAGACACCGCGGGCAAACACGGAGGTGACACCAGGCTGCAGGGAAGGGCAGGAGCAGAAGGGTGGTACAGCCACCATGTCCTCAGCTTCCCTACTGTCCAGTGCCTGGGAGGGCTGCTTCCATGAACACAAGGGAAAAAAAAAACCAAACTGTATATTTTAGGCAGTGTTTCAAATCAGTTGTCTTGCTAAAGCGCAGAGGGTTCACACAGCTCTCTCAGAAACAGCCTGTTTTTTCCTTGGGTTCTGTGCTCGTGAGCCAAGCTGGCAGATGCAGATCGTGTAAGTTCAGGTGACGAAGCAGACCCCGAGAGACGCCGAGTTTCAGCAGGTTAGAAATCATTAATGTTTCTATTACTTGTTTGATTAGGTGATTAAAATCTCCCACCAAGCATGGTTCCAGAGACACTAACTCTGAAAAAGACGGGTTCCTCTGAGATAGGTTCATGTTTTGTTTTGTTTGGGGTTGTTTTGGTTTTGCCATTCAAGGTGAACTTGATTGCTCTTTTTTTGTCAGCTACTGTGCTTTCTTGGTTTAATCCTGTGGATTCTTTCTCCCTACAGCTGTGTCTTGTTTTCTTTGCTTGTTTTTGCTCCTCATAGAAGATACAGTAAATTTAATAGCTCTATGAGGCTTATGTATATTGCTATTGTTGTGACTGCATTATCACCAACATTTAATGATAATGTATTCCCAGTATTTTGTTAGCCAAACATGCAACTGCTTTTAACTTGCAATAACCGCATAAGCTCATTAAGAGTCGCTTCCCATTATGCTACAATATTACTTTACAGGTTTCAAGTTCTTTAGTGGAATAAGAAGTTTAATTGCTCCTCGATTTTGGGAAAGACAGTGCTTAACATCTTGCCATTAGATTCCTACCTCATGTTTTGCCTTTTCACTCTGTCTGTAAAACCTTTCTTGCAGTTAAAATTCCTTTCTTGCAGATAAATTCTGCCATGTGGAATGGCAGAAATAAAAGTAAGTATATTTAGTGAAGTGTAATATGAAGAACAAGGCAAATTAAACAAGAAAATTAATCATATGCAGTATTTCTATACTGGCTATGTAAGACTGAAACAGGAACAAACCTTTTCTGACAGACTTCAATTACACTGAAAATCTGCGGGAAATTTCCCTTGGCGATCTGATTACACCCCACCCCTCACACTACT
Source organism: Buteo buteo (assembly GCF_964188355.1). Lineage (NCBI taxonomy): Eukaryota > Metazoa > Chordata > Aves > Accipitriformes > Accipitridae > Buteo > Buteo buteo. The sequence goes on along the minus strand of NC_134173.1, from coordinate 9,368,651 downwards.
CCCCATTTTCAGAAAGATCAGATCTTTACTCCATAAGATTTCTGCCCGTTATGCAGAAAAAGAAATACTGAAATTCATTATTTCAGTGTTGTGATGAAAACCTATGGCATAAGATGTATTGATGGCTGTAGCGAGTCTGTCCAAGCCAGGGAAACGTGCAAGTCTGAACCTGTGATGTGTGTTCAGGGAGAAATACCAAGAACTCACTCAAAAGTCATTCCATATGTAAAATACATATATGGCCTCACCGGCCAAGCAAAGAGGTACCATTTTTGTCCTAAGGACTTTATCTTCCTATTTGGTTAACCTCTGGAGTTCACGCCGCTCCATCGGCCGGGCAGGGAAGCGTTGGCAGGAGTTCTCGCCATAGGACCTTCTCCAGAAGGGTTTGGTTTCGCAGGTCGCTCGCTGGTGCCGAGGGGGACGAGGCTTCCCATCTCCTCGTTACCTCTCCCTGCTCTCCGCCTCGTGGCCCTGTCACGTCTGGTACTTGTCCCAACAGTCAGTGAGCCAGTACCACAAATATCCACTTTTTGCTGCATTAGTGTTCTGCCGCTTTTTAGCGAGGTGTCCCGGTTGAGAGCAGGGTGCGTTGAAGGCTGACATAGGACAAGGTCTGTGGTGGGATACACAGCCAGGAGCAGGAGGGTGAAACCCTGGGCAAGGTCAATTCTCAATATCTTGGCTCATAAAACCAAACTTTAAATTGGGATTTCTGTCCCATTTAAAAACCAAAACCAACCGCCTCCCCAAAACCAAACCCTATAAATTCCCCTTCCTGCTCTGCAAAAGCATTTTCCAGTGTTCTCTAATGACATTATTCAGCTGATTTTTCTATGAGATAAATGGCATAAATACTTGTTACATGTGTATTATTTTCCTTTCCGTAACAAGAAATAGGCTTACTGAGCCTGGAAAAAAAAGCTGTACACAATTTATGCAGGCTAAGTTGTGAGGGAATCTCAGAAACATCCCCATGAAAATGAGGGTATTTGACTTATTTGAGAAAGTGAGTCTGATAGTCCAAAATGTTGGCATTTTCTAACTTCTGAACGGCTTTTTGATTTTAATGCAACTTGCTAATGCCAAAGTCGCAATAATACACAGAGCTGGGAACTGTATTTTTAGTTAACATTGTATAACATTTTCCATCATGAGATCGTGTTTTAAGTTGTTTATAGCACATAGGTTCATTGTTTTCATAGAAAATTTCCAGCTGTGTAGTTTTTAAGAATGAAGTTGGGGCGCATACGGTGTTTCATCTTTTTTTTTTTTTTTTTTTTTTTTTAAGTAACAAAATTGCAACTTGTACCATTAAGGTGTTTGAACTTCCCCACGTTTGCATGCAGGAACTGACATATGAGGTGCAGTGAAGGAGGTATGATTTCCAAGGCTCAGACCATTGTATTCTGCTATGGGAAAGTACACCCAATCCACCTGAAATTTTAAGCTGCTAGAAGAGGTTTATCTGTTACACACCACCAGCAGAATTGGTCACAGGCTCCCCCTTCCACGTGCTCCTTCTTCGTGGTGTCCCAGGTGAGCTGTGGCTTCAGCACCAAAAATCAGCGCTGGCAAACTTGTGTATTTGTCATACATGTCATATTTGTGTGGTCTCTGTGGTCTCCTTGCCCGAGAGCAGAAAACAGCCCAAGTACAAAGCTGAGAACGGACTATGAAGGAAAGACAGCTGGCAGGTACAGCAGAGGTGGAAAGAAGACCACGAGGAAAGCCAGAGGAGAGGGACCACGGAGTAGAAGAGGCAAGGATGGTGAAAAAACCCACTGGAACACATGGGATCCCAGGCCTGGACAGAGAGCCCAGGTCTTTGCTTTCCAGGAAGTATATAGAAAAATACTGCGTCTATTTTCAGGTGGCTGGTTGACAGAGGAAAACTACTTTCAGTGGTACTCATTATGCCATTAATTAAAGTGAGAGGTCTCTGCCAGGATATAATGGTTTTAACCTTCCTTATGGCCACTTAAAAATCAGTCCATCCTATGAAATACCTGTATTTTCCCTTGCTGTTGTGGGGACGGTTGTTCTTTTGGTTTTTTTTCCAAAGGAACTTATGTTAAGCAGAGCCATAATAGAAGAGCAAATCAAGTACTCAGAAACAAGAAGATTCCTGAATTAATGTTATTTGAGCAAACATAATTTTTATGTCCTTGTGCAATGCTAGACAAGTTGCTCAAATCAGATTTTCCAAATATATTCACTAATTGGGCATTTGTCATTGTCTGGATGCTTTTTTTCTCAAAGCAATTCAAGCGGGATGCAATAATTCACAGCAGTGGAAGCTGTTCATTGAACATATTGAGTTCTATTTAAAAAAACTAAGTACCCTAATCCACTGTTTTCCTAACATCCAAGTTACCAACCAAACTTAAAGTCTAATTAACACAAAAAAAGTGTAAAGCAGTTTTAAGGCTAGTCTAGTCCACGTGTAAATTTTAGAGATCTTTGAAAATACATCCAAAAAACTTACTGGCTATCTTCCTGAGGTGGGAAATTTCTGAACACAGAAGTTATAAGAGCAAGATTATTGTAAGAATATTTACAATAATGTCCTTAATGTCTATTCTCTTTATTCTATTTTCTTTAATATAAGCTGCATATTAAGCTTTTTAAACAAAGTTTTAAATTCCATTGGTAGGACACGGTTAAGCAAACAGTATATAGTGGGGTTAATCAGAAAGAAATGGGCGACTCTGAGTAGTAGGCTTGAGTGTGGAAATAGGGACCAAGGAGGCTCAATGCCATGGGAGATCTCTTCCAGCCATGTAGGTGACAGACTGTCAGCATGACAGTCAGCGTGTATGACAAGCTCTTTTGTGGGAATATTACCTTCCTGTTTAAAAGCACAGAAAGAAATACCTATTTCTCAGTAAGTTACAGAACCTAACTAGATACAGGAAAGGAAACATTGACTTACTTAAAAAGGTGAGTTATCCAACAAAAATTTAAAGGCTGTTGCAGTATTTGTGGTCTGAAAGATTTTAGTGCCGGCACTGAATGTTCCAAAGCTATGGACCTTTTCAAGAAGGAAACAACAGGGATACACTTGAAAACTTAATTAGAAGGAATCATACCTCCGCATCCCCACAGACCCTGCCAGTCTACATCAAAAGCAAGAACTTATAAAAATATCTTAAGTAGTTACTGATTTAAAAAGAAAGACAAAGTACCTTTTTATTTTCAGAATATTATATAGACGCTAATTCCAACAAGAGAGTATTTTCCATGTAAGAGATTAAAACGTAACAGTTAAATCTGGTAGTTTCCAAATTAATACAAAAAACTCAGTTTCCTCTTGCAGTTCGGTCTCATTAAAATCCTTTAACAGACCTATAAATTAGAAAAATCATTGCGGTGCATTCTTAAGATACACATATCTTTGTAAAAATAGCATTAGATTCCTATTTTGTACACAGAGAAAGGAAATAAATCAACTCTTGGGCAATATCCCTGAAACATAAGCAGTATGAATGGTGCTGGAGCATAATTAGGTTTGCATAAACCCTCTCCTCCAAACACCCATACACTATGCTATTTAGGGCTAGTTTTGAAAACCGTAATTAAACAGTCAGAAAACCCCTGGAAAAGTAACAAAATAACCAGCCACATAAAAGTTAGGGCGAGAAAACAAACAAACAAGCCCCCGGTTGATTGTTCGGGTTTCTTAATGAATTCTGGTCATTCCAGTAAGTTACAGAAACCAGGACGGACCTGAGCCACCAGCTCCGTTCCTTTCAAACTTTAACAACTGTATTACGCTTCTAAAAAACAGATCACCGCTGAGGAGTCGCTCAGCCTACTGAAATACGTTTTTCTCCCGTACGTATTCTTGTCAGCTAAATCTATAGCTAATAATTCCCCACTGCCTGCTCATTTATCCTTACTGAAACACAAGGAGAAATACAATTCCCGAAGCTCCTGCCACCCCTCTTTGCCAGCCTCGAACGGATTTTCGGGGGCCACGAGTTTACAGTCGGGCTACAGCGTGGCATCCGTAGGGCAAGGCATGTCTCCTGCCTCATCGCCTCTTACGGCGACGGCCGTCGTAGGGCGGATCGAGCCGCCAGCTTCGCAGAGAACCGACGAGCTCCAGCTCGCTCGGAGCCGGCAGCATCTCCGCAGCCCACCGCTCCGCCAAGCCGGACAAAGCCCTGCTAGACCTGCGATGCCCAGTATTTTGGGCTAAGAAACAAGCTTTCTTTAAAGGAGGGGCAGGAGGCCACTTCTCCTTCAATATATTCATCCGTCTCCCCCCACCGTCCCCGTTGTGCCACTCATTGCAGGATGAAGCAGGTGGAAATTATTCACGGTTCCCTGCTGGGGATTCCCTCGGCAAATGTTAACGGCGGATTAGCCAGCTCATGAGTTGTCTTCCCTGCGGTTCCCGGGGCCGAGGAGCACAGCTAGCGGACGCTGCCAAAATACGCCCGGTGTCAGCTTACAGCTCTTGAGGGACACTTCCTAATTGACATAAATTAGCTGCTATTACCTAGCGTACAGCAGAGAATCAAGGAACTTTGACTCGCTGGCTCTCATTTTGCCCTCGCTTGGACACCGCCAAGGAGATCTCGACTTTGCCGGGCGTCCTCCAACCGCTGGCCAAGCCGGCGACGAGCGGAGCCCCTTTCTCCCCCCCAGGTCCAGCCACGTTGGGCCAGGGGGACAAGATCGGGATCACAGACGCGTTATCACCCCTGCTCTGAATCACCTTGCTGCTGTGGCACCCATAGACCTTGCTCCGCCGCCAATCCGAATTTAATCCGCATTTTCTGTTTGAGTGCGGGGCCGCGGGCACCCTCAGGCCACAGCCTTGGTCAGTCATCTTTAACAGTGTTGTGCGCATCCAAAATGGCAGAAAAAAAATACAGCCAGCAAAAATCTTCCTATAAATATAGCAGGAGAAAAAAAAAAACAAACCCTACATGTAAATATGCACGTGACTGAATTCTGCCCTTTGTCTCATACCCATACAACTGAAATTAAATAAAAGGCCAATTTCAGCCCTGAGATACACAAACACTGACTGAGGTACAGTCCCTATTTATACTCATGCTGAACTTGATTAGCACTCGAGCTGTGTAAGTATAATCCAGTACAGCATCAGAAACTACTTTTACAGGCTCTGCATAATTTTAAGGCAAACATGTCTTTGGGGCTCGGAGAAACGTAGGCAATCGAGTCCATCACTTTGGTACGGGCTTGCCTGCAGCTCCTGTAAGTCTATGGAAAATCATTGTTTCTACACCCCTAATCTGTAGAGCTGTGAGACTAATATTTGCAGGTTCTTACTGCTTACTCTGTACATAGAGAAATCTGTTTTTCACAGGGACCATGATCTAGGAGCTCTTGTTGATTTTAAGCACTAGTTAGCACTTCTGGAAAAACTCCTTAGGTAGTGGGCTTTACTCTACTGTTTAGGTAGTCAGACCATCAGCTCCTTTCCCCTGTGCTTGTAGAAATCTTTCTCCAGGAATCATTTAAAAAAAAAAAAAAAAAAGAACAAAAAAAAACCCAAACCCAAGCACGAAATAGTAAGTTAGTGAAAGACAATTTGGGGCTACCATTTGCACGATGTACAGGGACACTGGAGATTTTTGGTGTGTCCTTCGCTAGCTTTTCACCATCCTACCAATCCCCACCCCTAAGAAAAAACCCAAACCCAACAGGAAAAGGCCAAAATCAGACAACAGTATGGCATTAAGGTTTCCTATCTCTTTGGCTGTTTTCGGAAGTAATAGCGATTACTCACAGAGGACACACAACAGCAGTTTCAGGTAGCTTTCCACAGTAGAAAAGAGAACGTCTCCAACCTACTTCTTTCAGCTACCTGCAGTCACTGAAGTAACTTTGATGCCTCAGGCTTGAGAGGGGACCCACTGCTAGAATTTCATAATGTCATTTCCCAAAGAGCCTAACCTGCACCTAATCCTTAGGAAAAAAAAAAAAAAAAAAAAAAATTAAAAATTTGAAATTGAGCACAGGAGCCACCTTTTCTCAAGTCTTTTCTAGATGGAGACTCAATGGCTTCCCACGAAAAATCAGGGAAAAGTCATGAAGAGCTTTTGGTGGTGAAGCTCTTCTGATCTCCTGTGGCCTGAGTAACTGAAAGGGGCTAGGGACACATTTTCAAGATTTTTATAGATAGATACAATTATGGCATAAAGCTAGAATTGGTTTCTTGTAATCTTTCATTAGGTAATTCTGAATGCACTGTACTGCGACTTTAAATAGCACAGAAATATCTATTACTATAATATAGAGTACTAATAAGAAAATCCCATGACAGAAGAACCTACGTATTTGGGAAACAAATGTGAAAGCAGTGAAAAACTTCACTTTCCTAAATTAACTCTGATTTCCAGCCTTTGATACTGAACTTTTTAATCATTATGTTTGAATAATATTAGGGGTTTGGTATCTAATACACTGCTTTAGATTAGGTTTATCAAGTGTCTAATAAAGCACTATGTTCGTCTCTTTTGTCTTCTGGGTGAGGACTCTTTTATTACAGTGTAGTATCTTTTTGTTTTAATGCTGCTCTGCAGTGGATTGCCAGCTCATTAATTTTTCTGCTATAACACCCAAATCCCTTTGCTGATCAGTGTGCTGGATGATTGATTCCCTGCTCCCAGACTAATTTTTTACATTGGACTGCATTTACCATCTGGTAGATAAATCACCCAAAACACTCAAATTCGGAGTCTGCTTCCAGTGATCCTCTTTGTTTGCTCAGCCAGCAGCATGAATATCACTTGCAAATATGGAGATTGTGTTCCCTCACCTGGATAACTCTTCTATATTACGGTCAGAGGTTTTAACAAAGAGCATCGAGATACTGATGAATCCCCTCTCACTTTAAAAAAAAAAAAATTAGGAAGCTGTTCTTTATGTTTTCTAGCCAAAATTTTTGTTTCATCCCTACCACAGCCACTAGTTTCTGACATGAAAAAGAGTATTTCTTACAGCTCAGAATCAATTTTGCACATTTCAAACACATATAATTATTTTTGCAAAGACATTCTCTGTAGGTGTAAACATCCACACAAGCAAAGAAAAGGACATACTTTGCAGATGAACAGAGAAGAAATACAATGAAATAAATTGCCTTCCCAACCCATGTTTTATATGAGAAAAAATTTCTTTAACCTCAACAGGAGTCTGCCTATTTTATTTTCACTTTTATAACCTTGAAATGATACTTCCGTAAAATTATACTTCCAATCAAGACAGGGAAAGGGAACTCTGCCTCACAGAATTGTCTAGGTAAACTTCTGAGAGAGGTGGAGGATGAAGGAAAAGGTGCTGGAGGGACACGGTGCTTTAGGAAAGTAACAGTTCATCTGCCCACCGCTCCACGTGGTGGTATCGCTCGGCTGGGGGTTCCCTTTCTTTAGCTTTTCTAAGGATTTTCTGCTGCTCTCCTCTGCCCCGGAGAACCCATTCGGCACAACACACTGACCTCTGCCTCTCCCAGAGGGATCAGATAATAAAGGCAGCACACAATCACAGTCAATACTAATTAGCAAAATGTAAACATTTAATTAGATCAATGCTTCCCTGAGTTTTAGAGCGACAAACAAACTGCTACCCAGCCACAAATTTTTACCAAACTTTCTATGGAAATACCTGTTGGAAACACTGTTTGAGCTGCCTCCATCAACCAGCTAAAGACTTTATATCTCAGTCTTGTGTTTTATGGACACCCTTAAGGATTAAAACTTACATTTTCAAAAGCACTCCCTCATTTTGAGTGCCTAGACTATTTTGGGCATTTTCTTCATATGCACTGGCACCTTTACCTAGCTCGTACCTCAAGCTTTTATGCTGCTTTTGTTCAGATTCTTGTTTGGTTTAAAATTTTGGAGGAAATTTAGCAACTTCTGCAAATGATGCTTATCTAATCACTCATTCTTTGTAGTCGTATGTGAAAGAATCTCTGAATAGGAGAGCAAGTAAAACCCTTGTAAGGTACAAAAAACTCTTCTGTATGCTTTAGGTTTAAGCAACAGAGCATTTTCTCACCCGCTGCTGAAACATGTGTTTATAGGTTTTCTATAGTCATATGCAAGTAGATGTGACAGCATGATTTCATTGGGGGCTGTGTGTTTCTTCTTCCATCACCATACACAGTGCTCACCTGAGTTAGTAACTGAGATGAGTTAAGTGCGTCTTAAAGCAGGATATTTTTTGGTCAGCAGTAGGTGAACACTGAAGTGTGCCAAACTCCTGAAGTTGGGTGGAAATGTGCCAGTGTGGGAAATAATAAGGCAAAGGAATTAACGGGAAGCTCCTGAAGTTGAGCGTTTCGTGTTCATCTCGAACACACTGTGGTGATCGAGGGCAGATTATCTGGAGTTTGCACAGACCCAGCTCTGGCTCGCCCGGCCGCCCCCGTTCGCCCCATCTGCTTCCACATTGATCCCGTCAGATTGGTGTGAGGCAGCGGAGATGCCCCAGGGCCTTTCCTTGAGGAACCCGGCTGTTGCCTGCCAGCAAGCCGGCAGCTGGAATGAGGCTGCCTATGGAGGCTTTGCGGCCGGGCAGAGCCAGATTTCAGGAGGTTTTGGCCTCCAGACCAGACCTGAGAAGAACCATTTCATAGCCTTTTGTCTGTCAAGAACATCGTAGCCGTCCTCTTCTCCAGCTGCGCCCCATGGGATGCTCTATGCGTCTTAGGAAAGCACAGAGAGTTTTGCAACTATTTAAGCTATACGGGAGCATAGCGAGGTCTCAAAGGAGAGCGGGCTAGGGAGGAGCCGGCGGCCGCTACCCAGAGAAGCCAGGTTGCTTCAGAAAAATCACTGACAGTTCTGTCTTATTCCTGATTTTCTTCTCTTTCATTTTCACATGTTTTCCTGCTGGTCTTAATTAACAATATTTTTGAAGCGTGGATGAGGATCCTGTCAGCTTGAACATGGTTGTATAATGTGGGTGTTTCAAGACTGTAATTGCAACTGAATTTATTTTTATAATACTAAGTCAAAAGAGAGGTATTACAAGGATTTAATTTTATTTTGAGCCAGATCCTTTAAACACTGTTGCTGTAACACATAATCTATTATCAGAAAAGCCCTGTCTTTTCAGTCCTTGGAAATTGTCTACTATAATGAGAATTCAAATTATCCTAAAATAAATCCCGATTTGCTAGTCAAACACCGCCTCCTCACAAACTGCACTATGACCAATGAGGCAGTTTTAGAACAACTTAAAAAAAATTGAACGTAGTTATCAGTGTAACATTAGATTGCTCTCTTTAACAGAGAAATTCACATCAGCAATAGATATGCAAATGCATGCAGAGCCTGCTCTGTCTCCCAGCTCCCATCCAGCCAGGTCTGGGAATGTAACCAGGTCAGCAAGAACAGAAGTCTTCTAGGCACTATTCTGGCAAAGACCTTCACTGGCATCTTGCTCCCCACTCCAAAGAAGACCAAAGTTCCCTGGTAAGAATCTTTAAGAGAGAAAAATGACCTGATATTTTTCTTTTTAAAAATAAACAAACAAACAAACAAATAAGTAGAAGAACATATGACCCACAAATGCCAAATATTTAAACAACTAATGGCACCGCTAGATATCTACCTAATAACACAAGATGAAATAATTCTGCTCTCAGATCCCCTTGAAGCCACCTGTGAACTGAATTAGAACTAAAGATACATTGTAGCTGTTCATCAAGACAAAGGCACAGATTTAAGGTTCTCCAGGAAACTTTAATTTCATCAGATCATAATTATGATTGCCGAACTTACTCCTAACCAGATTTTGTCTGTATCTTCTTATCCTTTTCTGGAAGAGAAATACCACACAAGAAATCGTTTCATAAAATAAAATTTACTATGGATTGATTTAGTCAAACAAGCCTTTCTCTACAAACTTAGAAGCTCCACAAAATGCAACTCCACCCTCTCACAATCTTTCTCTTTTTCTTCCCGTATTTCTCAGTGTTTCTAAACTGTTAGAATTTCAAGATGATCTAAGGAAATACTACAGCAATTGCAGAGGACTATCTAGATTAGAGCACATTATTTAATTATAATTTTCTTATTATCTAATGCTATTCTTGGGAGAGAACAATTTTTTTAAGAATAATTTATAAAGAACTTCCTTGGTCTTCAGCTCTATTGAATATTACAGACTGCTTAGAAAAAGACAGGCTTTCACCTCAAAAATGCCAACATGTCCTCTGCCTCCACTTTTATTCCACAGCATCTGTAGGGACTTATCAAGGACGATAAGCAGTAGTGTAGAGTCAGAAGAATAGATCCTTTTTCAACATCCCTGGTGCTCAGCATTTTTTCTTCCCAAATATTACAGCTACTCTTATTCTGGGAACTACTGCCACTACCTGCTTTGTGGACACTCGCCAAAGTCTGACCACAGGCTGGAAAAGTCACAAGCACTTTCAGTTGACGGATCAATGGTGGAACGTGATAAGCTCTTTATAGGAAAAGGGTAAATCGAGCCTCCTGTCGATATCTGTGGGATTGTCTGCCTTCGTACTTCTCTACTCAAAGACCTTGGCCACAGCTTCTTGTTTTTCAAGACCAAGTAAATATTAACTCTCCCCTTTATCCAGTCTACTGTCAACTCTAGAAGAAAACCAGCAGGCTGTAAGTACAAAATACTTATCCTTACATCAATAGCAAGAAAAGGGCCAGACTTCTTGTCTTCCATTTAACAGGAATTACCAGAGAGGTCTTGGTACAGAAAGAATGTTTCCTTGGCAATATTTTCCACAACAAACATAGCTCCTCTTTTCCCCTTTTCAGAAAATGATAAAGAAATTGGATTCAATCCAGTCCCTTCAGTCAAGCCTCAATTGCTTCATCATGCTACCAGTTCCCACTAGTGACAATGATGGAGTGACACCTGTTACGAGATGATTTTCTGCTATTCTGACACTTCCAATTCTACTTTAATTACCTTTCGGCTCTTTAATCAGCATAAGAATCTGTACTGCAAGGACATTTCATGTCTAGGTAATTACACTGAAGGGAAACAAATATGTGCATGTTACTGTCTGAGTTTTAATTTCTCTTTTTAATCATTGTTTTTACTTTTTACTTAGAGTTGATTTATATTCATACCTTAAAATAGTTTCTCATAGTGATATGTAACCTGACTTGAGTTCAGATCATTTACTTCAGAAGTTCGATTGGCACAAACACATATCACAGTTTATTTGGCTTGACTGTTATAATTCACTTATGGGAACAGAAGTCAGAGTATCTTAGATAAAATAACCAATTATTCTAGTCCCGTCTACCATTTCAGATCAAGTTTATCTATGCAAACATAAAAAGATACGTACTTCTTAAAATAGTTAGGCTAATTTACCTGAGCTTGTACCTCTCTTCCATCCCCTGCTTTTACGTTCTCACTAATGTGGCTTCGTATCTTTAGCACAAATTGTATTGGCCTTGTGTAACTTAGAATGATATACCAACCTCCCCCCCACTTCACAAAACCCACAAAGGGTATGTCTGTTCCAGCTGGTAAGCATGGATGAAAGCCAGTCTTGAGGCCACATCTCATTCCGGTTCAGAGAGTGCCCACTGAGCCCAGGCAGAAACCAAGGCCGAGCTCCAGAGACCAGCAGTGCCTGAGGTTTATATCCTCCCAAATCCGTGCTGATGTCTGCCGCGCGGATTGGGCGCAGGCAAGGCCAGGGGAGCTACACGCTTGTGTTCAGCTCTTCCCCATCACAGCCGGGACAGTCTGGACCCAAGGTTCAGACAACACACAAGCCTAGAGTGAGAAAGAGTGTACGTAAAACTCATTTTCGCCAACTCACTCGTAAACTCAAGTCTTCACCTCAAGTGTAGAAGTACTGGATACAAGTAGCTTTAGACCCCTTCTTATCCCAAGGAAAAAGGGAAAGTTTTCAGCTACCACAGCTCATACACAACAGGTAACGTGCCTTAAAGTAGTGACAGTTCATCCTGGTTTGAACCCTAAAGCTGTAATTTGCCAATAAATCCAGATAGCATTTTTGAAAGTGTGCCTTCTCCTCAGTGCTGATGTACCTCAGATGCTTCTGAGAAAGAAACCCTTGCAAAGGTGATTGAATAATCATGTCCCTAAGAAACTGTTTCCTGAGGCACCGAGAGCTTGTGCCCCAAATCTTGTGTTTCTAACCCTTCCATAGTCGTGCTCATTTGGGCTTTTAGCACTTCTAAAATTCTCAATGTCTCATTCTGCAACTATCAAACCCTTTTGGAAGGAAGCAGAGTTAGCAAAGGCAAGGGCAACATTCAAGCAGAGACAGTGTCCTGCTCAGGCAAAGTATTCCAAGTACTCCCCTGCTTTGGTTTGGCCTCCGTGACCTCAGATTTTGCCATTTTCCGCCATCCCCACAAGCTGTCAAGCACTGAACAAGAGCGCATCACTGGTGGCCCGCACACAAAATGCAGAAGATATGTTCTTAATTTCTAGTCCTTGATTAGAGCAGGTACTGATATGTTATATGCACCACATCAAAGTGCTACACAGACAAGACTTGAGCAGATAATTTTCTTCTTGAAATATGCATGCTATGCCTCTTCTGCTAGCACTGGTATCCGGCGATAGAAAGCTTGGGGGATCCCGGCGATAGAAAGCTTGGGGGATCCCCGCAACAGGATCTGGAAGACAGACTCCAAAGCATCTAACAAAGTAATGGAAACAAAGAGTCCCTAATCAAACAACCTCCATTGCACATCAAGGATGTGGGGGAACAACCACCTCAGCAGGAGATGTTCTCAAATTCTGAATGAGACCACATTCATTGATGGTGGAAAGTAGACAGAAGCAAGGATGAGACAAAAAGAGGTATTATTTTTCTGTGGTACCACATGCACTTCCAGTAACAGTGACAGTAGCCATACTTTAAATGCACTGCTCCCTCTGGGTGTGTGCAGTAATCCATAATTAATATAATTTTTCTCTCCTGTTGTTATACTACACAGACTTATGATCACACTCCTGGACATTTCTGCCTATTCTGCATTTAAACTGGATCTCCTCTTGCTTGTCTTGGTCACCTTCTGTGCCCTTCCCAACCCTTCTTCCTGTAAAACTGTTCACACGAGGGAAAAAGGCATGCTTTGAAAACAAAAGCACATGATGTGGCCAGTTCTTGCCACCCTTGTCCATCCTCTGTGAGTTGCTCCCACTCTCAGCTGTGTATCTTTTCTCACACTGCTTCCTTACTCCATTCTGCTCGTGTACCAGTCAACACCTTCCACTCCCATCCCTCTTCAGGACTCGCTCTTGCTGTCCAGCCTTCAGATGCTTTTGTCCTACTGATGATGTCTACCCCTCCCTTCTCATCCCACCACATTTTTAAATATCAAAACCCATGAATTTTGCTTGTGCTTCTTGTACTCCTGTTGGCTTACCATGTTCTCTGCTTCACCTCTTTTTTCTACTGTTTCCACATTCTCTGTTTGTCTAATTTACTCCATGAGTTATTTCAAGGCAGAAACCATTTCTCTAAAGCATATTGAAAGTTAAGATAATGTATATATGGTGAAGGATGGCTTCACAATAGCTTTCTCTGCTGTTCCCTCTAAAAATTTACAAGCTTTACGACAGCTTGTACTTCCATGCTCAATAAACAGCCCATCATAGACTCAGTCATCTCCCTATCACAGGATAGATACTTTCCTTTGTCCCTCTACCCCTTTCCCTCTCCCTCATCGGTAATTTCCATCTACTTTTGTCTACAAATGATTTCAGACTGTTATGGCTGTGCAAAAGAAAAGCATTCATACCCCACAGAAGAGGAATTCTGTGAAAGAGAAGGTGTCCTTAATTTTTCCTTGACCTCATTCAATCCTCAATAAGCTGTCTTGAAACAATTTTATCTTTACCCACTTCACTCAAAGAGAATTTAAGAAACTGGGAGCAGCATATGGCCTATGAGACTCATAGGAGGTGTGTGGAATCATCCCAAACAAGCATATTTTATCACATGAAGGAACAGCAAGCTGAAAGGCTTACCAACAGAAAGATATCCCTGTCAATTAAAAGCCCGGGCGTACAAATCCAAACCAATGCACTGAGCAGTATCTCTTGTTAAGTCTGTGTACCTCTCACCGAAATCCTCAGCGTGTGGTCAGTTATGATTAAATTGCAACCCCTGTGGCTGCCACACGTGTGACCGGACCGTATCTCACACCAGCCATCCAACCAGACTGAAACTGAAACTGAAGATACCCACGCACAGCGTGTGTCTCTGGAGAGTACCGGCGGATTAGGAGCTCATGAACTAACTGCATTTTGTACTTACCTTTACACTCGGGATGCTTCGTAACCCTCCGTAGTTCACAGCCTTTATTAAGGACAGGACCATCTTACAGCCTGAGCAGAAAAGCAAGCATCACCCCACCCTACTCACGGGCAGTCAGCGAGCATCGGAAATGTTACAGAAGATGACTACAGGTACCGCTGGGAATAATGTAACGTCTCTAAAACATCAACCTAAGATTCTCTTTGTAGGGTTCGGCGTTCGGAAGATCTCGCGATGTCATGGAAAGTTAGAGGGTTAGTCGCAGCCTTGTGATGTACCTGTAATCCCTCCTCCCCTTGTTAGTATAAAAGGAATTAACTGCGCAATAAAAGGCGGAAGTTGGCGCTCACACTGTGTGTGTTATCTGTCTCTTTCCCTGGTCTGGGGGGTTGATCAGTGATCTAATCGTGGCACCTTGATATGCGGCGAACGCTACACTCCTTTCCAGAAAGAAACACCAACTTGTTTTTTACCCTGCTCTGGGTAAAACAGAGCTATTCCATTTTCCTAGCTTAGCAAAGTACGGATTGACAGATGAACAAACACATACAAGTCCACATCATCCATTAACTCCAGATATGTCTTAATTCTCTGTTTCGTGCTCTAATCACTTCATTATATGTTCTTCCCTTGGCCAGGGATGATGCAATTATATCATAATTTAACAAAAGACCGAACCGCAATGCATGTGCCAAAGGGGCAGAATCAAGGCTGAAAAAGCTATCTTAATTTTCATGTTGTCTGCCTGTGTCCTCCACCTTGCAATGTTCTTCCACTACAGCAAACTCCTTCTTAAGCAGTATATTCTGGAGGAATAAAGGAGAGGAGTTCAGCATTTCCTACAAATTTAACAAAAAATAAAGGTAGCTACATAATCTCGTGAGGATAAAATGTTACAAGCTCAGGAACTGTCCCAAAAAGTGTAAGAAACTGTTCCAGGGCAGCAGGTCAAGCTGATGCAAATATTGAAATGACAAAATAACAGAGGAGAAAAGAATTTTTCTTCTCTGAGTACGGAAAGTAATTTAGAGAGTCCAAATGTCTGAAGAAAAAGTAGTAATAGTGTTCTTAAGTTTAACTTTCAGTATAAATAGCAATGTACGTGGTAGCAGTCCACTGGGAAAGGTGCTAATACCAACATCTGGCCCCATGTGTAAATATAGGAAACTCATCTTTTGCAGGGAGTAGCTTATCCAGTAAAAGTTAATGAAGCTATGCAGAGGTAAGTGAGGGGAAAATCTGTCCCGGATATTATGTGTTGATATTAGTTCTTCCAAAATTCATGTTGAGAACTGAAACGCTGCAGCTTTGCATGAAACAGTTAACAGAATCCGACTACTGCATTTTTAAATGAAATTTTCCTTCCATATTTTTGTAGTTACACTAAAAGCAGCGCCTGCTGTACGTACATATATAGCACATATATTTGCTTCTGCCTATTTTTAGTAGAACCGAATCTGTCTGAATGTCTTCGATATAGCATACGGTTTTCTAATTCCAGGTTGGAAAGCCCTCTTTCCGTGATGGTTTCTAAATAATGGTATCCGTGTGTTCCACACTATCTTAGAAACTTCCTCATATATTTCCTCAGCCTTCCATATTTAATCTCACTGATTTATGCACATGCCGTGGTCTAATGACCCACATGTCTCTGATGGGTAAGCCGCTAACGCCAGCGACACATTAACCTATTAACTTCTCTTTAAAAATAACCATGATATTCATACAAATAGAATGAAAAAGTCAGGCAGCAGTAAAACAGTAGCACTGTGGTATCGCACACCGACGCGGTGTATGTCTAAGCCGGGTAAAATGAAGAACAAACAAGCATATCAAGAGTGAACAGCAGTTAGATTTATTCTATTGCCAAATCATTTTGCCACAGTTTGCTGGCCTGCGAATTCGATAGCCTGCTTTAGAGCATTATCCGTATTATAAAATGTAATCAGGAGGAAGATCGCTATTCCATTCCCTCATTTCTTGAAAGCTGTTATACAGTTTGGGGACCCTATCCGGGAAGGAATCGAGAGCTCCTTCCGACATGGAAATTGCCTTCCAAATCCCACTGAAGACAATGGGAGCAGGGGGCTCTGTGCACAGGGCGAGGAACATTCATCACCTTGGAGAAGGCACTTTGCGCGGCTCTCGCTGGCGATCCTCGCAGTGGAATAAACCCATCATTTTAAAAAAGGCAGTAGGAGGCATAGACAGCAATATTTCGGGGAGAAAATAAAAAATAAATTACCTTTTCTAAATATTAGTTTTAGAAGAAAAACAAGTCTTTCCAACAGACTGTAAACTTTATATTGGATGTCTTTACTTTGCTCTACTTTAAAACCACCGTATCCCTCAAGATAGAAGAAAAACGCGCTGCTGTCACGCCGAACCAATTCACCCACGCCGAAAGTGTACTACACCAGCATACACTCATGCATAGGATGGGCAGGCACAAGAAAGCGTCCTCCTGTCACGCAACCAAAGCAGGAAAATAAGGAAGAAAAATCCCTCGACGCCTCATTCTGCGCACACGGCGGAGCATTTTGCCCGCCTGCATCTCACCCAGCGCCCACCTACCCAGCAGCCGGCAGAAGGACGGACGGAGAGACCCCCCCCTTTCCCCGGGTTTGGGCTGCAAACAACCTCCCCCTTCCCCGGAACAGCGTGACACCGAAGCAGCAGCAGCCCGTGGGAGCGCCCACGGGGGTCGCGCTCCCGGTTGCCTGCCCGGGGCGGCCGGCGCGCACCTGCCGGCACGGCAGCCTCGGCGGCGGCTGGGGGGGGGGGGGGGGGACACGGCGAAAGCCGAGAGACGGCGGCAAACTCCTTCCCTTTGGCTGGAAGGGGGGCCGGGGGGGGACTCCCCTCGATCCCCCGGAGAAGCCCCCGGGGCCGGCGCCGTTCCTTTGTTTTCCACCGGGGCCGGGGAGGAGGGGGGGGGGGGGCGCTCAGCTCTCTTCCACGTGTACGCGTGGGCTGCCCGCACGCAGGGCGGGGGGGCTGTGGAAGGTAAGGGGGGGGGGGTGCGAGAACCGCGGCGGGGCATTACCTGAGCAGTTGATGCCTTTCCCCTTGCCGCCGCCCTGGCACTCGGAGCCGGGCAGGGGGTGGGAGGCGCGGCCGGCGGGCAGGGCGGAGAGGGCGAGCACCAGGAGGGCCGAGGTGTAGCAGAGAGCCAGCGGGGGTCCCGCTCGCAGGAGCGGCCGGGCGGCGGCCGGGTTCTCTCCCAGCATGGCGAGGGGGGGCCGAAGAGCAGCGGGATGGCGGCGGCGGCAGGCCCGCAGCATCAACCGGAGCCCGCGGCGGCGCCGCCCGGGCGGGACCGTCCTTTCTCCGCCGCTCCGGAGCACACCTTCAGCATCCCCACCGCGGCGGGCCGCGCAGACCCGCCGCCTCCCTCTTCCTCTTCCTCCTCCTCTTCCTCCGCCTCCTCCTCCTCCTCCTCCTCCTGCTCCTCCGCCGCCCGGTCGCCGGCAGGGCTGGCCCCGGCGGTACGGCGGCCGCCTCCGCGCTTGGCCGCCGGCGGGGCCGCCTCGCCCCGGCCGCCCTCCTTTGTGCGCGGCGCCCGGCAGCGCCGCCGCTCCGCCTTCTAACAAAGGGAGCGGAGCCCCGGCGGCGGCTGCTGCTGCTGCTGCTGCTCCTGCTGCCGCCGCGGAGGAGGAGGAGGAGGAGGGGGAGGAAGCACACGTGATGGCAGCCCCCTCCCCCGGGACCGGAGGGGAGGTGAGGGGGCTTCTCTTCGCTCGGCGGGCAGGGCGGGAGGGAGGAGGCGGCGGCGGCCCGCCCCCGCCGGGGAGGGCGGGGGGACGGACGGACGGACGGACGGACACGACACCCCGAGGAGATCGGGGAGCGGAGCGGGGTGGGTGGTGGGTAACCCCGAAAGGCGTGCGGAAGGTGAGAGGGAGGGGTGGATGGGAGCAGAGGGGCGGCGGGGAAGGAGGGGCGCTGGCGGCGTGGCCTGGCATCCCACGAGATGGTTGATTAGTCACTAATAAGGCGGCGTGAGCGGGGATGGGGAAGGAAGCGAAGAGACCGGCGCTGCTGTTGACCCATTGAAAGGGTTGTGGATAATTTCCACTGGACGGAAGCCCAGCACGTACGGCGGGAGGGTTCGTACCGATCCGAGGAAATAAATATGTTTACGGTGAAGGTAGCGACTTTTGTACCACCGTGCCTTTACTACCCAGGGTTTTTCCAGTCCCTCACATGGAGACGCTTCAGAGGGTCAGAAGCACTGCACGGGTACCGGGTGCCAGGCACGTACCCTGAGCGCAGACCCCCTCCGCGTGTTGCTGCGTGGCCGAAAGCTTTGTGTAAGTTGACAGCACTGTTACCCTTTTTACATAGGGAAAACGCAGGACGGTGCTTTACAGTCAACAAGAATTTTTCCCGTCTGAGTTCTCACTTACATTTCATGCAAGTTTTTTTAATCCGCTGTACAAACCGTTTGTTTTTCAGGAGCAAGAACTGCCCATTTCCTCGGTCTCTCTGCTGCTGCGTGCCACCGGCTCGCTGGAAGGGATAGAGCTTGCACGAGGAGACCTGGCTTGCTCTAAGGTATAGCTCTTGTGTGAGGAGACCTTTGAGTAGTTCATTAACCAGAGCAGTCAAGAATAAGGCCATAAATCCAGCAGTAAGCTTTGCGTAGGCACGGTGGTCAGACACGTAAAGTCAGGTTGCTGTCTTTTTAAATACGTCAATGAAGAGCTAAGTCCTGTATGACTAAGACTGAGAGGAGCAATTTCCTTTTGGCATATGGGGTTCAACACTGACTGCCTCTGCCAAGTAAACATTCTTCTGTAATTACTTGCTCCTTTTGCTAGCAGTGATGTTAGATGTCAGAAGAGCTCTGCTCCTCGGCAAGGTGAGGTACGTTAACTCGCGTGGAGCCTGTTCTGCTGTAACTGGGCTGCTGAGGTACGTTGCCCAGGATGCTTAAGCCTGCTAGATCTGCGTACTGCAATCTGGTCTGCTAAGCGGGTGAACCTTTGGGATCTTTAGGCCATGGGACTGGCACAGATCTTGTGTTTTGAAGGTAGTACTTGGCCGTTGGAGGAGCAAATACTCCAGGTAGCCCTTTCCATAAACACAACTAGATCCGTCTTACACTGAATATGCTGTTTTCCTGCACTTCTTGCTGGAGAGCTGGACCAGAACCGCCCTCATCTTTATTTTAGAAAGCTCCTTATAACGCCCAGCCTGAACGCATTCAAGGCCAGTTCATACCCACTTGTCCTTGTGCCGTACAGTGTTTCAGTTAGGCGTTTCTCTTTCCCTTGCATTTAAATTTATAACATACTTACAGGCAGTAGTCATAGCCACTCTCAACTTGTCTAGCCTATCAGTAAGTTTTGTTAGTCTCCTCCTATAACCCAGAGCCTCTGTAACTCAGATTTTTCTGTACTAGATACAGTTTGAATTCAGCTTTCTTCAGCATAGCTGACATGCAATGTGTAATAGTTTTTCACAAACTATTGCCAGTCTTTGCGATGGAGGTAATCTCTCCCGATTTCTTCCAAAACAACCTTTTCTCATGCAGCTAGTTTGCTTTTTATAAGACCAAATCTCACTCATGGTTCAGGGTTCATGCTGTGAGTGACTAATACAGGCAACTCCTTCTATTTGTCTGTCATTTACAGTCCATAATAAAAATGCTTTTTATAAATGTCTAAGTGCATGACCTTATCTTTTCTGTTATTGAATTTCATGTCATTTCTGTTATGCCAGTCCTCAAGATTATGTAGTCATCTCTGTAGGATATTTTGAACCTCCTTTCTATTGACAGTCCTGCCCAGTTCTTTGTGTCCAGAGCACTCTCACCTTCACAATAATGAAAATATCTGCAAATACAAACTATTGGTTCCAGAACAAACTTTAAGAAACAGTAATAGTACTTCTCCCGGTTTAAATATTACCCTTCCAGGGCAGTGGGTAGTCAGCTGTGGTGAGTTCCCAACTGAATTTGCAGCTTTGTTTCAGTTCCCCATGTCTTTCAGCTTAACTAGGCAATCTGTATAAAAGCTTTTAACCAGCCCAGATAGACGGTAAGTAAATCTCATGGGGTTTGGCTTTGGGCTGGGCTGGTTTTTTGTTGTTATTTTTTGACTCCTGGCGTGGATGACATGCCATTTTTTGGCTAGAAAAGCCATGTCTGGGTTGTGCTATCTGTCTGGATGCATCTCTAGTTAGTCTTAAGTGAGTGGTACAGTCATGCTTGATTGGCAAATTCACACTATGCCAGCTGGGTATTCATTCTTATTCTGTTCTCTGCTACATGTATTAAAAAAAAACCCTAAACACTTTCCTGCCAGCTAAAGAAGAAAAAGAACTCCGAAAGAATTTGAACAAGCTGCTTCTGCAAGACAAACCGTTACAGGCGCAGGGAATGCCACACCGGTGAAATGACAGATATGGTATGTCTTTGAGATCATGCTAAACTCTGTCACATTTGGTACATTCCATCTTTGGCAAGTAAATGTGACTTCATTGCAATTACACAATAATTTCACTTCTGCTCACCTCCAACTGCTCTCCTGTGAAAGCGGGAAGCTCTACAGATTGTCAAAAATTATCATCCTCGGTGAGCTCTTGGACACCAACAGCAGTTTTTCAGTCCGCTGGTGGTGCACACACAATTTCTGCCCTCCCTTATTTTTCCCCAGTAATTGTAGGAAGGAAGATGCACAACCAAAGGGAAGCAGGGAATATGCAAGAGCAGAGAGAAGCTGCCTGACCAGTGAGAGTGATTTCATTTGCCAGAGATCTGGATACAATACAGATACACTTAATTGTGAAAGCACTGTCTTATTTCATCTTAGAGAACAAAATGGAGAACAGAGATCTATAATTTAGTGAAATCATTAAAGTGTTGTTCGGAGCCCCATGCGCCCCTATGCATCAGGCAGTAGAATCCTGCCCTTGCCAGGTATTTTGCCGGAGAATTGTACTTACTAATCTCAACTTTCATTCATAGCCAAGAGACTGTTTCCAACTCCTGTAGTTGTGACGAAGACATCAGAAATATTAAGAGTATAAACTGGACCAGTGTTCACAGAATCAAAGAATCACAGAGAAGTTGAGGCTGGAAGGGACCTCTGGAGGTCATCTTGTCCAACCCCTCCTGCTCAAGCAGGGACACCTAGAGCTGGTTTCCAAGGACCGTGTCCAGATGGCTTTTGAATACCTCCAAGGATGGAGACTCCACAACCTCCCTGGGTAACCTGTGCCAGTGCTCGGTCACCCTTACAGTAAATAAGTGTTTCCTGATGTTCAGGAGGAACCTCCTGCGTTTGTGCCCATTGCCTCTGGTCCTGAACCAAAAATGTTGTTGTCTAGCCAAATCTAGAATCAGCCTCAACAAAAGGCTCAACACACAGGAGTTCTCTCATATAAACTATTTCACTTTTGTTACTTTATCAAAAATACTCCCTTTATCCAATAGTTGAACTCATTTATCTGTCCCCAGTTGTTTCTACTCATCTTCTGTGCCCAGAGTCTCAAGTGACACCTACCTAAACCTGCCACCTTCAGCGTTTGCAACTTGGATAATACAAATAAGGATCTTCAATATACTATCCCACCATATTCTGATAATACAAAATGAGTGCAAAATCAAAACAGCCAAGAAAGGACCAGGTGGTACTGGCTATTTCATTTAGTTTCATACGTAGTTCATTAGCTATTAAATTTTGTATTTAACTAGCCGACATTAAAATTCTTTTTCATTGCCACACAATTTCTTCTGTGTTATTACTGAGTGCTTCAGCAATCAAATGCGTGGCCCAGGATTTAGAGCGAGGTCACTGTGTGGGACATGGGAGCCTATCCAACAGACCCCGCACAGCTTTATCTTGCCACACTCACCCACCTGCCATGCAAACATAATTTTGGAGAAGTTTTCTTGCCTGGAAGGCTCTTTGCTGAACAGAAAGAGTGTTTAGCACAGTACTCTTGCTCCTTTCAGTCCAGGACTAAATATGTGGCACCAGTCTCAGATCAATACTTGCCCTCTGTTAAGGTTTCACATGTTTAACTTACGGTCCAGAAGCCTGATCAAGTGATTCAAGTATTTAACACCCCTGAAAGCTAGGGAAAAAAGACAGTTTAGGCCAAACTGAATTTGCGGGCACAGTGATGAGGACAGAGTGAGGGCAAGAGCTGAGGAAAGCTGGGCTTGATGCTGCTGCTTCTAGGAGGTGGGAAAGAGAAGACTGCTTGTGCCCCCTCCCCGCCAGTGTAACTTGATCATGGCTCTGGGACAAGCAACACTGGCAGTGGAGCAGTGGCCATTTCAGTGACCCCCCAGCACCCCGCTGCCCTCTGCAGCAGTGTCCTTTTCCAGTGCATAAAGCTGCCCCAATGCCTTCCCAATTTTTGAGGCATCAGGCTTGTTGCTCTTGGGAAGTTGAGATCTCTTTCCTTTGTTTTGCTATGCCACTCTGTTTTGCATCTTATATTTCACTCCTGTAGTTCTTTTCTGCATTTCCCTCTTTTTTGTTTAACCTCTAATTTTTCAGATGTTTACCTACTTTTTTTTTCTTCCCTAGTTTTCTGCTTTTCACTTTTCCATTCACCATGGTGCCAGACCTGTTTCTCTTCTTGCAGTTGTTTTGCCTCTCCTTCCCCAGAATATCTTTATTCAGTCAAAAGACATGACTACAGGCCCATTTGGTCCAATAAGATGATTTTTAAGCTAGAGATACATTTCTTCTCATTGAGTTTCCTGCCACAATGTCCCCATGAATCAAGAAATATTACTGAGCCCATTTTGCTGCTGGGAAAACAAGGACACCAGGAGATTTCTTTTTTCCAAGCAACAGCCACAGGTCACAAAGTATTCTGTAGCCACTGCAAAACCAAATCCTTACCTTTCAAACCCCAGTTTCAGACGCGTGTTTCTCCAGCACATTCTGGTCCCTCCCAACACTAACGCCTTCTGTTGACTTTTATCCGGAGTGGTGGCAGGAACAGTAGTGGAAGCTGCAAAACATTCCCAGGGCTGGCACAAATAGGTTTGCCCATCTCACTCGTTCTCACTCATCCATTCCAAACAATTTTTCTCCTTTCTTGGCTTATATGATAAAATACGAGCTGTCGTTTAGCACCTTTACATATTTAGGTCTTTTAATCTTTCCTCATTAATCAATTCTTCAGCACATTAATCAGTTTGTTACCCTTTTCTCAGTTTCGTCTAATTTGTTGTCATTTTTCTCATACTTAAATACTGCCAGGCTCTAACTGCTGATCAGTAAAAGTGATTTCCAGATGCTGATAAATGTTTTTGACACTTATTGATCAGACTATTTCAATTCTTTGTTAGCGTGGACCCCAGTGAATCATATTTAGACTGCGGCTAATTCACAGCATAGTAACTTGTACACACCTAGGTGTACCAGGAAGGTCACACCTTATTCAGTTCTGCAGTTCTTCCACTGTATCCATAAAATAATGCTGATTTTTCAATCCTGCTTTTAGCTTTTGGCATCCTCAAAGGCAAAAATATAGTATATTTCACTGAACTTGAGCTGCATTGCCTTGACAGCTCTCTGCATTCTGTATCAGATGGGTATTCAGTTTGCTTTAAGTGTAATCTTCAGTTAATGAGTACTAGGGCTCTTGCCAATTATGCCCCTTGCTTTGAGAATACCCTTCACGTTGTTATCTGCAGTTCTTAATCAAAATGTAAAAGCAGATTAAAGAATGACATGTTTTATGCTGCATTTAATTGTCCCCAATGACTGGTTTTAGTAGTACATTATATAGTAAAATATTCTCAAACATTTTTGTCAAGGGGCTCTGTAATTTCAATTTTATTTTGTTTTAATTTTTTTGCTACAGAACCACACAAGTGGATGCAGCGTACAGCTTGTCAGCCCACTAAAGACGTACAGAAAGGGACTATTACTTCCCTGTGCTGTGACAGTGTGTAATTCTGAATTGCATAAGCTTTTCTTTATTGCTATATTGCATTGCATTTCCCAGTCTAATTTTCTCCAGCCTTCTGCTGTTCTCATACTCTAGTTTTGCATAACTTTTTGAAGTTTATTAACCACTTCCATGATGCTGTACCTCGATTTCTATCATTATACAGTTAGCCTTCTCAAGCATAGCCATATGCATTGTTATCAATAGCTATATTTTTCATGCTTGTATCATTACCAAACTGTCCAAACTTCATTTTCTTATCTATTTTAATGTTTACACAAAAGAGACAGATTACATCGTTCTTGATCCACATTATATATAACACTTGGGAGCACAAAAGCAATTACATTATCATTATGTTAATATGTTACTATATACTTAGGAAGAAAATAACTGTCAAGAAGGACAAACAGAAACTGTATTTTTTTAACATGCAAAGTGATTGTGGCATGTAGAATAAGAATTAGGCAAGGTGCCAACTCTAACCTAATGCACGTTCAGGTTAATGAGAGATTAGGGTCTAAAATTATGGCATTCTTAAATGATAATATATTCTTATCCTGTTTCTCCCACAAATTCAGAAAGAACTTTGAAATCTCATGGAAGCCCAGCGTGTGTCCATTAACATAGTAATATGCTTTTTCCAGTGGAGCACATCTCTAAGTATTTGCAAGCCATGACTTATAAATGGAAGGTTTATTGGACTTCCAGAACCTTATGAATTCTCCTTTGGTGGATAATAAAGCCAAATGAATAAATTTCCATAGGAACTTGTCTAATATGGTTACATTTGTGCCCAGAAATAGGAGACTATTAGGGATTTAGACCATCCGGAGCATCAGCTATCTTGCTCCATGTGTTTCTGTCTGTCTGCTGGAAGTTTTCAAGATAAGAACAAGACCCATTGGGTGAGCTGTCATGCAATCTGACAAGTGACAGCTGGTTCACCTTGATGAGGGTGCACCTGGAAATACGGCACTTTTGGCCCATGCATAATAGCGGTTTTGTAGTGAATTAGGATGATTTTGCAATGGCTTGCCCATTTTTTTACAAAAAAGCTAGGTGTACCAAGCATTTCCCATCAATCAGTTACACAACTGTAATAAAGGTCTGAATTCAGCTTCAGTCTTTTTGACAGAATGATTTAATAAGTAGTCCATTAATAGCAATAGTGAAATTTCTACTTGGAAAGATAGGAGATGAATATAGCTTTTTGCAGATAGAGCAGATCTCTCGACTCACTCCAATCACATGATTTGTTTGTACGCATCAGTGTCTCCTGTCCCAGCTTCCCCTCCAGAAATATTATGCCTCTTCCCCTAGATGGATTTATTGCGATGAGTATTAATTTGCTCAAAGACCACCTGCTTCTGACAGGTTAAAAGTACTTGCTGTTTAAAGACCGAGCTTCTTCTGCAGGATATTCCCACGACAGCTCTGCTGGGTTGCGGTGGCCAGGTGCTGCTCTCCAGGCTTCCCCGGCCATCAGCAGGCTGCAAGGCTTTCCTTCTTCAGGCTGCTCTGCCACCTCACTTAGGCACAGATGACTCTGTCGTAGGGATGAAACCTCACCACCAAGCTGCCTAAATATCTGGAGTCCCTGTCGTCTCCTAACATATCCCGGTTTCCCAAAAGGCAGCGGGGCTGCCTTTTCCTTTTCAGAGGCACACGGCTGGTGTAAACACATTCAACATACAGCATTTGCATATGCTCTTGAAGTAGCATTTCTCTACATTTAACGGATGGGGTTCTTTTGTAGAAAATACAGGCAGCGTTAGGGTGCAGATCCAGTAGGTATTGGAGTATAGTATCAATTACACAGAATTTTTAAATGTGGAACTTCTGTCTGTATCACAGGATGCTTCTAAGCTTGTAGGGTTCAAATAAGTCCTTCTCGCTGCCTCAGGATATGTGTTTTGTGTTGGGAAGTGGCACTAATTGCTTGTAAGTAGGGAGCAAGCTAAATTGGCTGAAATATATCAATCAATATGAAAGCCCCAGCTAAAACTATTAAGAGAGATGCATTACATCTTACATAGAGAGAAATTATATGACTATCGTGCAGCCCCAAGAGATGCAATGAAATGTTATTTATATTTGATTATTTCCTCCCTCCCTGAAAGACATGATGTGGCGGATACCGATGTGAGTCATAGTTAACTTTCAGAATATCATTAATCTCTTTGTTCTTCATCAGGTCACACATGCTATTGATGCTTGAGATGATGAAAGGAGTTTTACTTCACAAGCCCCTGAACTTGCTACGCTCCTTGCTTTTACAAAGGGAGAAATGGAATTGCATCAGAGCCACAAAAACTGCAGATTGCTCAAAAAAGACATATTTTACCAAAGCACTTTCTATGCCTAGTAGCATAATCTGTAGCGGTCTTACTGTTGATGGATATTTATATTCCTTCTGCAATAGCACAACATGATTCTGAATGTCGTGTGGAGCTTGACAATAGGATTGCGACTGAAGGAAAGAGAACTGGTTCTGAACTGTGTTCTGAATTTCAATCTGCACACAATGAACTTTCACATGAAGACTGAGGTGAAATGAGAAATAACTAGCTTTTATTAGTTGAGTTGAATTTTATGGAACATTTTTTTAATCTTTTATTGATTAGTGATCAGTATCACTGGGATAACTCATTTTTAAAAGAATGTTTAAGTGAATTTATAATAATGATGGTAGCATATAATCTGTTTTTAAGGCTCCATTCTTGGAATAATAAATGTTTCTGTTTATTCAGCATAATATTTTAAATTGATATATCACAGGTTTTTAATTCCATTTTTTATCTCTGTCACCTGAGGTGTTTGAAATGTGCAATATCTATATTACTTATGTACATTACCTTGAAATACATTTTAGCATGCAGGAAAGTATGTTTTCCAGGTAGATGTATTAGATGTATTGGTTCCAGTACCCCCAGATACGCACCTGGCTTGCACCACTGTGGGTAAGGACGCTACTGCTTGAAATAACTTCCTGTATGTACCATCTTTTCATATTATACCCACTTTTAGCAAGAATCTGTCCCTGGGAACAAATGGTGGAAGGGCTGTTAAAACCTCCTTATGCTGTACAATATCACAGTTCCTCCGGCATAACTGCTGCTGGGATGAGCTCGGAGCCAAATACGGTCAGCGTAACCGAGGAGAAAACGTTTAAGCTGCTCTCACACTAAGAAACGAGGTGCTTAGGATTTGCCCTCCAGAGTGCATATGCAGTCTTTCATAGACTCATCACACATGAGGCTCCCACCCCACCAGGATGGTTTTTTTATCCCGGTCTCCACTTCTTCTTCCAGGACAAGACCCATATGTTGAGGTCGTGCTGCTCACCCACTCACAAATGTGAAGAGCACAGGCTTGCTACCAAGAGAACCAAAAAGGACAAATCAACGAGTGTGTCTCGGAGGTGGATGCGGTGTCCTTTTCCTTTTACTACGCACCACTAGGCAGGATCAAAATCCAACTTGTATTTGCCTTCTGGGAACCTGCAGTACCCGGAGCTGTCAAAGCCACATCCTCCACTGCCTTTCTGAAAACCCTCTCTGCAGTGCAGATGGTGGGCCAGGAAGGAAAAGAAAACCTCATCTGCCACACAGGCCTTCCTTTTTGGAGTTGGGAAGAGCCTGAAAGCTCCTTCATGGGTAGCTTGACAGACGTCCCCACTCAGCTGAGACGCTGGCCATGGCAAGGCTGGTAGGGCAAGAAGCACTGCAGCTGGCGCTTTCCAGAGCCACTGGTTCTGACAAATCTGGAGAGAAACGGATTTGTCACCTCCCTGATTTATTTCAGTTTATGATTGAAGTGAAGGACGCTGAACTGTGAGAAACATTCTACTCGTAGTGATGATAAACATCACAAGTGCACGTGAGCATGTATTTTATTAGAAAACTATTGCTGTGCATGTTCATTCTTTGCTGACTGATTCCTGTAGGCAATAAACACTCTTCTAAAATATCACCGTCTTGGTGGCAGGTTTTTTCTACATTATTTTAGGATGAAAGGGTTTCAATTTTCAGACTCTCCCCCCAACCAACACTTATGTGGACTTAGCTTTATGTTTTCCAAAAAGATGATACAACTACCCACTTGAAAAAACATCTGTTTCCCTTAAGTATTCAGATGCTGAGTTGAAAAGCAGCTTACAAATACCTACGATCCATAGCTAACAATCCCATCTAATTCTGTCATATGCACTTGGACATCTAAGAAGAAAACAAGACAGCTGATTTGCTTCCATTGTTCTAAAGACCATTGTGAGAGAAATAGAAAAAGTCTCCTGTTAATTTACAGTATCTGGCAGGAATGATGTCTGAGATGTCTTCTCAAGAAAGGATTAGAAGTGAGATAAATTTTTAATCAACTTATTTTTATTTTTTTGGTTCAAAAATTTCTTATTTTTATGGCTAGACAAATGAACATAGATTTCTAATGTTGAAAAGGCCTTTTTCCACTAGGGGAGAGAAATAAAATAATCCAGCACTACAATAGCATGATGTTGCTACTTCAAATGTCTTATTATCAGTCTGAGTTATCTGACTAATGAGATACAGTGAGAGCTTTGTTAGGGAATAGATAATCTTTTTAATATTACAAAAAATTTAATTAGACAAGGAAATTTAATATGAAATTAAGAGAAATGTAATATGAAGATATAAAAATAGATACTTGTTATGTGTAGGCTCTAAGACATATTTATAAATTTGTTGGCTCGTAAGATACAAAAGGCCAGTCTCTTCCAGAAAAAAAACCTGCTGCATTTGGAGATACCGTGCCGCCCCCACCAACATCCCGGCCAGATCCAGACCAGGATCTACTAACTACTGATTGTACACGCAACTACTGCATACACTGTGCATGCTAATACACAAACTACTTCAGAAAAGATGATCTTAGAGGAGTAGGTACAAGGAAATTTAGGAATGACATCTGGAAGTTTAGGTAAGTCCTCAGACTAGGATATGTTTGGCAATATTTTACTAACGCTTCCAAATGCCCTGAAACCTGGTGGACCCTCATGCTCCAAAGAGCCCAGTGTCCAGCAGTTTCCAGATCCAGGCTCTCCAGAAAACCTGTCCGCCTATTTTGATGTCTAAATGTCAATAGCTTGCTGAACCCTTCTGAAAAATACAGTGCTTAGAGTCTGCTTCATTTATCATCCATTTAAAAGAAAAGCTGTGACACAGACTGTTCTAACTAGCAGAGAAATGCAACTTCTGTTGCAGCATCTTCCCACCACCTTTCAATTGCTCCTAACTTTGGTATACTAATTTATTCTGGGTAGTAATGTTCCAATTATGCTTTCAGCACAGCAGCATTTTCTTTTGAAGTGAATCAGCAAGCTCTGTTGTATTATTTTAAACTCTGCATGGTAAGGCAAGAAGTGGTGAGACCTTTATTTAAGATAACTAGCATTTTTCCATTATAAAACGTCTTGCAGCAGTATTTAAGGAACTGTGGTTTCTCCATGATTTACTGTTTGGCACCAGGGTTGGCCTTGAGTCAAAAAGCCAGGATCCCTTCTGTTGGCTTTATAAAAATCAGAAAAGGGCAAGTTACCAACTTCCAGGCCCTGGCATTTTCCACATATGATTTGTTTTGTCCAACCTGAAAAAATGGCAAAACCTCTTAAATGCCAAAAACCCACTCCTATGCTGTTCCAACATTTCAAGATAGCATTGCACATGGAGGAGGAGGAGATGCTGATCCACCAGCCACTCTGCTGTCCCTTCAGATCACCAGAATATTCCTTGGTTGATGGGAGATGTGCCCTGAATTGAATGTGCGCAATGTACCTGCTCACTTCACAGAGCACGTGGCAGTGCCCACAATTTCTCAAAGCCACAACTGTAGCTGGAGAGACAGAAACTTGGTGATGAATTGCTGAGGTCAAGGCAGGTCACCACAAAGGCTAGGTTCGTATTAGCAGGTATCACGGCCAGCAAGAGCAGATCTATAAAGTAGCTGGTTCTTATCCTTCCCTCCTTGCACTACACATTTGAGGACGTCTTCCTTCAGCCAGGTTAAAGTTGGTCCCGTGAGCTGTACACCTATTGACACCTGGACTGTATCTTCCAGTTTAATTTCATGCAAAAGGAATCAAATTCATGTGTTCAGGGCCCGCTCCGTAATGTGAATCAAAGCATGATCATTGAGGAGGACTGGGAAATGCACTCTGGGGCTCCACTACCGATCCAAGCTCACGTAACAAGGTAATGCACTCAAAAGAGAGTAAATGGCTGTGTTTTCTGTGTCTGAAGGGTATCATTTCTCTCCAGGGAGGTTTGCTGTGTTCTGCTCTGCAGAGAGCTGTGCTTCCAGGAGGAAGATGATGAAAATCCAATGCTGGGTGAAGAGCTGTGGCTCTGGTGTGTTGCTGTGGTTCCCCAGCTGAACCAAAGTGCTGGGGAGGTGTGGAGCAGAAATGAAGGCTAACCTACTGATGTTTACAAACGAATGTTACATCTTAAATTGTATCAGTCTGAACATTTGCTTTACTTACTGAGTATTTATTAGTAACACAGTGTATGGACCCACAGAAAGCAAATGGCGTAACTTCTGAGCTTTGTTCTAAGGCAATAGTAGGAAAGGGACGGTGTACTGCAATGTGTGTGCAGAACACTGTTAACTCCTGCACCCTTATTGATCATCTTATAATGTAGAATTGCGTAACGTAGTTGTATCGATTTATCTTTTAAAGAGTTGTTCTATTAGTCCGCTCATCATGTTTCCATTGAAACCAAAGCCCAGCTGATGGAAGTGTGAATATGTGGCAGCTGTGGCCAAATCATCCTTTGATTTTGAACTAACTATTCCAACAACCCTCACCCCAAGCTCTGGCCCCAGGAAGATCACAGAAGCTCAGCCCTTGCAGAAATGAATGCCATCTAGAAAACTAGCATTTATCAATCCTCATGAAAAGCATACCTTAAGTTGAAGTTCCCTTCTACTTGAAGCCAAAGGTTTCACAGCCCAATGCAACACCTCACTAATGACTGGCTAATCTTGTGATATGCTAACTATGAAAATGCCTATGTGATGTACTCAGTTAGATTGCAAAAAAATACGTAGATATATTCTTGAAAGATCTGCTCATACAGGGCTTGGATGACAGAAAAAACAGCTACACACCCCCTACATAAACATTTATTTTTCTATTTGCCTGTATAGTATCATTCTGGACCACCGCTTCCTTTCTTTAACTTTCCCCCTCTCTGCCCTTGGACTTTTTCAGTTGTTGGGCTCAAACGCTAAAGTCTATTTATTATTTATCTTATCACGGCACCTTGGGAGAGAAGCACGGCCTTTCATTCAAGTGCTTGAAAAACAACATGAAAACATTTCAAACAGAAATCGATCTCCTGTATTTACCACTTTGGGTGTGTTTTGGCCTTTCAGGGTTTTAGCAGAGCGCTGCCTGCAACCACCATGGTAGTTTAGCAACTCTCCCTTCATGACAGCAGTGTCATATCTCAGCCAGTTTTTAACCCGTGCTTAATTTTTCAGGTGGTACATTACCACACAGACAAAAAGATCTGATCTCGGTTTTGACAAAATACCTATGGGATGCCAAAATCCTGCAGACGGGCAGGACGATCCAGCTTTTTCCCCACATACTAACTGTCTTCTCAGACATGTGCCAGGCTATGACACAAACGTAAACATTTCTCTGGTACCAGCTTCTGCAAAAGTGTTTGAGGTTTGACTTTTCTGAGCAGGTTTGAACTATATCAGGCTCTTAAATAGGAGCTGCATAAGTTGTTTAATACCTATAATGAGGTAACTTACTTATCTTGAATTTTGCTTATTAACTTCAGGTAATTTTGAGTTTTACTTATCGATCGTGGGATACTTGGGCTATAACGTGCAAGTTAAAAATACAGCAAGACCAGAGAATTGGAAAGAAATTGAAAATGTGTGTGGGGTGCAGGTGCCCGGGCACTGGCAGTGAGGGGCTGCAGGGTCGGCCCCTGTGAGGAGAGGCCGGGGCTGCCCCGAACCGGACACAGCCGGTTCCAGCCGGTTCCAGCCGACCCGCCGCAGGGCACGGCTCAGCCCCGCACCCAAGGTGGGGGTCCCTCGGGGAAAAAGTATTTAAGAAAGGGCAAAACGCTGTGCAGGAAGCGAGTAGTGAGGGGAAAAAAAAAAAAAGTGTGAGAAAGAGCCCTGTGAGCAGCAAAGTCAGAGCAGAAGGAGAGGGAGGAGGTGGCCCAGGTGCCCAAGCAGAGACTCCCCTGCAGCCGCTGGAGAGACCACGGTGGAGCAGACGTCCACACTGCTGCCCATGGAGAGACCGTGGTGGAGCAGATGTCCACCCTGCAGCCCCTGGAGGACCCCACGCCACAGCAGGTGGCTGTTTCCTGAAGGAACTGTGGCCCTTGGAGAGCCCACACCGGAGAAGGCGTATCCTGAAGGACTGCAGCCCACGGGAAGGCCCCCGTGCTGGAGCAGGGGACCAGCTGGGAAAGAAGGAGCAGCAGAGAGGAGCTGTTATGGACTGACCACAGCCCCCAGTCTCCTGTGCCGCTCAGGGTTGGGGGGGATGTAGAGGAGTTGGGTTCCCAGACCCCAGGGACCCCTAACCCTATTCTGCTCTAACCCTAGCCCTGGGGACCCCTAACCACAACCCTAGGGACAGGGGGGGGGCTAATTGCATTGGTCCCCCCCGATAGGGTTAGGGTGGGACCCAAGGTCCAAAGGGTCCCTGAACCCTAGTCAGCTGGGGGTGTAATGGGATGGGCCCCCCTGTTAGGGTTAGGGTGGGACTCAAATTGTAGTAAATCTGAAGTCAGTTTGTGCACGTACTTTAAGAAAGTTATATAGGTTTCTGAGGGTCCTAGGTCGTACGAGATGCAATTTTCTTTAGCTGTTTCCATCTTCATATTTCAGAAACTGATATCTGTGTATAATTCTACTTAGATTGGTATGCCTTTTTTCCACTTATATATGAAATGTCAATTGTTTCTGCTTTCAGTGGAGGTAAACAGCTATGAAATTCTCTGTGGACTGACACATATGACATTGTACGAAGAATCTCTTTCTCCTCTTGTCTAAAAGAAGCCATTTATTCTGAAAATATGTATCATACTTTTTGTGAACTGAGACGTAGCAACACAAACATATTCCTTATTCAGGGAGATAATTAAGTACTCCTAGCTACATGCAAGTTGTACATATTTTGCAACTACTGCTTACAGACTAAGACACTATTTGTCTTAACAAATGAGAATGTAGTCCAAAATCAATAAAAACTGTGAAAAGATTATTGCTACCTGAGGTTAAATTTTGACTTTAACGAATTGCTCCACAATAATAGTGGAATTTTCACATACTTCCTGAAAGAAATCCTGTTAGGCAAGCAAGAACTAGCAAAGAATATGAAAAAAACTCATATTGCTATTCTTGATCAGTATCAATAGTTGGTGCCAGAATATAACATTAGAATGAATTGTTCTCTAATGGATTTATTCAGAAAGAGAACCTTCATAAGCATTTCTGGCTTTGGGTTTTTTTCTCTTTAGTTATCATGAAATTTGGAATTTAAATACAGGAAATTTTATTGCATAGGTGCACAAGTTGTTACTGATTGCCATTTCAGCTGCCTAAGTAAAAAAATCTAGTTTCTCAGAGCTCAGCTGGTAATTACAAGCAGAATTACACTGCAGTGTACAGCTACACTGGTAATTTGGATCAATCCTGCAAACCATTTCACATGCCGTTAAGCCATTTCTTTTCCATGTTGCTCCTTAGTGGTAATCCACATAATTCTTCTACTTGTTGGACCAGAAAATTTTTTTAGTTCTGTGAATTGTTCTAGTTTCTCCTTTTGACCCTATCCCTGGTAACGGGCAAAGGAGAGGAAGCGGGGTGCTAAGATCAAGTGTGGTACCTGATATTACCAGTTTACCAGACATGTGGTGCATGATAATTTGGCTCGACAATAAAGCAAGCTGTGTGGACACGTGAAGAAAATTTATCATGGTAACTGCCATGGGGCACATTCCTACCCCAGACTAAACATGATACGCTTTTACGAGAAAGCACACCATCTCCTGTTTACCGTGAGGAAATAACATGAACCAGGGTCACTGTCATGGAGCAGTTGATGCATAATAATTTCTTATCCTTCAGCATGTTATTCCTGGATCTGTAATTTCCCCTCCCAAGTACAGTGGCTGCTGATTCCCACAAATATCAGCAAAACGCCATGTGGCAACTGGGTTCAGCCCGACACCAGCACTTCTGCATGAGGCTGTGGGGCAGGAGGCTTGAGATGACGAGGACAGGCTTGCTGGCACTTGGGAGGAAGGTGGAAAGGATAAAGCAACTAGAGTTTGGCTGTGTAAAATGATAGAGGAGGCTAAGAAGGCAAGAGTATGTGCTAAAGAATAATAAAGGACCCTTGGGGGTTGGAAATTGTGAAGTGGTAGCATGCAGTTGGAAAACAGGGTTCAGAGGCTGGACAGCAGAGTGGTAAGGACTGGTATGGTTTCCAGTAGCCAGAGGGATTGGAAAGGGATACAAGAGCTTCAGAGTTGGGATGAGAGCAGATGGTGTTGCAGCGGGGTGTTGTCAGATACTTATGTAGAGGACTAATCAGCTGGACAGAAAAGTAACTAAAAATCAGTGTAGTTTTCTCCACATACATTGCTTTTAGAAAATAGATCTTAAATCTCTGGACAAAAATGGAGCCATGCAGACCTGTCCTGGTATCTGCAACACTGCTCTAGGGGTCAGGGTCCTCCACACGCTCTCCCATGCAGTGTAGCTGCACAACCTTGCTACAAACTACTCTGGGATGGGACCTTCTTGCTCCCTTTTCTCTGTCTTTCTTGCTGTTTACCTTTGCACAGAACAATTACATGCCTAGTGGGCCAAGGAGAATGTTCTCTTAGTGGAAAAGAGGAGTTACTTGCTGTCAGCCAGAGCAGAGCACTGGACTCTGGTCTTCCATCTCTCTTCTGTGGACTATAAAATTAGTGGTGTTCCCCCAGGTTTTGAATAAAAGTGAATGCACAACACCCTCCTTTTACAGCCTTCTGAAATAAAAGGCTGTTCTACACTTTTTTGTTTGTTATAGAAAGGGCTTAGGCACTTCAAATTAAGATTAAAAAGGTTCAGGTCAATGAAATCCTAAATCCTTGCAGTCCAGCGTTAGGTGGCTAAATGCTATGGATGGTGCTACTTAAAGAGATTTCTGTGTTTCCTACTAGCTAGATGAAGTGACTCCCAGTTAGAGTGCAGGCTTTTGAGCATCCTGATCTTAGGTACCCTATCTCTTCAAGGAAAGAAAATAAAGTATGTGGAAGTGAGGACCTTACAAATTTTTCTAGCTGAGAATCAGGTATGTGAGCTACCTAATGAACATCAGCAAGTAATGTTCAATGGGTGGCTGTCCTTAAATTGATAGCCCATGTTGATGCATCATTATGTTAGACACCAAGTCCTGAGTCTTCCAGATAAGATTGGCTCTTTTGCAGGCCGTGTGCCTTTCAGTCTCTGCAACTGCTGTGGTATGAAAAGTAGCACCAAATATTTCAGATTTATAGAGAATAATATTAGTACTTTAAAGAAGCAGAACTTTCACGATAAAAATGTCACTATTAACATTTTAAAAGAAAAAAATGATGCACTTGAGAGAACTGAGTAGCCAGTTATAATGGCTTTATTAAAACTCCCAGCATGCTGAACTCACAGCTTAAGAAATGAGATCCCTGCCAGTGTTTACATACATTAGAATTTTTTTTATATATATAAAGAATATTTTGTCTCCAGCTAGTATAATGAAACTGCTAAAAGAACTGTTAACACAGTTCAAGGAACAAATGTAGCCACTCTCTCACTGCTTCGTTCGTCTAGTGATGGCAAGTGGGAAATTTCAAAGATCCTTAAAGAACTTTTTTTTTAAAAAAAACCCTTAACTTATATGCAAATCCACAGTCTTATGTACTGATGTAGATGACAGTCTAAGATCTAACACTGAATGTCTCATTTAGGACAAGTTTGAATCTAATCTCTCAAAAGATGCCAGTTAAACAGCACACGTATTTCCACATGCTTTCAAGACTTTCTTACTCACAGCCCTTTTTAGGTATCCTTTTGTCTTTAAAAGTATAGCCAGACCTTACGCATTTCCTGCTCAAGAATATCCTATATGAACATTTAAAAGTGCTGCATCTTGCTTTTCATTCCATATAATATTAATATTAAATGTAATAACCTTCTCTGGAGGCAATGGAAGGTGCATGTCTGTGCAGTGGTGGGAACTTTCTGACAGCATTGCTGAGCTCTCATTTGTGACTAGTTTTACACAATTCTCATTTCTCTAAGACGTATGTGCATAGCATAGCAGTAGAATAAATCTAATGTAGGCAAGCAAGAAAGTACAATGTGTTTTCTCTAACTATACTATTAATCATTACACAGTCTCTGTTACACTGACAACTGCAGCATAAAGTTCATTTCTTTATGATTATCACCAGCTAACATATGCTTACAGATTTCTTTTTGATAAATCTGGTATACTTATAGGCTACATGTTTTAATACAGAGCTAAGGACCATTCTTTGGGCAAGTGAGGTCAAATGACACAGCACGCTTCGTCTCCAGATGACTCTCTCTTCTCTCCACAAGAGTGGCTTTGTGCTGCCTTAGGAGGACCAGGCACTGGTGAGGCTGCACCTCGAATCCCGTGTTCAGTTTTGGGACCCTCACTACAAGACAGACACTGAGGTGCTGGAGCCTGTCCAGAGAAGAGCAGCAAAGTTGGTGAAGGGTCTGGGGCACAAGTCTTATGGGGAGCGGCTGAAGGAACTGGGGTTGTTTAGGCTGGAGAAAAGGAGGCTGAGGGGAGACCTTATCGCTCTCTACAACTGCCTGAAAGGAGGTTGTAGCGAGGTGGGTGTCAATCTCTTTTCCCAAGTAATAAGTGATATGACGAGAGGAAGTGGCCTCAAGTTGCGCCAGGGGAGGTTTAGATTGGATATTAGGAAAAATTTCTTCACCAAAAGAGTTATCAAGCACTGGAACAGGCTGCCAGGGAAGTGGCTGAGTCACCATCCCTGGAGGTATTTAAAAGACACTTAGATGTGGCACTTAGGGACATGGTTTACTGGTAGACTTCGCAGTGCTCAGTTAACAGTTGGACTTGATGATCTTAAAGGTCTTTTCCAACCTAAATGATTCTATGATTCTATGAATCTTTCCAATGCTTCATCTTGAGTATTTAGCATATATCTATGCAATGCTTTTCCCCCTAATTTGTGTATGAGTTTCTGTTGCTGTGAAAGAACTTTGGTCAGACTAGGATGAAATGGTGTTTCCGTGTTTCTTTCAGTACTTTAGTCATCTTCAAGCAGACTTGTCTGTCTAATATTGGTCTCATGATGGTGCTGCAAGGTATTATAGGTTATATGGTAAGGAATTTGGGTCAAACATACATGTCTCACTTCATCTGCAGTCCATTCATACTCCAAAAATGTCAGTAACAAGAAATCATGAAGGAGCTTGAACTTCACTATCACGTTCTGCACGTTGCCCAATGCTTGAGCCTGGGCCGCAGTGTGTTTTCTAACAGTTGGGTATTAGTCAAGTAGGGGCTCAAATACTGGCTTCACCTTAGGTTTACATATATCCTTACAAAGATATGTGAGGACACTGAAGAAGAAGAATCCATTTGAATGTGTTCAGGGATTGTGACATTTGGTTCACAGGTACTTCAGTAGTAGCCAAGACCTAATTGCTTTTTTACTCATTTAGTAGTAACACAGGATTGTGTCAGGGTCTGAGTAAATCCAGACTGGTGTTTCCACAGCATGGGCCATTTTGGTTATCACTGAGATGCTGTAATCACCTCTAAGAGGTCTTTGCAACCAAGCATTAATTAGATAAGCTATTAGAGGCAGGAGTAGCATAAGTTATTCCTTTAGTTCTGTACTAACTGATCCCAAGCACACTGAAGTCACTGAAGGTCTTTTTAGTGATATTCAGTGAACTTTGGATCAGATCTTGGGCATAGCTCAGTTACAGCAGACAGTAATGATATTATGCTCTTGTGATGATGTAATATTATGACATAATATTGTAATATTGTAGACATGGTGTATTAGTAATGGATACTGTTCTGCACTTTCAACCAAAGTACATATATAACAAACACTGCATCTGGTTTGCCCTGCTTTTTTCTCATTTCCGTAATATTCCCATGCCATAACAGTAAAATTTTGCAATTCCCTCTCAAAGCCTGCTGGACTTTCTGACTCCGTGACATTTCTCAGTAACAAAGTGTTTGTGTTGGCTGCAGTGTATCTTTCGTCAATTTTAAATATGCTGCTTTCACATTTTGTGTTCTGCTTTGTTATTTCACAGTGTTCACACAGTCTGCTTACTTTACTGTATTCAATATATAGAACTTGCACAATATTCCTCTTTTAAAGTTCTTATTATATACAGAATTCTCTCCTCTCCCACATATACTCTCTTAATTTTCATCACTACTGTCAAGCTTGTCAAGAAAAATAATCAAATCTGAACCAAGGATTCAGGCTGCAGATATGCTGTAGCAATACAGCAAGTCACACTTTACATACATTTTCTTAGGTAGAGTCATACGTACTGCTTATGCTATAAAGCTAATGGGATTTTGATCTGCTTAACCACTATGAGGCATGGCAATTATGTATGATACTGCATGGCTATGGCAGAGCACTGCTATATGCCCCTGCCATAGTAAGGTAGATCACATTACTGTTGAGAGGGTAGGTATGGTATGTACCCTAAAATCCTCATACTTACTCAGCTTGCTCACCAGCCCCACTAAAGGATGTGCAGGAGATGCTTTTCTTCCACTACCCCAACTAGGAAGACCTAAGATACTCTTTCTTATGCTGCAGCTCTTAGCAGAAGAGAAAAAAAAAAAAGTAGATTGCCCCTTCATGTTGCCACTGTATCTGCTTTTAGAGGGAGATGGCTGTGCAAAGCGATGCAGGAGAAAGTGGGTAGGAAAGAAGACAGAGAATGCTGTGCTGTGGAAGATGTAGGATGACTTCATCTTTGGCTTAAACCTTTAACATCATCTGTTCTTCTTTGAACACACTGCAGCTAACTCCATGGGGAGTCCACTCCTGCACTGAACTTCTCCATCACTCTCTGCTCAGCCCCACAGTGTGTGGCAGCCTTGAAGAAAAGAGGGCTAGAATGGGCAGTTGTAGAAGACAATCCTTCCAGAATCTGAAGTGCATCCATGTTCCAACTTCTGGTAAACAAAAATATAAGGTATCACTGCCCATGCAATGCAACCATCTATCTCCTGAACCTGTGAGGATGCTAGAACAAGTCAAAATCAGGAACTGTTCTGTTTGCTCACCTGTTAAGCAGGGCATGGGGAAAGCAGCATGTTAAGTCTAAGTTCTCATTCAGTGAAGGCACAGTTCAGGTGCTGGTCACAGGTCACATGCTTCTGCTCAGTGTTCCTTGATGATACTCAGGCACTGAGCCTGCTGCACGTAAAGGAAATTATATTTCTAAAAGTTACCACTGTTAATGTCTTCTTAGAAAAGTTCATTAAAACATCACCTTCATTAATCTTTTAATGACCTCCTCTGGATTTTTTCAAATAGGACATGTATCTTCTTCAGGAGTTGCTGTCTGTCCCAGTACATGGTCAGGGTCAGTTAGTATAATTCAGTTTTCTTTCACCTTAAAAATGTTATGCTCCACTTCACTTTTATTACTTTCTTTATTCTGATGCATGCTGATTTAATTTTTCATGTGTAGTTTTAAAGAACAGAAATAACAGCTATATAATTTGGATCCTTTCAAACTACATTGGTTTATTTGTCTTTTGGGGTGCCCCTATAATTTTAGTAAGTTGGGGGTAAAAACTATACTCAAATTTCATTAGAAGTATTACATTGCAGAAAATATTAGAGAACAGTGCTCATCTCTGTAAAATGACTTAATTCAAGTTATTTTTCAGTTCACAGTGTTTTTACAGAGCTGTGTTTGGAGGGCACAATTAGATAAATGCATTTCTTCTGCTGTGCTACAAAAACTTGAAATTATTCAATTTTTGCTCAACTGAAATGCAAAACCCTTTTCAGTGACTACTCAGGAATTAGATGCCACTTTCTTCTTTCCCTCGCTGCATCTGCCATTCCTTTCTTCAGATAATTGATAGAACGGATGGGGTAAAATCAGCTGTTCTTCAGCAACAGTATTTTTCCTGCTTAGAAGCAGAGAACATGGAAAACTTGTAACTGTTCTTATTTTTTCCTCAGTAGTAATGGTGCCATGTATTTAAGCCAAACGCAAACTATGACAGCAGCCCATTGGCAGATGCTAACAGGCAGCATATTAACTTACCCAGGGATAACTATGTTTAACCAATATTAATGGATAAGGAATAATTAATATGAAGGTCGATAATAGCATGTGTAAGTTTTTAGCAATGCCAACCTTTAGCCTGTTAGGAAAAAAAAAAGAAAAAAAAAATAGTGATGGACTGCTGCCCTGAGGAAGCAAAAAAAAAAAAAAATTACTCCAGGAGGAAAAACAAGGAGACTGAGCCTTAGAAGAGCTCACGGAAAGAAATCAAACCACTTCACCCAGAGGTGGAAACACCATGCTGCAGTATAGTTCTTCCATGAAGACAGAGATGATAGAGATCAGTTGCAAATGATCCCTGGTCAAATGTCCAAGTGTGCTGGGGAAACTTTCTGCTTATCCATGGCCAACAGTCAATCTGTCTTAAGCTGACAGGTTTATTAGCCTCATAACTAGAGAAAATAAAAGTGCTCCTGTAAAGAGACAGTGAATATTTCCGCTTAAGATTTATGAGCTTTTTAATGAATAGGAGAAAAAATACTATATTCTCATCTGAAAAGTCACTTGTCAATTCTCAGAAGTATAATGAACTTGTTCACTTGGATATTGTGGATTATTCAACTGCTGGTTTGTTCTACATGGACATATATATATATTTATACAAATATATACAGAAATATATATATGTTTGTTATTTATATAGGCAGCACTCCAGGTGTAGTTAAAGATGTTTTCTAAAGAGCAAATGAAGGAACAAAGATCCATTTGATATATACTGAGATTTCTTTGAAATGAAAGAGAGAAGGAGATTCTGCCACTGAATATTCCAAATGGTCAGGTTAAAGGGCTTATTTATGAATCAACTTTCCAAACACCTTATTAATGATGTGCTAAGAAGTTTTTTATTATTACTATGACTAAAATTTTTCAACAGCTCGGTTTTTCAACACATACAACAACTGATGTGACTTACTAGTAGTAACTGTTGTTATCACAGTAATGTGACTTCTTTTCTAAGCAAAGTTTGTGAAGCCATGGTTGCACTTGTGACATCGTAGCTTCTAAACTTTTTGTAGTATTAATTACACTTACATACTTTCAAATTACACTTACGTACTTTAATTAAGGTTATATACTTTCAATGAATATTAATGTACCGAATACCCAACCTTATCCAAAATCACCAGTGGTTTGTTGGGTAAATGTGACCAACATATTAAAGTTCTCAAAAAAAGTGACGCTGATTTGACTGTGATTTGTGAATTTATGCTTCAATTTATCCTACTTGGTTCAGCAATCACTGATATAGGCCAAGACCAAGTTTAATCTAGTCCTTGTAAGAAAATTCACTTGTAGTCTATGGATATAAAGGATTATATTAAATAGATCTTAGAAAAATAAATAGGAGATGTTAAAGAAAACCTGTGACTGTTAAGCTGTACTACAGCAAGTGATGAAAAATACTCACACAGAGAAAGAGGCAAAAAGTGTTTATTTGATATAAATCCAATTTTATTTAGGTATTTCCAATACCTGGCCAAATGAGTAGTCTAGCTAAGATGACAGACACTAAAAAAACCACCCAAACAAGCTACAAAGGAGTAACCATTTGGAGAGACAATCTCTATTTTCATTTCATACGTTTCTTAGCCCAGATAAATATTTGAAGCTCTCAGACACATCATTTTAGATTGTATCTGGACAAGAACCTGAAATGTATCATTTAGTTTCTATTTCATTTGGTCACACACTTCATATGTGAAAGAATAATCATTTTGACTGTTATGAAACAGGAGTAGTCTAATAATGCTTTGCTTTGTTCTCAAGTATTTCACAAAAGGCTTTACTTTCCTTGGTGTGGAATTACAAATACTGAGTTTATGGCTGAATCCAGTCTATTTAATGAGTTTATATGACCCATTACTACTTATTCAAGTCCTGAAAAATGTAGTGTTCTAGAACAAAGTGTTCCACATTGCAATGAAAAAAAATGCATACCTCAGAAATGTATTATTACTGGGCAGAATCTGCTATCAGGATGCTACAATGCATTTATAAATAATGCATGAAATTGCCTCATTTGAACTATTTCCAGACCTCTCATGGTGTCAGAGTCCAACAATCTCTCACCAAGTTCGTTTAGATATTCCACACAAGGAGGGTTTAAAGCTTTAACACCGAGTTTACTCATTTGATATATTTGGCATTACACACCATTTTGATTTAGAAGTGTGAGACAGCAATATGCTGAAATCACAACACAAGTATAAGATAGCAATTGCAACATACAGTTAAACCACTAGACAAATGGCATGCCCATTGCTGGTCCCTGCGTGCTCACCATCACAAAGGACATCTGCTCCTTTGAAGCGTTCAACAGCCTTTGCCATGAGACCTCTTGACTTTTCCTTACAGGTCACGGGAGACTAGGACTTAGGAAGCTGCATACTGTCCTTGCTCTGCGGGGTTAAACTGGTACATTGAGGCTTGAAAGCATGAATTTTTGATTTTTCTAATTTTTCAATATTTGACTTTTCAATCCAATGGTCCTTTCACACAGTTATCTCAATACAATTTAAAATTTACATTGCAGTAGTACTCAGAGGAATCAAGTACCTTCATAATCTCATTGTACTAGGCACTGCCTGAAAGCTTATGAATATACATTTCAGGTCTGTAATCTTAGAGAAGAAGTGACTAGGATATAGATTACATGTAGACCCTATTATGCTAAATGTACGCATTTGCTTCCTAGGCACTTTCTTATTTTCCCTTTTGCAGAACCTTATTCCTCAGCACAGATGTTCAATCCAGTATATTTGCAGAAGTTCCATTTTTCTAGTTTGCTGGGCTATCAAGATATATTATTTCTGGAAAATTACCCATGCTTTTTAAAGGAAAAGTTAAAAAAGGAGACCTTTTTTATTTTTTAAGGACCTAGCATTTTTAAGCAATTCATAGTACAAATTATATCCTTCAGAAAGACACATTCCTTAATAATCTTTTTGATCTGGGTCAATTCTCATACTGTAATGGCTAGTCAGGACTCTATGATTTCAAGAACAAATTCTTAGATCAAAGTTCAGTGACTGAGACCAATACTAACTCCGCTTCAACATCACCCACCACCCAGTTAAGCCAAGTGATGCCACCACCTGTGACATCCAAGACAGCCTATATTACTCAATCTGTGGTAGTCTCTAATCTAGACTAACTTTCACTTAAACAGAGCAGAAACTAAACCTAACTAGCAAAGGTCCTGCTGCTGCACTTGTCCAAAGGAATAGAAGTTAAACCTAGGAACTCAAGTTCCTCTGTCATGCACAGTCCTCTCTAGCACACCTTTTCAACTGTGCAGCTCAATGATGACTGTTTTCAACATCTTATTATCTTCTGGTTTGTGGTACACCAGTCTCATCCACAGTTTTCCTTTCTTGGCCCCCACTTCAATTACGTTCTCACAGATTTTTCTTCTCTAACAATAGTTTTTTCTTCTCCCAAGTTCCACATCTTTACCTGACAAACTTTTAAATTCAACACGAACAAAAGCTGAACTCAGCATCTATCCCCTAAAACTCTTCTCCCCACTTCCTACTCTCTGTATCTAGTGACAGAGTCACATTTTTGCTTTAAACACCATACTGGTGAAACTCAATCAGGGTCAAAACCAGCAAATGGAGACAGTATTGAATTGTATATGAATTATCAGCTCCAGATGAGATGTACTATGGAAACATAGTACGTATGGGTTGAAGGCAAAGATTTAGGAGTTAAACTTCTGCCCATTTCACTGAGTCACAGGGCCCAAGGAGGGCTAGGAAGGGAGAGCTGGGAATCTGCCCCGTGGCTG
This sequence comes from Buteo buteo, assembly GCF_964188355.1. Classification (NCBI taxonomy): domain Eukaryota; kingdom Metazoa; phylum Chordata; class Aves; order Accipitriformes; family Accipitridae; genus Buteo; species Buteo buteo. The sequence continues at coordinate 9,324,246 of NC_134173.1, read as the reverse complement.
CAGCCCTCCTGGGCTACCTCCGAGAAGACAGGGGATGTGGTCAGCCCTGGCTTACAAAATCCTGGCCTCTGGGAGGTGGCAGATGACCTCACGATGCCTGCCAGCCCACTTCTGGTCTACTGGATTGCTACATGATAATAGAATAATTCATGCTGGAAGGGACCTCAGGAGGTCATCTAATCCAACATCCTGCTACCAGCTGAGTCAACTATGAAGTGTGGCTGGCGGAGATGCACTTTGCGTCCCTCCCCTTCACCCATCTGAAAGGTGGAGGGCACTCATGTCCAGCCTGCTGTCCACCAGGACTCCCAGGTCCTCCTTCGCAGAGCTGCTCCCCCACCATTCAGACCCCAGCCGGTATTCTCGCAAAGGCTTCTTTCCTTCTCAGGTGCACCACTTGGCATTTGTCTTTGCTGAACTTCACAATGTCCCTGCTGGCCCATCTCTCCGGCCTGCCTGGGTTGCTCTGGATAACAGCCCTGCCTGTGAGCGCATCGATCGGTCCCCCCTGTTTGGTGTCATCTGCAAACTAGAGGATCAAGTACTCCGTTGCCTCCTCCAGATGTTCAGTGGCACAGCCCCCATGACAGACCCTGGGGGCACTGGACTCAAATCCAACACGCCAGACTGCATCAGTTTTCTACAGAGATGCTAATTCATGTCTGGTTTTGCAGGAAATTTCAGTCATTCTTTCCACGCAAGCACCTAACCACATTAGTCTAGCCTGTTGTCTCCCCTGTCTCCCCAGCACTGGTGGGGTTTACCAATTCAGGGTCTGAACCTGGATATGGAAAAAAAAATGCAGAAACAAAAATAAACAGAGCCTGACTCAGAAAAGAGCAAGGACCTGAACTTTTTTCCATCAGATCAGAAATGCCATGCAACACCTATATCATCTTCCTTAATCAAAATTTCTCTGAATCTTATACATTTCCATGAAAAATTTTGGCTTTGATAAATAGAAATTTCTAATGAAAATAACCTATTGTTGTAAATGCCTCCCGGACTTTCTTCACTGGTTCCTGATCAGATTCTAAGGCTTGCAATGTTTTCACCTTAATGTTCAATGAAATTAATGGGTCAGTCCCCAGCTCCACTACAGACTGAACAGCAGTCAGGAAATAGCTGTGGCACTAAGCAGGTCACAAAGACAAGAACAAAGTTGTATGAGATCCAGAAACAAGGCAATAGCTGTTCCATAAATCCACTAAAGACACAGCTAATACTATCAATTTTACATTGAAGATGACTCCCACAGTCAGTGACAGTACAGAACTCTAAGTGACAAAAAAATCCCCCTAGTCTTGCTTGTATCCTTGTAAAGACTGTTGCAGGTGCTGTCACTGGGTTGATCCTTGTAAGCGTATACAAAACAGAAGGGGAGCTCCCCAAAGGAGCTTTTTTAGGGTCTCCTCTAGGAGTTTATACGTATCTCTCAATTTGAGCCTACTTGTCTGGGGCAAGTTTCAAAGGCTGTTTGTATCCTGGCTGAATTCACAGTATAGTAGGTGTGGTGCAAACACAAAGCAGCATGCAATATCTGCCTCAAAGAGTTTACACTCTGGCCTTCAAAAATTTAAATAACCCCCCAAAAATTCAAAGAAAGTTTGAATCAGTTAAACTGTTGTGAAAATAATGTAGGACATTGCTCCTTTTTAATAACAGAGACAGAAACGTATCCTATATTTGCCCTTAAAATAGTCTCCATGAGTGTGACTTAGTGGTTCCTACACTGATCACAGCTTGTGAAGAGGATGCTGCCTATAGCCCTCCTCTCTGACCTAGGAGAATCTTGCTTGAAACGTCTGGTTAAAGGAAATTGAAGTTCAGGTATTTTCTTCAAACTAATATTATTTAAAAACTAATTGGTGATGTTAGTGCTGTTTTTCCCCTTTAATTAACAACGTATAATGCAACTTTAACGACAATTTAATTACATTATGAAGGCAGAAGGTATTTTCTGACAGCTCTTGAAGTTTTTTTCTCTTGCTCTTAGGGAATTAATCCCATTAGTATTAATAGTTTATCTGCTTAAATTCCTCGTGTATTATTATGAGAACTGAGCTCAAAGTTTAACTATTCAAAAAAAATTTAATGCTTGTAAATTAAACATGTTCTACTAAATCTTAGAGACATTAAATGGAAAGAGATGTATAGAATTTCAATGTGATTTTGGCTAACCATGTTAGAGAAACTGGACTTTTATTCACCTTAAGAAAGGTTGCATTAATGTAGATGATCAAATTTCTCAAATTGAAAATAGCTAGTATGCTACTCTCAGGAAAGATTTTGACATTGACAGAGGACACCTCTTTCCTGCCCAGAAAGGAAGGTGTGAAAGCATTCCTACTTACACTTCTCAAGAGAATGATCTGATTCTTCTCCCCTTAGCTGCAACAGGAAAGACTCTCACCTTAGCTCCTTGGTGTTTAGGTTTAGATGGCCACATGCACAGCATTCTCTCAAAGGGGGACATCAGAGAAGTGGCTTTTGGGGTTGGTAAATCCTTGCCATAAACAATGCAATTCACATCTCAAAGCAGCTGTTTCAGGCTATCTGTCAGCTTAGGTAGATAAATTTCTTTGGTTATACATAGGTCATGGTTCCTATTAACCTGTGAGCTAGAGATCCACCTGTCCAGAAAAAAAGATAAAAAAGTCCACCCCCAAAATCATGACATTCTGATGCAACCATCTAACTTCCAGAAATAGTGCAAAAGGTAAGAAACGACAGTTCTTAAAATTCATTTTCACCTAACCTGCAGAGGAAACTCAGACATCCACAGCAGGCTATAAGCAGGCCACAAGAAAATCCATTACACACCCTCAGAGAAGAAATTTTAGAATAACCACCAGAGGCAAAAGACCAGCAACACATTGATCAGAGTTGCAAATGTGACTCTAATGAAAGCTTACATTTCCTTTAAATGTACAATGTGCAACTGGCTGTTTCGAATGTGACTATATGTGCATTCTGAGTGCAAAGTTCAAACACAACAGCTGAGTTGTAGAAGCAGAGGAGTAACGAAACAAATACTGGAACTCTCTCAGACAAACACTGTGAAGTAAGCCTACCTGAGATCCCCTAGCTGAGATCAGCTAATGTTAAGAGGAAAACGGCTGACCAGTGGAACACACCCTTGCTTTGACTACTGGAACAAGAAGATTCTGATGCATTTTTTTGAGGAGATAGATGCAAACGAGTGCTTCCTACCAGAGTTTCTCAAAAGCCCGTCCTGCGAAGGAAGCTAAAAGAGCTCCGTTCTTCCTTTGTGTATGCAAAGGGAAAAGTACCATTACGGAGACATTTATCCAGATAAACTTTCCCTCAATTTCTCTAGACACACTTGAAGAGCAATTGCAACAAATATGAATTTGTATTTGATGGAACAGTAGGCTCTAACAGAGGTTCATAAGTGAGGACAGGTCTTTTTGCTTGCAGTCAGGATTCCCTCCAAATTTCTGATCCCACATCTGAGGAGCTTCCCTGATAAACAATGCTGGAAGCTGGAGCAAAGGATGAGAGCAAACTCTGATGATGCCCTGCCTACTGAGCACCTCAGTAAAACTGACTGACTATGGATTAGGTGGGAAGTATCCTCCATAGGAGAGGGGAGAGGCCTCCAAAGAGACATGTAGGCAGCTACGACTTTCTATGTCTTGGTGGAGTCTCAGTCTCCTGGTAAGGCGGGAAGTTCTTACAAACCCCACCTAAAGCAGTGGCATCCTCTTTCCCCACATTTCCAGGTGCGGAAATCATCTTAGTTATTTTTAAACAGAATACTTAAACTTACTGACCCCTGGTGAATGCATAACTGTGACACACAGACAGACTATGTTAACAGCAGGATTTCAAGCACTGTTGGACAAACAGCTCATTCAGAGTACTGTGCTTGGTACCTGTTTTCTGAGAGTGCTTCTGAATAATGCTACCTTATGGATACCTACGGTGGACTCTCAGGAGAATTGACCTTTCTCTCTATAATTTCTTTGAGACCTCTGGGGAGACCCCAGAAGGTAATTTGCAATTTTCCTGCCACCAGGTAAGGCTTTGGAAATGCTGCAGTACACATTCAGGCAGCCCTGTGGCAATAATGGTTTAGAATAACTCGAGGTTTGGTGATGCATTTTTGTTTAAAATTTCTTAAGCCAATTCGACTTTGAATGTTTCTAATTTAACACTTACATCACCATTCTATGAATAATAAGATCAAAAATGAAATGTAGATGGAATTTATACACTCTCAGGTAGTACAATAGTTCCCATCAATAAATAGTGGAAAAACCTTTACTGGGTGTATTCAAAACTATACTGAAAGAAAAGGTCAAGGATTAAATTGCCAGGCATACAGGGCTGATCTTTTCCATTTTCAATTTTTGTGTAATTTCATTGATACGTATTTCCTGGTTTTATCTTAGATATTGTACATGATTTTTCTATGCTTGTAATTCTGCCTGTGTCTGTAGTAATCAAGGTCATAACAACCCACAAGGGGTCTCTAAATAATTAGGGTGCATAGTTAAAGCTTCAGTGAATCCAATACAATTGAAACCCAGAGCAACTGATCTGCAATTTGATGGCATTAAAAACTATACAGCATGTATACAAATGAGGTAGTTTACCAAATGAATTAAATTCTTATAAATCATGGGAGCACTAAAATAAAATCTTGACTCTGTAAACTTAACACTGCTGATTTATATATAGATGTGATGAAAAGACAAAATAAGAAGCTAACTAAAGTATCAGCTGAGTATATTTAATACTTACAGATGACACTGCAATCATAGTAAACACAAAAATGTTTTATCTAGTGGTGGCAAAGAATAAAAGAAATTCTAGAAACATAAATGCAATTTAAGATTATTTTCCTTGTTTTAAATATCAGACATATTTCACCTGAGATTCAAAGCGTAAAACATGAAAAGCAGAAGGCATAAAAAACCCATGACATATTTAAAAAAAAAAGCAGAAATAGCAATGAAAACAATCAAGTGGACTTTATTTTTAATTAAACACCAACAGAAGAAATAATGAAGTTTCTGTTCATTTTTTAATGACTCACACACTCAGGTAATCTTTCTTGCTTCTATGAACAATCTTGCTGAGCAAAATTCAGCCAAAAAAAGTGATTAAACAAATATGTGCTTGGACAAACTGTCAGTGGCAATGCTGGATTCAAGTGAGAAATGTAGAAAGTGACTCATATACACTACTGAGCTGCAAGAAAGAATTACTAAATTAACACCAGTTGTTATTTTACTTTTCTGAATACAACTTCTCGGTATTTCTATTACAATAGCCCATTTATCACTTGCTTTCCCTGCACTGCTTAAAAACTCCTACTTCTACATTTATCACTGTTCTCCCCAAGCTACACTGTAATTTACTAGTAAGGTTATCTGGAGATATCACTTCTACTCTTTAATCTTTGAGAAATCCCTTAACCGGATCATCGCCATTCCACAACAGGGACTCATAATCATTGTACCTTATTGAAATGAGATAAAACCAAGGCAGACAATATTGATTTTACAGATATTCAAATATAGTGGGAAGTACAGAACCAGATTCACAGGAGTACTAAGGCTCTGAATTTATATTTAGAAGCTTTATTTCCTATGAAACCAGGGAGCGGCTGGTGTTAAACTAGAGTCGGGTATGTAAACGTCTGTAAGCACTGAGGACTATAAAGAATGTAGGTTATAAGATCTGGGCCACCTCCTCAGACCTTCTTCCACTTGTACTGATTTTGCCCATGTAACACTGAAATGAATTACGCTACCTTTTGTCTTAAAATTGCTTCATGTACAATTGCTGTATGATTATGTCCTGTCTCCACTGTCGCTTTACAAAACCCACACAATTACTTAATATTTTCACTTTCGCAGTCCAGGTTTAATCAAAGCAACATGTTTCTGAATACTTAGCATTTTCTTACTGAAAGCACTACAAAACTTAAAACTTGTATTGACTAAAAGCAACATTCCTATTTCAGCCTTTGTCTTCCCCCTCCATTTACCAGAACCTCAGACACAGGCACAGTTTCCTTTCCAATTTAACCTTTTGAGAATGTCAGAAGAGAGAATAATTTATACTTCTCCTTGAGTTACATTTCAGAAACTAGCTTTTGAAAACAGTTCACTGAAGCAACTAGTCCTTACATTTCAGAGAGAAATAACACATCCTTTTCTGTTATCTGGGAAGTTCAGACTTCAATGCTCTGAGGGCTCCCTTGGTCTCTCATTTTTTTAGCCTCAGTCAAAGCTAAACAGAGACAGTCAATCAAATGCCTGCTTAACTTTTACAATACAGGCAAAAATAAAAGATGAAGGGTCTTCAGTACTTTAAGCTCTGGAAGCTGAAGCAACAAAAAGACTAGGAAAAAGTCAACTGGATTTTGAATTTAGTGAATGAGGTAAAGTTAGTCAAATTATGATAAACACTGAATATCAAGAGACATTTCCAAATAATAAGACCTATTAAAATGTGCATTATCTTATGTGTAGGAAGAAAAATTTTCACCACTGTAATTAAACCTTGACTAATGTGAAGAGAATGATGTCTGTAGATGCAGAAGGATAATATCACTTCCTCATTTTCCTATGTGAGTTAATTTCTATATTTTAAGAAAGTTTTAAAAATACAAATACATACAGCCTGCAAAACCCATAAATCAAAAAGTGTGAGGAATTAAATTAGGAATTTGTATTTGTCTGGCTGTATCTTAGTTATCAAAACTGCTACAAAGTCTGTGCTGATACACTACAGGTAACGAGAAATTCATGGCTATTTAAGTGAAATTCCTGGAAAATAAACTTAATTATTGTAATATCTTTCATAATTCTTTGAGAAGATGAAGTGGGTGAAGAACAAGCCTCTAAAAATATCCAAGGAAATTCTGATTATTTTTTTTAAATATAGCTGTTACCAGCATCTGTTAAGTAGTCACAGGAAAGATCATAAAAGTTAAGAACAAACAAGAATACAACTTGCTCTTCTGTAAGAAGCAGTTAGCATTGAGTTTCTGGAGAAGCATGATCTTGTCACAAACTGTCTGGAGACCTACTACTGTCTCGCACAGAGTTATGGCAGAGATATCAGTAGACATTTCACTTCAGCACATCAATATTTTTGAAACTCTAACCCTAAAGAGGCAGAGAAGGGCATATCTGAACTTTCAAATGCACCTCAGTGTGTTACCTCTGTTGCTCCCATTGAACTCTATAAATTAAGTGTCCCTGCTGCTTGGACACTTTCAAAAAATAACTTACTGCACCTCTCAATCTCTCTGTGTCCACATATAACTGGCAATTTATCCATAATCAACTCTGTAGGCCAGAGTACATACTTTTAAATGAGACTTTTAAGGTTTAATTAAATAAAACAAAATTATTTGGTGACCTCAGATGGAACATTCCAGAGAAGAAAAATATGTTAAATATATCAGGCAATAAAGAACCAGTGTAGAAGACAAGCTACATCTTTTCAGAAGTGCCTTTATAAATAACAAACTTAATTGGTAGGAGGAAGAAAGGATTTTTCAACTGGTGAGTTTTTGGCCAAGGGTTAAGAATTTACTCAAAATGCTGCACAAATTCATCTTACATTTTAAATGATCTTAGTCATCCTTCTCACACTCCTGTCTCCCAGAACTACATTTACGGTGTTTGTTTCTATATCGTATTATTTCACAACTACTGGACTGGTAACTAGTAGCTAGACATTTGATTGCTTTGCTGTCACAGTCCAAATACTAATACTTTCTTCCTAACTTTTCCAGGAATCACTGATTTAACATACAAATGCGTATAAAGGAAAACTGCATGCATCTTGTCTTGTTATGTAAAGAAGCACAAGGAATCTCTAGAAGACTTGTTAGGTACAGAAGTGTTTTTCTGAAGAATGCTGCACCCTCCTCATGACAGTAAACTGGCTGTGGTCCTGCTGAAAACAGGCGGTGGGATCTGCCTACAAGTGGTTTTAATCCTTGTTACAAGCCTGGGCTGCTGTATTCACATCAGTTAATCTGCAGAACTCCCTTGCCTACTTCTTGCCAGCCAGCTTCAGTTACTTAACAGTGATCCTACCTGTTAAATACATCAGTATATGCCATAAGCTCCTACTGCCATGACAGCTCTACAGTTTCTTGACACCTTCACAACAATTATGAAAATCAAATCCTATCATTCACAAAATCCACTCTGTATTCAAGTTATTATTATTCCAAGTTTATTGACCAAATTTTTGTAATGCTACCAGATAGAAATTGTTTGCTGTGATGCATGCACTGACTGGCATAGCTCAGATTTATCTAAATGTCAGATTGATTTATAATAGCCTGCTATCTCTCTAATTTTTTTTGAATTTTTTCCTATCAGTAAACTTAGCATCTTGGTATTAGAGGAATAAATATTAGTAGAATATAAACTGGGAAATCTGCAGAGGTTTCTGATACCATTAGTTTAAGATAGGAGATCAAATTGTTAGACGTTCTGATGGAGTCCTTCAATAATTCTTTATTATATCCACAAAGAGAGGTTTCCAAGCCATGGCAGATTTACTTTTTTTTTTTTCCTTTTTAAAGGGTTGTTTGTACCTGGCAAGTCTTGTTTCAGTGAGCTAAACAACAAAAAATCTTTAAGCAGTGCTTTCCTTGTGTAACTTCACAGGTGGCTCGCGTACCCATACTAGATGTCTTCTCACTCAAGCTTGTGCATATTCTTTGTGAAGTAAGAGACATTTTTATTAAAAGGGAGAGTAAAGGGTACAGATCATAGTGAAGACATAAAGTAAGGTACAGAATGAATTTATTACTTGATCAGTTCCTATTCCCCACAGACTTTCTAAAGAGGAGAAAATTCATTTTGTCCAGGATCCATTCAGACTTTGAATTCTCTATGGAATGAAGATTCAGGATATCTTCTTGATATGCATGCAGTGCTATCAGATGTCAAGGGTTTTGGCAGGAGGTGAAAAACCCTGATCTGTACAATATACAGTACATGGAAAAAATTATGATTCCTGACAGTTTGTAATTCTGCCAATGCTATAGAAATTTTTATAATGGCAGTAAAAGGCACCTCTCTAACCCAAAGACTCTTTGCTGCCAAGCTTCCAAAATGTGCAGCTAATCATGATGGAATTGGAGCTGTTAAAGTTATAGCCTTTTTTTTTTAACACAGAAAGCACTAGACAAACTGAGTTAGAGGCTGCTATTCCTTCTATCACAATGCCTATGCAGTAATGAAATAATTATGTCAATCAATTGCTGTTCAAATAAAGATATGCTTGCAAATTTTGAATATATGATTCTAAAAAACTATCTATATTGAAGACTGGAAATACAGTGCTTACATTTAGTTTGATAAGGCACCAAAAAAAAACCTTACAAGCTTCTGACTCACTTCTAGACTAAGGCAGGAATTTTTCAACAAATTCTTTTTCTGAAAAAAAAAAAAAAAAAAAAGGGCATCCTCTTCACAGCCATCCTTTAAGTACTGGAATACTGTGATGAGATCCCTCCTAGCCCTCTCCTCTCCAGGGAGAGATTAACTCCATCAGTCTTTCCTCACAGGGCAAGTTCTCCAGCCCTTTGATCATCTTCGTGGCCCTCCTTTAGACCCTCTCCTGTCAGGCCACGTCTTTCTTGAACTGTGGGGACCTGAATTGAACACAGTACTCCAGGTGCGGCCTGACAAGCACTGTGTAACTGATCTTGTGAATTTTACAGTTTGGAATGATCTTTATTAATGAAGATCTTTTTTGCTATGGCTTCTAACCCTGTTTTTAATGATGCAAAATTAAGGAAAAGATAAAAATTGCTCACTTAAATCAGCAGATTTTAGGCTTGAGAAAAGAGTTTTGGGAAGACAGGATATGCTTCAAAGGAAACAGTAAACAGTGCCATCTATAAGACACAAAAACTGTTATTTATATAAAAATATACAGAGAGAAAATGACAACAGAATTGAGAATTGGAGATTTGGATCACACACACTGTATGACAGCAAAACTGTCTTGGGAGCAAAAGAGGTTGAAAGGAAAAGAATATTGCTTCGTCCCTTTTAGAGTATGAAGTGTTAAAACCATCAGACTTTCTACATAGTGACATCATAAATTATATAGTTGTAACAGTAGGAAAGGGAATGATGTTTTTAGGAGAGAGTTGTTAGCTATGTTTTTTTCTGTGATAGCAGAGAAGAAACTTTCAGTCAAAATAACTATTGCAAATGTGGCTAAAGACACCACAGATAAACTGCTTTTAGATTTATTTGTAAGAAAAAGAAAATGGAATTTTAGATGTTAACAATGGAAAGCTACTAAGGCTTCTACAAGAATACAGTATCCAAAATATTAAAGATTGGCAGCAGCTTCTTTTTCTTCTCTTCAGTAGGTAATATGTGTCTTTTTTTGTCTTGTTGAGAAACATACCTTCAGGTCTGAAGAATTCATTATCCTTTTACCATTTTTAAAGCTTTCAAACTTAGTAATTTTTTAAGGCTGCTCTTCTGCTTTTGCTTGCTATTTATCAGTTTTCAAGGAAGATGGTAGACTTGTTTAAAGTCTCTGCTTGTCAGTTCCTAATCATAAGCTTTTGCCTTGTTAAAATGTTTGTATACATGTCCTTATAAGCATTTACTTAATTCAAAAATTATTATTTTTTCCACAAAAAAGACCCTAAATATAAAAATATTGTGTCCAGAGTCTGTAAAATTTAGGTTTTGAAAATTATGTTCAAAACATCTGTGGAGAGACACAAGGAATATAGAGAGCTTAAACTACTGTATTCTAAAAATTAAAAGACCTCACCAGTAATGAATACTAACAGTATACTGAATGATATGATGATTTTGCAGCTGCATTCTCAGCTGCCCATAATTAGAATGAATAGTACATATATATAGAACAATAATTATTGAGAATCTGTCCCAACATTGTGCCTCAGCTTCAAATGAACATCATCCTACGTGGACTTAGTAGAGTATGCATTCAGGCACAAAATTATCATCATAGAAAAGTGAAAATTAACACCTTAAAGTATGAGTTACTTCATGATTAACAACATTATTTACAGAAAAATTTGGGAAGCTAAGATATTCCATAAATAATGCTATATTCTAAAATGCCATTTGGTTGTCATTGTTCTATTACCAACAGAGTTTTCTCCCTCTTCCACTTGGTAACACTGTTTTATATTACTTTATTTTAGTAAGTATGAGAAAGACTGATGTCCACAACCTGCTGTTATGCGAATAGGCAACCAAAGACCTCAGGTAACTGAGTGGCTACCATGAAGAAAAAGTGAAGGAAAAATACACCTGTTTGCAAAAGGCTTGATCAAAATCCTGTGGAACAAAGCTGTGTAGGGCCTGGGAATACTATCAGACTTTGGTAGTCAGGTTATAACCTTTTACTTATTTTATGCTTTCTAAGTAAATGGTCTGATCCATCTCTATGGCTACTTAGCAAGCAACAAGTTCTTGACAAGTTTTGTGACATTATTACCATCACGCCTCCCTACCCCTCAGTTTGATTCTTGACTAAGGCACAACACAAATTTCTGTTGCCAGAAAGCACAAAACCAAACACTAGGGCTTCCATTATTTTGGTGCTGGAACAAATTTCCAGTAATAATGACTCAGTGGTTAACCCCTTCTCTTGCAGCTCATGTAGCTGACAGGAAGATCTTACCTACAGTCAGAGGATACCGCCAAATTAACTAATACCTTTACATCTTCAATCAAATCATGCTAAGCCTCTCAGCAACACATTTTATATGTATGTACGTATGTATGTATATATGTCTGCATACTTACATATTCGACTGTTCAAATTGCTTCAGATCACAAACCTACTAAGCATAATTTGTAGTATGTGAAATGGACTGTCCATAAAGAAGTTTCTTTTTTATCTTTGTATAACCTTGTGGGCAGATGCAAGCTGGTTTTGCCAACATATGTGTAACTGCATTAGTATCTGGCACCAAACCTGAACTAGTAAGTTGAGAAGACTGGAGAGACAAGCTCCGACTCAGTGACTTGCTAATGTGCTCTCCGGCTTTTGGACTAGAGCAGACTCATGTGCTGTTTACTCAGAACGTAGAGAGCTTGTTTGTACCTGCCATCCATACAACACTGTAGCTGTGCTTTACAAAGCTGCCTACAAACTAATTAAGCATTACTAACATGACTTTTCTTCAGTATTACATCTTACGTTGTTGGACGTCTCCTTTATCCTTCCCTTCTCTCCTGTCCAAAAGAAGAATACACTAGACTAGACTAGAATAGACTGTTTCAGTTGGAAGGGACCTACAACAATCATCTAGTCCAACTGCCTGACCACTTCAGGGCTGACTAAAAGCTAAGGCATGTTGTTAAAGGCATTGTCCAAATGTCTCTTAAACACTGACAGGCTTGGGGAATCAACCGCCTCTCTGGGAAGCCTGTTTCAATGTTTGACCACCCTCTTGGTAAAGAAATGCTTCTTAATGTCCAGTCTAAACCTCCCCTGGTGCAGCACTGAACCATTCGCACATGCCCTGTCACAGGATACCAGGCAGAACAACACAGCACCTCCCTCTCCCTGCATATATGAACCACAGCTCTGCAATCTTCCTGCAAAGCCTGACCTTGCTTCCAGAGATCATACAATTTCTTTTTCCTCTTGAGCTCCATGAGGAATTCCCTGTTCAGCCAAGCTGGTCTTCTGCCCTGCTTGTTTGACTTGCAACACAATGGGATTGCCTGTCCCTGTGCTTCCAAAAGGTGCTTCTTAAAAACCGACCAGCACTCATGGACTCTTAAACCCTCAAAAGCAGATTCCCAGGGTACTCTCCTAAACAGCTCCCTGAATAGCTTCAAGTTTGCTCTTCAGAAGTCCAGGGTAGCAACTCTGCTGTCCTTTTTTCTCATTACATTGAATATTTTAAACTCAACCATTTCATGATCACTGCGGCCAAGACAGACACCTACCATCATATCCCCCACGAGTCCTTCTCTATTCACAAATAGCAAGCCTAGGAGGGCGTCTTTCCTAGTTGGCTCACTGAGTACCTGTGACAAGAAGTTACCTCCTACAAGCTTCAAGAATTTCCAAGACCTGCTTGTCACAGCAGTATGATATTCCCAGCTGATGTCTGGGAAGTTGAAACATCCCATAAGGACAAGGGTCACCAATCCAGAAATTTCTCCTAATTGTCTACAGAATAACTCATCAGTGCTTACATCCTAGCTGGGTGATTGGCAGCAGACACCCACTACAATATCTCCTTGCTTTCCATCCCCCTAATCCTCACCCAGAGGCTCTCAATCACATCATCACTAACTGTAAGGGCTGTACAATCAAACCTCTCCCTTACATATAGCACGACACCTCCACCTCGCCTGCCTTGCCTATCGCTCCTGAACAGCCTGTAGCCCTCCATCCCAGCACTCCAATCATGGGACTCATTCCACCAAGTCTCACTAATACCAATGATATCATAGCCCTGAGAACTAATCAATGCTTCCAGTTCATCCTGTTTGTTTCTCATCTGCGTGCGTTGGTGTACAAGCATTTCAGATATGCTCCTCAGCCCTCTGTACTCCCAGGAGCAGTGCAAATGTTCCCACTAGCATCGCCACCCTCAGGTGATGCCATGTCAAGCCTTTGCTTACCTACTGCAATGCTGTTGGTATCCCCTTCCCCCATTCATTCTAGTTTAAAGCCCTCTTGATCAGTCCCGCCAACTTAGCCCAAAGAGGCAGCTGCATGTGCAATGGAATATTTTGGTTGTTTTCAAGTATGTAAAGCTTCAGCTTTCCTTCTCACTTCCTGAAAAGAAAAACAGCAGTTGCATGTGCAAGGAATATTTTCTTTGTTTTCAGGTATGTTAACCTTCATTAAAAAGACTCAGGTGAAGAAATGCCTTTGTATAAGGAGTAGAAAGTAGTTAGAAAAGAAGACCGGAATATGCAGGTCACAGAACAAAGTGATGAGGGAAGCATTTGCAGGAAATAATACAGCAACCATTGCTCTAAATGCAGTATTAGGTCTTTCTGCATTTTGCGTCTTCCTATAGGAGCCTTCTCTGCCTGATGACTGCAGCACTAGCAGTTGTGGAGGTTTTATCACGAGTCCAGAAATACATGATAAAGTGTGAAATATGGTCCAGAAATATCTGGTGTTCAGCTTTTTGAGTTATTTGAAAAAAGTCTGGTTTGAGTTTCTGGGCTCATGGTTGCAAAAAAACTGAAAACAGAGATTGCTGAATCTCTGATATCAGAAGGTAACTTTTATTGTTATATTAATCTTGAAAGGGTAGAGACTTTAAGACATTCAGGCTCGCTTTCAGCATTTGGCTCACTGTTTTTTAATACTTATGATTAGTAATCTTTGGCCTTCTCTTTTCCTTGCTCACTTCTGAAATACTAAAGCACATGGAATCAAATTTTGGGGTTTTTTTCCCCCTGGAACTGCAAGAGCTAGAACTGTATTTTAAAGACACGAACACTGATATTTGTTTCTAAAGACAAGATTAAATAAGCAGTACTTTAAGGCTTTAAAATAAACATTAGAAAACAAAATTCTATATGGATTCACGAATTCACAACAGGTGGGTATTAAGTCCTCTACACCAAATACATTTCATGCAACTTCTTACATGTCTCCATTCCCCTTTTTATGATTTAAGCTGTAACTGCTCAGGAGACTGAGCACAGAGAATACCTGAAGGCTTTTCTGAATCCACCAAATTTAAGTTGGCAGCGTGAGACACAAGATAATGAAAAAATACCTTTCTCCTTTTCCCACAATTACACTGTTAGTTAAAACATTTTAGTTAAAACATTCTCCCTGGAGGACAGGACTTCTCTCACTTCAGGTCTCACTTTTGCTCCATCTTGTCACCAACTTGCAATAGTTAGTCGAAGTTAATCCTTGGGCATTGGATCAATGGCTTCAAGTAAAGCTTTTAGAATATACCTCAGTGAAAAATCAGACTTACTAGAGCTGCGTTGCACTACATTAGCACAGGTTTCCACTCCATCAAGTCAGGATACCCTCCCGGGGTCGGTTGGAGCAGATGGTATAGGCAATGGTTTTCATATATCTGTAGGTTGCTAACCCAAACCTCTGATCTCTGCATTTGGTGAATTAAGCAGACTGGAGGCAGCACCCTTTCTCAGGACACCACTTATGAAGATATCTGCTTATTATCAGGAGGCTCGGAGACTACAACTGACTTGCGTAACCACTACATCATTTTTTTTTTTTTCCCCTGTTAAAAACATTCTGGTGACACTTTGAAGAAAATAAACTCTCCTCAGCTGTGGAGGAGGGGGAAAAGATGTGGTCATCTGGTCAAGGATTACACAATGCTCATTTTCTGGATGCTCACTTGCAACCTGATTTACAGAGAGGCCGAGAACCTCTCACGGGACCACTTACCACCAGTGCAAGTTTTGCTTTCTAACAAGAAGTTAATCAGAAAGCATACTCTGGGGGAAAACAAACCAAAACAAAACAGAAAAAAAAATAAATCACAAACTAGGTGCCTAGTCTACTGTGCAGTAAGCAGAAAAATCCTTTTTTCTGATTGCTACCAGTGCAGCATCTCTGCAGGAGCTCTCAGTGTTGATGGTATTGTTGAGCAAAACCAGTGGAACAACTCAGCACAGAAAAAAATGGCAAAGGCATGGACTGAAATTCTTACATATACAGTAGGATTTTTTTTGCTGTCACTCATGCTCTGTTTCCAATTTTGTTTCTCTATTTTACTTTTCACAGACATCCTGAAAGCATAAGTGGTAGGGAAAATAGTATCTGTTGTCAGTATGTAGAGTTTTGTTATTTTTTTGAATGTAAAAGCATTAATGCATTTTAGTAACTTTGAGTGATTGACTCAGAACCATGAACAGCACCTTCCAGTTATACAGTAGTAACTGGATTACTTTCAAATTTTGCAAAGTAGTTTGCTCTCAAGCTGAAGAATGGAAAACAGGCAACTATCTTACAAGAAGAAAGTTTAAAACCGAGTAAGATGAGAAATATGAGAAAGCTAGAAACTGGAAATTCTCTGATGTCCCAAACAGAAGAAAGCATTGAACCAGTCATGGTTCACGGCAGAATATGAAGTGAAAACTTAAAAGAATCCAGATGACTGAACCCAGCCAAACTGTGACATCTTAAGTAATCCACCAGCACTCATTTTCACAGGGTTGAAGAGCCACCATTCAGGGTACGAAAGCACAGGCTGCTGTTTCTTCTGGAAGGGACTGTTAAGAACTAAAACTGCAAGCAACAGCTGAAAGCAAAGGAAGAGCTACAGAATTTGACAACTATGACATTAAAAGTACCTGTGTACTTGTATGTCTGAGGCAAATAATACTGTATCTTAAAAGGTTAAGTTAGGAGAGCATGTTTTAGCTACAGCTCTCAGGCCATCAGATCACCTGAAACAAGTCAGAATGAAAAAGCGAGTGTAGCACAGCACTTAGTGTCCTGTCAGTGCCCAATAACAGATACACTACTTACTGAGCTGTGGTTTTGTTGTCATTGTCTGGCAGCAAGATCATTTGTTTTAATGACCTTCTGCCATCATGTGAAAGCAATAGCTCTTTTGATTGGACGTGTGGTAAAATTAAAGGCTAATTGGTATTCCACTGACAATATACAGTAGGTGCCTCATTGTGCTGCTGACAAGATCTGATGGATGCTGCTTCAAGAACATACAGGTTTAAAGGAAATTAGTTTGATAGGAAAAAAATTGCAGTGCCACATTTTCAGGTTATCTACTAGTGTTCTATTTCACAAGAGATATTATACCATCCAAATTTAATACATAGCAGGCAGAAGAAACCAGAATGACAATAATCCTAAACATTATTGTGGCATCTGTCATATGCTGTATGAGGTTATTTTTATAGCACACTTTTGAAAAAAGCACACCTGAAAACAGCAATAATTTAACAAGAGTGAAGACACCAGAGTACCAGTTTATCAAAACAGGCAAGACTTGAGGCCAACAACAGGTCTCCTACCCACATCTCCTTTTTTCCTACTAGAAATGTTACAGGAAGTCCTGAACATTAGAGCTGTGCTGCTAGACATCTAGAAACCCTGCACATGCTAAGTAGTTGCAGAGATGTTGCATATCTAGAGTGTTAGAAGTGCTACATGCAGTTCTAGACTTTACCTAGTTATGTACAATTGGTACAATGCATTTTGCACGCTACCTATTCTGCAGAACATAAACATGCAGTTGTGGCATGTCCCAAGATCTACCCAACACATGCGCTGCTATTTCTTTCCAGAAAGTGCCAGAGAGAAATACTGCAATAATTTTAACGTACAGACTATACAGTAAACATCTGCATCTGTGATCTAGCCCTTGTGTCAGAACAGGGCTCAAATATTGTCTTAATTGCAGTCATAAAATCTTTACTGATCAGAATTTAAGCTTACATTATTCATTAAAGACAACCTTTTAAATTGGCATGGGAACTCTAGATGCAGACTGAAGAATGTAAATAAGTGGCCTTAGATTCTGAGATGCTGAGTATCCATTAGCTTCAGTGATTTCAAAGGCATTTCGGTTTGAAAACTTTGATTTTAAACTTGAGATTAGAAAGACAACTTCCTGAATGCATGCCTTCCACTTATCTTCTGTATCCAGCAGAGAGCCTAAAATACAGCAAAAACTGCTGTGCTCATATTTGCTTTCTGAATCCAGCTCTTAACTCTCCTAGCTTTGCGAAGGAACATGAACACTAAAAATTTATTCCAACAGTACATTAAGAAGCTATGACTTCCATTATTACAATACATTTTCAAAATACACAAACTAAAGTGCCATCATTTTTCTGTTATGACAAAGCAAAGCAGGGCAAAAAATGAGCAGACTGTGTCAAAGGGAAAGGTGGCCAGCCATAAATCCAGTACTGCGTTCAGCCCAAATAAAAGAGCCACAACAGAGGTTATCCCAGTGCAACATCCTTTTAACAGGACACTGCACCTAAAACTGGAGAGAATATGCTGCTACCACAACATCATTTTTTAACATGAAATTTTCTCATTGCAAGTGAATGTTGCATTGTTGGCTCAGGTAAAGAAGTGAAGGCAATGAGTGTCAAAAAGCCCAATGCCATCCCAATAAGATTTGCAGCCCACCTTTGCCAACTGTGGCAGGGTGTTTGAGATTCAGGCTTCTATTTACGCAATCAAATGAGGAAAAAAGGAGCAAATAAATGAGTATGCTACCACTTCTGTTTTATTCAAATATAACTATTTCTAATTAAGCAGAAATTTGTTGATGAAAGAATTGCTACCCCTGTGTTTTAGACACACATAAAACGCGCACATTCTATGATGCAGAATATCTTCGGCAACTTTTAGAAATAAATAAAAGCGCTAAGCTCCAGATGATAAACTGTACTCAGACACTTTAACTATTATATTCCTATGGCACAAAGGAACAGGATCTGCATCCTGGGATACCTTGTAATTATGTTGTAGATTGGCCTGTAAAGATACATAATAACTTATGCTACTTAAAAAGCATGCCATGCATGAATATATGCTCTTATTCTCTTCCTTCAGCATCTTCTGGTCAATAGCATCTACAATAATGTACAAAATTATTGTATAGTATTGTATTGTGTATATTGTATATATATGGCCTTGCTATATAACAAAGTGCATTGTTCTACAATTCTGAATAAGTCTCTCTGGAGTGTTTATCTCTTTTTTTTTTTTTCTCCTTACTCATTTTCTCCATATTACTTTCTAGCACACTTTGCTGCTGCTTATACTCTTTTCCTCCCTGAAAACTCAGCCTTTCTGTGTCTAGATCTAATACCACCACAATACCCAAACGACAATAATTACTAGAGGTTACTGAATCTTATTATCCAGTACAGGCCAGGCTGTTGCTGCTCTGGGTCCAGACAGTAGCAAGTCTGAGCATGTTTTCTCCATAGGTGGGGATGCACACAGTACACAGAAAACGCAGCCCTCACACAATCACCAACGGCACCAGCAGCCACATCCCGTTCCCGGGTCTGGCTGATTAGGATGAAAGCCTGTTAGCAAGTAACACACACACGGATCCAATACAGATCCCTCCAGCAGCTGCTTTTAGACACTCCATCTGTCCAGTAACTGGCCACTGGATCCTCTGGTGTCTCCAGTTGCTGGCATCTGGACATAGAAGCCCCTGAGGCCCATAGCCCCACACAGGCTGCTGGCACCCCAACCCCCTGGTGCACGTGCACACACGTGCACACTGACACGCACGCTATGACTCCCTCTGGTAACTGGCCTTAGTCAATCTGGTACCTGGCCCCCTGAATCCCCTGGCCTGACAGACAGCTCATGCACAAAGGCAGACGCAAACAGGCTCTCTCGCAGAGGGTCCCCCAATCCCATGGGTCCTTCTGACAGCTGGCTTGGATCTCCTGGTCCCTCCCACAGCCAACACTCAGGGTGCTCTGGTCTCTCCAGTGTGCAGCCCAGGCTTATGGATGCTCCAGTACTTGGCTCCCAAGCCTCGTATCCTACTAACCTGCTAGTCTAGCTTAACGTTCATTGGCAATTACACACACTGATGTATGCATCCACACAATATGCACGCACTCCAGTCTCTCCAGTTGCTGCCGCTCCAGACACACAGACACCTATGACGCTTGGCCCTCTGTCCAGTTGCTGGCAGTCAGACCTCCACACATGCCAGTCTTTCCAGCTGCTGGTATCACAGAAGCATGGGCAGTTACAACCTGGACTGGACAGGCCAGGGAGTCATATTGAGTTCAGAATTCCTTCGGGCTAAATTAAGGTGAAACAACACCAATTGATCAGTTAAACATTTTATTCATGGCAGAAGCAGCCTGAACTTGGGAGGCGTAACAGTAGGTGGCGGGGCTTCCCACAACAGGAATTGGCATGGAACTACCTCAGTAAACCGTGTAACCTGTGGTAACCACATACATCAGTTCAGGGAATAAGGAGATCCCTCCTGTTGAGTCATGAGGTTCAGAGCGGACCCCCTTGCTTTCTAGACTCTGTCTCAGAGAAGAGCCTAGGGGCGGCTGGATCCACTCCTAGTCCCAGACTTGGTCAACCATTTTATGTCTTAAAGGGATGAGGTGTAGGGATTATGAAAAGGAGAGAGAGGGAGACAGAGACAGAGGAAAAGAAAAGAGAAATATTTCACCAGTCCCAGGCCCAGCATTGGTCTAAAGGTCCAGTGCAGGTGTGTATGTGTGCCTGGGGCTTCAGTTTGTGTCCTTTTATCATCCTTGCCACTCCTTCAGGCAGGCACTCGAACTTATTAGCCTAATTAAGTGTCATGCAGGGTTTGTGCTTTCAGAACCTTGAGGAAATGGGTTGGTGGGCTTGGGGGTTGTTTGGGGAGTAACTTCTCCTTCCCTGCAGACATGACCATTGTTTGATCTTTTGCCATGCAGGGTGAGCTGCCCTGCTCAGCATATCAGAACAGTGTATCAGAACAGGGAGCTGTGCACCCTCTGGCAGGCCCTCCCAGTCCAGCTGCTGATGTCCTGTTACTGATCTACGCTGATCAGCTTCTTTTCACCTGTGGTTCCTTGCTATGCAGGGTTCCTTGTCATGCAGATTTCGTCCTTATGCAGAACTTGCCTCACCACAATGTTTGAGACATTAACTCTTTCAGTCTCTCACATGGGCCCCTGTGACCCCCAGTCCCTTCTCCAGCCACTGGCACTTAGATGTCCATCCACACAGAACAGACAGACCCTCACCCATGAAAACTGTTACAAATGGAGTTCAGGATCAAGAGTGGAGAAGCAGCAGTGATCACATACAGGGCACGCACGGACAGAGAAGCATACTGACCAACAGCCTTGCAACTGGCCCCTTTTGTCACCTCTTGCCCATCTTCTCACATCTGCTCCTCCTCAAATCACCTTGATCCTCCTTTTCCCCAGCTTGGTCCCTCCCCTAAACATTTTATAATAGGTCTTGCACAATCCCAAGAACCTCTACCCCTGCATCCCATAATGACTCCAATGTCCCACTCAGGGCAGTGGGATGTCTGTAGCGACCCAGGGGGCCTCTTCCACTGACTAGTCTGGTGAGCTTCACACTTGGACATGAAGCTGACCCTCCCCCTCTGACAGCCCCAGGTCTAAGTCAGGGTGTTTTCCCTGACTAGGTCACTGGAGTTTCACTGCCAGTCACTGCTCCTCTGTGCTCACGGCAATGAGCCTCTGATCACGTCATGTGCAGCTTACAGTAAGATACTTTTCTGTGTTATTGTTACATTTTCAAGCAAAGCTTAACAGTTTACAAATAATTTTCGATATTCATATTCTAGACACATCATAAGCATTGAAGAACACAAAATACAATCAAAATTACTGAAAACAAGAACTGCAACAGACCCAAACTGTAAAGGTCTTTGTTTATAAATACCTGGTGATCACATCCTCAAATCACTAGGAGTTTTCCCCCGGACTTCAGTAAGTGATGGATCAGGCTACAGGTAAAAGATGTTCTGCATGGAAAAAAAAAGCGTAACTTCAGTATTTTTTTTCTATTCTTTACTATTTCAATCATTTCAGGTCTTATTCTTTAGAAATTATTGTAAACAGGTCTAAATTGAAATGCTGCGACTATAGCCAAGATTTGTAAGAAAATGATACAAATCAAAGCCCTACCCTGGCAGCTAGTGTTTCCCCAGCCATTTGTGCAGGTAAGCACAGCACAAAAGGATCTAATGCTCTTGCTACGAAATAATTGTTTCTTTTGTTAAAACCTATCTGTTTCTGAGATGGAAAAGAATTTGTTGACATGAGAATAAGCCATTAAAGAGAGACAGGAGCACAGTAGAAGGTCCTGGAGATTCTTACATAAGGACTTGTGTACTGCTTGCTAGCATCTCTATTGAATGATATGTGTTTATACGTGCTTTGTTACTTAAGAAACGACTGCTTTGTACACATGCTAATTAAAAGGACTCCAAAGCTCAACTTGTAGGTTGCTGAAAATCTGCAGCCATTCAGCAGACGTAACTAGTAATACTATTTTTTTCTGGATATAATTCTAAGTATTTTGAAAACCAACATAGAACACACATGAACTAAGGTCATTGCTACATGAAAATATATCTTTAGGACTTAGAGTATAATACCATCAAATACGCAATTGCTAACTATTTGTTCAATAGAACTGCTGCTTTGGGGACTTCTTTGCAATTGTGAAATGCTGTTAATAGAATAAAAAGATTACTGGAGATTTTAAAGAAGAAACATGGGAGTTTTGCGTGAGGTTATACCTGTTCAGAAATTGTGTGGCAACAGCTCTGTAGTTTAAAACAAATATTTTTGTAATAATAATTTTGTAATAACTTTCAGAGTTTTCCTTTATTTTAAACAACATTTAATATTTCTCATCACATAGCTGTTCTCAGAGAAAAGTTAAAAGGCAAGGAAATACTAAACTTTTCAAATCTCAAGAATCTTTCAAGGGTAGAAGCTCAGAATGACCACAGCAGAGTGGTTCTCAGCACCATGCTAAGGGCCACCTCCCTGCCCACTTACTCATCATCACGTCCATTAAGTGTGTAATGTTGGGCTCATACAACACGTTTGCGAAGAAGCCTTGCAATAGGTAACAATTGCACGCAAAGAGACTAGAACTCCATGAACAGCCAGCTCCTTACTGGTCCCAAACTGGTAAGTTTTAAAGCATTTGCCCTGACACATACTCAGCAAAGCTATCAAGACATTTTTGTGCAACGCTAGTCACAACAGTTAAGCAGGTGGTATTATTTAATGAACTTTTCCACTTCCATTGTACTCTTCCTCATTCATCTCTTTTCCAAGCTGAAAAGGCTGTGACCTCCTGAAAAACCCTTCTGAAGAGAAAAAAATAAACAAAAAAATCCCAATGAGGATGATCTTTTCAATTCTCAACATAGCCTTTTTGAAAGCCTGGAGCTACACGCTGTAGTTAAGATGTAGTCCCATGATGGATTAAGACAGCAGTCGAACCACTTCCCAGTTTGCTCTCTGCTGACTCTCTAAATAATGCTTCCTGTTCGTCCACAGGTTAAGAGATTTTTATACATTCATTAACCATCCACAGGGGACACCAAGATGCTTGTTTTACATGATCACAGCTACTCCAGAGCTCATGGTTGGACATGTATTCAGACTAAGTCACTAGCTAATTGAAAGAGCAAAAATGACTAAAGTGCTCTAATTTTACCACGAGATAAACTTACTGAGATCAATTCAGCTACCGTAAACCAGATCTGACCTGAAGTTTTACTGCAAATATGTTTTTAGGTGGATTGTTTTTACCAGGGTGGATTCTTTTTGCCTAGCTGATGTATGTTAACTACTCAAATTAAAATTTTTTTTTTTTAAAAAAAGAGAGCATTTTAGCATTGAAGACCAGTTCTGTAAGACCTAAGCTCTGACACTTACATCTACAAATGACCCTGACAAGATGTGAGGTAACTGCAAATTTGACACAATGAAACAGCTAGAGACAGCAGATGCATTCAAGAGGCTAGAAAAACAGGCTCAATCATTTAGCAGCTGTAATTTGAAAAGATTAAAAAAAAAAATTTACAACAATCGAATGCCTAACATCAGCATCTTAGGCATAAATGTTGTGTTACTGAAATATTACAAAGGCACCCGGTAAACAGTATTAATGCAAAATGAATTAGCATTAAAGAAAAAAAGCCCACTCTCTCCTACATTTTATAGCCTCCCTCTCTTCCTCCAGGGAAAAAAAAGAGTAAGGTTGAGGGACACTGAATTTTTTCAATACTTCAAAAGCTACTGCATGGAATAAGTCCCTAACCTTCTGACGTGTTGCTCTCTGCTGCTGGAGTTGTTCGCAACACATACTTCCCTTCTGTCCTTCAGTCAGCTGAACTCACAAACAAAGAGGTTTAATTCAGTCGGAGAGTTAGAGGCATTAGGTGTAAAGAAGATAGATCTGTCACCTCCTGACTGGCAAGCAAGGTGGTACTGTCAAGAGCAGCAGACAGCAGAAGGAGAAAGATGGCTGAGAATGGTTTGGATGTTAAGTTTAAGTCGCTGGCGTAACATTCAGGTGCCATCAGTAAAGTCAGATCCTCGGGCAGGATTCAGAGCTGCCTTAACACTCCAGCAAGCTGAAAAACCTTGGCAATCGATCACATAAGAGAGGCCAAATTCCAAAGCCAGCTGGGATGGGTAAGCAAAACTGCACCCACTGTACTAGCAATATCAATCGATGTGATGGTAGAAACTAAAACTCTGGAAGTGGTGGAGGAAGGGAGAGGAAACACAAGAGAGCCTAGGCCTGGGACATACAGTGGTCATGGGGTCATGGCCAGTCAAGTGGTACAGCAAAGCAACATTTGAAAAACACAGTATGCTTATTCTGAAGAAAGCAACCTGTTTTCAGCAAGTTTCAAGCCTTTCTCGGAGGTGATCTGCCTTTTCTTACTGTCTCTTTGTCCACTTGCGCGCAGAGTTTAATTTTCTTCTGCCAGATCATTAATTGTGACAGGCTCAACCAAAGAGCTCTCGCCGCGATACCCTAACGAGTATCATCGAAAGACGACGTCACTTGCTGTTTACCTGCACCCCTTGTTTACAACCAGTCAGTCCACTTCCAGTCCTTGCCTGCCCACACACGTTACTCCTCTCAAGACTGGGAGTCCTCACGCAAAAACCCTTTCCGAGACGCCAAGGGACGCTACCACACCCAGCGCCTTCTCCTAAACCACGGCTGCGAGCCCAGGGATGACTTCTCGTTTCAGGCAGCATCGCTCCGACTCCCACCTACGGTCGGTTTTAACTCTCCCGGCAGTATTTCACACCTCCCAACGAACCGCCATCTTCCAAACACCACTAAACCCAAATTTCGGTATTTTCGGAAATAAGGACAGCCCCCCTCACCCTCTTTGCCCTTCCCCGGCCGCCACGGTTCCTCTTGGGCCCTCAGGAGATCTCTCCCCCCCTCCCCGTCGCCTTCCTCCTCTTCCTCCTCCTCCTCCTCCGCGGCTGAGGAGGGCTGGGCCGGGCCAAGCGGCCCCTACAGACCCCCGGGACCCCGCAGGCACCGCGAGGGGCGGCAGATGGGATCGGGATCGGGATCGGGATCGGGATGGGGATGGGGACGGCGGGATCTTCCCTCACAGGCGCCGGGGGAGGGGAGGGGAGGGGAGGGGGGGGGGGGCGGCGCCAGCCTCGAAGCCGCCCGCGCGCCGCCGCCACGCGCTCCGCCGCCCCCCGCTCCCCCGTTGGCCGCCGGAGAGGCGCGTGACGGCCGCCGTACCCGGAAGAGGAAAGGAAGGGGGCGGGGAGCGGCTGGCGCGCGCGTGTGGGGAAGGGTCCGGCGGCGGCGGCGGCGGGTGAGGTAAACCTCCTTCTCTTCCTCCTTCTCTTCCTTTTCCTCCTTCTCTTCCTCCTCCTTCCGCGGCGGTAGGCGTGCTGGCAGCCGGAGGCAGCGTTCCCAGACGGGCCGGCACGCCGGCGGGGGCCGCCCCTCCCGCCCTGTGCTGGGTGGAGGCCCCGGGCCGGGCCGGGCCGGGCCGCAGCCCCGGAGCTGTGGGGGAGCTTGGGTCTGCGGGGACACCGCCTCCCGCCGGTACCATCTGCAACCGGGACCGTGAGCACCGGCGCTGCCCCGGCTGCCGGCGGTGGTGCTGGGTTTTTAAGGACGGTTGTAGTTTTATTGAAAACTGGGGGGTGGGGTGTGTCTCTGCGCCTCCCAGAAAAAGGGCCGAGGCAGCCTGACTATCCGTTAATTCGTAGCCTTGCCAGAGTATTTATGGACTAAAACCGCGCTAACGTTCACGCTTGCCGGCGTCTGGTCCGTGGCAGCGCTCTGCCCGCCTCCTGAAAGGAGAAGTACCATCGCGGTGTGAAAACGCAGATAGAACGTGGCGGCATAAAAAACATTTCCTGTGGAGTGCTCGAAAACTCACCCTGCTGCCTTGCCAAGAGCTCTGGGAAATCCAGTGATGGAAGGCTGGGAGTTTTGATTTTTAAGTAGGAACGTACAATTTATACTACTTATTCCTCGCTAAGAGTGAAATTATAAGGCTTCTTTTAAGCATAGGAAAAGCCTAACCTAGAACTCAGTTGGTGCACCCTTGAGGATGCTCTCATTGTTTAGCTTGGGTTAGAAAACTGACTCAGGCCAAGCTAAACAAAGGTAAGCTTACACCTGGGGGGTGTTCACGACCAGTGACCTCACTGTGGTATGCAGCTTCATCTCCTGTTGCCTGAGGCCACACATCTGGGAAAAATGGTGGATGTGTAAGAAATTTAAACGGCTCTTCTCTTACTGCATTGATACTTTGAGCTGGGTTTGTTGTGGGCTTCTTCTGTTTAAGCAAATTATGAACATCTATTACAGAGGAAGATGTGCTCAGTTTTGTGCAAACCATTAAAGTTTTCTTCTTTTTCTAGACATTTTTTACTGCTAAAAAGAAACTGCAATGGCAAGTACAGTATCGGTCACTTTCCTTGTATCATTTTCCCTACTACTGTGTGAAAGTTATCATCATGGAGTGGAGACGGCTACTGTTGTGCATACATCGGAGAGAACTTTTCCAGAAAAGGCGGCTGGTGTTAATATTGACTTGGCAGGACTAATACAGAAGTTTCACCTTCAAGAACTCTTTAATCGTTATGGAGAAAACAACTCTCTGTCGATTGATGGGTTTAGAAAACTGCTCCAGAACATAGGTATAGATAAAATGAAAAGGATTAAAATAGACCATGATCATGACCACAATCATCACCTTCATCATAATCATGTTTCGTTGAGTAAAAACTCTGAGAAGGCTGTTTGTCCAAACCATGAATCTGATGCTAACAAAGACCACAGGAACAGTCACTCAAAGGAGCCTCATAAAGTAGAGAATATAGAACATCGGCAGAACTTTGTACGCAGCAAGAACACTGTTAATGAAATAACAGCATCTATCATCGCTGCTCCCACAGGTGGCCACTCTGAATTACAGCATGGGCAACCTGGAGAAGTCAAGCTGGTTGCTCGTTTAGGTCTGACCAGCTCTAAAGCTGTTAATGTCACAGTGGGCAGCAATGCAACCTGGCTTGCTAACAGCAAGGCAAATGAATCTCATACTTTTCTGAAGGAATCAGAAAGAGGAAGTTACCTGTATTCTAAACTGAAAAACCAAAATACCCAAGAGGTGAGATTGATTCTTCTGTATTCTTGGAAATCCAGATCTGCCTGGAATGTTGTTATGGCTTATCTGTCAGGTGCCTATCGTTTAACTGTTTGCAGTGTAACGGTACTCATAGCAAAACACATACAGATGACTCTCCTTGAAACAACATTTTGAAGGAATTTTGTTATGTTCACAAGCTCAGAGGAAAATACATATGCAATCTAGTTATTTTTAATTTTCTAGTTTTTCCTAAAGAGATATATGTACTTATATTAAGTATAAACATGCACTTGGGTTTATGTATTTATTATTTATACATTATTTTTAAATATTACTAAAAACGAAAAACACTGCAAATCTAAAACTTGCTGTTCTGCCTTAAAGCCAGAATCTGTCTTGTTTACCTAATAATGTGGTGAAAGTAAAGAAATCTAGTTAAAATACTGTCATTCTTATCAGAGCTGCCTCACAAGTGTTAGATAATCCTATAGCAGATAGTGTAGAACTGCAGGGAGGTAACTGGCACTTTCCTCCTTCAACCCCCTCCCTCCCCATCTTCTTCAAGAAGTTGTATGTAGAGACCAACGGTAAAAAAGATTGCTGCAAAATGTTATCTATTACTTTAAAATAGTAAAAATTAGTGCCGATAAAGTCTAAAGTTCTGTGGTAGTCAGTTTCCTTACACAATCAGATCCTTCTCCATTAAAGGCTTTAAAAAGCAAGTGTCTCTCTGGGTTCTTAATGTATGCAGCCATGCCAGGTAATTTAGAGTGGGTGTTGTGTAGTGTGTGATTGTAGGTGCTGAATTCACAAGTTGTTACTGTGTTCTGCATAGTCGAAGCAGAAGTATTACTGTTACTTAAACCCAGCAAGGCCTTACGTCGTATGGTGGGGAACTCTCTACTGGAGGAACCATATGCAGAACACGTTCTGTACAAGACTTTCCATAGTAATCACTTCTATAAAATGGTATTTAACCTTGTTACTACTTCCTTGTGTGGCCTCTCAAACTGAGTGAAAAGTGTTAGGCTTTTTCTATTTGCACAGAAAAGCATCTGACCCCTTGTGCTGAGAATGAGTGATAATTAGGCGTCATCTTACCAGGAGTCCCAAACTAGCTGTCTGAGCCAGAAGATGGGTGTGGAGGTACAGTTCTTAATTACCGTTGATATAGCTGTTTTCATGTGGTGCCACTGCATTTCAATTAAAATAGGATGTGCAGTCCTCCTGAGATATATCATGGTATTTTGGTTCTGGTTAGTCTTTAATGCATCTGTCTTTCTACAGTGCTCCAGTGCGTCAAAACTGATGCAGTCCCATGGAATAGGCACTCAAGTATTGTTGACTGCTACAGAATTTAGTTACCTCTGTCCAGCTCTTATTAATCAGATTGATGGCAAATACTGCATAGTCCATGCAACTAGTGAAAAAGCTGAAACTGCTCCAAAAAGTTACTCTCTGCAAATAGGTAGGTTGTTTTTTTTAACATGGAATAAAAGCTTACTGGAAACCCATTTATGTTGGTTATAAATTTGAGAAACATATTGCAAAGTTGAAAGAAATTTGTAATTTTCTTTTGGCACTTGACCATGTCTAGAGAGAAATCTTTGTGGCGTACCATTTGTTAACATCTGATTAATCAAATGATCAGGAGTGTTTGATAACAGGAACGTTAAGCAAACAAAAGCTCATAAAGCTGTTATTTACTCTTGTTACTTTTTTCTTTTTTTCTTTTTTTTTTATCAGCTTGGATTGGTGGCTTTATATCCATCTCTGTCATCAGTTTTCTCTCCTTACTGGGTGTTATATTGGTACCACTGATGAATCGCGTATTTTTCAAATTTCTTCTAAGTTTTCTTGTGGCATTGGCTGTGGGGACTTTGAGTGGAGATGCGTTCTTACATCTCCTTCCACATGTAAGTATTAATTACTGTTTCATTCATTATTTCAAAGCAGAGAATTTGACACTTGTCTGTACTTCTTAGTGATAATTTTAATCCCTATTAATTAATACCTATTTGATGAGTCATTTCTCAACCTTGTAAGGTATGTTATTTGATGGAAAGGTTTCCCATTTGAAACTGTTTGTATTATTCATTTCACAGTCCTTGCAGTGTAAGAACTTCACACCATTATCCCTCAATCTATTTCCTGTTCTTAGTCATATATGCTGCCAAATCACTCATTGTTCCTTGCGTGCAATAATTTGCATAAATGTTTTTAGTCACTTATTGCAATGCTGCCTCTTTATTTTCTTTTTCCAGTTTAATGAACTTTATAGATAGCGGAAATCTCTCACTGTACACTTTAAATGTGGGATAGATAATCCACTATTTTCTGTTAACAGCCACTTGTGTTGATTGCTTATCCATTGTAATTTTTTGATCAGAATCAAGCATTTCTGAAGTCCTGGGAAAACGTTACTTGATAGACTTTGGAGTTACATATTGCTGTTATGTAATATGGACAGTAAAATGGGAATATGATTGCTAAATTTCTACCTTTCTTGAAGATCTTGAACAGACATTCCCCCCACCCCCCCCACCCCCCGCCCTGTTCCCCCACCCCTGCCCCGCAAAGGTAACTTGTTCCAGCTTTCAGATGAGATGGATAAAAAGGACTGCGGATCCTGTGGTGGTTTCTGAGCCCTGCCTGTAATTCATTGGGTTCTTCTTTTTCCTTTCAGTTAACTTTGCGTTTGCTGTGTGAGGTTATGTAAATCGAAGTGTGTGAATGAGGTGTCCTAGAAGTTTTTCGATTCTGAACATATCAGTAGCTAGTGAGGAGGGGAAGAATGTCAGGCTTCCTTTAAAGAAGGAAATTACTGCCAAGTTCCTTCGAGAAAAAGGTGTTTGACATCTATGAACTGTCTTAGATGGGAAAGTAATTGGTGTGCTGGCTGTGGCTATACTACTTAAAATGCAGTTTCCTTGATGGTGTCAGGAGTTTTTGTGGGGACAGTTGTACATCTTGTATTGAGCAGTATGCATGTAGCTTCAGCAAGAGGGTGAATACCAGGCCTACTCTCAGTCCTTGCAATGTGTTTTTTTCCTGTGAACAGATTTCTTCTCTTTTTTTTGGTTTGTATACCAGAGCATTTACCCCATGAAAATTGTCAAGTCTCAACTCCAGACTTGACAAAAAGAGCGTGAAGAATACTTTCTATGTTTCTTATGTTACCAGTTCTTTTGAATATAATGACTCTCCGCATTTGGTTCTCCCCTTAGTCTCATGGAAACCATCACCATCACCACGAAAAGCCTCTGCTTGAACAAAACAAAGGCTCTATGTTCAAACATCTTGTTTTTCAAAGTATAGAGGAGAGTGCTTACCTGGATTCTACATGGAAGGGACTTACAGCCCTTGGAGGATTGTATTTCATGTTTCTAGTGGAGCATTTGATCACTTTAATAAAGCAGTTTAAAGACAAGAAGAAAAAGGTAGAGAAACTATTATTTTGAAGCTATATAGTATTGCATGATCATTTCTGAATACACTTATAAAAAAATCTGGGGTATCATATATCTGTCTGAATTTAATAGTGATTGCTGACTTGATTAGTGTTATAATTACATTTATATTAGTGACACGTATACTTTTAAGCTACATGGTAACTTTTTTGTGTGGTCCTGTTACAGAAGAGCTCTGAGCTATTTCGTAACCAGACATATATATATATGTATAGTACAGGCTTGACACCACAGTGAACTGTTTAATAAGCAAACATCCAATTGCACCCTTTGTTTTAACAGAGTGATTTAAGAAGTTACTGTTCATTATTGACTTCCTTCTGACATCTCAAGGCAATTATATAACTATCTGAACTGTTTTTATTATTATTTTAATTCTCAAACTGGATGAAGTAACATGGCCTTGTACAGTTATTGTACTCCTGTTGAGGAGGGCACTTGCACAAAACGGGTAAGGGTGGCAGTAAGTGCTTACCTAAATAAGCATCCAACTGCACTGTAGAAAATGACTTCATTAGATAGTGTTCCATTTGGAAACAGTCTGCCAAGCCCCTCATTTCTTTCCTTTCTCTCTCTCCCAAAAGAGCAGCAATACAGCTTTCATATTACTATGCTGGTTTTTATGTGGAAGGTAAATAATAACTGAATTTTAGCAGTCATAAATGTTGGTAACTCGCCAATTATTGGTAACTGAGTTCTTTAAAGACTAGTCTAGCCAGGAATAAAAAATGATGTAAAAGTTGACTCAGTAAAAAAAGATACAGTAAAAGTTGGCAATATCTTAAACTTTGCTTGAAGAAAGCTAGTAAACTACTAATTACTTAGCTTAAAAATAGCTGGTTTCTAGGGTACCAGAATGACTGATAATCTCTGTTTAGTTTTATTGTTAAATTGGTCGTTAAGGCAGCAGTCTCAGAGCAGATGCCATGTAAGCTCTTTGACTTTGGTCACAGGAGGTTGTGTTGGCGTGGTTTATACTGAAGCTAAACTAACTGCGAGCTACAGGCTCACTTTGCTTCTCTCTAGTTAAATTTATTTACCAAGAGAGGACATGAAGATTTCCAAGCAAAGCAAGTATTTTCTGTGTCCTCCTCTTAGCCACTGGGAATAGATTTCCCGTTAGACTAGTTACACCCTTCTAGATGCTGAGTCACTGATCATGAATTGTGATACATTAGTGAGCAATGATTAGAGATTTTACTTGTTTTTCCTTCAGTACGCTAGAAAAAAACATTATGCTGGCATTAGAATGGAAAAGAATTAGTGGAATAACTTCTCAGATGAACCCCTCTGCTTAATCCACATGCAAAAATGTAGAGTATTTATGCGTGTGGTTTCGTTTGTTTTTCTCCTATGGAGCCTGAGGAGCCTTTGTCATCTTATTGTACTTAGCTGAGTTTCTGATGTTCCTCTTCTGTACTCTTTATATGGCTTCCATGTTGTCCTCTTTCTGTGCAGGCTGCATAAATGTTGTGAATATAATGTTGCTCATGTATATCCTGAAAAATAAGTAAAATATTCATAACTACAGTATTTTCTTTTGGAATAAGAAAAAAAATGAAGATGATGGCGAAAGTAAGAAGTTTTCAGCGAACGAAGAAAAGTTAGATACAGATGATCGTAAGTCTCAGTAATATTGTACTTACTGTCATTATTTTGTGGCAGCGCTGTTTAAAAAACACCTGACTGATGGCAGCTCATAGATCTGCTTCTTACTGTAGGTTGGATCACTACCTAGTTGAATTCTTTTCACAAAAAAACCCATCTGTGCATTGATATGCAGACGACTAGCTGTATTGGCTGCCTTCCTTTAAAAAGTATCGATAGGTTGGAAGTAGAGAATTCAGAGTTTTGAAACCTTAAGCCTTTTACTTCTGGATTTAACAGCAGAAGTTGAAGACGTTCTGTGAAGCAATTCTGGCTACGCCTGCTGCAAATACAGCTGTACCTACTTGCTTCTACACTTCTCTTTAGAGCGTTAGATGTTATATGCGTGATCCATTATTTAGATTTCTGTATATCTTGAGTCTGGATTTTGTTATTTTGAGTATGTATTTATTTATAAGGTTGATAATCTAAAATCCTAGAGGCTACTTGAAGTATTTGGACTGCAGATGGTCATGTGTCCCCAAGATCATGCTGCAAGCCAAAACATACCTCACTAAATACTTGTTAGCTCTTGTAGCTAAAAGAGGCATTCAGCTTTTTAGAATAATTTTATAACTAATGAAAGAGTTGTTGGTAATGCGGGGAAAAAAAAGTGTATTTTTTCATTTAATTGCAGGGGAAGAATTTAGCAAGTTTTAGGAGTTAGTTAAAATAACTAACCTTAGTGTGCCACTGATGTTTATATGAGGATGTTTCATGGTCTGTGTTGATGACTTTATTTTGGAGTGTTTATTTTTCAGGTGTTCAAACTTAAGCTCCAGTATTTATATAAATCACAGGAGTTTCCAAAATTATCTATAACATAATCCTTTTCTGCATTCTTATTCACCAGTCCTAAGACGAATAAATGGCATATGCTTTCCAGGCACTTTGTCTTTCTGAGGCAATTGAACTAACAGCCTTCATGCTGTGAAACTGGGACATAGAGCCTTATGCTGTTTTGTTTAAATTGCACTGGGTCTTAGAGTAAAAGCTTTTTTACCTTTTCGGAGGCATTTGTGACCATAACGTAGGGGGTGCTTCAGTAGTAGGGGACAGAAACTAAAAGTTTTTCTTATTTTGATCTATCAGGAATTATCTCAGAAATCTGATTAAAGAAAAATAAGTTGTAGAAACCCTTGGGAAAAAAAAACCAACTTCTGGTACAAGAAGCTGGGGCATCATTCCCAACTTCTAGACTTACTAGTTTTTTCTTTACTGCATCACTTAACTTGTTTATTGTATCTTTGCTGCCTAGGTGATTTTAAAAATGTGTAACATTATACTCTGGGTTTTTGTAACAGGGCCTGAGGGCTATCTAGGGACAGACTCTCAAGATCCATCGCCCTTCATTTCTCAGCAGCCGACGGTACAAGAAGAAGAAGAAGTGATGATAGCTCATTCTCATCAAGAAGAAGTTGAAAATGAATATGTGTCCAGGGGCTGTAGAAACAAATGTCATTCTCACTTACATGATACTCTAGGACAGACAGATCATCTTAGTCACCATCACCATGACTACCATCATATTCTGCATCACCATCATCATCAGAACCATCATCCCCACAGTCACAGTCAGCGCTACTCGCGTGAAGAACTGAAGGATGCTGGGATAGCAACTCTGGCATGGATGGTGATTATGGGAGATGGACTACACAACTTTAGTGATGGCCTAGCAATCGGTAAGTGTTAGCTTGGACACTGCAGCTTTGTTGTATGTGAGGACTATAAAGTCTTCTTGCTGTCACTTACCTCTTTATTAGGAACTTAACTGGTGGCTCTTTGAAGCCTGAACTTTTATCTGATAGCAGCTCTGAATAAATAAGAAATCTCATTTAATAACCTGGAGATCAGTGACCAATGAAACAGAAATTATGTGCTTACAACTATGTTTCTTTAGGAAATCTATAAACTTTGCTTTATTTCCTACTTTTAGCAAAGTTAAAGCTAACATTTTTTTTAAACTAAAGCTAGGCTTATAAAACACTATTTGGGACTTAGAGCTGACTTTGTATTTCAATGCCTGCAAGTGCCTAGCAATTTTTATTTTTTTAAGACAAGCTTGTCTTTTTGGTCACATAAGTAACTGTTTTTCCACTTCAGTCAGGCCACTAGTATCATTGGCTTCTCTGTATCTTTTTCTCTTCCGTCTTCTCTTGTTAGGCAGCACAATCAGGTTCTGTACTTTGCACATCTGGCTTTGCCTAAACTAGGCCCTGGTTACACATCATGTGTAAGTTTCCCCAGCAACTGGTGAGTAGGGAGATGGGACCCTGGTTTCAATCTGCTTTAGCCTGAAGATTACCCAAATGGATTGGGCAATATATATGTGTGATTTTTGCACTGTGGGAGGTATTCGTGCATTCATTTTTACTGTAAAATTAATTTGGTCCAAGGCATTGTGTTCTCTAAGGTGCTTTTTACACTTTTGCATAGCAGTCCTGTCACATCCAGATTCTCAGATCTTCCCATCCACTAAAGAGCAGCATTGCAGTTCTTCCTAGTGCTCATACTAACCTTCCAGAGAAGGTCTGTGCTGCTTTTTGTATCCTAGGAATGTGTGAGTAGAGCATTAATTAATAGGACATTAGTTAGCTATTACCTGTCAGAAATATGATTCATGGAGAAGATGCCAATAAAGTCACTATATGTTGCCTTTATGCAGATTTTTGGATTAAGACTATCTACATCAATTAAAGGTGTGTAGCGTAAGTAGATTCTTTCAGATGCTCAGTATGCTGTACTCGGTCTCAAAACAGGCTCAGTCTCTCTTCTTGGAAAAGTATTTTTAAAAAAATTATTTTCTTAAATGCCAGTCTTACTCTGCTCAAAATCTTGTTCTTAAAGTTGAGTGTAATAGTCAATTTTTTGAGTTTTTTTTAAATTTAAACTGGTATAAAGTTATTTTACATGTAAATGGAACATTTATCTTTTTGTTCCTTTTTTTTTGTTCGTGTCCCTGTTTTTCCCTTACATGTTGTAGTTGTTCAGTCTTTTTTGACAATGCTTCAGTGAAAATATTTCTTTTATCATAAAAATAACAGATTGAATGTTATGGTTTGGATTTCTGGCTGGGAGGTCAGGTTTGAGAACTCCCTTTTTTTTTTCTAGG
Source organism: Buteo buteo (assembly GCF_964188355.1). NCBI lineage: Eukaryota > Metazoa > Chordata > Aves > Accipitriformes > Accipitridae > Buteo > Buteo buteo. The sequence continues at coordinate 9,288,851 of NC_134173.1, read as the reverse complement.
AGAGCTACACTACAGGTATTTTAAAAGGTTAAAGTCAGTCATAGAAAGTGAAGTAAAATCAGTAATCTTCAGTCCTTATGCTAGTCTTCCGTCATCTTGACTTTAGTATTTAAGACTAATCTTTGCAGGTATTGAATTAATTTCCAGCTCGTATAGCATACTGGGGTCAGTTCAGTGGTATCAGTCTTTCTGTAAATTTTATTGTAGAAACAAGTTCATTCTTGTTTGAGGAGAAAACCCAATCATAACTATTTTTGCACAGCAGTATTTGCAGTTGTTCAGATTCAGTCAATTCAAAGTATAATGTGAAGAGACCTTCTGATTTAATCTCACTTTTGATGAAAGTTGAAGCATGGAATGTAAATTTCCAAGCAGATCAGTAGTGAAAATGTGGTAGAAGGAGGAGGATTTGCATACAAATGACATGCAGAATCAATTACCTCTTAGCATTAGGGAGATTTGGGAAGGAGCTATGACTTTATAGTTATGAAGGGAAAAGTGTGAGGAAGGTTAATAAAGGCTTATTGAACAAGTGAGAGCAATAGCTTTTAGAAGTCCTGCTGTGTAGCTTGTTCAGGCTAATGGAAATGTGGGTTTCCTTCAGTTCTGGATGTGCTCAAAAGTATTATGGCAAAACATCAATTTGATGATGTTGTGAGGATGCCGATACTACTTGTATAGTATCTTACCTGTATTTAAATAAAGATGTGAATGCTTCTGTGAAGAATCCTCAAATCTGTTGTCCTAATTCTGTAGGAATAAGATTTAAAAGTGCTTATTTTTCTATTAAAGCATGGAACAGTTGCATCTGACTAATTTGTACAGAATGATCTTCTGTGATTTGAACTTTTCTGTGTAGCTTCAACTAAATAACTAAAATGCAGAACACTTTTTACACTAATCTTGCGTATATATTTTTTTCTTTAGCTCTTTTTTGAGAGAAGTGATGTCTTAAAAGTATATTTTAAGATACAGTGACACTATTAAATCAACTTCTTTAGAGGGGATAATACCAGATATATTAATGTAGTCTTCATTTGTTAATATTTCAAGACACTTCTTAGCAGTGACAAATAGGTATTCCTGTTATTTAAGCTTGTACTTTGGCTGCTGTGTATCCATACAGTATGTGGCCATATCAGCCACCTAGGTACTTTGCAAAGCGGTTAGGTTTTGTCTGGCTTGCCTTTGTGGTCCCAAAATTAGATTTACCATGTGGGATTAAGCTGGATTCTTGTATTTTTAGTTTTCCTCTAACAAGTGATAAGACTAGGAAAACATTGTACAGAGACAGTAACATAGAGGAACTTGTAGATTATTGAGGATGCAGGCATGCGAGAACGTAATTACCTTCTGTCTTCCTCTACTTATCTAGCCTCCTCAGAAACTGAAGCCAAATTGAATGCTGATGAATTCTCCTGTCTTAGTAGGAGATAACTGTAGCTATCCTGTCTGTCTCTCAAAATCTGATTCCAAAACTATAAAGTAGTATTTGGAGGTGGGGGAAACAGACCGGTACCTAGAAAAGATTGATAGTGTTCGCTAATAATCACTTTTGCTAGTCAAGTAGCAGTAACTCCTGTCACTTCCCTGTTAATTACTGTGTAGATTCCTATGACTGAGTGTTTTAGAGTGCATTGGAAAACACTCCTGCTGAAGGCTCAAGTCAAAATCGCTTTCATCTTGTACATTGTGCACATCTGAATTGGACTTCACAGACAGAGTCATAGAAACGAGTGCCCTCTACAGGTCATCTAGTTGAACCCTCTGCCTGAAATGGCCCTTGGAAACACTAGATTGAGTCAGTCGTGGCTTTGCACAGCCAAGCCTTGAAAATCCCCACAGATGGGGAGATTCCACCATGTCTGTGGCTGACCTTTTCTAGTGTTGCACTACTGCTTCTTAATAAGGAAAGTTTTATTTATGGTCCAGCCCAAAGCTCCCAAATTGTGATTTGCAGCATCTCCCCCTGTCGTGTCATCTGTCACTACTTTGAAGAGTTATGCTCCTTCATATTTGTGACTGCACTAAAAGTACTTACAAGCTGCTGTTAGACCACCCCTTAGTGTGGTGGAGAGGGAGGTTAAATATACCCAGCTTCCTCAAGCTTTTAGGCCTTATGCTGTAGACCTCTGATCATCTTGTCAGCCTCTATTGGACAGTATTCATATCCAGTTTGAACTGGGGCACCCCAAAGCAGACAGAAAAACCCAGGAACAGCCTCACCAATGCTTAGCAGAGGGGGATAAGAACTTAGTCTGCTAGCCTTGCTTCTCCTAAGACTATGTAGTTTGTGGTTCACTGTGCTTGCAATGAGGGCACACTGTTGGCTCATATTCAACTTGTTGTCCATCATTATCCTTGTGTCCTTTTTGAGAAGGCTGCTATTTCAGCCAGTCAGTTCCTACATTGTCCTAATGCTTGAGGTTGTTCTGCCCCACGTGCAGAACTTCTCACTTTTCTTCTTTGAACTTCATAAGATTTCTGTTGGCCTAGTCTTCAAGTTTACCACAGTCTGTCTTGTCTAAAGCTCTTGTGCTTGATGTGTCAACTCAGCCCTTACTTTCTCCCCCCTGCCTCTCAGTTTAGTGTCATCTGAAAATTTGCTGATGGTGCAGTTCGTGTCATCCAGGTCATTAGTGAGGATACTGAAGAAAATTAGTCGCAGTATTTGTCCTGGTGAACTCTACTTGTTACTAGCCAACCATCAGGCCCTGTTAGCCCAGCAGTCCAGCCAATGTGCAGTCATCTAACTGTCAAGCCTGTACTTCCTCTGCTCCCAGATGAGACTGCTGTAGGAGACAGTGTCAGAAATCCTACTAAGGTCAAGTTCTGTTATATTCACTGCTGTTGCCATCTCTGTAGTCAGTTATTTCCTCAAGCTGGGTCAAGCATTTGGAGAGGAATTTGAAGAGGATATTCAACATGATCTTTCCAGGAAATGAGTTGAGGCTGACTGTTCCCCGAGTCCTGTTCTTTGTCTTTCTTAAAGATGGGAATAATGTTGTCCTTTTCCCAGAGTTCCACTGGGGTCTTCTGTAGCCATGGTTTTCCATAGATGTGACTGCAAGGCTGCAGTCTACCATCGCTCAACTCTGTCAGCACCCTTTGGTGAGTCCCATAGAATCATTTAGGTTGGAAAAGACCTCCAAGATCATTGGGTCCAACCATCATCCATGCCCACTAAACCATCTTACTGAACTATGTTATGGAGTACCCCATCTCCAAGCTTTTTGAATACCTCCAGGGATGGTGACTCATCCCAGGATGCATCTGAGCGTTTCCATTTTTTTCTGCGTATCTCTAAACTGTTGCTTCTCTGCTGTTTGCTGTCCCTTTCTTTCTGGAATGGTGCTGGGATCTGCAATCTGGCTTTGTCTCTGAAGACTGAGATGAAGGCAGTCCTGGTGCTTCAGCCTCTTTTTATGTCTACTGCTTGGTTCCCTTCCCCATCCATCAGCAGATGCAAATTTCTCCTGAACTTTGTTTCTCAGCTAGCATTGCTGTAGAACTGTTTCTTGTTATCATTGGTGTCTTGTTAGTCTTAGCTCCAGCTGGGCTTTGGTCTTCCTCCTTTTTGTTCCACTGCTTTTATCTTTCCTTGTTGCCAATCTTTGTTTCTATTTCTTGTGTGCTTCCTTTTGGAGTCTTAATTCATTGAGACACACGCTGCTTAGCTGGGTGCGTCAGAGTAGTTCATTTGTGCGCTCTGTTAAGCGTACTTTGCAAATCAGCTGCCTCTTTTGGGCACTTTTCCTCTGATTCCCAGGGTATTCTAACCTGCAATTCCTTAAGTCAGTCAAAGTCTGCTTCATTAAAATCTAGAGTCCTAACTTTGTGTCTTCCTTTCCCAGCCTTCTTTTGTATCCTGAACTCAGTTACCTCATGCTCACTGGAGCTCAAGATGCCATTTTTTTGCTATATTTGCCATCAGTTCTTCCTCGTTTGTGAGCAGCAGGTCAAGTAGAACTCTAATACTGGCTGGGTCTTGTATCATTTGTATTGGGAAACCATTGCCAAATTAAGGAACATCCTGGATTGTGTGCCCAGTGCTATTACCTTCACAGCTGAAAACTCTCACGTGAATGGTGATGTCTTATGTGGTTGTTCATAGGTAGCCTTATCCACCACGTTTTCTTGGTTAGGTGTTTTGTAACCATATTCCTAGTGTTACTCTGATCTTCACCAAGAGACTCAATAAACACAAGGAACTGCATTCATACATAGTTTTATACTGGAGCTCTGTGCGGTCAAGGAACTCCTTTATATAGATAGGCAAGAAAAAAAAACACTTGTGTTTGTCTTTTCTAGGCAGTCTGTATCTATCAATGACAGGCCAAATGAGCTTTGGTGGTATCTCCACAGCATCATCAAGGCAGGCTCCAGGGAAGCAAAGGACTTCCCTGGGCAGTAGCTCTGGTTGGCAGGTCTGCCTCTGCCCTCTATCCTGCACGAGAGGGAATCTCCTATCACTAAAAATCTTTCCTTTCTTTTTGTATTGCTGGCCCTAACCTGATGTGCTGAACAAATATTCTGGGCTAGGCAGAACTCATCCTCTCGCTGCTGCCAGGGTCATGACCATGTTCTTCAGATTAGCAGCTGCAAGTGGGGGAGAAGGGTTTTTCCTGGTGCCAGGCTTTGCCATTTTCAGATTTTACCCATCTTGGGAGTTCATGTTTCCTATTCCAGTGCTGCTTCGGTCCTGCCTTCCTGTTTAGTCTGAAGGGGCTTGGGCTCTTGCCTCTGTAGAACCTCTTCTGAAGACCTTCTCAGTCCCCTGTTCATTATCGCTCATCCAAAGATGCCTGCTCGCTACTTCTTGCGTCTCCTTCACTGGCTGCCACAGCACACATTACAGAGGTAAAGCTGCTGCTGTTGTCACTGCAGGCAGGAGCATCAGACGCTTCTTGCAGATGAAGACCTGGATAGCAGTGTCCACCCTCAGGAGCTACATCTGGGTAGAGGCTGCTGGAGTACTGGGGGTGGAGATTCCAGCAGAGAGAGGGGATTGTCTCCCGTGGTCTCTTCTCCATTGTAGTTCTTCCTCCGTGAGGAGTACTCCTGGGTCCCTTGCGTGCCAACTACTGCGACGTGGCCTCATACCTCTTTGCTTATTGGCAGCATCTTGTTTGTTGGCACGCTCCTGGTAGCAGCTGAAGAGGAAGCTGGACGTGGTTCTGCTGCACCTCTCAGTGAGACTCCCCCAGCAGCCGGGGACCTCCCGTGCGGCGTGTGAGCTGCGGTTCAGCTCTTCAGCCCTGCCGTGTGCTGCTTCCTCCTGAGCTGCTGTCAAATAAAAAGAATAGCAAGCAACAGCAGTGGAGAAAACAAGAAAGATGAGGACTGTTGGACTAGTTCAAGGTGGTTTTGTGGGTTTTTTCCTACACTTAAAGTATGATAGTTCACTTATGTGCAAGCTGCCTAGAATTCACAATCCTTCACTGCTGATTTCATGTGACTATATAGCCTCTCTTACTGTTGAATTGGCTTCCCTTTTTCCAGAGTCTGACTGTTCTGCCCTGTTTTTGGCTGGGATAGAGTTAATTTGCTTCCTAGTAGCTGGTATAATGTGGTTTGGATTTAGTATGAGAAGAATGTTGATAACACACTGACGTTTTCAGTTGTTGCTAAGCAATGTTTAGCCTAAATCAAGGATTTTTCAGCTTCTCATGCCCAGCCAGCAAGAAGGCTGGAGGGGCACAAGGAGTTGGGAGGGGACACAGCCAGGACAGCTGACCCAAAGTGGCCAAAGGGGTATTCCATACCATGTGACGTCATGCCCAGTATATAAACTGGGGGGAGTTGGCCAGGAGGGGCAGATTGCTGCTCGGGGACTGGCTGAGCATCGGTCAGCAAGTGGCGAGCAATTGCATTGTGCATCACTTGTCTTTCTTGGGTTATATTTTACTCTCTCTTTGTTATCTTCCTTTTTGTTACTATTTATTATTATATTTTACTTTTAATTTCAATTATTAAACTGCTGTTATCTCAACCCATGAGTTTTACTTGCTTTCGATTCTCTTCCCCATCCCACCAGGAGGGTTGGGTAGAGGGGAGTGAGCGAGTGTCTGCGTAGTGCTTAGTTGCTGGCTGGGGTTAAACCACGACATTCTCAGAGGCGGTTGAGCTGCCTTCTTCCCTTTGTATCTTTAAAAAAAAGTGTCTTTTCTGACAGTATTTCCATTTATTGCATTTTTTTGAGGGGGTTGTGTTGTTGAAAGGTATTGGGCTTAGTTCAGAAATAAGATAGTGAGATTTGGTTTGTTTTGACTAATTGGAGGATTCTATGTTGCTTCTGATTTTGAAACTTATGAATCATAAACAACTGTTCAGTTAAAGTTTAAATGGTTCCACAAGCATAAGAAAAAATTGAGTGAAACTAATGTCCTAATCTGATACAAGCATATGCAACAATGCTTCTGCATGTCATGTCTGAATATGGAGTAATGGTTTTGTTTTTGTTTTTTTCCCTGTCTCTTCATAGGAGCAGCCTTTACTGAAGGGTTATCTAGTGGTTTAAGCACTTCTGTGGCTGTATTTTGCCATGAATTACCTCATGAGCTAGGTAAGACTCCAATATTTCCATTTGCTGCAGGTATAAGTACTTACAGGTGCACTCTGGAGAATTATAAGTGATTTCACTCTGTGGCACAGTAAAAAACTTCATCTGTGTCAGATTGTCTACCCAAGAATACTTTTAAAGGCTGTTTATTTCATAATTGAGTTAATCTTCCTTTTTAAAAATCTAAATATTTCAGCTACTTTGTTTAAAACTCAAGTGTCTCTTGCAGTTACTTACAACTTGTTTGGTATAGTTCAATTGTAGTTTTTATTCTCCTTAGCAACATAAATTGTGAATTGCAGGAGAATACATGTCAGAATTTGCTTTTCTCACATCTCTCTCTAATTTTATTCTTGTGTTTGTGCTGTTAAAAGGCAGGTCACAATTAGTCAAACTCCTTTCTGCATAACACTTGCTGCTTTTTCATTAAGTCTTGCAAAGAACTGCTGTAGCTCTAAATTAAACTTGGAACTACTTAGAAATCTTCCTGGAAATAGTTTGTCTTTCAAGCTCAAGTGATTTAAATTCACAACCATAATTTCTCATGGGAATACATGTGTCTTACAGTGTAAGTTTAGTATTTGGCCCTTTTGCAGGGCAGCATGTGAGAATAGGGTGTAGCTGCTTAGTTTAACTCGGAATGAAGCTGATCTTTCCAATTGTTGAGTCATTTTGAATGTGCAACTGGTATTTCTTAGCTGTCATGGACACAGTCATACCTGGTGTATAGAATGAGGAAAGAGCAGTTTGCTTGCACTTTTTAAAGGTTTAATTCCCTAGAGAGTAGAATGTTCAATTTCATTTAATGGAGCTGGTAAACCAGTATGTGTATACATCGAACTATTTATTAAACAGTTTGATACATTCATCTGTCTGTACAATAACCTGATACAGAAATACATTACTCTGGAGAAAACACAGCTGGTTTTATGACGTGGGAGGAATTGAGTCTTGTTCATTGTAATATAAATTCCACGGGAATCGTGGAACTTGTATTAATTACATTTACTAAATGTTGTTAGTACAAATATACAAAGTACATTCATGTTATGAATCTGATAATTTTAGATTCAAATATTCTATTGGTTTTGGAAGCAAGAAAAATCTTTAAAAATTTAAATCATGCTCCTTTAATCAGCACAGAAAACTTGATAGAAATACCTTCTTTAACAGAGGACATGAAGTGGTGTAGGAATACTGAAACAAATGGGACTAGCTGAAGTGAGCTGGGGATAAAATTGGATCATTCTGTTAATGCAAAACAATGTTTTTAACGTACCAGTTCATCTTAATTGCAATATCTTGTGGGAAAAGCTGTTGTAACAAATTACTCAACTCAGCTTTGAAGATTGCTTTTGTTTACTTTAGCTGGAGATAACTTTTTTAATATAGAATCCATTTTATTTCAAAATAATAAGCTTATATTATTTTACTCTGGTTTAGATCTAATTTATCTAAACAACAAAAAAAATTCTATTCTGAATTATGGAAAACCTGCTTCTGGCTGGTAGTCTTATCATTCCTTCAAGTAAAAATAAGACTTTAAGGATCATTTACAGAAATTAATGAAGAAATTATTTCTAAATTTATGAAACAGCTAGACTTAAAGTACAAAGAGCAGTTACAAGATAATAAATGGAATCATCACCATTGCTTTATGCGATTAAGTGGGAATATTTTATTTTAGAAACTTCTTTGGAATGCTCATGCATATCAAGTACTGCAGGATTTTACAGCGTTGGTTTAAATGCAAGCTACACTAAAAGCTGCTTCTTCCAAAAACCCTAAGACTTTAAGATTATAAACTTACAATGTTTGCTGCTGTGTTGTTGTTCATGTGCGCTTTTTCATTTTCTGTCCCCCAGTGATTTGTGATGTTATGAAGGAAAAAAATAAGGCAGACTACAGTATAAAAATAGCTTAGTAATCTTGTAAGTAAGAGGAGAATTCATGAATACTGCAATAGTTATCTGAGGATGAAAACTTTGTTGTTTTTTTTTTTTCCCTGTTGTAGGAGACTTTGCTGTACTTCTAAAAGCTGGTATGACTGTCAAGCAAGCTGTGCTTTATAATGCTCTGTCAGCTATGCTGGCCTATCTTGGAATGGCAACTGGGATTCTTATCGGCCATTATGCAGACAATGTTTCTATGTGGATATTTGCACTTACTGCTGGCCTGTTCATGTATGTGGCTCTTGTGGACATGGTAAGTGGCTAGACCTACTTGAATTTTATATAACATAGTTAAGAATTAATGCTAATTTTATTTTGATCTCAAAATAAATTCTTCCATTTTCTCTCCGTCACCTTTTTCTGCGCTTGAAGGCGCTGATGAGTACGCAGTGCAAGTGCTTAGTTAAAAGCAATCTTCCACCTGAACATTTATTTAGATTACTGTAGTAATGGAGATTGTTTCTCCCTTCCTTGTTAAAGGCAGTTAGCAGCAGTAAAAAATTTGCTTCTGACAGTGGCTAGTATAGCAGGTAGCCAGTAAGACTGCAAGTTGCACACTGTCAGCGCCACCAAATGCACTTCAGCTTTTGTATTAAATCATTACTGCTTCTTGGGACAAAGACATAATTGTATTAAAATCTGTACTGTACCTCAGAAGTATGTTTGTACAGAAGTATAAAGAATTTGGTGTATGTTTGTGAAAGCTTAACTGTCTTCTTAAGGATATAATTCCTGGTGTGGCTTGATTAAATCAGTTGGTAAATAATCATATCTTGAGTAAATGGCTGGCTTAAGACATCAGCATAATTATCACGAAAACATTAGAAATTGGAACACTGCAGATTGTCTCTAAATACAAAAGTAGACTCTTGATAATGTTGTTCATGTTGAGTGACAGCTAATTCAAGGAGTAGCATTAATGCAGTCAACAGGAAGGACTAGAGGAGTAAGGCTCTGCTACCTCATGCCTCATGGTTGAAGAACTGCATTTGAAGTAACTGTTTATTTTGAAGGCGTTTAACATTGTCTTGTTTGTTTAGGTGCCTGAAATGCTACACAACGATGCCAGTGATCATGGATGTAGCCGCTGGGGGTACTTCCTGTTACAGAATGCTGGGATTCTCTTGGGTTTTGGGATAATGCTGCTTATCTCCGTATTTGAACATAAGATTGTATTCAGCATAAACCTATAATCCTGGTTGCCAGGAAGAGAGCTTGGTGTTAAATTATAAGTGGTAGGTTTTTTTTCTATTAAATTCCCCTAACGGAGAGGTACGTTTGATATAGACTAGATATTTTTATTCGTGTGCTTTGTTGCTGTGTCCCTCCCTCCCTTTTCCCCCGATAGAAGTGAACACTGTAAAGTTTTTTTTCCACTTAGGGTTTAGCATGCGTGTGGTACTGTGGAAAGTTGTACTTAGTAAAACATGGTGAAAGTGCCAAATCTATTAAAGGAGTATTGTTGGGGAGGGGGGGTAGGGTTGGTTTTTTTTAGTAAATTTGTTTACTGTATGTAACTATATGTAACTTTTTTTACTTCAATGTTTTTGTTGGTTTAAAGAAATAAAACGACAGTGGTTTTTATTTTAGCACAATCAAAATCAGTAGATACAAAGCACAGTGAGCAGCGTAAAACAAGAAAAAGATGTGTAATGGGTAGCACGTGTTTATATCGGTAGAAACTCATCTCTTCTGCATCCACCTAGTTTACACGGAGTGGCAGATGAGTCCACTCCATCCTTTTTGCGGTGGTTCTTTTCTCAATAGCTTGTGGATTCTTTGTGTCTTATCCCAGTTGGTTTCTACTCCAAACAAATTCTCGTGAAATCCCGTTTTGAGTGTTTGCACCAAATGTTTTACTTCATCCCCTCTGATGTGAGTTGCGCTTCACTGATTTCTCAAATCAGGAACAAAGTACAGCTATTAGATTGTAAAAGCATAGCTCTAGCTCTAATATATGTGAATTCCATCAAAAAGACTTTTATTCTTTGCAACAACTAAAGCTGAGAAGTCCAAAATAGCAAAATTTCTTTGACAGCATATATAGGGAAACAGCATGTTAAGGATAATTATAAGTGTATATGTAAGTATGTAGTTTGAGCTTACAGTCTTAATATTTTAACCACCCTGGAAGTAACTGAAGGAAGGAGAAGGATGAAAAAGACAATGGCAAAATAAATAAATTATGCATTTGCAGGGAAGGTGAACATTAGACAACTTTTATATAATGAATAAGTAACAGAATTTATGCTGTCTTAACTAGCTAGCTTTAAAAATCTCAGAAACAGAACAATTAGAACTTATTTCTGATCCAGCTTTACCACTGTTTTAAATCATCAGCTGAATAAGAAGCTTGAACAAAGAGGAAATGTTCATATCACCACGTCTGACAGGTTAAAACAGCCTGGCCTATGGTGGTCTTTCATACAATGAAAGCCAAAACTACTCTTATCACCTCAGAAATAGATGCCTGGAATGAATTGAGAGGTTTTGAGGGGTTTTTCCACTAGTTAAGAAATGGGGATCACAGAAGGTTCTGCAGCTAGTGGCATATTAGCTTTTCTTCCTCCTTCAGTCTTCCTGCAGGTTAACGAGATTGAGATTTAATCTTCTGCCCGCAGTGATGAAATCCTGTTCCTTGCCTCCTCTGAAGTCAGGGGGTAGAGAAAGGAATACTTCCTTCAGCTCTGCTAATGTGCCCCGAGGGGAGCACTCAGCTGTGGTGGGGTCTTACCAGCTCGCCCAGATCTGCACGTGTATGAACTTCTGTATCTCTTTGCTTGGTGAGCAGGGGTTTGGGGAGAAGAATGGACTTCTCTTTTGGAAACACTCATTTTCCTCCTCCCCAGTTTAAGTTTCCATCACTGGAAGGTACTCTGGTGTTGGGCTTTCATCTGTAACAGGAACACTGACAAAACATAGGTGCATTCCCTCCCTTCATCAAGCACTTTATATTTTGTGTGCCTTTTATTCTATGCTGTTGCATTTTGATTAAGCCTCTAGACTTTTGTCAGAAGCACACATCTGAACAGAGGAGTCATGCCATGGTACGATAGCCATCTGCTACATTTTTATAGCATCTCCTTAATCACCCATCCTGTGCTCTTTTTACTCTTTTCTTATAGCAGTAATATTCTAGTGTTCCCAAGCTGGAATTAGTAATATCTCTGAGTGTGATGAAAAATGGATGTAGATCTACCCGTTGCTTCTGTAACTTCCACACTCTTAAACTGTTAGCTTATTTGAACTCTCTGAAGAAAAAGTGAAAAAATTGAAGTTAGTCTGAACTCTTATGATACTTCTGCCCTTACCTATGCTATGTTCATTTCTTGACTTTGTTGTAGCTAAACTCTACCTAAAACCCACCTGCTGATCTTCATCTTTCTTTGCTACCTCGGGTGTTTGAATACCATAATCTTTGGCTCGTTGAAAGCTGTTTCATTTCTGGCATGTGCATGTCACTGCTTTCTTTAGAAAACAAGTAAGTTCAAAACAACCACGCCAACCGCAATGCTGACACACATACACACACTAAGCCTGTCAAAACGGGATTTTTCATTTCTTGACTACTGCATCTTCCTATACTGACCTCCCGTCTTGGCGGTCCCACCTCATTCCAGATCTCTCAAAATGTGGCTGCTTTTCCTCTGGAGATCTCTTCCTGATGTCTCGCTATTGCAGGTGAATGTGTCACCCTTTGGACTGGTCTGACTGGACACTGACCTGTCTAAATGAGTCTTGCCTTTGCTGGGGTAATGATAATAATCACCATCAGAGCTGACGTGCCTCAGTTCATGCTCCTGTACTGCTCCTCACGAGCAAGATGTGTACCTGGGCAAAAAAATCAGTAAGATTTCTCCCCTCCTTCCCTCCAAACTGTTCATCACAGCTCTGTTCTGCTGAAACGCAGTATCTGAGATGCAACCTCACTGCATCCTAGTGGGGTTTGTAGGGCTTGGGCACTGTGTTTACCAGTAGTCTGGTAAACCACCATAAATTCAGTGTGCCCGTGAGTCCTTAGCCTTCTGTCCCCCCCCTTGGCCATTACAGAAATCAGGCATGCTCCATCTCTTTCGTCATGAGGTATTTCAGACTTGGGTGAGCTCAGTTCACTTGGAATTTTTTACTGGTGGTTCCTGTTAGCCTACAACCTTAATAGCCGCTAGTTCAGCTGGACTTCTTTTGTCCATGTGCTTGGTATGACATAGGAAGCAGGCACATAGCCTAGTGTTGCCCAAGAGATTTTAAGATCAATGTCTAAATGATGGAGATAAACCTACACATTTCAGTCAGTGTTTCCACTGGGTTCTTGGCTGGCTTCCAATGTAATTGACTGACATTAAAATATCTGCATATCAAAACACATTGCTAATGTAGCAACATGAAAAATAAATTGCCTTTAGAGCATGTAGGCAGAAATGGTTTGATAAGCTAGACGCAAGCATATCCCACCCATTCAGTGCTCTTTGGTCTTTGAGGGAGAGATGTCCATGATGGACAGCTGTCCAAACTAGTAATTGACTACAGACTGAAGTCTGCTGTAGGTTTGTACCAGCAAGATGACAAAAGTGGGTGTTTTGGTTTTTTTTTTTCTTTGTCAGCCTTATAAAGTAGAATCTTCATCTGTTGCAATGTACTTGCATTGAAAATACTCACAGTTTGGGAAACGAATAGGGCAGAGCCTCTAAGCAGCCTTTTATTTTTATGTGTATATTTTTCTGCCTCAGTTTGTAACGTGCCTGGCTATTCTGGCTGATAAATGGAAGTGTCCCTGTTTTGTGTATCTGTCTATGTGTTAATTATGGTACAGACCTTAATTTCATTTGCTGTTACAGCTGCCTTATTTAGTGCCTGTGCTAGATGCGGGTAAACAGAATAGGCAAACGGTGCTGCAATAAAAGTTTTGGGTTTTGTTTGGTTTTTTTGACATGTTCTTCTAATGTTTTTGGCCTGTATTTGTACAGAAAAGGTGTTGTGTGTAGTCGAGAGTCAAAAAAAGGTGTGGAAATTCTCATCTGCCCAGCCTGTGGGTTGAGGTGCTGGTACGGTTTCTCTGCTCCTTTGTGGCCAGGGCAGTCAGAGCGATGCCAGGTGTGTTGCAGGAATGTGGCTCAATTGCATTTATATAAAACACAGTCAAGGCTAAAATGGAATTCAGAGTGGCTCTCCTGCTGCCTGAGAGACCAGCACAGTTAAAATTTCTGTAGAAGAACCGGGTCGTTCTGTTTGCCACAAGCAAGCAGCAGAAACCTGTTTTCATGAAAATGTGCTTTTATTTTTAAAAATACCTTTTTTTGGTGCACCTAGGATCACTGTAGCTATTCCTGTATTGCTGCGTGCTGGAGAAAATAAAACACTGAACCAAACGCTGGTTGTTGAGTGATGTTACCTCTTCGATTTCCAAATTCAGTTTCCTCACGGTTGGTAAAACCCACGGCCTTGTGCGGGAATTTGCTTCCCGAAGGAAAAAAAAAAAAAAAAAAAAGCAAAATCTCACCTTGCGCCTTCTTCCCGCCTCCTGGGCGGCGGGACCCGGAACGGGACGGGGACGACCGGAGGACCGTCCCTCCTCTATCGGGTTGCGCCGCTCGCCGCCGTCCGTCATCGCGGCGCGCCGGCGGGGCGGGGCGGGCGGCATGGCGGCGGGCGGCGCCGAGCGGTACTTTACGCGCTGGTACAAGACAGGTACCGCCGGGCCCGGGGCGGGGGGGGGGGGGGGCGGCCGTGGCCGGTGGGTCACGGGTGTTTGTGGCCTGTTGCAGACGTGAAGGGGCGGCCGTGCGAGGACTTCTGCGTGCTGCAGCACTCCAACAGGCGAGTGGTGCTGGGGGGGGGGGGGGGTCCCCGGGGAGGGTTGGATTTGGGGGGGGGGGGGGGCCGCCTTCGTCCTCTCGACACCTGGGGAGCCTCGGGGTTTTTTTTTATTTTATTTTTTTTGGAGAAGGAAGCAGCAGGCAGCACTCCTGCTGAAACGCCTGGAGCGGGAGGGGTGCACGATAGCAGGAGGGTGGCAAATCTCAGCCTTTTAATTACTACTCCAATAACAACAGTGGAGCTTGAACTCTCCCCCCCTCTTCCCCAAAATCGCCCAGCAGGTGTTTTTAAAAGGCCCCTTCGGCCCCTGTAGCGCTGCCCTGGCGTCCCTGCATCCTTTCCTGCAGAAAGGGCCCGCTGCGTCATCTTCAACAGCAGAAGAGCAACAGTTCAAAAGGCTTTTCCGTCAGGACATTGAGAAGTAGTCTGTTTAACTTGGTTTCTAGGAAATTAATTGGCTCAATTTGAACAAACACGTAGCTTTTTCTATATACAACTTAATTGCTTTTAATTCTACATTTGTGTACTACAGACAGTGAATGCAACTTTGACGTAGCTGGATATCCAGTCACTTGGAATAAATCAACCCTGTACCTGGTTTGGATTTCAATAACACACCTTCCCTTCCCCAGCTCCTGCACCCCCCTGCTAAAGCCTGTTCTGACCGCAGGGTGGGTTGATGCCATCGCGAGCCTTTCTGGGGTGTTTAGTCCCCGAGGGAAGAACGGAACTGAACTTTACTGTCTGCACAAAAATTGGCAGTGCCAGTTGCTCACGTGTTGAGGGAAGATGAGGCGGCGTTTGTTGTTCCCAGTGGGTTGCCTGCTCCTGTTAAGAATTCAGCGTAACGGGAAGGGCGTGCTTGGCGCGGGGCAGAACCGTCGCCTCGCCGCAGCCTTCAGCGCTGGGGCTTCTCCAGGGCTGTTCCATGCGGTTTGTGTTCTCATTCTTTCGCAACAGAAACCTGAGTACCTGCGAAGAGCAGGTACAACGGCAGGAGCAAGAAAGGCCACCCTTGCATCTGCGCTCAATGCTAAATGCGTAGTTGTTAGTCTCAGTTGTCTGATATAAACAACAGTTTAAATCCTGTTGATATGGAAGAAAGGAAATTAAAATATAAACACTCGGTCAAATGTCTATAAAGATTATTTTGAATTCTGAAATATCAGGGCCCTTGGCTGCTACAGCAGCTTGGCCAAACGCTCTGTCTTATGTATGGGGCCGTGGCTCAGTTTAGTATTTCTAAGCAGTGTAAAATTCTCTGTTGATTTTTTTGTTTTACCAGGTCTCGGCTCTAATAGATGACAGCTCAAATAGATGATTTGTCATCTTCCCCTTAGAAAGAGGTGGGGGTCAAGAGGAGGTAGCTTTTCTGGCCCCTTTGAGCTGCCGGGGCACGCTGAAAGCGTTCGCCAGGATCCCACTCCCTCTCGCGGGGAGCTGTGCGGCAAGAGCTTCCAAAGAGATGTGACGGTGTGGGGAGATGGATGCAGCACCCGCAGGGAAAGATCGGGTTCTGTGCCGTGGTTTCTCTACAGTTACTGTTCTGTTAATTCTGGTCCTTGCTCTAGGTTTTAAACAGAATAGCTTCATCTCCGTTCATTTATTGGCAGTTCTGGGGTCTCCATGTTTGCGCATTAAGCATGGTTCTAGCCCAGGGATGAAGGTAAGCCTAGTCGCTACAGCTGGGCTTGTCGCAAACTCTCCAGTTTCATGACAAGAAATAACCCTCCTTTAGAAAAAGATAAAAATGCAAGCAGCAGGTTAACTAAAGCCCAGATCACCACAGGATTCAGCTGCTGTAACTATTCCCCACTAATGGCCAGTGAGTATCTACTTCAGCTATCACCAGACAAGTGAACCAAGTATGCTCCCATGGGGTACAACAACAGGTAGAACAGCTCTAGCTTATTTAAAAGCTGTGGTTCTGTTTAAGAAGTGTACTGCTTTTGATGATCCAGTCTAGTATCTCAAAATAAAGCACCTTCTGTGGGGGTTGCTTTAGGTCAGAATGCAATTTTCATTAGGTTTGGTACAGCAGACTTCGGGTAAGATGCTGTGAAGAAAGTGAGTCCGATTTAATCCTGTATCTGACATTTTTATAAGTAAGCAGGAAACTAAAATTTGTCTTTGATGTACAGCCAGCAATTATCCTTCATTAGCTCAGGTAACTTGTGTTCTTGGTTACCCTACTCAAGCCCACGCTGTCACCCAGACCTGTCTGTCCTTGCTTCCTCCCCGAGCCTGCTAAGTGCCCGTCCTGTGACTCCTGCTGCAGTAAGCTGAACTACCAACAGCTTAACTTTCCTGCTAAACTACAGAGGGAAGAATACTCTGCTTTGAAGAGTGAAAATAAACAACAGCTTTCACAACACTGGAAGCCTTGCTAGCAGTTTAGACTAGGAGCCCAACTGAAGTAGTATCAGTTTTAAATCCTATCAGTATAGGCGGAGGAGGTTGTGGAGCTTGCTTAGACCACGTAAGAGCATGGCTTCTCACAACTACAGCATAATAACGATGTTTCTTTTTGCAGAATCTGTGTCATCACCTTGGCAGAAGCCCATCCTCTTCTTCAAAGTGGAAAAACAATTAAAAGCATTAATTACCAAATCAGTGCCAACTGTAGCAGACTCCAGAATAAGGTCTCTGGGAAGTCAAAAAGGGTATGGCTTTTTGATTTGGTTAGTTCTCATTTTAATCCCTCACGCTGCCTGAGACTTTCTGTCCTTTCTAGGATAGAAACTTACCAAGTTACCTTTGCATTTTATTTTAAAACAGCCCCTCCACAGCTGAAGAATTTAAACTTTCTCAGGAGGTGCCTGTCTCTCTGTCCCAGCCAGGGTCTCACAGAACTCCTGCAGCACTGCTGGTTGCCGGTGTTGCTCAAACCAAGGCTAACAGTCCCTGTTAATCAATTTTTTCATAGTGTACAGAGGGACTTGAACATCCCTGAAAAGATAAAAATTTGTTTCCACCAAAATGCCGAGGAGTTGGAGACTACTGTTTTTCTCAAACAGACTGAGGTAGCAGATGGGCTAGTTCAGTGTGTTTCATGGCAGGTTTTCAAATACATGTAGTTTAACCTGGTTATACTGAAATCAACAGTGCTGGTTTTCTCCTCTCTCCCCTGATTTTAATCTGCTCAAACTACAAGTCTGTTATTCCGCAAGAAACTTAATTGTGACTAAATTTGTAAGCTCTTAACAAGCTGCTATTCAATTTGTGCACGTAACTAAGTTGACATCTTCCCTTCTGTAGCAAAACACAACTATGTAACTTGCAACGACCTGTACCTGCCACACTCCCTTGCTTTGTTCTGAGAAGCTTACAAACTTAAGTTGCTGATGGTAATACCTTAAAAAGCCCAGTGTAATTAAAAGTATGTATATATGTTTGTTTTATTTTATAAATGCAGGGAGCTCAGTTTTTAACAGAACTCGCCCCTCTGTGCAGGATATCTTCATCAGATGGAGAGGAATACACCATTTATAGGCAAGGTTTTTCCCTTTTTCTTCTTACCTTGACATACCATGCACTTCGACTGAATCTAAACACTTTTGCAGTTGTATACGAGGGCGACTGATAGAAGTGAATGAAAACATTCTTAGCAATCCCGCTATTCTGCAAGAAAAGGTAAGACACTTTCTTGCTTTTTATTTTCTAACTTTTATTTCACTGCTAACTTCAGTCTTGCTTTTTAGCCATCAACCGAGGGATACATCGCAGTGGTTCTACCCAAATTTGAAGAAAGCAAGAGTATAACTCAAGGACTTCTGACGCAGAAGGAGTACGAGGAAGTTTTGTTGAAACGTCTTAATTCTTCTTCATGAAATTAATTATACAGTTATCTGTATTTGATACTAAATAAGCTACTTCTATTGTACATTGTAACTTTCATGGTATTGAAAGGCCTAGAGCCTGTTTTTAAAAGTGGAACTTAAACACTTGATTCATACAAGAATAAACCAGTTCAAATAGTTTGTATATTAAAATTTGCTTTCTCTTTTTCTCTGAATTCTAGTACTACAATTTTTTAAATAAGCACAGAACGATATGTTGGAGAGTATTTATGTTCCACAGGCAGCTTTGCTTCTGCTCAGTGCAAGCATAATACGTACAGAAAAATCGTATGACTTAGCCGTCACTTAATTTAGCTAAACTAATACAATATGAAGTTTGACAAAGGTGAATTGAAAATAAAAATGCAACAGAAGCTTACGTACAAAGAGCAGATAAAATTGAAAATATGTATTTCACACCAGGTTGTATTTTCATGGCATCCTGAAGTCAAATAATGCCCTTTGTACAGAATTTTGTCATGTATTTTCTTAAATTTTAAATGGTATAGTGTAAAGTCTACAGAACAGTTCAGTGCTTCTACATGCAATTCAAATTCTGCTCAGTAAGTTTTAATAAAAAAGGAAGCAACAACTGCCATCTACAAATAAAGATGGTAAAAGAAAAAGGGGTTGAGTCAAGAATACTAATCACTTAGAAATACACTTTTGGAACTATGAATCATGTCAACAAGATTAAAATTCAGCGGTGCAGCTATTGAAAGAGGGTTTTTTTCCTAGAACTACTTCACTGCAGGTATAACTTGTAACTAAGATCACATTTCAGTGCTTTAGCCTTTCAGACTATATTCCTGATTCTGCTTTATCAAATACATAGACTGAAATAGGCCAGAGATGAGTTTACAGACTTCAACAGTAGTGTTACATATAGCATATGCAGCACAAGGTTCTTTATATAAAATGTCTATTAGCAGCATCTTTGGGTTGAAACATCCATTAAGACATTCATAAGCATTAATTACAAAACCGGCATCAATAGTGAGCATAGGAAAGGCATTCACATTATAAAAATACGTAACAATTAGGCTAGTTGGTGGTGTAATTGCTAAGTAATGGGACATCTATTAGATGTGACAAAGGTCAACAGTTTTAATTCAAATTAACCTGGTTTGACTTTCCACAAATGAAAGCAATATCGAAAATTCAGCAAGTGTTATTTTCAAATGGGAGTTCCTGCATTTCTAAGTGCTGTAATTACTTGCTCTCTAAAAACGTCATGTTTGTTACATGATTTTCTAAAGACTTGATGCCAAATGTCTCAGCTCTCCTTTCTGGAGTATGTGCATTTGTACCAGTTCGCATTCTGTCTTCTCTCCACGGTGGAGCAGGTTTAAGACAGCCATTTCCTGCTTTATTCTGTATATTAAAAAAAAAAAAAAAAAGACTTCTTAAAAACAAAGAAAAGGAAAAAACCCCAACCAATAACAACAAAAAAAACAACAAAAAAAACTTTAAAATACTGCAGATGAACCAAGTACCTTTCTCAGTAATTTGCAGCAAAGTGGAAGAAGTTGGCACAACAGAGTCATCACATTCCTTGTTTTCAGAATACATGCATCAACCTAAACAAGACAATTAAGAGTAGCATAAGACCACTCATTACTTTTATTAGTCAATTGTTCAATGCGTGAGATGATAATCTGTTTCAAACTTGAATAGGTAATGTTTGTCCTTCATAAATCCCTTCTAATCAAAAGGGTTTGCCTACCTTTTTTGAGTTTCTCTATATAGTACACATAAGGCAACAGCATCCCTTCTGTTAGCCAAAGACTTGAGCTAGGAAGCAGAAGGGCATGACACACATCCCAGGAGAAGGAACTAATAATAATTTAATATTAAACAGTAATAAAAGTGTCTTGGAAAGGAGCTCTTACCATCTAAGTATGATTCATCACAATTCTTCATGTTTTTCCTTTTGTTTTATGTCCTGTCAGCATGATTTAGAAAGCCATGCATCATGTAAGCCTTACCCTGGTACGAGTTACACTAAAAGTTAGCTAAATCTTAAAGCACTCAAGTTACATCTCAAGTCTAACCCAGCACAGGTCACAAAGTCTGGGTCCTCAACAAACATTAGTTTGATAGCCTGTTATCTCTATGTAGTGATACATCACTCTGTATAAACAGACTGGAGTTCCCATTTACTTTAGCTAGATAGTGTAAACCAAATCAAGCAGTAGTCCTGAGGTGCTCAGTTTGGTTTTGAGTGGCTTGGATGCTCTAGCCAGTTTCAGTCCCTGCTGTAATACTGAAAACATGTTTTCCATAGCTCATTGGAAACAAACATCCAGGTGCACAGAAATAGTCTTGCTCACATCGATCATACTGCTGCTCAGGGACACTTAAAAAGTTCTTCAAAAAGCCTGACCTCTATTCCCCGCTAAGGTTTGCAGATCTACTTCTCATGGTAACAATGCCAAAGCTTTTATGGTAGCTGTATACATATTTACTTGTAACAAATATGAATAATATCAGAATAAACTCTCTACCTACTGAGAAGCAAGCATGTATTTCAATAATAGAGTCTTTGGGGTTTGGAATTTGTTACATTTATGTTAAGCATCAATAACAACAGAATAACAATAATTATTACAGTGGTGGAAATACAAATTACCCTCATTAATACTTTGATCACTGAAGTCTTTTATTAGTGAGGTACACTTAATTACAGTGCATATCTCTCTGAATGAAGTTCTAGTGGATTACAGTATTATTATATACAGTATTACTCCATCTCGTATTATTCAGCTGAAAATTCTCAGTTGCAGCATGATAAGATTCCTGTACCTCTCTCTAGTGAGTAAGTTGAGGGAGATGTTGACAGAAGTTCTTTGAAAAGAGCTCTCAGCAGCAAAAAGCAACATAAAGTAGTGGAAGCCTATGGACACCTGTCCACATTTGTTTTTTTTTAAGAGCAGTCCAGGAACATCATTGTCTTGGGAAACATTTCTGCAAACTCTTTCACTAACAGTGAAATCCAAAACCCAAATAATAATTTCAGTACTTTTAGTAGCAGGAAAGAAAAAAATCCTATTACTTATTTTACTGATTCTTAAGACTCTAAAAATGATAAGCTAGGGGTAGGGAAACTGTTCCTTAAAACATTAATATCAATGATCTGTCCGTGGCCACTAGGCCAGTTATACATAACAGATATCCATGCTCCCTAAAGAAAACATTCATATAAGCCTGTAGAGTAATACTATCCAAGCTATCCACTGGCAGGCTTCCATGTATGCTGGGTGCCAGTGTACCATATTTTGCCTCCTATCAAACTCTCAGCGTGAATGAGGGGGTCAGGTCTGGATAAATGTCACTGAAGCCCTTCTCCGGTAGTGGGGAAAAAACAAGAAAAAGGAAAAAAAAAAAGCTAGAAAACAGTAGCACCCACGCTAAGAAAAATCCCTTCCTGAGACAAGACAGTGCAGTAAATGGCTTGGATTACAGTCATCGCCGATGGATGTCCCAATAGATAAAACATTTGCAGCAAAGGGAACAGTTCTTGCTGTTCTTCCTCTATACTTCACACATCAGCTTCTCAAAAAGTGCTAAGTGCAAAACAGCACTTCAAGTTGAAGTAAATTCCTCTTCTACATAAAGAACACCAATGATGACATATTGCACAGCAGAAAAATGCTTGCACAACAGCATAAAATTTTGTACTTATTAATTTTTATGGTCCTCTCTCAATCCAAGATGTTCAGCTGTCATGAACTGTTTCATATTTTAACAGGAGCATAAATTCGTAAGTTACTATATTTCAAAACAAGTTAGGTTTTACTTTCAGGAATATATATAATTTTTGCCTTACCTTCGTAAATGTAGCACTTTTACCCTGAACAGAAGCTTTAGCTGTTATCTGGAGCTGCTTGCACATAGAGATCAGTTTTTCAGCCTCCAACAGAAGCAAAGGTTTGTCATCATCATGTACCTGAAATGTGTTTCAGGAAGACAAAACCACTCTGTGTTAAAAACTCTGATATTAAGTTAATGGAGAAGACAGCACAACCAGCTTTTAAGCAGTATGACTAGTGTCATAAGCTGAATGGCTGTTTGAGAGGTCATACATCACCTGATCAGAAAAGGCATGAAGAGCTGAAGCAAGCTTTGTGCCCTCTGTAGCAAAAATCTGAAAGGGGGAGAAAAAATGTAACAAAATGAACCACAGTGAAAGATAAGGATCTTTTTCCTTGTTGTTTTAGTAAATCGTGTGCTATAAAGTAAAAAGCAGGAAATATTTGTGATAGTTGTTTACAGTTGTAATTAACAAGTCAGCCATTTGCAGTGACTTCTGAAGTAACAAGCTACACTACAAATTGCCATTCTCCCAGATAAGCGAAGTTTAAAGGCTTTACCTTTACGTATAAAAAAACCTGACCTCCAATTATTTTTTGCACTGTAGCAGCTCACAAGGGTTTTGTAGGTAGATGACACCTGCCATGGTTTTTTATTGTCCTGACAAAGATAACCAGTCTCCTGTTAAACACAGGCACATATCTTGGAAATACCACGCCACATTCCTTCATTTGGCTCCTTGTCTTGTGTTTGCATTATTCAAATGTTTACACCTTCTTTCTTTCCCATGAAAATACTGCTGCTTAGACCAGGATGGAGCATCCGTTAAGACTATCAGGGACTGAGCTAACTGACACAATAAATACTACTAATGCACTGAAGTCCACTATATTTGCCATAATGCCAGTTTGCTATTCCTACCCCTAGCTGGAATCTGTCAGTTTAATGAACGCTGTCTTAATCTACTACTGGAACAGTGAAAAGTTAGCATTCGGGAAGTACATACCAGAGTTAGGCTGCTTAAAATCTACAGTTGCCAGTCAATTCATGGTACACTGAACTTATGTGTAAGGAATCAGAGAGTTAAGTTCCAATTCGTTCTTCACTCAGCGTGCCTAACTCCTGTGTTGTTAAAAATGTATTACCTCTGCTTGATGAAATAAGTCTTGAGTAGTTTTCAGAAGTCCTTCTCCTCTGTGGGAAATAATGAAAGCAGAATATATGCCATGTATAGACTGCAGATTATTTTGCCTGCTACTTGCACAATTTATAGTATTTCTCTCTCTCTCTCATGCTCATTCACACCACTGAACTGTAAAATATCACTCTTTTAGAAGATACTATGCACAACAATAACTTAGTACAGGAACTGCATTTCAAAGTATTATATAAACACCTCCGTGGCTAGAGCACTATTGGGAAATTATCAATGGTTCAGCTCTCATCAGCTGAACAAGGACAGAAATGCATGTCTCTGGCATACTGAGTATTACTGGACTAGCAGGTAAGAAATAATCTCAACTCTTATAAAAAAACCCCCTGAGTTCTTCAAATAAGAAAGCTGACATTGCATGGACAAGTTTCAGAACACCTTTTAGTACAGCAAAGATCAGTAATTCTAATCTAGCTATATACCTGTGCTTTAATTCTCTTAATTTTAAAAGTATTTATGAACATGCTTCTTAAAATATTTTCCGTAGCCAAGAGATATTTAAATAGCTGTTCTGCAACAAAACAGATGTTTAGCACTTAAAAACCCCCTAATTTTATTATTAAACAGCTTAGAAATTTACAAGAATTTATAAAGCGTAAGGATAGATATTAAAGCTCCTTTCTGAATGTGTCTCAATTATTATACTCTGAAATGAAATTGTCTTATTTCTTATAAACACTGTTAATGCTCTTCTTCCCACCAAAACATGCTGCATACAGTGTAATTACCTGGTAAATAAATACATGGAGTAGGCCATACTTGACATGCCTTGTCCATGCTGCACAATCTCATTCTCCTGATCCTCCCATTTCTCTGTCTCAGAATCCACATCAGATGTGAGGAGATGCAATTCTAATCCAAGTTTTGCAATTTTCGCCTGTTCCTGTAAATGGTAACCGTAGTTATGGCATTTGAAAACACATTCTTCAGACAAGATAAAAAAAAAAGAAAAAGTTTTTTTACTAAAATGATAGCATCTTACCTCAGTATCTAGTTTGACTGGCTTTAATGCTTTCAGATTTGCATTATGCTTCTGTTTCAAACAAAAAATAATATTTTTAAATAAAAGGAAATAGAAATCATTTTACTAACAAATCATAAGAGGTGGCTCTAAACTCAGAGGCAGGCTTTGCAGGAGAGTTCCAGGAGTTCAAACTTCTCAGTAGAAGCTGAGAACCTGTTCTGATCTGGCTGTCCTCCCAAAATGACATGTGCAAACAGGGTCTATGCCTACAGACACCCTAAAGTTTCAAGGGAAAGACCTCTTCCACAGTTCACAGACTCCACTTCCTCATGCAGTACCATCTCTTCCCCTTACCCTCTAAATCCTCAGTAATACTTAGGACTAAATAAACAGTCTTAATCAAGTACTGTTGCACTGATTTTTCCATCAAAGATGATACTGATACAACAGGGACTTGGAAGTTGATTTAGCAAGCTGATCTAGGGTACAACCCATGTAAATGCTAGTGTGATGATGTAGTTCATTATTCTGTGTCCCTTTGTTGAAGTAGCTGGAAACAAATACTGACACTTTGATCTTTTTATGGGTTTCCTTCTTTTATTTAAGTCATGAGCTATCTGAAATACCAGTCTGGCTACAAGCCAGATATTGGCTCAGATTAACTAATAATTAGTGGTACTGATGTGACTGGACTATCTGGTTAGGCAGAGCTTGCCAACTGTGTAACACATATAGAGTAATACATGATTTGTTTCAAATCAATCTGCATGTAGAGAGTAGCAGTTCCTGGCTTTAACTTCACGTGCTGGTGCTGTCACTGTGCAAAGACAGCAAAAACTAACAAACATGGCAGCCACAGTCCACATTCAGAAACGGCACGGGAGCACAGAGGAATGGAAAGTACAAAGTTGGTGTCAGAACTTGGAGAGGTGTGAGCCACTGGAGGAGGCTGGATGATAAGAGTGCAGGACTGAGATCCTTGTCTGAGAATCTGAAAAGAGCTGCTATTCATTAGTGGAAGTACTTGGGCAAATTAAGCTCAGTAATGCCTGCCAGGGGAAAAAAAAAAAAAAAAAAAAGGCACTATTCATTGTGAACAGCATCAGAAATAAGCTCCAGGTGCAGTCTCCATCTCTCACTTCAAGAGTTTGAGCAAAAATAAAATACTACTATTGAAGTTCCTACTGCAATTTTCTGCTCAGTTTAGCTTTCATGCCACTTCTCTTTTCCCATCTCAAAATTTTTAAATATTCTGAATCTTATTAATGACTACCCAGATTAGAAACCATAATTTTGCCTGTGTATTAGAAATGCTGATCTCCTATTGAAAGATTTAGTAAAAGGTGTAAGAACTGATACTCCTAATTGCCATTTAAGTTTGACCTAAGTGTATTAGAAATGCAATTCAAGAAATGCTGGTTTTAAGGCAGAGTCTCAAAAGAAGAAAGGAACACAAAGCCAAACTAGATTTGTACATAAACACAAACTTTGGGCTACAAGGTATGGCAAATATTTAAGCTGCTGAGTGAAGGGTGTTCAAGAAACCCAGCACTCTAGCACAGGTAAGTTTTTCAATCCACCAATAACTAAAGAAACTCAGAACATTTTTCAGATTTGTAGTTTTCTCTGTTCTAGTGTTCACTTACACTGTTTGAATAGGACAATTGGTAAAAAACAGATAAGCAGTTATTTTGCTTTTAGAACATGATTTGACACTTAATACTATAGAGAAAAACACACCTGTGCATTAAGCACACACATGAATCATCACTACTGCTCTGTCCTCAACTACGGTGTAACTCTAGGATGCCACTCATTACCAGCAAACAGCAGTTACAATTAAACAGACGTAACCAAATATGTAATCTAATTAGATCGACAGGAACAGTGTGGCTTTTGTGCAGGGACAGCGTGGGCGTTAGCCAGGCACAGCAGACCTCTGTGATGGCAGTAGGGAGAGAAGAGGCAGTAGTACCAAGAGTCACAGCACTGGGAAGAGAGGCAGTTCCAAAGGTTAGTGCATATAGTTAGGCAAAGAAATTACTCTGTGAAGAAACTCTGTTGTCTTATGGACATAACCTGTATTTCCTGTCTACTTTCAAACTGTATGTTAATCATAATTCCCCCAAAACCATGCATATAGCAAAATCCAAAAGAAGGCAGCAACCTTTCAAACAACAACAAAGCAGAACTGTCTAAATCCTGGGAACAAAGTTCTTATTGAAAGTATTTTTAAAAGGCATATGAATCAATAAGTGGCAATCTGACTTCTTTAAATTTTGGCTGATGTCCAGAAGCTATGTAGCTTAGTCAAACCAGTGAGGGACAAAAACCCCATCAAAAGTCACTGAACCAATCTATTTTCCAGCCTCAATAATATTTAGTTCCATAACTGTGACATTCACCCATGCTCACCCAGTCTAACATTATATTCTATTTAAATCTGTAGATTGGATTTATAATGTATGACCTTTTCTCTTTTCATTAAGGGTCAGAAGTAGCATATTGTGTTTGAAGTCACAGAATTGCACAATGGGAGACATGGAGACAGGGTATCATTTCACACCCAAATTCGTCAACACTACAGGTTAAGGAAAGAAAGCAAGGAGAGAAGGAAACAAGCTAGAGCTTACTGTAACTTCTGAGACCATCCTTCCCCTTTTTCCTACCCATGAAAAGATTCAGTATGTAGCAAGTGAATCAAACAACTGATTATATGACACTGACAAGGTTTAGGAGGTTTCCTAATACACAGATGCTTTCAGAAACAATGTAGTATCAATTATAATCAGCTAAGGATATTAATTACCTCATAACTAAACCTGGACATTCAGTGTAGCTTTTTTTCTCTGCATTAAAAACATCTAAGATCAAAGAAGGAAACAAGAACCCATTATTTGAAGAGCCTACAACAGGCTCGAACATGTCCATTTGTTCCGAATAGGTCAACTCGGGCAACAGCATTAAAAAAATCAGATTACCGAGACTTATTTTCAGTATGTTGCACCATATTCTTACTGTTTTGATAGTAACAATGCATTTTTTTATTATATAGCATGACAGTTGAGTACGTGGTAAAAAATGTCATATTAATGAACAGGAATTACGGCTCATGTACAATCAAAGTGATTAAAGTGTATTAAGTAACTAGTTACCCTAGTTTTCAGTTTGTTATTCATTTAATAAATTGACAAAGTTTGGTATTTTACTGTCAGCCATCCAGTCAGGATGCATGTTACCAAGATATTGCTATGTCCTCATCAAGGTGTGAAAAGGGAAGAAGTCAATTAGTTAATAGCCGATATAAAGTAAATACAACAATCCCAAAAGCAACTTACCCCTGGTCTGGGCAGTGATAGGTAGACACGCTTCTCTCCTATGAAGAACACACATATTTACACCAAAATTTGTATGCAGATTTTAATCAATGGAATCACATGCCTTACTTCATCCATCCTTAAGTTGCAGTACTCTAAAAGCAAATTACTTACCTGTAATTCCTCCTCTTTGAATATTGCAGAGGACTCCCTCTCTGTCTCGTACTTCCAGAGAGAGAGACAAGCCAAGAACTCTATACTGTTTGGAATTTAGCTCTCATCAACTGGCAGTTAAGAAAGCTCCTCTGAACAGTTTCTCTCAATAGAATTTCTAGTCCCCTGCATGCAATCCACAAGCAAGTAAAGAAACTCTCTCCAATGACTGCGTAGCTATCGCTACATGCACTCATTTTGTTGCAAAGTACAGCACATACAACGGTAGTTCCATGTAAGGCTTTTCTTGGCATCGGTTGGATGGTCTAAAATTTGGAGTAGGCAATGCCACTAGTGAGAAACACCTAGGCAGGTTTTTCTAAGTAATGCCAATAAAACCCTCATGTTGTACCGTACTACACGTGTCCCACATGCACAGTATTTTATGAAGAAAAAGGTTCTATAGCATTTTACACACTTATTGAATTATTTCTTATAGTCCCAGGAGCCTCAGATATTCCAAGTCTAAGCAAAACAAATTGAAAAAAAAAGTATCCTTTTAGGTCTTACCTAAAAGTGGGTAAGAAGAGTTTATTGGCAAGAGGAAACAGTGCCTGGGTTAAGAGCCTAGGATTAGAGCTCCAGTTACCAGAAGACTTAATTATCTATGAAGACGTACATTTATTACAACAGATTCAGGAGAAGAAATAAAATTAAAATAAAATGAATAAAAAACTTAAGAACTAGTGAAAAATAGATTTTATATGAAGAAACAAAGGGCTACTATAATGGATATCGGTACCAGGTTTGCATACAGATGGTGCATCTCCACAGATAAAGGACAAGCAACAAACCACCCTACAACTGCTATTTCCTCCTCTTGTATCAGCTCCTAGAGAAATTTCATTCTGAGTCCTCAAAAGGCAGTTCTCTTGTGCATTCATCATTTTTTGAAAGTATGCTCTTTATCTCCTGACACCACAGAAAGATCATGAGCCCTATGTTTAGGCAACTGACTCCTAAAAAACAGATTTCAGTAAGTTGACAAGAGCCCCTCAACCCTCTTGATAAGTATGAAAAATGTAATTCTTCCTTTTTAAGATCACCTCTTCCTTCCTCTACCCAGTTTTGCAAAAGATGAAATGAGCTATCAGGGCACAAGCTGCCTAACTATTTTTTTTTCAGAAGGCAGAGTTATTCAGATATTAATTACCCAAACATGCATCCAAGCAAGATTTCTCACTAAAGACTGATACAAATGATGAGAAGTGATTTACTACATCCTATATATCAAAACATCAGCTAAAGGGCATGTAAGAAATCATGTAAGACATACCAAGAACAAAAGGGAACTTGTAAGTTTAAAATTCTGTAGTATAAAAGATCTCCTTGGTGCTACGTAAAAACCTGTTGTGCTATGTTAAAAAAAAAAGAAAAGTTCAAACACAGAAAGCTTTGACATAACAAATGGCATACAGATGTGTAAAGAGAGGACTTACTACTCGCACACACCAGCTGGGCATTCAGAATTATGGAAACCAAATGGAAAGAGGTGGTGAACAGAAATAAGAAAGAAAAAGTTTTTGCTCTTCAAGCAATTCCCATTATTTGGCTTTGCAAGGCTTGGTTGCTCACCACATTCAGAAAGAGGATCTCACTATTAATTTCTTGGAATGTTTAAAAAAACCAACCCAACCCCAAAAAACACACAGAGAAAAAAACCACCTCACTGCACCCACAGATACCAGACCTTTCAAAGGAGCAGATCAACTCAGGCCAGAGATAATCCTACTTCATCAGAAAATACTTAATTACATCAGTATAATCACAGAACTTATATCTGACTCCAGTAACAGAACACACATATATACTTCTTCAGGTATTTAATTTCCTTACTTTGTAAGTCAGACCTTTGCTTACTAGCAAAAGGCTTTTCAGCATATTATGAACTTCCTTTTATTTATTCGAGTTTGCCTTTGTTTTTCCTACTGTTTTTCTCTAATATGTTTTTCCTTTTTCTAAAATCTAAAATTAATTTTTATATTTTATCTTCTTTGTCTTCCAATTTTCCGCTTTCCAGTAGTTCCAATCATGTTTTTCCCTCCAAAATATCTCTATTTCAACTTCTAAATCCTGCTTTTGATCTCACTTCTTATCTGAGAGTAGGATGGCTGCATCCCTGCTTCACCCTTCTTTCTAGAACTCTAATATCTAAATTCTGAAGTTCTCATCTGTATCCCCTATTCATCAACTACGTCCCCCCCAAATCCTCATGATCATTTAACTCCCCTCAAATTAAGTAGGCAAAACAAAAGGGGAGGGCCGAAAAGGAAGTTATCACTCTCTCACTTCTGACCAAGTTACAAGGGAGCAATCTGGGGATTATTCACATTCTTCTCCAGCATGTTGAAACCAAAAAGTTAGGGGGGAAAAAAAAAGAGAGATTGGCTGACATCCAGCAGATCGGATCAATGAGAGGCACTTTCGTTAGGTGATTCATCTCAAAGTGCAAGAGCCTCCCACTTAAATCTCTAACCTAAACTAGCAATTCTGAGAACAAACTGATCCCTCGGCGGCTGATCCCCCCCCCCTCCCCGGGACCCCCACCCCTTCCAGCACCAACCCTGTGCAGAACAGCCCCCCCCCATCACCCTAAAACCTGTGTCCTGGGCTCAGCTGGGATGGAGTTAATTTGGCCAGGGAGCTGGGAGGGGGCACAGCCGGGACAACTGACCTCAACCAGCCAAGGAGTGAGAGATGGGGTGGCGAGCAGTTGCACTGTGCATCACTCCTTTCTGTACATTCTTTTATTAGTACTAGTTTTGTTGTAACTTCTCTCCTTGTGTTGTGCCAGCAAACCGTCCTTATCTCAACCCAGGAGGTTCCATTTCCCCCCCCCCCGCCCCCTTTCTCTTTTCTGATTCCCTTCCCCATCCTGCTGGAGGGGCCGCTTGGTGCTTTGTTACTGGCTGGGCTGAAACCACGACAGTCCTTTTGGGCACGCAACATGGGGCATGAAGGGTTGAGATAACGACAGATTTGGCCAGAGTGTGTTAAAACAGACTTGTTATACACATTTCTTATATTAGTTAAATAGTCGCTGGTCACGTTGGCTCATTTGTTCACATGGTTGCGTTGTGTAAGTTCTTACATGCTCTATGTATTCCCTGCGGTGATGTTTATCACCTCTGGGAGAGGGATCTGGATTATCATTTTGCTATACTGGGTAACGTCGATTTTTGAAATGATTACATCACTGGTCATGAGCTGGTATTGTATGCAACGCTGATATCATTCCTATACCTTGGGCGCCTTCTATCTGAATTTATTGGTAATGGCACCCAACCTATGGGGAAGTCAGGGGGGATACTTCCTCCAGTTTGCTCACCTCCCCTTCCTGCTCCAGGGTAATTACAACAGCTTTCGAGAATTCCGATTATCCTTGGGATGTGCAAGCCAGCATGCTGTTACTGCTGTGACTCCTGAATGTGTTTCAGGTCTTGTTTAGGACTACAAAAAAGTTTTTTTAAGAATACGACCCAGAGATCTGCCCCAAGGCTGGATATTCATGGGTGGCATGGCATGGGGGAGAATATGGGCAGGTATCTAGAGACCTTCTCACCTCCAGTGGCTTGGAACTTCACTCCCGAACAACTACAGGACCCTGATAAAGTGGTAGAATATTTGAAAGGAAAATGCTGTGGCTATCCCAGGGAGACACAACTTACCACACTGTGCTGGGCACTGGCCAGTATCTACCAAACACTGCTCAATATGATGCAGCACCCTCAAGGGGAAAGGATGGAAAACAGACTTACAGGCACCGTGGCTACTCAAACCCCAGCAACAGGCACTGCGGCTGAACCAGAGAACCTACCTGTGCCAGTATCAGTCGCCCCTATACTGAAGAAGAAATACACAAAGAAATCAGTTTGCTTAGTGAGGGATGAAGGTGAACCACGGTCATCAGGAGAACAGGAGGAAGAGGCAGAACCCGAAATAATCACCCGATCTCTATCCCCGAGTTGCACGATATGCAAAAAGATTTTGGCAGCCATCCAGGTGAGCACATTGTTACCTGGCCACTCCGATGCTGGGATAATGAGGCCAGTAGTTTGGAATTAGAGGGTAGGGCAGCCAAGTAGCTGGGTTCCCTGCCTACGGAAGGGGACAATGACAAGGCAATTGAGAGAAAGACACAAGTCCTCAGCCTCTGGAGGTGACTTCCGTCAGGTGTGAAGGAAAAAGACCCCATCAGGGAAGAACATCAAAACAACCTGCAGGTGGATCAGGTGGACCTAGACTGGCATCATAAGGGTGAGCTATTTATAGCTCGGTGGGCCCGTAACATCTCAGGTCATCAGGGAAGAGATGCAACAGATAGATGTGCTTGTGATAGAGAGGTGGACTTGACCATGGACACTATTGCACAGGTTATACATGAATGTGAAACGTGCTGCAATTAAGCAAGCCAAGAGGATCAAGCCCCTGTGGTACAGAGGGCGATGGCTGAAATATAAACATGGGGAAGCCCGGCAGATTGACTATATCACACTCCCACAAACCCCCCCAAGGCAAGCGCCATGTGCTTACAATGGTGCCAACAACCACCAGATGGCTGGAAACCTATCCCGTGCCCCATGCCACTGCCAGGAACACTATCCGGGGCCTTGAAGAACAAGTTTTATGGCAACATGGCACCCCAGAAAAGAACTGAGTCAGACAACAGGACTCCCTTCCAAAACAACCTCATGGACACCTGGGCCAGAGCACGGCATTGAGTGGGTATATCACATCCCCTACCATGCACTGGCCTCTGGAAAAATCGGACAATGCAAGGGACTGTTAAAGACTGCACTGAGAGCAATGGGGGATGACACTTTCGAACATTGGGATACACACTTAGCAAAAGCCACCTCATCAGTTAATACTAGACGATCTGCCAATCAGGCTGGCCCTGCCCAACCAAGACTTCCACATACTGTAGGAGGAGATAAAGTCCATGTACTGGGCACGAAGAGTATGTTAGGGAAGACAGTCTGGGTTAGTCCTGCCTTGGGCAAAGACAAACCCACCTGCGGGATTGCTTTTGCTCAAGGACCTGAGTGCACTTGGTGGGTGATGCAGAAGGATGGGGAAGTTCGATGTGTACCTCAAGGAGATTTGATTTTGGGAGAGAATAGCCAGTGAATTAGACTGGGTGATGTTATTTGCTAAATAACCCTGCCACTGTATGTCTTTACATCTATAGTGGCTATATGCCATATCAATGGTATTACCTTAAGAATTACCCAAATGACTGAAGGATGGACTTTGAAACTGAGCAAAGCGCAGCAGTGATGGAACTTGAACTGGCACCCAGCAATTTCCTCAAGATCAACATCTTCAACCCACAGACCACGGGCATGGGTTGTGCCAAACACACCAGGTGCAAGCTCCGGAGGCAGCAGGCAACAATCCAACACCATCTCTCCTACCCTGAAGGACTATTATGACAGACAGAGCCCCAAAGTCATGGATTAAATAAAATCGATGGACACAGTAGAGGGATGGACCATAGACTAAGGGAATGCTATGGGTGGGTGTACATATATATCTCTATCTATCTATATATATCTATATCTCAAAGACAGGGAAAGTGGCAGTGATCAATTGGAAAGTGTAGGATCTGGCCATGATGTAGATGGTATAGAATAAGGGGTGGATAATGTCCTGGGTTTGGTTGGGATAGAGTTAATTTTCACAGGAAGCTGGGAGGGGGCACAGCCAGGACAGCTGACCTCAACAAGCCAAGGGGCTATTCCATATCATGTGACATCACGCTCAGTATATAACTGGGGGGTGGTCTCTCACTCACTCTCTGTGGGGGAAGTGGTGGAGCATCAGGTTCTGGGTGGTGAGCAGTTGCACTGTGCATCACTTGTTTTGTATATTCTTTTATTAGTACTATTGTTGTCATTGTAACTTCTTGTGTTGTTGCAGTAAACTGTCCTTACCTCACCCATGAGGTTCCATTTTTATTTTTTTCTCCCCTTTCTCCTTTCTGATTCTCCTCCCCATCCCACTGGAGGGGGCGGGAAGGAGTGAACAAGCAGCCTCATGGTTCTTCGTTGATGGCTGGGCTTAAACCATGACAAAGTGTTTTAGGATTAAGCAAAAAAAGGCAAACACTACCTCGCTGTACAGTTTGGCACAGCACAGGAACATTTTCAAAATACATGGGAGGGTCACTGAGCTGTGGTGTGCTTGTCAACCTCCCCCACCCCTACATGCATGTGCACCCCCCTCCCCAAACCAAGCTCATTTCAATTTAGGCATGATCTGGTGCGATTACATTAAAATTGAGTAAAATATTGCTTCACTTCCAAGCTAAAGCTGGCTCTCTATCTATGTGAGTTTTGGCCTCAGTATGAGAAATACTTAATTTGCTGATATGAAAGAAACACTGGATATGGAGTTATGCAATTGCTCATAAAAATAAAGAAATGAGTATAAACAATGTGAATCTACTGTAATCAGAAAAATGCTTCTTTTATTTGATGTGTCCAGCACATTTAGTCACCATTCAATTTTTGCCTCTTGAGCTGTATTCTGAACTTGCTAACAAAGCCAAACATTTAAATTTGTAGTACAAAAATACAAGTTTTTAAACAGAGGAGAAAAAAAAATATATACCTTCTTACTGTAATTCTATCTTGTTACACGCAATCACAATTCTACTAGGAATAAAGCACTTGTTACATTTTAGTCTGTAAAATAAAGACACTTTTACCAACCTCAACATTAAGACAAGTATCGTGAGTTACAAGAAGAATAAAATCTTGTAAAATACTGTGAAACTTCATTGTGTTTGGAGGCAGAAGTTTTGTGAATGCCACTCTTCTAATCTCTTAGCAAACAAATATTTTAGTTTAATTTATTTATTGGGTCATCAGTCATGTTTTCTAGGAGAAAATAATGTTGAAAGTGGCAAGGTAACTTTAGGGTATTTTCTGGAAGCAAAAAGGTGTAGGTATTTGGGTGAAATTTTTTTCCTTTTTTTTTTTTTTTTTTTGACAAGAGTCACTCTGAAGTCCAACGAGAGAAAACAAGCAAACAAAAAAAAGATCAGCCCGCAATACAGAGGAAAACTTTGTAGAAGACAGGTGGATATAGGAGACCAGATTATTTCTAAGGAGATAACTGACAGTTAATACAAAACAATCCAGATTCAGAGAGAAGTCCTTTACTGGGCTGGGCCATAAGACAAGGAAAACAAAGACGTGATTTCTTAAGCATCATTTTGGCAATACAAGACCTAACACACCTGAGGCCATATAAAGAACAGAAGCTATGCTTACTATCTTGCCAATGGTGGTATCGGAACACTTTATGCTGAAAGAGAGACTGAGACATTAACAAGAACAGACTCATCTGGCTATGCCAAACAGGAGAAGACAGTCCTCACTGCACCCAGGCCCACACACGCTATAGCCTCCAACATGCTCAGCTACACCTACCCATTCTCTTCTCTCTCCTTCAAGCAATGACATTGGGTTGCCTTGTGAAATAATGCTTTAAAGAAACTGAAAAGTACCATTTGCAGAAAATGGCTGTTACCTGCTGTCAACAGTCACAAGAGGAAAAAGTTACTAACTACAGGAGAGGCTGGGAATCTGCGGCAACACTTCAAGAACTATTTGTTTGGAGAGCCAAGTATATGCTTTGCTGTGGCTGCATGATTCTCATCCTATTATTTTTAAATACAGTAATACATATATATGTATACACACACATGCACACATATATAAAAATTCAACCCTGCTAGACCATTGTATGAATATGAAAAAATCAGATACTGCATGATCAGCCCCACAAATTCCAAATATTTTGTAACACATTAATGTTAGAGTAATACCATAGTTTAAGTTGCACTATATACAATTTAATGCTATGTTTAAAGAAAGTCAGTACGTCCTTGGCTCCCTAAACAAACAAAAAAAACCACTGAAAGTTAAAAGGCCCATAAAGAGGATCTCTGATAGCTACACATCTTTATATGGCATTCCAGACCAAGGTGGAAGAACAAGTAGGATAACAATAATTTATTTCTCAAACACCTCAAATTCCCAATAACCTGCGCTACACACAATTATTGTAAACCCACTCAGAAATTCAATATATGCTTTCCCTTTACAAGTCTTCAGGCTCACTCATACATTCACCTAGCAACCAGCAGCAACAATATAAGATATCACTGCTCTGTAGTTGGTTGTTTACTGTCCTCACAACAAAGCTGGCAGAAAAGAACTGTTCACACAAAAACCTGATCGAGTATAGGAAGTTAAACTGACAAAATAAACTCTAAAAATGAAAAAAGGTCTCACGTTAATAGCAAGATGAAATATTGTATCATTGATAAAGTGTCATCTAACCTGAATAAGGATTTACTTTTTCTGTATCTTAGATACAAAAAAAATGAAGTCCCTGTATTTAACTAAATCTAAACTTTTAAACCTGAGTGATTTTCTTAAAAATACAAGACATTCTTTATTATTATATATTACATTCTATCTGTATGCAATTATACCTGAAAGACTGAAACAAACACGTAGCCGCAAGAAGTATGACAGGCTACACTAAAGACATAGTTTGAAAAAAAATTGTCAGACAAAAATGAAAAACAAAATGGCTTCCATTTTAAAGGTAAATTACCCTATGCTAAAAGTAAACACAGAATTTTTTTCTTAAGATTCCAAGGTTTTCTTCTACATGTTGTACAAATACCAATAAACTTACCAACCAGAGAAAATATCCCAAGATTGTGCAGAGTCGTCAGAGATTCCATCCAGGAGAAAGGACAGCAGTTTAAAAATCAAATAACTACATTCACTACATTATGAAGTGAATACAAGGCAAGCTGACAGTATAGAATATATATATATGTATATATATTTTCCAGAAATACAGGAAATGAATTAAACATGTCACACAATTCAAGTTATATGTTGATTGTCATGAACTGATAGGTCCTAGACAAACCAAAAGGTGGGATGAAAGCCCTGCACCCCTAATATTTGGACACTGCTGCCAAAGAGCTGTGTCGAATACTTCTGTGTCCTTTGAACAGTTCCATTTGATTTTGCTGGAACTAATCACAGCGCAGAAAGTTAAAACACACCTAATTTTACACATCAGGCCTTTACATTTTTAGCTGTTTTTCTTTGAAAAGAATCCAATAAGCACTCTTAATTTGACACCTATACAAAAAACAAAGTATTTGTGTATTGCCACCTAGATTCCACATTGCCATATGGGATGTGGGACTATTAACTGCGTTCTTCTCTTAAGAAAACAGTATTTCCTAAATCACACTTAAAATTCTTAGACTACGTGTTTTGAAAACTGCATTTTTTTATTTCTACATAGCACTCTTACCTCTTCTTCCTTCAAACACATCATTGATTTCTCTTAACAACATAGACATGTCACTCAGTTGAGACTCCCAGGCCTCACAGAACACCTCAAGATTTTCTTTTGCAATCTTGCTAGATGGATGTAATGCCAGTGTTTCTGCAGCAGAAATTATCTAGACAGAGAACAAAGTATTTGCTACTGAAAGTCCTAGCACATAGTGTTGCACAGAAATTTACAAATGCCTTCACAACCAAAACACAAAATTAAACTGCTACTATTATGTCTTTTTAGTGTATTCATCTGACATTTGCAGGCTTGATGATCTTCCTTGTGCACTCTTTTAGCTACCA
This sequence comes from Buteo buteo, assembly GCF_964188355.1. Taxonomy (NCBI): domain Eukaryota; kingdom Metazoa; phylum Chordata; class Aves; order Accipitriformes; family Accipitridae; genus Buteo; species Buteo buteo. The sequence continues at coordinate 9,251,478 of NC_134173.1, read as the reverse complement.
CCCAACATTAAAGTGTAACTCTTTCTTAGACTGCTTTGAACAGTTCAACATTAGGTCTCCAAAAAATTCATACCAGTAATTTTTATTGATTTATGCCCAGTAGAAGTGGCCAGATAAAAGCTAAACATACCTGTGGGCCAGTGACCTGAAACGTATCTTCTGCATGTATGCAAGTAATCTCGAGGGGCTCAGTTCCAGAAACATGCCTCAATAAGCGACACATCTAAATATTTTTTATAAATTTAAAGAGAAGATAATGGTAAAAAATATTCTTTAATTAATAGTGAAAAACAGTGCGCGCACACACACACACAAAGTTATTTATAGTCCTTTCAGAAACTTATTGGGGACCACACAACTGGGTGTTTCTCAGGAAGCATTTACAATAAAAAACAGGGCTAAATCCTGACTTGGAATGTGTAGAAAATCACCAAGAGAAAGAAAAAGTCTTAATAAATAAATAAAAATAAAACAACAACAATTTCACATACTTATGACTGAACAAACCTGAAAGTAATCAGACACCTACAGAACTTGGAAAAATTGTACCATAAATTACTTCACCAAAACAGGCTTACTTGGCAATTAACAACCATGTGGAAAATTTAGGCTTTCATCATCCAGGGGACTGAATTATCTTTGAGCAAATCAGCATCAAATTCATTTAGGGAAGAAATACCGCTTCCTTTTGCATTAAGCAAAATGTAGTAATTTTTTTTTTTAAATTAATATTAAGAGTGCACTTTGGGTTGAGAAGAGTTTTCAGATCAAAAGGAGAATTTAAAAGACAGAGACAGCACTGATGAAACTAACTGCACTGTCCATCATCAGAAATGCTATAAGGCCTCACATACAAACACTATTTAACCTCATGGTTATGCTGGGGGAAAAAGAAAAAAAAAAAAACAGTGTCTCACTGGAACACTAATTAGTCACAGAAAAAGGGAACATCAAAGCTGGAGTTAAAAATCCACAGCATTGATTTGCCATTCCCAGAAGCTTAAGGGTGTTGCTTCTGCATATTCATACTTCTGGGATGAATCCTCAAGCCCCATATGATATTAGAATTTTTAATTAATGAGTATTAGATGCCATGCAAGTATAGTTGCTAGCATCACCATATTCCAGATCAAAATGATATATCTTTGTATGTCTCCTACTGGTACAGTTACTTCTGCTCGTCTGTCAGACGAAAGAGCAACAAGGTATACGTGGCAGGCATCCTCTCCACAGGCACTCCTAAGAGCCCTGATCTCTCTGTAGACTTGGAAGTTCTATTTGTTCACATGTGTGAATACTACAATACGAAACCATGAATGTATTAGTACATGAAACATACATGCTGCTTTTCACAAAGGAGAAAAGCTTTTCTGTGGCCCTCTTGACTGACAAAAACTACACAAGATCTTCAAAACAGTCCAGTTCACTGCATTAAAAAAACCTTAACCTTACATTCCCAGCATTCTTAAAACGTGTCTTTGGAGTCAGCTGTTGCTGGAAGCCTACTGCTTGAAAGAAAAAGGCTATCATCTCTACTTGTATCTAGAAACCTATTTTTTTCAGATTTAGTCTAGATACAGGAGGAGAATTGAGTACAACTGTACATCCCTTCTATAACAACTGTATGCAACAGTGACACCTCTGGTTCAGACCCTACCAAGAACAATACAAAATTCAACAGTATACTAGGAAAATAAAATAAAAGTTACAAAAACACAGACCAAAGCCTTCCTAAAGAATAGATTAAGACAAATCTGGCCACTCATTTTCTAAGTGCCTTATAAAAATTAAAGCAGTCTTGAACTCACCTCAACAAGTTGTTCTTTCTGCTCTGATAGCTTGCAAGTATATTCTGCTACAGCTTCAAGATTTCCTTCTACTCCTGTGATTTTTAATGCTTTGAGAACCATATGATCCATATGGTATTTTAGCAGATCTGCTGCCAAAGATGTTGCTGCACTGTGGACCTTGAGTAGCATTAAAAGAAGAGAGAGAGATAAACCTTGGAAGGAAAAAAAAAATCATCCAGTACCAAGTCGAATAAACTTAAGAGATTGATTTTTCCAAGAAGCAAAAAATTTACTGCCATGAAAGCTCATATACAGCCTGCATATTATCTGGGGCTTTAATTCTTCAATTACTATTCAAAGTACAAGATAAAATCCACTGCACTCCAAAAAAGCCCCCCCAAAAACAAACAAACCAACCCACCCAAAAAACAAAACCCCGCAACCAAATATGGAGAGAAACAAAAGAGCAGCTGGGTAAAATGATGACATGAAGTTATCACACTGCTGCTTTCTGATAATGTTACAGCTGGGAAAAAAAACAGGTGCATGAATTCATGAGGCACCAAGTTCAGCATAAGCATGGCACAATGGCCACTTCTCATGAAGAACACACATTAAACTGTGTGAATCAGACCAAAGCCACACAGCACCTGAGTTAATAATATATTAAAAATTAAGTTCCTATGAATACATTTAATTCTCAGTGATGCAAAGAAAAGCTTGAATACAATCAGCTTGTGACACAGCCTTAGAAAAGCACAAAGCATCTTTTCTGCAAGGAGACTGAAGCCAGAGATGGGTCTTGAGGAAGCCTCAAACACTCTGCCTGTACTCCCAACAAGCAAGGAGCTCCCCCTTGAAACACATCCCTAAATCCAGATACACTTTCAGACCTAGGGATCTGCTGAAATTGTGCTGTGAAGGACTCTGCCTGACAACAGCTGCTGCTAGTTCCCAGTGAGTAGTCATAGTAGGTTTACCTATGCCCTGTAATCAGCCCCATTTTAAAAACATCGGGAAAAACAAAATAGCAACCTCTTCAGAAACAGCAGAGCATTCTTATGCTCATAGGACTATTGTAAGTCTTGTAATATTACACTCACTTTGCTGGACTGCACTGAATATACAACAAACTTGGCTGTTCAAGAAGAAAGTTATTTTTCAAGTTCTTATGAATGCAACGAGCTTGAAATTGTGACATTGGTGGGCCTTGACTCTGTAGAGATGAGAATGTTTACTAGAACGGTATGTTGGGGTTTTTTATTCCACTGGACTCTACCTATTTTTACCCTCTTCCCCTGGCAGTAGTTCCTGTGCAGTCCAGAATTAAGGAGCTTGGGTTTGGGTTTTTTTTTTGTTTTTTAATTTCATGCAAGAAACCTGAATTGTTGCCTCAAAACCTGCTGCGACTGTTTTTTTGAAAAAAGAACAAAAAACTTTGACAACCTGTTATAAACTATTTATATAGTGTTGCTCGCATGCCATTAAAAATTAGCACAAACCACTAATCTCAGAAATGAAGTCAGCTCTGAAGAAAGGACATCTGCAAGGCTTGCAATGTTAGAGTAGGAACTGGCAATTCTCATTTATATATAGGCTACAGAGAGATTACCTTTTCATTAGAGATTCTTTTCATCCTGATCCAAAAAAGAAATTTACTTCTACTTAATGCTGCTTCTGATCGTTAGCAGGAAAATCATCTCAAGGAAGGAACATACCTTTTGTTTCTTCCATAAAGTGACAGAGATGGGAAATAACTACTTTTAACAAAGCTGTCTTGTGTTCTCAGCCACCCAGGCTCTCAAAACCATTTTAATTAGTCACAATACTTAAATTTCACCAGCAGAGATCCTGGTTGCTGACTGATAAACTGCAGCACCGAGAGTCAGACTGACAGGACAGTCCTCCTCAGCCACTTACAGAAGCATGGCTACTCTGGGATCAACCCAGTCACTACACAGAGAACAACAAAAATGACATAGTACTCTAGATTTACTTCTACAAGTAGCATGAATCCTGTGCATTTTAAAAAAGCTCTTACTAAGCAAGCTTTCATACTCTACAGGTCACCAAATCAAGTCATATAGAACTTAGGATTTGTTAGTTTAGAAATCTACACCCACTCACATTTGCTCCGCAATTTCTAAAACAGCGTGCTATGTTTTCACCTGCACTGCTTTTCATATGGAGCTGCATCACAGGGTATAGGTAACCCACTATTTTGTATTTTATGCCACCTCTGTTAGCTGGTTTACAGAAGGTAATTTTCTATTATTGTCACCTGACAATTTTTTAACTTAAGTGTGGTAAATGTGTAGTCTTTGTTGCATGACATTTTCATAAATAGAAACCTGTGGGTAGGACAACATGGTAAGATTTACATTTATGGAGCTGCAAGAAAATACAAGATATTAATGTCTTCTGCCATATACTATATTCCAGCCACCTTTGGCTTTATGATCCATACAATTACTTAGTCGCATACTATTTTGACTGGGAACCCTTCCTCCTCATTCAGCACACAGGAACAATGTTACTCGAAAAGGATGATCTTATAGTTAAAGCAGCTGAATGTCACTCCAGAAAAGCTCTGCTACTGACTTCCTACATAATGGTGACCAAAGAAAAAACTATTACGAAAAGTGCACAAATTATGTATCCTCCATTTCCTGGGAGCCCAACACACTACCTGACAGCAGAAGCGCAAAGCACTTAACTGCAACTGAAATGGATTCAAAGCACTGTTCAAATCTTCAGAACAGCTGCAGGAATTATAATCTAGAAGCCAAAATTTCTCATTTTGCCTCTATTAAAAAATATGCAGCGTGATTTTTTGAGCAGTCAAGGTTTTCCAGTCACAGTAGCTGAGAACTCAGTCTAAGCAAGTCCACTATACTTCTCTAACATCTTTACACTGCTCTGTAGCCTAGTATTGAAACCCTCACTGTCCTTGGTCTTCATTTCTTCATCTGTTTCAAGGAACAATAATATGAAGCAGTTGAAAAGATACCCGAATGCTTTGCAAATATTTTGGAAGCTGCCAGAAACCAGTAATTCTGTATTTGGCTCAAATCTGTGCAACAGACAAGGCAGCAATGCTACCCGTTAAGGGAGACGTAGGGGTGGCAGGGGAGGACCCTGATCAGCAAGTGCATCCCAGGTACCAAATGAGGCAGCTATCTCACATGTGTAAGCTGACACCCAGCATGCTTGCATTTAGGGAAAAAATGATTTACAACAGGCACATACGCAGCTGCCAACTGTCTAAAAAAATACCTGAGTACAAGGCACTGTCATAACACATTTCTGCTATAGAAATCAATAGAACAGGTTAAGTACAAACAAACAACAAATGTAATTACTCATTTAAGCACACACTACAAGAAAAAGTATTTAAAAGTGATGCATGCATCTCCAAAGAAAGTTTAGCCTTTACATCTGAAGTAATGATTATATACACAGTACTTATTTCCAAACACTTCTCTTGTTTTATTGTTGTCAGAGTTAGCAAAGAGCGTACGTATCCAACAGATTTCTCATCAGTTCTAAGTAAGGACACAGAATACAACTGCATGCTAGATCCCTGATATAATTCTGATTTAGCTACTCTTGTCTATAAACAGATACTAGCCTTTTGGGGTACAGGGTCCTATTTTACGACTTCACATACAAGTAAGAAATTCAAGCTTTTATTCAGTTTATGCTTGCTTAAACTAGACTTACCTCTCTTTTAAGTTCATTCATGCACTGGCATGTTTTTAAAATGGCTACTTCCAAGTCTTCCATGAGATCCTTTGTCTTCTGGTTTTGCTACAAGCCAAAGAAAGCAATCAACAAAACATTACACAAAAAACCCAGCAAAACCCAGGTTCACATCATGTGTCATTACTTCAAGTTGCTGTAGATGACAGCTTTTTCTTTCTAGATGTAATGTTTTCATTTACACATCTTGTTTATACTCTACTTGAAAATTCTTTTATAGAAACTTTTATCACCAAATCAAATCTAAAAATAATAGTGATGCAAGCTAATTGACTGTTTCTGTTCAAGAGGAATTTATTTCTAAACCTCACTGAACTTTTTTTCAGGAAAAGGGTTTTCTTAAGCCTTACAACTTCCAAAAATCTTCTGTCTAAACATCCTGAAGTAGAGCAACAGTTTAAGGCATTTTTAAATTTTTTTTTAAACGCCCTTTTAAAATGAAGTGGTACCTAAAGTGTTATACCAAATGTTCTACACTGAATTACAAAAAAGTTACTTAAAGCATTCTTGTAAGTCTTTAGATCATTGTTCAATTTAAACAAGTACAGTAGCTAACAACATTTTGTTGAGGTAGCTTCAAGACAGAGTTCCCACTTCTGCAAATAGCACCTATGTATGGAACAACCCAAATGTCAAGAGACATACACTGCGAGAAGAGTTAAGTAGCAGTAATTTTGCATTGTCCTCCAAAACCTACTGGAAACAGTTATCCCTAGGTGGGACTGTTAACATGGCCATAGCTGAGAAAAAATTAGCCCCTCAGAGTCTAAATTAACATAAACATACACACCCAAAATGTGTGTAGGTATAGACACACATACCCTCCATTTTATTTAAAGGAAAAAAAAAAACCACCCAAGCCAATATGATAATTTTCTCAGGTATTCTTATCCATTCTAAGTCTCAAAGCTACCTGTCCCTCAAATCTAATGCTTTCCTTTATGTAATGTTTGTAGAAGTGTAACATCACAAAATCACTTTTAACACAAGGAGCATAATGTTTTACACTCACTAGCATATCCTTTTTATTTCTTTTACTTATTGAATGTGCACATTTTTGCTCCTTCTATGTGCAACTTTTTTTTTTTTTTTTTTTTTTTAAAAAAACGTGAGTGAAGGAATTGCCTAGCCAAAATAAGATTACAGGAAAACCTAAAATGAGACAGTAGCTTGCGATCTTATGAGCTCGAACATACACAGGAAGGATTTCAGAAACATTTAAGATTCAATCAATAGCCTTAGATTATCTGTTGTGCTCCAGGTAGTTTTCATTAACATACAATAAGACAAAACAGAACAGATCAGTGATGTCAGTCTAATTTAGACTTGACCTAGGTTACAAGACACTTCTGTTTTAAAATACACTCTTCACTGAAGACTCAGTTACTCCGCTTGCTAAAAGGAAGTATGGCAAGTGCAAAGGGAGATAATTGGGTGCTCTAAGAGCTCTACACATCCCTCAATTCATGTATCCCCAAGGCATGATAATTTTTTTTTCAATCAACAATCCCGCTTGAATTACATTAAGTCCCTCAGAAAATATCCACCCTCCAATGAAGCTGCTTAGCTGAAACTAAAAAGCCACCTCCGTGAGCTGATACTATTTTATCTGCTTACTGCATCTTCAGTCACAGCTAGGCTGGGTTATTTATTAATGAAAATACTTAATGCATAAGCACACATGTGCACGCCCAAGTATTTTCACGGATCATATATATGCATAGTTCTGTACTAGGCTCTCATTTCTATCACTTGAAATGTAGCATATAAATTATTTAGAGGTGATCATTTTCCACCAGTAAGAGAGCTTAGAAATACCCAAGTGTACTGGTTTTGGCTAGGACAGAATTAATTTTCTTCATACTATCTGCTATGGTGCTATTTTGGAGTTGTGATAAAAACAGTGTTGGTAACACAGGTATGTGTTAGCTATTGCTGAGCAGTGCTTACACAGCCTTGCTTTCCAGGGCTAACCACCAACACCAAGCTAAACACAGTTTTAGTTTCTTATAGTTAGGGGATTCTATGCAATTAACATCCTATATGTGTCTTCTTTGTAATAACAAGTTTGTATTATCAGTAAGATTTATATGCTCTTTAGACAGCATTACTGCGTTAAGAACACCTGACTGCAGCATCTGATTCAAAGAGGAGAAAAGGAACAAAAATGCTCTCTCATTAAGTAATACACTCAGTTAAGTATCCTATACTAGTACACATCTGCCATATCTCAGAGGGTCGATAAGATTTCATGCTCTACGTTTCCCCAGGAACAAGAATGAAAAAACTAAGTCAGGATCAGAAACAGAAACTGCATTTTCCGTCTCTGCTTTTCCTCCTCCTTCTGCATATATCTTCTATGATCTTCAAGGAAGAAGACAAATGACGAGGGAGGCTTAATGTGCTTATTCTCTAAAAAGGAAAACTACCATCATTTAAATCTTGTAAAAAGGAAAAAATTGCCTGTAAGTCTTAGTGTGTCTTTACTCTCTCCTCTCTCCATAAGATCAAAAAAACAGTCCATTTATTAGAACTGCGATAGTTTCAACCTTATCAATAGTTTTAAGTGTTTTCAATATTCTGTTGAAAACAAGAAACAGACACTGTGGTCACTGCCATGGGACAACTGAAGTCTCTGAACTACTCAACCAAAAGACCTAACTGTTTAAGGCTGTGCAATGATACTTCCATTTGCCTTCTTGTTTCCGCTTACAGCTTCATTAAAATTAGTCTACTGCCACTAGTGGCCTAATTTAACCATCAAAGAATCAATGAAACGATACCACTGGGGCAGGGGGAAGACAGAATGTATTGAAGCTGCAGAAGCACAAAACAAACTCTGGCTTCCTTGATCAGCTCTCACTATGAGGAATAGACACAGTTCTTTCCTCCTAGACCAGAAGAAACACTGCATTAAAAATTTCTTGCCAAAGTAGAGGTGAAAAGATTTACTTTGCTAAAAAGCTCTTACAGCTTGCATCCACACTGAAACCAGCTGCTCTAGCTCCATTTTAGCCTGTTTAGACAGCTCCAAAATGTGTTCTCTGTGCTCATGACTGGTATAGGCAGAGTCTGTGAAGTCCTCCGTATGTTCCAGGATAACTTCCAGCATTGTCGAAAGGTTCTCTTTTGAGAGAAAATAAAGATTCTCACGAAGACCCTCCACCTTATTCTGAAAAAGAAGCATATCAGTTCCTTGAGAATTTATGTGGTTATACAGTTGTGACACAAATGCAGAAAGCAGCTGCATCATTTTGCATTTTATATTTCTTCTCAGTGCTTTTTTTTTATTATTCACTTATTTTCAGAGTAATCCAACAATTTGCTTGTACCCAGACCTCTGGTTTAGGGTTTGGGATTTTTTTTTTTTTTAATGTAGTACCATCAGCAAATTACTGGCCACTTATCAGAAGTAACAGCAAATACATTACTGTTCTACTGCCTACTGCTGTCAATAAAAAGTTCAGTGCAGCAAATTTCAGAAATTAATTGTGTATTCAGATTTGGTTTGATCTTTCCACATCCATATCATCTATTTGGAGTATTTTTCTAAAAGTTTGCATGTAGCAAATTGAATACTTTGAGGCACTTCCAAAAATTTCAACCAAATTCTAAAGAGGCAGGGGGAGTAAATAAAAATAATAAGAAAATCAAAGTGATAGGCTCCAAAGAAAGAAGGCATGGTTGTTCATTAACTCTTCTTAACTGACTATGAAATTTTGAAAAGCCTTTATCAGGAAAAATCAACTGAGCTACAAGATATGATTTCAATTCATAACATTTCCTTTGAATGACAGCTTGCTCTTTTAAATGTATGGATGAGTATTTTTGTGTACAGTTTTAAAAATATTACCAATTACAAAGCAAGAATTCTTCAACAACTATTTTAGTGAAGTTCTCATCAGTATCTTGATACTTAAGTTTATTCAAGGTATCACCTCAACAAAACATTAGAGTTCTTAATTCATTCTGATTCAGGAAGAGATGGCAAGTAGCAGAAGGTGTATTTTGGCAACGACAATGAAATTATAATCACCTCTTGTCAGATTCTCTAACATTTTGGGACAGTTCTTTAAGTTAACACTGCTGAAAAGATGCAGATGCACCATTTGGAATTTAATATTCTTTTTTTTCTTCAAAATTCTAGTTTTGAGGCAATTCATCAGGCTGTAGAAAACAATGCTATTTCTACTCTTACCTTGAATTCTTTGATGCCAGAATATATGCTGATGGGGACCATTTCATTTTCTCCGTTTGGTCTAGAGTCAGTTACAATTTCTATTACCTGTTCCAAAGCTAATCTCATCCGATGAAAAACTCCGTCTTTGTTTATACGAGCAGATTCACAGTCTGGATGCCTCAGACAAGTCTTTTTAAAGAAAGCAAAGTAAGTATTATGAAAGGGTACACATGCAGTAGAGCAAAATGAATGCTTCCTGCTCAGGCAAGTCTAAACAATGTGTTAGAATATGATAAATTCTTTCTGATAAACTGCTATTGTGTTAAGTAGAATTCGTAACGTTACTCAGAATATAAAGATTTTCCTGTACTCATTCTTTACTCTTACACCCTTCTTTAGCATGAAGTTTAAAGTGGGTCTGAGAAAGAAGAGTCAGCTATTCTGCCAGATGTCATACTCTATGATTTATCCAAGTTGTGCAAGAGCTCTCATACTTACTCACCTTTGAAGCAGTTAGGAGCATCATGGTGCACTTCTCAAGAACAGCCCTAGATGCTGCCATTCTAGCCTTTTTCTTCTCATCCTTCAAATCCTAAACACCAAAAGAAAAACTGACCTGAATATTACACAGTATCTAAAATGTTAACTGCTTGTGAAACTGGAAAAAGGAAACACTCTTGCAGATGGATGAGCTGTGAGAAAGCCTCTTTCTGTCTGACAACTGCTATTTTCAGCCAAACTCATGATCTAGAACTTGCTTTTCAGACAGATTTTAATTTATGCATTTATTCTCAGCTCTATTCAATTCAGATTTCAAAGAAGGAAGATCTCATAGATACAGAGCATGTTATGTAAACTGTCACTAATTTTGCTATCTTTATCATATAACATTATTCATAAAACAGAAAAATGAGGGGAAAAGAATAGCTGACAAAAATATTTTCTGAAATGGGGGGAGGGTAAGGCAGGGACAGAAAACACTAGCTTTTCATTGTACTGCAGTGAAGGAAATGTAAAATAAATCTCTTGTCTAGTTAAGTGTTATATTTACTACATACCAGTAATAAAGTTTTAACAGGCTAAAAAAGCAATTCCTCTGAAGAAAGGCACTGAGTACGGAAACTTTTCAAGAACTCTCCAAGGAGAGGGATATACCTGCAAAACTGAATTATATCCCCAGAAAAGTCCTTCAAAAGGGAAGAATTTAGAGTCCAAATTGGGATGGGGGGAAGAGGGGGGAAAGATGGCAAGACATGAATCCCTCAACATGTAACACAGTCTAACAAGAGGAAGAATTTACACAGCTACAACCAAGATCATCTCAATGCTCGCAAAGATAGCTGAGTGCTATTTCAGTGTTAAACAGGCAACTGAATGGGAGCAGCTGAAAAGCGAACAGTTTACAGGATGGAATTAATCCTAATTTACCCTAGATTACAAAAAAAAAACCAACCAACAAACCCCAGATAAATCACAGCAGCAGTCTGTTTTGACATTTTTATTAAAAAAAAAAAATCTTGTCTAGCAACTACAGAAAATCTTTAGTATCAAAATCGCATTTTAAAAAAAAAAAAAACAACAAAAAAAACCCCTCAAACCAGCTCATTTCTGAAATTCTGACATTACATTCTGATAATTTTGACCACACTCAAGAGTTTCCAGCATACTTATTATAACTAAGGAAAAATACCTCGAGGTATGTTCCCTCCCAATAAAATTAACAATGTCACATAGCAGCCTACACACTGTAAAGTGAGCATATCAAGAAAGTCTTGACAATTTAGAAAGCAGTAATGAAACACTCCTTCCAAAAGAGTGACGTAGGCAAGGAGGGGAGAGCCAAAGACCAGTTAACACTGAAACCCAAAAATAGTTGGAAAAAATATCACTTACTAGTAATGCACCTTTCTCCTTCCAAGGAACAACTGCTATGAATATTTCAGGGAAAAATAAAGAGAGTTCATTTCCAAGCAAGTATTTCCTTTAACTATATGTAGCTTTTCCAGAACTGATTCTTTGATACTGAGCATGTACTTAGTAGACTCAGAACACGTCAACAGTAAAAGGAGATGCATGAGGTTGGCCAATTGTTTATACAAATTCAATTCTGAATTTTGCTGGCTATTAGGGACTCTGTATATCTGTACGAGACCCTGGTTCAGTTCTGAATGGAGGATTTGATTGCCAAGGGGAAGCAACTAGAGCTCACAGCAGAAGCTTAAGCCTCAGCAAACCTTTTATTTACATGGAAATAGCAGCAAAAAGCTTCCTGCATGAATGAAAGACTTTGAAATAGTAGCTACATGTGAGAAGCAAAAATCTATTACCTCAACATAAGAAGGTTTTGATCTAAACCTAGAAAAATATTCCATAATAATAATGATAATTAAAAAACCCACCAAGCAAATGCTTTATTAGGATCTAAAGATTTCATGTTTGGAGTTTTCTAAAATAATTACTCAGCTTTCAAATCCCTTCACTATGTGCAAACATCAAATGTTTCTGTCAAGTAACAACAGAAATTCTCTACCAGAGTAACAAGCCAGAAAAGTTAGAGCCAAAAGACAGTGATTGAAACCAAAGGACATCTCAAATAACATGCACCCAGGCTTCTGGAAGATATGCAGATCAAACAACAAACACAGTGATATTTCTCAGGCTGAGCTTTAAAATCAAAAGATGTCCTTTGGGTGGAGCAAGGAGAACAAGTTAGGTATCAGAGACAGGACACCAGCAATTGTTTTGTTTTGATATAGTTAATCATCCCAGAAGAACCCAAATCTTCCAGTGAATCAGATGAAAATGATACCTTACAACATCTCTCACAGTTTTTTATTAATACTTACATTTTGCCGATCTCCAGTTAAATGGGCAAACTCTACCATTTCATTTCCAAACTGGCTGAATATTTGTACAAACTCCTGGAAACTACTGACTTTTTCTAGTTGTTCCATTGTTGCAAGAACCTACAAGATAAGGGAAAATACTGTAGTTTATCCAGATGCTAAACAGAAAACATTATTACTAAACTAGGAATATTATTATTTGCAGACACTTCTAAATCATGTTGTTTAAAATGTATATATTTTGTTACTATTTGAGCATTCATAACTCAACAGCTGGATATCAAGTCTAAATTAATAATCATGCTTCATTCAAAATGAGTCATTTGTTATCAACCCTCAAAAAACATTTTCCTCGCTCTTCCTAGTATCAAGAGTAACAGTATTACAGGATTCAGTTTCCAGATTTAGGAAAAATGTTACCATCATATTAAATTTAAAAACGTAAGTACTTGAAATTAATATACAAATTATATCCTTATGTTGCAACTCTCAATTTCAAAGTTCAATTTCAGATGCATAACTTTCAAAGTCTAAAACCACAGTTGCACAGTCAAGACAGGTGTTCTAAAGGCTGCGTGCATTAAAAAAAAAAAGAAAGAAAAAAACAGCATTCCACAAAACAAAAAAGTTAGAATTGAATTAATACGTAGTTTTATACTTTCCATAATAACTTACTCTAACTCTGAAGATTTTTATTAGCTCTATATAAAACAAAGAACTAAATGAACCCAAGCTGTATCAAGCTTTTACTTTTACTCAAGATACATAAAAGCATGCGAAATTAGCATTTTTTAAAACATTCAGCAAAATTTATCATATAGCTTATAAATTACTGAAGCTATCCTGCTGAAGTCACTACAATATTGTTTATTACAGAGATTAACATTAGGTTTTTTCAGGTTAGATGTATAGTTGCTAATCCCAAAGTGATCTTTCAAATCCATTAAATGACTTCAGAAGGGAAGACAGTCAAAGCAGTTATTTATTGTGTTTCAGACTGGAGGTAAGATACTGCATGAAAATTTAACAAACTGTACTTGAAAGGGAGAAACTTCAACATATTTTTCCTTTCCTATGCCAAAAGCATCTTCCCCCCAACTAAAAAAGCAGTCTACATACCTGATTATGACAAACAACCCCTTTCCTACAACCCAGGCAAAACCTCCTAAAAGCACCCGTTCTTTTGTAATAGAGCACCTGCTCAACCTCAGAGTTATAATCTATGTATATCAAGTGTTTCACTAAATCCTGTGAGTACTCTGGAACCGCCATTGCTTTATCATGCAATATTAGACTGCAGTATCTGCCAGAGTATCTTATGTTATGCAGCCAGTTCCGCAAAGGCTGCAGAAACAGGAACTTCCATAATTCAGGTGTTGATGCATGAGCACGGCTAGGGTATAAAGGACTTGGAAGGAAGCTGCACAAAGATGGAGATGTGAAAAAGCAGTATGAGAGTGGAAGAAACAGAGAACCACACGACTGGGAAAACGAGAATGTAGAAAAGTGAATGTGGAGAAAGGAGAAAACATACAAGTTAAGGTCTAACTTTCTCTTTTAAGAATGGATAAAAAAATAATAGTAATTATGCTCAATCGTTCTTGGTTTAAGCAAGTGTAGTACTTCATGAGTATGGTCTTGCTTGCAAGCAACTCTGTTACAGTTACCCTAGAGCAAGTGTTGCTGTCATGACAAATCTCTTGTCAAATAAAAACTTCAGTGAAAGCACATGCATTTCCATTACAGCTAACAATTCTGGACATTCCTGGCAGAGCTGACATTCCAAGAAACTACATACAGGGAGAAACTGTATGGACAGCTCTAAATTTGTCTAAAACTTATTCAAGAAGTTGTTAAAATGCAAAATACCTGCGATGTCTTCATAATTTTTCATTTTAAACTTTCTTCAACATGAAGCACACAGTAAAAGGTATTTTTAAATACAAGGTTAAAAATATGTATCAAAAAAGGCTTTAAGTGCCTATTAATATCTAAATTAGAACATAGTATTACACAGCTACTGCTGCACTATGAATGTCACCTTTCAGACAGCGGTCATAGGCTAACATCACTTCAGGGCACATCCATATTTTGATCCAATCCGCACAGGGCAGCAATACCCCCCAGTCTGTCACTTCTCTCTTCACTGTTCTGGCACTCCTAACCTCACTAATGACAGTAAGCGGAGCAAGACTTTAAGCTCACTGATGCAGTGACTAAGTCTGATGGACAGTAAAACAAATTTTGTAAGGTAGGAAAGATGTGGGCAGGGACTTCAGAAATGCACACAATCTAAAAACACAAGGACAGTATATATGGTGCAGAGGATGGAGAAACAGGAACAGACAGGATCATTGGGATCATCAACCAGAGGTTGGGTTCTGGAGCAGATCACCATTCCAGAAGATCTCAATCACTTCATCAGTCTATGAGATTGGATGTCCAACCACTAAGCTGGATTTTTTTTCTGTCCTTTGGCCTTGGTTGACTTAACTACTCTTGATTCATATGAGGAAGATGATGATGAAAATGAAAATGAAGGCGTCCAGAAAGAGGCAGCAAGAAAACTGGCACTAAAATTTTAATACTAGCATTCAGCCTGGAACAGTGACCCACTTTAAGAAGTCAGCATCTGCTCCAGTTGGCAGTACTCATGATCCTGTTCCTGCCTTTCCATCCTCTACACCGTATTATACTACACTGTCTCTGAGTATTTGTGTGCACTTCTTAAGTCCCTGCCCACATCACCCCTCTACCACAGTATTTCTTACAGGAAGAACTGCTTTGCTATCCATCATACCAGTGTCTTGACACACTTTTCAGGAGTGTACTCTGTAAATATCAGGGTATGCCTGTATGAGACACCATCATTTGTTTAATTTGGTCCTAGAGATGTGAATTGCTCTACTGGTTTCATAAACAGAAGCAGACATTCTCAAACACATGTAGATTATGCGTAGAAAGAATGCAGTAAAACCCAAAAGACCACAAAGATACGGCAAGCAGTATCAGACACACTTACGCTGGAATATGAGACTTCATTTTAAATACCTTGAAAATAAGTTTTGCACCTATGCTTACTATATTCATATCACTGTATATATGACAGTGGTTTCATATATATGAAAGACTATCATAAACCATGCCCTGCTGCTGAAAGGATAATACCCCTCCTTATCCCTTCATGATACAAACACTTGCACAGTTGCTTTGTAGCCAAATCTGTGTTAACACCAGCCACTTCTGGAAAAGTAAATTAATTCAGATCACTGCATGCCTGCAGATGCCAGCAGAAGAAAAGCTCACAAAAGGCAGCAAATGGTATTAAATGCACCTTTTGGGTCTCCAGTGCAAGAAGAGACCAAAGCTGCAGGTAAATTCAGCAAATTAATATTGATAAAACAGCTGCCACCTTCACCAACCATTAAGAGAAGAAAAGAGCACTAAGACTGCTGTGCTGCTAAGTCTAAAACCAGACTGAAGCAGGTATTACGGTAGTTTTTGAATCCTGGACTCAACTAAGTGTCTTGGATCTAGAAGCTGCAAAATAGAGAAGAGCATGTCTGGAAAGCAAACTGAGAGAAAGGAAGAGAGATAGCATGAGGAGTCAAAAGAGGAAAGAGGGGCACTGCTCTGGGTTACAAGTTGAAAATTAATGGAAAAACCCAGGCCTTATCAGGCTCTCATTTTTCAAACATGAGGTTTTTCTATTTTTGTTTTAGCACATCAGGGGAGAAAAAAAAGGAAGAATATCCTACAGGCAAGACAGTGCAGTACATGAAATAGATTACATGTGAGGTTAAATGGGCCTTCATACATTATTTAAATCAACCAAGTAGTTTCAAGCTAAGTTTCAAGACATAAGTTAAACTGCACAAAAAACTTTAAATCTGTAAAACTCGCTTCACTGGCACAGACTTTTATCAGCATTCCTCACAGCTTTTTGCCTTAGATACATTCATAATGCTCTGCTTGTACAAACATCCTGTGCTTAGCAAGTAGAAGCTTTTATTGGCCATTTTACTGACAGACACACTTTCCACCTCACAGCAAACTTAAATAAGAAGTATCTTCTCCAGTATACTAAGACAATAGTGCAATACAGGTCACAAAAATGTAGAAAGTCACTGAAAATTGTTATTTGATTCCTCTTGACTTACAGCTATCCCCTTTCAGGTATCTGATAGCTGAACACGTGCAAGACATTCATTTTTACCTCTTTATTTTGCACTTCCCCTACAGATACAATGAAAATACCACTTCATTTACCACCACTCTTTTGCATTGACTGTGGGTGTCAGTTAAACAAAAGAAAAAAGAAGCTAAAAATACCTTGTTTCTGGAAGTTATAATTTGCTTAATAACAATTCTGTCTGCTAACACCAGCACCTTTGTGACAGAAGAAAGCAACAACCTTGCAGCTTTTACCACACCCGTTTTGTCAGTAAAGATTGTTATGTGGCTATCAGATTCTGGATGATCCAAGCTTGCCACGTCCGTAAGCTGTGCAATTGTTTCACCTAGAGGGAAGAAAGAAATAATTAACATTTCATACTTAGAAGAAAGATACTGGGCCATTAAACATTCTTAACTTTTACCTTTGATGGATAGAGCAACAGTTTCAGAGCTACCTACTTTTTATTCCACTTCACTTCCTTCTACTGACTGTTGGTGGCACCCTCTCCATATTTAAATTTGGACTATTATTCAATACTGCCTCATTCTTCCATGTGTAACATACACTGATTTTCCTACAGTAGTCTATAGATATTTGAGGTGGAGGGGGTGGAGCTGGGGAGTGTGAAGGGAGAAAACATTCATCGGAGGTATTTTGCCAATTTTAATAGCAAAAGTCAAATCAGTGTCGACGCAGCATCAACGCACTGAAGGAATGAAATGCAAAGGAAGAACTACAAATTCCCCTCCACTTCCCAAACTTCAGTTAGTATTCCTATAATTTATGGATTTCCTATTCCTGTAGGAGTCTTCAGGCATGAAGAATAAAGACATTCCAAACAGTAATTTTATAACTTATAGGACTGAAGCATTATAATGAGACTACTGCACTTATGTTCAAAGGAGGGCCACCAAACAGTATGTTGTCAGACACAGGAGAGAAAAAAAGGCAAAGAAGCACTGATTTTCAGTTCATAAGCATCTCTTTATTCAACTAGCATTTTATATAGCAATAGTTAAATAAGACTATTTGACCACTTATTTTTTATGTGGTTAAAAATTCTACAATCCAATGCAGCCAGTGGATCTCCTTGTCTGAGAAAAAAAATCACAGGCCCCTATCCAATTAAATCTTCTGGAGTACCCTAGATAATAGCTCAATAGAGGAAAGGCATAGAGCAGTTTCCTATTCCACAACCACAGGACGACTGCAGGGAGACTGAAGTCAGGCAAGCTCCGAGACATGGTTTCTGTTGGCATGCAAGACAAGATGATCAACCCACATCTAACCTGCAGATCATCCTTGAAGATAAAATCTAGAACATTTGATCGAGTCCCCTATGACTCATCTTCAAAACCTCAACTAAGGTAATTCACCTAAGCAGACAAGATACTCCAAAAGCCTGATAAAGCCAGAGGTCCCATATGAGGAAGCTGAAGGTGTATTATTACTCTGGAAATAACACACACAAATACTGTGAAACATGGAAGGCCTGACAGTCCTTCAAACTACAGAGCTCCACACTTCATAGTGTTTATGTATAGATTTCTCTCCTCTGACAATTGTAATCCCTTGAGCTCCTAAGTTGCCTGAAGAGGTATTGCACTATGGCAAAGAATGCCCAGTACTTTTGCTTGGACGAGGCCAGGTCATAAAAGCCATGCTACAAAAAATCAGAAGGTCTCTCTAGTGTAAGTATGCAAATATGATAAACAGACTATGTTCTGACATGGTGAGTTCCACAGCTGAAGGGCCTGAAAATTAATAGAAGCAGGAAGAATTATAAAAGTACAGCTATTATCCAAACAGTGAGGGCAGCCAGATGTCCTACAGCTTCACTGTCAGTGTAAGTCTCCAGTCAGGCATGGAGATCATTTAACAGCAAAACAGATTGGCCATTGCCTTCTCCACAGTCAAACTGATTTCAGTTCAGGCCAGTCTCCAGTTGGAACTGTTCAACTTTGTCAGCAGATTAACCCCCATCTCTTCCTTTGACCTCAAAATACATGTGACAACATAAAATGCTGTAGAAACACAGAGAGAACAATTACAATAGATGTAAAGTGCTTTTGGTAACCAAGGAAGAATGCACAACATGGTGATCCCATTTCTTATGCTGTGGGATTCACCTTCTTGAAGATGATTATCAAGCCTTAAGTGAAGCATCTAGTCAAAGAGTAATTGGAGAACACGGAAAGAGCTGCAACATCTGCCTGTCAAAAGCTCCAGACAAGCCCTAGAAACGTGAGATTTTTGACAAGAGAACAAAGGCTTCCTTCTCTGCCTGCAGATCTGCAACTACAGAACAGGAATGGTGCCCTGGGAGTAAGCTATGAGGAACAAGACCTCTTAGGGTAAAAAGACTGATCTAGGGACTACTGCAGCCACCCGGGCATACACAAGTCCATGGGACACACCTGAGAGCATCAAAGGAGCAGTTCAGTGTCACTATATTTCTGCTATGATGTCTGAAAGATTGTGACAATTGGGACAGATTTCCAGTGATAGAAAGGCAACTGTCACACCCATCTTCAAGAAGAGTAATAAGAAAACTTCAGGCAATTAAGGGCTAGTCAGCCTCATGTCAGTCTCCAGGAGTATTATTGAAATCATCTTGGAAGCCTTTACCACATGAAGCAGAGAAAGGCAATCGGGAAGAGCCACCACAGACCAACAAGGGTGAATAGTCCCTTATCGACCTGAATGCCTTCTATAATGAGATGACACTGGCTCTAGAAAAGGAAGTAATGGATGCTGTGTATCTCAACTTTAGCAAGGCCTCCAACATGATCTCCCATAGTGTCCTTATAACTAAATCAGAAGATATGAGCTGGGTAAGTGAACAATAAGGTGGGTAGAAAATGGACCTGACTGTTGGGCTTGGCGATGGTGATAAGTGGTACAAAGTCCAACAGCAGTCAGTTACCAGTGGTGTCCCTCAGGGACTGATACAAGGCATCAAAAGTGTTCCCTGGATGATGAACCAGCACTTTTAGCAAGTGTGTGAACAATGCCAAACTGGGGGAGTGTCTGATACACTGCAGGACAGGGCTGCTGGACAGAGGGACAGGCCAGAAAGGTGATCTGACAGGAAGTTTGTGAAGTCCAACAAAGGCAGTAATACCAAGTCCTGCGTCTGGGCCAGGATAACACCACGCAGCAGTACAGGCTGGGACCAGCTGCCTACAGAGACCCTTTGCGGGGAAAGCCATGGGGGTCCTGGTGGACAAAGAGTTGAACCGGAGGCAGCAATGACGGCCAGCTGCATGCTGGGCTGTTAGCAGGAATGTAACCAGCAGGCTGCAGAAATGATTCTTCCCTTCTGGTTGGCACTTGTGAGACAGCATCTGGAGTACCATGTCCAGTTCTGGGCTCCCCAGTACAAGGGACAACACTGACATAGTGGAGCATGTGACATAAGAGGGGAGGTTGAAGGAAGCGGGTTTCTTCCATCTTAAGGAGATAAGGCCAATGGCAGAGTTTACTGCAGTCTACAACTACCTACCTGATGGGCGGATATGGAGAAGACAGAGATAGACTGCTCCCAGAGGTGCGTGATAGGGCAAAAAGCAACAGACAAGATGTAAGAAAATACTTCTGCCACTGTAAGGGTGGTCAAACACTGTAAGAGGCATAAAAGAAATTGCACAGCCTCAATTCTTGAGTTAAACGTCCCTTCCAAGCTAAGTTATTCTGTGATTCTATTTATCCATTTTAAATTTTTTGTTTTCCTTCTTAATTTAGTCCTTCTCCGTACTAAAAGACAAGGCAAAAAACAGGAGAGCGCTATTTATTGCTTCCATTTTAGTCCATGTCTTCCTTTAGGGCTATGCAGTCAACTGGCAGAGAACACTGAAAATGTTATGACACTAACTCATTCTTGACATGTGTTTTCTCTTTTAAATTAACCAGTCTTGCCTAGTTTCGGAGGAAAAAAAAAAAAAGAACAAATCACAGATGGGTATCTAAAAATGTGCTTCTTTGAGTTACATTCCACTACTATACTGTCACTGTAAACACTGACACAGTGCAAGACTAATGTTAGGCAAAATCTGCTACATGACCCTTTGCAGCATTTTATGATTCTATTTTGAGTCAATCAAATTACAAGGTTTATTACAAGGAAATAGTCATAACAAGTCTGAAACACTTCAGATCACTGATTATACCCTTCACAAGAGACAGATACAACATCTGTCATCCTTCAAAGCCTCTGCAGGATATGCAATTGATTTAAAGACCCCCTACTTCCCTTAGCAACTGAGACGCTTAATGTTCTAAATCCTTTTGTGTTGCAATCACATCTTCTACATCTAACGAAGTGTCCCTTTAATTTTTGAGGCACAATCTAATTTATTGGGTAAAAAGAAGTATGAACAGCTCTACAACATCCTCTGTCCTAAACAGCAAGGGCTTTCTGCTGCCATCAGAACATGGGCTTCTTTTCTACAAGTCAATACGCTCGGCTATAATTGGCCAGGAGATTTTATTGGCTTGCTTGGGAACACAAAAGTTGTTCAAAATAGCATTTGATCAACTGTGTTCAGAGACTGAATTCAGAGGACAGTTATCCATAAGATTTTATCTGCACAAAGGACTGCCTTACCTTGTCCAACACTTAACAGCCCACAGAGATACTGGCACAAAAAAACCCCATCAAACAAAAAACCAGCAGCAAACATGTTTGATACACTGAATTTCCCATGTAAGTCTTCAGTTAGATCTCAAATGGATAGCTAAGAGAGAATAACTGACCCATGCCAAGGTAAATGTGAGGCTTGACAGAAGAGTAAACAGTCTGTATCTTCACTCCTGTAGATTGAGGCACATTACTGCGTAACAGGAAATAAATCTTACAATGTAAAAAAAGTATAGCCATTTGGTGAGAGAAAACACTGCAGACTATTTTTAGATTCTGATCTCCTCCTGGATACACTGATAGGGAGGAAAAAGCACTTGGCTACAGCATAACTGGCAAGTCAAGAAATAGAGACCCAGACTGCACTGCTCCTCTAGCAGCTGAGATTATCGACATAAACTTTGGCAATTTTGGCTTGTCAGCATTTTACTTGGATCTCTGAAGAGAAAACACATGCTTCACATAACAAATGGAATGTTTTCAAATTAGGACCTTTCTGTTTGCTGCCAAGTTTACTGGAGCAACCATGAATTTTCAGTCTGAAGTTTATCTAGAATAGTCCTTCAAATCACAAAAACAATCATTCATCACCAGCATGTTTCTAGATATTGCAACTCATTGTTGCGGGATTTTCAGAGAATTTCTTCAGTACCACGCCTAATTTCTAAGATTGCTTTTTTTTAAAAAAAAAAAAAAAAATAAAAAAAAAAATCACACATATAGAATGAACTGCATCCCCAAAATCTGAGGCCAGCACAGTGATTCAGCAAGAAATACACCAGCTAGGACAGCAAAAGGCAAGTTTCTCAGGCTTCTGAAGTTATTTAAAAGATAAAAACCAAAACCCCACCCACAAGTCCACTGTTTAACTTAACAGATCAATTTTAAGTACAGTAACCCATGTCTTGGAGTAGAGTACTACTCCTTTCTGCAGTCATCAAGACATTAGTGTTGAAGGGTCACTTATTTGCCTCCCCATCCGGAAGCTCAAGATTGTCTCCCTAAAGCCGGAGTAAGCAGAGCCTGTCACACCTATAGGTACTTCCACCTGCTTAAACAAGGAATTTCCCATGATCTGAAGGTATTTGAAAGAAAAAACAAAAACCCACCACCACTAACAACAAAAGGAACATTCTTCTAGGTACTGTCTTCCTGAAGGCTGTACTGCAGATGTAAGAATATACACTTACTAAGAGCCACTGAAATATCATGCAAGGAATAGTACTGAATATCTAGAAAAGTAGTTCCTAGCATGACACTGACATTCTCTTACAGTATCAGAGAATGTAACCCACTGTTCGCCTAGACAGAGACTTCTGGGGAGAGGAGGGTGACAGCAGGCAACTTAATTATCTATACTTCACATTCAATACACACACAGAGCAAGTTTGCAACAAAAGTTGAATCCAGCAAAAAGGCAAGTATGATATAATCTTCATGCTACTGAGGGGAGTCATCAGATGACTGATATGAGTCATTTACTGAGTCCTGATGAAATATGGGTTGACACTGACCTTCATTCAGACATTCAGATTTAGAACGCAGTAACCTCAATAACGTAACACTCAAATTACTTTAAATACTCTACTGTTTTAGCTTGAGAGCAGTAAACTCTGAAGTTGTATTCTCAACACTCTGCTCTTTGTCTGTAGTAACATCATAAAACAAAGAGCAGTCAGGTAATTCCTTGTGGCAAAAGATCCTCTAAAAATCAAAGCCAACACACAATTCCATTCCCTGTCCATAATATGACAGCAATTTAAGTAAGTGACAAAATCGGGTAACAGATCAGGCCTTGAATGAACCAGCAGAAGAGGGTTAAGCAGTTAAATAAAGTTCTTACATTATTCCTGACACTAAAAATAGTGTGCCAAGAATGGCACAAGCACAATTTCATGAGTAACTACATACCTGCTCTCCTTGCCTCAATGCAAGCAACACTCATTTCCTCTTTCAGTTCATGATTTTCATTGGCTATAGCTTCACCTACTGTTACAAATCTTCCAACTGCCAGGTTAACTGCTTGGCCCACTCGCTGAATTGCTTGCAGAGTCTTGTCTGAACGCTTTGGTTTATCCTTATGATTAATAAGAGTAGTTATCTGTGAACAAGAAGAGTTAATTATTAGAACTGTATGCAAGAAGACATTTTAACTTCAGTATTAGAGGCAAGTTTTGAACTGAACTCAGTAACAGATTTTTACCATACTTCACTAATAAAATTTAATGTTGAGTCATGAGGTGTCATTTAACTTCTCAGAGAATTAAAAAAAAAAAGTATTTGGAGTATAATTAAGTTTGCTCATCTGCTGTGATCTCAGCTTATCTCACATCTCAAATGAACTGAGGGATTCTCCCCCCCCCGCCCCCATTTGCAGTATTAAAATAAGCTGCCCAAGGTCACTTAACAGGCTTTCACACTACAGACACAGTAAAAGTTGAGGAATCCAATAGTAGACATATCAACATTGGCTTGGGTTTGCCAGTATTGGAAATCTACAAAGTTTTTGTACTGCCAGGTAACTAAACGCACTCATCAACTAGGATTTGGGAGCTTTGGCTCTTTTTACTGAAATAAGCCTCTATAAATGACATTTTACCCAATTGATTAAGGCCTGCTTTAATAAAGAACGAGCAGTGGCGCAGACTTTACACAAAAAGAAGAACTGTTTGTCTTTTAGAAATATTCTGAAGTATTCAAGCCCTCCCCCCATTAAATTATCCACTGTACTCATAACTTAAACATCCTCAATTACACGTTTTCTAGAATTTAGAAAAAGGTTGCCATTTAGATGCAAGGTATCAGTAAAACGATTTGTGAGGACATTCATATTCTGAACTCCACACCCTGTATCAGCTTTTCTGCCCGGTACTACATTGCGCTATACATTCCTTCTTGGATCACACCGACCAGAGATCGGCTGCATGAAGGCTGCAGGAAACTGAAGATTTGCCCAACACACCAAACATGAGGAAACAAAGAGATCCCTCTCCCACCCAAAGAGAAAGGCAGGACTGCAGAAGTAGCTTCTCGACCAAGGCATTAAGTAAACATGAGAACAGTATGCAATCCTGCCACTCAGAATTAATTAATTACAAACTGCATTACAAACAGTATAGGAGTTTTACATTTTTGGTATGATAACCATTTTCTAGTGAGATGCAGGACAGAAATTGAACTCTGTAGTTTTAAACATCCTAAACCAGCATAAAAGCCATCATTGCTGCCAAGAAAGACGGTCCTGCCTGTCCTTGCCTCCCTCTCTCATTTTTGCAATGAATTTATCTGATGTGGGTTAAACCTGAGTTGTGGAGAAGGTGATGTTTGTTATTTTAGCTTTCCTCATAATCAGTTGCCCAGTCCAGGTCGTTGCATAGCTGTATGAATACTTTTGGTGGCAAAAGGGAAAAGGTACAGACTGGAGAGAGAAAGATGGGGAGAAGTGCTCCTTTCAGCAGCAGCGTGGTTTAAAAAGCCCACAGAACTGCATTGTAAGACACATCCCCAAGAGCTCAAAGATGTCTGCTGAGAGAATCTCAGAATTACACAAATTACTGACGTGTTTGAACACCTCAGCTGTATCAGCTTAACCATGGATGTCTTTGCCTGTTCTTCAAAAAAACACAAATCATCATTCACTCATACATTCTCCTACCAGTCAAGCCTACAGCAGAGCACAGAAGCTGTTCCTGTAACGCTCATGTTGGATCCAAGGACAGAGCAGGAAGCAGTGTAGGAACTGTTCTGCTTTGTAATTTGATCAATGCCCAGGCTTACCCTTCAGATATCACCATTCAGAAAAAAAACAGTGGTGTTTTTTAACACCTTACTGGGGCTGGTTTTGAATGCCAGGAGCTGGTTTAGTCAAATTTGCAGTATTAAACTCTCTGCAATGGAAAATTTCATTAATTCATAGAGCACTTTGAAGGAAAAAAAAAAGCCAGAAAAAGTTAAGAACTACCCCAATAAACAGTGCTGTCCTATCAAAGGACTGCTATGGGAACAGAAGATTATTTTGTCCTGGTACAAAACATCACTACAGAAATGCATCATCTGCCCACTGCCTTCTTATATATGCCCTACTTCTCCAATTTGTACTTAAGCCACAAGCTCTAAAGGAATGCCACTTTCTAGAATTCATACAACAAATCTGTCCCTGTAAGAGTCCCCTAGTTCACCAAACTTCAGCCCCAAAGCCTATGAACCCCTGATGCCCATCCAGTGAAATATCATCTTACAATGAAAACAGGTAATAGAGTATACTAAACAAAAATCTGAACACCTTCAGGTTCATTCTAGAGGAGGAATGACATTCCCCAAAACACACAATTACCATCACTTCAGTGGAAATTCAGATTAGTATCAAATGGATATTAAAAACAGCTGCACTACACAGCTCTCCTGAATTCCTGCACTGTAGATGCTTTATGTATACCAAACTAGCAAATACCTGAGAGCAGCTGATCTAACAATCCCAGCTGGTGAATTCTTGACTAGTTATGGGCAGCAAGCCTACAGAGAGCATTAGACCAAACAGTGAAGAAAACCAATTTGATAGACGGTCATAACTTTGTTTCCTCAACTGATTTTTAAGCAAACAGCAACACAGTGCTATGCAAACAAAGGGCTAATACTATGTTCATAGTTACTGACTTCTCAAAAGTATATATAAAATAACACTGGCCTAAGACAAATAGAATACTAGTTGGATGCACGTCCTGGCTGCAAGCTTACCTCCCACAGCATTTTATACCAGTAGAAGTTTAAACATGTTCTGCATAACCCTGAAAATATGCATATGCAACTAACACTGCAGAGTGAAAGGAATCCCACTGTCTCTTAAAAATCATCAAGGGCATTTTAATCCCATATGTTACTGTAGAGGTATGCAAATTATAGAAGTCATGAAGATGTCACAGTTTAAGTTGCTTTAATGAAGTCTTAAAAAAACATTTTCAGAAACACTTTCATTTGAGACATGGGTGAAGTTTACAATTCTATCATTTCTTTAGCACTCTCCTCAGGGGATTATCAGTTTTGCAGAAAAAGACACCTCCTATACCCCCCCCCATAAGGTGAAGCAAGAATCAGCAGCTGTTTTGGCAGGTCATCACCAGTGTCATCTTAACCTCACGAAGTTCAGCAGGGCCAAATGCAAAGTCCTGCAACTGGGTTGGGACAATGCCCAGTACCAATGTAGCTGGGGGGTGAATGGATTGAGAACAGCCCTGCAGGAAAGGACTTGGGGGTACTGGTGCATGAAAAATTGGATGTGAGCCGGCAACACGTGCTTGCAGCCCAGAGCGCCGACCGTATCCAGGGCTTCATCAAAAGAAGCATGACCAGCAGGTCAAGGGAGGTGATTCTGCCCCTCTACTCTGCTCTAGGGAGACCCCACCTGCAGTACTGCTTCCAGCTCTGGAGTCCCCAGTACAAGAAAGGCATGGACATGTTGGAGCAGGTCCAGACACAAAAATGATCAGAGGGATGGAGCACGTCTCTATGAAGACAGGCTGCGAGAGTTGGGGTTGTTCAGTCTGGAGCAGAGAAGGGTCTAGGGGGACACCTCACTGCAGCCTTTCAGTATATAATGGGGGCTTATAAAAAAAATGAAGATACTTTTTACCAAGGCCTGTAGTGACAGACAGGGGATAATGCTTTTAAAGAGGGTACATTTAGACTAGATATAAGGAAGAAATTCTTCACTGTGAGGGTGGTGAAGCACTGGAACAGGCTGCCCAGAGAAGTTGTGGATGCCCCATCCCTGGAAGTGTTCAAGGTCAGGTGGGACGGGGCTTTGAGCAACCTGGTCTAGTGGAAGATATCCCTACCCATGGCAGGGGGCTGGACTAGATGGTCTTTAAAGGTCCCTTCCAACCCAAACCATTCTGTGATTCTATGATGTAATCTAGACACCCACTGGAGTAGCTTGTATATGCAGCTTAAACTGTTTGGAAGCCTACGGTTATACACAGCAGCTGAGGCTTTGCAAATACCTCATGGAATAATGAACTCTTAGCTAGGTAATATAATTTCTTCTCTGACTCACTAACTTAGGGCCACTACAGTAACTACCCAACATTAGAACAGAGGGAATTTTGTTGAGCTTCACCTTCCCCCCTCCCCCCCCCGAGAAGTCAAAAACTGTATGGATTGCCAGTTAAAAAGAAACACTGTGAAAGAACTAAAAGAGAAGTTGGTCAAGAAGTTTGAAACATATCAAGACAAAGAGCTTCAGGTAACACCTATTTCAAGGGTGATCAACTTTAGGTAGCAAACACAGCCTGTACTAATATAGTAAAATTTGCATAGGATGTTTGTTACAAAAAAGTAAGTAACAAACAGCCCTAAAATTGGAGTAGGTAAGCCATGATAAAAGAAAGAGATACAGGAAGATATGAAATATATATCGGCTAAAGGAAAAAGGGCTGCCTTTGGTTCTGGAAACACAAATTAGACATATAATGTAAAACACTTAACATCAAAGGCATGAGGAAAATTCTTCAGATACAGATGGGCTTCTCATAACCCGCCACCTGCAGAAAACATTGCTGTGCAAACAAGGGGAATGTCTAGTACTGAGAAATATCTTTCTCTTTCCTTCATGAAGTGTTAACAGTGACAGGTATATACTCAGGTATATCCTCCATTTAAAATAAAGTTACGAAAAAGCAGAGGTAATAGCAACTACAGTTTCAGATGCTTTTTGAGACTTAATCAAACTTATAATTATAATCAGAGTTAAAAAAAATAACAAACAAGATCTTAACTGAGCAAGAAGAGGAATTTCACTGGTATGTTAAGCAACAAACTGAAGGAAACTGTGATGCTAATAAGCATCACAAAGATTATTTAACCAGTTCAGACAATAGTAAAAAAAAAATAAAAATCTCTAAGCAGTACAACTGGAGGGGTGTTGGGGAGAGGCATACAATACCATTTGCTTCAGGATACAAATAAAGCAATGAGCATTAAAAGGCAATAAACCAGGCTTCTAAAATAAAAAATAAGCAGAGTTTTTGGTCCCAACTTTTAAACAACATTTAAAACAAAGATATAAAATTGGACAAGTTAAATGGAGAAAAGCAAAGACCCACAAGAAACCTAACAAGGAACTTTCTCCCCAGTGAACAACCACCTCCTCTAAAGATACCCTAAGAGCCTATCAAAAACTGAATTAGTGAAAACTTCCAGAGTTAAAGGATATTTCAGATTGCAAAGAATTGGTTTCCCCCTGCAGCCCATCCAGCTGCAACCAGACCAGAACTACCAGTGTTGTGTTTCTTACAGTTTTTTTTAAAGAAGAAAACCCCTGTGACTTCAAGAACATTATTATCTAAACTCCCCATTTAATCTGTTGCATTCTGATCATGTATCACCCAGTCACTAACATCTGTGGTGTCTGGGCAGGAGTTAACAGCTGAAAAGATTACCTGCAAGTCTCTCTGAACAAGAGCAATACGTTACATGCTGTTTACTTAAGGATTTACTGATCAGGTCCTAGAAAGGAAACAAGTCCTTTTGATGGTACTTACGCTCTGTTTAATGCCAGCTCTTACACTACTTCCATGGAATGCTTGTCTGAGATTTGAGACAATCAGTTTAGGAGTGTGTAGTCTCAAGAAACTGTCAGTTACAATCTTTTGTCACTTGTTACAAGCAGCCCCAGAAAAATGGCCTTTTGCCAAGTACTTTACTGGAACTAACATATAGCCATAATGTATCAAGATGTACTTCATACTTAAGGAAACAAGCTCAGTTGTGGCAGTTTTCGAGCAGCTGGTTTCAGAGCTTTTTGATGGCCTTCAGATACTGACATTTAAGTCGTTATATGCTTCATGCACAGGAAGCATTATGACAGCATGCTTAGCTAAAAATATTCTAATGTCTATTTATTATCAGTGTAATTAAGTCTTGCATGACAGAATTAAGTGATACTTAAGAGACTGGGTTTCGGAAAGTATTTATAGACAACTATAAATAAAACCAGGGGAAACATAGCTATTTCACAGCCACTGCTACAGACACAAGAGTTAAACTGAGAAGTCATGTTGGAAGATACCCTACCCACCTCCCTCCCTGGGTAAATACCCACATTGTACATCGGATGATTTAGACTCTCAAGAGTAGTACCTTGTTACGGCCTCACAGTAATCGGTTTTCCTGCTAGAAAAAACATTCTAGATGTTTCCTCTATGCAATGAGGATCAGCATCCTTCACAGCTCCTCCTCCATTTTGTGTATGTTCTGCTTTCTACCTTCCATTAATTTCATAATGGTAGAAAACTCCTTTCTGAAAAAAACATAATACCAGGAACAGAAAGCCTTTGCTAAGAAAGTGCAATAGCACTACATACTAGGGAAGAAGCTACAAACCCCTACAACAAAGGTGTGCTGTAAAGTTTAGTTGCATTTGATAGGACATGTAGAAAGCTCAGCCAAAAAGCCCTTTGCCACACTGCTCATACTTTCATTAGTTTACCTTGAGTTTGGGGGCAGGAGGGAACTTCTAATATTACATTTGAGGTACGGTCTCTCATTAGTCTTGTGTACTACTTAAAGACAAACAGGTCTTCAGACTCATTTAGCCAGACAGCAGGACACATTGTTCCAACACTCACATCTGCTACAGAATACAACCATACGTGTGAGAGCACACAGAAGCAGCAGCTGGCATTCGACATCCAGTCCATAAGGGCTACAAGCAGAACTGTCACATAGACTTCTCATCACAAAAGACGAGCCTCAGAGATCTTGAGAAGTGAACAAGGATTACCTGCTTACCTGCCCTAGAAATCAAAAGTCTGATAAGATCAGATGCCTGTCTAGGCATAAATGAAAGTCTTACTAAGCATTTTTTACAATTTCAAGCACTAAAATATTTTTTAGAAGTCTGGCTAACATGCGGATTTTTAGAATTGGAAAGCTTTATCTTCCTACTCAGTTTTAATTTTGCAGAAAAACCCCACAAATAAACTTTGTAGAAACTCAGCTTTGGAAGTTTTCAAAGGCTGGAAAAGATTAACCAAAATGAAATGCAACTGCATTAACTACTAATGTGCTAGTTAACTGTAAGAACCCACATTCTATTTATCCCAAAAATGTTATTTGAGACAACTGCCTCTGCTTTATGGAGACTTGAACCAGAACAGTTTCTTCTACACGTTTATTATTCAGAAGGAGCAACCAACCCCTTTTTGCAGAAGTTGTGCAGATCTCAATGCATCATTCAGGACTCTAAGTCACCACTTCTGTAAAAGAACAGCTTCCAAGGCAGTGGAAGATCCTGCCACCCCTATTTACATATTTTCCTCATACTGCCTATGCATTGGTGTCTAGAATGGCAGTACAAATACGCTGCGTGTCCAAGACTGCTGAGTTCTGTTACGCTTGTGGCATTGAGACTGTTGTAGCTATATCTTTACCTGAAGGCTTTTTAAAAGCATCTTCTCACTGCTTTTGTACACATCTTTCACAAAAGCCTTCAGGGAAGCAAATGAAATAAACTACTTTAACAACCTGTAAGCTAGTTCACTTATCTGTGGGCAAATGCTAACATGCTTAGAGGAGCCTCAGGCAACCTTTCACATGTAGTGTCTAACAAGCTGATAAGCCACCTCTGAAAAGGAAGAAGGAACAATCCAGGACCTGCAGGGACAAGTTGACAAGCAACACAAGAACAGCCCTACCAAATCAGATCACTGGTATACCTAACCTAGCATCTTATCTCCTACAGTACCCAAACACTGGTGCCTAGAAAGGGGCATGAGAATAAAACACGCAAATGAGACGCTAGCTCTGTTGCAGTTGTAATCAGATTTTTGGTTAACTGCAAACTGTACATTTCATTTTAAAACACTGCAACATTTAATTGTGCACTTCTCACAAGCACAATAGCTTCAATACGTAGAAAATATTATTTGGAAGGGGTGCAAACAGTCCTCTTCACCTCCTTCAGGCCTAGGCTTCGAAACCTCCTCTTTGTAAAGTTTACCAGGAAAGACAAGTGTACACAACTTCAAATTTGAATACACACCTCACATTATTAGTACCATTGCTATGTACTTGTTACACATTCTTGGAATTGTTAAGAGATCAAAAGAGAGGATTCAACTCACAGCAAGACTGTACTATAGTAGTGAATACTCTTTCTTTGTGCTGAATGCATTCCTAGAAAACCAAGGGCCCTTTAAATTTCAAGATCCAAACCAAACACCATCAAGTAAATGATTATCCCAAACGTGATACAGATGAATTTGTTCAGCTGAGATGTGGTACTTTCATGACACCAATTTATCTCGTCCAGTGTGGGTTATGTTGGGTTTGGGGAATTGTGGGTTTTTTCAAAGTAATCAAAACTCTGGAAACTTCAGATTTTTTTTTTTTTTTTTTCAGTGGGACAGCATTATTTCCAACTTTTTCTGCAAGTTGTTGTGAAAAAGAACTCTAGAGAAACAAAAAAAAGGAATCAACACAGCTGACTAGTTCTTGCAACGTGTGGATTCTTAGATATTATGTGGAGGTTTTAATTACTTGAATAATGTTGCTAAAGTAACACTATTGTAGAGCAGAAATACACTTGCTTTTTAATGTTCATTTTTCACAGACTCCTTAAAATCAGGGATCCCCAGTGATCTGCAGATATGAAGCAGAAAAGTACACGAAAACTGACCTGCACTCCTGCCAGCCTCCCTTCTTTTTTCCACACACAGAAGAGAAGGATAAGGATCATTGGAGAATGCTCAGTGAGGCTTAACCACCGATGAAAGCTACCTTGTGTACTCTTATTGTCACGTGCCTTAGAAGTCAGAGGACTACCCTATCTTCACCCCAAAAAGGTGTCTTCAGAATTTTGTATAGAAATGAGTGATGATAAAGATCTTCATTTTCAGACAATGCAAGTTTGAGCTTCCTTCTCTTTTTGAAAAGATGTATGGAAATTTACAGACTGAAATTTGCACCTTTGAGCAACTTGACATGAGCTGGCAAAAATAATTTTTCAAATTGAAAGTCCAATTTAACCTCTTCTGACCATCAAGTATACCAAACATCAAAAATTATGTATTTACCTATCACAAAATGCATCCAAAAATAAAATGGCCTTTACTGCGCTTTTCATTGTGAATTGGCTTTCTAACTCAACTGCTGTCTTGAGGTTTTCTGAAACGCACAACTACCTCACTAGAAAAAGTGAACATAAGCTAACAGACCAAACAATTGGTTTCAGAGGTGTACAAGCCAGTACATTTTCCTCCCCTCTTGTTGCCTTCCAGTTCAGTATCTTCTTGGCCAAATGGGTAGATTTCATAAACGAACCTAGTACCTTTTTTCATTCTGCACCTAGAAATCCTGGGCACAAGCAAGCCTAAGTAAACAAAACCAACTCAGAGGGAAGTTCATTGTTTAAAGTGTACTTTCAGATGTGGTCAAAACAGATGCAGACATGTTTTCAGCACCAGAGAGATGCAAGTCTCAGAAATAACTTCATTTACTAACATGATCAGGTAACCTCAAAACCAGAGACTGAACGGCAAATTATTATTGTGGCTTTCCTCCCCAACTTGCCTTTGTTAATGTACCTAACCTTCTACTGCTTGTGCAAACAATGCCCAAGCCAGCTCTGAGCTGCTTATTAAAAAAAAAAAAAAGCCACTGTTGTGGAACTAAAAATTCAGACGTTGTAATAAAGGATGTAACAGGGACAACACACTGATACCACCTGCAATTGAGAATTCTTTCTATTCAAGTTGGGATTGGCTCCTGAAGATGCAGGAAAAGTTGCTTGTTAGTCCCATGACCAGGCAGCTCCACTGGCACAGATACCAGCCATTCAATCCGTCTCGCACTGCATGTTGCAGACAGGAGGGTTCCTCCCATCCTTTTTTAGAGACAGCTTCCTTAGCGGCATTTTGACATACCACTTCAATTCACAGCAACACCTGGTATTTCATCTTGAAAAGCACATACTTGCCCTAGGGATTAACAGAGAAGTACAGTGTGCTCTGGAAAAGGCTATGCAAATCCAACTACTATCCACCTACAGGAGCGTAAAACAAAACAAAAACTTCATATAATCCAGGAACTATTATCTTATTTATGTTAAAGAGCCTGTATATTCTTCTGATTGCTTCCTTGAAGAGCTCAAGGGCAACAAAAACTCATTCAGTTGGAAAGTTTAAGAATATTTAAATATAACATTGAGATACAATACAGAATCTTTGATAATTAAAAGGGGACATTACATACATTGGTCTATCTCCTGCATGTTAAGCACTTGCAACTTTGGACAATATTACCCTTCTAAACAATTCTGACACACACACAACACCACCCCAAAAAACATGTTTACAACATTATGTTACTACAGCACAATTTTACTTCATTGTTATTTTAAAACACACCATTTGTGTGGTTGTAAGTGGTTCTATCCATTCTGCCTAATACAAAACGTAAATACAAAAATGTTTCTCTATGACAAAAGCAACTGCATAACCTTTTTTTTTTACCATTTGAGAATTCATCTTATGTATAAAAACAATAAATCATACCATTCAGTGTCTAGAGTATATTAACAGTTACAAGTTGGCACTAGAGTCTGCATCACTACTCATTTACCCCACTAGCTTAAAACAAGGCTAGTGATGGAACACGATACAACACAATGAGTAAAAACTTTCATTTAAGGCTCTATCTAGCAAGGGTTATGCTTTGTCAATGAATTAATAAACAAAATAAATCCATGCAGAAAGCCATAGGCTCATAGTACCATACAGTTTTACTGAACTATAATTACAGTTGTTTGCAATCATTAATTCATAATTCATCCTTTGGGGATTTCCCTACCTAATCTGTCTAAAACCATCTGTTAACAATGCTGAATAGCAAGAAAGCTGCTCTAATTCTTTTTGTGCAGGATCACTGTGAGGCAGTTTTGATTTAACACTCATTCTGCTTGAGAACTACAAAAAAAATTTTAATCTATACAGAAGTCATTAATCAGATCTCATAAATTTGAAAGATAAGATTCCATTGAAAAAGAGCAATTGATTTTCAGCTATGTCAGTATGAAGCATCTTACTTCAGCTACTTGAAATGTTAGTCTGACTAATTTATCACATCAAAGACTAAGGTACTGAACATTATAAACAGTAGCCAAGCTTAACTCGAAGCCACTTTCACCATCCAAGGGTTCACACAAAAAAAAAATCCTGAAACCACAACCGTTTCATGGTAATGCTGTTGCTCATGTGATAAAATGTTCAAGTGTAATTTTTCTTGTAAAGCAGAATATAATTAGTGACATTAACATCATTAATTATTAATGTAACAAAGTAAGTTTCATTTTCCTATTTAGGATATTCTAAGGTACTCCTGTGCTCCCTAGCATACCTTAAAAACTACAACTGTAAATTATTACCTACTACCCTTCCACTGTTTCATAACAACCTAGCTTCAATAACTAAATAGCTGTCAATTAAAAACCAGCCTTAGTAAAGGGAAACCTGCAACCACATCAGCCCAGAAATTCAACTAGATACTGTGACTGAAGTAATCACATTATCTACAGCCAGATGATAAACTCATAAGATTAACTTTTCTGCATAAATCAAAGAGAAAGAATCAGGCTCCTTTAGGGGCACAGAGTACCAAGTGTAGGCTGAATAACAGTTGAGCTGCTGCAAGCTTCATTTTCCATTAAAAGACTTTGTATCTAGTGGAAGATTCATAATACAAACCACAAGCTCACAACTTAACCCACAATACCTATGGAACCAAAGGGAGGAGAAGAGTCAGTGAGTTAGTGACTAATTGAAACTAATGAGGTGCAACTCTGTACCCAGGCAGCATACCATATGCTTCCAGACTCAACAGCAGTTAATGTGTATGACTCTGCATCCATGGCACAGTTTCTCTGTGGTATGGGATGTAAACTAAGAAGAGTTTAGCGGGAGGTTTGCTTCACTCGGTACAAGTTACAACGCAAGCCTCTACGCCGTAATTCATAATTTATTACTCAACAGTAATGCCAAGTCTCAAGTGAGTACAAAATTAATTCACAAATAAGAAAATCCTGGTAAAGGGGAGAAAGAGCTTCTTAAAGCTTGCAAGTTACCAGAATTTTGGAAGTACTGAAGGATAAAGGCTAGTACCCAAGAAGCATTTTAAAAGGAGTGCACTCAGATTTATCCCCCCCCCCCCCAGACGCACTGAAGAAAGCAATGAGTTTAAGACAAATATGGATTACTCTACTTTTTCCAAAAAGAAATTTTCCCATCCTCCAAAAAGAGTTAGAAGGGGCAAAGTGCAAGCCCTGGCACCATACTGGAGTAAGAACAGCCAAAAATACAAGAACCCTTTAGCACCTTAGAGGTGGGAAAGGGAAAGACCTAGAGGTACCAAAAAATGCCTAGTGAAACAAGGCAGCCAAGGGAATTGCTGGAACAAATCTCTCAGTGCATCTGCTGCACGGGAATGCAAATAAGTTGAAATGGATGAGAGCTTGGACTGAATGCTGAAATTCAGGAAGAAAATAAGACTACACATATTCCTTAATTTTATGAATGCTGTCCAGAAAGTACATGAGACACTTCTATTTAGTCTCTAAAGCAGAAAGAGAGAACACATTTGATTAGCAACAAGTTCAAAAGTAGGTAGGAAATGAGCCTGTACTGCAATACAATACTAGAACTACAGACATTCAAAGAGCAGCTTATATACAAGACTGATGCATGATGTGGAAGAAAAACAGATAGGGAAAACGTGGTGTTCCCCCCGCCCCGTTTTTGTAGACTTCCAAGAATAAAAAGCTAGTGATATCAAGTTAGAAGTCTAACCGTGCTCTTAATGTAGGACTCTCTCCTTTAGAGCTCTTAGCAAAAACAACATTAAGACAAATCCATGACTGAATATAGCTTTGCAGCTACAAAGTTTAGAAGAAATGAACACTCATTGAAAGGTATCACGTGTATGTATGTCACTTATCGTACCTCCTACACTGGTTTTGGCCAGTGTTGGCACCACACACGCTTACGTCCCCCAAATAATAAGCCTTATGAAGCTCCTTTGCTACATCCAGAGGAAATATCTTTCAGTATGGAGACATACTAAGATCCACGTCTACAAGAATATTGAAGAACTGAATGCAAGTTGCTGTTCAGAGTTCTGCTGCTACTGGGTACAACATGAGCCACCTAGTAGTCTCTAGTCACCTGAGGACTTCCAAGCCAACAAGACCACAAAACAGCTTCCCCAAAGACACTGCCAGCCTACAGACAAAATTCAAAGGCCAGTGTCAAAGAACAGTAGCAAACTGAACTCCATGTCTACAGTTTTACACTTCTCTTGAATGTCTCTCTCTGATAGAACGTGCTTGTTGAGTTCCATGGAGAATAACATCAGTTCCACTAAACATACAGTAACTTACCAGCTATTACAGTCCTTTTCTTCAGGAGTTGTAACCCTGATATACTCAGTTCCTTCCTTCAGACAACTCTGCTCCATCCCTTTGACAGAAAATATGAACAGAGCAGCTATTCATATTTATGCTCAACTACAAAAGAAAGTAAAGTGATCCCTACTCCAGAATGTATCTATGTGATGTACTCGGAGAATCTGTGTGGAATCAAAGTGACTGCAGAAGAGGCTATGGAAATACTAGATAAAATGAACCGCAACAACTTGCCAATGTTAGATGTTATTTACTAAGATTTCAGGTGATTCAAAGATGCAACAGATTATATCAACTTTCGCATGCAACCTCCTGCTTAAAACTAGATCAGCAGCTGAGGTATGGAGGTTGCCTGACACTTGTACAGGGTAAATCAATACAAAAAATTAGGAAGAACAGAAGTAGTGGACAGCCAAATAAATATGATGTACTGGCAAAGACTTAACATGGTATTCATTAAAGGAATTCCTGCCTCACAAAACAACCAGATTTCTCTGTAGAGATTGCCGATTGCATGGATAACGAGGCACTCTGCTGAAAGAAAACTAGGAAACAAAGTCCATACCAAAGGTTTCAAAGGACACCAAGCAAGTCTGAAAAAAATGAAGAATGCCCTTTGTATGAATATTTAATTCATGAAGAGACAGAATGATGAGAAGGAAGATGAAGGAAGGCAGGAAGTAAATGATTGCTTACTTTAATAGAGGGAGATGACCAATGGAGTCTCACAGAAACCTGCACTGGGATGTAGATTATTCTACATGATCATAAAGAGGGAGGATAGATAAGCAGGTAATAAAATGATGAAAATTTGCCGGTGATCCTAAGTTATTCAGGACAGTAAAGATCTGACTACACAATTGCAGAAACATCTTGTAACACTGACCAGGGAACAAAATGTCAGACAAAAAAATCACTGCGGATTAAAGAGATGCAGATGGGAAAGTACCAACCTAGCTTCCTATATGAAAGCTAGGTCCTAGCTGACCATCACTCCTCAGCAGCAAGATCTTTTTACTATAATACATACCTCCATGAAAAAAATCAGACTCATTTATGATGAAAGGGACTTCCAGGGTTACCTAGTCCAGCTCCCTGCTCGGACCAGGTCCAGTTAGAGCACGTTGCTCAGGGCCTTGTCCAATTAGTTCTGAACATCTCCAAAACTGCAGACTTTGTAGGTGCTCTGTGTACCTTATCCAGTGTCTGACCACCCTTATATTGGAAAAGGCATTTTCCTGTATCTCATCAGACTTTCCCATGTTCCAACTTCTGTCCATTGCTTCTTGTCCTACCACCATACATGACTGGGATCAGTCTGTCTTGGTCTTCTCCATACCTGCCCATTAGGTGGGCAGTTGTAGACTGCAGTAAACTCTGCCATTGACCAGACAAAAAAAAAAATCACTCCAGATTCAAGTAATACCGATGGGAAAGTACCATCTTAGCTTCCTATATAAAAGCTAGGTCCTAGCTGACCATTACACCTGTCTTCCTGAGATGGAAGAAACCCGCTTCATTCAACCTCCCCTCTTATGTCACATGCTCCACTATGTCAGTGTTGTCCCTTGTACTGGGGAGCCCAGAACTGGACATGGTACTCCAGATGCTGCCTCACAAGTGCCAACCAGAAGGGAAGAATCATTTCTGCAGCCTGCTGGTTACATTCCTGCTAACAGCCCAGCATGCAGCTGGCCGTCATTGCTGCCTCCGGTTCAACTCTTTGTCCACCAGGACCCCCATGGCTTTCCCCGCAAAGGTTCTCTGTAGGCAGCTGGTCCCAGCCTGTACTGCTGCGTGGTGTTATCCTGGCCCAGACACAGGACTTGGTATTACTGCCTTTGTTGGACTTCACAAACTTCCTGTCAGATCACCTTTCTGGCCTGTCCCTCTGTCCAGCAGCCCTGCCCTGCAGCATATCAGACACTCCCCAACTTGCTGTAGGGGAGTTCACATGCCTGTTGAACATGCTGGCCCATCATCCCAATGTTCAGATGATTAGTAACAACATTAAGCAATATCGGCCCCTGTATCAGTCCCTGAGGGATGCCACTGGTAATTGACCAAAAAAAAGTAGAGAAAAGGTAACTGATTATATACAGACCTCTAGCTTCATCCAATATGGCTATTTTAAAGTCATACCACTTCTTTGGGCTCTAATACGTAACTCCAGAAACTTCTGGAAAAACAGAATACTGGCAGAACATTATGTAACATAACTATATAATGTTTACTGAAATGGGAATTATTTTAGCTATTTTCAGAGAAAGCAAGGAAACAATACCATAGTAAAGAACAGATTTGTTTTATCCACCTTAATGCATGTACCACTGTCAACTCAGGCAGATTTTAAGACTGACAATAACAAAATTCTGAAACATTGGTATCATAGGTTTTTTGTAGTTATTTAAGCTTTTGTTTTGACTATATAGGTCAAGCCAATTCCAAAAGCTCTGACAGAATCTCCTGTAACAAGAAAGTTGGAAAAACATGTTGAGTAACATGTGGGCACACAATCATTCTCCAAAGTGCCTATGGGAGAAATGGGCTAATGAAGCCTAATGGGCTCTGAAGGTTGAGCAGCTAGCTGTATTCACACAGGTCTACACTCAGGATGTTGGAGCATATGTCACATTCAACTACGAAAACTGACTTTGCTCTTTCGGGAAAATAGGCAGACAAAGCTCAAAGTTCCCTCTCAGTGAACTTTTCCCAAGTACCTGACTGTGAAGGCTGACAAAAACCTATTCTGCAGTTTCTCAGAGTGCTTCCTTAGAACAGATCCAGACAGACAGACACCTACAGCTCTGAAGATACCCAACTGCTGCTAGACTAGCAAACAGGTACATAATTGGCAGCTGAGGAAGTCACTGGTGGAGCCACATCCTGGAAAGTGCTTTTCCCCCGTCTTTGCCTTTCCTCAACTGTTTAAATGACTTGTTATTAAATGAGTCACCACTGACCACTTTAAACACCCTTCCTGACTTGTGTTGCCAAAAACTTTCCATAAAAAAATAAAACCCAACATAATTAGACTGGAAATGGGTAGCAGCAGTGAAGGAGATGTCTAGATTTTAAAGAATGCTGCACTATTTGCATGTAGAACACTGAACTAAAGACACCGATTCAGGAGAATTCTACTTGTTCTAAAGAAAATTGTGGGGTTTGACCCCAAAAGCCATATTTTCTGAACTGCATGCCTGCCACATGCTTTGCACAATACTGTAGAATGAATCTCTTCACAGTACAGATATGCAGATAGTGAAAAAGAAGTGTTAGCAAATATGCTTAATACTATGGCTTAAATCTGCTGTCTTGTAATTTGTGGCACTATTAGAAAAGGGCCACATCGGAGTCTGAACAGATCTAGGGAAAATGAAGACCTTGTTTAACTCTGTAAATGTTAAGTTTTAAAAACAAATTTACTAATAAACATATCCAGTAATGACTCTAAGGGTAACTTCTCCTGCCAAGAAAACAGGAATCTTATACCACTGCTGGAAGCAAATATACTCTGATACTACGCAGTCTGTAAGAAAAATCAAGCTGCAAAGTGTAATTAAAAAAATCAAACAAAAATAACCCTCACATTTGCTGAGTGAGAGCAAGCGGTCAAACACACTTTTACAGTATCACACATCAATTAGGATGATGTACTATACAGTACATGAATTTAAACAAGAATCAATGCAGCCTTTTTTACTTTTGCTTAAAGAGAATAGATTTAGCTCCACAGGAGATTGAAAGCAAGTTTGTCAAACAGGGCACCTTTTGTTTCCTCTTTGCTTAAAATAAGTAGTGAAAAGCAGTAGCAACATTCTGACTATTTTTTTCAATAGCATACAAGTATCACATAGCGCTTCTCAGCTTTTAACAAAAGGGTAAACTGTGAGGTTAACTTCACAGCAAGAACAAATCCCTCAGCAAGTGTATTTCATACAAGCACAAAAACAGTCCTGAGCATTACTGCTGAAGCATAGCTTATGCAGAATATAAAAACAAATTCTGAGATTAAGTACTTTATAAACACCCTGTCTGCATAAATACCCAAACAAAGCCAGCCAGTGAGACCTCTACTGAACAATCTAAATGAAACAGTACAGACAGAACTGATAAAGCAGTACAGCAGTGGGGCATTTTATCAGGCAAGCGTAGGGGGCTACTGCTGATACGATCAGCAACTTCAGCCTGATTCTGAACGGAGCTCAGCACTCACGCTTCAAGGGAACAAGCTCATCTAAAGTCTGAAGCGCTTTACCAGGAAAACAGTAAGCTCTGAGTGTTCACAAATGCTCAGGCACCTTACACTGTATAAAGGGGAAGTGAAAGATGCTTAGCACTTCTGGAAGATGCATTCACAGGTTTTGTGGTCAATGAAAAATCATACAAGACATACTACATGTGCAACAAATCCACAGAGAAATAAAGACCACTGTTCTCAAAGACTATTCCAGAGGAATAAGATGCGCACATCTTCACAGAAATCTATTAAAAGTAAGGATTTACCATATGCAATTAAATTCAGCTTTGCAATTGGAGGAGTTTCTGTTTGCTCTTAAGCTTCCTGAAAGTCGTCTCTGTATTTTACCTCTCTAAATTGTTTCAGGAGTAGAAAATTCATTGAACTTTAATTTTACTTTGCCTTGGAACAAGTGGTTTAATCCCTTTGATAGGCTTCTTTGAACTGACTGCGATTTCTTCAAACAGAGAAAGACAAATTACCATGATAAGTACAGAAACACAATTGCCCATCGAAAGCCCTTCCTGCAGCCCAAGCTGTACAAGTGCAAAACGAGGCTTACAACAGTTTGTTTCCAGATAGGCTATGATGGCATACACATAACTTGACCTCACCAGGACTAGTTATTTTTGTATAGCAGTTACACATTGTTTAAAGACTTTGTACAGATAGGTTTTGACTTGCTAACTTCAATAAGCAGTGCTCGAAGAACAAAAATGCTATAGAGCAAACACTGTGCTGTTTTCATACGTTATTTTTCAAGAAAGAAAAGTTTTATTGGCTATATCAAACTCCAGTTTTGTAACTAAAAAGCTAAAATAAAACAAACCACCAACACCGAAGTGGCTGGCATGTAATTACTTAGCAGACCACTTGAAAACCTGACTTTTTTGGTTTTTTTTTTTTTCCCCCAGCTCATTTAGCAGCGTGCGGGACACGTTAAGAGGTCACCAAGACACACTTTGCATACCCATATAAACTTCTTAAAATTCGGGTACTACCCCGGGGTACGCTAAGAGCTCCAATCAATGCAACGCTCAGGCCAGACCGCGAAAACACAAAAGTTTCGCCAAATCCCCTGGAAGCCGACCGCTCTCACCAGCGCCAAGCTGCGAGAGAAGCAGAACGCTCCCATGCGGAAAACCCCAGCGGGCCAGAGACTCGTCAAGCCCGGAGGCGAGGGGGGGGGGGGGGGTGGGAACTCGGGCGGCGGGGCAGCCCCTCGCCCCGAGGGCGGCATCCCCGGGGCTCGAACCGCCGCCGACACCCTCAGCGCCTTCGCGCCGCGGGCGTTACGCAACGGCACCGCGACCTTGCGGGGAACTTCGGAGTCTTTCTCGGGGAGAGGGACGTGCCGCCAGCATCCCACACACGCACACGCCCGCCTCCGCCTCACACCCCCGCTCCGGCAGCGGGATACCGCCCCCGCCTCGCCTGGCGGGACCCCGGGACGCGAAGGAGGGAGAGAAAGAGGAAGGGGCCGCGGCTGAGGGGGGGGGGCCTACCAAACCCCGCGACCCCACAGCGCAAACTTCGGCGGCGGCCGAGCCCCGTCCCGGGGCGGGGGAGGCGGGACCCCCGGCGGCAACCGGCCGTTGCCGCCCGACCCGACAATCCGGCCCGGCGGAGGGTTGCGAGGGGGAGCGGAAGGGGGTTGGGACGGGACGTGAGGGGGTCGCGGCTCGCGCGGCGGTATTTCTACCTGCGACACCAACGGCACCAGCGTCTGCTCCACGGAGCGCGTGCGGATCTCCAGACCGGCGTCCGCGCCCAGCCCCGACGAGGACGACGAGGAGACGCCGCTGCTGCTGCACGGGGACGTGGCCATAGCGGGGGAACCCGACCGCGACCACCACCCTCCACTCCCGGACAACTCCGCTCCCGCCGACCGCCGTTCCGCTCCGCTCCGTTCCGC
Organism: Buteo buteo; assembly: GCF_964188355.1. Classification (NCBI taxonomy): domain Eukaryota; kingdom Metazoa; phylum Chordata; class Aves; order Accipitriformes; family Accipitridae; genus Buteo; species Buteo buteo. The sequence continues at coordinate 9,208,481 of NC_134173.1, read as the reverse complement.
TCCGTTCCGTACCGCGCCCCTCCCCCGCCCGCCGAGGGCACCGCTGCCTTGCCGGGGCGCCAGGCGATGCCGCGCGCGCGCAGCGCTCGCTCGCTCGCTCCCTCCCTCTCTCTCTCCCCCTCAGCCCCCCTCACGGCCCCTTCCACGCCCCTCGGGACGGGATTTAAAGCGACAGCGCCTGTTTCCGCGCTTTACCGGCGGCCGCCCCCTCCCCTTGAGCGGAGGAGGGAAACCGGGAACGGTCCCCGCTACCACGACGAGTTTCTCCGTCGCTCTCGCCCCGGGCAGGCGGGCGGAGGGTCCCTCCGCGGGTAGGGAAGTGGGGCTAAGCGCTGCCTGAGGGGTTCGGGCGGCCCCTGAGGTAAACGGGGAGTCCCGGCTGGTAACCGGCCTGTGGGCTTCAGGGGCAACGGCTGGCGCGACCCTGGGGAAGGGTGGTCGCAGCTGTGAGGTGAGGTGAAGGAAGGGTGGTCGCAGCCGTGGGGTGAGGTGAGGGAAGGGTGGTCGCAGCCGTGAGGTGAGGGAAGGAAGGGTGGTCGCAGCCGTGAGGTGAGGTGAGGGAAGGGTGGTCGCAGCCGTGAGGTGAGGTGAGGGAAGGGTGGTCGCAGCCGTGAGGTGAGGTGAGGGAAGGGTGGTCGCAGCCGTGAGGTGAGGGAAGGAAGGGTGGTCGCAGCCGTGAGGTGAGGTGAGGGAAGGGTGGTCGCAGCCGTGAGGTGAGGTGAGGGAAGGGTGGTCGCAGCCGTGAGGTGAGGGAGGCCGGTGCGGGGGCGAGGGGGAGTCAGCCAGGGAGCCGCTCTCTCCGGGGGGGGGGCGGGTGTTGAAACGACGATTCGCGTACTTCATAGCAGCTATGAGGGGTGATGAGGTGTCTTAAAACTGAAGTCCATCGGCTTTTCTCTTAGCAGCCTCCCAGCAAAGGGAAAAACAAAACAAAAAAACCCACCTCCTGCCTTTCAGTGATTGTAACCTGTGTTCGAGAAGTGTTAACGCGTGAGTGCTTACTCGTTTAACTAACTTGGCCGTATGAATTTGATACAGCTGATGCTTCTACAAGGCTTGTCTACGCAAAATTTGGGGAAGGTGAACAGACCTCTTCTGGCCCTGATCCAAACCACCAAGGCGCAAAGCAGCTCTAGTCCAGACCTGGGGTAACTCGGTGCAGTGCTGTGCCCCAGCCAACAAGCCCTACCTAGGGTCTAGGCTAGTAAACTGCTCTTAGCATAACTACATGGTTTCCTGGTCAGAACTGATGATTTGTGTTTGACTGCTCAGTTCTCAGACAGCACAACTCTGTAAATGTCTCTTTGGCTTTTTTTTGTGTTGTTAGATCAAGGACGTTTGTCTCTGGAAAGGTTTCTGACTTCTTTTGCACAAAGCATCTTTTGCACACTTTTGAAACCTAGACATAGGATAAAGGACAGCATTTGTTGTCCTTTGAAACCTAGACATAAGATAAAGGACAGCATTTGTTGTCCTTTGGAGTCCTATGGAGTTATCCATATTTATTAAAAAAGAAAATTGCCAGAACTGCAAGTATAACCCTAGATAACGATATGACCCTATTCCTAGCTCTTCAGGAAATTGGTTTCCAACATGGTCTCATATTTTCTAAAATGACAACTTATATAACATCGAGTGTTACAGGAGAGAACTGAAGGCTTAAATCTGCCATGGTACAAAAACATCTAAATGGTGGTGTTGACTTGAAATAAAAGCTAGTCATGCTTGATCAAAGTGGGTTAGAGCACGCTTGAGATTTCTTGGGTTTTTTCTCCTAAAATTTCCATTTTCTTACAACATCTTCCATTCTTTTTCAAGTCATTTGTCTTCCCTTTACTTCTCAATACCCAGATTCTAAGCCTTTGGCAACAGTTGTTGTTTTCTTTTATGTTTTGGTAGAGTACCAAGGTCAGGTGTGGTTGCAGCCTCCCCAGGACTATACAGTGGTACAGGAGACTTCTGGATCATATGAGCTGAAGCATACATACACCAGACAAAGCGTCAGAAATTCCAGAGAGAGAGAGAGAGAAGTACATTCCTCTGCCCTCTTTCCCCTGCCCCCTTCTACTGGAAGTTGTTTCCTCCTTCAGAATTGTTAATTCCCACTCACTGACTATTTTATGAACATTATCATAATATAAATTATCTACGTCATCAGCATCTACAGATGTTCAGAAATGAACTAGAAGCAGATGCAGACTTGGATGCACGCATGGTTCATAATTTGATGTGCTCAGCCAAGTCTGTCACTTAATTTCAAAGATGGCTGCCTGTCTTCTTCAATGCAGTAACAGATCAGACTTCCCAGGGATGACATTTTTTTGATTCAAAGCAGATTTAGTAGCAGAGGTTAATGATGAATTTTAAAGATTTTAACTTCACATTGAAAAGGAAGATGAGTTCGGTATAAAAGAAGGTGGCAAAAATAGCAGTTTAAAAATAATTTTCTACGCAGATTGGACAAATGGTGGGAACTTTGCAATGCCTTTCTGCAGACAAAAATCCTATTCCCAATCTACCACTCTTTTCCTGCTTTCATTTTGTTTTCACTAGAGAAGCAGCATTAGTGGGTGGTGCTAGTGACAACACTGTCTAGTTCTCCCACTTCTCCTCTTCAGGTGCTTCCAGTTGAAACATGGAAACCACATGCTCTGTTTCTGGGTCCTGTGCTGGGCAAACAGAATGCATGTTGTGCTGGTTTTAATTTAACACAATTGAAAAGCTGTAGCATGCTGCAGACAAACGTCTTTGAAAACACCTTGAGGAGATCTTCAAACATGATAGCCTGGAGCTTAATTGTGCTTTTTAATTATGTTAAGACAATTTGAATGAGCCAGTGTGATAGATTGCAACCACACCTTTGGCATGCCAACACGTACTTCTGAGGGAGCACTCTAAATGTGCAATGCACAGCACTAGAATATTTTGCATACTATCATTTTCAGCCCACGTGGTGGATTCAGGAAAGCAATAGCCTATCACCCCCAAAAGAATGTCCCTCGTGCCTGTAGGACGTAAGGACCACTGGCCATGGCAGTCTCTAGAGAGGTACCACTGTTTAGCTCTGCCTTCCTTCTGAAAAACATTTGAAGTATAAGGATAGAGGACAAGAGTAATGCCTAATGGACTATATTTCTAACTACATAACTTTGTCTGTGGTCAAAGCGAAGGAAGTATATCCTCATAGCATTATGAACGTATCAATCTGTTCCTCGTCATATTGTTTCCAGACTTCACTCAAGGATATGACACCTTCTACTCCTCTGTCCATGATCTCCCAGACGCTTGGGTTCTGTGACTGGTGACAGGTTCCCAGACAGAAGGTAAACCCATTTTCTCTCATCTAGCTCTTCACCTTTCCTATCTGAAGCAACTTTTGTAGGAGAAAACATTACTATCCAGCATGGTGCTGCACCAAAATTCTCAGACTTTTCTCTAAGCTAAAGTCATAGTCCTCCACACCCTGAGAGTGACGGTGCTTCTGAGAAGGATGGCTGTTTTGAGCCTTTATGCATAGCTAGGCCTCTGACCATGGATGCTGGCCTCTTAGCTTTGATGGGAATGATATGAAATGTACTAATGGGTAAGCGCATCTTATTCTACCCGCACCATGGCTTGTCTGAAGAGGCTGTCAGTCAGCTTCAGTTTGACGGACTAGCTAGCACCTGCTCTTAACCTTCCAGCTAAGACGTGTGTTCCCCGGTCTGTTCAAAGCAAAATGAGATGGGTAACACTTAAACAGTTTACATAATGTTTTTGCTAATCTGGGAATTTTCACTGGCTTAAGGTCAGTGATGAGGACAAAAACCTTTTCCACTGGAAGAAACCTTGTGTCTAACCCTTAGGAAACAGGTTGTTATAGTTGTTGTGTATGTGCTGTTGAGGCACATGCAGCAAAGCGGATGCTGTTTAACCAGTCAAGACGGGTTTGAACTTGTGTGCCATAAAGAGGAGCCTAACAGTTTCTGGCCACAAAGAGCAATTGGCCTAGGAAACACAAACTGCAGGGAGAACAAGGAAATACTGGTAAAGGCCAGCTGATGGGATCAGAGGGCTTTTCGGTAATTTTTTATAATAAGCACTTTTCTGTGTGTGCTTATAATGAATCAGATAAGGCATGGGAATTATCTAAATTAATAACACTTTGAGGATGAATTCCAAGAGCGGGTAATTGGTCTTTATCCTCCCGTAGAGAACATCCCAAATATCCAGGGGTGAGAGGAAGCAGTGCCTCCATTGCTTCCTTACCTCCCAGTTGCAGTCTGGAAAGCAGAGCTGAGTGGGCTAAGTGTCAGATTGCTCCCTTTCTCTTTAGTCCAGGTGAAATTAAAGTTAGAGCAGTGTGGGAGGGGAAAGCACATCAATCATCTTTCCAGATGAAATTCAGAAATCTACTCTAAGATTAAACTTTTCTCTTGATTACCTCCACTTTCCTCTAAAATCTGAAAAAGTCATATTTCTTTTTGTTTCAGTGGGGATGTTTTGCAGACAACTTGTGAAATCAGTAATTTTAAAGATGACTAAAAATTTTAGACTTTTGAGAAATGTCAAGAGATGGGAGGCAAGCATTGCTTGAAATGTCTAATCCTGATTATTAGTGGTTATTAACTCCAAAGCGCATTACGCTTCTTTATAAAACCAATCTTCTATGTTTACTTTGTACCCCATAGTAAAAGACTTCACTTTACAAAGGTAACATTACTTTTTTACATGGTAGGCATCTTATGTGACTCTACAGTGACTATATATTTTTGTCATTTTGTGAATTGCTAGCTTCACAATGGGATTACAACAGTTATTACAGGAACCATGAAGAAGAGGGGGATGTAAAAATAATGTATAGACATATCCAAAAGGCTACAGCTAGTGTCCAAATTTTTATTCTGAATGTCTATCCAGAATGCCCGTGTACCTACACAGTCAGAGGGTGATTTCAAGCAGTGGCTCCCTTTGAGTTTACAGGGTGGTAGCTGTCAAAATCTTCAGCAATTAACAGCTATTTGGCCATGCTACCAAACATGGTACCCCTCCAAACCACTTCTGATCCTATGACTGTCACAAAGAAAATGAGGAACCTTGTTTGGGTGGTCAGATATTGATAACCCATCATGGTTTGACTGCCTCTTTTACAGAGCACGTAAGAGTACAGTTACCTATGCTAGCTCTCCAAGAAGCGTAAGGACCCAGTATGCTTCATAAATCCTAGCACCATCAAGAGTCTTCTGTAATGAGTAGCATATTTGTGAGGATACATTTAGGCATAAAGTATACATTTCCTGTGACATGCTGAACACAAAAAGCATGGAAGCTTTAGGCAACCGATCAGAATTAAAGATCGTTAAAATCAGGGTCTGAAGAATATATTCTACCTTTTCACTGATGTTTCCTACCCAGGCCACCTACAGTTGTAGCAGTTGCATGTCTGAGGTAGGGAAGAGTGAGGGAACAATTTTCAATCCTGTAAGATTTTACTTTTTTAATGATAATATGAGACTTTATTGGCAAGGCAAGATCTACACCAATGGATACTGCTAGTCACCCAAGACTTTCCAGTGTAAGACCCATGCTTTTGGTTGTATATGAATATGCTGAACTTTAAAACTTTGCTGTGGTTCTCCGACAGATGTCTGTCTCAGAATGATTCATTCTTTTATTTTTCAAAAAAAATTACGTAGCTTTTTCTAAAAAAAGGTGAGGTTAGGGCAAAAAAGGCATTTGTCAAAACTGAATAATTCTTACCATTGTTTTGCTGAGAAGATCTGGGCTGGCTCACAAAGGTGAAATTTAATGGCATGTATGTAAATGGGATGGGACAGTCAGGGAAATGCCTTTTGTCGTCTCTGTAACAGTTTTCCTAAATTTAGCTGAAAAATAAATTTATGAGGATATTTTATATACATTTTGAAGAATTTATTTGTAGACTAACAAGTAAATTTTCTGAAACCTCCACATACATTGAGCAGGACTATTTTTTGAGAGCCTAGTATAGGGGCCAAATATAAGGAGTAGGAATAGATGAGAAATGGGGAGGCTGAAGGAGAGCACAGCAAGTGGTGTGAGAATAAGGGCCAGGCTGCAAGGCAGACATGTAAGAGGAAGCAAGTGCTGTGCTAGTCCGAGATTTTGGTGTTCTCCAGCTGCAGGAACTGGTATTACTGGTATATGGACATGAGTCTAACACTGATGTTGGTGTGACAGCTTTTGGAGGTGAAAAGTCTCATCAGTTTAGCTGCAGCTGTGAATTTGGCCTTATTTCAAAAGGGACATCTGAAAAATACAGTTTCATCTTGAACTGTTAGTCAGAATTAACATGCAGTTTTATAAAATCGTACCCTAGGAATGATAGAGTACAAGACCCTTTTCAGACTAACGCTATATAGATTTATCGATGCGTTAACATACTCTTCAGAGCTCTTGGTGCTGCTGTAACATATCAGGCAAAATCAACTACATGATCAGTTCCTCGACGCTAAGTAGTAATTTGGGGCTTTTTTCCTTGCAGTCTGTGAAGTTCTGCTTTCATACATGTATATTTTTCAAAGGACTACGTCTGCTGCTTATTCATTATATCTAGGACCCTGTCCTAAGCAGGAGCTAGCACACTAGTTTTAGAAGAAGGCATGACCAGCATCACAGTACGCAGATACATGATAATCATCCCTCATGAAAGTCCTAAACTGAACAGTAGTTAGGGATGGGATTAAGCCTTAACACCAAATGTTTTATCTCTTTCAAATCTCCTATCATCCTAGCACTGTGTTGTTTTATTTTTTTTTCAACCGTTACTGTGAGTTATAAAATAAATATGGAGGATTAAAGGTTTGAAGAAATCTCTAGCCTGCAAAATCTTTAAGAGCATTTGCCACCTAGCAACAGCAGGAATGTGTGTCTCCTTCGAACAATCTGCGATTGTGTGATTCAGAAGAAACCTCCACAGTGTTTATAACCGCAATTGTAACTTATGTAGGAAGGGAAAATGCAGCAAAAGGCTCTGGTTACATCACTGACAAAAGGATTTCATTACCATAAGAAGTCCCTAACCGGGTGACAAATAATCAAGATTAAAAAGAATGTGTGAGACCAGCAGAAAGGGAAACAATGACGTTCCTATTATAGCCGTGGCCTTTACAATAAATGATATGTCAGCTTTTTCATTTTGAATTGTGCTGAATAACTTGGTGATTTTAATTCATCAGCAAATGAATACTTAGATTAGAAGCTATTTTCTTTTCAAATTTGCATTTGCTAGCTTAGTCATGCAATAAATACCACATTCCTTGAAAAGTTTGAATTATCTGTGTATTATTTTAAAATATACCGTTTATAGATGTTAACGATTTAAAAATACTCACAGACACTCTGTTAGTTTGCACAGATATGTGAGGAAAGTATGGGAATTGTATGACAGGAAGGGTAATGGCAACATGCATGAGCTGGCTGACTATCAAAATCCCATTGGTCTGCATTTTGTGAGGCTAATGAGTTAGTAGGAAAAAATTACACAGATGCTAATGCACATGGGTTCTATTTAGATTGCTCTCATGCGTAAGTCTGCAACATTTAAGAATATGTTTCACTAGGTATCAGTTGTCCCAGTTGCTCTGTTTTCCTCCTTTTTTTTTTACCTCCTTAGAGGAAAGAAACGGGGCATATCCAAGGTCGCTGTGTCTTTCATACCTCCCAGACCTCTGACCTGTTGACACTTGTTAAGGAGTTTTACCCATGTGACATAATTAAATACCCTGGATCTGTTCTGAAAAAGATGGACAGCTTCTAGACTCCTGGTCATAGCATAACCTAAAATTCCCCATTACCAGGGTACTAAAAAATACTTTGTTTTAATATATGTTCTTTTTAAAACATGGGTCTAGTTTCTCAGTTAACAAATCAACTTAAACTCAACAAAGACATTAATATGCATTACTAACAAAATACTTTTAATGCTAAAATATAGCCAGTGTATTGTTGCTAAATTAGACTGTACTATTTGGAGAAATCATTAGCCTAACCCCTTACAGGCAGCTGGTAGGATTCAATTCTGTTTCTGGCAGCAGGAGAGTACATGCTGGAGTATCAGAATTGGAGCAGAAAATTGTAAGTGCAGCTGAAATGGAAAGGGAAGCAGCAAGCTATTGCCAAGGGAACGCAAGGATTTTTGTAATAAGTACATTCAGTGAGTTTATACTAAATATAAAAAGTTCCACAAAACTTAATGTAAATAACTGAAAATTTAGAAACCTCTCTTTTTTCAGCCATGTTCAAAGTCCTAAAAGTATTTCTCAGAACTTGACATTTGTACTGAATTGCCAGTGCAATACCAACCATTTTTTTCAAATATAAAGTAGACAGGCCCAAATAGGCAAAAGTTTTCAGAGCAAAATGAGGCGTTGAGTGTAAGGAGCATATTGACAGATTTTTATTTTTTTTTCTGTATTTACTAATGGTAGTCCTTATTTGGCAACACTTCCATTGATGGAAATTGGTGTGGTGCCAAATGAGGACTGTGTGTTTAGGTATGCTCAGGACACTGTACATGTTCCTCTAACAGGAACAAGCTTGCAAATCACAGGTGGAGATCACTTCAAAGTCCAAGTTTTCTTGTTTCACAGTTAGTGTCTTCTAGCAATTAATCAGAATGTGAAATCTAATTCTGTGCTTTGGATAAGGGGGAAATAATTTCCTAATCAAATGTTCCTTTGATCCTGCTTATTTATAAAGAATGGCGAAAGTCCTGCTTCTCTGGAGACAATAGAAACCAATTGATAGGAGGTGATTTGTGTTTTCAGTGTTTCGTACTTCTTGTCAGCTATTTAGCCCACAAGTGGCTTCAGGATTCTCAGGACCTCATTTAGTGTCTATACCTATATATGTACCTGTCGTGGTTTAACCCCAGCCAGGAACTAAGTACCATGCAGCTGCTCACTCACTTCCCCCCCACCCAGTGGGATGGGGGAAAGAATCGGGGGGGAAAAAAAGTAAAACTCATGGGTTGAGATAAGAACGGTTTAATAGAACAGAAAGGAAAAAACTAACAATGATAATAATAACAATATTAAAATGACAATAATAATAATAATAATAAAAGGATTGGAATATACAAAACAAATGATGCACAGTGCTCACCACTCGCTGAATGATGCCCAGTTAGTTCCTGAGCGGAGTTCCCTCCCAGCCCCACTCCCCCCAGTTTATGTACTGGGCATGACATCACACGGTATGGAATACCCCTTTGGCCAGTTTAGGTCAGCTGCTCTGGCTGTGTCCCCTCCCAACTCCTTGTGCCCCTCCAGCCTTCTTGCTAGCTGGGCATGAGAAGCCAAAAAATCCTTGACTTAGGCTAAACATGACTTAGCAACAACTGAAAACATCAGCGTGTTATCAACATTCTTCTCATACTGAATCCAAAACACAGCACTATACCAGCTACTAGGAAGAAAGTTAACTCTATCCCAGCTGAAACCAGGACAGTACCCATTTTGATTTCTTGCAGTACTATATCTCTTAACAGAGCAGCATAATTAGAGAAATATCACTCTATTTTAAAACAGTGTATTTTTTGGAATTTAAATATCATCAATATAACATATGGATGATTACATCCTGATGGAATTGCTCCTTACTCTATCTTTCATGCTCAAATATTTATACGCATCAAGTAGGGAATCTCAGCCCTTTCAGCAGGAACTGTCCAACAACTCTATTATATCTACTTCTCTGTCCTTCTCAAAAGTGGTCATCAGGGTGCTGAGGGAATACAGCAAATGATAACATCCTTTTAGCTCTGGCAGAGCTTGTCCTTGACTTTGAAAGACAGCTGATGAAGATTCATATTTTCTTTAAAAATGGGCATGGCAAAGGCAAGACGGAAAGTGAAAATCCACATAGATCAATCAGTGTAGCCTGGTGTCCAGGTCACACATGTAGCATACAGAACCTGATTAAAATCCCTGCTCAGCCAGCTTTAGACCATGGTCTTGAAACTAGATTCCCACTTCCCATGTGCATGTTCAGCTGTGAGTGTTTCAGGGTGGTGTCTTTCTATGAAGAAGTCTCAGACAGGCTTTGTTTTCATCCTGATACAAAACAGCAGTTTCTGTGTTCCCCACAATTAATTCTTACCTAAATCTAGGAAAAATTAATAGATTCAATAGGAAATTTTCAATCTCAATGTTTTACAAATGTACTTATGGTTTATTGCCCTTTATTATTTCAAAATAGAATTGGGATTAAAATGTGTGATCTGGAGCAGCTCATACTATGTTCCTGCAGGTTTACCTTTCATCCCAAACAAATGGTGCTAGAGTCCACTTAAGGATTTAAGCATAAATGTTTCTTTCTTCACTCCTAATGTTCTTTTCAATATCTGAAGATACTTTAAGATACTTCCCCGCAACAACTTTCTAAGGGAAACTGAATGAATACTTTTAAGTTCTAAGTCATGCATCATTTTGGTTCTTCTTCTTAAAACTTTCTTAAAAAAAAAGTCATGTATGAAATACGAGTTTCAGAGAAAGTTCATGATTCCAAGGGCACCTTATAAAAGGCATGAGCACCTGTCTTCAGACAGGGATTTGTGTTTATAGGCTGATCCCAATAAACTTAATGTGCATGATGAAATTGTACTATAGCCATGCAGTTTGTATTAGACTGTTACTTTATTTCTCTTATAACTACTCCTTTCCAGTTAACATTCTCCTCATTTACATCTTGAGTTTGTTATCTCTTAGAAGATTTTTCTTCCCAGCTTTTATAGAGCAAAATGTTCATATGATTAGAATCACCAGTTTGTCATATTCCTCATTTTATAATACAGCAAACCTGCTTATAGTTGGTTCTGCTATACTTGGTTGCAATCCTCTAGCAAAGAAGAATAAAACCCAACAAACTGTTTTGGTACCTTACACTTCTCCCATTAGGATTCCACTGAAGGAAATGGTTTGGTGAGAGTCAAAACCCTTCAGACACCGGCCTAAAACTGTTCCCATGGAAGTCAGCTGCCATCCCCTGAGTCCTCTGGGTCAGGCACAGGCCAATAAAAGGCACTTTTGTGAATCCCTGCTTCCTATAGCCCATCTTCTAGTAATCTCAAGCTCTGTTCTCAGAGACTGCTGTATTCTGGCTTCCTACCACCCGATAACTTTTTTTACTTACCAGGGTATCCTCTGTTCAGCACTATGGATGCTCACAGTTTTTGGCAGGCTAGTGTGGAAAGATTGCTAGAAGAAATTAGGCGCAGGGAACATGCACCTACTGAACCTTACAATATTTGTAGTCCTCGTGACTCTACTTTTGTCCTGTGCTTCGAGGGTTGATAATGAGAGATGTTTCATCCCTGTTTACTCAGCTCTTTCTACATTTATTTCCTTTCTAATGAGATGGATACAAATTGAGGGGGGGGGGGGGGAAACCCTTCCCTGCTCTCTGCTGATTAAATGATGCAGCTGCTCACCCTGAACAGTGCTGATCATCAAGTACCCCAGTAGCTGTAGGGACTGACTTCACCTTCTAATGATGATGAATATTAGTATGCTTCCAGTAGGGAGACGATACCTTCCTCTTCTCCTCTCTTGGCAGTTTTGCTTCAGAAGAATTGGTCACAGATTTTCTGGGAACTTTTTTTTAAGAGTTTTTCCTTTGATCCTAAGAATGCACTGAAAGCTGATCCAACCACAGTTAGTGTTCCCTTTTCTGGATTATTTATATGAGGCTGCTGGGAAAATTGATGTATTCAATTCTGTGGCTTTTACTTTCTATAGATCCCAAACTTCGAGAGCATCCTGGGTCAGAAGAAGTAGCGAATGGTATTATTGTCCCACAGGACCTTATACTACTCCAAAAAAGAAAGCATATGCATAGTTTAGCTGAGTAGGTGTTTTAATGATTCTAGTTGAGACATGTTGCCATGTGCACTTTTATCCTTTTCCAATGGATGATAGACAAATTTTTGAAACTGTTAATTAAAGGGAAACTTAGAAGAGTTTGTTAGGTGGGAAAGTAAGACTGTATTAAGTTCAGCCTTGGTAGAAGACAATATGGGGAACTATGATCAAGGATAAAAAGGCTAAATTTAGCCCATGCCTTTCAATTTTTTATCTAAGGTCAAGGTCTTATTGTTAATAGCTGCCTTTCTTTGTGCTAAGTCATGCAGTTTAGGTTATATGCTTCCATATCAAAAAATATCAGTATGATCCAACACGGACATTTAAATTCTTCATACTTTTCCAGTGATGCAGCTGTTAAGCACTAACCAGTTCATTGTAACCGTTCAATCTGAGAAGGCACTCTTCAGCCAACTTTAATATTATTTCATGGAAGAGTTCAGTGTTTTCAGAAGCACATTTAAAATCTAAGCCTGTTGGCAAACAAAGGTAGCTGAGCTTCCTCTGTTCTACAGCACTAAAGCACAGAGGACAGGCAAGGCAGGCAGACTAAGCAAGTTTAATAGACAAAGCTTTCTTTTTAGAACAATTTCTCTAACATATTTTGCTAAGCTGTAAGTTGAATATGCATGGAACTTGTCACTCTGGTGTAACACAGAGCAAGGAACCTTCAGCTATCACCATTTCTGACCTAGGACTTAAATACTTGGAGAAAGCTGTGAATCACTTACATCTGAGATTTGAATAGGAATCTGGAATCCTATAACGAACTAAGTTCCCAGATACTCTGTGTATATGAATCTTAATGTTTATAGGTATGTAACACATCTTAGTTCAACAAAATAAAGAAATACTGGATTAAGTTGGAATATCTAGGACTAAGTTACAAAGCTGGTTGTTCCTGAAAATGCCTTTGCATCTGAAAGACTCAGAACTATGTATCAGTCATGGTAAGGAAAACTGAACTAGCAGTTACATAAAATTTAAGTGTCTTTGTGCAGCAGCATCTACTTATGTACCAGTAATATGGTCCAGACACCCGTGATATCTTAGAGAAGACTATTAACAGCAATAGCGTTGTCTGCTGGCATCCTATCATATAATTTCCAACAGCCTGATGCAATGAATATCACTTCTTTCAAATTTTTTTCCAGCGTAGGCTTTACTGGAAAATGTTAAACAAGGTTTTCTTTAATTTCTTATACTCTGCTGTTTGCTATTTGAAAGCCAAAAATTAGTCTAACATTATTGGTTAGAGATCGCCTGGTAATTTCTTTTACTTGGTTGAGTATAGAGCTTTTATCAGATTTCTACAGTGAATATTTTCCAAAGTAAATTCAGAATTACTTTCAACAAATATTTCATAGTGAGAGTGAAATTTGTTTTATGCAAACATATCACAAATGGTACTATTCATAGGAATGAGTGTAGAAAATAATGCATAAAATTGATGCATCAAATTACTTTAAATATTTATGGGAAAAATGTATCTAATACTCTTTTCAACATATTTTGTATCCTCTTATAAAAAAAATGCCAATCCCACAAACTTTTCTGGCTAGGGATTGGAGTGATGTTCTCAAAAAAACATGTCTTTACATCATGAAATATAGCCCTGCAGGTCCTAAGCTTGCCTTCCCCATTAATTTCTCCTAAATACATTTTTAAAAACCTCTTATTTTCATTCATCAACTAATGTGTCTAAGCTGTGCTTCTTCTCTGTAATCATTTTCTATGTCATTTATCTCAAGGGAATTTGCACGATTCAAACAAGTAGACTCTATTTTGTCATTTTAATGATATCATTTTGATAATTTCTTTATTATTTACAATATAGTTTTATGGATCCTGTCATCCAATAATGCAGTCCGCAATAACCAAAAGCCTGCTGATGAAATCTCTGTACTTAGATTAGTTCTCTGATGTTTGTCACTTTTTCCAGAAAATGAAATTTACCCAGTGCAACTGAAATATTAGCTGGTGCAAAAAGATTGCTGGAGGACCTGTGCCTGCGGTGCTTCCATCCCCTGCCGTTGCTCAGATAATCAGATGAGCAGCACATCCATCACTTTTAGCAGATGAGCAGTGCCGCTGCCTTCTAAGGTGAGAGACCTGGAAGGATCATACCTGCAAGGGGCTATTTACACCCATGGTGTTGGACTGATGCCCATACACACTCTCTTCCAGGCACAGCTTACGACTTCCATCTCTTTTTTTAATAAAAACATTACTCAAGTTCTAAATATTTCTCACAGATGTTAATTCTCTTTATCAACAGGTTCATTATGTTCACTTATAATTGTCAAATTACAAAAGATGCTTATTTATTCACGGTAAGAAAACTGAGGTGGCTTTTGTATATTTTAAATATATAAAACTCATGAGTACTTGTAATCGATGCTGCATCCTATAGTTTCCAGTTAAACTCCACTTGATAGCATTTCAGTCTTTACACAGTTCAACTTTTCAGTTACCTTTCATGTCTTGATTTTGCCAAAGTAATGCTTTTTAAAAAAAAAAAATCTAATGTGAGAAAAACACATAGCTTTCAGTTTTAGCTAGAATTGTTGTTAACCAAAATAACACAGTTTGCCATTCCTTTTAAATTAATTTCTCAGGCTGCAATGTGGTCTATGCAGTTAAAAATGTGGCAATAAAACAAATAGTCTTATAAATTCATGTACAAGATGTTCCAAGAATGCAGTCAGAAGAGAAGGAGACAAAGAGGACTGGTGAAGGATAAAACACTGTGCAGACTCATTTGCAGTTCTACAGTGAACGCCTTTATGTGGCTGGTGCTTTTCCTTTCCCCTCCTTCTCAAAAGCAAGAGACTTCCAGGAGAGACTGAACTTTAAATCCATTTTGGCATTTCTTATGGGGAGGAATTTACTAGTAGCTACAGCAAAAAAAGAGCTAGTGATTTAGGACTAACTTCAACATATTCGCTTTTCCTTTAACTGCTTAAAGGCAAGGCTTTTCTTTTACAACATAACTAGATATTTTTTTCTTTCTCTAGTTTGCAGACTGAGGTACGGGAACACAAAGAGTTCAATTTACTTGGACTTCTGCAGCAAATCTGTAGCTAAGTCAGAAACAGATGCCTGGGTTCTTCTGTCCCCTGCCCTAACCATGAGACTCACTGTGTGGTTTTGCCGATACATATGTGATAGCTCATGGTATTTGAACCGATAGCATTCTGAAGAGTTAGGAACCTGCCCAAGTAGCTGCTGAGTCATTGGTGGATTATATTTTTAACTGGTGTCATCATCTCAGCAGCCACTCTACCCAGCATCAATTTGGCTGTATATTTCCTTGTAGCCCATCCGTTTGCTTCTATTCCATTCCTGCCAGAGAGTGTTTCTAAGCTGCTCTGCAGTACGCTCCACTACTTATGCAAATCCCTTAAGGTATTATAATGTACTGCTTAGGAGAAGCTAGCAATCTAAGAGCTACATGAGAGGCAGATAGGCATCATTTCTATCTAGTATATAATTCTGATTATAGAGGCAAAATATGCCAAATATTACATACATACGAAGATAGTGCATGGACAGTAGATGGCTCCTTAATAAGCATATTTATTATAGTAAAGCCTGAGGATGCTTCAGGCTTACTTTCACACAGACTGTTGTTACCATTAACGCATTGAGAAACTATACCAGCCAAAAAATTGGAGAAGTTATCAGTTCCAAGACATTTAATAAAGTTTCATAATTACAGAAGGATCACTGCAGAGACAGATAATGGCAAGAAAAGAAGCACAGAGGCTGAGTCGAGTGGCAGGGTTTTTTAGTTGTCAAGCAAATTGGAAAGTTGACTAATATAACAGTTACACAGTGCTAAATGGAAAACCACCCTTCAAACACTAGTATTGTTGAAGCTTATGGGGAACTACTCCCTCCCTTGCATAATACAATGAAGAAGCTTTACCACCCTAAACCAAAAGGAAACCCAGAGCAGATACCTTTAACAAAAGGATTTAACTGTTTCTCTCTAAAACAAACCCAGTACATTGGCTTTCCACCAAGCAATTCAACCTATATAAAGGAGAAGCATAGCTAAACCGCCCTGGGAACTCTGACTCACGGTGTCAGGCGTCCTCCTTGTTGCAGAGGGGAAACAGTTTGCACCACCCTTTTTCCTGGCACAGCCTGTTTCCTCCTCTCCCACTCCGGGATGCAGCCCGGCCCGCTGACCCATGAGGCCACTGTGCTTTACGTAGCCTGCCCACCTCAAAAAGAGGATAAATCAGTCCACCCACAGCTCCCTGCAGCCTCATACAGGACAGCAGGTAGTGTTTGCTCTTCTGTGCAGGCATTTGAAAGGGCTCACTGAAGGGCTTCAAATATTTGTACAAATGTTGATATTTTGGGTGATGTTTCTAACTTTATAAAATAAATCAAAATGTTACTAATCTGACTAATACTTTAGTGACTTTACTATTACTTTTTGGCACATTTTCAGCAATTCCAATATGGTGAGAACTTCTATGGTTCATTTTATCTCAAATATACTCTGTTAAGGGTGCCAGAAAAGGTGTACCCACCACTTAAATGCATCAAATATGGTTACTGAGTCTGAGTGTATGGACAAGGTTTTATGCTGGCCCTTCCAAGCCTGACCTTCAGTTCTGGTTTACTGGTGTCCTCTCTGACCCACTCGGGGAACAAATTAAATTGAAGGGTATACTCTCAGTTCTGCTGTGATTAATTTTTAAGGTCAAGTAAAGCATCCTGAGTTCAGCTGCTGATGTGGTACTGGTCATTTGTGGCACAAACTTCACTGTCAGCCAGCCTTCCAAGTCACACAAACTACAGCCAGGTCTGCAGCAGATCTCTTCATTTGGTCCCCACTTCTGTAGGTTCTGGGAGTTGGACTCAATGATTCTTATGGGGCCCTTCCAACTCAAGATATTCTATGATTCAAAGTTGGACCTCTACCTTTGCAAATTGCATCCCTCTCTTCCTGTTTTCCTCAAACTCAAAGCTCTGGGAAAACTACTGCAGGTGGACCTGGATCCCGTGGATCTCTGGAATAGCACTCTCTTTCCAAAACTAGTTTCAAACAAAATGTTACTGTCCCCCAATTTCTTGCCCAGGAAAGAATCTACTCCTCTCCCTTCTTCTGTCCTACTCCTTCATAAGCCCTCCCAAGTGAGATCTAGCTTTCCTCTCTCCTATCTGCTGGTTTATGCATCAAATCAAACTGGGGACAGATCAAGTCATGATGGTGATGCACTCCAGCAAATATCTCATTGCCTGTGCACCTCAGAGCTAGACTGTGGCAACAACCCAGCCATGACTGGGTTTCCAACCCACTGAGAGTCTGAGATTGTTGCAAGATGGATGGCTTCATTAAGCACGATATTTTACTGTGAGCAATTGTACTAGTGCTTTCTGTTCTGCAACAGCTGGTTGAGGATTATGGTTGGGGATTCAGAAGTGTTGCTTTAAATATACAAATCTCTAGCTGACCGATGACTTATTTTCATGAGACTGTATTTTCTCCTGTATTGTGCTACCTTGCAACTGCCATGTTCAAGTTGAGACTTAGCTGAAGGATCTAGGGGCAGTGCTCTTTGTGCTTCTGCTATTTGTTTGGAAGGGGATTTCCAAGCATATAGGAAACTGTCATTGGTTCCATCATTGTATTATGGTTCCTTTTTATCTATGTCTACATACCAAAGGAGACAGCAAACAAATGAATCAATTCCTTCAGCAATATTCCATTGCTATTATCTTTACAAAGAGTTGGTATCAGCAGTAGTCTCCAAATCTCAGCATCTTATTTCTGTTGCTTCTTGAGAAGGGGAAAATCTCTTTTAATATTTTTTTAAATCCTTTCTCTTCCAGCTTATGCATCTTGTGGACAGATGACTAAATTATACCGTGGGTTTGGCAATGACTTCACAGTTACTTCTTCCCAGTTTAAATTGTAAAACTTCTGACATGCTCCATAAAATCTCTTGTAAGTTTTTCTCTTACGATGAATTTTCATTGTAAACTGCTTTATAAATTCATCATGAACATAAAAGGAAAAATTCATGAAAGCTGAGCACACTATAAGCTATACTTGGCCGCTGCACTGGGTAATATACATGACAGAAAAATGGAAACAGAAAAATTAATAGAGAGTGGATATGAATATGAACTATGTCAGACTTGTTCTAAATCACTAACGTTTGACAAAAGAGTCATTCTCCAAAGATAACTTTTAAATTTTCGGATTTCCATCACTTTAGTATAAATTATCATTCCTTTGAATATCTTTTTGAAAAAGAAAGTAGAGATTAAAGGAAAATTATCAGATTTACTTTCCAGTTAAACTCCAGTAATGAAGATCTAGAGGTGCATTTCTTTCTCGATGTAGGTCAGGCTAGTAAAAAAAAATGACACGATTTCTTTTCTTAATAAAAAATACCTAGGCAAAAAAAGCGCACTTATTTCATTAGGAGATTTTAGGGGTGGCTGACTTGAATTGAGATGGCTTGGTTTGAAATCTTTTTATTTCTTAGTTCAAATTACTCTCAGTCAGGCAGTCTCCCCTGTCATTAAGCTGATACAGTGCACTGTGGAGGCCACGGGCAAAGGCAAAGGCAAATGCAATCTGTCTGGGAAGGCCAGACCATTGAGAAGAACGGGAATACGAGTCACATCTGAGGTACCAAGGGAAGGCCAAGGGACAAGTTAATTTCAAACCAAGACAAAATTATGAGGTTTTTCATTTCTCAACAGAAATTTGCTACTTGAAAATTAATAAATCAATATTTTGGCTTTTGGTTATCATCCATTTTTCAATGGTGGAATTCCCAGTAACTACAAACTCTCATTTTTAATAAATACTACAAACTAAAATACACAGTGGACTTCTTAAATACCTTTTACACAAACAGCTACCTAAGAACATCCTCTCATTTAGACTTCAGCTTTACAGGTCACAGGGGCACAAGAGTAATAGCTTTCCAAATTGCTCAATTGCTAGTGCTGTTTCAGAGGATTTATTTCAGATTTGTGAAAGTTCTGCGTCCTGAGCAGCTGGGCTGTCCTGTGAGTCCTATGCCAATGCTGCAGGGATTGGGATGGTGTAAGAACCTAGTCTGAGCTAAAATGGCAGGTCACTGTGCAAAGCAGCGGACTGACTTAGGGGATCTGGATTCCAGTTTTGCCCTCCTAGGCTTGGCTGCTTGCTGGCTTCCTAAGCCTGTATGTCATTTGTAGAAAGATAAATTTCATATCCACAACGATGACAGCCAGCGTGCCTTGTCTGTTGGAACAAGCTAGCTGTGTTCCATACACAGCAGTCCCCAGAGGGACCCAGAACATTTAGAAGTGGTGCCTTGGCAAAGAATTGCTCTCATTGCTACAAGCAAAAGAATCCCATCGAAATAATTTTTTTGTTCAGAGGATTATTCTTCATAATTCAGCCCCTACAGCTTTATTCATGTTCTTTCAGGGCCTTCCAATTTCTGTGTCAGGACTCTGTTATTCCAGAGCGTTTGCATTTTGGTGTCGGGATAGTGCATCGTTCTGTTCATACAGAACCAGAGCACAACCTCCAATATGAAATAACAAAAGCTTTAATAGATATGGATAAAATCCTATTCTGAAGAATTTTACCTCTAAGCTGTATGATACTTCCAAGTATTTCACTTTCTAATATGCACTGCAGTACAAACTCGTGTTCATAGACATTGCTGTTAAAGATCACTGGCTGAACCCTTGCTGAATGACATTTTATTTTCCTTGTTTCTACTCAGCATGTGTCTTTGGATTATTCTTTCTAAACGTTATCACACTCACTATTAAGAATCACCACCTTCCCATGACTGTCTTTGCCAGAGTTTCCGCAAACTCCTGCCTGATGCTAACCAGCATTTTTTTTTCTTCCAAGGCCAACAGTTTCTTTTTCTGTTTAAGAGAAGATGCTCTTTTGTTCTTGGACATGAGGTGCTAACTTCTTTTCTCTTTGGATTATCTGTGGGTTTTATAGGACTGAGGCAGTGAGAGATAAAAGGACAACTGGGTATGGACCAGCTGAGAGGTTGGCTGGGCTAAGTCTTAGGATGGTCCTATGGCACCAAAAGCATTGCCAAAGTTAGAGGATGGACCAAAAGGAGGTACAAACTGCTGGGCAAGCAAATGAGGAAAAGTATTAAAGTGTTGGAGTAGGAGGTACATGTTGGCTTTGGGAATGCAAGGTGCTGGGAAAGAGCAAGAGATCACAGAAAGGAGGAAAATGAAGAGTGAGGGGAAGGGAAGGGAAGGGAAGGGAAGGGAAGGGAAGGGAAGGGAAGGGAAGGGAAAGATACTTGGGAGATTAAAGAGTAAATAAACTACCCAAAGATGAGATATTCAGCATTGTTATGACAGAGAGAGGAAACAAACACAGGTCTCTGTGTTCTTTGGGGATATGACACTGGGACACTTTGGAGAAGCCTGACTGTTTTCCAAGCAGCCACCAATTTATGCATTCAGATAATTTTCTCTAATGTGCATGTTTTGATTTTTCTGTGTATTTGGTCTCAAGCTGCCATTTCTAAGCACTCTTGTCCTCTTCTCTCATTTTTATCTGCTGTAGCATTTGAAAATCCTTATAGCAGAACAGAATCATATAAATAGTATTTTTTGGTGTTTTGTCAATGAAGATTTTTAAGATTAAGTCTATTGTGTTTCTATATGATTCCAACATACTTCATCCTATAATTTAATAGTTAATCATAAACCTAAAGTAATGATAAATGACAGTTTAAGTAATAATAAGCATCAGTTCTTAAGGAGCATTTGAGTGTCTGCTTTAACATACAATCCTTTTTAGCATCATTCTTAAGGATCTTGGATTTTTTCCTTAAAGGTTTTTCTGCTAATGTCCTTTTGTGCCATACTGTCACCATTCTCATTTTATGGAAATAAATAATCTTCCTGTAATTGGCTTCTGGTAGGACACTGACAATGTTTAAGAAGGATCTCCAAGTCAAAGCATTGCTACTGATCATTGGCCCTTCCCCTGATGACTGATACTGCTGATTAGTTAAATGGATGGCATAACTATTCAAAGCACCAGGAATAAGTGTAAAATCACTCATCACACATGAAATGAGCAGCTACTGCTCTCGTCCCATACTGATATATCTGAGGCATGTGAAGTTTGGAATGCCTGCAGGAACTGGTCAGTTAAGAGAATTTCAGTGGTCCTCCACTCTGTTAGTTGCTGCTGACCTGTATTCAGATTTTGCCCCCAACTTGAGTAGTCTGAAGGGCTACCATCCATCAGAGTACGGGAAGTGCAATGTTTATGTCACAGCTGAGCAGTTTTAACTGCACTATTGCCTCATGTCCTCACTGCTCTGGGTTACGCCGCTGCAGTCGCACTGAACTTTGAGTACAACTCTCTCCATGGCAAATTCCAGCTGATTTTAGAAAGCCTTCTCAGGATTTAGGAGGCTATGGATTAAATAGCCCAGAAGCTGGTGTTGTTTTCTTCTGCAACTGGAAATAAGAATGAAATTGTGATTTTCTTATAGGGTAAAACAGCTTCTCTTGAAGACTTTGGAAATCTGCCACAAGGTCTACGCAGCAGCTGTTCTGAAGTAGGGGGAAATGGTAGAAAGCTGGGAACTGAGACCAACAGCTGCAGAATTATTTTTTACAGCTGTCTCATGCTCTTTTCCTTTGATATGCATCTTCTGTTTTTGTGGTATTTGAGAACAGCTTCTCATGACAAAACCCCACTTCTGGATCTGGGGTGTAGGGTGAGCACCCCTGAGTGACAATAAGGCTCCCTGCTTTTTTTGTGATGAGCTGCCTGGAGAGCACTTCTACTGGGATGAGAGAAAACAACATTTTTCCTGTGGAGAAGATGTGCAAGAAATAGTCATTGCACTTTTGGAGACCCCCAGTAGGTGATACTACTGAGGGAGACTTCCCAGTAAGAAATGAAATGCAGCCTCACCCTGTCCTCTCTCTGAAGATGTACGACGCTCAATGAGATACTAATGGAAGGCTACCAACTCCTAAGCTGCCCTCGTAAAGTTGTTGCCCTCACCTCCCAAATAACATCTGATGAAGGTACCCACCATGCCATGACAGAAATATTCAGACCCCTAGGATGTCCAAGTTTTGCAGGGAGGCATCGCTGGAGTCCAAATCTCCTTTCTGTGTGCCACCTCTAATCTCTTCGCAAAGTCCGAAGTACTAGAAAGATATTGTGTTTCACAGGAATGCCATAGTAACTCATCGTGGTGGGTCTTTGAGGATGTAGATAGAATCACCAGGCAAGATTTAAAACTCTGGACTTTACAAGAGAAATTGAAATGGTGTGATCACCTTTGGATGGAAGGAAAGAGGGTAATTATGCAAAAATGTCAGAAAATGTTTTAAGCAGGAATGCTGTAAGCTTTAGGTATATGTTCACAGTTCCCTCAGATATATAATTCTCTACTGACTCTCTCAACATATATTATTCTTCATATGTATTATTATAAAACAACCCAATTCCAGCCTTTTGTCACATTTCAGTCCTTCAATCATACTTACGACATGTTGAAAATTGATGTTTTTTCCACAGGAGGTAGCTGAAAATTTGTTTACTGATACAAAAATGTGAAGCTGGATTTCTGAGAGCTGAGTTATGTTACCGGATTAATCTCTTCTCACACCTTGTGCTTTGTTCTGATGTGTTTCTTAGGTAAAAGTTACCTCTATGACAAAAGAATTTGTCATCCGTTTTTTGTCATAATGCGCTCTGCAGAGAATGCATCATTTCAGAAACCTCATCATATAAAATGAAACTGCTCTAAGATTACACCATAAAAAGACTTTTAGCACACCGTAAAAGAAATATAAGTAGCATTCAGTTACCAAAAGTGGTTTGCCATCATCCACACCTTCATCATCTTTAACCATTTAAAGATTGCATTTGAGAAATACTCACCTAACATACAGAGATGACTTATAGAAGCTGGTAAAGCTTTTAAGTTCCTTTCAGTGACATTACAAACAGAGAACCATTTCTGGTGAATAAGCCTCAAAATATTTGTGTATTCTGCTGACAAAATGAAATATATCCTGAAATTCCTAGACTTTTTGGCATATGAGAGTGATTAGAAAGCTTTTTTGCATAAATTTCAAATAAAGAATTGTTGGTTATATATGTTGTTGTTTTATGCAGCATGTGATCTGAGCAGTTAGATAGAAGCAAATATTCTTGAATTTATTCAGATAGGTACTAGAATATTCTCCTTGTAAACCTCTATTAATATGACTATGATAACTATTTCATTCCAGTTATCTACCACTAAGAAAAGTGTGTCCTCTTCATCACAGTCTTTAAGTGTTTTCTACTTTTAAAACAGGAGCTATTATATTTTTTGAAATATACAAAGTTTTTTTTTCCTCCGAATTATAGATGAAAGAGTCACCCACTTCAGATTAAATAACCTACTGTCAGAATCATGATTTCTTTGCTTGGCACACTCTATATTGCTTCTGTAGAAGTCACTTCTGCTTTTTTCTTACCACCTAAATAAGTTGTTTCTTAGCAAAAATGCTGGAGTTGATTTTTATGATTTTCTCTTTTACTATGCTGTCCTATGTCTGATGATCCAGCATGAAAAATTGGAAAGTTCTTATCTTTTTTGATCTATGTAGAATTCTTCTGCAGTGAAGGGGTATCTCTTGTTTTGCTGATGGGATGTTTTAATCATCTTTAAAGCCATGGCCATCATGTATATAGGTATGTAATTAAACAAAAATAGAAATACATGAGGGACACAGCCGACCCTAACTCACAATCACTTACTTGCCTCTTTAGTGCCTAAATACATGTCTGTTAAATAGACAGGCAGGTAGGATAGCACAATCCTATAGAGGATTATTACAGAGGGTAATTTTAGCTGAAGATCTTGGAAGTAGACTAGAGCTTTTCTGGAAGATACCTAATGTATCTTCTTACACTTCAGCAGGAGCTGAAGCTTTCCATATGAAATTTATGAACAAAATTCTGAAATTTGGAGTTCAGGATTTGATTAAATCACTCACAAGACTCTAGGAGTAAGCACTCACCATACTTCTCTCAACTGTTGCTAGTCTTCAGAAAACAGAATTTCCATTTCATGCTTTTTGGGGGATGTGCTCCACTTCTGCTGTCTCTGGAACGCTCCTGCAGTCTTTGTCCTAAGCTCAGAAGGGTCCCTGCTCACTTTCCAGCTCCCTCCAAAGGCCATAACTCCTCTTTGTGCAATGCGATCGGGGGGGGGGGGAGAATACGTCAGTGACACAGTAGAACCCCCAGTTGCTGAAATTCTCCCTTATTTATAGGATGCTGAGCCTGTTATGAAACATCCATAAAGCTCTGGTAAAGCCGCTAGTTAAAAATTAAAAAATATAGAAACCAGAAGGGCTGTTTTGTTTCATGTTTCTGCCCTTCCCACAGTACTCACTAAAGATGTGCAATAAAACATATTAGACTTCAAATAACATGAAGTATTTCCTGTTCATATAGCCCTACGTGAAGCCTTTGAAAGGTTTCTTTTTTTTTGCATGCCATTTACGTAACTGGGTAACAAATGCAAAAATAAAAGTATGGGAGAACATAAGTCTTCAATAGCCAACAGCTCAAATACAACTCCACACCCATGACTTTATATTTCAAGTCTGTAATTCAGGATAGCCACAGAATAACAGAAAATTATATTTTTTTTCCCAGGCTTTGTCTTTAGATTTCACGGAAAGATTTCATTTCCTCAGATTGACCTCCAGCCTGAAACAGGTTTTAGTCAGCAGTTCGATCTGTTGGTGTTGCCTGGCAAAATTCATGCCAGTAGCATTTGACTGAATGGTTCAGCCTTCTCCATACCTTTCCAACAAGTGAATGAAAAAAAAAAGACATCCCTTAGAATTAAAGATGGAGTGCACCCATGATGAAAAAGGTTCTTTGGCCAGCAGGGAGTGCTGACCCTCATGCGGTCTCCTCAGCTGTGAGTGCATCAGAATCTGGCCATTTTTTGACATTGTCCTTAAAACCTACCTCTGGTTAGCTAAGCCCAGGCTGATGCTGACTCACTTAGAATGTGTTGTCATTAATGATGTAGTTCAGATCAGAAATAGGCTTTTGAAGTGATTTTCCTGATTGTTTCCACTTACTGTGCTTTGGTTTGCATCACGGAGACATCTTGGCATGTGTGGATGAGGTCTTCCAAAGGTCCCTAAAACAAACTTCCTTTCGGATGAAACTAAACCAAACATGTGGTGTGGTTTCATCAAATGGTATGCTTCAGGACTGCACTGAGTGTACTTCAGCCGCTACCAGGCAGTCAGTCCAGGCAACCAGAAAAAAGCTGAAATACATCTAGTGTCAACGTTGGATCATCACCGCAACCTCAGATTGCAAGCCACAAAGTTGGATTCGCTCCAACTGCATCACACGTCTTTCTGATGTAGATGTAGCCTTGGCAGGAGAGACCTGAGGAGACATTTGTTTTTAGAGGTCAGAGGAAAATATCTTTGGGGTGCCAAAGTCCTATATTCAGAGTTCATGGTTCTACTCACCATGCTTCCTGCATCTGCATAATAGATTTTGAAAGCAAAAGTGCATTTTGGATACAGTAAACTGGGACCACACTCTACAGCCTCGAAGTGACCCAAAAACCCAAGCTGTTTGATTTTGTCTTTAATGAAGCTGCGTCTAAGTCATTGTTGTGGTTTAACCCCAGCCAGCAACTAAGCACCAGGCAGCCACTCACTCACTGCCCCCCACCCAGTGGGATGGAGGAGGGAATCGGAAAAAAAAGGTAAAACTCATGGGTTGAGATAAGAACAATTTAATAGAACAGAAAAGAAGAAACTAATAATGATAATGATAGCACTAATAAAATGACAACAGTAATAATAAAAGGATTGGAATATGCAAGTGATGCACAATGCAATTGCTCACCACCCACCAACTGACACCCAGTTAGTCCCTAAGCCGCAATCCCCCCGCCCCCACTCCCCCCAGTTTATATACTGGGCATGACATCACATGGTATGGAATACCCCTTTGGCCACTTTGGGTCAGCTACCCGGGCTGTGTCCCCTCCCAACTCCTTGTGCCCCTCCAGCTCTTGCTGGCTGGGCATGAGAAGCTGAAAAATCCTTGACTTAGGCTAAACATGACTTAGCAACAACTGAAAACATCAGCGTGTTATCAACATTCTTCTCATACCAAACTCAAAAACACAGCACTGTACCAGCTACTAGTAAGACAATTAACTCTATCCCAGCTGAAACCAGGACAGTCACGATGTCTACAGGCACACGCTTTCAGACTGGATGTTGGGAACTCGTGGAAGACCTGCAAATTAAAATTTTATTTTAAAAACTGGGTCACTTCACCACCCCCTTAAAAGAGAGCAGCAATGCGTGCATTGGACCCTGCTTGAATGAAGTAGGAGGTCACTGCTGGCACATGTTTGCACCTGCACATCTTTGCTGTGAAACATTGTCCTCACTTGGAAACTAGAGCATAGCTGACCTTCCAGAAATGGGGTAAAAACCTACCTTCTGGGTTGCAATATCATTATCATCATTAACAGCTTTGTGGTTCCCTCCTTGGCAGAGTTTTAAGTAAATAGCTGAGTTCAATGTCAGTCTCGTGTCCTCTAAGTTTCAATTTTCCCTTCTGCTGAGATTTGGTTTTGCTGCTCCACTGCCACAAGGAGCTTCAAAGCCAGTGATGGGCCCCAAGAAAATTTTATCACTGGGAAGGGAATGTGGTGGGACACAGATATTTAACATGAAACCATGCAGCATCTTTTTGTCCCCACTGGTGTTTAGGTCATCCCTGGGAAAATAAAGGGACAGCTGGATATGTGCAGCAGCTATTTTTGGCTTCTGGAACAATCATTTTGGATTAGAGGAGGCTAGGTGCAAATTAAAGAGACCTATAGCCGTCTGAAATTTTTGAGGATGAATCACTTGTCAGTTAGCCCTAAGAAGGGTGAGCAGGAAGATGGAAGATAATCTGTTTTAGTAGAATTTGTGAGCTGCATTGTTGCCGGCATTTGCCCAAAAGAAACATTCAGACACGTCATGTTTACAGCAGCTGCTCTGCAGAACAATGAAAACACGGATTTCTCCTGGCACCCTGAAACCGAAGCAGGCCACGCTGAAGCTCCTGTGGCAGATGAAAACTCCCAGCTATTATTTTCTGTTCATTTACCGTGCCAGTGGAAGGGACCGTGCCGGCCCCCCCGGGGTGATTTCCAGTCCTCCCCGCTGTGCCTGCGTGGGCAGAGGCCCCACGGCTCTCTCACCGCGGTGGGAAGCATCCAGACCGCCTGAAAAAGCAACGCCGATCGCGTCTATCACTCCAGAGAGCTCGCGGTGCCCGTGGCGAGAGCCAGGATTTCCAGCCCGCAGCGCTGAGCGGGACACGTCGTTTCCCGTAGCGGTGCTTCCCCAGGATGAGTGATAAGGTGGAGATTAAACTTGCAATGTGATCCTGCTTCTGGCTGCTGGAGACTTTTGAAGAGACCGTGACGGTGGTGACTTACGAGCTAGGAGATTAAAAGTAGCTTCTCTTCTTTTTAACATGCAGAGCCACCGCTCCGGTTACAGTGGGTGTGAGACCCGCCTGGTTACAGGAGGAGAGGACAAGAGCTCACTTGGACTTACTCCAGTCCAGCGATAGAGAGAAGTACGACGAAACCAAGCATTTCAAAAACGTAATTATGCCAGACACAGTAAACTTTGCCCAAAGGACAAATTCTGCACCAAATTTTCAAACCCTGCCTGTTTATGTGCATTCAGGAACAATTTTACATCAAAGCAAATATTTTTTTTTTATGACGGCTGAGTCAGAAGGCAGCGGGATTTTCTCTGTAGAGAGCTGTACAGCTTTTTCTTTAGAGAAGCAAGGCCTTGCATGGTTGGCACCGAGTGGAAACCAGGAGAGCTGCTGGAACAACAGTCATAAGAAGTGGGAGTTCTTGTCCAGATGAGCCTGATTGTGTTAAAAACTACCAAGAGGCTGTAGCAGAGCAGTGGGCTAAAATCTAAATTACTCTTTATAGCTTTCACAGGGCTACAGCAGGTAGCTCCTACCCTGATAGAGTGAAATTAAAGTACGTGTTTCAGCCGTCAGGGCCACGAACACAGCTCAATGAACTGCATTTTACAAA
Source organism: Buteo buteo (assembly GCF_964188355.1). NCBI lineage: Eukaryota > Metazoa > Chordata > Aves > Accipitriformes > Accipitridae > Buteo > Buteo buteo. The sequence goes on along the minus strand of NC_134173.1, from coordinate 9,180,445 downwards.
ATCTCCTGTGTTTCTTTTGGATGTATGAGTAACGAGGCTGGAACCTCCAAGCCCTTAAGATCCCAAGACTGCTCCATGGGCCATGTGTAAGGTCCGTTGCCCTTCTTTTGCAGCTTAGTCTCAGGTTTTGTATGACTGCAAAGACACTGCAGTTTGAGAAATCTCAATATGCTCCTTGCTTGAATAGGAATATCCACTAGCCAGTCTAGTTTCCTAATAACTAATGACCTTCTTATCTGGCTTACTTTCCTAAAACAAATTTTCAAACTTACCATTGTTTTTTCTTCTTCTGTTGATTTGCTCAGCCCTGTTCACAGGCCTGCAGGGTTACAAACCCTCTCTGATCATATGCTAATGAGTCATTAGTACTGACTGTCTGTTAATGTGAATAACCTTCTTAGTCACTCTTTGTCCAAATAAAGAAGTCTATTCTGATAACAAAAATGTTACAACCAGCCAAGAATCAGGGAGATAAAATTAGAACAGCTCTTCCTCAGGGCTGCCAGGAGCAGGGCTCGGCTCACTCTGCCTCTGCCTCTGCTCCCACTGCCCCTTTGTTTTTTCCCCTTGTTTTATTTAAGCATACGTGTTCACTTCACTACACTTTGAGTCTAAGATTGCATAATCGTGTTTCAGTCAGATTTTAACGTCTTTAGGTGGCTAAGAACAAAAGGTCAACACCGTTACTAGCTGTGGAGCTTTACTGAAGTGTGACTTCACCATAAAATTGGCACAAGGTCATTTTGAGATATTTTTACACTTTCGTTAGCAAAGGGGAATTACCCATTCACTTCTGGACAAGGTTAAATAGCTGACGACAGCTACAGGTTAAATATTAAACCATTGATCCTTCATTTCAAGTGAGAAATTGCAGTTGTCTTCAAAAACACTTGGAAGTTCAGGCAGCATCTTGGAACTGGTACAAGGAAAGACCACTTTTAATTAGCACAAGGGAACTGTACAAATTTTGAGCCAGACTCTGCTGTCTTGCACCTTCATACAACTTTGCAAGAGTAACAAAGGCCATATATTGCTGTTTGAAAAACTCAGCATATTTTTTTCAAGCAACCAGTGTTTGCTTGTGTTATACTCGGCAGGTCTGAAGTTGCAATCAGATGAGATGGCTGAGCTGACTTCTCAGCTTGCTATTGCTAAAAAATAATTGAGGTGGTTGGTTTTTTTCTCTTCTGGGTTAATTTCTACCACTTTCATGAGCTCAGCTGCCTCCTTGAAAGGTCAGACAGTACTAAGTCACCCCAGGGAAGAGCTGGGGACCACTGGGGTAAAGAGAAAGAAGGAGGACGCTGGTAACAAAAAGGAGGAGGAGGAGAGGGAGAAGGCCTCCTCCTTTTAGCAGCCCTGAGCTGCTGGATCAGTTCAGCCTATTTGGTCTGACTGGATCCTGGGGGTCCTACAGTAGATTTGCAGTAGCCCAAGGTCTCCACAACTCAAGCATTTAGACCCAGATTTAATAAAATGTTTAGGCTCCTGGGTTTTTGCTAGACTTGTAACTTCCTTTTTGATTTTCTTTTCAAAGAGCTTGGTAACAGCTAAGATCTATACCTTCTGGTGTTTGGGCCTGTGGAATTATGATTATGGTGATAACTTTGAAAATCTGAACCGAGTTCAAGTCACCCATTTGCTCACAGCTTGCAGTAATAGCTACCGCAGGGGGTAAAAAGCTGCCTTCATTTCAGACAGGGACTGTGTGCTTCTAGAGCGCATGATTTTGGCACTTTTTCTAAAATGTTACTGAATTTGGTATTTGTACTCTAAAATACACCAGCTCGTTGCATTTGGCCACCAGCCATTTCTCATCCCTTTGTATGGCCAGGACGTGCTTGCAGCTCAGTTTTCTCTCCTGGTTTTCCTCGCATGGCTTCCCAGGCTGCCTGAATTACAGCACATGATGCCTAAACTGCTAAACCTTTACCTGAGTAAAAACATATGCCCTTATTTACTATCCAGCCACATTACCAGCCCTGGACTATAGTGTGCTGTGGCTTAGTTCTTCAAATCTCCTTGGGGATGTGGTTCAGAACAGAGGCATGAGACGCAGCCAGCATTTCTAAAGGTGGCCACGACTCACGTTCTGCATGCTGTGTGGCTTGAATGAGTAAGTCAGGCAGAAACAGAGGCTAAAAGGTGGCAGTCTGTAGCTGTGTAGAAATAGGGAATTTTTTTTTTTTTAACTGCACTGAATATGTGAAGGCTTCTAATTCACAATGGTTCAAAGTCAAACCCACAACCTTATTACAATTGTGTTTAAAATCGCCTCGAGGAGGACTGGAAAAGCTTAAGTGTCCTAGGATGGCCAAGAGTCCATTTAAGAAGGTGAAAAGCCTCAGCTCATTCTTGTGGTCCCCCAAAACACATGTTGACTGTGTGAGCCCTTCTAGTTTCCTTTAGTTCAAACTAAAAAAAGATGCTTTCCACACACCTACTTCAACTTGCACCAAGATGAAGAGGGAAGATGCTTTCCGCACACCTACGTCAACCTGCACCACGATGAAGAGGGAACTTCCTAGAGAGGAGACGGCTGTGTAATGACCAGGTGCTTTTCCTGACTGCACCTCAAATGTGAGTTTCTCCTGAGAGTACCTGGCTGTTCGCTGATGCGGTCAGGGCAGCAGTGGGTCGGGCAGCGCACTGGGAGAAAGGGCCGTGATAAAACTCGGATGTAGACAGGTTTCAGTGGTGTTGCAGTGGGGAAAGAACCTAAAAACTCACTACTGTAATATTTTATAAGCGGTATCTACTGTTGCTTTGCTTCTGATAATAGGTACTTGGCTATTAATGTAAAACTTCCATAAAGCCTCCCTTACATTGTATTTTATAGACGCCTGTGCAAGTCTGATTAACAGTGACGGATGACTGAGGGTGCAGTCCTCTTTCCAAATGGTGAGAGGTGTCCTGTAACATTTGCTGGCCACATTTGCCTAGGTTTGGGGGTGGTGATCACAGCTACAGGACTGCTTTTTCTCAAGTAATACCCTAATTAATTTAATAAGGCAAATGTTGTCCCAGCAGTGCAGCTTTACTGCGTAATGACTAATCTCTGTCACAGCAGGATGCCAAGAATGAGTTTCTCTGGGAAGCTGTGGGTATGCATAATGAGCAGCTATCCCTAATAAAGTCTTTTTAATCAGGAGTCTTTCTCAGTTCAACTGAGTTAAATGAGTTTGCACTTTGTAAACACATGGGTGCAAGTCTCTGACTTGGGTAAAACACCGCATCTGCTCTGAAGTCAGCGAACATTTAAATAAATTGATATCCTGGCTCTAAGAGTTAACTTTTGTGCTCATACGTGTGACAGGAATGCCCATGTAACTCTATACTGCACCCAGTTAATGTATGTAGAGTATGTGATACTTCTTTTTGTGTATGCATTTCATTTTCCTGCTAACAACCTTTGACCATAAGTCACAGCCAAGGACTCTGTATCTGTCAGTACATTTCAACTGAATTTGAAAAAAAAAAAAAAAAAGACAGATGTTTCAAAGATGCGAGTTTCCTGTACATTTGAAGAAAGCAGGTGAGAAAGGAGAGAGACCATATGTATGGGTAGTACTCCAGTACTTTTTCGAAGGACTAATTTTTAAGCAAATTTCCCATTAGCCTGCTCTTGCTCCGTGTAGTTTCACATCATGGGGTGGTCTCAGTGTGTACAAAAGGGATTCCTTTCAGATTAAACTGAACTGGGAGATCCTCTCTGGGACTGTCTTTTCTTTAACGTACTTCAGTCACATATGGACATATAGTCCATGAGACCAGGCAAGGGATGCTCAAAAATCCCTGAAATGTAGATAGCAGAGACCATGATGTCCTGTTCCTCTCTACAGACCTGATCCTATTAGTCTGCACTTGCTTGCTAATATAGACACAGCCATCAGCGCTCTCGCCCGAGGCACCCCATCCTGATTAACATCAAACAGGCTGTCCGATGCTGTCTCAGTTCCCCAAATTCAGGAAAGCTTCAGCTGGAGTTCATACCTTATTAGATGCCGGGGAGCCTAGTCTTCCATCGGTGTGTCCCTGTTGATTGCACCTCAGCGGGGAGATCCCGCTGAAAGCAAGCAGGTCTCCTGAGATATGGGGTTCTATGTTTAATAGAAGCAGCTCTGCTTCCAGTTTGGGATTTGTACAAGTATAACCGCTAGAAAAATCTGTCCCGGGAGTCTGGACCATTGCAATTGTTCTTATGCATTAAAAATCACTTCAGCGACACATTTTGTGTTTTGGGAGGCTGTATTCCCTCAAGGATCTGCAATTGAATGTCACAGCATTATAATTAGACATGAGAATCGGTAAGTGAAAATGACAAGTTTGCCTTTGATGGCCATCCTGAGTGTCAAGGCCCATAACCTTTTAAAAATGTAGGCATAATACAGGTATAAAAGACTAATCTTTTATTCATAGGATCACCACCAAGGAAATGAATCTCTGCTTCTTCATATGACCATTGACTCGACAAGATTTTGCAGGCTTACCCCAAATTCAGGTGCATCTTTTCCTTATTTCTCTTGTTAAAGAAAACGTAAGTCTGCCTTGTGCTCCAGTAAGAATAATAACCTAAATTCCCAGCGCAGACAGACCCAGGAGAATAAGATATTATTTTTCTTTGACTGTTTCTATGTTGACTACAGAGGTCAAAGCAACCTGTCATAAAAATTGGGATACTATTGTGGTTAAATCACTTTGTAAAAGAGGCTGGAAACATCTTCTTATGTTTTTTACTTTTTTTTTTTTTTTACTATATATTTAATGGAGTAAGAAGATAAGTTCTTTTCATGCCAAAGATGCAAAGTAGATGTGCAGGATCAGTTAATAATTTCTGCATACTTCTAACACCATTTGCAAATACTGTCCCCCTAGAATTTCACACAAACAGGTTTTGTAAAAATCTAAGCCTCTAAATTTAATCTCTTAGTTTTTTATCACACATGATGTGTCTGGCAGAGGGAAAGCCCATAGCCCACCCAGGGACATCACACTGACTCTGCAGTTGTACCATGTAAGCACAGCAGCCACTGGTCCCACTTTGGCGTGGAAACATTCCAGTCTTCTCATGGAAATACAGCATAGCAAATCTATTTCTTCTGTTAAAATGAGAGTTTTGCCTTTATTTTCTGGTTATGATAACATGATTCATTTTTTTCTCACATACTTGTCCAGTTAAAATTGTAATAATTACAAAGCCACGCCTGGCTTCTCTGGCTTTAGAGTTTCACAAAGCAAGTCGCCACTGGGATGGGAAACCCAGGATGGTCTGTTGAAGAGCTGATAAAAAAAAGTCTAAGTTTGGTTACACATAGAGTCATAAAAGAAAAACAAAGGGAACCTCCCTGGGTTATCTTCTGGGTTCCTTCTTCCAATGCTTCATGGCAAGCATAACCCCAAGGACTGTTTTAGTTGGCCAGATCTTTTTACCTGAATTTTTGACCAAGTCTTCTGGATCTAGACCTCCTTCCTCTCATGCTATGTGAGAGTGTATATGAGAACTATAGCTATGTGTCATCTAATATAATGTTCTGCTAGTGAGCAGCAAGGAAATCTGGGAGGAACTACTAGATAAGGCTCAGAGAAAAAATTATCATAGATTATAAACCTGTTTTTTGGGGCTTGCTGTAAAATCAGATGTGGGATGTTCAAGAGAGGGAAATTTAGCTCATGAATAGTACTTTAATTTTTCTATTTAAGCACAACCACCATCCATATATTTAAATGTTGGAGAGAGAGAGAGAGAGAAATTATCTCCAGTTCCCCCATTCAAACTTTTCTCTCACCTGATCTGAAAGACCTTCAAGGGAAAATGGACTTAGAACTACTCTTTTGTGAAAGTGATAATTGATAAACTGGTCTGAATTTCACAGCTATTCTCAGGAGCTGTCTGAATACTCTCTGAAAATGAAATAGGATCTTAAGGATATTTCTTGTAAAGGGATCACCTGAATTTTGTCACTGGAGTTATATGGCCTAAATTGATTTGTTTGGCAAGGTGTTAGCTAACGTAGAATCATTTGTAATATTGATATTTTTATCTTCACAAACCTACGTCAACCTACAATCCATGTAGCTTAAATTGTCACTGCAGCAGAAATCAAAGGCATTAGTATAACCCTTCTGAGGATGGCATATATGTTAAATGTCTATACTCATACACTAGATTAAATCTCATAATTAGCAAGATGCAATAAGTTTTAAGAAATATGCTCACTGAGGAGGGTGCCTAGAAGCTTTTAAAAAATTATACTCCATATTAATATGTTTAAAGGCTGTCACTGCGAGCCAAAAAGCACAGATACAGAAGTTTAAAGGAAATCCTGCCCCTGCTCTGCCCTGTAACGACCAGCCTGTTCCCAGCACGGCCAGAACAGCCAACGTGCCTGAGGTGGCTGGTGATGGCGAGGGAGCGTCTCTGGCAGGAAACCTGCAGCCGAAGGGGGATGCTGGAGCCCCGCTCTTGATGTCAGGTAGGGACCCAAGTACTCCAATTACGAATCTGGCACGAGGACTACCGGTGGAGAAAAAACAGGGGAAAACAAGCAGCATTTGGCTGGTCACTGAGGGATGCTCTTTGCAAGGAGGTTCTCAAGTCTTACTGATGCCTTCATAAAGCTGATGTCTTTATAATGCTTCAGGAGTCTCAGAGGTTGTTGGGGAAATTGCCTTGCTTCCACTTTCAGGAACTGGTAACGCTGTTCCTTGGCAAAAGGCTTTTTTTGGGGTTGTTTTTTTTTTTTTTGAGCCCAAACCGATGCCCGTTTGGGATCCCAGAGAATCACAACTCCTAATGCCTATCATTTCTATAGATTGCCAACACTGTTTACCTTTACAACCAGGATGGGAATTTTGGGGAGAAGGTCCAGGTAGTGCCGAACAAAAGCTATAAGAAATTGCCGAAAGCTGTTCTGCAAGCATCTCACAAAGCACTAAAGGTCGGTGGTAGTAAGTGCCTTGCTGACAGCTGGCTGCGGGGCTCTGAGCTCTGCCTCTGTGCAACCTGGCTGTTTTCCACTTAGTTGCTGGGTTTTTTTTCATTTGGGCTTTTTTATTTTCTCGGGCTGGATTTTTTTCCAGGTTCTCTAAAATAATTTCTTTTAGCTAATCTGCTCTCTAAAATTGTATCGTGAAAGCAAATAAACATTACACTTAAAAATACCTTCACTGTTTTATTGCTGTAACTCATTTGCACTGTATACTTTTTTTGTTGGATATGAATTGTATACTTTCTATAGAAAGCTGTGCTCTTCAGGAGAGGAAGCAATTTTCAATTACATATTCCTCATAAGAAAATATTAGAGTGATAATGGTTCTGATATTTAAATTGTGAAATAATTTGCATTGTGAGATTTAAAAAAACCCACAACAATAACAAAGGCAGAACATTTCCAAAGAGTGTCTCCATTAACCTGTCTGTAAAACTGAGGGATGCTAACACTTGACGGTTATCTCAGGCTGGGATGTATAGAACCTTGATTAACAATAAGGAATAACGACAAACCTGAACACATGCGCTCTTAGTTTCCAATTCTCTCCATGCTGTAGAGGGTTGAATATTTGTAGTGGGATTCTCTCCCTTTCTCATATAGTTGCACCCAAAATACTCCAGAACAGAGTCTGGAACACATAACACTTTGGAAACGGCGTTTGCCTTGCATGTCGTGGGCAGTGGGGTGCTACGGGCTCAATCCCAATCACACACCCCGCTAACTGTCTTCTGCTCCCAGGGTCCCAAGGTTTTCTCCTGTGTCTCTAGAGAACTGTTTTGGCTGCTTCATTCTTCCATCAAGTGCCTTGTGCTGTTTCTTACAAAGATGCAACATCTGGTTTAGATAATAATATTAAAAATGGATAAAGATACGGCGTTTGAAGTTCTTCTGGTTTTCCCGGTGTTAATAGTAGCAGATGGTGGAAATCAATTTGCTATTAATTTACTTTCATGTTAAACACTCAATATAATTAAGCAAAGTGTCATCTAAATTCTGATTACTTACTTTCAAGTTAAAATGATGTGTAAAACAGACTCCTAATTATCATGCTAATACCTGTGAAATGCTGTTGTCAGTTTCCAAGCTTCATAGGCTTTTTAGTATCAGACTTCAAAGCCTCCTGACAGGAATTATGGGTAGGAAGGTCAGGACTTAAAGCTAGATTTGTTTAATATTATCCTTCATGTGGGAGTGCTCGTTTCAGTTGTTAATTCCCTTTGCTAAATTTCACACACGCAACAAAGCATGACTATCGGTGTTATACTTGGGTACCATTTGCTCGACCTGCATGCATAAAGAAAAAGTGGTATTCTCCCTGATACTAATAGAAATTATCCAAGTGCATCTCAGGCATGATTTAAAACCTTAATACAGTACATATCTGTGCTTATATTCAGAAAAAAACCTATTTGTGTTAGTATTAATTAAAGCCAAATTAGAAGAACAGAAAAACAAATCTGACTGAGGAAAACATCATCATGCATGCCATTTGCTTTGTAATTGTGCACATACCTAATTACCCTTCCATAGAGATGAAACATCAGAAAGAACTCTCAAGCCCTTTTGCTTATTATCTGCTTTACTACAACATTTTTCCTCTATAAGCTATTGCATCCAACCTTGTTTTCAATGTTTCAAGCTACTGACAATTCTTTCTTTCTTTTTTTTTTTCTTTTCCTCCCGGGGAAAACTCTATTTAATCTTTTGCAGACTAACCAGGAAAATGTTCCAGATACTCACCCAGCCTTTTTTATTCCTGTGAGTCATCAAATACCTCCTATGTCTGCTGCTAGACTTCAAAATAGGATTATTATATGGGGCTTAGAGACTGCAAGCTGGATATAGGATTAGCCATTTTAGCTTGATCCTACCTGATAAACTGTAAAATAGTAGTGGGAGAAGAAACCTTTTTCTAAGTAATAATTTTCCACAGAAGTAATGTCTCTTTAGAAATACAGTTGCTTCAAATAACAGGAGAAAATCATAACAATCGCTGTGAGTGGGTGGGAGGATGATCCACGCAAAAATTCTTTCTCATTAAAATTTCTTGAAAAGGCTTGAAAATCAGGCTCAGCTGAACAACAAGGAAGAAAATCAAGGAGCAGGGCAAAAATCAGCAAGGCTATCATCGTACTTCATTAGCAGAGAATACGTCTACCTTCGTAGGATAGCAAAAAGCAACCTACAGGCAGAAGCTCTTTTCAACAAGGGGAAGAAATAAGGAGATCCACTTGCCAAGTTTTAAGAAAATTACCCATCTAGGGCTTTGACCAGCCTGTCAGTGGGAGGCCGAGGACAGCCTATGTAGACAGTACAAAAGCAGCTCTGGGAAAAATTTCTATAACATCTCATACAGTGTTGGGTAATTTGCTTTTATATAGCTGACAAAACTCAGGACTGGGACTCCTGACAGCCCTACGTTTAAAAAAGCAAAAGGACTTCGCTTCTACTTGGGAGATTAAATTAAGTTTTGTCATTAGCACAGTTAGAAGCCCAGTTTACTGTGGTAAAAGGCATGCTGAAGGCTACCTAGCTCCCACCGCACACCCTGTATATACTGCAGCTTATACAGGGGCCACAGCAGCAGCTGCAGGGCTCAGAGCACATCACATTCAGGCATCTTCATTACCTCCTTCCAGGCCTTTATAAACGATGCTCAGCAAAACAAACCAAGTTTATTTTAAACCAAACCATACTCGAACAAAAATAAAACACCTGCACTTCTTAAGTGCCACCAAAATGATTCATATAAGGACAATGCTTTTTATTAGAGATGCTAAAATTAAATGTAAAAATATGTGCTGGGCTTAGGAATTGGACCAAAATACCTCTGTGTCAGAGCAAGAAGCTTCCCGGTAGTGAAGACCAGTATCACATCTCTCATTTGCCTTTGCATGGGAGGGCATTTGCTCAAACGGACCAAACCGATCACAGCGCTCAGAAGTCGAGGAGAACATCAGGGTCATAGGTATTACCTAAATGACATAGAATGACTGAAATCAACGACTACTTGAAACCAAATGATGCTGAAAAGATGGATATGCTTTTGCGAGCTATATGTGCTTGTGCAAATTTGCGTTACGTGTGAGAAGCTATATAGGCACTAGGATACAGTGGCCCTGCCTACCTAAGAGTGGTACTCAAATACCTGACCATGGATTACGAACTGGATGAAAATACAGTACATATTCTTCACCTGCAATGTCTGTCAATGAGATGGGAATGGAAACAAATGTATGACATCGTGCTTTAACTGAAAACATAACTGTAATTGCCTTGAAAGAACTCTGTTGCTTACTAAACATAGGAATATCACAACATCTCATGATAAAAGGTGCCACTTCTGAAAATCTGTATCTTATTATGTGGCTGCTGAAAAAGAGAACAGTACAGAAAATAGTAACGTTTCTGACAGATAAGAAGCATCCTCATTTATGAATGTTGTGTCTTGCCTGGTTATTATATTTGCTCTGTGGGTTGAGGGGATTGATCAAAAAACTCAGGCAATACTTACTGCAGCAATTTAGGAAATAACAAAATGCACCAACCCACTGTGCGCCTCAGCTGCAGGTAACAGCTCCCTAGCGCAGAGCTGGCAGGACAGAAGGGTTTGCTCAGAAATTCGGTGCAAAGCCTGCCATCTTAAGCTGTATTCAGGTTACTGGACTTCAGATCGTCTTCGGTCTTGCGGGTTGGTACGTGCATCCCTGGCTCCACAGTAGGGCAGGATGGATGCGGTGGGGGAAGGTGGAAGGGAGAAATGCATTAACTTCCACTGCGCTAATTTTCTACAGAAAGGACGTGGGGATGGGAAGGACAGGCGGTACCCCACGATACGGACAACTGGAGAACCAGGTCTTAGTGTTAGGGATTTCAGCAACAGGTATAATATCGGAAAAGGAACATGAAGAACTTGTAAGGGTCGAAAGGTTTGGCCCCTGAGAAAAGCAAGAAAAGGAAACAGCTTCAGTGGTCAGAGCTGGAGAAGGTAGATCTAATTAATGCTGCTGCCATGAGATGTTAGGGTGTTAAGCAACACGAACAGTTCTATGGAATATTTCTCCTTTTAAAGATATTTTACAGTGACCTTTTCTTCAAAAGAAAGAAGAATTTGTTCTTCTAACAAAATTTAGTTTTGTTTAAGAAAGCTGTAGGTGACCAACGTGCCACTGACTCCGTAAGGGAAGAACTGCAAATGACCAAACTCAACCAGATTTACAGGATGGTGAGCAATTGTCCTGCATTGATACAGGCAAGGTCTTAATCACATATTTTCTCAGACATAGAAAACTTTCATTGTCCTGAGTAAACTATTGTATGTGAAGAAGGCAAAATGGGGAATCTCTTTATAGAAACATAATAATATAAATTTCTAAATAAGGTAGAAACAGGGGAAATAATACACCATGGGGGAAATGGAGGCTGTGGGAGAACAGAATATGAAGAACAAGTCATGGTCAAGTTTTACTCAGTGTCTTGCCTTTTAAAATTCTGTATGGAATTTAAAATTATTTATAAGCATACACAGAGTTTTGTTGAAAGAGTTTAAGGAGAAGAGAGATTTGGGGTCAGATTTGGGGGAAGAGAACTAGGTGAGGGAATGCATGATCAGGGAAGACATGTCACATGTAACAGAGAGCAGACAGAACAAGACACGGGGATTTCGGTGGGATAATGCGATGAGTGAGAACAACTCATGTCCACACCAGCTGGGAGTTAGCACCTTTGCAAGGTAGGTCACCTCTGTTTTATGATGCTTAACTTGGACTTGGAGCCCAGCTTCATGCTCCAAAGATGGGATAACTTTACATTTCTTTAATCTTCCTGTCCTATAACTCAAAAGACACTTTATCAGATACCTTCTTGTCAAATGAGACGTAAATCAACAGAGCGATCACAAAATGTAAACCCTAAACCAGATTATCTCAGGCTCCAAAGTTCAAGACGACTTTTGAGTTCAGATGTGATTCTCTTTTTATGGTTATTATAGATACAAAGACTAAATGATTGCCATATTATTCAATTCTGTAGGTTAATATATATTGTAGCTATGTATAATATTTGGTTTGCCACTAGATCTTTTTTAGAATTCAATCATACTCAGAATGAAGCAGATCACTTAGCAAAACAACAGCCAACACATTTGAGTCCCTTAGACACAAAAATAATTTCTAAAGTTTTGAAAGGCCAAAATATATACAAGCTAAAAGCAGAAGGATGTCCATGTACTGAAAAGTAAAATATTTATGTCATAATGTGCTGTCCTGGTTTTGGCTGGGATAGAGTTAACTTTCTTCCTAGTAGCTGGTACAGTGCTGTGTTTGGGGTTCAGTATGAGAAGAATGTTGATAACACGCTGATGTTTTCAGTTGTTGCTAAGTAGTGTTTAGCCTAAGTCAAGGATTTTTCAGCTTCTCATGCCCAGCCAGCAAGAGCTGGAGGGGCACAAGAGGTTGGGAGGCGACACAGCCAGGACAGCTGACCCAAACTGGCCAGAGGGGTATTCCATACCATGTGATGTCATGCCCAGTATATAAACTGGGGGGAGTTGGCTTGGGAGGGGCAGATTGCTACTTGGGAACTGACTGGGCATTGGTCTGTGAGCGGTGAGCAATTGCATTGTGCATCATTTGTTTTGTATATTCCAATTATTTTATTATTATTATTATTGTCAATTTATTATTATCATTACTAGTTTATTCCCTTCTGTTCTATTAAATTGTCTTTATCACAAGCCACAAGTTTTAATTTTTTTTTTCCTCAATTCTCTCCCCCATCCCACTGGGTGGGGGGGAAGTGAGTGAGCGGCTGCATGGTGCTTAGTTACCGGCAGGGTTAAACCATGACATGTGCTTGTAAGAATCTAGATAGGACTTAAAGTAACTGGAAAGAAAGGAAAGAAAGGGAACTACTATATGAGAAAATACTGACAAAAAGACAAATGATAACCCTATGCTGTTTATTTGTACAAATCAATAGGCTGTTCACACAAATAACTTCCTTAAAAATGTAGGTTGATGTTTTCACTTGAAAGCGAACAGTGATGTGAAATAATGGTTAAACCCCCATTAGCCATTCTTTATTTATTAAAGCTTCTTCCAACATATTGTCAAATTGCATCTAATGATCTCTTCTGAGAAAAGGAATAGTTCTGGACAAAGGGAAATAACAATATGTGGAATAATAGTGATGCAGAAAATAGACAAAACCCAGGTATTTTACAGAAATACATGAAGATTAACTATTTTTAGTATCTGGAAAGGTTTGGATGCAATTATCTGTGATAAAATAGGTAAGGTAGATCCTGTTTGTATGCCATAAAAGCAAAACAAAAAAACCCCACCCAACAGCAAGGAAAAACACTGCCCAAGAGGCCTCCGATCCTTTTTTCAATTTCATAAACGCCCACCTAAAATATATTCCATTTGTTTTTAAACTGCAGCACTGAAAAAGGCAGATCAAATTTCCAACATTCAGAAGAGGATTTTTATAATGTAATATAGCTACAACAAGATAGCAAAATTGATTTATGTCATAGTTTACCAGGAATATCGAACACTTACAACAGCAAAGAATAAAACCACTTTCTTTCTCACAGTCCAGAGGCAAACCCTCAGAAGATGTAAACAATCAAAGATTTGCTCCAATGGAAGTATAACAATTTATATCAGCCCAGGACAACTCCTGTAATTCTTTGCATGTCTAGAGAGACATTAGGTTTATTTTAGGAATTCTCTGAATCATGAATTGATTAAATAAAGGAAAATAAAATTTTCCTGTATGTGATGGAAATAGCAAGAAGGAAAACATATTCTCTTCACAGATCTCAGAAAAAGAAAAAAAAAGGATCATGTTTAAAAAAAAAGATCATGTTTAAAACATTTTCTTAGCATTTTCTAGAACATCAACCTCTTTTACACAGTACAAAAAGATCTGTGTTTACATCCTAACAGATGTTACATATACGGAAGGGGATCAGAAAATATTTTTTAGATATAAATTTTGATACAGAAAGTGACAAACATACAAGATAGAAATCATAATGACTCTTACATATCCTAAAGCTGATCACTACCTCATGCCATAATTTTTTATTCACATCAATGCCTTTTATGGGGAGAAATTGGAAAAGGTTGTGATAACAATTCTATTGGTATACATCTGGCAAAAATATACCTAAGGATGAGAGAATTATTACAGATTATATCATTCTAATATGACCAGAAGCTGCCTCTGTCGTTTTAGAGCTTACCTGCTAATATTTTAGTTGGTTTTGTACTGTATTACAAAGTAAGAAAGTTGGGTTTATTATAATTAAGTTAGTCATTCCTTCTACTAAAAACTCTATAAAGATGACTAATGCTTGATGCAGTTGGATGCAGGCTGCAATGAAGTCCAAGTAAATAACACAATTTTTTTTTTTTTTGGCTCCAACATGAACGCGCCAGCTTCTTTTTCAGCTTTCCTTGAGGCTAAAGGTTTATCCTTTTTTTGCCGTCCTTATTATTACGCCCAGGTGTTCAAAAGGTAGAACCATGCTAGGGGTAACAACACCATCTATTAAGCTCATGGCGTGGGCAGACTGTTACAGACCACCCCGGGGCTCGTGCTTTTTCCTGGTACCCACCTGAGGTCGTCCTACCGCAGTGACCTTGGGTTTGCTGCAGGATTAGGGAGCACTCTCTCGCTGGAGACCTGGGCTGGGAAAACTTGTCATTAAGAATGAAGTTCTGCCATCTGTCACAAGCCTCATGTAAGCAACTGAACCAAAACGCCTCGGCTTCCCTTGATCCTGAGCGCTTCCAGTACAAGTCAGGTAATGACTAATGACGGTCAAAAAAACCAGGCAAAACGCCATTGTAAACAGAATAATTTAAAGCCGTTCTCACAAAGTGCTAAACAAGAAGCAGAAAACTGGGTGTGTAGAAGTCAGCTCAGCAGCTCCCCTTTTTCTTGCTTGCTGATAGATGTTTCTGGGTGATTTGGTAGCATTTATCAAGCACACGTACTGTACCACAAATAGTCTGGGAATGATAAACCGCTCCCCGGCTCAGTACAGCTGGTTTCTGTATGAGGCATCTATGCAACTCTCCAGCGCAGATCTGTCAACTTCTATAGCCCTCTTTTTTTTTTAATTATTATTATTAATAGTATAAACACAACTAATTTACACAATTTAGGGAACATGCTATAGTTTGAGAAATGTAAATGCAGTGCAAACGCACTGAGGTGGGTGACAGAGTCTTTCAGCCCCCGGTACTTGGATTCTACACCATCTCACCAGTGTCTCGAAGTGTTTCTATGGCTCTTGGGGCTGTGAGGTGGGAAGCGAGCTAAAGGTGCGGGGGACGGCGGGCCGAGGCAGCAGGGTTACCGAGGCAGGGAAAAGGCAGAGAAGGTTGTTCTGCACCGGGGAGGAGGTGAGGTGAAAAGGGAGAGGGACGGAGCAGGGTTCCTTATGGATATCAACAACAAATGGCTTAATAAAAGAGCAGCTTTTGTAAGATACGAAGAGGAATATGGATAGTGAGTACATCTTACATCCCTTCAGATGCTGGGCGCCCCGTGTCCATGCAGCAGCAGATGGAGCCCAGATGGATTTTCCCAAGGGATGCTGTGCAGAGCAGATCCTGTCCATGGAGAGACGGTCTCCCCCTTTTGATCATTTGAGCTACTACAGGATTTCCTCACAAGAAAACAACTCTCTTCCTAAAGGACCTTCGCGTGAGAACTTCTTGCTGCACAGTTAGATAAAAGCGAGGCCACGCAGGAGGTGAAATTGCCGGTACAGCGTGGGAGCTGCCCGCGGGTGTCTCCGTGACCGCGATGCGGCTGAGGTGACCCCACGGCCAGGGGACCTGTGCAGCCCGGCACATCCCGAGGGTCCCGTGGGGTGAAAAGTCCAGCACCCACCTGCACCCACTTGGGGTAACAGTGAGGGACGGGCAGCGTTCTCCCAGGCAGGAGCACTGCGCTCCACCCCGTGATCCACACACAATCGACCTTTCTCAATGGTCTTACAAGTTTTGGATTATCCGAGTAGGCTGTCCAGCTAACAGATAGTTTCTCAACGGGCTGGAAGGTTATCTCCGTCATAGCACCCACCAGTGCAGCTCAGGCTGGCGTGGGGCAGCGAGCTCCCACGCGGCGGCCGCACACGCTAATGAATGGGCTGCTCGAGGCCTATGTACAAGGCCCAGTAGAGCAGACATGTTCAGGATCACTAGATCCTTAAATACAATATCTTCCTCAAGGTGCCCAGTGCGGAGGTTAAGGCAACAGGGAAGTGAATGGGAGAGGGGAAAAGGAGAGGAGAAGGAGAAATAAATGTTTGTAGAAGGCAAGGACAGACCAGGAACAGGGAAAAGATCATAGAATATCTCAAGTTGGAAAGGACCCATAAGGATCATCGAGTCCAACTCCCTGATCCTCGCAGGACTACCTAACACTAAACCATATGACTAAGAGCGTTGTCCAGATGCTCCTTGAACTCTGACACCCTTGGTGCCATGACCACTTCCTTGGGAATCCCGTTCCAGTGACTGACCACACTCTCAGTGAAGAACCTTTTCCTAATGTCCAGTCTGAACTTCCCCTGATGCAGCTTCATTCCATTTCCTCGTGTCCTATTGCTGGTCACCAGAGAGAGGAGACCAGCACCTTCCCCTTCGCTGCGCCCCTTGAGGGGGTTGTAGGCTGCAATGAGGTCACCCCTTGGCCTTCTCTTCTCCAAGCTGAACAAACCAATTGACCTCAGCTGCTCCTTGGAAGTCTTGCCCTCAAGGCCTTTCACCATCTTGGCCGTGCTCCTCCGGACACACTCTAATAGTTTGATGTCCTTCTTCTATTGAGGCACCCAAAACTGCACACAGTGCTCGAGGTGGGGCTGCACCAGTGCGGTGTCGAGCGGGACAATCACCTCCCTCGACCAGCTAGCTAGGCTCTGCTTGATGTGCCCCAGGACACGGTTGGCCCTTTTGGCTGCCAGTCAACACTGTTGACTTATATTGAACTTGCCATCAACCCAAAACCCCAGATCTCTTCCTGCGGGGCTGCTTTCCAGCCTCTTGTCCCCCAATTTGTATGTATAACCAGGATTACCCCATTCCAGGTAGAGAATCTGGCACTTGCTTTTGTTAAATTTCATACAGTTGGTGACTGCCCAGCTCTCTAGACTATCCAGATCTCTCTGTAAGGCCTCTCTACTCTTGAGGGAGTCCACAGCTCGTTCTAGTTTAGTATCATCGGCAAACTTACTTAATGTACCTTCAATTCCTGCGTCCAGATCATTTATTATTAACATTAAAGAGCACTGGCCCTGAATTGAGCCCTGGGGAACCCCACTGGTGACTGGCCACCAGCCTGAAATAACCCCATTTACAAGAAGCCTTTGAGCCCAACCCATCAGGCAATTGTTCACCTATCGTATTATGGACTTGTCTAGCTGTGTGCTGGACATCTTGTCCAGATGGAGTAGCAGAGCTGAACAGACTCAGAATTCAATGGCTGTAGAAAATACAATCAGCTGTTAGACCAGCTATGGGACTTATGCAATGGTTTAGGCTGGATGGGATCTCTGAAGGTCCAACTCCTGCTATTGAAAGAAAGGCTACTGAAAGAAAGGATAAATCGCAAAACCAGGAAAACATTTCATAAAGGAGGTGACAGAGGCAGCAAACGGATGCGGCAGTTGATACAGCCGTTTGCGCAGAAGGACGCGTAGCGACTCTGCTCTGAACAGCTTCCACGTCTTCAGCAATGGGGCTGATGCCCTGCGGGACACGGTCCCCAGCAGGCACTGGAGCGATTTCACTGTAACAGAACCACCGAGTCACAGAAGGGCTGAGGTTGGAAGGGACCTCTGGAGGTCATCGTGTCCAACCCCCCTGCTCAAGCAGGGCCAGAGGTCTCCACCCAGAGAGAGCTCCAGGAGGATGCAGCTCTCCATGTCTTGGGCTGTAGGGAATGCCTCTTGTGGAGGCTGGGGCAGCAGGACATGGTCTTCTAGCCTGTAGGAGATGTGTGCTCATTGACGATCTGTGTCACCAAGTTAAGGAGCTGCAGGAGGAGGTCTGTGCAGAGACTGTGCAGCATCAGAGATGACGAGAAAGAGAGGGACTAGATCTTCTCTGAGACCCTGCAACTTCAAGAGCCTGAAGTAAGAGGCTGGAGTAGAGTGGGTGGATGCAGGTTTGTTCACCCGTAGAAGGTGGTCTGAAGCAAAATAAAAGTTTTGCTGTTGCTGATTACATGGATGATGGACTTTTTGGATGGAAGAAATGGGAGAACTGGGGAAGGAACTATGAGGAATGTTGCAGTTTACTTTGCCAGTATTCCTTGGTGAAATGACAATTTTTCATGCACTCAAAATGAGGCAAAAACATCAGCCTCGCCTTGTGTAAGTTTAGTTTTGCTGACAGTTAATGCAGCATGAAAGGTAAACATCTACTCTCTAAGTATTAGTACTGCTGACTGTGCAGAAGTTTGCATTTCATGAGTGAATTTCAGCGTGCACTGCCGGCTTTTGGTATATGATCCTTCCCCTTGGTTCTTTCATGCAAAGCTATTTGCAGAATGTCCTGTAAGGCTCACTAATGCAGAGATTGCTTTTGCCCTCATTCCCTAGCCATCCCTGCTTCGGTATTTTACTTCTTTGAATGGTTATATTTATGACTAGAAATGTGAAGAAAAATGAAACAAAATAACTTGCCTCAAAACGCATTAGCATGTGAGAGTTAAAACTCAGGTGCTTGGAAATGCCAACCTGAGTTATGTCATATGTGATTGTCCAAATGATTAAACTGATGCAGTTAACTTCTGCTGTTTCTATAAAACATTCTTTCCTATTTTCTCCATTTCATGGTGTTTTCCTGATGCAAACTCATCTTCTTTTTTGATATTTCATCCAGTGAGTCAAATTAACTATGTCACAGATTAAGCTAAACGACGTAGGCATGGATCCTCAGAAACATTTAGGCAATTGAATAGAAATTGGGTTCCTAAGTCATGTTGGTGATTTGGACCTTGGTCTTAACATTTCTCTTCACCTCTTTGACAAACCAGGCAGGTTTCATCTTGTATGGTGGCTTACTCCATTTGCGAGGTAGCAAACAAGAATGGCAAAATAATGGTCTATACCTTTGTTTAGCGACTATTTCTGATACTTTGGGGTCTATTGTGTGGCTGCTTGCTGTTTATTTTGGTTGCTTTAGCTGTATATTTTCATATGTGAAAAGTATCTGTGTCATCTCATAAATAAAGTAACTTTGCATAATGAATGAATAATGTAGATATGAAATTTATTGATGGATGGCTTATTATTTTAAGTATCAAAATATTTACTCAATGTGCAAAGAGTATGTTTTTTTGAATTATTATGCATAAGAAGGCAGCTGAACTCCAGCTTTAGGTCCAAAGCAGAGCTCACTACCTTAAACCTGAAGATGTATCAAAAGTTCCTGTTCAGTACACTGCAGTTTCCTGTTTCTGGTATACTTTGACTGATTTACCATTGGGATTTTTTTTTCCCCATGTTCGGTCAATATTTTTCTCTCCTAAATCTCTTTCCCATCAAGTATTATTCAGTCTTCTATCTCTGTAAGAAACACCTTCCTTGTTAACAATTTTTTCTTAACGCTAGTGTGGTATGAAGTATTCTGAGCCGCTTGTTTAAGCTGAGCCACATTAAATAAAAAGCACTTTTTCTCCCCTTCAAAATATAATTATTTCCCTTCTGTCACCCATGGTATCTGTCCAGGCTGCGTCCCGCTGTGGGCAACAGAGAGGAAAAATAAAACCAGTCACCTGCGATGCCAACTCCCACTTGAATGGCACGGGGCACTTCATGGCCGCTGCAGTAGGACAGGCTCAAGCCTTTCTTACAAATTCATCTGTAACGGGTGGTAAAGCAGTTCATTAAATTTTCCAAATAAATTATTGCCTACTACAGAAGTTTTGTACATCAATATACACCAATATTCACATTAAAAAAAAAAAAAGAAAAAAAATTAAAAAGGAAACTGTATTTTGACAGAAATTAGGGAGTTGTTTGTTACCTTTCTGTCCTGGTTTTGGCTGGGATAGAGTTAATTTTCTTCCTAGTAGCTGGTATAAGTGTTTTGGATTTAGTATGAGAATAATGTTGATAACACACTGATGTTTTCAGTTGTTGCTAAGCAGCATTTACACTAAGTCAAGGACTTTTCAGCTTCTCATGCCCAGCTAGCAAGAAGGCTGGAGGGGCACAAGAAGCTGGGGCACAGCCAGGGCAGCTGACCCAAACTGGCCAAAGGCGTATTCCATACCATGTGATATCATGCCCAGTATATAAACTGGGGGGAGTGGGGCTGGGAGGGATCGCTGCTCGGGAACTAACTGGGTGTCAGTCGGCGGGTGGTGAGCAATTGCATTGTGCATCACTTGTATATTCTAATTATGTTGTTATTATTATTATTACTACCACCATTATTATTATTATTATTTTCTTTGTTTTCTGTCCTATTAAACTGCCTTTATCTCAAGCCATTAGTTTAACTTTTTTTTTCCTGATTCTTTCCCCCATCCCACTGGGTGGGGGGAATGAGTGAGCAGCTGCGTGGTGCTTAGTTGCCAGCTGGGGTTAAACCATGACGCTTTCCTAGGAAACAAAGTTTTACCCAACAGGAGCTGGCTGCTGTACGACCATTGGATACCCTGTGCCGTATTCCCCTCTCCCCTGCAGCTCTGAGGCTCAGCAGATGTTTGTCTTTGCACACTTTGCACCGGGAATGGGGATTTCGTCATAAAAACCTGTAATGCTGTTTGTAGTTCCTCCTAACTGAAACTTGTGACAGGTCCAGACTGCTGGGCTAGAAGGTTAGCACTTTTCATACCTGTGCTCACCAAGTTACTGGGTGTAAGACAGTGTCAAGCAGCAAGGAAGAGTGACATTACCATACAAATTAAAAAAGTCTGCCAGCTCCTGGTGTCAGTAACCGAACCCCTCATCAAATGCCGGGAATCTTTTTGACCACCAAAGGCTTTGGATCAGGCTTATTCTTCTGGAAATGACTAAATATCATGTTAACTTGTGCAACAACGGTTCAGGATCAAACCCATTACAAATATATGTATAGTGGATGTGGTTGCATGCAAATACATATGTCTGTGTACAAATAAGACAACCTATTGATATTAATTCAATATGTTTAGTTTTAAATGAGCATGAAGAGATGCGTCAGGAAAATATTACAGAATTTATGTTTTGTCTTTGTAAGAGGTTCTTCTGTAGTGTGGAACATTATCCTATCCAAGTCATACAAGAACTGCTAGAACTGCTGCTAATACAGAATTAAAGTGTAAAATATGATTTTAACTGTTCAAGATTACATTTCTGAGTTCTCATGTGTGTATGTGTACGCCCTCTGGAATGCATGCCTATTATCATGTCTCCTTTTAGAGCTTCTGCTTCAAAAACACAATGCATAATCAGTTTGATTATGTGACAAGCTGTTTCATCCTTTTATCCTTTTTTTTTGTTGTTTCCCAAGCAGTTTTCTAGGTCATGTTTGCATTAGGTCTTCCTTTAAAAAAAAAAAAGGAAATCAGAGAGATTTTCTGTGGAATTTCTTTCAGCCAGCAATTACAGTCATTGTTTGGAGAGCTAATTTTGATGGTATTTATAAATAATTAGGTTTTTTTTTTTTGGAAAATCAGAAATCCATTTAGGCAGTGGGAATATAAGCCATTCATAGAATACTTAAAATACAGCCTTCAAGAAAAATGGAAATAGCTATAGTCAAGATTAGTTCAGTTCAAATTTTTTCACCAGCATCATTCAACTTTCAGTCTTCAGTGAGGCGAATTAAAGGAGAAATTGTCTCTAAAAACTTATTCTAAACATTTTAAATTAAATCTATTCATGTGACAATATCTGCTCTTTTTATCTTGAGAAATGTATTTGAAAAGGATGCCACAGGCTTACATTATGCTCAAGATACACTGGAAATCTTAACTTTTATTGAATGCAGGGCTAGCAGTTCCAGAATCAATCAGTGGCACCTAAAAACTAGTCTGACACTGAATTTTAATAGACCCAGTCAGTAACTTTAGGTCATCCCTTCTGATAGTGTACTGGTAGATGCAGGGTCAAGGGAAACAAATCCCAGCAAACCCATGAGGTAGCATTCCTCATGCACTGAAACACTTTCTGAAGCAGATCCCACAACTGGCAAACAGGGAGAGGCTGGATTTGTACTCAAGATGTTGAAGGCAATGGTGTTGTTCCTAGCTGTTGTCCGGGTATCCTCTGCGAAGCTGGCAAATAATTTAAACTCATCTTTATGGTTTTGGTCACTGTTGTTTATTATTTATTTTCTCAGTGCTCCAGCTCTGATCCTTCAGGTGAAACCCTGGCCCCGCAGAAGCCGTCAGGAGTGTCCCCATGCTGGAATCTGATTTCCAAAAGTTTTAAACGCTCGCAGTCCCAGCTGGAGGCAACGGGTGCTGCGGGTGGTTAGCCCCTCTCCCAGACGCCGTCCTGTGTCTTCCACATTGGGTGCTTCATCACTGAAGAACTATGGCACTTTTGTTATGAATTCTGGTCCTAGGAGGAAATTGTCACTCAGAAAATGAATATAATACCCCTCTGCCTAACACTGACATTATAAAGAAAAATATAATTCATACATTTTTCTGAGACATTCAGGTACTGTGGCAGTGGGAGTCACAAAAAAAAAAAAAAAAAAAAAGGCTATGAGGAAAAGGATAATTCTGTGCTAAGAATACCGTACAGCGAATTAGGCCTAGGGCCACAATATAACTAATGCGGAGAAATTGAAATACTGCATAGCTGCCTTGTTCACCAGGCACTATTCATCCAGGTTGCTACTGCAGGCAAGCAACCTACAGTAAAAATAGCAGGCAGTAATTTGAGTATGAAGTAACTTCATTAATGATTACTTCATAACGCGTGTATACAATGAAGACAACTAAAGATAGGCTAAGTTCAACAAATACAAGAAGAACAAAGCCCCCAACCTTTAAGTACTTGGCTTTGCTAATTTAACAACTTTTAAACATTCTTCTGTAGAATTAAACTGCACATAATTAAACTTTAAACCTAAGATATGATTGTTGCTTTTCATAGTATCATGCAGAATGACCCGTGTCTAATAATACATACTCCTTTACACCAAGACCCCAGCCAATAAAGAAAAGCGTAAAACTTTTATTTAATCTATCAAAGACCAGATTTCTTCTCAACATGCATTCAATTAACAATATGTGCAATATATATCCAACACTGTATGTTCCTCATAAAACCAGAAAAGAAGATGAGGCTAAAAATGCCGTATAACAGGTTGGAAACATTCTGCAGGAAGTGGAAACATATTTGCAACATTATTGTATTTTCATGTCATTATTTAGACATAATTAGATAAATATATGAAATAGTATTTCTCATTTTCTGACTAGTATTGTATTTTCTCAGTCTCTATCTAAAAGCTTATGGGCATAACTGAGTTCGGTAGGGAGCACATGGAGATCACTAAGCCACCTTTGCCTGCCAAACCTGACTTGAAGACTTGAGTTTACCATCAAAATTACTATTTTGCTATTGGAATAAGAGAAATTATTCCAATATCTAACTGATGAATTTATTTTAAGCTAAAGAAACCTTTTGTCAGTATGAGTAATATCTCCCTTATGGGAATTTGTTGATGTAACTCCACTGGCAGAACCAAACTGAGACACATAAAAGATGTGAACAAGGCTACAGAGTGACTTCTGAAGTCTGCTTAGGCACCATCACAACATTTTCTGATGTTCAGTGAATTGAGTTCTTCTTGTGCCTCAAAAATTACACCAAAGGGGGAAAAAAGAGGATGATTATTTTTACATATATTTCTGAAAAGTGAAGAAGTTATTTTCTGGGGAGGTGAAGGAAAACAGCAAGGACAGATTTGAATTCAGTAAGGACACTAGCCATGAACGAAGACTGGCAGTTGGCGACTAGCCCAGAGTATGTCCTCTTCCATCCTTGGAACGTCACTGACCACCACCATTACTTCCTTATAATGCATGTGTTCCTAAAAGGCATATTAATTCTGTTATAATTATCCAATATTCTAAATTTCTCATACACTGCCCTCCAGGTATTTCCATTTTTCAGACCTAAGAGAAGATCCTGTAACGTTAGAACTCAGAAAAAAACTTACTTGGGTTAGACCAAAGGCCCAGCATCCCATGTGAGAGAGGACTTGGTCAGACATGATACTTACAAAAAGTGTGTAAGAAACTGGGCTTGTCTAGGCTGATCTGTCTGGATACATACCCAGCTTCCCATGCTTTTTGGCCATACCGCTATGGTCCTGTTACAGCATTCCCCATGGCACCTTCAAGTCCATATTCTGTGTTGATTTATCCCAGTTCTCTCGGTGTTGGGAGGTGTCGGCGTGGCACGGGGGTGACAGTGCCAGACCTTTGTGGCAGAAAGGAGGCAATCACTGGCAATACCTGGCGCTAGCAGCGCTCCGCAATGTGCTCCCTCAAGTTGCCTGGGAAAGCACCATCCCCGAGGTGGTGGCCCAAGGCTGCGAGGACCAGCCTCGCAAAACCCTGCAGCATGGGGTTACAGTGCCCTCACACCCTCAGGCATGATGTGCACCTCCAAATCTCTACAACACAAGCAGCGCCTGGGGCCCTCCTCTTTACAGGACATCAGCAGCAGCAGGTTATCTATCAGATGAGTAAACTTCTCGTGTCATAGAGGAATCCCCCACCGAAATCCATCTTGGAAAAGCCTACACTTATGCCCACAATCACAGTCAGAGCCAGCTTCGTTCCCACAGCAACGAATGCAACTCCTATAACATGCCCCAGCTTTTTGGCACTGCCCGACCTCCTCCCGCCGGACTGCAACCCTGGCAGGGCACACTGAGTGAGGGGGTTGCTGCGCAACCTGACTGCTGTGCAGCCATCCTCCATCCTCCGGGACAGCACTCCTCAGTTAGAGCATGCTTTGATGACTGGATCCGTGCATTTTTGTGCAAGGAGTCATTTGTTCCCTTAGCAGCTAACATTTCTGGCTGTGTCTTGTATGTGATCAGGCAGAGTTTCCTTCCTCTCATACCCACTGGAAAAAGACGTGCCAAGCTGCAATATTTTTGTGTCAGGTTACAGCGCTGCCAACAGCCAGTATTCATGAACGTGCAGGCACACGGAGAGATAAAGGCCAGGCAGGAGTGATTTAGGGTCCGAAGTGTTGCCTGTGCTACACAGAGTGCTTCCCCTGGATGCCTGCTTGCTTTCTGCTGCTTCTCTTCTTGCACCCCCCGCCCTGTTCCCTGCACAGTCACATAGAGCTATCTTCTCCCTCTACCCAAGGCTTCCAGCTTTTCAGTTCAGCTTCGATTATTTTATGATATCCCAGGTGCGATTTGGGGGCAGGAAGCACCAGACAGCTGTAGATAGTCACATCTGTGTTTCCTGTCCCTTTCCATGCTTTCTGTTGTAGAGTAGTCCATTTATACTTCAGCCTGGCGTCTGCTCCAGGGCCTTCTGCACATGTAGGGTAGAGCGTTTGGAGGCAGAGTGGATGTCTCGAAGGTCCCGCTGAGACTCCTACACAGCCTGTGGGGTAGCAGGTTGCATCTGTAGCCACTGGAAACTGGCAAAATCCTTGAGCTTGTGAAGCCAAATGGCTGAAACAGTTCACAGCACATCCATATAGCGTGATACCCTCTCATGATCCCATTTCTTTAGGCCAGTAACTATGCAAGTAAAACTAGACTACTACTGCAGCATGTATCTTTCTTGATTTGAATTTCTTGGTTAGGGAGGGCAATAAATATATCAATAAATAAAAAAAATAAAAATTTAACAGATGTAATTCTCTAATCTGCTATGATCTCATCTTTTGTCTTGAAAAACAGAGGTACTCAGACATATCCAGATCACCCCACTGGGGGCCCTGGCCATTGCTCAGTTGCAAATTGCCATGATTTCTACAACAGTTCGGGACATCGGTAATAAACCGTAATACTAAACATGGCCTGAACTCAGTGACTTAAGAATGATGCTTTATCAGAGGGAAGCTTTACAGGTGATGGAAACAGATCAGAAATGGATAGTAAGACCATGATCTCCGATACTCGGGCACATGTGGAATCAACTTCTATGCATAAAAAAAAAAACACCCAGAAAAGCTTAAAATTTTTTAAACCTTTTGAGTGTTTGACAAAAGGCGCGATACAGATTAAAACTGTCCCCCTAGAAAAAAAAACCCAAAACCAACAAACTCAAACCCCAAACTAATTTCGGTTTCACTGCTTTCGATGCCCTCTTTTCAAGCTCCTCCACCTGCGAGGCCCGGCCGGTGGGGCTCCCTCACACCAAACCCCGAACCGGGCTTTCCCCACAGCCACCCAGAACTTAGGTTAGCTCTCCTTCACCCCACGGCCAGACCAAGCCGGTCGGGCTCCCTCCTCGCCTCACAGCCGCCCGCCATCGCGGCTGCCACCACCCGCCCCAACGGTCGTGGGCACGCCCCGCCCCTCGCCCCGCCCCTCGCCCCTCAGGCCCCGCCCCCCCGGCACGCCGCGGCGGGGCCGGTTGCTACGGCCGCTGGCGCGAGGCCGCGCAGGCGCCCGTGGGTGGGAACAAGATGGCGGCGCCCGTGGAAGTCTGTCACGTCGCCTGCTGCGCTAACCGGGCGGGCGGCGGGGCCGTGTCGTGGGGGCGGCGGGGGGTTCTCGCCTTCGGCAGCTGCCGCGACGTCGTTCTCTACGAGCCGGCGGTGAGCTGAGGCCGTGCGGGCCGGGGCCGGGGCCGGGGCCGAGGTAGCGCGGCTTCCCTCACGCTGGGTGCTTTCCCTCTCTTCCCGCAGGTGAGGCGGGCGGTCGCCGTCCTCCGCGGCCACGCCGGCAGGGTGAACTGCGTGCGCTGGGTCCGCCGGCGGGACGGGGGTGAGTAGCGCGGCCTTTCTACCTCGCTCCCCGTCCCTTGGGGTCGTGGGGCCGCGGGGGAGTGGGATGTCTCCCGTGGCGCGGACCGGGGCCGCTTCCCCTCAGGGCCGTGGGCGGTGCTGGGCTGGCCCTCGCTGGGGAGGTGAGGCGGGAGGGCCGGCGACAGAGGGTCTGCGGGGCAAACTGAGGGTAATAAGGAGCTGGGGTGCTTCCAGCGCGTCCTCTGGCCTTGCCGCCGCCTTCCCAGCCGGGGTTTTAACGCGTGGCTCCGCAGGAATGCGACCCCCGCTGTCCCCCCAAAGCCGGGTGAGCTGTCCGGTAAGCGAGGGGATGCGGTCGGTCCGTCTTCTCCGGGCCCCGCAGCCGGCGGCAGACCCCCGAGGCTGTTTTTTTGCCTGGGGCTGCGGTGGCTCCGAGAGGGATCGGCGGCTGTGACAGACACTTGTGCTGCCACCGGGCTCTTTAGGAAGGCTTTGGAGCTTTGCGTGTTTTGACTTTGTAGAATGGTTTGCAGTGACTTTTCAGAAATCTCTGACTGTAAAGCTGTAGGTTGCATAGAGGTCGTATCCACGAAAAAATAATCTTTCAGGATGGAAACGTTTGAGACTGTTATAAAGTTTTTGCTTGATAGTAATTCCAGGATTTAAAGGTGTTCAGTGCAGACTTTTCAAAGGCACATATTCTTGCCTTTAGGCATTTGAAGAAGCCCACTGACAAAGAGAAATGGGGCCATGGATTAGACTGTTGATGTGACATGCCTTTTGCTTTTTGGGGGGGAAAGTGCTGAGGTCAAAACGTTCCTTTTTAATAGTGATATAAACTGCTATCCTTTCAACGGGTTGCACTAAAACGTTTTCTTCTTAAGGTTGATTAAAAGAAATTATTTTCAGGGAACTTGGGAATTAAATTTTCATGTGAAGCTTTGAATTCTGTTTGGTTAGATTTCACTTGCTTTATTTTCCTATTCTCCAAAAAGACCAAACAACAACAAAAAATATTAAATTCCACTGTCGGATTTGAGAACCTTTTTGGGAAGATATATTTATCACATTCATACAGAAGTTTAAATGTTCCTGTGACTTTTGTCTTTATGTTGTCTTAGAGAATACCTTTGCTCTTAAGCTGCCTTGCACAGTGCAACTCATATTAGCCATACTTTATTTTGATGGAAACTTTGCTTACTGTTGATACCCGATATTTTGTGAGTAGTAACCAATGTAACTGCTTATGTTGTTGACTGCTGTTACAAAGTAAGTGTTCACAAAACTTAACAAAACATATATTTCAGCTTCTGAAACAGAGTTAATTTCTGGTGGATCTGATAAACAACTCATAATTTGGGAATGGAATGGAACAGGAACGTGGAATAATCAGGTAAGCAGGAATAACCTCTTTTTAAAGCCCCCCCTGCCCTAGTTTCTCACGCACTACAAATTATGTATTTTGTCTGTATTAGCCCTACCTCTTTGTTTTACCTTAACTATTGAACCCCGTGCGCATCTCCTTCGAATTGTTGGTATTCTGTCTTGCTATGTTTTACTTTAAATGTTCTTTCTTCTTTTCTGCAGTTTATCTATTTCAAATCAGCCTTCATTAAGAAATTAGCTAACCAGTCATCAGGTGGATTTGTCTAGCATATCTAAAAGATGCTGTTTGTCTGTTCTTGAGTCGCCAGCTTGCTGATCTCATGTAGCACTTTCCTTTAAACTGCCTTAAAATCTTCAAACTGTGAGGTTCATTTTTAGTTGATGTTTCCTGTACCCTTCTTCCTCATTTCTTTATATCCGTTTCTGGTGATTTCTGGGCAATCTGTGTAACAGTGTAATGTCTGTAGGTGTATATATGTAGGTAGTCTTACCAGGATGATACACAAGTTGGGGTAGGTGTTTAAAAAAAAAAAAATAAAAAAAACCTGTGCAACAATTGAGTTTTGTCAGAGAAATTGAGAAGAGACGTGCTAATTTATTATTCATACTGTAAAATGTAAGGCAAAAGATGGAGTATGGTGTAAAAGAGCCTTCAGAATGAACTGAAATTTAGATGAACAAATACTTTAATTTATTACCTAACTTTTAAAATCTTACTTATCAGGCATTGATTTGTGAATGGCTGTGTAGGTAACCCATTTCATAGGCTATCTCAAACTAGATTAGACTTGGCATTTTAAAATGCACAAGAATGCATACTAGGGGGAAATGTACCTAGTTTGATGGGGGAATGTTCTCAGAAATAACTTTTGATCCTGACCCATTGTAACTGTTTACGTATTTATTTAAAATAACTTACAGATTTCTTTATTAACCATTTCCGCTGATGTGGTACACAGCCTTATGGCAGTCTTTGAAAAAGAATGTGGCTAAATGTGCACACTTTAACGGAAGTTCTAGACTAATGTAAATTCTTAAAAACAGGCAAAGTTCTATATCGGACCAATCAAAAATTCTTACTGGTGCCTACCAGGCTATATTTTGGAAAGATATGTCAAGTGAGTTTATGACAAAGTTTGGATAAATGCTGGATGACTTCTGGTCACAGAATTAAAAGCTTCTCGTTTTGCTTTTTGTGTTTAGGAGGAACAGATTACAAATTGAACTGCCTGTAGTTGTTCTTTAAGAAAGTAGGCACTTAAGTCTAAATTTAGAGTTTTTGTTTTTCATATTGGTATTTTGAGGGAGTAAAAAGCTGTTTTGATTTGTGAGAACACACTAAATGTTGCTGCTAGAGCTGCTGTAGCTGCTACTTATTCCAATGTGTTTTCTGCTCAGTCTCCTTCACTAAGGTTCTCCAAACTTTTATGACATGTTCCTTAGGGTGAGGGGCAAGAGAAGGAGAAAAAGGAAGGAAAACTGCTCTTCCTAATTTCTATACTATTTTCAGCTTTCCTCAAGGTATGGTGAGGTTTGTACAGTGTACACAGGAACATTTAATTCTGTTCAGCTTTGAACAAAATCTTACCAAGTTAATACTCATTAGTGCTGTATCCCTTCTCTGTGTTTTCCTGGAATATGCTATTGCTTAAGCATTGCTTAGCAGATGCTCTGCCATTGCAGGTATACAACTTGTTTTCAGTATTAAGTTATTTCATTTCTTAAAATGGCTTTAAAAGTTCTCTCAGATAAGTTACTGGAATTTAAAACTTTGTAAAACTTTCTGATGTGTTCAGCTTGTGGAAAGCATTCCTCTCAAAGGCCATGCTGAAGCTGTTTGTGCTGTGGATGCTGTCTACCAGTCAGATGAACCTGATTTAGGTCTCCTGATAGCTTCTGCAGCTTCTGACTCTACTGTGAGAATCTGGTATCGGCATGGTTCAGAAGGTAACATCTTTTTAACGTTAGGAACAACATACTGGCTTGATAAAAATAATGAATGTTTATCCATTGAAGTACTTGGCTAAATACTAACATCTTTTAATGCAACTACATTGATTTCTGTTCAGACTTTGGTACATCAAACCACTGTATTGCTCTTTGAAAGCTGAGGGTCATACTAGTTTAATATCTTTGGGTCAGATTTGTTGTCCGGGATGATTTATCTTTGGTTTTCATCAGTGATGTGTTGGCTGAATTTACTTGTTTCTTTTTAATACGTATTCAGAATCTGATAATCTGAACCATCATTTTGCCCTGTAATGTGGGGGCGGACTAGCTGTATGTGTATGTGAAGTAATGTGTATTAGTAAAATGATTAATGCTGGGATTAGAAAGGTGAGGTTAAACCGATCACTTGGCTGTTACTATTGACTTGAGTTCAGTGAAGTTTGGGGTAGTAGGATCTTGCATGGACACATGGGAGAACAGCTCTTTGAAATGCATAAGAAATAAATAGGGTGGATAATCTAGATTTAAAGTGTTATTTGCTAATTGACTTGTACTGACGGCATCTCTCAAGCTACTTTCTTATCTGGTGTACTTGAGGATTTCACATTGCCTTGCCTACATGAGAGAAATAGAGTTGCCAATCTTCAGTCCCGTGTTCTGGAAGGCATTTCTCATGCTCCCAAAGAACACCATGAAGTCCTGTCCTTTCCTTTTTGTCTTGCTGTTGCGGGTTCCAGTGATGGAAAGACCAATTCTGCTTCTGGAGAGAGGTTTTTCTGCTATCCTGTTGGTTACTCTGATCTTGATGGCTTACCAGTTTAACCGATTCTAGGGTCTCAGGGGTGTTTGCAGGTTTTTGCTCATCTCTCTACCTGCTCTTGTAGCAAATGGATTCAGTTTTAGCTTCCTGTGTAGTGAATACAGTTGCCACAGGATATAATTTGCAACACTTATCACTTTTGATGTGTTACCACAGTGGAACTGTACAACTTGAATACTCGGTGGAGAATAGTGACTTACGTTCTAACTCAGCTAACTTTGGATGAATTTCTGTGGCCCTGCAGAAGATAACATTATTTAAGCTTCTGAAAAAAGTAGAAATTTTTCAGCTTCTTAAAATAAAATTGAATGGGAAATTTTAACTACATAATGTAGTAGGAAGTGACAGTGTAACTGTAATACTTATGATGAATGAGATCAACACTATCTGTTCTTGTTTTCCAGCTAAATGCATTGAAATTCTGCAGTTTGGAAATGGATTTGTTATGGATGTCTGCTTATCCTTCTTGCCTGGCAGCAATGGTAAGTACAGCTGCACATCTTAAATATCAATGCAGGAAACATAAAATCTGAGAAATCCCTCAAGTAGATTTTCATTTGACAGACTCCAGGCCCTTGTGCCATATTTTTTGTTTTCTACGGAACTGGCCTAAGCTGCTGCTTGTATCTAAAGATTTTCACTGAACTCTTCTTAGCCATTAGAATACTGGCAGATTACAGTGTAAAAAGGAGGTAGCGGGGCTGTAAATGAACGGGATAGGATGATGCTATTAGTTCCACCCACTCCTTGTGCTGCTGCTGCATATGTATTTGTTCTTGTCACTTGGATTGAAGGGCAAGATCCAGAACAAGAATCTTCAGGCCTACATCAAAAAGTGCAGATTAATGAGCAGTGTTTATCACCTGTTCAGTCTTAAATGTGGAAAAATTGAGATGCTGAACAACTTTAACCTGACTGTTCGGTATGGTTTATATAGTTTTCCATTAACATAAATGTTCAGATTTTGTAGCCTGCTACAGATACGTTCTTCTGTTGCAAATCTGTAGAAGCTTTTTTTATTAAAAAAAACACTAAATGTATCCTCAAGCCAGATACATATGTTGAATTGGGTTTGTGTTTAAGTATCAGTGGAGCCTTTGGATGGAGGAGTTCCAGACTCCCAAGACAAAAAGTACTAAAGTTTCTTACTGTATCTAAAGTTTTCAACTATTCGCTGCATGTGTTCCATGCTGATGTGTTGTTCGATTGTATGCCTCCAGAGCAGTTATACAGAGGCTTATTTTATTCCTTGGCTTGTGATAATTCTGGGAGATATGAAAGCTCTGTCAAGATGCATTTTCTCATTTGGAAATGCTAATGTCCATTTCCAGAGTGTGTCTGATAGCAAAAGCAGCATCTGCACTGCCAAAGAACTTTAAACCTCTCTCTCTATTTCTCCTGTAAATACACTAACAGGTGCTTGTTGAGATGAACTTAAAAGGCTTGAGAGTAAATTAAAATCATTATCTCTGGTGTGAATTTTCGTTAGAAGTGAAGTGTCTGTGGTGCCAGTTTAATGAATATAAAATTTATATTGCAAAGCAATATATTATTTCTTCATTTATGATACTGTTCAAGTAAGAAACTCTCACTGTAACACTCTAGAGTAGTGCATCTTTTTAACATCGAAAACATGTTGTATACAAGAGAAGGGACCATACATTTTGGAAGAACCTTAAATGAAGATTATCATGTTAATTCTTAAAAGTAAATGCTTCTGAAACCAAAATTGCATGGAATGCTTGAAGCTTCTTTAAATGGTGGAATAGCAAGCATTTTGTTTTGCTGTGAAAATCTCCCAGTCCTCAAAATCCAGTGTTGCTTAAAGTTGTGTTTAGAGCAACTTTATTATGGCTGTTCCCATCCCAATTCAAATTAGTTATGCAAAACAACACAGTACTTGTAATTGGAAAAAGAGCTTTTCTGAAGAATTGAAATTATTTTCAAATGAGAAATTATTTGTGTAGGTTTTGTACAGAAATTTTTAAAAAATCCTATTCATTTATGTTTGTAATGCCTGTTCCAATATGAATGATCTGTGCTGCTAAAATTGTCAAGAAATAGTTTAGATTTTGAACCATAAATGTATGGTTAGAAATGTGTGCCCTAGAAATCTATAAAGGGACTTTTAATATAGCATAGCCATGTTCTGTGTTTTCTCCCTAGACCTGACATAGTAGTCCATACAGCTGAACTGTTTCAGAGGAGTGTGCTAATTCTGAAATCTAAATAAAGTAGCTGAAAATATATTATAAAATATCTCACTGCTGATCATTTTGTCAGAAACATTAATATGTAATGGGAATTTGGAATTTTAATGAGCTTCGGGGAAAAATGATCTATGATAACTTTAGGAGTTGCTCTGAAATCTTTATGAAGGCTATGTTGGCAGCTGTATTAAGATTTAAAGAAGCTTTTCTCTTGAGGACAATCTGCAGTTCTTAAGTCAGGAATTAAATACAGAATAACCTCTAATTTCACCAAGCAAAGAAATTTAAAGCTTGCATTGAAAATTGATTCATATGTAATGGATGCTTTAACTTTCAAAAGACATTGAAGTTCATGGTGCCTAGTATTTTAACTGATTGTCCTTGAAAATAAATGATTTAAAAAAAAAAAAAAAAAAGTTAAGAACCATTTTTGTGAAGAAGTCAAATGGTGAAAGCCAATAGACTGCTCGTAAAAACCTGAACAATCATTTGCAGCTGGAATATGGCTTAAGCATGTTACTGGCAGCCTCTTAGTTAAGGAGTTTCTTCACAGTTGTCTTCTGAGTCTTGAAGAAAAGCTTCATACTGTTTTGGTTGGTTGCTTGCTTTCTGCCTTGCAGTGCCTGCAGAAACTCTGCTTCTAAAATGCTGGGAGTAGGATTTACTGTTTTACAGATCTTGATCAGCTCTTTTGTCATATACTGTGATTCTTCCTACTGCATGGATAATTGTAGTGCCATAGCTTGGCCTCTGACAAATAAGAATTGTCTCCTCAGAACTGAATTGCAACAGATGAAGAAAAGAGCGTGTGAACTTGAAAAAACTTTGCTGATCACACTGTCCCCCTTGCAATTGGGCCACAGTTTCCAACTAATTTTTTCTATTTCTTTTGCAGGACTTTATCTCAATCAGATCCAAATTCTAGTAGTCTAGAGCATTTATGTGAAAACTGTATACTTGTCTGGTTTTGCCAGTTATATACTTCTTGATAGAACTTTTTGAGTGAAAGCTTTTGCATTTGTCTGATACAGCAACTAGATCATAATACTCTTCTTGTTTTTATTAGTCAAACTTTTATTCCATTGAATAATTATGTCATTACTGTAACGACCCATAAAATGCACTTCTCAGGACAGGCTCCAAGAACATATATTGTATTGTATTTCATGGAAAAACCCCTCACTCTTGCCCAATTTCCATGGACCTGAAGACCAGGTCTTCTTTCAAAATAGCTCATTACCTCCAGTCCAAAGCAGTCTTTTTTTTTGGTCCAGTGGAAGGCAAGGAGGAGATGGAGGTGAAATGTGACTTAGGGGTTGGAGAGAAGAAGCAAGTGATGGAGGTCTAAGAATGTGAAATGTTACTTAGAAGTGTGAGAGGAGCAGCAGATAGCTAGGCACAGATTTGGTACAGACAGAAAGAGGAAATTAGCATAGAGCATAAACTTATGAATATTCAAGTTGATTTTTTTGGTCTATCCATAATAAAGATAAAATTATCTCTTTAAAGGGATGACATTTAGTTTTTAAATTAAGTAGCTGATTTTAGTGAAACTTAGTATTTTGTTTTCTACCCAGACTTGAGAAATGTGAATGTTTAGCCCCGATAACTTATTTCTTCATACTTTCCTAATTAACTCCTTTTCTTTTGCTATTTCAGTCCCTAGCAGTACTACTTCATCCTTATGACCCAAAAAGAGTGAAGTAAGGGTTAACTGTTTTTCCCCATGATTTTCTGTGGGAGAGATGAACTAATATACTGCCTAACTTCTCTTGTTTTCCCCTTAGACGTAACTTTGTCTGGTTTGATTGAATAGATGTTAATTTTTTGCACACTTTCTAGATAGCTCCTGGAAGTAAACTACTACTCAAGACTTGAGTAGGTGTATAATAATGTTAATTGCTTTCATATCCTTGTGTACAGTGAGTGGTGGTCTGTCTTCCTTTTTTCGTCTGTCTTTTTATTTGCTGTGTAATAATTATGCTGCCTTCATCTATATACTTACTTCAGTTGACTTGGTAGTTGAACTGTATTATTCTGAGTCAATTTGTTTTGCTGCTTGCTCCTTTTGTATTTAGAGCAAATGCCTGTTGATACCAATAAAATAAATATAATTAAAAATCCCTAATACTTGAAATTCCTACAGATATGTGAGCTTGAAGGAAACTACTCTTTAGCATCTTAAGTATTAGTAGATATTATTTACATGCCAAAATAACTTGCAAGTTTTGTGTTCTTGAAATACTAGTTTATTTCAAACAGTATTAGGTGTCTTATTTAGATAACATAAAGTGGTATCATGCTTGCCTGTCTGTTTGTATTAATGTATTTGTTGATACTATATTGATTTTTATGTTATTTATATAAATTTTCATATCCTAGAATATTAGGTTTTGTAACTTGATTAATGAAGATGTTTGTTTTTTGTTCCCCCCCCCCCCCCCCCTCCCCCCTCAGTACCAATACTGGCTTGTGGTGGTGATGACTGCAAAATACATTTGTTTATACAGCAGAATGGCCAGGTAATTACAGTTTTTATCTCTTGCTCAGGACATTACTCAGTTCTGCTACTTTTCTTTCCACATGTGCTGCTGATTTTTTTTTTTTGAGGTTCTTCAATAACTACTGTCTGTTTCTAGACAGCCATCACCTACAATTGCCTCTGTTAAATGGTTCATCCATTTTTCTAGGTAATGATGAAGTGTATATACAGAATGTTGAAGTTTGATTCAGTGCATAGAAGTGTTAGTTTTTCTTATTTTTTCCCTGTGTGAAGATAGCCAGTGTTTCTGTTCTCGCTGACATAAAATAGCTACAACTGTCCTTCTTTGCTGAGTATCCATGTATTGAATGGTTCATACGGAAATTATGTTACTTTCAGTCTATAAATTCTTATAATAAAACTGATATGGTTTCTATCTGTGGAATTGTGTGTTTGTTGCTAAGTATGCTCTTTGTGCTGAATGCTTCTGAATGTGGAAAGAAATATTTGAAGGAGTGTCTCATCTTCTAAAAGCATACACATTTTTCATGTATTACTTGGAAGCTGTAGCTATCTTTAGTTTTTCATACAGTTAAATGTTCCTTTGGAGCGCTACAAAGAAGTTCTGTCCTCTCTTGCATCTGTTCAGAAGTTTTGTTAGACTCTAAAGCGTGTTGAATGACTGTCTTCCAAACCAGAAGTCAATGTCTTTTCTTTCTGTCTTATCACTCCCTTAAAAAAACCCCTCAAACCACAAATGCTGCCCCACAATGCACCAGTGAACCTACCATTCAGAAACCCACATTCTAACTAACATATGTAGGAATGACTTTACTGGATTTGTTCAGGCACAGTCCCCTTAGAGATTGAAGAATAGATACTCCTTTTTGCTTTTTGAGAGAGATAAAAGCTACTTTATAGGTAATTTTGCTTGTTCATGCTGCAACATACAATAATAAGATTTTTTGTTGTTGTCGTCCATAACATAAATACTTCATCCTTTATCTGCTATGTTTAGTGATTTCTTAACTGCTAAGCAGGAAAGAAGGGTCACTTTCTTAGGTTCGGGGTTTTTTTTCTTATGTAGCTCATGAGTTAAATCAGTTTAATGACATTCTTTGGGAATTAGCAATGGCAGCATGCCAATTGTGATTCTCGGTGTGCTAAAGAAACACTTATGTCAGGGGTTGTGCAGTTGATTTTCCTCATTCAAAATCTGGAAATGGTTTTCTTGTATGGTTCAGATTAACAAAATAATATGCAGTTTGACTGCCAGAAGTGTTCAGAGTTCCATAACTTCTTTTGCCAGTTGTTGACCAAACTTTTGAGTATAACAGCAGTCTTAGCCATTCGTAAATGCAGTCAGTCTGTGGGGGATGAAGGAAGGTAGTTGGAAGAAACAAGCTCTATCTTCAGCTTCATAAGCATGTTTATGCTGCTGTCTTTTTTTGGAGGTAAGAAACTTTAATCATACAAAGGATGAGGAATTTTCTCTCACTTTACATGTGTTATTTTTCACACATTTTCCTTCAATTTTAGGAAGTATTTTCACCAGCTCTCCTGGCAGAGTTGGGGTTCAGAGTCTCTGTTTTTTAAATGAAGTGAGACTTCTGGTGGGTATCTATCTCACCTTCCCAGAACGTCTCTTTTTACTAAATAGACTATACAGACCTCAGTGAAGACCTCAAATTTGATTCCCTGTGGAGTAAAAGTGCCTGCGTAGTGCATTACAGCTATTAACAGAATGAAAACGTCCTTGTGAGCCTTCTGATGTAAATTTCTTCCTAGCTGCTAAAAGGAGTTTCTCCTCTTTAGTTGGGTTCTCTCAGATCTGCTGAAACCCTTTTATGACTTCCATAGTTCTACTTTGAAGGAAATGTTAGTGTCATGCTGTCATTTTTCACAAGAACTTAGTGTGGAAGAGTGATTAGAATCTGAACTTGTGCATCCTTTTCTAACTGGTAAGGGCCTGTAGTTCTGTCCTGTTAATTGTTACTCTTGGAAACCTCTTCCTTTAGTTAACGTCCTAAAAAAGATTGTATGAACCCCAAGGTAGAATGTAAGTTCATAACGGGACATTCTAATGAAACTTGGAGGAAACTTACACTCTGAGGGAGGATGAGGCATATTCAGTTAGCTGATAAAGGCTGCCTTTTGGTAAACTCATGAATTTTACAGTTGAAATATATTTATTTATAAAAACTGCTTGGTTTTAGAAATTGAGGGGGCAGGCATCAAATCCTTTAAGACTCTCTACCCGGAGATCCCTTACTGTGTTAAGCAGTAGAGAGAAAATGATCTCTTTGCTTTTCTGAGTTCTTGAAAGAGGGTATTGATTTATAAAAATACCCAGGGAAAAATCTTTCAGAAACCATTATATGTCTTCCTGCTTGAGATATTACAGGCCTATGGAGGGGAAGTAAGTAAACCAGAAGATCAAAATAGAGCTTTAAAACAAAACATCTCTATGTTGAGCTTGGTTTCTGTGAGAAGTTTTTGCTGTGCATGTTGGAGTATGTTTCCCCCAAATAATTTAGCCTAATTGAAAGGTGAAATAAGAGACTCAGAGGTAATTCAGGCTCTTTCTAATTCTACAAGACTAACAGCTGGTTAAGAGGAGGGATATCACATCTAGTGTCTGGTGGAGAAAAACTGAGAAGATTTGGACCTCTGTTACCTTATGTAGCAGTTGCCAAATTTGCCAAATGATGCTACCAGCCTGGTCCTGAAGGGCATGTACCCAAAGTGTGGGCAGAGTTAGTTGTGCAGAGTCTGCTGGGCATGTCCACAGACAAGCAGGCTTCATTAGTTCTGCTACCTACAGAACAGCTTTATTCTTTGCTTAAAAGAAAAGATACCAGACTGCTACGTAAAAATGTTCAGCGATTAGTTAAGAGGCATGGGAAAGCCTGTGAAGTAGGTGACTCAGTCCCTAAGTTTTTTTAGATTCAGCTGTTGTTACTGTAACTTGCAATAATCTTATGTATCAAGTAAGGACCAAGGGGAAAACTGAGACTACAGAAACAAAATCTGTAAAAATGAAAAGAATGACAGCTCAAAATACTTGCAAATATAACCTAGGCAATAATAAAAACTTTGTCTGAATCATTTAAAAATAATGACCGTGTGCATCTGCAAGAAGCTTTAAACTGATGCAGTTTTAGAACAGAATACATCTGAAGAAACTGAATGTGTGATACCAAGAGACACAGACTTCAAGGAAAACAGCAAAAGCAGTTAAAAAAAACCCAAACAGAGGTCATAACAGTAACACTATTCCTTGCTCAGTTTTCGGTGGACAATTTTTATTTTTATGGGAAACAATATCTTAAAAATTTTGAGTGAGTGCTTTTTCTATAGCACAAAAGAACCGCATGCTTGACTTAAGGCTACGTAGTGCCTAGAAGCCTATTTGGGAAGTGAATTAGAAACCTGGGGTGGTATTAATAACCTCAAAGTAATTAGTTTTACTCTCTTTAAAGAGAAAACAAATGTCTACTTTTCTTAATGGTTCTCTTTGATGTGGGAAGATAAGGGTAATTTAAAAAGAAGCCACCCATCACCTTGAAATTAAAAATTATTAGATGTTTGTTTAGATTAATATTAAAGTCAAGTTTCAGGAGATACGCACACTGTTCAACATAAAAGGAACCATAAAATACAAGAATGTTAGCAACAGTTCACCCTGAACTAATCTTTCAGTTGGGAATAATTTTACCAACTAACCTTGGAGAGTGTAAAATACGGAGCATTATGTCAAAGATCATATAAATGAATTAATAAATAGTTTTTTTTTTTAATCTATTCTCTGCAATGTGAATTGCTAAAAAGATTTTTTTTGATGTATTGCCAGAGGTCATTGTTTGATCTCGCTTCCTGGGCTGTTCCTGCCTTTATTTACACATAATGAGTTGGGTCTTTGACATAGACATCTATCTGGAATGCCACATCCGGAAGTGCCAGTGAGTGCAGAAGTGACAAGCCAAATGAGACTTAGGTGGCTGTGAGAACACATTCTTAATCAAGACCAAAACTTTGTGATTTGGAAGTTTCTTTTAAGCTGTTCTGGTCACGTATCTCATATACAGATTGTTCTGTAACATTAAGAATGCAAATGTAGAATGAGGAGAAGCTAGCTGAGTAGTGTTTTTTGATGGGAAGGTGATTTTGGGGGAACACCCAGGAAAGTATGGACCAAAGAGAAGAGGCACTGACTTCTGAGTATGTTTAGTTAGCTGTAAAATTGTTTGGATGAATTACCATTGCTGACTATCTTCTCTGAAGACAGAGATTTTGAGAGTGCCTTTCTTATTGTGTTGCTCTTTTTAATTTTTTTTTTAAATTATTTTCTTTTTTATTACAGTTAGGGAAAGAGAACTTGGTTGCAGTCTTGTGCTGAGGGCAAAGACTGTAATTTAATCTTGACTCTTAGTAGGCCTAGGTAGGGGATTTAGCAGAATAGAATGCAAGAAATAATGTGATAGTTAGTCATTTGTACTAAACTAACATTTTAACTGTAATGGTTATTTCAGATGCTTTAAGTCAACTTGGGATCAATTTGTCATGAAAGTAGAGCCTTTTCTGGGCAAAATAAAATAGAAATGGTTTAAATGCTAATTAAGCAATAAACACTTCTACCTTACTTGAATCAAAACAAAATGGTAATATTATATATGTTATGGATAAAAATATACTACTAATGAAAGTTCTTACTAGGAAATGTGCATTTGCGTTCCTCTGTTCTTGACCCTGTGTTTATGCAGAGATTTCCATCAGCAGATACGGTTCTTGATATATGCCTTCATTAGAAACTTAGTCAAATGTAAACATAGGGAATATTTCTGGCTCCATAAGTAATTCTTAGTAATCATATTATGTTACAAATTAATTATTGAAATAATTTCAAAACATTACCCTTCTTTTTACACTTGATTTTTACCTGTATTCATTTTCCACATCATCTGCAGTTGCATCTACTTCACACATGTAATACAAATTATTATTTACCATTATTTAGTCATACCTGCATTATGTTATGCTTTGTGTACCAGTATAAGCCTGATAAAAACTTTTCATACATATCACAGAGAGACTGTAGCCTCTTGAAGGTAAACACCTTAAATTCTTACTCATTCCTGCTCATATATAGAATCATGGAATCGGTTAGGTTGGAAAACACCTTTAAGGTCATTGAGTCCGGTAACCTAACACTGCCAAGTCCACCTCTAAACCATGTCCCTAAGCTCCACATCTGCATGTCTTTAAAATACCTCCAGGAATGGTGACTCAACCACTTCCCTGGGCAGCCTGTTCCAGTGCTTGACAACCCTTTCGGTGAAGAAATAATTCCTAATATCCAATCTAAACCTCCCCTGGTGCAACTGGAGGCCATTTCCTCTTGTCGTACCGCTTGTTACTTGGGAGAAGAGACCGACCCCCACCTCACTACAACCTGCTTTCAGGCAGTTGTAGAGAGAGATAAGGTCTCCCCTCAGCCTCCTTTTCTCCAGACTAAACAACCCCAGTTCCCTCAGCTGCTCCCCATGAGACTTGTGCTCCAGACCCTTCACCAGCTCGGTTGCCCTTCTCTGGACACGCTCCAGCACCTCCATGTCTTTCCTGTAGTGAGGGGCACAAAACTGAACACAGGACTCGAGGTACGGCCTCACCAGTGCCCAGTACAGGGGGACGATCACCTCCCTGCTCCTGCTGGCCACACTATTTCTTTTACAAGCCAGGATGCCGTTGGCCTTCTTGCCCACGTGGGCACACTGCCGGCTCATATCCAGCCGGCTGTCGACCAGCACCCCCAGGTCCTTTTCCACTGGGCAGCTTTCCAGCCCCTCTTCCCCAAGCCTGTCGCGCTGCGTGGGGTTGTTGTGACCCAAGTGCAGGACTCGGCACTGAACCTTGTTGAACCTCATACAATTGGCCTCGGCCCATCGACCCAGCCTGTCCAGATCCCTCTGTAGAGCCTTCTACCCTCGAGCAGATCAACCCTCCTGCCCAACTTGGTGTCATCGGCAAACTTACTGAGGGTGCACTCGATCCCCTCGTCCAGATCATTGATAAAGATATTAAACAGAATTGGCCATGGAAAATGCCATGATGTGACACGTTTACTCAATGGTGGCAAAACCAAAAAGGCCTATTTAGAATCTATCAGTAAATTACAATCCTTAGTAGCAGCTTATTTTTCCAATTTCAAATAATAGAAGCTGTAAACGTAAGAGAGTTGAAAATCCAAAGCTAATTTCTCATATGTGCATGGTAATTAAGTGCATTTCTATGATATAACAGGAATTTTTATTCAGTTTCAGAAAACATTAATACTCCCTGGCCATGAAGATTGGATAAGAGGCATTGAATGGGCAGTCTGTGGTCAGTATGAAAGATGAATAAAGTGGAATACTGGTTTAACAACAGTACTACTGTTTTACCCCTCCAACAGATGGTTCTGATGCACTGTAGTGCCTAAACTCTTATGGTTGTGAATTTTTTTCTGAGGTGGTGGTACAAATATTAAAAATCAAGATAGAACTTTGTGTCCTGTTAAAACGTAAGAATTGTTGAACCTATACTACAGTTATATTTTAGTTATCAAAATTATGGCTACAGTAGAATTGATACAGAACACTTATATCTTGTGTTTGCATCCCTCATTTTGTCTTGCTTGTTTCAAGTATGTTTACCTGACTGGTAGCTAAATGCAAACAAATAGGAGTTTTAGCAACTTGTCCTTTTCAACATGCAAATATTTGTATCTGAGTGAGGAAGAGTTGGCTGCTTTTTCAAAGGGGGGAATGTAGGGGGAAATAGTACTTCTCCTCCCTCTTTTTTTTTTTTTTTTTAAAAAATAAGCGATTAAGAGGAGCA
Organism: Buteo buteo; assembly: GCF_964188355.1. Lineage (NCBI taxonomy): Eukaryota > Metazoa > Chordata > Aves > Accipitriformes > Accipitridae > Buteo > Buteo buteo. The sequence goes on along the minus strand of NC_134173.1, from coordinate 9,137,802 downwards.
TCTATTCAGATGTTAACTAGTCAAATAGTTCTTGCAATGGCAAGAATAAAATAGAAGGAATTAGAGGACACTACAATCCTGAAGAAAGGAGTTACTGAAGAGTACTGAGGCTGTTAGAATTTTGAGAGTGAAGGCCATAGATAATAAGGAAGTATATGTACAATATGTACAGTATTTACTATGTCTTTTAAGTAGAAAAATGACTATAGTCATTGTGTTCTAAACTAGTGGAGAGTTTGAAATGGGAGAATAAGTTGATGTTGAAATAAAACAACAGTTCATGATACTGTGTACAATAGGAAAAATTAGGATAAAGCTGTAGTACATGTTTGGAAAGATGGTAGGTTAGTCATGGCAGCGGTTGCAATGAAAACATGGCTCTAATTACCTTTTTTGTTTTTGAAACCAAATAGGTGAAGACCTTTTCTTAGCAAGCTGTGCTCAGGATTGTTTGATAAGAATTTGGAAAGTGTGTACAAAATCAAAGCAACTTCCAGAAACTGAAGATGATTCCATAAGACTGAAAGAGAATGTTTTTACTGTCAAAGGTAGGTAACAGCTGTAAAATTCTCTTGCACAACTTGTCACTTATGTATCTGTTTGTGGTTTCAGGGTGGCTAACAAGGTGGTTACCATCTAATTTGTTTCTTGTATTAAAAGAATCTGAGACCATTTTGACTGCATTATTTTTATTCAGCTGTTAGAAAAAGTGGTGTTATTGTTTTAAAGCCATGACTATGTAAAGTTAATGATGTTTTAGAAACAAACAATGGTAAAGCAGTGAGAGAGCTTAATATCAACATGCATTGTTACACATACTCCAAATGCAGTACCTAGTCAGGAGATGTATTTGTCTGTGGGAGGTAAGCTGTTGCACAGTTCTGCTCCAGTTTAATAAAATACCTTTAATTTTCTTTCTAATTTAATGCATTAAGAGGTGCTACTATTACTTAAACCTTAGAAAAAATACTGGAGATAACAGATAAGTATGTGCGGGCTTACTTTTTGGTTATTTAACATACTGAGTGCTGTAACATCAGAAGCTTGCAATGCTGACATTGTGGGGTAAATTATTAGGCAACTTAGGTAATACAATGAAGTTGTATGATGTTTTGTGTAAAAAATGCTCATGTTACTTGGTGCAAATCCTGATTCATTGTTTGAAGTGTCTTAATGCTTGTATTTACAGTCATTTGGAGATGTAAATATGCTTAAGTTAAGAGTATGGGTAGAGCCAATGTCAGAGAGTTTATTTCAAAATTGCTTGAGAGTTCTCCAGGGATTCTGTGATACCACTCTGAGGCAACAGGCTGACCTCTTAGTGTCAGTCTGGTACTCAGAGCTTGCAGCAAAGTATGTTTTCAAGGAGCTGTTCAATGTCAATAGGCTATTGAGATATTGGTAGGTGATGAAAGCAGTTGATTTTTTTCACTGAAGATATCAGAAATGACCTGGTCTTTCTTGGCTTTTAGAAAGAAATATGCTTTTCTCTGATTTGTGGTAGATACTGATACAACATATGCAATTACTTTGGAGTCTGTATTGGCTGGTCATGAAAACTGGGTGTATGCAGTTCACTGGCAACCTTCATTTTCCAAAGGTAAAAATGTACCGAACACTTAGCAGTTATGTTGAAAGTTGTATACACAGAGTACAGTCACATGTCTTTGTATTGTGTTTGCATGTTCACTTGTCACTGTGGACTATGAAAATGTTTAAATTCTCCAAATGATGTTTTATAAGTAAATGGATGTTTTGGCTGAATTTGCCACAACAGCACATCTTACGGCACAGGCTCTGTTTGTCATTGTGTATTGCATGATGCTCTCTCTCACTCGTGTTTTCTTTAATGGATGAAATAAAATAACTGAGCTGTACTGGCTGTATTGTAATTGATTTTCTGCTTGTGGAATAAAAATAAGTTTCATTAATCAGTATGAATTAATAGCTCTAATATTTTATCTTGATATGTGTATTTGAAATGTCTGTTCTTTGGAAGGTCAGCATTAACTCAAGAGCACTCCTTTCTTTTTCTTGTACTAGAAGGGAACAAATAGCAACATTCAGAAGATTAATCTTCAGTCATCTGTGTGTTAATATAACATGCCAGGGATTCCTTGACTATCAATTTTCTCTAGCATGTAGCTTTAAGGCATTAAGGCAGACTCTCATTGAAAAATGTGTTACTTACAGTTTAATTTTGCATCTTGCCCTAGTCTTTATGTTTCTTTTTAAATGCTTAAATTCTGACAGCCTTGTTTGTGGCACTTGCTGGTGCATGTCTGCCTGGCGTGTAAGGGAAGGAGATTCTTGATTTTGCATGCTTGCACCATCTGAATGCCCTTACATATTTGTATTGGCAAAGGTGCCTTTTTTTCTGAGATGTTTTAGAGTACTGATGGCAGGTGACTTCACCAGTACAAAGCACAGCTTTTTTCCAGTGTATATACAACACTTGAACAGTAGAGTGCAATTAGAATGTCCAAATGCCTGTAGTGAAAGACACAGGACTTACTTTAGAAATACTGGCTTAGTTATCTGTTCTTTCACTTTTTTTTTTAAACACCAATAAAAGATTTTGCCTGTTAAAGCAAGGTTTAGGCAAAATATAGTCATGTAAGTCTTGCAGTGCAATCTGAAAAACTGTCCTGTTAGACCATGAAGTTTTCCAGGTGTCTTACATCAAGCTTCTGTGTACGTGGAGCTGCTTGCATTCTGTGGCCTACCCAATCTTGGGTTCCCCAAAATAGATTTTCTTCTTCAGTAGAGGCAGACTGATCTGAGAGAGACATTCTCAATGCAGAAGGTAGAAGGTTTGGTGTGACATAAGATATTGCCTCCAAGAGATGCCTACCCATGTCTCTATTCTCACGAAAAGTTCCCCAGCAGTTCTAGGGATTTCCCAACTGGGTGATGAACCAGTTCCCTCTTCCCCATTCTGGCTGTGTTGGGCAGTTGGCTGGAGTGTTTCACTGCATTTTGTGGAGCAGTCCTTACTGCTGTATGTTTTACAAGATGCTAGAGTCTACTGAAGTCTGTGAATCCAACACTTAATTTGGAAAAAATAAAGTGAATACTGGCATAGAGATTATTTTGTTTTAAACTGGAGATCCCTCTGTAAAAACTAATTTGAGGAATAGAACTGAGAACTGCTATGCAGTCTCTCTGTGAAGCTCTATCTTTTCCTCCAAATTACATTTGTTTCAATGTCAATTTGGAGTGAATAAACAGTAGAATATTGTTGTTTTCATTTATGTATTTTACATTTCTTTTAAGAGATTATGGCTGAAAAATACAATACCTCCTAATGAATGCCTAGTAAGAACACAGAGCCTGTTAAGTCTGACATTTAAGTACTGCATTGCACATCTCTGATGCTGAACAATTTTCTTAGTGTGTTTGGATTTCAGTATTACCAAATTCTTTTAGAAGGTAGTCTTGTAGATTGTAGGGTAATCGTTTTTCTTGTACTGTAGATGGCAGCATGCAACAACCAATGAGGATATTGTCTGCATCAATGGACAAAACTGTGATCATCTGGGAACCAGATAAGGAATCTGGAGTCTGGCTAGAACAGGCAAGTGTCAGTCTTTCTCACAATACGTACTGTATTCAAGTTGCGTTTCCAGCATCATGTGTGTACTGGAGGGAACAAAAACTATATAAAATGCTGGGAGAGAAAGGCAAAAGTATTTTCTTGCAAGAATACTCATTCTGATGCTGTGTTGCAAGTAAAACTATATTTTTCAAAAATGATGTGATGCAGTATGATTTTTATTGCTTGTTTGCTTTCTTATTACTATATTGTGGAGTTTCTAAGTTTGTGCTCACCTGGCATTCATAGTATAGCAAGCCAGGTGCTGCATAGTAACACACACTGTACTCCTGGTAAGAAGAGGAAGAAACCATCCTGAATTATTTGTAGTCAGTCCTTGTGGGAATGTGCACCCAAGTAGTTACTACAGAGCTGCTGACATGTGATTCACAAGACTGGTTTTACTCACAGTAACTTTTTGATGGGCTGTGTCATTAGGTTTTTCTTCCATTTGAGCTGGATACTCATGTTTCACTATAGTATTTTGAACGCTGTTCTAATGGGGATCATCCTAAATAAACAAGTAGTACAACCAGATTTATCTAGTGCTTTGGTAGATGTCTTTGTTTTCAGTTGACCTGCTTTTCCAAATTGCAGTAGTTAGCTGAAATTGTTTGGTTATGTGTTGGGTTATGCCAGCCATTGTTTGTGGTCTTTCCTGTCACAAAGAAAGTTCTAGTCTTCTCTTGGGAGAAAAAAGAGAATTACAATAGGTAGATTTAATTTTTCCCCTGTTCCATTGAAAAGTTCTTGTGCCTTTCTGCTTGAAGTAGAAATTAGTTCATAATAGGGTGATCACATAAAGATGCCATTTGTTGTCCCTAGTTGTAATGCTTAGTTTGGCTAAACTTACAAGCTTCTAAAAATGGGTTGTGCAGTAAAACTTGTTGCAAGTTTTTACTCTTTCTTTGTACATTCCATTTGCATTGGTTAGACCTCAGATGTGAAACTTTGGATCAGACATTTTAACTGCAGCAGTCCTTTTTGCATTGAGGGAGGGAAACCTGAGCTGGAAGCCTGCAAGGAGGAAGGGTGCAAGGGAAACATCCCATTTTCTGTCTCTTCCATTTTGGTACGATGAACAAGAAGTCTTCACAAAATCATTTTTCTGCTCAGAGGTGAGACTAGAATTCTGCCTCTAGCATGGCATATCAAAGTCACTTCCATATGAATGGTATTTTTTGGAATGAGTGCTAATAAAATGGACATACTAGTCCACACTGCCATTTAGAATGAGGTATAGATTCATTTAATTGTGATCTTAAAAGCAGCTGTATAATAATGTGGGACTTGTTAAGAGTTCAGCTTGAAAGGAGTTGTGTTCTTATCTCTTGAGTAACACTTGAAAATGTAACTTTAATAATCTTTTAATGTAATTAAAAACTTGGAAGAGCACTAGAGCAACTGTAAGGCGTGTGTGGCATGCATACATACATGCACAGTCACAAGGGAGGCACAAAACAGAGGCCAAAAGATGCCACAGAAGGAATGTGGAGCAAGTTGCAGGGATTCATGGAAAAAGAGGGTAGTGGAAATATGGTAGTGAATCTTGGAAATTAAGGGGGGGGGGGGGGAGTAATTGGGAGCTACTGTTCCTCTGGACCTTTTTTCCATTTTGTGCAACAGACCAATAGGAAAGGAACAGATGACAGGAAACCATTGCAGCCAACAGACTGGACTGAAACATAGAAAGATTAGGTTCTCATCTCATCTAGTGTAGTGTTTTTTTTCCTCTGGGTGATTGAGCAAGATCCTATCCCAAGATGTTTATGAAGGGAGGCTCCGTTAAAGCGGCATGCTGCTTTAATTCCCATGATATTTTACTGCTTAACTTTGCAATTAAAATATTATTTAAATATATTTTTGTGTGTAATGTGAACTGTTGCCTATAGCTAAATTTTCATCTTATGAGGTTAGGATGAGTTTATATGAATAGAAGGCCATTTTCATGGGTATTTCACTTCTGATCATTAATTCAGGTGCGGGTCGGTGAAGTGGGTGGCAATACCCTTGGATTTTTTGACTGTCAGTTTAGTCCAGATGCTTCAATGATAGTCGCTCATGCTTTTCATGGAGCACTACACCTTTGGAAACAGGCTGCAGTTAATAAGGTATGTTTTATTATTATTACTATTACTATTATAACTTAAAAGATTTACATGTCACTTGAGGTAGTTTCTATTGTTAATAGACAAGTGTAACAGTACAATGTAAAATTAATGATTGAAATATTCCTCTCTGAATATAATGTTCTGTAGGAGTCTCACTCCTGCACAGAAGGGACGTTGCAATCTCCTAGGCTGTAAAACCTGTTGCTTCCCTGTGGGAACCATAAAGTCAGTGGAATAGACTGAACTCCTTTGTGGCTGTGCTTTGTTCAGAAGTGTCAGCTGAACCAATAACAGAAGTTTCTTTTAGATTGGAGCAGTAAATCAGTATTTGTGTCTCTTTGGCCACTCTGAGTTCTAATAATTTGCTCTTTTCAAATGGCAAGTTTTTTCTTTCTTAATAAGGACTTTGATACTTTTATTTTTGTTAGAATATGCCAATCAGCCAATTGAAAACTTCTTGCTTCTTTGGTGACTTTTCTGACAGAAAGAATGGACTCCAGAAGTTGTGATTTCAGGACATTTTAACAGTGTAGAAGATGTAAAGTGGGACCCAGAAGGAGAGTTTATCATCAGTGTTGGTTCGGATCAAACTACTAGACTCTTCGCTCCATGGAAAAGAAAACAAGAGACAGAGGTACGATCTCAAAAGATTTTGTGAGCTTGGAAAAGAGGGCTTGTGTGTCCTGAGTTTGGAACAAGTCACCTGAATATAGCTCGTACCTTAAATTTCCCCAAACCATGATCTGTTCAAAACTGCTTGTGTAAATGCTTGGTTTTGTCATTCAGTAAGTGCTCCTTTCACTTTAAAAACACTAGTGGCACAGTTTTAGCAATCACATAGCTGTTTAAATCCTAAGTTCACCTCTGGGTTACCTTCAGTAAGTGTTCTCCCAGGGTCTTAAAAACCAGGCTGTGCAGTAATTCTGAAGAAGGAATACATGACTGATTCTAATAACTATCTATTGTCCTTGTTTAACACTTGGCTAAGCGCTGCTGCATGTAATCATAAAGAAACTCAACTTTGGTTGTGGTATTTTACACAAGCTTAATCTAAACAAAGTTCTCACGGTATTTTTTACACTACTTTGTTTATGACTGTGACTGTTTTACCGGAATGATATCTTAACTGCATGAGTGCAGTTGGTACCTGTGCAAGCAACTTTTCAGGAAGAGTTATTCCTGAATAACTTTGTGTGTTCCAAAATAAGTCTAAATTTTGGTGTGGGAAACCCTGTCTAGGAATGCAAAAGTTCCTGTTTCTAGTTGCTCGTGCATTTTCCTCATCTACAAATACAGCTTTTCGTGGCAGAACAGTACTAGTGTTCCATTCAGGAAACTGGCACAAACTATACTGATTGAAGTCATGTAAGTCCCTGTGCAAGCTGTAATATTAGTCGTGGGAGACAAAGGGCAGCTATTACAACTGTCTCATCAAAGCTTCTGTAGTGCAGACCAGCACAGGATGTCTGATGTTTTTGGGAGAGTGAATTTGGCATGGGTTCCTTGATTTCCTTCTTCCAGGCCATGCAGAAGTGGCAATCCCAGCTCAAGTGCTAAGCTTTGCCTTGTGTTGTAGGAAGGGCATCTCCAGTTTCCTTCCCTGCCTCTTCCCCTAATCTCCAGTTTGCGGGGTACAACACCTCTGTGGAAAAGATAGCATGTTGGATTTGACATATGGAAACAAAGTCCAGGATTAGCACATGATGTAAGTTGGCAGCATTCAAAAGACTTGTCAATATCATGTTCTCTGTGACCTCCTGAAGTACCACTCTTCATTATGTGTGCTGCTTGCTAAATTTTTGTCCTATTTTCTGAAAGAACTGAGCTTTGTATGATTTACCTGTACAGCTGTTCTTGCTGTCCCTGAAACTTTTGCATTAATTGATTTAGCAGAGTGATTGCAGTCTTCCTATCTAAGTTTGGTGTAAACTGAATTATTATACTTCCCCTTCCTGTTCTGACACTGAGCAGCCACCCAGCTAGTTCAACCAGGTGTAAATCCAAGTAGCATTAACACTTGTTGCTGCATGGGGTGTGGGAGAAAGCTATAGTATCCTGTCAGTGGGGTGACGTGGAGGGTTGAGACAGAAATGGGTCATTTGACGTGGTGTGTTCAGGACTTTTGAACCATGAAAACCAGGTGTTTAGTTCTGCTGCTCATGAACTTAGAAAACATAGGCTTTTAAAGTGCCTTGCTTTCTTTACCATACTGAGTTCCACATCTGAAAAATTACAACAGGTGACATTTGATGTTTGCCTTAACAAGACACAATGGATGGTTCAGATATCTGTGAAAAGTTAGTATTACAGCTCAATATTCATGTTTTTCTCTATAAAAAGAGAACTAAGTGTTAAATGCAAATAATCATCCCTTCTTAAAATCTCAATTCTGATATTATGCTGGATTCAAACACCAGAAAGGAGGGATAACAGTCAGCTTCAATTTGTCATGGAATTTTGCACCCTGATTTTTCTGAAGAAGCTTATTGCGTGACTTATGCAGCCCTCTCCTTGTCTGTTTTGGGGTTTGAGTTTTTTGGTTTTTTTCATTCCTGTTATGTGCTGTGTTCTAAAGTATGCAAAGATGCACCTAGTAAAGGGTAAGAAGGGTTTATTGCACTGCTTGTTTTTTTTTTAAGAATTATTGCTTTTTCCTCATTGAAAAATAATCAAGCTCTTGTGAAAACATGAGATTTTGTAGGATCTCTCAAATATCCCATTCAGGTTTTATTGGAAGCTTTGACATTCGAAACTCAATTGAGTTTTTAGTGTGATATATGCAGTTTACAGTCAATGTATTCCCTTTCCTTGTGTTTGTATGATATCTGGTACAATGTAAATTCTGTCTTGGCTGCAGTTTTCCAGGCATTGTAACACTAAAGTAGTCTAAATTAATTCTAATTGATTAAATTAATTCTAGTTCTGCTAGTTGTTAACTCAAAAGTGCACACTGTATTTTTTCAACTGAAGTATCATGTAGGAGTAGTAGCAAATGACACATACTAAAAATCTTTTCATGAAAGTGTATTTGCCAGAAAACAAAGTTTTTTTAAGAATCAATTTTTCATGTGTAGAACAAATGAGATTTTTAGAAAAGCAATTTAAATAATTTAATATCTTTTTTTGCTAATATTATTTGCTTAGTGTGACTATAAAACTAACTTGTCTAGCTAATTTCTGGTTAGCTGTTAATTCTGGTTTTCTTGGATTAATACTTGAAGTGTGGATGTCAATATTTCAGGAAACTAGAAAAAAAATAACGCTTCAAATGAAAACACGTCTAAAATCATCAGGATTTTCTAGTTGTTTTTCCTATAAGACGCTATTTTGGTTTTGTCAGTTTTTTGCAAAGCTGGTCTCACTAAAACCAAACATTTAAAGAAAGGGGGGGAAGTAAGAACCTATAGCCTGCAGACCACAGTGCTGTTGTGCTTTGTGAAAGACATGAAGGAAGCAAGGTATTTATCACTACCTTTCTCAGGTCTTTCAGAGATACAGTTTTGAAAACAGTAAGTAGCATACAATCCTCCTTAAGCAAATTATGTCCTATTCCTAACTGTCTAGCATAAAGAAGTCACAGTAAGTGCAGTGTGCCCTTAGTAACAAAGGTAAGCAAATGCCTTAAACATATCTGTGCAGGGGCACAGTTTACTAATTACAGGAATTGTTTGGTGGAAAAATAGGATCTAATTGATGTATGTAAGCATACATCATTTTTATGAAGGTCAGTAGAAGGTTGCTGTTAACTTTCCTTTATGTTAATAAAGTCAGCAAGTAAAGTATTAGTACTTTTTTGGAACTCAAAATCTTGCTGCTTCTCTAGTTAAGAATTGTGTTTTAACTGCGTGTCTGTTCATTTAGGTAACCTGGCATGAAATCGCAAGGCCTCAAGTACATGGATACGACATGCGTTGTCTGGCAATGATCGGCCGGTTTCAGTTTGTGTCAGGAGCAGATGAAAAAGTGCTTCGAGTTTTTCGTGCTCCCAAGAATTTTATAGAGAATTTCAGTAACATCACTGGTATTCCAATGGAGAAGCTGTGCTCCCACGTAAGTGTGCTAAAGCAACGCTCAATGAAGACAGCCTTCTTTCATGTAAATAATATTAATGCTTTAGAAAATGTCAAATTGCACTAAACTCCATAAAAATTCTTCTAATTGTTCTGAAACTCTAACCTTGTTTTTCCTTTCCCTTCTATTTGCTTCTGCATGTGTTGTTTCATATGTATTTTTATGGTGGTGTCTTATAAAACAGGTTGTATTTGAAACTAAACAAGACCTAGTGTCTGAAGATTGCAAAGAGTATGGGTAAATTTTAAATCTCAGACCAAGTAGACTAGTGTACACACTTGGTGATTTGAAAGCAAACAATAAAGCCTGGGAATGTGCTTCTCCTTAATTTAAGGGTGTAGTAGTCTTGTCTAGATGTAATTATTGTTGTGTGGTTATGTGTTGTTGTTTTTTTAATTGTATGCTTGGAAATAGCGTAAAGCTTTCAGCACTATTGTTAGTTGTTACATATAAATATTTATAAATATGTACTTGCTCATGCTTTATTTCCTCTTGGCATTGGAAATTTTCTTGAGGCCTTTACATTCCAGTTCTTGTCGATAAGTATACTTTCCTACTCTGTGGAAAGATAAGACTGGAGAGTTACCATCCTTTGTTTGCTCCCCATTTGCTTTAAGATCTAATTCTGTTTTACTCTGCATTCTGTAGAGCAGACCTCATTCAGGATAGTTGCTGCTGTGCAGTGCTTTGAATACTCTTTGCATTTCTGGCTCAAAAGTGGTGTTTTCTGTGCAGCTTCTCAGAGGTGGATTATCCTTTGCATTTCATTTAACAATTGAAGTATCTGGGAAAGAAATCTATTCATTTTTGATTGCAGGAAGTTACATAAGTAGCTGTTAGCGCTTTAATTCCGTAAGACTTTGTAAGCATTTGCATTAATGACATTGTACAAATAACATTGTGCTTTTCTAATGCTGGCAGATGTCATTATTTTACTTTTATGTAGACTTTCCTTATCAGCTCTTCCTCTGAGTGCTATTTTTTGATTCATGATACCACATGGGCTTTGTTTAAAGAGGAAGGCTTTATGAGCTCTAATGATTCAGCTACTGTTATATAGCTTTATTGAAATTGTTTTCTGTGAATGCTTTTTTTCATTAAAGTGGGTAAGCTTTTTCTTAATTTAGCTCAAATGCCCTCCCCAAAAAAGTACTTAAAACCTAAAAAGCCAGCTTTATATTCAAAAAGGGTTGAATAGGATTATGTTCACTTCAAATCCATGGGATTGTATTATACTTTGGGTTGTAATGAAGAACCATTTTTGTTTTAGAGGCCTTAGACTGGTCTGTGTGTCTCATACATTTTCTCATCAAATTATGAACATTTAGATAAATAACATAGTATTTTAAGCTGCCACCTAAATTATTAATCCAATTCTGTAAAATGTTCTTTCTTTGAACTTTTCAAAGACACTGTAAGGAAAGGGGTTTACAGCTATTAAATCTAATCTTTTTCCATCTTTGCACAAAGGCCCGCAAGTTCACTTACCCTTTCTAAATTTTGGGGTTTTCCCCCATACCTTTATGGAATTATTTTCTGTCTGATGATTTGTCTTTCCTCTGTGCTGCTCTAAACAGGCAAATACTCCAGCCATATCTCTGTGCTGAGTTGTGTTTGAACTCTCTGTCCACTTTTCCAAAATGCTGTTTTATTATATCACCTCAGAACAGACTATTTCCCAGTCCCATTGTGTTAAAAAGTGCAGTGCTCTCAGTTAATTGATTAATTATCATGTATATCCTAGAATAAATAAAATTGTGGAAGAAAACCTGTGATTAGGGATGAAGATGCGTGCTTTACAGCATAGGGATTTCTTAAACTGTGGCCTTTGAAATCTGAACCTACAAGACAATCTGTGTATAACCTTCTTTTTTTTTTTTTTTTTTTAAATAAATTCAGCAATCATCTGATCTTCCAGAAGGTGCAACTGTGCCAGCTTTGGGATTATCCAATAAAGCTGTTTTTGAAGGTATAGCTAATGAGAAATAAAGGTGATGGTGTTTCCTGTGGAAACTGTTTTTTTAAATGTTTGTTTTAGCGTACATCTTTTTGTTAGGTCTGTCATTGTAAGCTTGACTGCAAGTTTAGAATCTGGACATAAAATTGTGCAAAGTGTTTATTTCTCTGGTAGCACCTAAATATGGTACTTAAAAATAAAAAAAAAGCACAAGTGAGAATCTTTCCTCCCTTTCTCTGCCTTTGGTTTCTCCCCTAAACATCCCCTAATGTCTTGTGCAAACCCCAAACGCTCTTTCCCTGCTTTCCATATTGTGTCCTGCACCCCTGTAGGAAGTAACCCCACTCAGTCTGCACAGTGCTCCTGAGAGCCTCTCCTGTTGACTGATCTTGATGAGTTTCACATGGATGCTGGGGCTCATTGCTCTCCTGTGATGGGTCTGGGAGTAGCCAGGGCAGGATATTATTAGAGTTTTCCCACCTGACGTTGTTCCTGTGTTTTCTCCATGCTCAATACCACCCCCCCTGCCCCGAGAAGATTGATGATGTTTAGACAAAAAAATTAGTGTTCAATAGAGTGCTGTGAAAGCTAGGTTCAGAGCTGTTAAAGCAGGACTACCCATTGCTACTTGTGGTTGCTCTGTAAAATACCTTGACCTCCAAAACTACATTCTGGATTACTTTACACACTCTCCTCAAATGTTAGCACCTTTGTAGAAGCTTACAGAAGTAATGCTGCTTTGAGGGGGATCAGTCACATTTACTGTTCCAGTGAAAATAGCCATAAAATCATGCTTTGTGAAAGCATTTGGGAAGGAAGAATTAGCCAGCAGTAACTAAGGTTCCGTCGGTAACAGCTGGTATAGCACCAGATGAATTTCTTGGAGAGGTGGTGGGGATTGCATTGTGGGGGAACAAAGAAGGAGGGACAAACATCTGTCTAGAATGATAAAAATAACTGAGTAGTGTCTTGAGACTGGGGATGGGACTGGTAATCTGGTGTTTAACAAAGTCTCTGGTAAAAATGCACTTATACTGGAATCTACAAAATGAGGTCAGACCTGTTTTTTCTCTGCTTAAAGCTTTATCAGAAGGTGTGAATTAAAAAAGGAAGCATTTTAATAAGCTTTGTCTCCAGGGTCTTCAGTGGCAATACAGCTAAATTTTCCTAAATCTCCTGTGAGAGAAAAATAGCTTTGTCGTACTTGAAGTAACTTGTAAAATGTGTTCTGGCAAAAACTCTTTTTTCTGATTTCTCATGAGTCCTTCCATAGAGAAGGGGAACAAAACTTCCTTCTCCTAGAGTACAGTCACACAGAGAAAAACTAATTTCCATTGATTTCACGTGGCACAGCCAGAAGCAGCACTATGAGTAGAAAAGCTGTCAAATTTTCCTGTATTGTCCACCATTGCCCACCCAATGCGGTCAGCACTGATGGCTTAGGTTAAAGCCCCACAGACCTCTCTTCTTGCTTACTCTGCAGAGGAATCTGCAGAGGGAAATGCTAATTTCATTTTCAAGGGGAGGGAAGGTAGGATGAATGAGAAGGTCTTTCTGTTTTGCTTCTTCTGTACCTGCTTTTTTAAACTGCCGTATTTGAAATGTGCATTTGGCAAAAAGTTAAGGTTCTGTCTGAGAGCAACTGTTCCCCAACCTTTTTCTTAAATAACACCATCAAAGTGAAGGACAGAGTTGAATTTTAACTTAAATTTAACTGGAGTAGTTTCAGTTACTTCTGGTACTTTTGCCTAAAGCTAAGGACTGATCCCTTGGCAGTTTTGCCGAAGTTTGCAAATTGTGGATATACTTCTGCAAGTATGGCTTTTCATTTAGGGGTCTACATTAAATTTAGGAATTCATCACTTGTATCTCAGATTTGTGCCTTAAACATTTTCAAATACGGAAGGAAAGGTTTAATGTTGGGGAAGTACAGGTTCAACTGGTGACTGCTGCTTTCCGGTGAATGAAAGTCTCTTTAAGGATCATCTAAAAGACTGCTGATGGAGAGAGGTCAGTCTCAGAATGGAATTAGTCCAGAGGTTAAATTCCTCCCCCCTTCTCTCTTCTCCTCTTCATTCACATGTGCATTAAAATAACTAGATTCTAATATTCATATTATTGTAACTCTGGAAGCAGAGAAACCTAATTTTAGTTACTTGTATTGTAAAAACAATAGATTTTTTTACTTGTATAATAAGAGCTCATATTTTCCCTCTTGTCAAGTACATTCTCTCTAGCTAACAAAGTCCTTACTTTGAATAGGAGATATGGCTGTTCAACCAGCTGAGGATGAAGAAACATTTAATACCATTTCAAATCAGTATCCTGAGATTTATTTTCAACCCTTGATCCTTACAGGTATGAGGTTGATTTCTATTATATGAAATAGAGAATTAGGGTCATTGGGTCTTATTAAATCTTATTTAGCTGATTTTAGATTATTTAGTACCATATTTGAGTATGTTGTACAAATGTCTTTCAGAACCTCCCCCAGAGGATCACTTACTGCAGAATACCTTGTGGCCTGAAATTCAGAAGTTGTAAGTTTTATTTTCCTTTTTTTTGTTTAATTTGCAAAATTTCCAGAAAGCTATTGCTACATATTAATGTACTCTGGTCTTGTAACTCTTCCTATTTTACTACCTGATTTGGCTTCATGTGTACTGTATTGCTTGTAAAATAAATAAATTATATGTATAAAAATATTAGGAAACAATGCAGAAAATGGCAGTTAGGACTGATGTGTCACAAAATTTTATTTCACTAGTTGTTTCTGTCCCAGTGAAATATGTATTTTTTTAGCACAAAGCTATTCTTTTGAATTTGCAATTATCAGACTTTCATTGTCCCTTTGGATGTTTGTCTCTTGAAGGTCTGTTTAGGGCACTGATCCCTGTTTTTTTCCTCCTTGTTCCAAGAGAACAGTACTGTTTCTGGTGTGCTGTAAGGAACTGTGGCATGTTTTCGTGGTCTTACCTGTGCTCTGGAATGTGACGGTCCTCTTTCCATGCTGCAGCCTTTATGTCTGTCCACTCAGCGCATCTGCTTAAAACCTTGTCTGTGCTGAAGATCTCTCTGTGTAAGGAGTTCTCTCCTTCTTTCCACTTTATGGTGCAGACCTGCAGATCAAGTTTGTCTTTCTGGTATGGAAGTAAAGGCTGAGACATTAAATCAGAAGCTTCCCCCTAAGGCCTAACAGAGTTGTAAGATGCAATAGATGGAAGCAGGAGCCAAAATAGCATATGTCTAGTGGCAGAGCAAAGTGATGATGTTGACTAAGATGGTTACAAACCCAGTTTGGGTATTGAATGCTGACAAGGGGACTGTGGATTGCAAAGATAATAGTGTTATGTGGTCATGACAATAATTGTTTTGAGGTTGCAGGGTTTTAGAATTCTTCAGCTGTGTTTTGTTCCTTTGTTTCTGAGATTCACGACAATTTGCAAAGAAAGGTTGTCACCTTATTCGTTCCCTAAGAATCCCGGTAACATTAGGCTACGCTTCCCTAGTCTTCAAAGTTTTAGTATCAGTCTTCAAAGTACAGCACGAAGAAATGAATTGTCTCAAACTCCTACAGGTTTATTTATCTGAATCTCCTGGAAGATTTCAGGCAAGAACAAGAGGAATGTTGAGCCTTTGCTGATGATTACAGCTACCTTTATATATTACCAGTTTTGTGACTTCAGGTGGGGTGACAGGAAATAAAAAACTTCGGGAAAACAGTTTGCAGGTTGCTTTTATTTGACCAAGTGGGAGGTTTTGTGGGAGCTCATCTTTACCTTCAACTGGGCAGTTAATCTTCTTTGTATGCTTTTAAGCTCTTTCACTGTGTTTGTACTCAAAAGCGCTTCTGAGAGGGAGGCTGGTGGGTATTAGACCGTATCTACACGTTTTGTAATTTCCAACCGTTACATTAAATGCTTCTCTTGTGCTTGCTATAGCCACTAATGCACCCACTCACGTAAGTGGTTTGATGAGGGCTCTTTAAGGAGTGAAAAGGAGCCAAGGCCAAAATTTTTCTTCATTTGCCTTTGACATTTCTCAAAGTCTAGCGAGACATTAATCTTTGATTTTCTGCTACAGGAATACTGCCTATCTGCTTTTATATCCTACATTCATTAAAATAACTGCATTTTATTATGGTCTTCAGGTGACTTATCTGAGCAATTTTTCCTGTTTTTAGAGACACTGCTAATGATAGGGCTTCTTTTATGCAAGGGCAACAAGATGTAAAGCATTCATAGACTTTCAGGTTTTTTTCTGAGGATAATCTTGAAAGAAGTAACATGAAATCGCATAATGTAGATTTCAAGTTGCCATAGCAGCAGAAAAACAGTGTGAGGGGCTGACTAGCTAAAAATAGGTTGTTTGTCACTGACATTTGTGTATTCCCAGCTCTAACTCAACACTGAATTTTGAAGGATTAGTGTTGGGTTTTGAAAAGTGTTTGCTTGAGTAGGTTTTAGTACGAAGAACTTGCTGAATTTTTTACATAATCTAACAACTTTAAAATAAAAATATGCTAAATCCTGTGAGAGTATGCTAATCTTTATCTTCTTGGAAAATTACCATAGAAAGTTTATATGCAGCAGGCTGAGATTAAAGCTTAAGTGTTGACATAAATATATAAGTTTATATGTATGTACATTTCATGTAATACACTTGGAAGTCTTGAGAGATCCTTTTTGACACTAGAAAATTACTGTAATCATTTGTCTGGACACTTTGAAAGTCCAGCCAGTTTACCTGGGCATAGAAAACTGCTATGAATTGTACATTGCTAAGGCAAAATCACTTGTGGTTGAAAATGTAATTTCATTATTCATTCATGCAGTTGCTTCTCTCCATTGTGAACCTTTTTTTGGTGGTGTACTACATAATGAGGGGGTTGGATTGCATGTATAAGGGCAGGGGAAGGAGTTGTGCTGGAGCCTCTGTACTTGCAAGGCTCATACACTCTTGTAAACAGCATCTCCTATTGCCACTAACTTTATTCTCTTTACTGGAGACTGCACTGGGCTATACAGGCTGTCGGTCTGACCTACGATAGTCCTGCTCATATGGCTTTGCTAAAGACAGTATTTTAGGTTTTATTTTAATTTAAAGAGAAAGATTACATTTCAGTGCTTCTGTTTAGCAAGAACAAAGTTGCATGCAGAAGCTGAAAATGTTTCTGTCAAGTGCTCTTCAATACTACAGTTAGGAGATAAAACCAAAGTAACTGAGGACTTGTTTCACAAGCTGTTCCACACGTTATTTTTCCTGCATGGAATTTCGGGAAATTTATACTTTTCATGAAATAAATACTTTTCAGTTTTAGAAACTTGACTTTCAATGGTTTTTCACTAAAAAATAGTCTCCAGAAATGTGCTGTAAAAGTAAGCATTATGATAAAAATTCTGCTGGTGGCAGAGTAAGGGGAAGACACGCAATAATACCTTCATCATTATAAGGTACAATCAAATTTGCAAATTAACATTCCAATTAAGTGTAGCCACCAGTCCCTCTCCCCCCCGAAGGTCCAGGCACAGTTACTCTTCACAAAAAGGCAGTGCATCCCCAATCTTCAGACATGAGTGTGGGTGTCTGCCTATGGAATATGCCCAGCAGCAACTCTTCTGGACTCCATTCAACAGATACAGACAGTAATTTGATTTAAACAGATGGCTGTTTTGGCTGCAAGTGAAATCCCATGAACATCAATCCCATATAAGAACTTCTTTGCAACACTGCTGACCAAAGGAGTTTATTAAAAGAGCTGCCCATCTCTTCAGAGCTAGGAATCAAAGGACCCCCAAAACCCACCCCACCCTCCCCCCACCGCAACTGGTATTTAGCTGATATTTGTCCACTGTTTATAGATTCCATCTCTAATTTTATCCTACCTCTAGTCTGTTTTGTGACTGATTTTAATTTGTGTTAGCCTGTGTGGCATTTCTGCTTATTAGTTAAATCCCAGTCCAGAAATGTGAGCTTGAATTCCAGCAGAACTTGTGCAAAGACTGATTAAAAATGTATTTCTGGAGGAAGATAGAAGTTTGGGGTTTTTTACAGTGTTGTTTTCCTTTTCCAACATGATTCTTGTCCTCTAGTTCAGAAGACTTCTTTTGGTATTTCACAGGACAGGCATCCTTTGGCTGGGTGTTTGGTGTATTTCTTTGGTGATCTTCAAAATATGTGGCTTCTCATTTTTATTGGTAGTGTTAAAATTGCTTTACAAGAAAATAAGAATACATTAAATCCTACTTTAGTCTGCTTTGTTAATCATTAGTGTAGGTTCTGCAGTGCTGATGCTTTAGGACTATGGAATGGGCTGGAGACATTGTTCTGTAGTCAATTCCTCAATGTGAAAGAATTTATGCAGATGTTTATATTGAATGCTGAACGTTATTAGGAATTATTTGGGATGTAGTACTGAAACAGTGGTGGGAGGTTCTTGGCAGGTGCCTTTCATTTTTGCAAAGGGATTTAAATCAACGTAAGAACCTTGATACATACTGCAAAAATGACTGTGATGTGTTAAATATCTTTTCACATTCATTTCAGATATGGACATGGATATGAAATTTTTTGTGTTGCTTGCAATAATTCAAACACTGTAATTGCCTCAGCATGTAAGGTAAGAAAAGATTCTAGCACCATCTAGTGAAAAGTGCCACCAGATTTCTAGGGCTGGCAGCAGGAGTCAGAATTCAGTTTGGGCTAAATTCTGTTCTTTCACTTAAATGTGAAAGATTTTGTATAGATGACAGTTGCCTTGCAAAGGTGAGAGTGAATGCAGATAAGCTATTATTAGTAAATTACATATCATTCATTCGAAGATATTAATAAGATAAATTCTAACAAATACAGGTATAAAACATTTTCTCACTGATATATTGTCAGCGTTAGTAGAAATTAGTAGTGAAACAATCTTGAAAATTCCCAGAGGAAAGCTGATTCTAACTTGATTACAAGCCTTAAAACAAGCCCCCTAACTTCTTAGTATTTTGAAATGTGTGATTTTTATATTTGCTTTCATTCTCACTGATATTTTGCTCATTAATACAGGCTTCAAAAAAAGAACATGCAGCAATTATTTTGTGGAGCGCTACTTCTTGGAAGAAATTGCAGAGTTTGTCATTTCACAATCTGACTGTTACTCAGCTGGCATTTTCTCCTAATGACAAATTTTTATTAGCTGTTTCTAGAGACAGGAATTGGTCACTGTGGAAGAAACAAGACTCATCAGAGTCAGGTAAGATATGTAAAGTGGATATACACATTTGAAGACTTTGTGATTTGTTCAATATTTTTGGCTTCAAAATATTTGAAAGAGAATTGGTAAAATATTTTAATGGCCATTTTCCTTACAACATTTAAGAATTAAGAGTGTTGTAGGCTCCTGTGGCTTTAGGAAATGCAATTAATGGTGTATAGGAAAGGTAGAAAGGTAATTAAAAAGTGGAGAAGAATATAAGCAGGCCTTAAATGCTGTTTGATTGATGGATGTAATGAAGTCTGCTATTTGTCCTCCTGCCTTCTGCTTGTGATTGTATGTTTCAGATTTACTGAAATCAAGTATACATGCTGGAATGTAATGCCTGAACATCAAATTGGTATTCTGTCAAGGAAAACCTTCATCTTGGTGATCTGTGCAAGGCAGGGCTGGAAGGTTCCTTGCTATACCCATGTCCTGCATAGAGCTGCCTTGTCCCTGTTTGCAGGGCATGACACTTTGAGACTCTTGACAGGATTAATCTCTATCTTTGGTGTGGCTTTCTGATAATCCTACACAATTGATTAATTTGACTAGGACTGGCTCTGTCTGGAAAAAGAGCTGATAGTAAAGATTCCGTTGACTTTCTCGTTAAGACTTTGAGCCTTACAAAATCATGAGGAGATTGCTATTGAACCCTTTAATGGATTCCTAGGACAGATGCTTGTGCTGAAAACATTTATCGTTGCACTGTTGGCTTAATAGCACATAAACACTACTATAGTAGTTTTCCTAGAGACTTGGCAGTGAGTTTTGGCCCCTTCAGACAGTATCCAATTGTATCCTGGCTTGAGATTTCTGTTCTATTCAGACTTCTATTCTAAAGCTTGGCATATTGTCCACAGTAGTTACACAATGTTTCAGGATAAGGAGTATGTATTCTCATAGGAAGTAGGGGAAATCCTCTTTTCATCTGTTCATCAATAACTTTTCTGTCTACAAAGAACATCATTATCATTATAAAGCAAAACTGCTGGTATTGGCATCCCAAGAAGCGGTTATTCAAAGTCTACGCTCCAAAATGACAGCCTTTTCTACTTAGGAAAAGCATTCCCATTTGCTGATCTGCTGATCAGATTTATTGCCTGATTGTATGCATATTGAAATGGCAGCCTGTCTCTTTGGGAACAGATTAATCTTTACAATTAGATTATTACAATTTGAGCTCTTGGGGCTTTACTGGTAAGTAGGAACTGTAGTGAAGTTATTTGGGATATGTGTACTCATGGTAAATGTTGCACTATACTAAAACTTTTGAAGTCAGTGTTCTTATGGAAAATTTGTATAGAAAAGAACCTGAAGGTCTTGTACTTGGACTAAAATTCTTCTGAAACAGATGTATGTGCAAAAGATCAAACTGTTCCTACTGTTTTAGTGCTGTAAGGGCTGACTAATACACTCTTGAACAGTTGCTAATTATCATTGTGATAAGTGTTGGGAAAAAAATATTTATGTGGAGCTAAGTATTCCCAGTTGCTTTAAAGATGAGTGGAATAAAGTCCAAGTATTCCTGCAGTTCTTACATAGAGTTAAGTAAGGGTGACAATTACTTTTAATATGTTAAGCAGTGGGAGCAAGGGTTTTACTCCCGATGTTTTATTCCAGGACCAGTCTTCAGTTGCTGTGCATACACAGACAAAAATACAGCTGTTCACAGTCGAATCATTTGGTCCTGTGATTGGACACCAGACAGCAAGTATTTTATTACTGGCAGTCGGGACAAAAAGGTATTTAATATAAAAGTAATTTAAAAAGCCCAGAACAATTTAAAATGTATTTTAGATTAGCAAATGCTGTGTTCTAATGAGCCCATATTCTATAAATACACAAAAAGCTTATTGTGTGTATTACCAGAGAAATCAGTGAGACTTTCATATGCCAAATAAAGTGCTTGAATATGTATGTACAATATTGTGGTCTGCCAGTTGGACTTTCTCCCTTTTTCAATACAGTAAGACAAGCATATGTCACATAACTCTTACGGGTCTCAAAGTTTTTCTTTAACTTTCGTAACAGAATCTGTTTTTGTTGTCAGTATCTTTAATGAAATCAGACAGACTGTCTAAAAAGTTGAATCTTTGTAGATAGACATTGTTTACTATTTTCGGGGTCATCCACTTTGTTCTGTGCCCTGGAAGTATTTTAACTAAGTTATTCCTTATGTTTTTGTAAATGCATTTACAAAAAGATTAAAGTGAAAATTCCTAGATGATTCTCTTTCTTACAGGTCATTATCTGGGGCCAGTGCAATTTATCTGTGACCACTGAAGGGAATATGTTGGATTCAATCAAGCCTTGTTCAACGGTACTGGATGCGGGGGATTCTGTTACTGCTGTTAGTATCAGCCATGTGCTTACTCCTGATGGAAGGTATTGCTGTTTTTCTGTAATGCCATTTTGTGTTTAGTCAGTTCTCTGTGGCTAAACAGCTCCTAAAATCTATCTGTCAAATATTTTGACCATTCTTTGAATGACCTCTACTTTTTCTTTCTTAGCCTTCTTTTCAGGTATATGGTGACTTCTCCAAACAGTGTAACAAGAAAAAAAAAAGGGGGGGGGGGTGAGTGTCATGAATACACCTGAAACATTCATTCTTCCAACAATATTGACTGATCTGATGTTGTAATAACCTCCTTATTTTTTTCCTAACCAAATATATTTTGCAGGTTTCTGCTGTGCTCATTTTTTATGAAGAAGCTTTGATTTAAATTGTGATTTTATATTTTTTTCATGGAAAAGTAAATATTGATTTGAAGGGCAAGGTGCAACACACTGTTTGAGTGCCAGTTCTTCCTAGCTTGCATTATTGCCGGCTTCACTGACCTGCCTACTGTAATCTCTTTCAGAACTAATGCAGTTATTCTCTTGATAGATATATTGTTGCAGTAGGCTTAGAGAATGGGAAGATTATCTTGTACACATGGAAGCAGAGTGGGCAAGAACCAGCACTAGCTGATTGGACTATGTGTGTTGAGATGGATAACAGGTATGTCTTTTGAAGTAAGTTAGGAGCAAGGAAATACTATTCTTGAGGAGTTCTGTTCTTATAGTATAAAATTACATGAAACTGCTTTATTTGTTTATCAAAAATTATTATCCTTTTAGGAGAAAGTTGATCCCTGAAAGTCTAAAGATGTTTTTGAGCAAAACCTAGAAATAAAAATATTGGTTATTTAGATTTCTTAAAAAAAAAGAGCAAACCCCAACGAAAACCAAGGGGGGGGGGTTGAGAAGTATTCCCCTTTGTTGGCCCCACCAAAAAAAAAAAAAAAAAAAAAAGCTTTATAAGCTTTATTACCTTTAGCCATAAAATAAGATGATAGAAAACACTGTCTATATATATTCAGCAAAACTTTCTGGAGTGGATGACAGCAAGCTTTTAAGAGCAGCTTCTAGCAGAAACCAAAGGAATGATAAGCTTATATGTGGTGCTGCTGTGGTGACAGCTAGAGAAACTCTCTGTAGAGAGACTTTGAATGTTTTACTTGAATCATTCTCATAGATTCTTCTTTCACATACTGGCATTGCTAGTACCAGAAATGAAAGTTGATGGTGACTTTGGCCTGTGTGTGCTTGAAGTGAATTGGAAAGAGACACCAGATAACAGGAAATCGCAGGCTAAAAGCCAGAAACCTGTCATATCTCAGTAATTGAGATGGTAGACCTGCAGCTTAATGTGGTAAAACCTGAAATCAATAGCTGTATAAATTATTGATGAGTGAGAGGATAAAATGTCGTTAGTGTTAATGGCCCTACATATTTTAAGAACTTAATACCTGCTGGTTGTCGCAAGTCAGTTTTTCCTCAGTTGGTAGTGTTAACAGAAGAGTACTAATTATATAAATGTTGATGTTTACACTCATATGCCCAACTGTGTTTGACATTTTGCAGTTAATATATGGCTTCCTTTTCGTTGCAGCCGAAGTCATGCTCTTGCTGTGAAACGTTTATGTTGGAGACATCATGCAGGCAGAGCTGGACATAATGATCAGAACAGCAGTGAGTGGTTGCAGCTTGCAAGTTGTGGAGCAGATCACTGTGTTAAGATATTCAATGTCAACAGATTTGCTCTTTAGCAAAGAGACCAGGCCTGTCTGTGCAAAACAGATTCACAACATTTTATTTCAGCTTTTAGTCATTTGATTGTTGATTTTTCTGTTTTCTGCTATGGAAAGTGAAACATCTGACATGTAACTTAATAAAGCAACTTTTGTGGTAGTTTGAAATGTCAAATATTTTTCTAATTCTGCAGTTCCGGGAGTATGAAGTATTTTACATGTTTTGGTTGGTGGATATCGTGAACTGAGGTACGGGAGGTGGTAGGTCATGGGAGAAGGATAATGAGACAGCTTTGTTCCCTGTGACTCCAAGGGTAGGTGGTAAGCTGCCAGCACTTGGGTTCTTCTGGGCTTCGGATTGCAAGTGGAGTACTGAATTTTTTTGAATGCCTTATTACTATTAAACTTAACTGTCAGTTGGCCTGCCACTGCTTTCTCTGGTTGCCTTTTGAATGTATATTGCAGCCCTGGCCCGAGTCTTAGACCGCCTCGCTTTAGAAGTAGTAGTCTGTGTTTTCATGCTTGGACAAGCCTGCTTGGTTTTATTCCTTTCTTCTGCTGTGCAGAGTGCTGGGCTCATGCTTCTTGGTCGCGTAGGGCTTAAAGCCTAACTCACAGACCACTTACATCTTCTGGTGTCTCCTCTGTGTACTTGTGAGCCCTCTCTGAGCAGAGTCCTATAGAAGAGCCACCTCTTACTCTGCTTGAGGGCTATCCTCTGCAGTTTGGGCTGGAAAAGCTTAGAGATATTGCTAGGCAGGAGCTAAAAGGTGGCGGCCATTCCTTACACTGCCTTTGGACTCTTCCTGACTGTTGCGTGATCCTTATCTATTCTGGTGAAAGCAGGTTAACTTTCTTGTCCGATAGTGTTGTAATTTAAATAGAATGGTAATAGATGGTGAGTACTTCAGGAAGAAGCCTTTACCTCAGCAGGTGTTTGTCTAAGTCCAAAGTTTAATTTAGAAATTAGTTAAACGTTGGGAATGAAATTATTTTTGGTTCAGAACCACTTGCTACCCAAACTGGTAGTGCAGAAGTAGTTGGAATTGTGTTTAACTTTTTACTGTGTTGCATCATTAGATGAAGAGTACAGTTCTTTCAGAGTTGGCCAAACTCTTTTTAGAATAATTAGAGTTTATGTTGTAAAGGGTTTTATATTTTAGTTCTGTTTTCAGCATTAAAAAAAATCATTCTTTAAAATGACTTAGAGGAATGAAAACCCGACTTCTTAACAAAGATGCTTTGCTACATTTTCCTTGAGGTGCCCAGTGCTTTCCTTACATGTGCACTTCAAGCATTTGAGCAGTGTATTTTAGTTGTCCGGGAATTTTTAAACAACCATAGACTGTGTCCTGGCAAAAGAAAGACATAACTTATCACTTATGAAGTTTCAAAAAGCTGCCAAAAGTGGCACTTTATTCTATGTCACAATTCTAATTTGGTATCTTACCTACAAGTTGATGATAATACTGGATAACTGTACTAGTGGTACAATTAGTGTTTGTATGTCTTGCCATGCAGCCACTCTTGTGCATAGGCAAAAGTAAAATGTCATATTAGTTGTCCCTCTCTTTTCTTTTATGAAATGCTGTCATTAAACAAGCATCAGCTACTACATGATTTAGTAATCCATTCCATTACCCCGGGGACTTTTGTGTCTCAATTGCAGTGAAGAATATACCTCATTGTTCCAACTTGAAATACATCAGATTAATCTGTTGATCTCCCAAGTCTAAATTGTTGTAATAGACACTTTTTATTTTCAGTTAAGTTAGGGGTTGTCAAGAGACACCTTGACACATGATTAATATTTTTTTATTTATGATGTTAACTTTGTTCACATATCACTTTGCTATGCATTTAGTGGGCGTGACTTTTACGCCTTTATCTTCTCAGTGAATCCACTAAAGTCTTCTCAAACCAGTGTGTAAGTCAGCATCAGGGTAACAAGTCAGATACTGATTTCATTATCTCAACTAATATCAGGAAATTATTTGGATCAATGTAAGTATGATACCAAGGAAAAATCAGTGTACTTATAGCGATCATTTTGGGTGTAGCATTGGCTGCCTAATGAAGAACAGAGTTCTTTAAACAGCAAAATAGTACCCTATAAGGTTATTATAAGAGTCCCTAGAAAATTTGTTTTCTCTTTTGTTTGGTTTCTTTGTTTTAGAAAATGGAGAAAAGCAAGCATTTGCCAGATATTTACTATATTCATTCTACTTCATTATTCTTGTTTTATTGGTTCATAAATACTGCTGGAATCAAGTGCTGCCTTGCTATATTTCCTTTTTGTTTTTTTCCCCAAAACTGTCTTAATTAGGTTTTTATTTGAAAGAATCTACTGTTGGTTTTGTCCACTGAATGGCTATCACTTTCATTTTCTTCCATGTGCTTTTCTTTTGTATATATTTACTCAGAGACACTTTATTTAATTAATTAAAAATAGTGCATACATTCATGTACTATTTCATAAATTAAAAAAACCTTAAAAATTATGGCTTCAGCCATATTTACCTGACTGACCTGACCATAGTCCTGTTTACGTAGCAAGATGTCTAACTGCTATAAGTATCCATTTTTATTTTTACATTTTTCTTCTGTGCTTCCCTGGTGCTCTGTAATTGCTGTTCTCTCTTGTGAAGTGCCATGCCTCTTTCCATTCCTCCCCATCCTCCCCCCCCCCCACCCCAAAGATGTGATTATTTTTAATGGCCTAACTTAAATGAAAACTAATTGCACTCAGGTGTATTTTGGAAGATGGAGTTAGCCTCTATACTTTGCAAGTTGCTTGTATCACCCTCTTTATAGCAGATAGTTCAATGTCATAGAATAAAAGCAAAGCTGAGGTAAGGATAATCTTTCTTATTTCTTCCCTTTTATCTTCAAGACTATCAAATAAGCCCTGCCAACTCCAATCTTAGGAAGCCCCAACTTTTCAGGACACAGCCTCTGCTACTGCATTTGTTTTCCCTAAACAATGCGACACACGATCATGTCCAGTGGTCAGGGGTAAAAACTTGCTGTCGGGAATCACGATGGTCCCAGCTTTACCAGTCCTAAGGTAATGTGTAAGGACAGCATTCAGGTGATGACAGCCCAGAGGCAAGCAGTAGACATCAAAATGCACCCGCCTGTAGCAGCCCAATGCTCTGCATGAATTTTCTAACTCCAGTAGTATTACATATTTCTGAGTTTCTGTCTTCATTTCTGTTACCAGTCTGGACGAGGGCAGCGTGCTTATTTTGAACCTCTGCGATCTAGCAGGATACAAAGCTGATGCAGCATCCCCTTTAAACTGAGGCTCTCCGTAGCGCTATTTACACTTCACTGTCTGGTTTTTTTTTAACCAACCTTTGCATCCAAAATGCGCAGAACTGGGTCTGTGCAGGTTTAGAGAGCTAAGCTGCTTAGCGCCTCTGCAGCCCTCAAGTGCTACTTTCTGAAGTACCGTGGGCTGATTGACATATGCGCTCGTGTACCTTACCACTAAATAATAGTGTGTATTTAATTGACTGTTGCCGTAAGCACTGACACAGATGAGGCCTTGTTTCCCACAGATTTGGGCCCTTTGCAGATTGCGAGTTTTCATTACTTTTCCTGTGATTACAGCTTTTATATGTGGATTTTCGTCTCCAGCATGTGAGCTCAAGGTGCAGCTTCTTGTCTAGACACTGATGGAATTTTTTTCTTCTATTTCAAGCCTATAAAATCTGTGGCTTTTTAGCTTTGAACATTCTATCTATCAGACAGACTTGGGTTGAAATGATCCAGTTGATTAAAATAACACGTAAGGATGTGTGCCCTGGTATGTAAACCGAGAGACAAAATTGATGTACTCTTAAGAGACCAGGGTAAAAAACCCAATTTACAAATATGTAACTAAAGCTCTGACAAAATGCCAACACTCACCTCATATTTTGCCCTTATGCATTTAATGCTTTAATTGTCTTTTTTTTTAATGATGGTCTTACTAATAGGTGTAAAGCTTGCATGGTACCAAAAGAAAAACAATACAGAACATCCATCTTTAAAACCAGTTTATTTTTTTGCCCATATGGTTGCTATTGGAAAATATCACAATAGTAGTATCAGGTTTTATCCCAAAATCTCAATTCCAGGAAGCAAATTGCTTCCTACATTGCAGTTGGTGGGTAAGTTTCCAATTTTTTTTTCTTTTTTCATTTTAAAATACAAGCTGTTGCATCTTTCTGCATCAACTGTAGCCATAAATATATTTAAAAAGCCTGTAACCATCCCAGTCTGAATCTTGGTGGCATCTGCTTTCAAATACTACGCACCATAGTGTTTATTTCCACTCAAATTTTCATTGAAAAGTTCTATTGCTCCTTTATCTCCCCCTCCCTGATCCAAAGCAATGTAAATAAGCTGGTGCCTTTAGCCTCTCCTAAGTGTCCCATTAAAGACCACCTGGAAAATGCCCCATTAAGGAGAACCTCATGGTCTGCAGGGGCAGATCTCAATTCTGGCATCTTTATGTGGACAAAAAACCCCTTCTTTAAGCTTACAAATTAAAGAGCTAGTATACAGGAAAAACAGAAGGAGGAAACAATTTGTAGTTTCTCTGAGGCTTTTTCCTTTGTTTTAGTGAACATGTAAGAGCCCTTATACATCTTCTGGTACTGAAAGTGAAACTCTAGAATTAATTAAAGATCAAGACATAAAAGACTTGACACTAGTCAAATAAATAACTGAAAATTATTTTTCTGCTGATTATAAAACATGCACTAGAAGAAAGTGTAATAAACTAGTCTTTTGGACTAGTCTGGAATAATGCTTTAAGAAATGAGCTGTTGGCAATGTACGTGGCGCTCTGAAACTCTCCGCTCATTGTACAGTGCCATGGAGAATGGAGTTGAAAAAAATGAGGGGGTAAAGTTTTGCAAAGAATATTCTAATACTTTTTGATATATTTGAGGTAAAGCCATCCCACCAATATTTCGGATGCACACTATCAAAAGTATTTTAATGCCTTTATGCTTGTTCTGAGGAGACTTCATGGCCAAGGACATGAACAAACTGTTTTATGTACTCAGACTTAAGGGAGTAGGATTGTCTTGTCTTACAGTAGAGGCATCTGTGGAAAAGCAAGCAAGAAATGGCATGGGTCTTGTTTATAATCTGAGATCTATAAACAAAATCAAATGGTTATTGAGATTATCCGAAGCCCATCTTAAATCTGTCAGGCCAGGTTGTAGGTAGGCATCCTCAAGTCTGTGTTAGACCGAAAAGGTGTGCTAACACTGACTTCAGTGCCGAGGATGCTGTGGAGTCCACTTGGCTCTGGAGGGCAAAACGAGCTGCTTGTGTAAACTTGGGAAGATGTGAGATGCTGACATTCAGCCCTAGGAACACCTGCCTGGGCTCCACGTGGCAGGCTTTCTAAACACTGCTGCTGGCGGCGAGCTATTGATTGTGCCCTTTTTTTTCAGTTTTGAAATGGGAAAGAAGGAACAGGTTCCATGTCACGCTAAGCCTTAAAAAAAAAAAAAAAGTATATTCTGCTGTCATCTGTCTTGCAGGCTGGGACTTCAGAAGTAACTAGAAGCTGGTAAAAATTTCAAGGAAGTCAATTATTGAGCTCTCAGCTATTGAAAGCATCACTTTGGCAACTCTGAGTAATCTCTGTTTTCCCAAATATTTAACGGGAAGAAATGAGAATGCTCCGAGGCTCACTGCCGATTGCAGCTCTTGTGGAGATGAGGGAAGAGGAGGAAACAGCTGTGTCCTCATTTAGACTCGAATCTCACTTTAAAGAAGTGGCTGTTGCAAATAAGGAAACTTTAAAATAACTGAAATGGGCAGCAAAAATATTGCTTGCTCTGTTTTAAGGAGCATCTGGAGCTGTACAAAGGATGAGACAAAATCTCTGACAGTACAGAAATCAGAATTTGCCTTCAGTGCATTAGGAAGCTGTTGGAGGTGGGAGTTGTCGAGCAGAGTTTAGCAATGCTAGCTAGTAGTACCAGCAGTACTTTATCAGGATCTCCAGTGGTAGTTCTGAGGTAGCAGGGCAGCGTGTTTACCCCACGTCTTCCCAGCCCTCGACCCTCCAACCATCCCCACTTTTGCCCCGTGTACCGGCACATCCGCATACAGTTGCGGGACCTTCCTTCGGACACTCCTCTTCCCCAGCCAGGCGCTGCCTTTCCGCCTGTGCCGACCACCAGATTCCCCTTATCCTGCTTCTGCCGTTTCTGGTAGAAAGCCTGGAGGGCTGTGGGCTCCCTTTGCCAGCCCCTGATACATTTAAGCACAGCTCCTGCTCTTACCTTGTGTGCCCGGCTCTGGTGACTGTATTCGAGTAGTTTGTGCTCAATGGCATTTTCAAACTTTGCTAGCATCATCGTTTTATTTTCTGCAGTAACTCATCTCTGCTGTAATGCAGTAATAAAACTAAAAACGATCCCTCACTCTTTCTGGAAGGAATTAGGGTAAGACCATATGACAAAGCCCAATGCTGTACCATAATGACGGGGCTAGCTCCAGTACCCCGGGGTACCTGTACCCACCAGTCATGCCCTGGACTTGAAGTCCTCTGAGAGAGCTGCTCCATCTAATTGGTGTTTGCGAGATTCAGCCAACAGTGCTGCTGTACAGATGAGAGGAGAGGAGGCGTTATGCCCGAGGTAATTGCCACGTTACGGTAGTGTCACCCTTATATAGACTCCAGCTGATCCCGACTGAAATAACAAGGGATGCAGCAACCAGATTTTTTACTGCAGAGGAGCTGTTTCCCCTTGAATCAAGAGCTTGTGCAAACAAGGGTACCTGATCTTGTGTTTTTTCCCTAAGCCTTTTTTTCTCTTTACTTACCCACTCTTCTCCTAAGAAGGTGTTTTGCCTTCTTAGTCCCTTCTCCATTTTTGGAGGCCCCTAAATCATCATATAATAAATCCTTATTTTCTCAACATCCTTTTCTCTCTTCCTGTTGTTCTTGTAAGATAATCCTGTGCTTTTTAATACATGATCCTAAGAGAGTTTATACGTATCGAGTATAACATCCTCTTGGCATTTTCTCTTCTGCCTTCTATGTCTCTGTGTCTGATTCTTTCTTTGCTGGGTTTTGGGCTTTTGGTATTTACACAGGCTGTCCAGTCTCATTACCTCCTTTTCCCCTGACAGCAGATTACTGGCGTATGTGTGAGCAGCATACCCTCCCTTCCTTGCTAAACTATAAGTTGTCTACCTGCCACTGGGGGGAATTTTTCTCCTCTACAAAAATGAATTGACTGCAGTCTCCCCAAGGGAAGCTCTCCTAGCGCTTTTCAAGATAAAGCAATCGTTATGTTTGCCTTTCTGTTTCATAATCTTGGAGAGTCTCCATCCTAGGAGTTTTCATATAAAGATGTACCTCTCTGAGAGAATGTCTAGTTATAGCTACACAAAATGTAGTCTGGTAAAGCCAATAAAAAGGTGTAAATGCTGTTTTGGGTTAACTACTACTAGGGAAAGGACAGCTTCAACTTTTTCTACCCGTCGAAAAGAATATGGGTATGTTTTGTCACGTAAAAAGTATTATTATAGCTCAAAACAGGAGTTATGTCTGGGATGTGAAATTCTGCAATTCCCATTAATTGCTCAAGAGTGCATTTCTGTAGGTTAGTACTGCAAATTGTTAGCACAGAGATTTTGTTAACTGAAATAAAAAGAGATTGTAGTTCACAGAGCAATAGGAGCATGAGATTATTAAAATTGGGAGGGAGCTCAGGAAGTCTCTAGTCCAAACTTCTGCTCCAGGCAGGGTCAGCTATGAGATCAGACCAGGCTGCTCAGGGCTTCCTCCAGGCTGGTCTTGAAAATCTCAAAGGATGGAGGCTGCGCAGCCTCTCTGAGCAGCCTGTTTCCCTGCTGCCTGTCTTCATGGTGAAAAAAATTTCTTCTTACATCAGCTCCGAACCTCTCTTGTTTCAGCTTACGCCCTCTCATCTTCCTGCAACTCACCACGGTGAAGAACTGGGCTCCATCTTCTTCACAGCCTCCTCTTAGGTATCAGAAGGCTGCTACCAGCCTCCCCAAAGCCCACCTTTCCCCAGGCTGAACCAGCCCCGTCCCTCTGCCTCCCCTCACCGGGCAACTGCTCCAGCTCCTTCGCCTCCTTGGTGGCCCTCTGCGGCACTCGCTCCAGTTTAACACCACCTTTCCTGTACTGGGGGACCCCAAACTGGTCTTGTTACAGTAGACCAGTCTGAAGTCTGTTTTACAGTTTCCTCCCCTCTGAAGTCCAAGTTTATAACGCTTTCTTCTTCAAACTAGCCTTATCATGTCCCTTCCCTACAATATTCTTTTGCACGCGCTTGGCCACGTGTGTCAATGCAATCCCGAGACCGAGAGCTGCAGATTTTCACGCGTGGGTCTGCGGGGCTGGGGTCTTCCCTGTACCCGCTGCGCAGCGTATTCCGACATCTCCGCGAGGTGTGAACTCGGGCACCGCTCCGACCGTGGGGCAACACTGCTTTTGGGAACCAAAGACCCCCCTTCATACGTACCTTGCACCTCTGGCGAAGTGGAAAGGGCAGAAGAAAGAGACGATGGTTTGGTTCTGGCTGAAAGCTCTGCTCGTCTCCCGCCTCCACCCGAGCGCCCACGGGGAGCACGGCACCCAGCCCAAGCGGGTGTCCAGAGCCCACAGCAGAGCTGCGATCCACATCAACCGTTTCCCTGTGACCTGGGGCGGCCAGCGCAGCCATTTATTTAGATAATCAAGAGCTGACTACACTACACATATTGGTGTTAAATCCAAACAGCCCCTCACGCCTACATATTCTATATAAAAAAGTACTTATCTTCTATCTCAGAGGAAAAGAAATGGGTGCTGTTTTAAATGCCTAAACTGTAGTCATTTAACTGAAAAATTGGAGTTTGTTGCTTCCATATGCCTAGGACCACCAGGTGGCAATATAAGAAAAAGGATAAGTGCGTGTCTCCAGCACCTGCCATGTATACCCGAAAAATCAAAATAAATTACAAACATATTCAAAGGCAGGTATTTGGTCTCTTCTGAGTTGTTTAAATACAGTGTTTCAGTGATAAGCATTTCTCATCATGAAATGCTGATTTTGAAAGCATACTTTCTTCTGTTTTGGTCCTGCAGCTGGGAAACTGTCTGTACAACTTCAGAAAATGATGAGCACCTCCTAATCACACAGGCTATTATTGTCTGTTATATACATTGTCCCTCACCCCAACATCTCAATCTGAAGAGGATATTAAAAAAAAAGTAATTTTATTACTTTACCTTGTTGAAGTGTAAAATGGACTCATTACCCTGTTTTCCTGTCTGTGTATTGTATTCTGAAAGATTGTCTATGTGGATACCCCAGGAAGGGTTTAAGCTCATGAAGTCCCATGCACCTCCTGAAGGCAGCTGTGATTTGTAAATGAAGAGCGACCATATTGGCTCATATGATGAAGCTCTTTCAGACTCCAGTGACTTATCTTTCAGGAACATCTTAAACCAGAGGAAGCGTCCTTGTGCCTATCAGCTGTTGATGAATTTCCTTTTCCTTCCATGGGTTTGTCCAATTGCTTTTTGAATCCATGCAAACCCATAATTCACCCAGTGATTAGTGGGAAAGAATTCCCCAGGTTAAGTCTGTGCCAATAAGAAGATGCATCTCTTGTTTGTTTTGAATACTTAATGCCTCCTTGTTATTGTATTAGAAAAGAGAAAGATTAGTTGTTTTTCACTGTCTCCTTGTCATTCCTGATTTTATAGACCTCTAGTGTATTCCCCACCCATGGATTTCTTTTCCAGTCTGAAGAGTTCTGCTGTAATTAAGTGTCCCTTTCACGGCAGCTGTACTCTTTGTTTCATCGAACTTATTGCCTCTTACCCAGCACTACAATATTTTTACT
This sequence comes from Buteo buteo, assembly GCF_964188355.1. Taxonomy (NCBI): domain Eukaryota; kingdom Metazoa; phylum Chordata; class Aves; order Accipitriformes; family Accipitridae; genus Buteo; species Buteo buteo. The sequence continues at coordinate 9,104,870 of NC_134173.1, read as the reverse complement.
AATAAAGAAGTATTTATTACTCTTTTTGTACCTTTTCATTTATTAATATTTGTCGGGGAGTGCCTAGTCAACCAAATTTCATTTAAAGTACTGGCAAATAATTTCCTTTTTTGTCTTGAAACAAGTCAAAACTTTCTTATTTGAAGCATTTAAGGCACATGATGCTATCTTTTGGGTATTTGTGACAGAGTGTATCTCTTTGTCTCTGGACTGTTTTGTTCTTTCCTCATTTAAGTTATAAATTGATTTTTCTAATATCATTCTGGTCTGCAGTGACAAGTTGCAGAGGCTTCAGAATCGCTGCGCAGTGTGGAACGATCAGCACTTGCTGTTAAAGGATAAACTTAATACCAAAATAACAGGGTAGCTGCAACCCAAGACGGAAGGTACTGGCAGCGTTTGAGACGTCTGCGCAGCAGCTGACATTATGCCTCCTGCGTCTTTGCAGCTCCGTCAAAGAATCAGTCAGTCATGGTGGTGAGAATTTCCTTTATTGACTCAGTAAAAAATAGAGGAGGCTGGTGAGTGACTTCTGTGATTTGGTGAGAGCCTTTCCAGCCATGTCAGGAGAGGGCTTTTCACGCTGTGTGGAAGGCCTCCCAACAGACGTGGCAGATGCTGGAAACCTTTTCCAGTTGACCTTGCCAATAAAATTAGCAGAGAGGAAAAAGTCTCCGTAGGATTTTACAGATTTAAAAACAAACAAATCATTGATTTTTTTTTTAAGTCCAGAGGAAAGTGCTGTAGCTGTTCAGCTTGTCCTTTTGCATAACGTAGGAGGGAATTATTGTACCCTGCTGAATTACTGAGCAGTGCAGTGACTTGTGGTTTTTTTTTTCTGTGGCAGCACTTTGTTAACCAGGAAGATCTTTTAAAAAGTAAATTAAGTTTGAAACATCTCTTTGCTCCTCCACAACTTACTCACTATAATGTGGCTAAAAGAGGTTCTCCAAAAGCAAGGAAGGACTTGCATGGTTGTGCTGTTGGCCTTAGAGACTTGTTCTGTTACGGTGGTGGTGGTGGGGTTGACTGGTCATCTATAAGATACCAAAATGTGGTCTACCAACCACTAAAAGAAGTCATGTAAAAAGGTAGTACCTACTTATCTCCATATGTCTTGAGGAAGCAAATGAAAGTTTGGGTTTAATATGCCTCTAAGAGGAAACAGTTGTTAGAAAAACTTTGCTCAGAGTTGTCCCTATCCCCTCCTTCCCTGATGGCTGTTTGGTTGAGGGTGAGAACTGGTATCCCAGACACAGGCAAAGAGCCAGCCCAAACTAGGCAAAAATGCCTGATTCCAGCCCAAGCACAGCTTCAGTGAAGCAGAAGCACAACAAATGAAGATGTTATAGAGTTTTGAGATTTGCCTAAATGCTCAGTGGGTGCAAAACCCCTGCCCTGCCTGGGAGCAGACTGTACTCTGGCGATGACGATGATGTGCGTGTGGAGCTTGTTCTGCACCTTACGCTTCTACGTAGGTGTGGGAGAAAGGTGAACATATGCTTTTGAAGAAGCTCTCACATCCCTGTGTTCTTTTAAAGGTGCCATATGTGCTCTCTGAGTCACCGGGACATAGTTTACCCTGCGGTAGGAGTAGCTCTTGACAGCGGTGCTGGTGCGGCAGGCTCAGAGGTCAATATGGAGGTTGACGTGCTTTTGGATCTGAGATTTGTATTCTGCACCATCCCCTCAGCTAGCGGTGGTGACAAGCCTAGTCTTCCTACAGCTGGGCTGCAGGACCTTGGGTTCTTTCTTCTTTGGGGTCTTTTTCTTGCAGACATCTTCCTACCTTGTACCGCAGCCTGGTGGAAACGATTTTTTAGGCATGTACAATATTTTGTCAACAGGATGGCATCTGAAACTGGCCAGAATTATGACTTTGACTGTGATGCCATTCCCGTGCTCAAATCTCAAAGCAGTCTGACATGTCTCATGGCAGGGCGTCTGCCGACGACCAATTCACCTCGGCTTCTGAAAGCACACCATGTCCCAGGCAGACGTTCTCTTTTTTGTCATCAGCTGTTGGCTAATATAAACAATATTCACTTCCCAAGTGGCACCGATATGCAAATGAACCTTTCATAGGATAATGGCCATATGAAGCTTTGCTAGCAGGCATTCACGACATGTGGAGGCATGTTGGTGCCAGATGCTTGCAGGGTTTTGGCTGTGCTATTCTCTTTTCCAGTAGGGTAGTCAGTACCAGGCTATTTTGGGAGATCCACTGCGGGCCCAGATCAATGATTGGTGCTTCTTTAAGAGCTTCAGGCAGTAGCACTCTCCAGGTTGCCACAGGATTAGTTGGCCCCTACACAGTGTCATTCTGTTTCCTAAAGCCCTTGGCTTGTCTAGCTGCTAGGAAGTCTTTTACAAACACCGAAGCAATGTCATGTTGCAACGCCTCTGAGATGGGATGGTCTTTCATGACACAAACAGAAAAATGCATCATTCTTTGTGAAACCTTCTGGGGGATCATGTTGTGATGGGATGAGCAAAGCTGTAACGAAATCATCAGATTCTTTTGTGTTTTCAAACTAGGGTAAAAATTTGTATCACTGTATATAGTCTTTTATAATGAGGTAAAAGCCAGTCATACCGGTATATATAGAACTGTACAATTTTTGCTTCTTTATTTGTCACGTTAAAAGACTGCCTGATATATTGAGGTCTATTGCTTTATCAGATATAGGAAAGCATCAATCTGCTTTCCCTTTTTCTTCTTTGAGGCTTAAAGCTCACCTAAAATAGCTGAATTCAATTTATAGCTTGGCCAGCAGCAGCTGTACAAATGAGATGGTTCTGGGGCTGGTGTCCAAGCGAAACTCATAGTCTTTGCTTGCATTCAAGTCACTTCAGCAAGTGACAAGGTCCCACCCTAACCGTGGAAACCCAGTACTTCCACTTCCATCCCACCCACTATAAATGTTGCGGGGCAGCAGCCGTGGCAGAACGAGACAGCTCATCGCTTTGGGACACCAGAAACTGGAACTGAATCCAAATGCCCACTGCACAGAAGACCTTCCCCTTAATGCCCAGCCTTGTGTTTTGGGAGGGCAAAAGCAGTAGCAATTGTAACACAGTGTGGTCCATATGGTCTTCCTTGGATGGGGGACGCCTCCCAAGACATCTGTGACTTTCAGCAAGTTTGTTGTCAGGAAGACAGGTACAGCCCTTCTCTTCAACTGTCTTACTATTTGAGTGGCCACGAATGAGTTGTCCTGGGTTTCACCTTGGCATTTTGCTCTCAGCAAAATGGAATTACAAGAGGCAGCGGGGACAGCAGGGGAGCCAAAATGTGTCATGGATGACACAGTGGTTTTCAGTGTCGAAAGCTGTCTGAAGCTTTGGACTCTTCTTCATTCTGCTCACCGCAGAGCTAAGGCTTGCAGGCTAAGGCTGAGAAAATTTTTTCCTACATAGAGAAGAAATCTGTGCTACATCACTCTCTCACTGGGAAGATTCCTGTCCTAAAACCTCTGCCCTTGGAGCTGTTTTCATGTGGTCAAAGGGGCAAAGAAGAGCCCTGAGTGGTCTCTCCTCTCCCTAATCCACCTGCCCATCCTGCTGTTGGGCAGCCAGCCTGCTACTGCTTGTCCCATGGTCGAGTCCTTCACAAGTGCACTGCTAAACCCAGCTTTTTTGTGATCGTTGTTACCCATTCATGCCTTGCAGTGCTGCTTTTTACAAGATCATGTTTGCTCTGTAGACATCTATTTTAAGTAGGCCAGAGTTGACTTTAAGTAGACAGAATGTTTGAAGAGCCTTTACTTGCATTTCTGACAATGCATGCAATTATTCCAGCACCAGCATGACTGTTTTGTTTGCCAAACGCTGATCTGATTTATCTCTATACTAGCCTGAAAAGCAGTATAGCTAATGACAGTCAGCTCCAACATCTTTTCCTGATTGCCTTTTATTGTCCTGAACCAGATTAATTCTCTATTTTCTTTGTTAAAATGTAGAAGGGGAAGAAGAGGTTGTTTTAGAGATCAGTATTGGACTATTGATAATAGCCAGAATTTAATCTGCTATCAGGAAGGCAGAACTACAGCCTTGATTTCTGGTAGTGACTCACTACATAAATTAAGCAGGATGGTCCCCAAGGCTTAAAGATTTCATGCACTCTTCATCATGTTAGAAACATTAAAATATTAACAAACTTTGATCCCAGTGCAGCTCGATGCTCGCTCAGCTCTGGTTTCAAGCTAGAATGCACTCCATCTTTGGAGTCTGTAGTAAACTTCAGAAAACTTAGCCTGAAAGCCAGAGCATCACCATTCAGCAGCATCTAAACTCCCTCTTCAATTATTTAAAAGCCTCTCTGAGAGCCTCTTTGGAGTCGTGTTTGTTACAGATATTTGTTGGTATTACTTTTTTTTTGTTAAAAGACACATCTCTCTGGCCCTCATCAGTTCTTGTGAATGAGATCATTACCATTCCCAAGCAGCAATCCCACCACTTCATTCTCCCTAACACCTTGAAACTATCAATGTCCTTCTTGTGTTTGTGTCACGAGGATGAGACCTTAAATATCTTAAAGGCATGACTAGGTATCTAGTGGTTCTCACACATGAAAACCACGGAGATCAAATTTCAGGACGCACAAGAGAAGAGGCTGTTGCAGGAATATCCCGTTTTCTTTCCCTGAATATTTCAGCAGGAGGTACTGACCAGAGAGCAAAACCTTCCTCCTTCTCCCATGCACTTCTCCCTCACAGCCCTTCTTCCAGCCTCACCTCGGCGGTGCCTGCAGCGAGGAAGCGCCTGTGCAAGGACGACAAATTAAATCACTGCCAGCTCTGCCTCCTGCACCGAGCTGCCAATTCAGCACTGACGGTGTTTTCTTCACAGGCTCCCGCAGCTTCGTTGCGTAAGGCTGTCATCCCAACCAGATCTGGAGGGCCCAGAGAAAAAAACCTGACTGCTTGCAATAGCAGCAATCCTAGCGTTGCTATTACCTGACAAGTGGGTAGTGAAAAGATGGAAAGCAAAAGGAGGGGTACTGGCCTGTGTTCCATTATTATTTTTTTTTTAATCTTCCCCTTCTCATCCCTCCACTTAAGGCTGATTGGGCTGTGCCTAAGGAAGTTTGGAGTATTTCCGAAACTTTGTTTTGGAAAGGTCTTCTGAAAATTTTCCGCCAGTTGCGGCCGTGTGAAATCACACATCAGAAAGAGCTCCGGTGTTGCAAACGACATGCCCATCATCTCTCCATTTCTCTCTCTCAATGTCTTCCAGCATTTCTCCTTTAAACTTCAGGAACGCCCTCGCCCAGTTTTAATTGTTGCTTCTCTTTGATCTCTGCACAGCAAATATTTTTCAGACAGCTTCAACAGAGGAAGCCGAAGTATCACCTAAGGGTGATGGAGAAGGGGTATAAGTGCACATCTGGGACAGGCACTTAGGAGGAAATTGCTCCCGATGGCGTTTGGGGATCCTCAAGCGACTGGTAGCTCTGGGCTTGTTCTTCCTTCTGAGGGGCAGCTATTTTCACTCACTGGTGTGAATTTCCAGATCATCAGACAGGCATTAAGAAGGCCTTCTCTCTATGGACTGGCTGTGAATTGAAGGAAGATAAAACAATAATCATTGGCAATTCTGAGTCTTTTGTTGCTGTTGGCAATCAGGTTACTAGCTAGTGGCTTTGGTGACCCTGAGATCGAGAGAGCCGCTGAAGCTGGTGAGATAATTAAGGAGAGAAGGAGATGTAGAGGATAATGCATGCAGATCTCTGGTAGGCTGAATTGAATACAGATCACAACTTTGCTTTATCTGTCTTTTTTTCCATCAGAAATTTTCAGTGTGTCACTAAACTTCTGTTCCTCAGTTTCCCTCAGACAATGTTCCTGTTCCTCCATCAGATTTCTGCTTCAGTAGAGGGACTAGCTGGTTGCAATTTCAAAACACTTTATATATTTATTTTCTAAGTGATTAGAAGATGCTTTATTTAAAAATTATGACTTCCTTACTGTTGGTCTTACAAACAGACTTGATTGTATTCACAAAGGACACCTCCCACCTACAGGGGGATGAACAAACAAGTTAAAACTGCCTGAACAAACCAAGTAACACTAATTAAAATATAAACCAGACCTTAGCAATTAGGCTGAGGAAAAAGCACCTGAAAGAATAAAATTGCTTTCTTGCTGGTTAAGCAGCTAGTCTCCATTCAGTTTCCAGCCATGTGAAAAAGTGTATTTTCCAGCCTGGCTTGGTTTTATTAGTAACTCAAACGTAAAACTGATCACAAGAGCATAGGCGACAACGTCACGTCCCTGTCGCGGGCAGAATAATGCTAAAAGCAGCAGAAGAATGAAAACAGAGGAGCAAGCCTGAGGATCTCTGGCTATGGGGAGAGACAAACCGCGGGGGAAAGAGAACAGATGCAGCTGCAAGAAAACCTAACGCATGGCTTCAACATCTTCCCCAGGCTCAGGTTTTCACAGCACTTTCCCCACAGGGCCCTTCTCTCTGTTGGCGAAGTCGAGTTGCCTCTGCTCCCCAGGAGACGGCAAGCGTCTGTGGGTTAATGAGTTGCACCTGCTGCTGAAATTAAGCTGTAATTATCCTGCATTTCTATGCAGCGTTGGGTTACCTGGCTGTAGGGTGGCTGTGGAGGTGTTGCTTTCCTGGGGAGGCTGCCGCAGGCTCTGAAAGAGGAAAAGTCTGGTTTATCCACTGGGTAAAGCTACCAGCGGGCAAGTAAAAAGCTGCGTGTTCATTTACAGAATGTGTAGGGTGTTCCTGCTGAATGGTTTTCTGTGCCTGTCGACTGGAAAGTCACTCGTGCGTCTAAGAAACCCAATGGAAACTGTGAAACGGGATTTCGAAAAGAATGGCTGCAATGAATTTGGACAATTCAGTCATTTTGAGAACGGCAGGAGTAGACAGAAGGAATACATCTTGGCACTGCTATCTTATTTGTTCTGGAATTAGGATAGTCGTTTAAAGTCCCTTCCTAATACAGGGGGACAGACAGCGAAGATAACAGAAATTGGTATGGGAGTGCATTAACAAATAATTTGAAAACCAATATAGCGTACCTTTCTAAAGCATCTTTTATGCAAACAGTGGCCCAAACTGTTAAAAAAAAAGTAAAATCAATATAACTGCAAAACTAAGTGACAAAGAAAGTTTACTGCTAGGAGAGTGTCCTATTTTTGGCTTAAAAGTTGATGCACCCTGATTGCTGCTGCTGTGTAAGTGTTTTAGCTGTCCTTCAAAACCAGCAGATGAATGGGTATTTCTGGAAACACTGTTAACTAACTGAGGAAAGAAGCTGAATATTGAGGTTATGAAACAATTAATGCTCTTGTCGGAAAGTACAAAAATGTTTCCATTTGGGGTATGAAACAAGTACCTGGATTTTATTTGGCTTAAACAGGTGTATTGGGCGCGTTCTTGCCAGTTCCTAGTAGGGGATGTCAGACATGAAGCTGAAGTCCTGGGCGTGCAGGGTGAAAAGCACGGGCTGCATTTCCACGCTGCTCAGGAGAGGTCTTCTTTGCTTTTTCCCTCGTGTTTAGAGAAAGGACAAGCTGTCCTGGATCCCAGCCTGGGAGGGAAGGGTGAGGAAAGGGAAGGAAACCTGTCCTTGCTGGGACAGCTGGTGACGAGAGAGAAGAGCCACGGGAACGTCCCGGCACCAGCCCCTTCGGAGCGAGGTGGGAAGATGCGGTGTGGGCAGAGGACAACGGCCGGTGGGGAACTGGCTGTCATCTTCTCTGAAACCCTCCACTTGCGGTGGGACCGGAGCTGATAGAAATCTGCTCGAGGTGGGGCTTTAAAACACCTGAATCTGACCGCAGCAGGTTGGCACGAAGCCGAGCACGGGCTCCTCGTCCAGGTGAGGAGGGCAGGAGCAGTGTGGACAGGGATCACGTCCAGGACCGGTAACCGCAGCCCTTACTTCTCAAAACGAGGCTTTCCTGACAAAATTTTCTTCTAGGTAATCTAAATCCCTTACCTGAGAGCGATCACTGGTGGTTATGGTGGATGTACTGAGTTTAACCGTCAGCTGATCTTGGGGACACTGGTAGTACCTCTACGCTTCGCTGCCCATACTGTTGCCCAAGAACATGGTTAAGCAAAAGTACGGATGCTGTTTGGAGCTGCTGTGCTATTAGCAATTCCCCTCTCCTCAGCAGTGCTTCTTAGCAATGAAATTGTCTTGCTCTCTGACAACAAAATCGATCAGCAGGCTTTTCTGGGGTCTCATCACCACCTTGTTGCTTAAACTACATAAACCAATTTTTAATTTTCTTACTTCCTTATTCTGTTTTGCTGCATTATATGTAACAGTTCTGGTTTGTATTAAAAATGAAGAAGTAAGGAAGCAAGATGCTTTCACAGACCATCCAGACTATGAGTCCGCTTCCCCTCCGATCAGCTGTGCCACAGTAAAAGTCCTTGACAATCAGTGTGAAATCACATCAGGATTATCATCCAGGCGGCAAACCTATGTCCATTTAGACGGAAACGAGTGTTTTCCTGAAAGATTGTAGAAATGCAGATTAGAAACCTATATCTGAAGCACTCTACACCAAAGTAATTGTTTTGTTTTTCTTTAAAAATATATAAACAGCTGAAGTATGCTGGGAATCTTGCTTCCATAGTCTGTAGTCAGGGATCAGAGCTGGCGATGGCTGTACCTTTGCTACAAGCGAACGAGAAACAGAGCGGTTAAATTTTATTTGGGTCACTCGTAACATTTCATTTTCACAGCCAGTTTGGTTGGCAGAATAGTTGATTATATATTTTTTGCATAATGAAGCAATGGAAATCCACAGCAGTCCTCCTGGATAAAAGGCAGTGGGATGATACATATTTAAAAAGTCTGCATGGGCTTTCCTGTAAGCGTGAGGCTCGGGAAGAGAGGCTTTTTCTCCTGTCAAAGCCAACAGAGCGGAGCTAGGCCTTTTCAAAACTGTAACAGCCCTCTAAGGAAGGAGAGAGATGTAAGCTACTGTGACGTGAGGGAGACGGGGGAAAAAAAATAAAAAACAACCCACCCTAGAATGCAAGTGTGTAAAGGCATGAGAGCCGGTCCTCTGAAACAGAGAGCAGGCAGGACCCACCGCTTTTGCTGGTGGAAGAAGAATGGAATTACATCTCATTTGTGCCATCCTCTGGGGCGGGAATCGGAGCTAAACAAAGGCATCTTCTGCACGACATGACAAGTATTTTACGTAACGGATAAGTTTTATTCTCCGGCGCAGAGGACTCGACTGCGCTGTACCGCCAGCCCACTCGGCGGCTGGGTCAGCTGCCAGCAGCGGCTGAAAGCCTCTTCGCTTGGCTCTCTGCGTCTTTGGGCTGGGGGAAGCAGAAAGCGAGCAGGTTGTATAAATTCACAACAAAATGAGTATACTGAAATCGCAGCACGTCTATTTCTTCCTCCTGAGCGTGGGCATAAAAAAAATACATTTTCAGTAGGCAGGGAGTGGGTGTGTGAGAGAGCGGAGTGTTTGCTCCCCATTCCCACCATCTGGAAAAGGGTGGACGTTTCAGGGGAAAGGATCCTGACAGCAGAGTTCAGCTTTGATTAGCGCATCATAGAGAAGTCACGCGTTGAGTTGCCCGGTTTTAAGTGACTGCGGGAGAGATTATGGAAGGAACAGACAAGATGAGTATTACCAGATCACCGGGACTAGAAGACATTCACCCAAGTCTCCTAAAGGAGAATGTAAGGATGCAAAAGCTGATCTACATGCAGCAGTGTGCAACCTCTTCTCTAAAACTGGTTTGCGGTATAATAAGGCTGTTACAAGTATGATGCCAGTTTTTTAAAAAGGTTTCCAGGGGAGAGAGGGGAAACTGTAGGCTGGTTAAATTTGACACTTGTGCTGGGAAAACTAATAGGAACCATAAAAGTAAGAAAGTCAGTGGACAGGCTGTAAAAATGACAAACTGAAACATTAGCGTGACTTTGTGCCGAAGTCCTGTCTCATAAAGGTATCGGAGTTCCCTGAAGGTGGGTAAGACTGGGCTGCTCAGTATAATCCTCTCGTGAGGACCTGGGTTGCCTGGGAGTAAGGATAACTCCGCCGCTGGTTGCCCTGAAGAGTTGGTAAGAGATGGTGGGGCTGATGTGAGGGTGTAGCTAGTAAAGGAGAAGAGACCGTGCAGAGGTGCGAGTGGTAGGTACGGGGAGGAAGGGGGAGCAGAGCAGGGATGGGCACTGAGTGGGAATAATCCAGGCAACAGGGCAAGGAAGGAGACCAGGGAATGAAAAACAGATGTGGGGAGGCAGCTGTGTGCTGGCTTTTTTCTTTCTGATTAAGAGAAACTGAAAATGCAGGGGACGGTAGGAGCGGTGCTGACAGAGGCAGCCAACAGAGTCTGCTGGGGGCCGTGGGCAGGGGTCACTCTGCAGGACATGGTCCCCTGCAGGGACTCAAGCAAGTACCTGTGGCACAGCAGAGGCCTTGACTCAACGTGATCTCTGGAGGAAGGATGCTGGTTCCCGGTGGGTGGAAGGATGAGAGACAATGGGCACAAAGAGAAACATGGGAAATTCCATTTATACATCAGAAGGATCCTCTTTATGGTGAGGGTGGTCAAACACAGGCACAGGAGGGCCCAAGGAGGTTGTGGAGTCTCCATCCTTGGAGATATTCAAAAGCCATCTGGCCGTGGTCCTGGGCAACTGGCTCTAGATGGTCCTGCTTGAGCAGGTGGGTTGGATTAGATGACCTCCAGAGGTCCCGTCCCACCTCAGTTATTCTGTGAAGAGGAGGACAGGGCTACTGTTTGCTTGTGGAGAAGCAATGGGAGGAGGATAGCCATGGCGAGGGTAGGACCCTGCTTTTTCTCCATCTGTCAAAGTCTATTTTTATTTTATTTTATTTTTTTAGGGGGTGGGACAGAGAAACCAGAGACAGCATGTCTGCTCTGTGCCGACGTGAGCAAGTTTCACTCTAGTAAGGTCCTTGGAGCCCTTTGCTTTACCATGTTTGTGGTTTAATGACAGATGAAGGAAGGGACGGGCGGTGGCAATGACCGTGATGGTGACAACGAAGGACAACGGGAAGTTGGCGGCGGCTGCCATGGAGATGGGGTACTGCCCTGCCAGTGCTGAGGGGACTGGTGGGGAAGGGGGTGCAGAAGCTTTGCTGCTGCAGTGGCAGCCCCCACCCACAGAAACAGAGTGGGGTGCTGGCCTGGCCCCACTGAGAGACCAGGTCCCGGGGGAGGTGGGTGGCAGGCAGGCACCCTGAGGCCATTTTAAGACATTATTTCTGAGATGGAGATCTCAAAATCCAGATGTTCTTGTGAGTGTTTTCATTTATTCAGATACCCGGTATGTACCTGTCCCCTTCCAGTTTGGGCTTGGGTTGGAAACTAGCGTCTAATCCAACAGTCAGGCAAAAGGGGTAATGAAAGAAGAAGAAAATATCCTTCTCTGTTCAACAAAGAGAGATAAGGAAAGAGATATAGAGAGACTCCGGAGGTCCTGGGTGGGGAAGATGGAAACCACACCTGGCTAGTCTGTACAGTTTCACCAGGTGTTACGCATGGGTAGAAGAATGTATCTGTGTTATTAAGTGGTAAGTGGCCTCCTTTTTCCACGTGGGAAGCACTCGTGAGAGAAGCTGCTTTGGTGGGACCTCCCTTTGGCGAGGAAGGGAAACTGAGCGTGGGTAGGCTGTCCCCCCACAGCTGGGAGGGCTATGGGGGTGTTGGGGAAAGCTAAACACGGTAACCCAGCCCTTTTCACTCCTTGCAGAGTCCAAACCCTTTCTGGATATCACCTCTCCCCTCTATCCTGGGGTCTTTGCCTAGGAGTTTCGGGGCTGTTTGGGCCAGAGACTGCAGAGGTCTGTGTCTCCTGTTCAAGTTGCTTCTTAGGGTAGGTTGTACCCAGTCTGCCTGGAGGTGGGCTAGGGTCTAAAACTACTGTTTTAGTCAGTGACAGCAACCTGCTTGCCTGGGAGAAGAAGCTGCAGATAAAGCAGTCTCTAAGAAAGAGGAATCTTTTCTGTTTTTTAAAAGGAAGAGAGAGTTTGCACTCTCTGTGGCTTTCATAAGGAGCATAGTACAAGCCACCTAAGGGATGATCTGGGATTGCTGTCAGTGGTGGCCCAGCAAGACGGAGCAGCAGAAGTAACTGGAGTGCAAGATTTGTGGAACATGCGCTTCATAATAATAGCAGCAGGTGTGGCCAAAGTAATCCCAGATAGTGATGGACAGATGAGTCAGGGCATCACGATCAGCAGCCTGGAGCACCAGCTCTGATAAGGCTTCCTTACCTCGCTGGGAAAGGCAGTATTTCCTTTGTGCAACAGGTTGATTTGTCCCTTACGCGGATTTCTTTGTACTTGGGCATTAAAGTGAGAGGGTGATACAACCAGGAGAAGGGCTGAAAGAGGATACGGTCAAGGGTCTTACAGCTGTCCTCCCAAGATGTGAATACCCTGGGTTTAGGGTTGATTCAGGTTTTTCATACTGGCGTGTTGTCTCCCTTGTTCTGCCTATCTGATTGTTTAAAGCTCATTTATATAACACCACTTCTGCATTCAGCTTGTTCTTGAGCCCCCAGAAAATACAATTTACCTTCCAGATTTCTAGGTATAAGCTTTTAGTGAAGACCTCTCAGAATTGAACCAGCTCTATATCTGCCAATCGGTACCCAATACAAGAGTTTTAGTCTTTCTAAAAGTCATTAGTTACCTTGTTTTTTCCAAATGTGCTGTTTCTCCTTGTGTGAATGAGCCCATCAGTTAAATTGTGATTAACCCCATGTTCTGCATTACATATTGACCTTGAGTTAATTTCTTGTTGTTGCAAATTGAAGTACTCCAGAAAGCGGTTAAAGTTCTCAAATATCTTAAAGGCCAACTTTCTCTTGAGTCATTTGGTGACAACTACAATTGCCTGAAGCATTAAAGTTGACATCTCGCAGCTTAGCTGAAGGAAGCTGAGACACATGGTATTTTCAACAGAAGAGACCTTGACCTTGGAAATAGCTTTTATGCTGTCCTACAGGGACTGTACTTGTGAATCTGAAGGTTTTGCTGCAATATTTCCTGGGTGAGAAGAGTGGGATAGATCAGGAGAGGCTGATGGGTGAGACTTGGCGGGGTTTGTGAATGGTTGATGATGGTTGACGTTAGCCTATGTGTGGTTATTTTCTTCTTTGAATGTATTTTACCTTTGAACCCAGAGGTTTGGATGACTTTTTAAATACCTATTTTATGTGTAGTTTAAAAGCAGACAACTTTGTCAGTAAGCCATTTAGCTAGAAACATTCTTTAACTCTGTAGTTAGACACCATGTGGTGTCTTGTTAGAAAGTCTAAACAGAGTTGATAAGAGCTAGGTAGGACTGCCAACATCTTTGTATAAAGAGAATACATTTTCCTAAATTAGAAAGCTATCTAGAGACAGCGCATCATCCTCCCTTTCTTGAGAGGGAGACCTCCTGCCTTCAGTTTTCAGAAATGAGTGGTGATTTTTAGGTACCTCTGTTTGGGTGTCTGATTACAGACTACTCTAAGGGTCAAGTGGTTTTGAAAACTGAAATCCCTTAAATATGTTTTGGGCAGTCGGCCCCTTCAACTGGTTTTCTCATAGCTGTTAGCTTTTGTCTTGTACTGAATAAGTCACTTTTTCTCTAGGTATGTGCTCTGTTCTTTGTTGCTAATTCTGTCTATGGTTTTACTGGGGAATAATCCACTTCTTATCACAGGTTTCAGAAGTACCCCACGCAAAGAATACCCCTGTAAGCTTGCAAAAACTAGCCTGCAGCCTCCAGAAAGCTGCCTTTCTAAAGGCTCAAGCAACCTACTATACAGTCACCAGTGAAATAACAGCGGAGATATACAATCAAATAAAACAGTGTCAGCAACTCTAAGGCCTGGTTACCTGTCTCCTGCCAACGCAGCCTCTTGCTTTGAGGATGCCTAGTGCTGCCAAAGCAGCCTCATGCGTGTATGCTCCAGCAGCATTGCAATTATGTAGAGAAATTACGTTGGCTGTGAAGACATCACCTGAGCATCTCCCACTAGCTAGCACTTCTTGATTTGAAGGTGGGTTAGGTTGGGGAGGAAATGTTGTGGAAAGCAAAGGGTAAAAGGCACTAATTGACCTCCTAGTCCCTCTCCCTCTTGGTGTTTCTCTTTCATTAGTTTCACTGGCTGTTTCTCATCCTCAACAAAGTAGCTGGAACCATTGCACTCTTCACCAGCAGCTGTTGAAGGAATTAAACATATACGCTGTTATATCCATTGCAGTAAGAGTTCTTTTAAAATACAACAGGAGAAAACATCTGGGCTCACATATACTACAGCCAACATGGGTGGATGTCTAAGGAAAAACTACTTCAGTAATTCATTCAGCTTTTGCTGTGCAGTCAGAATGTTTGGTGGGGTCTGCCATCATGTAAAGCCCTCCCATCTGGCTCATCCTTTTGGTGTAGACTTCTGCTCTATTCTCTGGATTTGGCCGCTTTAAGTATCTGTAGTGACAGAACCTAAAACTGGTATTTTCATGTAATTTAGAAACCTTCCAGCTGTCTGACAGACTGTTACAGAGGTGAGGATATGTTATAGACCTATAAATACACAGTACTCTTGTAATAACGACAGAAAACCTATGTCAATTTTCTTCTCCCATTTGGCAAGACTCCAAGCATCTGCTGTCTAAGAATATCAACATTTTGCAGCAAATTGGTATACTGAAACAGAATAGGTCCAATTTTCTCATTCCCTTAGTGACTGGAAAAAAACCCCCAAAATTGCTATCAGACAACAGAAGATAATGAGAACTAAGAGGTCAGATTTTTGTTCCTTATAACATGCCTCTGGTAATAATACTGACATCACATTAGATTTTATTAAAAATAACACACACACACACACACACCCCCATTTGGTTTTTTCCTCCTTTGAAGTAAGTGCAAATTTGGACAGGCAGGGAACAACCATCCATCTTGCATTTTGGGATGTGTTTGTTTGCTGGGTTATCCACACTCACTAGAGAAACTTGTTGCATCCAGTGTTGGGGCTGGAAAGGTCCTGAGCATCAAGGAAGGACAGGTTTAAAACTCTTTGGGCAGATCTAGCTGTAGTCATCCTCTGATCACCTGGTCTCTGGTCCTGAGGCAAGTTAACTCAGCTTACTGATGTCTTCCCAAACTTTCCTGATGCTGTAGCTCCCGGTGGCACATTGCTCCCTGGGTGTTACAGCGATCCCTTGAGTTCATTGAAGTGATTTGCCAGAAGGCTTCAGCGGTGGAGAGAAAAAACAAATGAAGCTGGAAGCTGGCTAGTGGGGCAGAGGAGGAAAAGGGGCAGAAGAACATAACTTACCTGAATTCTCCATGTGGCAGCAGCTAAGTGGTTAAGGACAAAGAGTACCAAAACTGTGGCTGATTGCTTAAGTCCTGCCTTTTGGGGAATGCAGCTGAGGGCAATGATCTAGGTGAACACCAGGCTTCAAAAAGCAGATAGTAACAACAGATACAAGTCTCGCTGCTTCCACCAGGGCAGGCGAGCAGCAGAGTGACCGACCTGCTGGACTAGCAGTTGCTGCTCTCTGGGGACGCTGACCCTGCGGTAGCAGCAAGATGTCCCGTTAACCATTCCTTAAGGAAACGACGTGGGAGGCTGTTCGCACGCTGCAGCTGCGAGCTGGGGAAGAAATTGTCAGGAGCTGCGAAATCCGGTAGCCAGAGAGCGGCGAGGCTGCTGCAGCTCGGCGTCCCCTGAGCAGGTCTGCCCTGCAGGCACGCAGGACATGCGCACGCATGGCTGGCTGCGCGGATCAGCGCGGACAGAGAACACAGCGCTCGCAAAAACACAGGCGGCACCAGCGGCCTCATCCTGTTTCCCTTTCTGGCTGGTCGGGATGAAAGCGCTCTAGTGGAAAATATATAGACGTGTCCCCAACAAGCCCCTCCGTCCGTCCAGCAGCTGTCCCTGGACACCCAGGTCTCCCCAGCTGCCGGCACCTGGACGTAGGAGCCCCTGCGACCCCCAGCCCCGCTCCGGTTGCCGCGGGTCTCTCCTGGGACCCTGCAATACCTGGCTCCCAGGACCCTTACCCCGCTCACCGGCTAGTCTGGCGCCAGGTTTGCTAGTGATTACGCAGCAATATACTCGCCCACGCATGCGTGCAGGCATGCCAGTTTCTCCAGTTGCTGCCATCGCAGACAAATGGCTCTGTGAGTCGTGGTGGGTTTTTTTGTTTTTTGGTTTTTTTTTCTGGCACTTGGACCTCCATGCACACAGAGCAGAGTCCCTCACCCGGGAAAATGGTTAGAAATGGGGTTTGATGAGAAGACAGGACAGGCTGCAGTGATCAGGCACAGGGCACGGCCAGAGAAGTGTACTGGCCAAGAACCTGTTTACACAAAATCGGTCCCTTTTATCCCCTTTCTTTTTTTTTCCATGCTTATTTCTCCCAAGCCACCTTGATCCCTCACTGTCCCTGCCTCTGGCCCTTTCTCTAAACACCCTGTAGGAAGTCTTCCAAAATCCCTGAGTGCTCTTCTCTTGCATCCCACGCCCCTTAAGGCAGCAACCCCCGCTTCGGTCTGTAAGGTGATCCGGAGAGCCTCTCCCACCAAAACTCATCTCGATGACGGGTTTCCCACCGGGACGGTGGGTTGAGCATCCTCCCGTGATGGGCCTGGGAGTAGCCAGGTCAGGGTGCTCCTCTCCGTCTGATCAGGAGGTCGGGGTTTGGCTGCCTGCCATCACTCCGTTGCGTTGGCGGAGACGGACCTTTGCCGATCTGAGTCTCCAACGGTCCCTGGGCAGCTGCAATGTCGGGATGCTCCGTTTCCCTCACTGGGCTATTGGGGTTTCCCTGGCTGTCCTTGTGGGGATGATTCTTTAATTGCATAAGGTAACAGAAATGACACAGATCCAGGCTTGCTTCTGGTAAATCAGTTGCAAAGCTGAGGTTTGATAGCAAAAAAAAAAAATTAAATCTAGGTAAGAGAACTCGCAGAACTCTACTTTTGAAGGAAGGCTGCACATCCACAGCTGTCCTTGCAGTTAAGGGGAGGTGAAGCTAATTAAAATTGCTCAGGGTTATTGCCAGCGAAATTACATGGAAGCACTGTATTTATTATTTAGTAAGCTTTGTACTCTAAACTTTACCACATAACCTCGCCATTATAAATCATAGTACATTCAAAGAGCAGCTAAAAGGACTTGGGTTTTGCCATATGTTCATTTCTCATTTGTTTAATTCTTGACTCATGAAGCTATTTTTGTTTCACACTCCTAAATTAAAAATTAATTGGCCCAAGGATGTCAATTTGAAGGTAATGATTAAAAAAACAACAACAGAGTAAGGAAAGTATATAAAGACAGGACAATGAAAGCTGTTGATGAAGCTAGCTATAAATCTTGGCATGCTGCATAGTAACAATACAGGAAATTGTAACTACTGGCTGGCGTTGGTCACCCAACATTTCTGCTTTACCAAAATAGCAACAATTTATAAAAAATGTATAAGCCCAGAACATCCTGTCAAAAATTCCTTACATGATAAATCAAAATAATATTTATGTAATATTTCTTATCAGCTCATGGATATGGGTTATATTAACTGCACATAGGACTTCAATGTTCTGAATGTGGCAGCAGGGAGGTTTAATTCTGCAGTATAAAATCAATGTGCTTGTATATATGCAACTTGTCAATATGTCCAGACAACAGTTTCTGATAAAAAGCTTTGGTTGGAAAAAATGTGGAAACTTATTCTATATTTCCTTATCATTTTCTGGAAGACTAAGTGATTTTCTAAAACTGCTTTTAATATATGCATCCATACATATGTTTTTCCCCCTTCTCCAGATTCTGTTTTGTTTTGCAGTAAACCCTCACCCTGCTTTATGGTTTTCCATCTGGGAAACCATATGAAATAACCACGGTTCAATATTGAATCGTCTTCTCCCTTTGCAAGTAAAGTTTTCTGTCTGGTGACTGGTCTGACCAACATAACAACTGGGGGAGGAGGGGTAAGCAAATGGTGGAAACCTCACTGTTACCTTCTTTTTTTGTAGTGTTTTTGTTTGTTTGTTTTTACTGTTTTTGAGATGTTGCTCAGGTTGATCTAAGAACTGAGTGTGAAAATGTTTTCTCCCAAGGAGAAAGAAGGGGTAAAGCATTCTTCTTCCTTCTTCATGTATACCCTAGTTGTCTTTTTTTTTTTTTTAAATTTTGGTTTCCAGATACTTGCCCATGTTTAGAGTGTTGATTAAAAAATGATCATGGTAAGGCAACAGTCTGCTCTCCCTTATAGACAAGATGAACTTGTTTCAGTAGAGTAAACCTAAGATGAATTTACAATGGCATAAATGCTAAAAATAATGGTGAGTGCTGAGGCAGAAGCAGGAAAGTATTTCTCGTTGTTGGCCTTTTTTGTGACGATTTCAGGGAGCATTGAATCATTCAGTTTATGTAACTCTGAGGATATAGACTTGTTTGTACAAAAAACCCCTTGCATCTCACATGAGCTAGTGAAGTCTATGCTCTCATGCTCTCTGGTGCTAATGCTGGGGGAAGGAGAAGAGCAGCAGACACATGTTTTTTCAGGCGATTGAATGACTTGAGGTGAAAGAAATTTCGCTTTTTCTTTGTTGCATTAGACCTCATGAAATTTTTGTGGGCTTTTGTGCACACCTTCCCTGTGCCCTTCTGGGCCCTAAAGGTCAACAGTGCCAGATTTCCTTTAGAGCAAAAGGTTTGAAATGAACTGTTGGTCACCCAAATTCTCCACCAGGAGGAGTTCAGTGGTGGGAGTGGGCTCCCATCCTCCAGTCCTGGAGGTTGGCTTAGGAGAGTTATCTTTGTATCTTCCTAAAGAGTCTGTTTGGCCACTCTTTCTTGTTGGCGAGCTAGCTAGTTACACAGGGATCACTGCGTTTTCTTAGACCGTATACAGTTAAACCTTACCATTGCAGTCAGCTTCAGGCTAACAAGAAGAACAAGTTAAGCAGTTGTTCCTAACCCTTCAGTCATTCTACAAAAAAACCCAAAAACCCGAGCTCAGAGCTGCCCAAAGCACAACCCGGTAAGTCCTGATAGCGGACTCATCGCTCAGTAAATGCAGAGAACGTGGCCCGCCACCAGCAATAGCAACACCGATCTACTGGTTTAAATCTTTGACAGAGGTTTCGTTCTTGGGATTCATGCCATTACACCTGCAAAAGAAGGGCTCGGTCAGCAGTCTAGCAAACTATCAGGCGGCCAGATGAGCTTGGCAGTTGTGAGGAGCCGTTTTGGCCACCAGAGAATCCCAAAGAGATGAAAGTGAGTAGTCAGAGAAATGCAGAGGAGACTTCTTAGGGTTTGAAGCCAGAAACTCTCATGAACAGGACTGAAGAAAAATGAGGAGGATGCTAGGTAGGGCAAGAATGAATAATGTAATTTATGGGTAGCCAAATGACTGCCTGACAGGTGCAAAAGCAAGTTAGCAGATTGTGGGATGTTTTTATGCAGAAAGGTCTGTCTTCAGGGAAGTGCAGCTCTGCCCACAGCGATTGCATTGGGAACAGTGCCAGAAAGAAGGCAGACGTGGCAGAGGACTGTCATCAGCAGAGGCATCCATTGTATGCTAAGCCAGTGATCTGTGTATTAAATATGAAGAAAACTACAGTGCACAAAGCAGTGTGTTGCTTGATGTACCACAAACATTCGAATAAATCTTTGCCAATTAAGCAAATACATCCCTGAAAAGCATATGGTATGCTACTCTACCTTTCTTATGGGATTATGCTATCTTACTGGGACGTACAAGCTACTGATGATAGGAAATTTCTCTGTCACAGATGCAGGAACAGACACCTATCTTAGACCACCACAGTTTACAGGGTGCAGCTTACAACATCACGTGTAAAAGCAGAGAAATACGCAGACGTATCCCAAAGCCTGAGGGAAGTTCCATAATGAATAAAATCCCCCTGGCCAAGGGTGTCTGTCCATTCAGCATGGGGAGTCTGAGGGTCAAACCATCTTCAACATCTCACCGTGCCAGCTATGTCAGGAAAGAAGAGAGCAGTCTCCTGCAGCGTAGCAGAGGAATCTCTTGATGGGAGTCAAGTGAGGCAGTGGAGTCTGAGGAAAGTACTTTTTAAATAATCAGCTGGTGACTGGGATTAACAAAGCTAAAAGATGGCCGAAAGCTTTGGGATGAGGATCGCTGATGATTGCTTCATGTAATGAACTTCCTACCCTGGGGAAAGGGTGATGTTTTCCAAAGGGCCAGTTCAGGACTGGAATGGACTTTTGGGGGAACTCCATAAATCTCTTTCCCTTTGTTATGGTGTTAAACGCATTTTTGAACTTCTACAATAAACACAAAGTTTGTAGTGTAAGTAAAAAAAAAAAGCAGCTCCTTTCTTCACTCCGCCTTAGTTTTTCTTACCTAAGTACAAACAGTATACTGTAAATGCTGTTCTCGTATAGGAAAAGGGAAAAAAATAAGATGAAGAGTCCTTATTTGCATCACTAGTGTAGTGCTAGTAATGTAGTCATAATGAAGGTAATATAACATCTATTTAGAACAGAGTAAAAGAACTGAATATCAGTAAAAGGAAAGCATTATTCTGAAAGAGAGAGAAATTAATGAGAAACATCTTTTCATCATTTTGAATATACCCCATTAAATTAATTTAAGCAAGGTTGCCTACATTCTGATATGTTCATAAATGTTTTTATGCATACCAAGCTGAACTAGGTCCTGAAAGAAAGAAAAGTGCCTTCCTACACTCTTTCTGTATATACAGCCAGAGCAGCAGGGTATTCATCAAAGCCGTAAGCAAAGTGCATAACCAGAGATTTAATTCTTGAAATTGCATTTGGCTACAAAACTTGCAAAACCATGTGGAGAAGGCCTTTATGTAGTGTGTCTTACTGTAGCTTTAGAGTATGATGAATTAAATTAATTCAAGGAATTTATTATTGCTTGCAGTTTGCCTGTGACGAAGGCTGGGACGGCGTTTTCTTTTTGGATCTTGGATTTTAATCTATGTTAATATTCACATCAACAGGGTAAGTTAATGAGGCCCAAGCTCATTTTATTATCTTTTATCTGACTGAAGCTCTAAGCTTCTACTTGCACAGCCTGGGATACGCACTCTGCATGCTGGATGAGGAGAAGCAGTTTATACTTGAGCATTTGTACTGCACAGACGTGAGTGCTCTGTGGTTGGTGTTCTCCATATGGGAAAGTTCATTTTGTTTCTGTCTTGCTTGAAAACAAACAAACAATAAATCAGCAACATGACCATAAAAAAAAAAAAAAAAAGGCAGAAAATAGGGGGTATGAAAAAATAATGCAAGCATGCCTGCGAGGTCTGAAACAGAGCTGGGTGCGCACTTTTTCTTTGTAGAAGACAATGAGTGGTTGATGATTGCTGACATACACTGGGAAAAAATAGAGAGCTTATTTAAAGGAGGCTATATTAAAATAGGCACTTTTTAATTCTTGAAACTATATTTGTCACATTTGGGACTCCTGAAGCGAGTGTTTCCTCCTAATGATTTCTCAAGTAAGGACTGACAGCCTTTTCAGAAGGATTTGAGCATATCAAGTGTTCCACCATTGGTAACAACTACACAAAGAACAATGGAAGTGGTGTTCAGCTGACAGAGAAGCTGAAAAGAAAAAAAAAAAAATAAAAGGAGAGCCTTTCTGCACATTGCATTGCAGGGAAATGTTTGGAGAGGGTCTGTCCGGCTGCCGAATGTCCCAGCCCCTGCCTGCCCGCAAGTGCACAGGGTGCAGTAGCAGAGTCGAGTAGGTGCAGGAGGATGAAGGAGAGGTTTCACCTTCTCGCTCTACTTAAAAAGACTCAGCCAGGAGAGTTTGTTGAAGTCTAGAAGCAGAGAGGAGTAGTGAGTCTTGCTGGCCTGGGGTCAGGTTAGAACAAAACGCAAAGAAAACTTGTGTTGAGAGGAATTGATGGACATCTGATGCGACTGCTCCCATCCCGTGACAAAACAAATAACTCAATGCTCAATGTGGGGAGATGCCTTTGGACTCATCAGGTTGTCACTCCTCATACTGAAATGCTGAGCCACAGACCGATTAAATGAATGCCTTTATATGTCTTTCCACCCTCATTACAATTTTGCTTCTCCCTAATAGGGGTAGTTTTATATCAACCGGCGGTATCGTAAAGAGCATAATGGGACGGGAGGAGTGGTGGGCTAACAGAAAGCAAGACAAGGTCTATGGAGAATTCACATGTGCTAGTCTGAATTTCACAGTTGATTCATTCACCTTCAAAAACTTACAAGCCAGTGTCTGCAGAGCTGAGGGCAGTTTTAATAAGCAGCGAGCAAACCGGCCCCAGCGGGTAGAGCAGTCAGCTTTGATCCCAGGTTGTAGCAAGCTGAATCAGGCACTCAAGGATAACTGCAAGTTGACTTTGTCCTCTAACTCAACGGTCAGGTAAACCTGGGATACATTTACTTGATTTTGTTTTGAAATTATTTTCATTTGTCCCAGTGAAATACCTCTGAAAATTTTGAACTGTAGCAAGTATGTTCTTATTTGTTTACAGGGATTATGCTGGAACAACTCATGCGTTTTTTCCACTTTGCTGAGCTTCAGTCTCATCATAAATTGCTTATTTAAGTTCAAATGTCAGTTAATTATTAGGTGAATAAATTTTGGGGGTTTAAAACTAAAACAAAGCAGTAAATATAGAACAGTAGCTGGGGCGGGGTGGTGGGGTGGGAAAGACTGAAAGGTCCTCAGAGAATAAGGAGGCTTATTAGAGAAATACTCCTTATTACAACAGCAGTATGACAGCTGTTCAGCTGTACTTTCAGCTTGAAGTTGGAGATTCTGTAATCTCAAAGGGAAATTCTGTGAAGGCCTCTGAAAACATTAAAAAGTGCATACATAGGGAGAATAGTGAAATATACCCTCTCCCCACACCCTGACTAAGGCAGTCCAGTTAGTTAAAAAACATATTTCTTTGTGTGTGTAAGAACCAGTTTCTGTAAAATTTTCATAAGGATTGGTAATTTGCAAACTTAATGCTCCTGCAGCCCTCCAGTAATAATGAAAGCCTGGAAACAACCTAGGCTATTGAAGTATTGAATTGAACGTCAAACTCTGCGCCCACTAGAAGCTGAGGTCAAAAAGGTTGCTCCCATTTTAGTTACTAGCAACACCGAGGCAGTTAGCGATGGTGTTGGCTTCGGTTCTGACAATTTTAACGGCTTCATTTGTACAGCTAGCTTTGTGGGATGACAGTGACTATCTTTTGCTAGGGGTGCTTGTATCTGATGCTGACATTGATATGTCTTCCTCAGAAGCAATTGCAGCTGAGTCCCTTGTTCATTTGCATCTTTATGACTCTCAAGCCATCTTCTCATATGTGTGTGTTGGTTGTTTTGATATTTTTTCTCCTTTTCTCCCACTAGCTCTGTTACTTTGCTCAAATAGTGTCTTCCAGTGACCTAAGTATGAGCCAAGGCAAACCAAAGAGGACTTCTTTCCAGTGTTGAGAGTCGGGATGAGTTGTGGGGCTTGTGGGAATTGTTAACTTAAAGTGTTTAACCTTTATCTCATCACCCTTCCTCCGCAGCCCTAGTTTGAAGCTACTGTCCTTGCTCCCCCTGTTACTGTTAGTGTCTCTCCCCTTGCTATTCATCATGGGGAGAGTCAATGTCTTTGGAAATGTGACTGCCTTTAAGATGAGCAACTAAGACTTTGCCTCCTTTTACCTTTCTTGAGGAGAAGCTGATCTATGCTCAGCAATTTACTTTTCTCAGCAAGTCTTTTAGCGGCACCTACACCTGCAGGTGCCCTTCAGAGCACCCTTGGGCAGGTGGTCCTGGCACCGCTGCCTCCCTTGGCTTTATCTCCTGAACTGCTCAAGAGATGACTTTCATCTCTGCTGTTTTGTCTGTGGCTCTCTGCTTCAGACACAGCTCTAGCGGGGGATAAAGCGAAGGGTTTCTCAGGTTGGAGGAACAGTTTGGTTCTCTGGCTGTGTTGTACTGATGTGTACAAAGTAAAAGGAACACAAGGTTTCCTGAAGAGAGATGTCCGTATACTGGAGAGGAATGCTTTCTTCCAACAAGGCTTGCGCTGGTTCGTATCACCAGTTGATGGCCTACTTAATAATGTGGACTAATTATTATGTTGGCTAGATTATTCGGTGAGGATGTGAGGTAGAAGAGATGTCTCCATCCCTCTGTCTGCTGGGAGGAGTCCCTGGTGTTTGGAAATACTGGAGTACCCTTAGACAGGGCAGAGTAGGAGCCACTTGGGTAACAGTGCAGGAGAGCACTTTATGAGTACAAAGCCATGCACGTATTTCCTGCCCGCTCGTTTCCAGTTTTTCATTTCTGCTTCATGCTCCTTTTTCCTTAGGCCTGGACAAACAGGGGATGTTCAGCTGCGCAGGGTCAGGGTTTTGCACTGTGTGGCAGAGTGGGCCAGGGCCAGGGAGAATTGGTTCTGAGCTGGGGATGGCCTGTGGGTGTGTGTCCTTAGAATGGGTTTTGCTTTTAGATGCTTGACAAATTCCCAAAACAGGAGACAGCGTGGATGTCTCTGCCTTGGCCCTCATGGTGTTTTCCAGGCCATTAACGCTGGGCTGCTTGCGCTTGCCCAGTGTCCTGCCGGTGCTCTCTGCAACACACACACACACTATTTTCCAGTCAAACTGACTTGCCAGAATGGACGGCTTCCCATTTGTGGGGCGGTTTTCTACCAGTGGCAGCTCCCGTGCTCAAGCAGGCATCCCACGCTGCTGACTGCAGTGGTAGGTAGGTGGGTGATGTGGTCCCTGAAGTGGTCACCGCTGTAGGTTGTAAATGTAGTTGATGATACTTTTCTCGGCTTAAGTTGCACCCAGCGCGTGTGGGTACAGGGCTCCTGCCGCATAACCTCTTGTCAGGAGATTAAAAAAACCCCTCGGTTCTAATCAAAGCCTGTGTTTGCCGACTCATGAAGATGCCTGTCCTTTCTCCTGAAGCTCAAGGTCATCTGAGCTCCTTTCTGCTATGCTGCTGCTCGTGAGCCAGCCCAGAGGCTGCTTGCTGCTGGTACCTACTGAATTTAGCCTCTAAAGTTCAGTAACCTAAATGCTTGTGCGATGCTTGGCTCTGATGGCACCAGTAGCAGCCACTTTCTTGGGGGTGGTGAAGGACGTGCTCGGCGATTAGAGATGCCTCTCCCTCCTTTCTCCTCCTGCCTGCCCTTCGCTCTTTCCCTTCGTTTGGCCCACTTCAGCACCCCCTCAGTCAGGGGAGGGGGTTTAAACCAGTCGCAGTTTGCAAAGCTGGTGGCTCAAAATGTCTGAAGGTAAGAAAGAGAGGTCTGTGGCCACACTGAGGTGACGGTACTGCCACCCCGGGTTGCCCTTGCCAGCAGCCTGACAAGGGCTCCGGACATCTTTCCATCACTTCCAGTGCAGCCCTAGACCCGTTAATGCTCCTCTGCAATGTCATTTAGCGAGTAGTGATAAGCGCAGTAGCGCACTGGCAGAATCCTGATCGGCTCAAGAGGCAGAGTGCTCTTGAGAGTGCGTTCGTGAATAATATTCATGCATATTAAAGTAACGGCTGTAAGTACTATTCACCATCTCAAGAGGTGGAAAAGGCAGTCGGTAAATACGAGAACTGAACGCAGATCAAAATCATGATGTTTAAGCCACTGTAATAAACCTGTCAGTCTTCTCAGGCGGCGAGAAGAAATCCCTATTAAAATAGTCAGTTCGCTGAACGGGCTGCAGACCGGTCCATCCTTTGGGCTGTGGTATGAGTGCACTGTAAAGCCCTGCTGATATCCACAGGGTGCTGTGGAGGTGCTGGGACAGGTCTTGCTTCCAGCAGCTGAGCAAGCCTGAGCAGAAAGGGACAGAAACACTAATCCAGTCTTGGGGAGAACAGGCACACTGTACCAGGATTTGTAATGAACAAGCAAATTCTGAAAATACCAGAAAAGATTTGATTGTAAACCTTTAAGAAAAGATTTCAGTTTTTTTTTAAAAGAAAGAGAAAACTTAAAAAGTGCCTCTCTTGCTCTTCCCTTACCATCCTCAATTTTATTATTTCAAAGAAGTGCTGCAACATTAGTAATCTTCCATGAGTTCAATAGCAATTTTATGATTTCATAAGAAACGTATTTGCTGTGACTGTGGAAACTCAACAGATAGAGTAAGCTTGCTCCCCTGACATCTCAGTCTTGTTTTTTTTTTCTTGACCTCTTAAAGCAATGTTTTGCTTTATTCTGGTTTCCTATTATTCTTGAGCAACTCTAAGTTGTTCACATCCTCCCACAATTTCTGGTTGAATATAGGTTTCAAAATAAAGCTGCTCTAGACTTTTTTTTTTTCTTTCTTGAATGAGCTTTGATGTATCTGTTTGAGTTTCTCCTGCCATCTGGTATTCTGCATTGAGATCCACAATCCATGCTGTTCATTCCTGACTGGTATTTTCCCTTTTGCATGCGTTCGGTGGGACTCCTGAGCTGCATCAGAAATCTACAGAAAACACATTTGTGGCGGCTCTGAATTCCCTCATCTTGGGCTTTATGTCATTTTGTGCTGGCTTGAGGATGCTCCTGTTGAAAAGCAAATGACTAAAAATGCTCTTTCCTCCAGCTGGCTCGTTGCACTACATTCCCACCCTCCTCCTGTTCTGCCGTGCAGAAGAACCTGGTTTAAGACACAAAACCCACCACATGCGTGAAACTGGATGGAGAAGTTTAGTGTTTGCCTTCATGAAACAACCAGTGATTATTCTCAGAAACTTCTCGTTTGCCGAAGCAGAGATTTTACTATAGAGCTAGAAGTTTGGCTCAACTTCAGTAATTTATGTGAAATAGTAAAATCGTTCTTTTTCTCCTGAGTTCGCACTAACTGTGGTGCAAGAGAGAATAGTGCATGTATTAAGTGTGGTTTGGATGTAAATGTTCAGCATATGCTTGATTATTTTCCCATTTGAAAAACGGCTTAGACTTCACTCATGAGTACTGCAGTAATTGTATTTCAGGGCAGAAGCTTGTCTCTCTTTTTTTCTCTAGATGTGAACCCTTCAACTACTAGGACGTGTATTTTGACTTTTTATTACAATGTAGTGTTGTAATAGGATTCTTCCTTCTCTAGGGAGGCTTTTATATATATGTATGTTTATATATATATAGACACACACACTTACACATTAAAAATGGTTTTGCTATGGGGGAAGAAGGCACTAAGTCCAAAAAGCTAGGTTTTATATATTTTATTCATAAAAACAGATTTGCAACAATTTATTAAAAATTGATCTCATGCAGTATAAGGTTATACAAGAAATTCTTCATTTACATTTTATCCTGGCAGTTCCAGTCTAGTTTAAAGCATTTGTGCACTAACATCATTGGAAAATGCCATTGGGGCACAGCCTCTTCATAAATTTACAGTACATTTTTGCTGCAGTATAAAAGAACAGAAACATTAAATAGCTATATTCACTTGGTTGGTCTTGTTATCTGCAGTAAAGTAAAAAAAAAATGTTATGGGAGAAACTACAGTATCATTGAGACAAAGAATGTACTGCATGGTTTAAACCTAATAAACGTCACACAGTCAGTATTCACGAAGTTACAGACACACACACACACTCACCTCCAATGGTCCGATACTTCTGAATTTTTTTTTTTTCCTGCTAAGTTGGAATAATATTTCTACAGAGATCTTTGTGTATACATTATATACAATATTGTAATTTTCTCTTTTTAAAAATTAACATTCCTTTTAAAATAAACCAGGCCCTGATGATATTAATAAAGCAAGAGAATACTGTCAACACACATTGAGTGACAACGTCAGTGTTTAGTGCTTAAACAGAGTAATGAGTTCTATTTTATCTGTGTTTATACTTACATGTTTTTGTTCTAAAAGCTACAGGTATTTCCATAACCTCTCTTACTGTATGTGCCAAGTGAAATATTTTGTGATGCTCCTGATTGTAAGATTCAGATACATATTCATGTTGGTTTTGGCCACTATGAGGTGTGTTTTATTTTTAATGGAGATTTATGCTAGCTTGTCAAAGCTGTGGTTAAGTCCCTCAGCTAATGAACCTCTTCAGCTGTGCTTCAGTCATTGCTGATTTATAAACCTTTGTAGAAACGTCATTCCAAAGGTTTGGTCTGAGGTTCACAGGCGTTGGTCAAAGAAAACTGAGAGCCCAGTGGGTGCTTCATGTGTTTTTCCCCCCCTGCTCTTAGCAAACAGCCCTGGCAGTGAGATGCCACATTTCCAGTCCCTTGGAAAAAGAAGCTGCATGTGTTCCTCACCTGTGCCTGAGGGTTTGGCTCCAGAGCTCGTCCAGACGGTATGCCACTATCGTTCCTCCTAATTGCTTCGGTTCAGGGGATGGAGCTAAAGTATAAAAACCGCTGTTTTTTTCACAGTCCTTTTAGGATTCAGGTAAAATATTCTATTGGTAAATTTGATTTGTCCTCTCTATTATCCGCTACGACTGTCACACACGCAGGTACAAAGCAAACATAGTGTATATTCACATCTATGTGCTCTGCAGGCTTTGCCTGCAGCAGCAAAGTGCTGTGCCCTAACCCCTCCCCCCCCAGTCCGCTAAATTAATTTTATTGTAATTATGTGTGACATAATTCAAACAAACTATGAAAAACAATCCGTCCTGTGACATTAAGACTTTACTAACCATCTGTCCTCAGCTTCTTGAGTTATCAGCCCTAGGACTTTTCCAGACAGTTTAGTACATTACAGTTGGTGGTGTTTATTCTGAGAGAGGTGCAGAAACTTTGCTAAACTGGAGCTGCAGATGGTCAGCAGTCACTACCATCATCCCTGGAGAAGGGTGAAGTGCTCCGCTTCCAACCAGCAGCTCTCCAGCTGGTGACAACTGGGAGCTGGAGCTTCAGCCTCTGCTTGGGTTTCATGTACAGCTGCAAGTCAGAGGGGACCCTGCTCACAGCGCTGCAGAGTCTCAATGCCACCCAAAGAATCATTTCTCATAACCCTCCTTTCCTACCGAACATCGTCCCTGAAATGAAAACAGGCAAGACTAACCAGTGCAGAATGGTTCCAGCAATTTAACACAACTCTTGTAAAAACGAGTGTATCTATTTCAATAAATATGGTATAGCTCAACCATTGTATTTTCCTTACATGGATACAGTATAGAATTGCATGTTCTCAGCAGCCACATAAAGCTCAGTGACAACTGAGTGGTTTTTGTTTTGTTTTTTTCCTAGTGTCTTTTTTGCAAGATCCGTATTTCCCAGCCTCCTTGTTGCTAGTAGAAATTTGGGAAGAAACGTTTTTTCAGTGACTTCTTCGTGAAGAAATAAAAACTCCATGAATAAGGCTACAGATCAAACTCCTTGTGTCCTTCTCCTTCGCCTTCCCACACGAGTTACACGGGCACTCCTGTGATGACGGCCTCAGCGGCAGATCCTCCGCGGTAAGAGCCAACGTTACATGTTTGTAGCAGAGTTCTAGGTCAGATGTTTAGTCCAGTCATTGAGTACTTAAAAGCAGTTCGGGAAGCACTGATCTCCCTTTCCTACAGCCCCGAAACCATTACTCGGAAGGAAGGCGGCACGTGTCTGTGCCGAGGACTGGCACTGGGGCTTACGCAGGGGCTGGCACAGCTAGCATCCACTCCTCCTATGGATGGCAAGTAGGCATGATGAAGGATGGGCAGCTGCAAAGACAGCCGACGCTGTATGCTGCGAGAGAGACAGAGAGAGAGGGGAGCATTAGCCAAGAGGAAAATATAGTACATTACACGCTTGCTATGGCTGCAGGTTGCCTCAAGGATATTTTCTGTGCCTGTGACGGAGAGGGTTAATGCCAAGAGCGTTGCACTCGCTGCTGTTGAGCTGTGCCACCGTGGTGTTAGTTCCCCTCAGGGAATTATTCTGACAGGCTGGACCTGACAAAGAAATCTAAGGGTGCGTTCTCAGCAGCCCACAACCCTCTGAAATTCCCAGGCACTTTCAGAGTAATTGTTAGACTGCTGATACTGGAAAAAGTTAAGTGCGCGATGAGGGCAGGTGGCTTAGCAACTCTCCGCCCCTTACAAAGTGATCTATCGCATGCAGAGCCCTGGCTGCCTGCATAGACACGCACGAGGTCACAGGCTGAGTCTGAAGCCGTGCATCACCACTTAGCGCGAGGATGTTAGAATTAACGATGGCGTTTTTGCAACCAGCTAAGGCAAACGCAGGCACGTGGAGGGAGGGAGGGAATTCGGACTGATGGCTTTTTCCAAGCAGTTCCTCTTTGTAGTTTAGGTCTGTGCTTTTGAGGTGCTGAACGCTGTTGAGTTCCCACAGTCGGTGCTGTGGGACTGAGGAGTTGGCACTCCAAAGCAGTCTAACCTTCCACCCACACCAAAATTCAGTATTTAGGAACCCAACCTCCTGTATGCAATTTTCCAAGCAGATTGACATCACCATAACTGGTGGGACTTTGGTTTGGGTTTTCTGGTTGGGTTTTTAAAAGGACAGTAAACTGTGCTCATGGACAGCCTAATTAACCCCTCTCCGTGGAGAGGACAGTGCCGTGGGACATGGGCTCTGCTATCCTCATGCTGTGGGTATACTGGCACCTTACATAAAATAAAAATCCAGTGGAGGTTTTCAGTGATATTATCATAGCAGGATTGCTTCTGCATTTGGCGACATTCACTCTTGAGACACAGAGGGACATTTTTAAGAGAAGACAGGTGTCAAAGTGACAAAGCTGACCCGAAGACCGGCTTTTTGATTCCAGAAGAAAAATGCCCATACAAAGCATTGTATCAGTACAATAGAGTTTAAAATTTATATTTCCCTGTTATCTGATATAATGACTGTGTATAGACAGGCCTTTATAAGAAGTGTATGTTTGAAAGCTTGCCTTTGGACAGCCTTTCTGATTCAAACAACATTTCATTTCTTTTTTGCTTTGTGTTAGGAAGTGGAGACAGCTACCAAGGCATCCACTGCACCGCTCGGGGACGAAGCAGTATAGCTTTCAAATTCAAACAGAAAGAAACGTAATCTGCTTCTCTTTAGTTTCTTCACTACAGACTAAGGCTTGTTTATACAGAGATGCGGTGGAAATAGTTGTAGCCTGCCTAGCTGGGAAACTCTTTCTCATCATCCCCACCCCCAAAAACACCCTTTAAAAGTTTGATGCAATATTAATCCACAGTGTTGATCACTGTAGTGCTGGCAATGCATTCCTGGGACTAAACAAAATCCATTCATTGTTATTTTGCTACTGTGCCCGACTCTTTCTGGTGCTATCAATGAAATCATGCCTTGTTCCCAGGGAGTGCAGAGGTGGCATGGCTCGCTGCTTCCACGTGCTGAATCCTTATGAGCCTGACGCTGCGGATTGTCATTCTACCTCTTGTTGCAGGGTCAAACACAGAATTGCCCGAGCTTATTTTCCCACCAGTGGAAATGCTTACTTTGTTCAACTGTTACAGACTTCTCATTAAAGAGCTTTTTGAAGCTATTCCAAGAGAATCCAGTTGCATAATCAAGTGAATGGGATTTTTTTTTCACCCATTTAAGTCTTAGCCATACCATGGACAAAGCATGTTTATTTGGCTAGGCCAACGGTGGTTGCAGTGGGTGGCAAATTTTGCTTTAACTGTACTTAAAGTTTACTTTCACTTGAAAACTTTGTTCCTGGAATTGGGGCGGAGGACTGTAGCCTGGAGACTCTCACACAATTAAGAGTTTAGGCAAAACTGTTAGGGGGAAAAACAAAACAAAACTAAAAAGGTATCAAAATCCAGATAGAACTGCTATTTTGTCCTTTAGCAAAAGAAAATCTTGTACCTTGCCTCACTCTGTAGGTTTTTTTTTGTCAATATCAGCGGTTTTTCCCTTCCCCCACCCCTAGCACATTTTGTCAATGCTTTTGGGGCAACCCCTGGTATCAATACAGGCTGGGGGATGAAGGGATTGAGAGCAGCCCTGCCGAGAAGGACTCGGGGGTACTGGTGGATGAAAAGCTGGAAAGGAGCCGGCAACGTGCACTTGCAGCCCAGAAAGTCAACCGTACTCTGGGCTGCATCAAAAGAAACGTGACCAGCAGGTCGAGGGAGGGGATTCTGCCCCTCTACTCCGCTCTGGTGAGACCCCACCTGCAGTACTGTGTCCAGCTCTGGGGTCCTCAGCACAGGAAAGACACGGACCTGTTGGAGCGGGTCCAGAGGAGGGTCACGAAGATGATCAGAGGGATGGAACAGCTCTCCTGTGAGGAAAGGCTGAGAGAGTTGGGGTTGTTCAGCCTGGAGAAGAGAAGGCTCCGGGGAGACCTTAGTGTGGCCTTTCCATACTTAAAGGGGGCTTATGAGAAAGATGGGGACAGACTTTTTAGTAGGGCCTGTTGTGATAGCACAAGGGGTGATGGTTTTAAACTAAAAGAGGGTAGATTCAGACTAGAAATAAGGAAGACATTTTTTACGATGAGGATGGTGAAACACTGGAACAGGTTGCCCAGAGAAGCTGTGGATGCCCCACGATTGTGCTCAAGGCTGGGCTGAATGGGGCTTTGATCAACCTGATGTAGTTGCAGATGTCCCTGCTGGTTGCAGGGGGGTTGGACTGGATGACCTTTAAAGGTCCCTTCCAACCCAAACCATTCTGTGATTCTATGAATTTGTTTCAAGTTGTCCATACAATATAGATATGTCAAAACATATATATGGTCAAGTATGTTGGGGAGGGAATGGCTAGTATTAGCAGTTTTAGAATCGCAGAATCATAGGCAGCTGCTGAAGAGGATGGAAAGGAAAGGTGGTGCCTCATACAGAGCAGCCACTCATCAAGGTACTGTGTTAGAATAGGGCATATATTTTTAGCTCTGTACAGAAATGCCATTTAAGAGGGATAAATAAAATCAAGTAAAAACTTGACTTCCAGTGTCAATGCACATAGGAACACAATAGAACATACATGGGAATGCATTATGCTGCAAAGGGAGCAGAGGCATTTGAAAAATATTTTTTATAGTGGCTATAGAAAACCACTGATGAGATCCCTTGGTAAGTGGGGGGACTGAAACAACTGCTGCTACATTCAAACATCTGAAGATCTGTGGGAGTCTGTAAACTGTGTCTAAACATTCAGGGATCATTTCAGTCGATTCTTCAGCCCATTAATTTGATTCTTAGCAAATGCTGGGAAGCTGGAGAAGTTCTAAATGACTACAATAAAGCAAGATGTACTAACATGTAAAGTAACGATTCTAAATCCACCTTATTTTAATGACAGATTTGAGTAGGATCATAGACAGACTAATATGAACCACTGTTGGTGAAGAAACTGAATAACAGAGGCATATTCATGCCAAGGCATATGGCTTTAATGCAATAATCCAGTCATAACCAACTTTTTTTGATGAGAATTTTTGGTTACTAAAATTGACATAACTGGCTCCAGCAGGGTATTTACTGTCTTTTAAATGCTGCTAAAAGCTCAAAAAAAATCAAGGTGGTTTCTATCATAAGGGTTATACAACGATTAGCTCTTTTGATGGTTACAAAAATGACCACATATAGGAAATAGTCTATCAAAATGGCAGGTTTAGTGGGGTCCTGCAGAAGTCTATCATCACCTTTACTCAGAGGTCTGGAAGACAGTTACATATCTTTGCTGTTAAAATGAGAATGGTATAAATTTTAATGGTGCCAAAAACTAATTCAGCAAATGTAGGTCACCGATGAGATGGGACAACATGCAGGAATGAAGGCGCACAGAAGAATGTCTTTAAAGGTCACGGAAGATATCCCATTGAATGTATTTGCGTGGCCATCATGCAGATAAGCTGACTGATGGGATCTTTAGATAAGTAAGCAGGACTGCCCAGCAGGAAAGAGCTGACTTTGCGTGAGAGACACCCCAGCTTACTGGGAAATGAACTATTCTATCTATTCTAAACTGGTTCAGGCTGCTCTCTGGACTTGAGATGAACTGGCATGGTGCAGCTTCCATCCATGCAGCTAAGCTCCCCCCAAACAGGGTTTCTGAATACCAGAATGTGCCTGAGCATTAATTGGGAGAGCACAAGTTGATACAACTGTGCTAGGGAGCATGCTAATAAGCACCATGGAAAATCAAAGTGCAGGGCTTGAACCTGTGCACCAGCACTGCTTTGCCTATTATAGGAAGTGTTAATTTACACTGTGTAGCCAGCGTGAATAGGATAGAAAGCAGCCAGAACCTACTTTTTGCTCCTCGTGCCTGATGGTCTGACTGGGTATGGCAAATTTTACATTGCATGATGGATAACCTACCAGGTCCTGCCCAGCAGGAAAGGGAGTAAGAGACAAGGGGAACTGTGAGTCATCTGTATTCATGCTCTAAATCTGCTTTACAGTCATACAAACTGCATTTTTTCTTAGGTGCAGGGTTCTAAATCTGAGCCAAGCACAAAACAAAGGTTTTTCACATTCTGATTGAGATGGTATAAATATCACCCCATCAACAAACATGAAACAACTTCCTGCACTGCAGAGCATGAAATGTGTGTGTACTGTTGTGCCTTCACTTTGGACCCAACTGTAGAATAAGCGCTCACATTTGCAGTTAGTCAAATGTAGCATTAGTGGTAAGAAAGAATGAAAAAAAAAATCCCAAATCAGACTCTTTTCTGCACTCTGTAAGAACTTTCATACTGGAAGATGTCAGCTCTCCTGAGTGCTGTCAATAACAGGAAGCTGGGATGCTTCTTCTTGCTATAGGCATTAAAGAGTTAACATTTCCGCAGGAAAATTATTATCTTAATGTCCTCCTTTCATAGGTTTGTGGCAGAGAGGAAATCTTTTTCAGACTAATGTCCTTGAGATTTGTGTTCTTGAATAAGAAATAGGTTCAGCAGACTGTGTGACTACCTCTCTATCAGATGCCCTATGTATGCAGTAAAATGAGAAAGAGAAGGCACAAACTACAGCCTGTCTTTAACCCTTTTTTTTCTTACAAAAATAATATATTTAATAACCATGGAAGTGCTGCCAGACAAGTTGAAAAAAAAACCATGCATGCGGAAGGATATTCTTAAAGAGCACAAAGTTTGGAAGGAGGCAGTCTCTTGTCACAGAGGGAATTGCAAAACCCTAGTCCTGAAGATGGCTACACTTCTCCTCTCTGGCGGGTCCACTGTGCCTGGGTGGTGTGGCTCTGGTACCCAAACTGCCAACACATCCTCAGGGGAAACATTGACCCTTGGACCTGGCACAGTCACAGCTGTGCAAGTGCTGAATGACACTGTTTTGATTTAGCAGGACTTGCTTTCCATAAATGTCAGTGACCGTTCAGATTTGTACTGACCCGCTCTTTAAGACCTTTAGGAAATTTCAGTCTTCTCATCAGTTGCCACTAGCCTAGAGGAAGTTTTGTCATCACCAAATTTTTTTCTTTTTTTTTTTTTCTGTATTAAATCTGTATTGGGACAACTGGATTATCTGAGTGTCTGTGTTTTTCTTAGCATCTCTCTTAATGTAAGGGGGCCGTGTGCAGATGAGGTTGCATTCACACTACATTATTTCTGACAAATGGTGCTGGAAAAAGACAGACCTCTAATAGCTACGCATGAAAGCACCCTGCTGACCCCATATATAGTCACGAGAGCTTTCTCAGTGAGTGCCCTGCTTTTGTGAAATAACCAGATATTTCAGCTACTGGGGGCTTTTTTTGGTGCGTATGTATGTGTGTGTGTGTGTGTGTGACCTCCTGTACAGGTTTGGGTTGGGTTTTTTTCTAAGTGCAAGGATAGTTAGAAATCCATGTGTTTCCTGTACCAGGTAGTACAAGGTAGTAACTGCGATCCGAAATCAGGTTTGCTGTCACTGATGTAACATGTGACTCAGTCTAGTAATTTGTTTAATTTATTCTGTTTTTAAATAAGCTTTGAAGTTGTCCGTGTACGAAACAGGAGTCTGACAGCTATTAGCTCAGCTCCTGATGAAGTGGTGCCCATGTAACTAGGCTGCCATGGGGAAATGGCTGATCCAGGGACAAATGAGCACAGTGCTTCCCTGAGCTCTGGCCTACGGCAGGCCTTGCTGAGCTGGTAGTATGTGAGTTTATTGTATAGGTTCCTGGAGGCAAAAGCTGATACCCTAAGACTTTTTCCCCTCCCTGAATTTAGCAAGTGCTTTGCGCCATCCTCTCCTTGTAGCCACAGCATTGTTTCTAAGGGAAAAACTCAGGTCCAGCTGCTATGGCAACGTAGAAAAGCCCTCAGACTGTTTTTATTTCTCAGCTAGCTTAAGATCGAAAGAGAACAAAATGGTTAGGTACAGCATGAACCCCTCTGGCTGGTGTGTGGAAGGCCTTGGACTTTTGACACTAGTCGTAACATGTGTGTGCATGTATGTACATCCTCTTCTCTCCTTAATATACACTGGTGGTTGGGCACAGCTTGTCCTGTAACTCTCTGCGGAAACTTTAGACATCATGTTATGGATGTTTCTGACAAGAGAAAAGAAGTGTGTTAGTTTGCCTTTGGGGCACCTTAGGATCTAGTGCCCCGATATCCTCTAAATTTGGTGGTGATGGTGAGCTGGTGGCGGGGGGCCATCACAGTACAACGTTGCTGCCCACTGGTGCTTCAGGAGGGGCCATTCACATCTTCTGTTACTGATGGTCCGGGTTCTCTCTGTAGCTGGGGCTGGCCGAAAGGGTCTACAGTGAAGGTCTTCCCATAAAAAAGCATGAAAGAGAAATATGGGTTTTGATGAAATGTAATAATTTAAATTAACATCTTATCAGCAAGGCAGCTGGTATCCAGGATGTAATTTATGGCTAAAAGAGTAGAAAGTGCACGCACCCAAGCACATGCACACCTGAGGGAGCAAGGGGTGCCTCTTTCTGTACCAGTATGTAATGGTGTATACTTACTGTTCTGGAGAGTTGATGTCTTCTATAGGATCTTTGCTTGTTCTGGAAGGGTCTGATGAGCCCCATTGTGCTGGTGGATTTTGATCAAGATGATTTTTCAAAATGGCTTTCTCACCATCTGGATGGAGAACACATTCAATTTTACTTTACTGCGACCAAGTGACCATTTTTAAATTATTTTATTTTAAAATGTCCCAGATATTCATAATGCCACAAAGTAAACTCTTTCTGCCTATATTCTGATACAGTCTCAGGTTTCCATGTGAGTCTTTGGTACTCACGCTTTCAATGCTGTGCTCCTTCATAGGAACTACCATGAAGAAACAGAAAAGGGACAAAACCTCTTTTGTCCTTCCTTTGCTTCCCCCCCACCTTTAAAAAAAAACAAACCACAAACCAAACCTTGTTGCCCATCTCTATGCAGCCCTATCATGCTCTCTCACCCAGTCTTAGGCTGGGTAAAAAATTAATGTAACTGCACCATCATATTATCTTGTGCTCAAAAATTGTTACCTTTTCATATGAAAAAACCCTCTTATTTAAGTCTTTTCCTAGAAAAACTATAATCTCATTGATGTATAAAACCTTGGTACTCTTGCAATCACATAAGCAATTAAGTGCTGTCATTTAACTATCTGCTATCATTTAGCCCGGAAATATGATTCATATCAGTTGCACTGGTCCATAGGCTGTCTGCGGGAAGGGCAGCTAATGATTTCATTAAGCTTTCTCCTGCTGCTCTCTTTTCTGCATAGTGATAATGTGGAAGATCATCATTTTCCCTGTAGGTAGCTTCACGTGATTTCCCCGGGTGTCCCGGGAGTCCCTGGCTAGCTGTGCCGAAGCCTGTGGCATCGGTCCCCCTGAGAAACACAGACGAACACAGCCATTTTAAGAAGACTGTCTTTACCGGGGATCCTTTCTGTTCCTGCCTGCTTTTCCAAAGTCTCCTACTGTGTTAAGCCAAATAAAGTCACATGGCGAACATCTGAGTAATGAGGACAGTGCACAGTTTTCATAAATAATTACAGAGCAGCTCCAAATCCATCACTGGCAGTTGTTTGCCACACACGCGGAGAAAGAGTGATTGCTGCAGGCGTTAAGGCAGCGTGGAAGAGGACTCAAAGGTAAATTCTTGAAAATGACACTGGAGGTTTTGAATGTAAAAATGGGTATGA
This sequence comes from Buteo buteo, assembly GCF_964188355.1. Lineage (NCBI taxonomy): Eukaryota > Metazoa > Chordata > Aves > Accipitriformes > Accipitridae > Buteo > Buteo buteo. Next base: position 9,066,835 of record NC_134173.1, on the reverse strand, counting down.
GGGGGAAAAGCAGGAAAATACTGAAGAGAAAATGAAAATAGCATGAAAAAGCCAGTGCGTATTGAAGGCTTAAGCTGCTTTTCTTTTCTACTAACGCTCAGAAGCCCCAAATAATGCTCAGGTCCCAGCATGCTAGTAATATATATGTTATTGAAGAGCACTGGTGGGACAAAACAAACAGCAGAAACAAAGACTGAGGAAAGAAGCTGGAAGCAGAAAGAGAATGTTTTGAGGGCAAACTCCAACACGTATCATTCCCCTCCCAGCGCGGTCATCCCTGGCATTATTTTGTAGCGTTCACTTTCTGCTGTGAAAAATGTAACAGGCAACTTGGACAGAAGTGAATAGGTGAGGATGCAAAAGTGTGCAGACATGGGGATCGCTACAGCTCAGAAGAGCAGGAGAGAAGGTTTTTTTCATTTATTGTTGCATGGAAGAGAAGGGTCTGGGTGAGAAAGGAGGCAACCAGAACACATGAAGCTGCTTTTGCTAGGGCAAGAAAATGTCAGCAAAAGAGAGCTAAGGAATTCAGTTGTAGCAAGAAGAGTGCTTAAAAGGAAGATATGACAGGATTCAGTGATGGTTTAGACATGAAGGGAGGACAGCAAAGAGTCAAATCTGACAGTGGGTAAGATAAGCAATGAAGTCTATCAACTCAGGACAGCCTGAAGTTTGCTGGTGTGGCATTTACTGTCACAAGAGTTCAGTTTTTATTTTCCATATATCACATTTCTATGTATATTAAGCTTGACATTTGCATAAAAGCCTTGTGATGTCTATAAACAGACATGTAGAAAAGAACACTTTTTACTTCCATGATTAAAACCAATGTTCAATCCTGAGCTGATCTAAGCTGACAATGAAAACTGCTGACTTTATGATATAGACCAAACTTAAAATTTGAGTAATCCTTGTAATTAGGGATGGCAAAGGTCTATTAAACTATTTTAGGGTTCCAACTCCTTTGGCCAAAATAAGCAATTTAACCTTTTACAAAGCCACTGAAGATATGATTCTTCATCAAATGCCTGGACTATGCAACTGTTGGGCTTTGGGAGTATGTGATTTCATATATTAATTGGTGTTGTATACCCCTAAAGGGATTTCTTATGCTTTCAGTTTTGCTGTGTGTGAGAGAGAGAGAGAGAGAAGGAGGTGGTCCCTGTCAAAAAGGTGGGGGATTTAGTTTTAAGTAGAGCAGAAATCATATATTCTCTGCCTACTCACCCCTCAACACCAACTGCCCATATATCACTGTGTGTTATTCTTAATAGACCCTTTTCTACCACTCTTGCAGATGACTCTCCCTTAATACACTGCATAAATTTCTGTATACAAGGTTACCATATACAAGTTTTAATGTGTAGGTATAAAATACAGACAAAATCCACATAAAACTGTCGCACTGTTGAGATTTTTTTCTTTTTCCTTTGCTTCTTTCAAAATACAAAAAAGTTGGGTAATTCTTATTTGTTAAGCTTTTGGGGAGAAGAGTTGTTAGATTTTTATTCTGCAGCTATGGAAACTAGAATATCTTTCTTTTTTTTTTTCTTTTTTTTTTAATTTACCTTTCATTTAAATAATGAAGAGCAAGATTCTCACTTAGTCATATGCTTCCAGGAGCTGGAGCTTAAAGAAGAAACACTGTTACCATATGCACTTAAAAAACTTCAGGATGGAGGAAACTGATTTTATATACATGAAGAACTGAAAGAAAATGAATTAAGGGTAATGGTAAATAATTGAGTTCCCAGTTGCCCCCGGAAAGTGTAGCATTGCTTTTAGTAATTCCCCATGTTTTCTTCCTCTGTCCATTAAGTATGCCACCTGAAAAATGTCCTTCATTCTCAGGATACTGTCTGCCACTGCAGATGCTACCGAGTAAGTTGCACTGGGATGATCTAACTACCTTCAAAATTGAATTTACATTAGCTAGAAGCACTTTCTAAGTAATTTTCACCTTTGTCGACCTCAAACTGGAACTCAGAAGTCTCGATAAGTGATGCCCGAGCACTTTCCATTCAGAAAACCATCGGGAAAAAAGACAAATAGATCTCAAGGGCCTCGCATGGCACTCACTGATGGGTTCATTAGAAAACAAAACCTGCCGCCCGGTTGTCAGCGCGAGCCAGAAGGCTTTAGCTCAGGACCTTTGCCTACCTGCAGCAGAGAAACAACTTCCAATTACAAAGCTCTGAGCTGCAAGAGCGCATCCGGTGCTGGCTGCGGAGAGGCTCAGCGAGGATGTCGCTGCTCCCAGCTGCTCGCCTCTCCCTCTGCCAGGGGTGACGCTCGCTTCAGACCTGCCATACGTATAATCACTCTGCAACCTGGTGCTGTCAAAATTACCTGGGCTGGCTTACACGCGTCGTGCATTTTAATGACTCCTGTTCAGCTGCAGGCAGAAAACACCAGGTGACTGCCACTGCTGCAGTTTCTTCCTAGATTTTATGAAGTATTTCTTTACCTAGAAGCTTGTTTTGTTGACGTTTGTACACTGCAGCTTTATTGAACATCTTCATCATTACGCTTTAGTGGCAATATTCCTCCGATGGCTTACAACTAGATGGCAGAACCATTCTTCATCCCCCATCTTTCAATTCTACTGTTGTTGTTTTCTCTTTGCTAGAAAGCATATTGTATGCTCCACAAAGAAGCAAGTGTGGTTTAATAATAACTTATAAGAGCTGGCAGAGATAACCTTGCTGATTTACTGAAGAACTCTGGAAACTTTAAATGCAGATTTTTTTGAATCTACTGTAATTTTTCACACTTCTGTTGTTTGGACCATGAAACAAGACTAGCCAGTTTCTGCTTTTTATGTGAACAGGATGAAAAGAAAGGAAAATGAAAGGAAAAATTTAAATGATCACATTGTCTGCTGGATATATTAGAAAAAGATCTCCTGAACTAAGCTCACAGCACCAGGCAGTCTAAAACATGACTTCTGATAGTTACGTTTTGAAAAGAAGATTTATTTTTTTTAAAAGCAAAGCCAGCAAGATTCTCCTCTGTTTTATACTACTTTAAATCAGAAGAAACTCCTTTTACTACAGAGTTCTTTCTGTGCAAGGAAGGGTGGGCTCTGAACCTCTGGAGTTTGGTCTCCCTGCTGAAATAGAAACAAGCTCCAATTTCAGGACTGGACTCCATTTGCTGGGCTTCATAGAAACTGGTATACATATCTTTATATATCTCCATATACAAAGGATATAATGAACTATATCCTGTCTTTAAAACAGTGTTCCTTTGAAGTCTTGTGCACCTATTTCTGAAAGCACTTCCTTTGAATCTGTGGTTTTAAACTCAAGCTCAACGCTTGACTCACATTAACTTCATAGAAGTAATATTTCCCCCCTCTGTCACAGATGAAATCTGTTTTGCTTTGCATTTACAAGCAACATGCCTTTGAAATCTGTTTTTCTTCGAGCTGCTTTTACATAGGGAAAAACTAACAGTAGGAAACATTGGAGTGGGGTTACAACTGACAGTATGTAGGCATTTCTGACATGCAAATGAATGCTCCCAGTCCATTTACAGCAATGAGTAAAGACTGTTTTCTGGCTCAAACCAGAAAAGGTTTTCTGAGCAAGCTAGGGTGCCTGCAGAGAGACAACTTGTACAAAGGGTTTGTTCACAAGTGGGGACTATTGCAAGGCTGTCTCTTGCTTCTTATGTACTTTCCATAGGATGGCTGTCATTCATTAGTTTCCCTGATAGACTGCTCTGAAATGTACCGGCAAAGGTAGAAATAAATGGAGATTCTCCTGCAGGATTTTGTCTGAGCTTGGCTTTATATGAAACCCTTGCAATCTATGAATCATTCATGTAGAAATAATTTCATGTAATAAAATGTCAAATAGAAGTCAAACAGAGTAAGATTGTAAGGTTCCAAGTGCGGCAAAATTAGTCACCCGTCCCAAACCACATAGTATCTTCCCCCTATATTTTTCTCCTCAGTAAGTTTTATCTCTGCAGGAACTCGCACGGTAGAAATAACTTCTACCTTCACGAAGTCTCTGCTGTTTCTGGCACGCCGTCTACATGGGTGCAGGGAGCCCTTTTGGGAAGCTCTGGTTTGTGCCCGTGCCAGGGTATTTCTTCCCTGGAGCCGTGCGGCACAACCTTCCTCTTTACACAGCATCACAGTTACAAGCAGTTGTCCTCCTTTTTCCAAATGTCAGCCTGGAAAACTCAGCCGTGTCTCCAAGCTTGGCTCTCCTTGCTGAACGGCACTGCCAGTTACAGGAACTGCCCAAGCCAAGCGTTGGTCTCACCCACAGCCCACCCCTGCCCCAAACCCCGGCTCTCATGTGGCTCTGCTGCTCCAGCAAAGTGACCAGATCCCCCACATGCCGGGGGAGAAGCTAATGTCGCTAGCAGACACCATGACTCAAAATCATCTGAGGAATGTATCAAATGAAGTTAAGGGGATGCCTTTTTTAAATTCAACTGGAGAAGCCATCTGAGGTCCCAGAGCTGCGGTCCACGGAGCACGTTGAGAACTGCTTGACCACACAAAGCTATCTAGCAGCGCAGACGAAAGCCTGCATTAAAAAAAAAAGCAATCAAACCATAAACTACAAACCTCATTTCCTAATTGCTTTTCTTACATAGCCAATTGCTGTAGATGTCTCAGGGACATTACGCGTTTGTGAACAAGAGATGAGTGTCTCGGATAATATCTCTCTTTAAATGAGACGTACTGAATTGAAATGTGCTGTAAAGAAGGAGTCCCCATGCCAGGAAAGAGCTCCCAGGCTACACCAGGAGCTGTTGCTGTTAATAACTAACCGTGAACTCCAAAGTTATGAAAATTTGCCTGAGGTCAGGCAGCTATGGGAGTGCACAGCTGTGTCTATCTATTTCGGCTAAAGTAATTTAACTTTTGTATCCTAAATCCATATTTGAAGTAAATGAGGGTGGTGGGGAAGGAAGGGAAGAATCAAATAACCTCCTTTAGCACTTGGCTGTAGGAGTTAGGGGTTTTAACTTTGTACAGATCAGAAACCTACTGGAGTGTACTATGACATTAAAGTTTGATTAGGACTTGTTCGAGATGCATTGCGTAAGTCCTGCGTTATTATCTGCTCTGTGAAGCACAGTACCCTGAACTTGTATAAGCAACAGCAATGGGGATACACTACACGGCATTCTCTATGTGAACTCCTTCAGAACAGCAAGGTATTTTATAAAGAAGATTGACAGAGGATTCAGCCATGTCCACAATGCAAATGTGGCAAATCATCTGCTATGATTTTTAGCTCCAAGTCAGCTGCTATATTTAGCATCTCTCTTCATTGTCCTACTCCCGCTCTCTCAACTCACATTTTTTTACAAGGTCCGAGGTAGGCACAAACCTTGTCATCACCTTAAAAATAACATTGGACTGGCTTCCCCAGTTGCACGGTGGAGGTGAGAGACATGGTCACTTCTAGGTCATGCTTATAAATTATTTACAATTCTGAAGCTTCGCTCAAGTACCATCAGGGATGCATAATTTCAAGGCTCTGTACATTCATCTACAGCAAGTTACATGAAATACATAGCTACAGAAAGCATAGTTATGTCAGTCAGAGTTAGCTTTCCTGTAGCCGTAAGGGCCATAATTTTTTTAAGTACCATTTAAGTGATGTCTGTTTGCATCTGCACAGAAGCAGCAGTGACTCAGCAGCATGAATTCTCCAAAGCCTTGTTATTTTGATTGGAATGGCAAATTTAAATTAAGCACATAGGTTGACTATTGGGAATGGATGCGGTGAGAGAAATAGGAGATTCAGATGTGTAGCTAAGGGACAGGGAAATGGGGAAAGACAGAAAACAAGAGGCAGAAGAAACAGAGAGGGACAGAAAAAGTCTAGCAAGGGTTGTTGAACATGGTAGCTCAGAGTCTGGAAGTATGAATATTTGATGTCATTCGAGTCAGGATCAGGATAATCCATAATACTCATGCTTGGGGCATTCACCACCAGGTGTGGGACCAAGCTTCAAACACCTGCTGCAAATTGGGATGCAGGTCTTCCTCATTCGCAGGTGAATGGATGCTCTAACTTATTCAATATAAAGATGGCCAAGGGAAAACATCCTTCTTTCCCCCCGCCCTTTTGTATGGAGCTTTATGTGGTAGGTCCATTCAGAAAGCTGCATTCAGCAACTTCAGTATGCAGAAGAATAGCTACCCTGTAAATCCCAATAATACATAGTTCCAAGCTACTCTGTACATTAAGGCTCCGTACTTACAGGTGATTTTAAATATGCACCCTGCAGCAAATATGTAGAAGTTGGGGAACTGTACTGGGGGAAAATTAGGAGCACAGACAATCTTGGATGCTGCTTCTTAAAGCAGCAGTTAGGCATCAATGTTTTTTGTAGATACAGCCACAAGTAAGTGCAGAAAGGTTATATTTTCTCCTTGATTTCTTTGCCAGCATCCTACTGCTAATGGAGTGCAACCTGCTGTGGGAAGCATCCCATCCTAAATTTATACCCAGCGTATCTCGAGAAGCATTTTTATTTCTCATACCCAAACTCAGATGGGCATTTGGCACAATGTAATGTATCTTTTCTGCCTGAAATATTATTCATGATTTATCATTTTTCCTGGAGCATCTGACATGAGTGGAACATTCTATGTGTTCCTTTCAAACACTTGGTAAAACTGCCTCATCCCACTCACTGATGTTAGTTCTTGCTGCTGATCTCAGCCCAATAATCACACGCCTCCAGCAGCTATTTACGTTTTCCTTTTCCTCCTTTTCCCCCTTCTGTTTTTTAATTTTAAAAAGGACACCGGGAACTCTATGGAGCTCTTCCTTTTTTTTTTGCCACAAGTTACACAACGAAATGTATACCCAGGCTAAAACAAAAAGCACATGAAAAAGTAACCTTATCCAACCAAAATTTCAGTATACTTCAAAAGCATATATGAACTGTTGCTGTTCTAAAATTATTCTTCAACAACTGTATTTACAGTGGTAGCTTCTGTTCCACTCAACCAAACTTACACTGCCACATCAGTGGGAAGCCTGAGCCTAGCATTGCAACAAACATGCAAGTCTATGGCTTCCCAACACAGGGCAACTAGTTTTTCACGTACTATACTAATATTCAGCTGTACAAAAAGTCATTCGCCAAAAGTCGCAAAGTAGATACATTCTAGAGTCAGAAATGGAAGCTGAGTGTCCTGGCTTCCTCTTTATTGCACTATGCACCAGATCTTATTGCTTCCCAAAAGCGAAATAGCTTTAATGGAAGCAATTCTTTCGGATGTATTTCTTCAGGGAGTGATGCAAGAGACACAGTAGAAACAACTTAGGAATATTACAGTCGTCATGAAATCCTTTTTTATCAGTTCCTAGGGAAGAATTTTCATACATGAGTGCCTTCAATTCTACATTTAGAGTCCAAATCAGCACTGAAATATTTACATGCTTCTCTTCTACGTGCTTGGTAGCAGTGTCCAAAAGCAGAATTTGAACGTCCTACTCAAGACGAGCACATATTAAACTGGGCTTCCTGCTGCTGAAGGCTGGCACAATTAACTCTCACAATATTTGAAACACTCTGTGGCTTTCCTCCCTCCATGCAGCACAGAAACTTTGACTTCTGAACACAAGTATGCTTTTAAAAGTTTCCCACTCTGCCATGTGTGTTATGCACACAGGGCGTACAATAGAAGACATACGTACAGAGAAATAACTACTCAGTGGGTACCATATAGCTTATTATGTGAATCTGCATGCTTTCTGTAATGCAACCAAAATATGTAAAGCTCTATCTTACCAAGGTCCAAGTGCTCTGGAACCGATCCAATGAGATTGCTATTCCAAATCTTTGTGGGTTAAGCTACTAATGGATTTTACTAACTCTCACCTTTGCTGTCTGTAAAGTTCCGTATACTAAGAATGTCATTAAGATCCTGATAGTGGTTCTGCTTAATGTATGTTGTTTTCTCAGGAGTGTCCTGAAGCTGCATTGTGACCTCTTCCAAGTCTTTGTCCAGCTGAAAAACAGAAAGAGTATGAATCCCTAAAAATTCAAGAGTCGTTCCTTCAGGTATCTGCAGTAATGCATAGCTTTCTATAATTAGACTAGAAGGCAGGTGGTAGTGTAATTGCCACACCGTGCCAAATACAGTTTTCCTATAGCACCACAACACTACCTCTATAGATCATGCTACAAGTAACAAACCTCATTCAGCTGTGATATTGCACACAGGGCATATGAGAGGAATAAGCTTTAGTAGTTGACAGTTTAAGCAATTCAGATGTACTGCTGAATGAGAAGGAAACGGGCATTAGAAAGCCCAGTCTGAAAACCTCTCAACTATTTATTATTTATGTGTACAAATGCTGCATACATAGCTATGACCGCTTTGTTCAGTCAATCAAATTATCGACCATACAAGAGAATATAAGTGAACTATGGCATTAGGGGCATGTCCAGCCACGTGAGTGACTGCAGTCAACTCTACCGGGAATGTTTTTTTTTCCCTAAAGATTATCTTTACTCCTTTTACCGTTCTTAGAGAGACAGACTCCTATTAGACTTTTTGTTTGTGTCTCTGTGTGTGTGAAATTTTGAAGAAAATCCAACTCAGAGCTTTTAGTTTGGGGGCCGAGAACACTCTATACTTTTGCGATTTGAAAACTACCCCTGTTTTAAATCTTTTGTGTCTTAAACTGTGTCATCTGGTAGCTAGCACTAAACTGCTGTTGCAAGCGTAACTTTCCAAAAGGGAAATAAGATGAGGGGGGAAACCCCCCCTAAAATCGCAGTCGTTTCTCTCCCCCAAAGCATCCTTTAAGAACTAGAGGGAGAGAAGCACAGATCTTTTCTGACTGGAAGAGCCAGAGCACAAAAGCCGGGTTGGTACAGCCCTGGCCTTTCACGCTGAGCTGGACACAGGGTGCTCTCCCCAGCAGCTAACTTGTGTTCAATGGGCTACAACTTGTATTCAGCTGGCTACAGCCCCAGCAGAAAATAACCAGATACAAGCATCTTAATGGTGATCTGGGATGCTCTCTGTGAACAGCTGTCCGGGATGCGGTGTCCAGAGTATGTCTCAATCACTACTGGCTTAACTGAATTTTAAAAAAGTGCTGAATTTAGATTTCCATTGTTTCCTTACAGAACTGGAACACAGCAACTCAAGGTAGATAAGCCAGAGATGTAGCTGCTAGCCACGGTAGGGCATGCTCCAAATCCCCTTGAGAATGAATCTCTTATTTGGATCTACTGGTTCTGGCTATTTAATTTAATCTATTTAAGCAAAGTCTAAAAAGATCGGCAGGGCCCTGCGTGCACTAATATGGCTCAATTGCCCTGACCAGCCTGACTTGTGATCACCATTATGAGCCTTGCAAGGCACAGGCTGAGATCTTGTGAGTTAGGAGGCTTAGTAGAAAAAACTACAGTAGGATAAAGAAACTGAAATAGCCAGCAGTCAGCTGAGCCTTCATTAAAAATTGCAGGGCTCTCACGTGGAAGGGACCTGGCAAAACTGAAATAAATTTCTTTAACAAGGCAGAGATAATTTGTGCTTTTGGTGTCTTTGGTAGTCTGAGTAAAAACCTTTTGGTTACCTAGGCAATTGTCATTAGTTAAGATCTGGATGACGAAGTAACGGTTGCAATGAAATACCTTTCTTCAAGGTATAAGAATACTTCACAGACTAGGTAAGAACAGGTTCATTTTTTTGTAAGATATGGATCTGTCATGGTTATCTTCTCTCACAAAATGGGAAGTCTTCAAGGCTGACATGTCATTGTTTGAGGTCTCCTGAGCAAGGATGGATATAATTAAAAATATACATGTTATAGCTCTAATGGAATTCATGCACTCCATGTACTTAGCCTTTCTCTCGGTAGAGACTGAAGAAGCTTCACAGCCTTTGTGCCAAAAGGGTCAGCTTACGTGATCCTAAAAGTCTTTTCTACCTTAAGAAAATATGTGATTCTGTTTCATGGCAGATGTAAAAATCTGTCTAGCAAGTTTTTGAACGAACTCGCAGAGAGGTTGGAAAATAACAGCAACAGCAGTCTCTGAGCTCAGCCACAAGCAGAAACAAAGATAGCTCTTAAGTGCCCCGGGGCTGCGGGTCTCTGTTACGCTTGCACGTAAAGGTTGCGCTTCTAGAGCTATTGCTCTATGGTGCTCAACACGTCCATGTGAAGCAGCAGGGTAATTTGCCTGTTACAAATAAATAGGGGAAGTTTCATTTTAATTTGCTAAGGCACATTTTCATTTTATCACACCTGCTAACTATTTGCTGTATTAATTAGCTATTCATAGAAATCATCTCTTTCCTATTATTTCAGTATCTTTGTATGGGGAAAGCTAGGTTTTTTTCCTCTAAAAAGTAGTCAACATATAAGCAGATCACAGAATTGCAACAAAAAATAACAAAAAAACTTGCCTAGGCAGTATATACAATAAACAATACCTCTGTAATTTTCATTCTCAAGCGGTGGTTCTCTGACTGCAACCCTTCTAGTCGAGATGTGCTGGCCTGATTGACGCTGGTGACTGATGTTGATGTTTTTGAATCTTCTTTCTTTTGATTTTGAGTGAACTGAAATCGTCTGTTCTGTGTGGCTGCATCTGGATTTGTCCTCAGTGTGATGAGCTGAAAGGTTTAGAAGCCTTAAGAAATCCTGTCCACGGTTTTATTTTTGCAGCTATTTCTTTCGTATCTCAAAATATTGACAGGCAAACCGAGTTCCTTTCTGACTTCCAAGTACAAAATTCTGGAAAGTGAGCTCTGCTTGCCATGTGCAGTACTTGAGATGATTTCTGAATAACTTTACAGAGTAGGTTGAACCAAAATGATTTTGCAAAAAGGGAAGTGTTAAAAAAATTAGGAAAAACTCATCTAAAATATATTTGACTGGATTTTAATTATGTTAAAAATACATTTAAATATTTAATCAGACATATTTTTCTCCTTCATTGATATCTTTGTACTTTCAAATGATATATTCCTTCCTTAAGAAAAAAACCAACCCACCAAGCCTTTCTCTTCCCAAGCACAGTTTCATCTGAAATTTCTCTTTTCCTACTGTTACAAGTAACACTCAAGCAGAGAGAGGCATGAAGCAGGAGCATTAACAGAAAGAACTCATGGGAGATTGCACTCTGGAGATAACAGAAACTTAATTAGGTTTTAGTGACCCAAAATAAACCAAATCTGTTCAAATAAATTAAATAAGCCACTTAAAAAAAAGGTTAACCTTAAACATATTTCATTTGAGCAAATATAAGTAAGATTTAACATTCAGTGACAACGTGAAAATATCACCTCGACATGAGGAGAGAAAGCTACTAGCTGTTTGGCAAAGGGGAAAGAGCTTCTCAGATTACTCTAGAGAATACAGAATTTATGATTACTTGCCAAGCAGCATACATATATATTTGTATACAGACAAAGCTGAAGGAGGTCCTTGCCCTGAGAGCACAGGCCTGGCATCATAAATGCAAAGGTGTTGAGTTGTCTGAAAAAAGAGAAGGGGCAATCATTTTGTAAGCACGGCATAGCCAGATTTTGTGGTATAGCCCCATTTTGGAATTGGTCCCACTTGTTCTTTAGAGCATGAAACTATTCTGCAGCTGCCGTGGCATGAAATAAGGACCTAACTTCTCACAGAGAGAGATCTGACTGATCAGATATACTGAAGCACTTGGTCCCTGACAAGTATTTACAGACCAAGTCTGCAGATCGCGATGATGCTTGAAGACAATAAATTTCCTTTTTCAGATGATAAAGAAGATGGAGAAGGCTGAGGTACTCAATGCCGCCTTTGCCTTAGTCTTTACAGGTAAAACTTGCCTTCAGAAATCCCAGACCCCTAAAGCAATTGAACACAACAAGTTCATGCAACCTGATGAGGTGTATCTCTGAGGACTAAGGGAGCTGGCCGATGTCATTACGAGGCCACTCTCAATTACCTTTGGAAGGGGATGTTGACTGGGAGAGGTTCCTGGGGTCTGGGAGAAGGGAAATATCACAGCTGTGTTCAAGAGAGGTGAGAAGGAGGATCTGGGGAAATACTGCCTGGTCACCTTCGCCTCAGTCCATGGAAGGTGCTGCAGCAAATCCTCCTGGGAACCATTTCCAAACATATTAAGAGCAAGAAGGTGATTAGAAGCAGTCATCGTTGATTTATGAAGGGGAAATCCTGCCTGACCAACCTGATGATAGCTTTCTTCAGTGAGATGTCTGGGCTGGTAGATGAGGGGAGAGAGTTATTTTTCTTGACTTAAGCAAAGATTTCAACACTGTCTCCCATAATGTCCTCACGGTCAAACTGATGAAGTAGTGACTAGGTAAGTGGCCAGTGAGGTAGACTGAAAGCTGGCTCAACTGCCATGCTCAAAGGATTGTGGAAGCCAGTCACTAGTACTGGACCTCAGGGGTTCATGCTAGGACCAATACTGTTTAACATCTGTGTTAGTGACCTGGATGGTGGAAGTGTGCGCACCTTCAGCAAGTTTGCAGATGATCCTCAAAGAGGAAGAGGGGTTGATACACCAGTTGATTGCACTGCTGTTCAGTGGGATGCCAAGAGACTGGAGATCTGGGCCAACAAGAATCTCCTGAAGCTGAGCAAAGGGAAACACCAAGTCCTGCCCTTGGGGAGAAAGAAACCCCAAGCACCCACCCAAACAGGCTGAGGGTGTTTGGCTGGAAAGCAGCTTTTCAGTAAAGGCACTGGGGATTGTGGTGGACACCAAGTGGAACGTGAGCCAGCAGTACCCTGGGCCAATGGAGGTGATCCTTCCTTTTGCTCAGGCCTGGTGAGAGGACACCTGGAGTGTTGTGTCCATGTTTAGGCTCCCCAGTACAAGAGAGACATGGGCCTACTGAAGGAAGCCCAGTGAAGGGCCACAAAGATTGAAGAGGATCAGAGCCTTTATGATACAAGCAGAGACTGATGATTGTTTAGCCTTGAGATGGAAGAGATCGGGGGGAACATTATTCATGTGTAGAAATATGTGATGGGAGAGAGTAAAGAGGACAGAGCCAGACTCTTCTCAGTGGTGCCCAATGAAAGGAAGGGAGGCACAAACTGAAAAACTGGAAATTTCATTTAAACATCAGGAAAAAACTTTTTCTACTGTGAGTGTGGTCGAACGCTGGTACAGATGCTCAGAGAGGTTGTGGAGTATTCATCCCTGGAGATAATCAAGACCCAGCTGCTCAAGGTCCTGAGTAACCTGCTGTAGCTGAGTCTTCCTAGAGCTCCCTGTCCCGCCTCTCCCCCATTTCTTTGATTCTAATTAGGCTGGCTGTAATGACCAGTGTGTCTAACTCCCAGACCAAAAACTGCATTAAAATGAAGTTAAAGGTGAAGAATGGTAATTACAAGGCTTCTTAAATTAGCAGGCAAAACTGTTACAAGATAAAAGCTCTGCAATTTGATATGGTCTAAGTTCAAACTGAATATAGGATACAAGTATTGCCATCCATCGACTCATCTTCATCTGGGAGTTTATATCTAAAGACTGGATGTTTTGCCACAAGAACATATGCTCTAATGAATTCATTCACATGGTGTGGATTAGATGGAAAAGTCCCTGGGCAATGTGCTCGCTCACACTGTATGAGGGAGGAAGTTAGATGGTTTTTCTTCCTTTTTTTCTGGCCATAAAGTCAGTGGAACTTGTGTCTTGCTGCCTCACATCCGTGCAGTTTCAATTTCGACAAAAGAGTCAATGCTGAATATCTACAAAGATTCAGTGCCAAATAGAAAAAAAATGCTACCAACACAGAAAATTAATGTTTTAGTCCTGGCCCCCTAGAACTGATTTTGCCTTGCTGCTGCTCTGCAGGAAACTGGATCAGAATTAATGTGTTAATGCCATTGCAGCCAACGATGGTATGCACTCGGTGGGTGACTAGAAGTGAGCACAGTGTTCTGTCTCAAAAGGGATGGAGCAGAAAAAATGGAAGGACGTGGAAGTTTGATAAACATAGGTAAATATGGGAAAATTACTTCATGAAGAGAGAATACATGTTAGGATTGCTTCTTTTAAAGAAGTGATGAGTATGCTGAAAAATACTATAGACATGTTGGCCCTTAAAAAGATGATTAGACATAGTAGTTAGCTTCTAACAGGTAAAATATACATAATGTATGTTTGAATTCTGCAGATCACTTCTACAAGATATCCTTGAACCCAGAAATCTATAATAGTTTTGAAAATGTCTGGACATTTTTTAATCAGATAACAAGAACGTCTGCAGTTACTGTAAGCCAGATGCAGTATAATGGACATCAACATTTGTATTTGAGGATACATTTAAATGGAGAGAGAGTGATGATTTCTCTCATCTATCTCACTCTACTGTGGGATTTTCCTCATGTTATTCTGAGGCATTTGGTGCTGAGCAAAATGGCAGTGGATGAGATGGACATTTAACTGGAGAAGTATAGTAATTGCCATGTTTTAAGTAAATAAGATTACTAGCGCTGACAAGAAGTAAGGGAAAAATATCATGTTTCATTCCCTAGTTTGCCTACATCATTGAATAGTTGCCTATTCAGATTCATAAAAGGGCTGTGGGGCAAAATTGAATTCCAGCACTGTTGGCCCAGGAGACTGCTGAAGATTAGTTAAAAGGAATGTGTTTTACTCTGTATGGTGGAGAAGTAGAAGTACTTTCCTGGCCCAGAAACACATTACTGCTTCCATCTGTCTGGCCACAGTTTAATAAATGAAAAAGTGCAATCCTCCAAGTCTTCATTATCATCTCCTGCTCTTGATGAGCCACAGTCTTTAGTATTTCACCAGTGATCTTCCTATGTCACCAAAATTGTACTAATTGACTACACACTTGTTAAGGGGAGAGATTTGGTGCCTGTCTCACGCTGACATCTTACCTAGATGTACAAACTGGGTGGTGTCAGATCTAATTTTCTGCAGAGTCCAGACAGACTACTGTGAAACCTGTGCTGAAGCAGGCTGCAGGAGAGACCTCTTGCCAGCCGTCCTGCTGTAACTGTGGCACAGCATGGCGAGAAGAAATGTAGGGCAAAATATACAAGTGCAAGAAGACGTCTCCAGCTGTGAAAACACTCACATGGGCATTGGAAGTGCTGCATTCCAGCTCCTGCTTCAACCTTTTTTTTTTGTACTTTATCCAATGACCGTTTTTAATGCAAAATAGCTAAGCATTTGGTAACCTGACAATACACAGAATGAGATGAAGTACTTCACGCTTCAAGTTTGGCTACGGTTCATGTTTGTATTTTGAGTAGAAAGAACTGAGAGGAAAAATGAGGGCAGGGTAATTGGGTTTAAAAGAAGAGCAGAGGAAGGGGTTAAAAATGGAAACAGAAAAGTCATTTCAGAGCCTGTGGCAGCAGAAAAGAAGGATGGGCAAAGGAGCATGAAAGCAAAGGGGCAGAAGAGCATGTCATAGCATTAATAATATTTTCTCTTTGAAGAGAGTTCTGACATTCTGTGGAGGTATTTTTGGCATCAGAGTTTTAATATGCATTTTCATACAGCTTACACACTTAAATCTTGCAGTATTTCGAAGTACCCTCCATTGCTGTGCTTGTGAATGGTCCCTTAATTTAGAATGAAGTTGTGATTCTTCCCTAAGATCCAGAATAAAAATATGACTATATATGTCTGTACAGCTTTTTAATATTTGAGAAGTGAATCGCAGATCTTGTAAAAACATCCTGGTTAGTTGGTCCTGGAGAACGAATTACTTTTGCTTTTTCGCAGATCAGAAGTCAGCTTCTATTGCTAGTCTGTGCCTCTAATTTCTTTCAGAGGGAACACTCTGAGATAAATTTGTTAACTTGTTCCTTTTACACATATAGTTCTTGGTCCCCCTTTTAGAACCATCACCAGGGATACCACTTAGCACCAGAACCTATTCCCTATAATTTGCTCAATACATTGATTGAACATGGACCAGTAAAGAGTCACAAATTTTTTATCACAACTCATTTGAAGAAGCTAAAAACAGATTCCAGAGGTGAAAGGACCTGCACCTTGACTCTTGCCTTGCAAATGTTTCAGACATCCAACTGCATATGCATTTGATTTGGGGTGATAAGCTAGGTTTATGCAAATCACTTAAAATGAATACAATTACACATTTTGCTTCAAGATTTCAAATACATTCTCCAGAACTCGAGGCTTTGCTGAAGTACTCTTACGTAGAAACTGGTTTCCCTTCATTCGAGATCTGTCATACTCATGTCTAAAGCTTAACTCTGCAAGTGAAATGATCAAGTTCCAGCCCTCTGTGGGTAAGTGTCTTCTCAGTTCTTCCAATAATGCACAACAAACACATCCTCAGAGCCCAAAGGAGTAAAAAGAAATGAAAGCATATGCCTCCCAGTCTGTGCCTCACTTAGTCCATTAATATACCCATTAATAAATATATCTTCAGTGTCAGCATTTGCAGCATACATACAGTTTTCCTCTGAAGTACTGATAAAGCCTATTGTACCACTATATTTGAATACTTCAGAGGTTTCAACATAGTTGAACTTAGAGCATGCCCGTGAACTAAAAAGGTCTTACTGTTCTGTAGGTATAAAAGCAGAGATCCTGATTATCTTGCTTAGGGTACATAAGAAACGTGGCAGAGTAGTCAACTGGACCTGTCCCTCCTGAATCCCCACTTGTCACCCTTTCCAAAAAGTTCTTAAAATTTGGAAATGGAGACTATTCCATTGAAATGACAAAAAAACCTTGTTCCTCCAGTCACAGATTCAGTAAAGATACAGGCATTAGAAACGCATGTATTCATACTTCTGTAACTTTGCATATTCTACTTTCTTCAGAATCTCATGAAGTTTTGTTCTTCCTTTCAGGATCCAGAGACAAGAGATTATAGATGGACTTGGTTTAGAATTCACACACATCCCCTGTACTGGAAAAGGCAATAAACTTCTACATATTAAATCACAATTACAAAACAAAAGGAAAAAAATCCAGACCCATGCTAAACAAATTCACCTACCTTAGGTACAAACACAAGGCATAGAGTAATGGTGCTGCAGAATATTATGACTAAAGCAACAATGCAGAACTGCACATTGGGCTGGTCCCGAGTAAGGAATGAAACAGCAGCACCAATAATGCACATTATCCCCACGTTGTATACACTCATTCCGATGTACTTGCTGTCATTCAAAGCAGGAATGCTGACATTTCGTGTCTCCCAGGCTAGGAAACACCCGAATAACTGAAATGGTAAAAGAAGTAAAAAAGATGATAATTATAAGAAGAATTGGCTGACAACCAGAAAAAGCATTAATTTTAAACTGGTATGTTTTCTAACTTGACAAATATAGGTGATACTACAATACAGAGATATACACCTACCTTTTACCCAATATCTAATTATCCATGTGAGTTGTTTTGCTCACTAGGACAGATTCCTGCTCTCACAAGAAAAATGTGAAACTTGGAATTAGTTGCAATGGGAACAAATTTTTCTAAATAATATCTTTATTTTATACTTTTAGTAATTTTTAAAGACAGTCCTTCCTGTTTGTTTTCAAGGATTCCAGTAAGGATATAATGTGCATTGTTCTTTTAGCTATTTTTAGGAGCTGTTTTCAATATACTCTTATCAATCCAGTCATTCATTGTATGATTATCACCTACATTAATAAAGAGCAGTGCCAAGATGTGTCCCATGGGAGACAAATATACAATGTAGTAAGTGTCACCCTAGCTGTTCAGACTGCAATTATAATGTCTTTTATTATAGTGGGAGTTGGTAATGGCCTTTCAATTGCAGTTGCCTAATGATTTCTGGCATAAAACATTCTTGTGGCAATTTTTTGTTTGCTTTTTTCTTTGGTGTATTTTTAAGTTTTAGGCCCTTTGTTATTTCCAATATGCTTTTGCAATTCAGCAGGGGAAAGTCTTTAGTGTAAGGAAGCTGCCTTCATCCCTTGAAATTTAATTAGATTTTTCTACAACATGAACTGCTGCAAACGATTATTTTCTTTCTCTTGCATTCCTCAGAGAAATTCTGGCAACACAGTAAGACCATAAATGAACTACGCAACCCAGCCTACAGACTAGGCAAAGCCTGGTAAAAGTGTATGGTGCCCTGGGAAGAATGGCAGACAGCAGATGGTATTGGAGGGAAGGGAAGGACAGAGAGAGGAACCATCACTAAGCCCCAAGGCATGGTTTCTGTGTTTTCTAGCTTTTTTTGATCATGCTGCAGGGACAGACAAGAAGGAGAAAGAAAAAAGGTGCACTCCCATTGACCTTGGTACCCCTCCTTCAAGACCATCACATTTGTCCACTGCCATGTCACGGAGATAATCTTCTTTTTTATACAACTGCAACCCATGTGGTAATCCAGGAAATTAGAGGTCTGTGATGATGCCATTTGGGGATTAATTGCAGTTGCCTAGTAAAAATTTACCTTCTGCTTTTTTCCTGTGGGAAAAAACATTAAAAATTTCAAAGGCATAGAACCTGGACTAGAAGAACACTGTTGGGTTGTCAGTCAAGCACAAGAGAGTTGGGAACTGGCAGCCTTATGTTTGCTGTACAAACTCACTTTTCCCCTTACGTGCTTTCAACAGTAGTAACAACTGGACATTAACAACTGCAAATTTCCTTGATTATTTGCTTAGTTTTTACCTCAACTAACAATGGCAACGAACCCAACCACTTGTGACTCAGCTGCTTTGCACTCCCCCAGAAACTAGCAGGCTGCAGCCACCTACCTACTCACCCAGGCACTTCAAACCAGGACTTACTGCCGAACTGCCAGCCCTGCCCTCCCGTCGCTGAGCTTGTCTGCTAGCTTATTTCATTCTCTTGCCTACAGCACATATGTTACCCTGCCACGTGTTCGTGAGCAGACCCAGCTGGAAGGCTTTGGCAGATTAGGCGTCTACTCTCAGCCCATGGAGCGCGGCAGGTTGGAGGTGCTGCCTCGTCCAGGCAAACCTCTTGCTCACCCATTTTCCAGCGTTGCCGTCACTGCCGCAATCCGTATCAAGACACGTAGGCAGGGGTGGCCCTTCCGAGCAACAGCAGCAGCCGTTGCCCTTGCAATCCTTCCCCAAGAGTTCCTCGGCACCAATCCTACCCTGTCCCCTCCTGCAGGACATGGTCCTATCCAGGGCACTCCTTTGCCTCCCTGTTGCAGGCCTACCTCTTCTGTTTTACCCATCTCCTCTAGTAGGACTAGAGCCCACACCTCAGCCCGGTCCCTTGCCTCTTCCCCTGCCCTTCCCAGCAGCCTAAGAAGTGCTGCAAGCGGAGCATGGGAGGGGGCTGCTCTTGAGGGGCCAGGGTGTATGTAGGCAGCTCTCTGGAGCAGAGAGGGGTCTCAGAGCCATTCAGGTAGGGCAGCTGAGGTGGGTAAGACGTTTATCGAGCTGGGGAGCTTTGTGCCAGAGAAGTAGCTCATCCCCTAATATGTTTTCAGAGCCCCTCAGGTAACCAAGATGATACTTCCAATAAGGAAGGATGCAGGCAGCTCTCCTCCGCTGTTGGGTCTCGCACTGCGCACAGACGGAGCAGGGAACGTACAGACTCCTTTACGGGCTCTGCAGAAGCAAATCGTCCACTGTATTGACCCAGCTGCACTGGGTATGGACACTGGTGATGATAGATTTTTCAGGATACGAACCTATTCCCCCCAGATCCTCCACGGTCTCAGCGGTTCCCTGTCCTATGCTCCCTGCACTCTTGGTGCTGTGGAGCTCAGCTCTGCTGCAAAATTACACTTTGCCAACCCCTGAACTGACAAACAGGCTGGTCTGGGCTGAGCTGTTTTGAGGGTTAGAAGAAATCATTGTGTGTACATCTAGATCATGTTTTTAAAGGGATTTCTATCCTATCCTGCTACAATTAATTATTAATGAGATTTTTGGGGTTGTAGGTCATTCCTCACTCTCCCGTACTTCTCCCAGTATGAACAGATTCCCTTCCAAAAGCATTATTCTGGGAATACAGCCAACATACTTAAATGAGGCCAGCACTTATTACAAATAATGGGCATGAATTTATAGCTGAGGCAGTTATAAAGCAATCTAAAATATCAATTATAATGGAAAAAGATCATTTGAACAGTGTTGTGGAGGTTATGGTTTGGCCCATTCTCATTTATAATTGAGAACAGCATGGAAAATGGTTAAGTATCTTCCAGATGAAAGGAAGATATTTATTTATATGGTAACTAAAGAAAGGGAGAGGCTCTTGCAGCAAGTGGGTTTCCTCGGAATGATGCACTATAAATTCGAGAGCATTGTTTTTAATTTTTATTGGCATTTTGGGTAAAATGCTTGCGTCAGGAAGAGAGCTTTCCTTTTCTAAAAGTTACAGCTGATCTTTGAGACTCAAACACAGATAAAAGCTGAGAGTTTTCTGCAGCCTGCTGCCAGGACAGTGGTGATCACAGAGGTGCTCCTTGTTTGCCTGCTACAAGTGCCTGCAGAGCTCCATGGGATTGGTAAGATTTCTCCTCTGAGATAGAGCATTCCTGAGGGAACATGACACTTTGCTCTCCCTCCAGATGCTCTCCTTATTGTCCCTGTTCCTGAGGCTCAGCCAATCTGCACAAATGAAAGATTCACTTTTATGACTGCAAAAATCCTGAAAAACCCTAAAATGGCTTGGTTGAGGAATAGGATGCAGACATTGTTAGTGAAAGGTCCAGATTTCTGTGATACCTTGACAAGTTTTGAATATGAAACTTATGAGCTCCAGTTAAAAAAACAGACTCTTAGTGCCCCAGTTCAGCTGCTCTTTAGTCCTGGTACCTAAACTTTAAACATTAATCTTCCCCAGCTACATAAATCACACTTCTCATTATGCTTGGGGGCACCTAAATCTTGAGACTGCTGTGCAATTTAAGGACTATTTGATATTTAAGGCGGTCTGCTGGGATTCGCAACGCAGCTGTCTCTCCTGCTATTGCTCCTGGAGGGCTCAAGCTGGTAAGGGCTTCTCAGAGTGGGTCTACCAGCTTGCCCCCCGCCCCCCCAAAATACAGCAGCAGCCATCTTCATTCAAGACAATGATGCTGGTGATGACCATTGCATAGCTTCACGTTTGGACAACATGGCCCAATTCCAAATTTTGCCTGAGATGTACTCTCTAGCCCCAGAGTAGAGGCTGTCTTCAGAAGGAGCTCTCAAACTTCTTTCAGAGCTCTCAGGTTTTATGTAATGAGACACTCACTGTCTTAATTACTTGAGCACTTGCATGGGATGTTAGTTTGGAGCATTTTGATTAAACAGTCTTTAGAGAAGGTGTGCACGAACACATCGGGGTGGAGGCGGGCGGCTCTTAGCAGTGCTAATGTGCTAGATTCGGAGAGGGGTAGGACACATCTGTCCCCACTGTTTTATACCAGCTCGCTTAGGTAGCTCCTTGCTGGCAGTTACAATTCCCATCCTGAAGCTCCTGATGGATCCTGTGCATCACAGTAGGAGTTTGGATAACTCAGGGCTATGCATTCTCCTGTAGAAAGCAGTTATCTAAAAGTTAAGGAGCACAATAGTCTACTGTCAAGTCTAATGGTCTAATTTAAGTCCCTTTGGGGATCTCAACCAAAGACACACTGAGAATGCAACTAGGAAGGCTTCCTACATCGTTAGTCATTACTTAAAGCTTTTCCCCATTTTGGTCTACTAAATACACATCTTGTTGATGTAGAAAGTGTCATAAAATGTTATTTTGGGTTTTCTCTGAAGATATGGGCTGTACAGGCAAGATTGGTTTGTTTCATCTTTTATTTGAGGGTGGGCAGCTTCCATTTGTCTCTACACCGATTTAGAGTATTACCTGTGTAGCAGCTGATATGGTGGGTTTAGGCTCTGTTGTCAGTGCATCTAAAAAGGCTGTGAGACAATCATTGTATAAATCTGGGGGAAACAGTATCTGAAGACAACAGGATTATACCACTGACTAAAGATAGAATTCTGGTCACTAAAAGAAATCTATATTAAAGTCTTAAAGGGATAACAAGACTATGGAGAATACAGTATTTGTGTTCACAGAGTTTAACAGGCAAACTTTAATTTTTAAAAAATCTTGTACTGACTAAATTGTGATAGCTAGGAATATAATACAAGTGTTTGCAGCTGAAGTATTGGAAAACATTTAACACTGCTTTTCAAAACTCTACTGGCTAGTTCATTTTAAATCTTGTTCACCAAAATTACTGCTAAACACAGTAACGATTCCTTACTGATCCACAACATATATTAATACAATCAAGTGTCTAATTTGCTATTGGACTGCATAGATTAGCAGAGAAGAGGCAGGAAATTATTTTTCCTCCTATATTCCCTCTTGCCCTGTACTGCCCATAAATTGTTTTGTCTGTATGTTTCATTTCAAAGTCATGTCTGCTTCTACTTTGAACATGGGTTACAAGCAGTATTAGGAAAGAAAATTATACTGAGGATATCAGAGAAGAGCAGAGAAATACTAGAGGAAAAGTCTCCAATCGTGTTCAGAAGTCACCCTTGCCAATAACTAAAGGGTATGGTTTTGGAAAGATTATATATTGGACCAGGCTGCAGCTTTGCAGCTAATTACTGCATTGTAGTAACACTTAACTGAGCTCACTTGTGGATCATAGCCCTGCTGTGCTGCATGAAAGAATGAAAGCAAGCCTTTACTTTAAAGATCTTACATCTGGGGATGGGTTTTTTTGGTTTGTTTTTGGTTTTCTGGGTTGTTTTGTTTTGTTTTTTTTCTAGATAGATTACTGGGAGATTTCCCCTCCTGCCACCCCTTAAAACAAAGGCAATTCCAGGGTCTGTCCTGTAAAGATCTCTCAGTCTAAAGTTTCTGAGAAGCTGAAATTGTGGGTTTCCCTACTCATGTTCATTCATTAAATCCAGATCATCACAGGCATAGGCACATTTTTATTTCAGTGGAATGGCTGCAGATTTTTTCAATGAGAATTTTCAAAACTAAAAAAAAAAAAGCATTTTGATTTTCAGGTTTTCACTGGAGAATTGGGCAGTAAAAAATACTGAGCAGTTTTCAGGAAGATGCACAGAAAAGTGATTTTTTTTTTTTTTTTTTTTTAATCACCAGCACACCAATTAAGGTTAGCAAACTGAACAAACTATACCCTTGTAGGTCCTGTACCTTCAGCGTCAGTACAACCTGACATTAAACCATCACTCACTCCCCTGATCTGGTACAAGTCAGCTGTGTATTTAGTTCATTTTCACAGAGCTGCTCTGGATAGACAGAACTCAAGGGAAACTTAATATTTCAATTGAGCATTAGGATAATAGCTGAATTTTTTTAAATTGCAAGATATTATATTCAGGTATTCAGTTGAAGGGCTTTCTTCATAAAGGTCTTGGCAAAGTCCTTTATGCTGCAGGGCACTTAGTATGGTCCTGCCCAGGGCAAGATGGAAGAGAAGTGGCACTAAGCTATGGAGACAACATGCATCCAGATAAAATTTTCCACTTTATACTCTGGCCTCCCAAATCGACAGGCTAATAAAATATTTTCCCTTCTTTCTGTTCAGACTGTATTTGACTTTTTCTTCTGTGAAAATTCTGCTTCATCATGAAACACATTCTAGTAACCAAGTTGAAACAAATACGCAATTGGTTATTAGTGAATAACCATTTGAAATAGCTTTATATTGTCCCTGGCATAAGATTACCACAGAAAATTCCAACCCTTTAAAGTGATCAAACACCTCTGATAAAAACAAGAGTGTGCTACAATTTAAATCTATTTCTGCTATATAAAAATTGATGCCAAGAGACATGTAAGGGAATACTGCAATATTTCAAGAATTTATTTGAAGTTTCCTTGTGGTCATAGCAGGGAAAAATTTATCCTACAAAACCATATGGTTACTTATGTTTTGGATGCTAAAACACTGTCAATGTTTTATTAAAGATATAAAAAATATTTGGTATCACTATAAACTACCTTCCCCCACCACAAAGCTTAACTATCTTCCTCTCTAATGATTGTAATATGGGACAGATGGGTTGGTGCTAAAGCCACCACAAATATGAGTTGGAATCATGTAAATTAATTGAGAAGGCGGCAGTCCCTTCTTCTGAGGACTCTTTTTGATCATAAAGGGAATTATGAAAGAATGCAAGTAAATATGTCAAAAATCAAAGGTATTTTCAGAAAATAATTGGGAATTTTAACATAATCTGGAGACTATTCAATTTTTCTACACATCAAATTCATTAATTTGATAAAGAGATCGATTAAGAATAGACATACTGTTGGTATAGTATCATAAGATAATTGGGAGGGACTTGAGGAAATCATCTAGTGCACCCTCCTGCTCAAAAAGCAGGCTCAGCTGGGAGGTCAGACCAGGCTGCTCACAGCTTTATCCAGTCTGGTCTTGAAATCTTCCACGGATGAAGGCTGATCAGCCTCTCTGGGCAACCTGCTCCACTGCTTCACTTTCCTCCGAGCAAGAAAAATTTTCTTTATATCCAGTCTATATTGACTAAATACAGTAAAACGGTAAAACTGAGGAGCGTGTGTTACACCCCCCAGCTCTACTGTTCCTAAGCAGCTCCTGGGCGAGATGTACAGAGAGGGCTTAAGCACCCGAAATGGTAGCGAGAAGCTACGCCCAGCATCCAGCAAGGATGGTCAGGCCATCCTGCAGCATCATCTGTAGGTGCCCAATTTTCTGCTTCCCTGCACGCTAACGGCTGCCTGGATTCTGGCCGGGTATTTGCTTACCGGTGCCTGTCATGCAGCCAACCTCTGCCGGCGTTCAGAGAAGAGGCATTTCAGGCTAGTGAGGACCATGTACCCCGGCCAAGACGCTCTCCCCTCCTGCCCACCAAGGCAGGAGCACCAAGTGCTGACTGAAGACTTTGGGCCGCTGGGCACTGGCTGCAGCTCAAAGTCTAAACCATGGTGCTTAACTCCTTTTTTGCAAATCTACTTCCAAGTGCACGAAAACACTGGAAAAGTAATGCTAAGGGATTAGCCATCAAAGCGAAGGAAGCTATTGGAGAAGGGAGCGGGGGAAGCAACAGGAATATTTAAACAGCGACTGGAAGATGTTTGGGTATGTGCTGTAAATGATCTGCCCTAAACTTCTTAAGTGTAAGTAAGCTTTCCTTACCTTAAAAATTGTTTTGATTGTTGTGGAATTTAAAACAAACAAGCAGTAAAACTGGCCGAAGACTAGACAGAATGTAACAAAGGTTAAAAAGATTCATAATCATGACTACGGATTAAAGTTCTAAAATACCTATAGTGGACAGGGAAGTTAAATATATAGTAGAAAATGAATGGCTAGCAGCTTTAACAGAATTCATGAGGATTTCTAAAAATGTGTGCGGAGAAAAAGGAATCCTAATAGTGATTCATTCCGTGGAAGACGAATTCAATAGTAATGATGCATGATAAGGTATGCTTAATGAATATTTTTGTCCTATATTTGTATAGAGATGGAACAACGCATTCACGTCTTGCCAAAACAGTGAAATGCAGCTGATCCCAACTGTAAGAGAGCTCTTGAAAAGCCTGTCAAGACAAGCTGTTGTCTGGTAATTTGCATGCAGGAGTTTTAGTAATTGATTTAGAAGTTGTCTGGACTGCTGGACTTAATTGTTGATATTTATTGGAATTCTGGCAAAGCTCCACTTAAGATATAAAGAGGCCATATGGGAAAAGAGAAAGTGGAACATCTTCAGTGATTACAGAGCTATTACGGTAATTTCTATCCTAAGCATGAACTCAGGCAATAAATGACAAAAAAAAAAAGATAGCAATATAATTCAACATGTTATTATTTTTTTTCAGTGAGATTGCAGGACTGAATAAAGATAATCATATTTATGCAGCTTGCTTGGATTTCTCAGTAGTGTTTGTCTTAATACTGCACGGTATTGTTATTTAAAAATAGTATGTTACAAAATCAATACAACAAATTCAAACCGATTGAAATCTAGGTGATAGATCTCAACGTGCAACTATTAATGAGAAGCTATTGAAGAAAAGGATACGTTTCCAAAAACTCCTAACCAAATGCTGCCTTATATTTGTACATTGACTTGAAGGAGGCCATAACATCATGGCTGAAAATGATGCAGAGGAAGAAAAGGTGGAGAATGGTAAACTATTAATAGATGTCATTTTCATAAAGCAGTAACATTTTTAGAAAAGTCACAGCAATTTGGCCAAACTCAGTGTAGTTTGCCTAGAAATAAAGGCATCATGCCATTTTAGAGAAAGAGGGATAACATATATGCAAGACCCACCAAGGTTCAAAGTTTGGAAGTCAGAGCTAGCTTAGTGATTAGAGAGCCTCAGGAAGCAGAGGATTCTTTCAGACTTGAAATTCAGATTGAACATTACCCCAAAGATATATTTTAGTTGAATGAATACTTTATTTGGCTCCATAAATCAATTATGGAGTTGTGTTGTGCAGTATGTCAACTGTAGTGACCAAAACAGAACGCTGGAATATGAATCATTCAAAGGAATTAAATTTCTTATTCTTAGCAACATTTACTGAGTCCCGTGATGTGTATGCATCAGTTTTTCCACCTCCACCATGAAATACAATGTTTTCATCCTTAGCAAGTTTAGCTAAGGACCATACCTTAAAAACTGTGTATCAGAAGTGACCAGTAATATTAGTTACAGCATAAACCACCCCCCACCCCCTCAGTTAACACTTACAGGGTAAAAGTAGGGTTTGATATGCAAAGCAACAGCCAAACTGAAAATATACCTTGGCCTTGAAAACCTCTTTCTTAGTAGCTGAATAACAGGTAACTGTAATAATATGTCAGCAACACAATGAAACTTCCAACATATGTACACCTTGAGTCTAAAATTAATTAAATGCATTATCAGGAAGAAAGGAATCAAACTGTAGACAAGGCTAGTGTGTGTGGTTAATAAGCAAAGCGCTATAGAGGAGTGAAATCCATCCTCAACTTGGTATTTTCCCAGCTGAGATTAGAAAAATAATTCATACTCCTCAGGAAGATGTTCGTGCACTCACTAATAATGCACCCCTGGCAAGTTTAAGATTGTGTGATTTCTATCATCCTTTGGAATATCTGAAATAAAGGTACTTTTCAACCATGTCTACATCATCACAAGTCAAAAGCTAGACATACTGCAACTGATGGTCACCATGTACACACAGACAGACCTTGAACTTGTATGTGGCCTTTTAGGAGCTGAACCTGAGATGGGAAAAAACTGAGTTCTGAATGTCTGGTGGGACTTGGCCAGGGTCAGTAAGAAGACTAACACTATAACTAAGCCAAGATTTAGGATGGTCGTCTTCCTATTATTCTCTGGTCACCAGTCCTGAGGAATCTGAATCCAATAACTGAGAAGCCTTCATGAAGTTAGCAAGCATTTCCTCATATCCCTTCAAAGGCAATCGAAGAATCGTGAACCTGACTTTTAAAGTTTGCTTACTTTAATACAGAAGGAACCTGTGTATCCTGGCGAGTAATGCCTTCCCTTATTTTTCCTTGCCTTGCCTTCCCTGCCCTTTCCTGCCCTTCTGTGCTTTACCCTACCCCAAGTGATTTATTCACTGCATCAGTGCGTTTAAGTCATCAGAATGGACAGTATTGCTTTATATCTTCAAGCCAAAAAAGAAAAATACTTTTTTAGGTTAACCCAATTTTTTGTATTCTCATTTTGAGACAAGAGGTCACTGTAAATAATTTTTGCCTGAGTGAATCATTAAGCCATTTCACCTTAAATATTGCATTGTACTGTAATTAGCAATACTAGCTCTTCAAATGTTAAATTAGAGATAAGTATTTTGTTATTACAAACTGCAGAATTTCATATTAGATAAAAGTTCATAAAATCATACAGCAGCATGAGAGGTTCTGTTTTTTGTTCTAAATGCAAAGTATGTGTGGGGTACAGAAACATCTTTGGCTATGAGATAAAATGCATCAATCCTGTTGTCCTCATATAACTCACCAAAGCAATTATTTAAGTGATTCTGAAGAGTATCTTCCTTTTCATATGTAGCGATTTGTGTGATAAAAGGGCACTGGAGTAATAAAAAGTGTATATTTTACTGGTGGTTATGAAACACTGTGTGCCTGAAATAAGTATAGTGAGTAATGCCAAATAGCATTTGCAAACTTAAACAAATTGAGTCACATATCTTGTAGAAAACAGTCCAACATACGTGCCAACAAACCAATCTAGGGCAAAGGACTAGTGAGAACGAATGCAGCTTGATTACTATGCAGCATGACTCAAACTTGAAAGAAACTTCAAAGAAAATTACCTGAGAATGGATTTTTAAAATATGTTATTTTTCCTCTTTAATTTTTAATTGAAAACATTATTGAAGTTATTTTTGCAAAAAGCCCCCACCATTTATTTGAATCTTTCAATATTTTTGAAGGAATTTTAATTTGATTTGTTCATTTACACTGGTTTAAGTGAACCAAACATATTTACTTGTTTACTTTTCAAACAGAACCACAGAGAAAAATGTCTTAAGCACTTGTATAAGGAACACTGGCAAATTCTACCTGGAAGAACATGAACTGTTCAAAATTTCTATACAAGGAGATTGGAAAGTAACAGAAGTATGGAAAATATTGTTCCATTTAATAAATTATCTAAGAAACATCTTGTAAAATTAAATTTGCAAAGTGAAAAACACTCTCCCAAGTGAAGAGTAGTAATTTATTGACAGATATGTCAAACCAGTAATAAAGTAATATACTAGAAAAGGGATGAAAAGTTAAGAACTTCATCCCTGAAGATAAATAAAAGACCTAACAGATACAAACCATCATTACACAGAATGAAAATGTTGCAATAAAGTTAAATACCTTGTCAGCAACTGGGTACTAAAGCCACGCTTTCCAATTGAGCAGTATCTCTTTGCAAGATTTGGCTTAAAACAGAGAAAAAATCAGAAACTGGCACTATGCAGCTTAGGAAGAATCAAACAAAGAAGACAAGTAGGAATTTCAGAAGCTCCCAGCTCACCGTGGGGGCTTGCAGACGAGCCCTGCAGATGGGTGCAGGGGCTCTGGCAGCCTGAAGGAGCCCTTGCTCCCTTTTACTTGCAGCCAGCTGTTTTGAGCTGGACTAATTCATCAGTCTGCAAAGAAGCTCCACATACAATGTACTGGCACAATTTTGGGTGGCGTGCTGTGTTTTTGCATAAAACATGATTTTTTTTTTTTAATGCCACTGGACAGTTATATCTTACTGTCAAACTGTGGCCCCAGTGCTGGTCAGTGTCACAGCTCCTAACTGCTGCTGTCCTTGCCTTCAAAACACAAATCCCTCGATGCTGTGCTACATGCTGAGGTTACTGTGAATCCAGAGCCACTCGGAGCTGAGATGTGGAATCTCTCCTAATTCCTGATCCCTTTGGGGGGGCTCAAGTATGTCCTAGCTCTTGATTTCACAGCCTGCTTGGACGTTGTCTGAAAAATAGGCATCTACACCTGAAGTTGCTTTTTTTTTTTTTTTTAAATGAGAAAGTGGGAAGGCTTCCTTTTGGCTACTAGCTCCAGCATGAGAGCTCTCACCCAAGAACTGGAGACACTCCGTGCTGGTGCCTTCTCTGCCTGAAGGCACTCCCCAGCACACCAGCCTGACTACAAAGTTACTGACTGTTTAGAATTTAAAAAAAAAAAAAAAGAGCCCTTATCCATTCGTTTTGAACTCCGTATCACATATTTAAAGGTCTTGCAGCCTGAAAAAAAAGCAGTGTGAAAAGCAGCAGGGCTCTGCAGCCCAGCAGAGCAGGCATTCGCTGTGGAGAGGGAAGACACGTATTCCAGGCACCAGCATCTCCCTCTCCGCCACTTGCCCCAGGGCAGTAGCACCAACCACCCCTGACCTGCTCCTTCATGGGTGTCCTAACGAACAGGCATGATAGGAACACACAGAACAGATTGAACCCTTCGGGCAGTGTAGAGTAATGTTTATCTAGGTTTAGGATCCAGATGGGGCTCGGCTCAAGACAGGTGTTCAGCTGGTCAGTACTGTCAAAATCAGATGTTTTTAAAACCTTCAGGCTTAGGAGCTTTTAATCACTAATAGTCACCTTTACAGGGTTTGGGGACTTTTTTTGAAACTATCAAGGCTCAGGATTCATGGTTCCTGAGGTCCATTTTAGTAATGAAATCTTTTTGTGGAGATGGGCCTCAGTGACAAAAGGGTTATTTTGATTCAGGCTCCAAATTAATCTTGCGTCTCCTGCGACTGCTCCTGAAGGACATTTGCAACTCAGAGGCAAACATCTAGAATAACCTAGTCCTACCTTTTTGGAGAACCTAAAGGAATTCAGATGATCAGGCTTCTTTATTTACGGAATTGTCTCATTCATAGACCCATCTTTTCACTATGGAATTTCTTGGTTTGCGGTGTATCTATAGCATTCAGCTTAAGTGCTATTAATGTCTTATTTATTTTACGTATGCATATATCCACATACTACCACCTAATGAACTTTAGAACAGATCCAATTGCAAAAGATGTATTCAAGGAAGTTTTAACTCTGTCCCAGCCATTCGGAAAGCAAATATAATTCAGTTCTTGCCTATCAGTAACTAGAAGCTGAAGTCAGTATTGTGTAGAACAAGCAATGCTTACCATCAGCAGCCCTTTATAAGCGTAGACAATCCCAAGCCAAATTGTCATGTGAGTGTTTTCGCAGTGCTCCAGGATTGGTCGGATGGAGATATCTCTGCCCGCAGGGTCCGGCTGCAAAAATAAAAGGTGAAATATGTGGATTCAGATTTCATTTGTATTCATTTGTACCACCTCAGAGGTACTTAAATCTACCCTCAGTAGACTGAGGATGGGTAGAATGCAGAGTATTTCAAGTAACTTGCGATGACTGCAGACCCATGGACCTGCAAAGGGATACAGTGAAAAGTAAAGATCTGAGGGAAAAAACTGCATGATAGCTACCACCAGGTGAGGTCACCTCTACTGCAAACCAGAAAGAAAATGTCTGAAGTCACTCTGTCTTTAACAGTGTCAGTCACATTTATCAGCTTTAGGACATCTAATTTTTCTACAAGGCAAACAGCTTGAATGCACAGGCATGAGAAGAAATGTACTTAAAAGCCATCCTTCCTTTCACCTGCGGTTCTTGTGTCACTGGCAAATGGCTGATAAACAATGTATGAAGCAATGCTGTGTTTCAGGTGTTTTTTCATCGATAACCATGAGCTAAATCAAAGGCCATTTACTATGGAAACTACAGCAGCAGCTTAGAAGAGAGTATAAATCATCAAAACTCTGGAAAAAATGTCCTTTAGAGCAAGTGAATGTCTACACAAAATTTAATACTGCTGGAAGCTTTGTAGCTTTCCATTTATTTTGAAAAGGAGATGGTATGAAAGTGCAGAATCAAGAGGGCTTGCAGACTATCAGGACTGTTTGTATGAGGGAGAAGTTACAATTAAGACTCAGAGAAACCTGCAAGAACCACCCCCCACCTCCTTGGCCTTTAATTTTTTAAAACAGGAGAAAAAACAGTTGACACAAAGAGCAAATGGGTACTAGCTACTATGCTGCCTACAGTTAGAATACATATTAGGGTCTGGGCAAACTGGTTTTTAATGGTGTCCATTGATAAGAACACAAGGTGCTTCTCGTACGTGATTCTAAGAGATCCTGTTTTAGTTAGATACCACGGATTACTCCTGGTGGCTATTCTGAGCTGTGTGTACCTACAGTCTGTTTTGCTTTACAGAAAACACTGAAATACTGAAAGCTATTTTTCCTTTCTACTTTGAAACAGCAGATCTGAGCTTCAGCTAAACTAAGATCAACCCAGACACAACATTCTGTACCTGGTTGTCCCAGTGGGCTTTGCAATTTCCCTTTTTGATGAATAACACATGTAAAATGTCTCATGCAGAAGTATAGTGATTAATATATGAGATAAGGAAAAATCACGTTTTTACCAACTGAAACGTAGAATTGTACGTGGAAGGACTTTAGAGAGATCTGAATAATTTCCTAAAGCTTATTCTTGCTGCATCTGATGGTGGTATGAATTTTGCTATGGATTTCAGCATTAATCCACAACTCAGTTCCTTCCATCAGTCTTTTTTTATGTGAGGCATTGCCCCTGACCTCATACGCTGTAAAAAATTAATGTAACAAATAAGGAGGTAGATGTGGGGGCGGGGGGACAGACACACGACGACACATGTGACACCAAACAACCTTGTGCAAAGCACTGCACAGTCAAAGGATTCACGATTTTCTTTGCAAATCCTGCAGGAGACAAGACATCAACATTTAAAACCTTTTCCTATCCTGGACTTCTCTAGAAACCCTGAAGAGGAGAATAAAGATCTTGAAAAAAAGGTGTCCTAAAATAAGATAAGATAAAAAGCAAGAAGGCAATATTAACTCTCCCAGAGAGCTTATGACTCCACCCTAATGGTTGCTGATGGCAAGCAAAGAACCATTAGCTGAAAAATTGAAATGAATGCAAACATTAAGTGGCATCACAGCATTTATGATGCTACGAATGTTTGTCTGGGGATCAGTTGAACTACCTCATTCCCCCCCATCAATGACAAAAGCCCAATGGTAAAATTTAGGTGCACAGAAGAGAAAGTACCCTTTAATGTCAAAGTTACAACCTGCTATGTTCAACATCATTTTTGACTAGTACAAAGTAAAGTTCACATGACAAATCATTCAAATATAGCCCTGAATGTGTAACTGATGTGTGAACAGGACTGTACTACAGAGACATTTTTCAGAAATTCTAAACTACATCTGAGCCTGCTATAAAGATACTTTTTTTTTTTTCCATCTTTTGAGTTACAGTATGCCAACAGTTGCATCCCTCATGGTCTGGAATTATGGAAGTTACGTAAAATTTAAGCTTGTGGTCATCAGAATGCCTTTTTTTTTTTTTCCCCTTCACACCAGGGAGTCAGCACAGGACTGTCTCTTCATTTCCCCAGCTCTACATTCTTTCTGCCACGTGTTCCCTGTATTTCAGTTTTGTACTTTCGTGAAACAAGGAAGTTTATAAATAATGTAGACTTCCACTTGGTGCAATGGACAATGTCATGTGGTTTATTTCCCTTGTTCCTGGACTGAAACCTCTACTCAGTCTGAAGGATTCCACCGCTATTAACCAACTATGAGTAATAGGAATTATTCCTTATTTTGAAGAATATTACTGAAGTGAGAATTCCTGTTTGGTCAGTGGCAGATTATATTTTTATTTTCACAACGTGGTTATTCTCTAATGCAAATTTGCTTCAAAATTGTTTTCACATACTATTAGAGAGAAAGAGGTTGCATCATTTCCTTAGCAGGAAGATTGCCAGCTTTTTAAGGCAATGATAGTTTAAAAGTTATGTTAATTAAATAAAACAGTGTATTCAGATTTTCTATGTGAGATAAGAAAATCTTGTGAAGTGCTCTAGGGGGAGCAGGAAAAGAGAGAAAAGTGATTGCAGCATCAGCAAAAGTGTAGATGGGGCAGCACTTCTTTCAAAGGACTTTCCAGATCTGCAAGGTGGCAGTATTTTAAACAAAAATTTGCTGATATCTTGTGCATGTGGAGTTAAGCGTTGGCAGGTAGCTGTAATTTTACAGTGAACTGATTTTGCTGATTACTTATGGCTACTGCAGAATGACATTCCTGGTTTACTGCTTTTAATTTGCCATTCTGGTTCTTCACAGATTTTGCATGAATTAACTAATCATAGCAAAAAGCTGGGTTAAAAAAACATATGATATTTTCTGATGTCAAAAGAATTTTTAAAAACTCTACAATTACAGCTGAATGGAGCACTTCACTGACCTCTCTAATCATCCACCATTTGTGCACTTTGTTACTGCTTTAGAGAGGATGACAACATAAATGCTACCAGTGATTATGTATGTACTGGAAATTTGCCCTTTCCTTTTATAGAAAACAATCTAAATGCCCTTCAGATGTCATTCTCAAAAGCCTGAAGACCTCCTATCCTGTGATTAGGCTGAAGCTTTCCTACCTCTTCTGAAACCTAATAAGGTTTCTGACACTGACATCAATTTCTGGAGTGTTTTCAGCAGTTGAACATAAACAGTTCAATCTGTTCACTTCATACAGGAGTTGTGTATCATCACCAGTGAAATGCTTGTTTTACATGAGATCTGCTAGGTCTAGAAAGCAACCCAAACCAGTAAAAAGATTACCTACAGAATGTTTATATCCCCTCTCTGTGCATGTTCAAATTATTATTAGTCAATTTTGTAGCTTTGTCACCTTTTCATTTTCTTTGCTCCTCAGTCTGCTGGTGGGCTGGCAGATCCCCCTCGTAGTAGGTGAGTGATGCCTTAGGTGGTTACTGCCAGAGGGAGGAGTGAAGCTTAAAAAAAACAGCTGGAACCAGCAGGAAAATTTGCAGGAGGGACCCTGGCAGGGGCAATGACAGAGACCGTCGAGTGCCTCCTGCCTTCCTACACCTCCTCTGAATAACTGAGCAGCAAGGAGACTCTTGGTTCCTTCACCTTTTTATGGTGTGCAATACAAAACTACAGGCTCGGATTAAGCTGCTTTCCAGAGTGGCCCATGTTAGGGAAGCAGAAAGGCCGTGCTTCCAATGCAAGTGCAGTTTTTGTTGAACAATTATCTGCAATTCCTTTAAGGGTCTGGCTCCACTTGAGTAAACAAATGCATGCAGTGTAATGGACAGCTTTCCTTGTCTCGGGCTAAGGTGTGGGAAGATGGGGCAAATCACCCCGAGGTACCTGTGCCTTCTGGGCAGCATGTTATTTCATCCATATAAAGACAGCTCTCATCTCCTTTTTTTTCATCTCTAACTACAATTTCTTAGTTGCTATTATACTAGCCAAATCCCTTCGGAAAAGACCCCGTGCAGTGGGGAGATATTTGTATGACGATTAATGTATCGTTGACTTATTTTATGTCTTTATTGCCATTCCTCCTCTACAGCTCCACATAGGTCTTAAAAAAAGGAGAAAGGGTCCATGTTCCACGAGGCATTTCATCCAGCAAATGTCTGTGAAGAACAGACTGGGCCACCACACAGTATCCAGAAGTCCTTGACCTTCCTAAGGTGGTACTTCTAGGTGGTCACTTTTTCAGGTCCCGTTGCCAGAACACCAGATGATCCTTATTTACAGAGTTGTGGTGCTGCTCTGTAACACAGCTCCCAGGTGGACAATCTCAGCAAGCTTTCTAAGAAACTTTGCAGCAGATTTCCAGTGTGACATTTCATCATTTCTGCAGCTGCAGTTTCATCGGTGAAAAAACCAGAACATTAGGCCTCAGTCTTTTCCAAAGACGGATATGAAACATAAGGTAAATAGTTGCAGCTTCAGTTTACTAGGTTTAAAATAAACTGTGCAGTTCCCATATTATAGGAAAATACAGGACCATACTCTTCTGTCACACTGTTAAAATGGTCTTCATATACCATCCCACTCTCTGTTTTATCTTCCCTTTAAATGGCTTCCATCTAACTGGCATAATGACTGTATACTATCGCTAGTCTGCAGCATGAATTAGACAACTCTGGCATTTTTAATTTGGCACATTTAACAGTCATATGGAGCTCAAATGTGATTCCTTATTTGAAAACCCAGACTTTGCTATATTACAAGATCATCCTTACTTCTTTTTAAATTCTTTTTTTTTTCCAAGGATAACTATAGTTAGTTTATACTATAAATTCTGTAAGAAATTAAATTTACTTCCAAGTTGTAACAGGCCCTCCTCTGTGCTAAACTGCATATCCGAATAGAAAGGTATTCCACAAAAGGGTTTAAACAGTTTTCACATGCAGTATATTGTAGCCAGGCTCTCAATTACTGACGAAAAGAGAAAAAGAAAGATCAGAGGCTATCTACTTTCCAATTACTTAATAATTTGATGCATTTTTAGAGAAAAAACAACTGTGATATGAAAAAAAGATTTGTCAGGAAACGGATCCCTTTTTTTTCATATGTTTATTACTTTGTGTGGTCATACCTTCCATGAATACAAAATGGCAGATGCAATACCAAGCTGGGTTAGCTCACTTGGAATGTCTTCCAATTAAAAATTTGGTAGGCAACCCAGAATAAAAGCTTGCTTGTCTTTGTTCATATCTGAGCTTGGGTTTAGATGCGTTATGAATTACATTTTATGTTGTATAGTAGCTCAGCCGAGTATAAAACTGTTACTGGATTCTTGCAGTCCAGTGACCAATTTAATTTCCCTTCAAGATTAATTGAGAAGTTTCATCATTTCTGTAATAGTCTAATGATCCAGGAGAGTGATTGATTTAAAGACTTTTTCTTCACATATTTTTCTTTGATGCAGAGTCATGGGACAATTTGATCATGGAACAGAAAATCAGCTTTTAATAGGTAAAGCATGGTACTATTTCATATAGTAAGAGCTGTTTTCCAGTATGGAAATGCAGGATTCTGTTGATAAAAGGAGGCTTTCAACTAAATAATTATCCTTACACCTGGCCACTCCATGACTGCTGCCAGAGAAATGAGAAACATGATTCTGCTGACTTTAGGAGAAGGTAAAAGTCCAAGGTTCTGAGCAACCACAATGCCCATGGCTTCCAGTGTGCACATCTGATGTTCTCTCATGCAGGCCCCAAGGAGAAAATTATTTTAGACTTGAATTTAGATTTGCTGTTTTCAAATTGTTTAAATAATGTTATTTATATTTGTAAAAACTTTTACAGTTGATGATTTATGAATACACAACTGCAGCAAGATAGAATGCTATATCAGTTCCCATCTGAATAGAAAAACTTCTCATAAGGATCAAAAGTTTAGGAATGTTACTTTTTTTAATCTGAGGTGGAAGACAAAATGTTATTTCATGAAATAGTTGCAACTGCTTCAGCCCCCAATCTGTGGATTTACTTAGTTTGTACCAGAATAACGGATTGATGCTCATGGCACTATTGGAAAGGGAGCTGTTACCTCATTTCTGTAGATGAGGAGGAGTCGTCATATGAAGGTTAGGCAATCTGCCTAGGAAATCTGAGAGGAATTCAGCCTATTCTGCTTTACTTTTTTGAGTTAGAAAAAACATATTCCTTTCTGATAACTATGATCGATATAAAAATTGTCACTCTAGTTTTTATTGCTCCAGAGAGAGAAGCAGTTTTATACAGTAAATTTCTAATTAGAAATTAAAATTAGGAATTTCTAAAATTCTAATTCTAATTCAAAATTTTAATTAGAAATTTACAGGGGAAAAATGTTGAAGAAAACTTTCTCTATCTGAATCTTTTTTTCTTTGGAAAAGGATCAATTTCAATAAATTTAATGACTTGAAATCATATTTAAAACCAGTTTTGCAATTCTTTATGATGTCCCCCTGCAAAGTTTTTTAAAATGAAAATATGTGATTTTTAGATTGTAACTAACTTTTAAACCAGTAATTATTTATATTAATTATACAGATTAAAAACAAATTACTGGCATTTCAAATTGATGCAAACAACAACAAAAAATTGGCTCTGTGTTTTGTGAAAGTTTTAGAAAAGTTAAGTTTATCCTAGTTTGAAACAGAGAAGATTCCAGCCACTTCAAATACATTAATGAATGAGGCTAAGGATTGCTCTTGAAGTTTCCGATGGTTCCACAGTGGTGGCGAGTACTGCAGCAATGCAGTATAGCAGTGTTATTCCCAAACCCACAACAGGAGTGGCTTGGTGGAGTTCTCCAGAGGAGGATTTGCACAGAGCTGCGGTAGGAAGTGTTTCAGGATGCAAGGTTTCTCACATAGATCTGAATACACACCCCTGTCCCTGTGATGTGAAGTAAAGGATAGCTTTAGGTTATCCAGGGTGATTACAGGGTATTTTCTGCTTCATTCATTTTCTTGTTATACTGAAATTCAGCTTCCCACCCCACCTCTGTCAATGGACTGGACTTAAGCATTATCTAGCTTCACAAAAACTTCAAAATTTAAACTCTTCCAACAGTTCAGAAAAAATCCTGTTTACATTGTAACTCCTAAAAAAATCTTCATTACAAGTGGCATTTTAGCACAGCATACACATGGGACAGTAATTCTGTAATGGTTGGCTAGCTAGAAATCATCACACGATGAAATGACATTTGCTGGAATACCAACATGTATATCCCTATTTTTTTACCTGGTCACTTTTTTTTCAATTTGGTTTTCTAAAACACAAAAAAACCGTACCATATAAACCAAGGAAAAAAGTATTAACACATTTTGGGGCTTCAAGGGTATTAATGTAGATATTTTACACCACTCAACTTGCTACAAACACAGAATCCAGGTCTAACTTTACAAGTGGGTGGAAGCAAAGAAAGACAGACAGAAAAAAAAAGAAAACATCTTAGAGATAACCACTGTAATTCCTACTACCCCAAAACAATAAGGTCTTGTAATACAGTCACAGTGATAGTCACAGTGTAACATCTTTAAAACAAACCTACTTTCTATCTCCCCATCTCTCTTGTACAAATAATTCCATAAAGCAGTAAACATACATACTGTAAGTTAGTGTGATTGAAAGATGATAAAATGCCAGAAGAGTTATTTATAAGCTCTTGTATTGTGAATGTGTCCATACGTTTACTTGTAAAGAAAATCTCTCAGCAGCATTATTTATAACATCACTTTACCTAATGATTTTTATTTTGCTGTTCTGGTGCTTCATTTTTATTTAAATTAAACTGATTTTTGAGAGCCAAAAGGTTCCCAGAGATTTCTTGGTATTTTTATTACTATCATCCCCTAATCCAAGCAGTTTCATTTATTTGCATTAACGTAAAATACAAAATAATAGATTAGACTGAGGAAAGAAACCCCTGTGATCCCTGCAAACAAATGCAGACTAGTAATGAAAGGGAAAAGGTAAAAATTCTTGTATCATGAAGTGTTTCAAACAACTGTGACTAAGTCTTCCCACTCTGCACTCAGCAATCTCTTCAGTAGAAATTTTACATCATATTATTTCCTTGGAGAATGTTGCCCCAATTACATATCTAGGGACTGCATAATGAAACGTTTCTGTGTATGTGCATGGAGGCAGCGGGACAAAAGTGTTACAAAGACTTAATAAAGCATTCTCGGCAGTAGAACATTTGTTTTTCTTTGAAGGGAGGGCAAAAGGCCAAGCTATGTAAGAAAAGCGGGTTAGAGGAATGAAGACCTTTGTTACTACCCAGACCCTCCTGCATTGCACAGATTCTTCCAGAAATGTGCACTTCTTGGTATCAGCTTCACAAACTGAGGAAGAGTATATTCCCCTCCATTCCTGTGAAGCTGCCCAGATTTGTGGCTGACAAGCTGGACATGCAGTTGCTTCTAGGTTTTTTTTTTCTTTTCCTAACTAGATTTCCTGCTATGCTGGAGACCATGCCAGCCACTCTTCTTGGTTGCTGGAGCAATTCAATACCTCCTTGCTTATGGTAATGGAAACAGGCAGCGTTAATGTGGAAGGATGGCAAATGCATAAGGGAGAACAGTAGAGCAAAAATGCAGAGGACAGCCATAGACAAACTGTTAGGGTGGCCCCAGCAGGAACCAAGATAGAGGCTTTTTTTGCAGATAATTTTCTAGCAGGTAGGCTTTGAGTTGTAAGCAAGGCTATGACTTCTCGTTCTTTCTGTGGCACTTAGAGAAACAGGATTTAGCACTTTTCTGGTAAATAAGCCAGATTTGCACCCAATAGATAACAGAATCTATCATCAGTTGCTCCTCCCAACAAGAAAAACTCTCAGGCTCTCAATTATGCCCAGCTATTTGGGCCAAGGAAGGCAATAATCTCACCTCTATAATTGTCTTATATTTTCTGTTTAGTGCTATAATTCCTTTGATTTATGGATTCCGACAATATTTATTACTATGCCTATTTGCATTGCAGTGACAACAACAAATGGACGCTGTCTTCATGCAGAAAGTGAAAAATTCATTCCTTAAGAGGATTTAAAAACATACATATGAGGGGTGGGAGAAGAGAGAAGCATAAAGGCATAAAGTAGGATTGCATGACATTTTCAGAGGTAAATATCAGTGGAGACTACTGTCCCCCTATGCTGGCACTGTGGCAAATAAAAAGGATTACTTCTCAACTTGAAGGACATTTTAATTTCCTCACCTGTTATTTTATACTCTCCAAAATGGTTAGATGATGGTCCATCAATGCACTACTGGAGGATTTTGTTGCTAAATTTATGACTGTGCTAAGACATAATTCAGAAACTGTTGTATTAAGTGGAGGTCTTTCCTTTGTTTTCAAAAATTTTGAGCAAATCTTTAACTCATAAATGCTAAGACTAGCTTAATAAGTATATTCTCATAATTACATCACAATAGTTGTAGCACCTAAACCTCCTCCAAAGTCTTTTTAGAATTAGGTGATTCAACTTCCCCATCACAAAAGTTGCTCTGTCTAAAATCAACTCCTAATTTCTTGTTGACAGTCAAATATAAGGTGCATCTTAATATACGCAAGTACATGAAAACATTTGTCTTTCATAAGAATTTTGAAGATTTCAATTTTTTTCTCCCACCTTGCAACACTAGTAATGTATCAGATATAAACATTTTTACATACCATCATCCAAAACTGAATGGAAGAATAAATAAATAAAGGTCAGGTCAACAGATATATTTTTATTACTTCAAAAGATTTAATTTGTTTTTGACCTTTTAAAACTGTTAACCTTATTTGATATAACCTAACTCCATTTTGAAAAGAAAGGTCATTTCGAATTAAAAAGAGATATTTTTTTTTAGTTAACAAAGGTCAACAAGAACATTTTAGCACTTTTCTACCAAAATAATTCTGCATGGGAAAACTCACTGAGACTGCCTTTTTCTTACAGGTATATAAATCTTATGACTACTCAATGTTTTATGAGAACAATATCTCAATATCTAAATTAAGGAACATGGACAGCAATAATTTTCTAAATCCATGGTCTTGACAGATTAATTGTGAAGATTCACCCTTGATAGTATAACTGATCCTATCTTAGAGTAGAATGACACCAATGAATGAACCACACATCTTTACAACTTTTACTGGCATAATTAGGCCAGTAAAGCCTACAAGCTGGAGGTGAGTATAGGTGACTAAAGGTACACAAAATATGCCTTCATCTTCGGTAGAGCCCTGCTTCGGCTGTGAAAGATGTAGCCCTCAGCAAACTAAAATTACTC
Organism: Buteo buteo; assembly: GCF_964188355.1. Classification (NCBI taxonomy): domain Eukaryota; kingdom Metazoa; phylum Chordata; class Aves; order Accipitriformes; family Accipitridae; genus Buteo; species Buteo buteo. The sequence continues at coordinate 9,025,677 of NC_134173.1, read as the reverse complement.
TTGGAATCTTAAATTGACGCTTTTCCTGCCTTAAAGAAGGAATTTGAAATGCGGCTTAGGATTGCACAGTTAATATTGGCATTACAGTTAAATAAGACTGTTTTGATCGTTGTCTCATCTTCAGCAAAATGCAGGATGTAGATTCCCTTGCATTAACTCCAGTTTGAAATAAAACATCTCTTTTAGAAAAAACATTCAGTGATGATGAACCTATATAACTGTTGCTGAGTCAATTTTGTTGACTGCAAAAAAACCTGACCCTCATTTTGCTCCTCATTTCTAAAATGAATTTAGTATCTGGTTCCCTTAGTTCTTACTATGTTTTGTCTAATGAATTGAAAGGCTATGTAACAAAATTTTGTTCCTATGTTGGCATTTAAAATTTTGGCCCAGTGAACTCTTAACATAGTCTTTGATAAGCTAAATATTGAGCTCCTAGTGTTTTTCTCTATGGACAAGTTGTATCTTTCTTTAAAAAGTCTTATTGCTTTTCCTTAGACAATTGGACCAGAAGTTTCCTGAATTCTGAAGAGTGAGACGAAGCACACTGTGCTGGTTATGGGTGCCCTGGAGCCATATCCAGGATTAATACCACCATAACACCCAAGGTCAAGAAAGACCAAAGTGTATATATGAAACTACAAATGCCATAAAAATCTCTCAATGTCTCTTTACTCTATTCTAAATGAATAGAGAGATGCTAAGATAGTTTAAAAGCTATAGAAAAGAAAATAGATAATCTTGAAATCTTATTCACCAAGTATTTCTCCTGATTTCATAGGAATAGTTGACATGAGTAAGAACCAATAATAATTGCACTAAACAACCTTAAAAGTTACATGCCCCCAAAACACAAAAAGAATAGCAGTTACGGAGATTTTTTATTTTTTTTCCGTTACGTCTTTCTTCTACAAATAGCTATTTCAGTGTTGCCACTTCTATTGACGTTATTCAGTGCAAAGCAGGCAGTCATGGGAATTTTTTCTTTCTCTCAGTTCAGTAAAACTTTTATGCAACATTTTTCTTAAATAATTTATCTTCTTTCAGCATCTGTCAGACCAGATTTCATTTAACACAAGTCTACCACACACTTTAAATGTTGCAGGTCCTTTGCTCTGGTATACAACAGAAGAGTTTTCAGTTGATAAGAAAGCAAGCCAACATGAAACAAAACCTAGCAACCATAAAATCCATTTTATATTTCTGTAGAATTGTTTTTTTTACATTGTTAAGCTCCATATCATATAGTTGGGGTTTTTTGGCTTTTGAATCATATGTTTGATATATATGTAGTACAAGCAGATAAGTCTGCGTCTACTCTACCTTGCAATTCCTACATCTTCTTGACAAAAGTAGTACATTTTCTTATTTATAAGATTATGTTTCAGTGAATTCTTGTATTAAAAGATCTGGATGAGATAAAATGCTTATTTTCAACCTAACGAATTACAGGAAGCTGTTGATCTGTAACCATGCTCTGATGTATTTTCGTATTTTTTTCTATAACTAAATACACAGTGTCTATCTATAGCTGTACTTTTCTTCTCTTGTCATGTGAACTTTAAGTTGTCTTGGTAGATACAGATGATCTTACCTACAAGCATCTTCCCAGTTCAGATGTGTCAGGTGTTAGTTTAAAAGGATTGTTGCAGCATCCAGTATTGGCAGCAAAGCTTGTAATCTTCACTGGCCTTGAAGAATTCACTGAGGTGGTTATTTCTGAGGTAAAGAGCTTCCACCGTCTTCTGAACCTATCCATCCTTTTTTTTAATAGGGTGTACTTAAGGATTTTATCATTCCTCCCATTATTGTTTTAGGAATGCCTATTACATAATTTTATTTGTAGCAGGTGAGCATGTGTAATTCTTCTAGAGCACCTCTAGAGCTGACATGAAAGCCCTCAAAAACTCTTTCTCAGCACAGCCCCCGACAGCTTACATTTACACCCAAGCTTTCATTTCTGAGATCAAGGCACTGAAAAGAAACAGTAAGTGGATCAGTGCCTTTGTTCTTCCACACCATTTTTCACTGCTCACTGAAAGACAGGCAGAGGATGAGATAAGCCCAGGCAGACAGGCGATATCAGCACAAGGGCAAGAAAAGCAGAACATTTCTGAACGGTGACGGCTGGTGTCGGCTAGGTTTGTCCGATTTGGCGTTCACCTCCTTTGGGCTATCCACCTACAGCCACCAGCCTGTCACACGTTTCAGGACAAACCTCTGCTGTTTGAGCTACCTGAGCAATTATTACGCTGTCACCGTATCCCCTTTAAGGTAGCAGTGGGACAAGACTTGAGGAGAAGCAGGAGTTGCGACCTTCTGGCACTTTGTTCTGGACCGCGTGCTGCAGTGCCGGAGGACTTCCTTGGAGCAGGACCGGCCTAAATAGCCGGGTAAGATTAAGCAGCAGAGGTATGGCCCTGGGAAATCTCAATTTTGCTGATGTGCTTTGAGAAGCTAAGGAAAATGCAGAACGTTCTGCTATAGAGCTCTTGGTTGATCTTCCCCAAAGTAAATCCACACTGAGGATTTCTGGAGCAGCTATGGCAAGAGCCAAATGATCCAACTTGGCAAGTTAGACGTCTTAGCTCCTCTGCTGGAAGAAGCTTTCCTTACCAATGAGAAACTGAAGCTTGAGCTTGTGTTCACAACTCATCTGAGGCTTGAAAAAGTGCCAGTGGTGACAATTCTCGATCACTTGATTCTCTACGCAGCAGAGCAGACTTTTGGTAAATTAATCAGGAGATGAAATAAGAGTCTCACAAATACAGCTAGGATAGAAATAAACCTTGGGAGCAATGCTGAGATCTGATGGAACAAGGGAAATACTGAAAACTTAAGACGTCTGAAACATCCGACCATTTTTGTTCAAGAAGACTGTGGGGAAGAAATGAAGTGGTGGTGAAAATATTCCCTTTTGCCTGCCAAACCAAGAGAAAGGGAGGAGGGGGCTAAAGCAGAAAGTGGCCAGGTTCACATGCTCCCCCTAAATAGCATCTCCTTCTGCCACTGCAACAGCTAGTGGGGTATGAACTGACTCAGCATCAGTCCCATACACGGTACCCCAGTTAACATATATGAACAAAAAATGGAAGATAATTCTTTCCGTGACCTGATCAATATTAAAAAAAAATTTTTCTCTTTTTATGAACTTTTCTAAAAGTGATTTTTCTCTTGAAATGTGTTTGTGTAAGTAAATGTGTATTTCCATGGCAACAAGGCCTGATGTTCCCAGAATCACCTTGCCCTTACTTTATGAATACATCAGGCATTCAATACAACAAATTAAACAAGAGCAATTATTGGTTAGAAATGGAAAACTGCTTTCTTAGAAGGCGGTTGAAGGCTATGAAATTCACGTCTCTATGAATCAGAAATTGTATTATTATTTTGGAAACAGGAACGCCAATCGAGGCAAAATACAAGTGCAGTGCTTTGATCTTGACTTAACAAAACCAGTGTCTATTAGCTTGAAAAATGTCCATCCAATGTTCCCATCCAGGGAAGAATCGACAGGGAAAGACATATGACAGTTATTCATACACTTATTGTTTATAAACAAGTGTATCCACCACCGAGCAGTGCTAGGATATCATCAATGGGATGAACAAATGTAAAATTTGAGTAGACTGTGATTTAGGTACCCTGTTAAAACTCCAAGATTTACATATTACATACAGTGAATAAGTAGCATGGTTTGTTTGCATACAGTTTAGGGATTAGAACATCTATTGTTCATGAAAAAATTTAAAAGCACCACCAAAGTTATTTCAAAGTACTCATACTATCTTTTACAGGGCAAAAAAACCCCAACCAAATTCTTATCTAAAATTTCAGAAAATTAAAGTTTTCATGTTTTTACCTGGACTTTTTGTCAGAGTTAAAAGTTACATGAACCCATTCCTTACAGACAGTTTATGATAGCCTTCCTCAATTAAATAGTACCATAGTCCACAAATAATTCTCGCTGTAGTAATTAGGGCAACATGTGGAATAAAGTATAAGCAAAAATTAATAAGGATATCAGAATCCAGTGCTTCAAAAGCAGAGAATCCTAATTTGCATATTAAATAGTACCTTAGTGCTGTATGAGCAAACTGTCACAATCTGGCCCTATGCATTTCAATTTTTATGGAGGCATATTAACTTCTTATTGTTCTTTAAATACTTTTTTTTCCCCCAAAAGCAATAAAGTCTGTGGTATCTCGATAACTATATTTGCTAATTATGACTAAACAAAAGGTTTTAATTTTCAATGTAGTATATTTAAATACACTGTGTTCAAGTACTGTACCAAATATAATAGTCACAGTATGCAATTTGGATTGAATCAAGCAACCATGAATCTAAACATTGAGATATGCATTGTTCACATGTGAATCAAATCAAACCTGAGGACCAGTGTCTCTTGTGACAAGCAATAACAGCGTCATCCAATACTCTCTGATCTATATTAGCTGTGCAAATATGTTCTTTTTAATTAAAAAGTATATTCTCATAATGCAGATGTTATAGTTTAATTTCTATTCCCAACATATTTTCACAAATGTGACTCCTGATCCTCTCTTTAATAGGCTTTATGTTTGCCAAAATAGTCTCAAAAGAATCCAGTAACGTTTATCTCTATGGTTAAAATCATTTGCCTGTGCCACGAGTTACGAAGACACAGCATGTAGCTTACAGCCTAAAATCAAATCCACTGGGCACCATTTGTTGCTTCTGGATTTTTTTGCCAGAATATTTTACTCGGTGGAGAATTACTATAAATATATACCTGAAATTCCCTGACCAAACACCTGCCTATGTGGACATAACAGTATCTTTACCGGCATCTCCCAGAACAGGATGTGCTGTTATTTGCACATGTGAATGGCTGTCTTCAACCCTTAGCATTTCAGCATTATCTAAATGAAACAATAAAAATAGAAGTAATAAATACACAGATGAAGGACATGAATGAATACACTATTTTCCTCCATCATCATGCCACCTATTAACAAAAGATGAACACTCACACCTGTACAAAATAGTGTTTAAAACAGCTGTAAAAGACAGGCAGGTGCAGGCTGTGCTAGCAGAGGAATTTATTTTGTGTGCATGGACAGTGGCAAACAAAGAAGCTATGATGTTATTGAAGCTATCCATTAATGTGACTGTCCAGCAGGGTTAATGTGCCTTTACTAAAGGGTGCAAAAGGGTGTATTTTCTAGCTCTGCAGATAAGTGCAATTCAGAGTATATTATGACTTCAGATCCAGTAGCTGTATCTACAAACTGATTGCTGTAGTTGTTCTTTCTTGTCACCCAGCTGCCAAGGCGGGGAGAGTGCCTACTCTAGGTATAATATGCCTTCCCCAAAGTGAAAGGGAATCTTATTTTTCACTTTACTGGAGTCAGGATTATGCTTGTGATCTTTTGCATTTTTCAAGCTTGACAGGGTTCCTACAACTGCAGCTACTTTGAATCACCATCTGTACCATGTCCTGGGCTAGGTACGCCTATTCAAACCCAGTCCTGTGATCCGAAAACCCATCAGTGGATGGAGCACATTAGGCACACTTTTGGAGCACACCTTCTGATTTAGTTTCACTGAAAAGGACACCAGTTCTTGACTTCAACTCTGAGAACCATTCCAGAAGTGCATTCCCAAATTAAAACCCTGAAGCAGACAGACACAAAGTTCCTTGGGGAGGGAAGCCACTCCATATCCTAAGTCAAGACTTAGATTAAACTGAATAACTTGCATTATCAAATGTACATGTGTGTATGTGTGTCTATAGTTTCATATGACATTTCTCTGATAGTTTTTTTTTAAAGAGGAAATTGATATTTAAGAGGCTGCAAGTTGAAGATTCAGAGTTTCTCTTTTAATTTGCATTAGAATGCTGAACTATAATTTAACAAGATCAAAACAGAAAACCAAACCACCTTACAAAAGCTGTCCTTCAAGCATGTAAAGATTCAGAATGTTTCTGTAAATTGCAGTCTTCAGGCTGATAAGACATTCACCATGACAGTATCACCACAGACAGAAACCTGGAGGGGTTTTTTAGCTATACCCTCACTCTAGATCTGTGGTTTTTAATTTATGTCAAATAGTGATAGCATAGTATCTTGTATGGTAAGCCTGATTTATGAAGGTAGCTCCTATGTACCATAATAAAAATCACTATTCATTCTTGGTAGTTCCTTAGAGCTGTTGCATCCAGCCAGTCACTTGTGATACTGTAGCACGTACAGGTACACCTGTGCCTGGGCAACAACTCTGGGACCTACTGACGACGGTCAGGAGAGAAGCCACGGTGTGCTATCTTCTCCTTAGTGCATAGACCTTACACAGGCAACAGTTTGAGCACCTAGTAAAAAGCATGGCTCCCAAGGATTCCTTCTTATGGCCCAAAGAGTCTCTTGTGAGGGAACTGGCAATTTTTGGAGTATCATGCAAACTGCATACATTCAAATCCTCAGTTTGCATCAAATCCACCGTGCACGGACAATGGGGGTAAGGGAATGGAATTCAGCCCAGTGTGCTTTCCTGCCTTTTTCACTATATATCTCCTTCTTCAGAAGAACTTCTGTAGCTCCGTGGACAGACTGTTGGAAAAGCAACACGATATCAGGCTATTCACCTTCGGTGGTGGTATGCAGGGCCTTTCTAGAATTGACTCCATATTCAGCTTGTTTGCCCAAAGCTGGCCAAGCTGCCGTGCTGCAAGCGAAGGTAGGATAGTTGGTGGCACAACTGGCTCAGGCCCAAGTTGCTGGCTTGTCCTGAAGTTTGCACGGAAATACTTTGGTCTTCAAGGGTGGACTTTGGTCTGCACTCAAAATGAAGTATAGATATGCCAGTGGAATATTCCATATACAGATCCACAGGAAAAAAATCCCATGTCTTATCTTCTGCTTAGTGTTCATGTATATGGCTTTTCCCCTAACATATGTCCCCAATTCCCAAAGTGCTGGGTATATTGAAAATTTATGCATGCTTTACATTTAATTTAAGCATTTCCATAGCAACTGCTAGATTTTAGGATGTTTTACTTTTCTCCCAAGATACAGAATATATTCTTCTCAGAACAATTTCCCAGGTTGTGTTTAGCCACATTCATGACTTTCTACAATTCGATTTTCAATGAAAATTACCATATAATCTACCAGAAGCAAGAGTTATTAACAAACACATTGACTTCTATGACTTCTTCCGTCTCACTCTGTGTTTAAACAAGTAGTTCTGCATCAAATGGAGCTAATGAAGCCTGATTGCTCAAAATCAGTGTTTTTGATTGATAGATGCAGGGGTTTAATAAGGTCCAAGTCCCAACTGACATGTTCCTCACTCTTGGAATAGATCAAAGATGGGTGTCCTCTATTTCTCTCTCTTTCCCTCTCCCTCTGTGTCTTTTACACAGATGCTCTACTGTCAGGAGAGTCTAAAGGATGAATACAGTTACCAGAAGCCTGATACTCAACCAGTGTTCATAATGACATGAAGATAGGTAAAACAAACATATGACTGTCTGCATGCTGAAGTCTGGAACAAAATTAAAGGGACTTGAGGTGATGTATGGTGCACCTAGCAGCAATGAACTGATGACCCATACTTCTGTATGGGTGACCTTAAACCACTTTTAAAAACATCAGAGATTCAAGTTGGAATAAAAAATACAATACAGGTAAAAGAGCAAACACGTATACAGATAAAGGAAAACAGGGGAGGTATGGGAAAGAAGAAAATCTTCCTTGCAAATTTTCACTTCTTTCTCATCTGCATTTTGCCTTTCTAAATGTCACTTCCAAAAAGGATTCCACAAGTGCAAGCTATTCTTCCTGCCCCTTTGCTGTCACAGTAGCAAACTTTCATCATGTCTGATTCCTGTTCCAGGAGCACAGCTGGTACAGCATGCATCTTTTATGCTGGTATACCTCCAGGAACAGTCAGCATAAAGCACAAATCTAATGGAGAGTAGGCAAATGACGAATTTAAATTTGCCATCAGGTTACGCACGCATTACCTTCATTTTGTGCAAGCAGTTATGCCTAAGCCAGGTGGTGAACAATCAGGCTTCTTATCCTATCAGGCAGCAACCTGACGCTTTACTTGCCTGATATGTCACACAAACCTGAGCTGCTATGTAAACAGCAATAAATAACAGAGAAGTGGGTGGTGGCACATTTGCAACTTGCACTTTTCTTTCGGTCTCATCACTTTCACCCTAGGAAGCAAGCGAGGCAGTAAAGAGAGAGACACTCTCAGGATCCTGGCAGGCTCCAGGATATAACCATCAAATAAATCAATTAATTTAACCCTAATGTAATTATCTGCTTTAGATGAAGGGTGATTTTAGCTTGCTGAATTCACTTATAAGATCAAACAGTTATCCTAATAAGTTTATACTCTTCTAAAGACGATAGTATTCTCAGCGGCCCTGGTACAACTCCAGTGGCTTGAGCGGAGCTGCTATACACTTACATAAATGAGAGCAGCTTTCAGTCAGGCAGCAAGGATTTGATTTCCAATTAAAAAATAAGTCTTCAAAAATAAAGCCTACCATTACAATTACATTTAAACTGTTGTGGGACTTACAGTGAGCATGTATCTATAGCACTGAATTTATGCTCAATTTATGGATAGGAATTTCAAGAACAGATTCAAAATCAATGCCATTTCTTCTGGTTTCCATGCCCAATCTGTTGTAAATGGCAACGTCCTTGGGAGGAGGGACTATGGGTGAGGTTCACAGCAAGGACCTAGGATATTAAATGTTACAAACTAAAGATCTGCTAGGTTTGGGGTTTTTATTTGTAAAAATGAGGAGGAACAATGTCAGACACGGATGCATAAAAACTGAGCACTTGGTTAAAAGGATGTGGTATTTTGAGCTCCTGATCATGCAAACAGAAAGGCCAAGGTACTTTTCTAAGAAATGTGATAAAAGCCAGGAGAAAAAATTATAAATGTGCATCCTATATTCCCACAGGTTATTAGAGTAAAGAGACTACGGCTGCTGTGATCTCTGTTTTGAGTCCTCTAATGCAGACAAGGTGCTCCAGGAGTGCAAACTGAGGATCAGATGGAGGAATGCTCAGTCCATGAACCCTGGCAGAGGTGGAGGACCCCAGCTGCTCAGCAGCAAAGAAGGCTTAGGCAGTTCTCCCCTAGAAATGGCACTAGGGCATCTGGAAAGTGTAAGAGCTAGGATTTCAGAAGCCTGCAAGGAGAAGTGGCAACTACACCGAGGTTCTGAGAAGGTTAATTTGCACTTAGGTGCCTATGAGGCATTTAGGCAATTAAGAATTTAGATTAATTTGGGGTCCTGGCTCTGTATCCCCACATACATCCTGCAGCGCTTTGGCTATTGCTAGCCTTCCATGAACAATGCACCGCCATGCAACAAATACTACTGCCAACTCACAACCAACGTGTCTGCCACCACCAGCTCCTTTTCTTCTGCTTCCCTTGCCACCGTCCATCTTCTCCTGTCCAAAGGAGATCCCCTCCTTAGCTCTGAACATTTTCCAGGCAGCTAATTAATTTAATTCCTTGCATCCCTGGTGTTTGTGGGCACATTCTCTGTTTATGATTTCCTTCCTTTCTGGCGGCGGAGGTGAGAACGAAACAGCCAGGTTGCTACGAGGCTGAGAAAACCTGGGAAGTGCTAGGGAGGCAGCCGCATCGCCCGTATGGTCCAGAGCGGCTCAGCCCGTGGGAGGCTGAGTGACAGGCAACCCCTTACTCGTGCTGTGTGGGAAAGGGATATAAAAGTATGAGAGAAGGCTGTAACCGTACCACTAGAGAAACCTGGTAATAATTGCCCACTGCATCCAGAGCTCCCCAAGCCAAACAGAAGCTATTATGTTTAACTTCAAGACTACACGTGTATTCAACCCATCTGAAAGACAGATTTGGCAGGTTATAATGATGGCCTCCAATCATAAAAAGTGTGTTGAATGTACAATACCAAAGGAGACAAATGGCAACTGAAGTTAATAAACTGTTACTAATGTATTATTTCAGCTAGCCACAAATAAACTGGTCAAAAGTCATATTGGGACAAAGTTTAGAGAAGAAATTTCTTTACAAATTAGATGACTGCCTCAAGCAAGACCTAGTTCTGAGTACTGAGAAGACACCATGAATCTCAAAAAGAAAAAAAAGACTTCAGCTAAAATGAATTTGGACATTGTTATTCTGAAAATATAAAGGCTACACAGATTAACAGTAAAATAACCAAAGGTAGTAATTGATTTAATTATTTCAATTCATGTTTATTTGCAGCTCAGTTCTCAGTACTAAAGCTAGAGGCAGAAGTTTGTTTTATCAGTAACTAGAGTTGAACCTTAAATAATAATTAAAAGCAATTCCCTTGGAGGAGAATAGATAAGGATACAATGCATATCCCATTTATATCGATCACGAAAATTCAAACCCATCTCAAACACAGCCATTAGAATATGAAGAACAAATGGGTATATAAACACAGGAATAAATAGCAGGCAATCCTTTTAAATGTGTTAGATGGAGGACATTTTATGACGCTATTCTCACCAGGACCAAAGACAACAAACCAGAAGATTTGAGGCAGAGAGAACCGTCACAAAGATGCTCAAGGCTGTATTTACAAAAGGGATGGGAGTGCTGGGTTTCAGGGATGCGTGTCCATTATTTTGATATCACAAGTACCCGTGGGGCAGGCCACCTCTGTAGGCATCCGACCCCTGTGACACATCAGTTTCCTCTGCAAACATTTCCAGTAGGCACTTCTGCTTCTGCAGCTAGGTGCATGCATGGCACCTCAGGATATTTGTTTACTTGTAGCCTGTCTTATGATCAGCCTTACCACAAAATGCTTCCCAACTGGCTGACTTGTGGGGTCTGATTTGGTAAAGCTGCTTAGGCGGTACCTGTCCCTGTGTAAAACCCATCTTGTGGGAAGGAAGGAGAGGCATCCTCTTCCTCTTCCCTCTCCCCCATCCTAACTCTCGTCTATCAGGACAGAGGAGAGATGGGCTCCGAACTCTCTTCCACCTCATCACGCTTGAATCAGCATCTTCCAGTTGAGTACCCTAACCTGCTGGAGCACAGTAGTGTTTAAAACTTTGTACCCAAGGTGGGAAGAAAGAGCATGAGAGAAAAAGTCACCTCCTTGTGTACCCTACACCTTGATGTCAACTGGAGGATAGGAGATACAGAAATAAGGCACTTCAAAACCTAATTTGGGGTCAGGAATTCTATGAACTGGCAGGAGTACTTGAAAACGGACCCGGTTCTCCTTGTGGCTGAGCAGTGGTGAAGGAAATGGGAGGAAGGAAGCCGGCTAGCCAACAGCAGGGTATGCAGATTAGGAAGGAGGCTGAGAAATTTTGAGATGGTGTACTGGAATATGGAAATCTCTGGCCATTGAGTGTCTGTAATCCTCTTCTATTTTTGGTCTAACATTTCATTACATGTGGCACAGAAATCAATCCTGCCAGCTGTTTTGCTGGCTTTAAGAAGGAGAAAAACAAGTTTAAAATGTGGTAGAAGTCAAGGTAAATTAAACATTTCTTGATAAATTACTGTATGACTCAAATAACTAAGAAGGTAATAAAATAAAGAGGCAGCATGGTCATCAACACTCAGAACTACCATCAACAGATCCCTTCATATTTTTTAAACAAAATTATCTCTCGTGCCTACCTGTGCACAGTAAACAAATATTTTCTTCTAAATGGGAGTAATGCTGTCATACATTCATATACTAGTCGCTTTTTGAAAAGATAGTGACAGGAAGATGCGTATGTACTATCTACACTGACTTTTTGAAATCATTCCTTCGATCAACAGCCAGTGCCTTTAATTTGTTTCCCGAGGATGAAGACAGCTTCTACAGCTAATCCTGACTTTAAGACCTTAATATTCTAATCCTTCTCATACATGGACAACACATGATTAGAGGTAAGCTGCATTTGGTAGAATATGAAACTGCTCAATTATCTGTGTCATCATTCAGTTGGCTGGCAAAAAAGGAGGAAAACCATGTATTTTTCAGAGGAACTTTCTAAGAATGACAAGAACTATCACAAAGACACTTTACCATTCATCTTATGATAAAGTAATAAAAAATGATACCTTTTTAAACGCCGCTATGGAGTGAAGAAATAGTAGCCTAAAATAGATTTTTTTTTTAAAATAAATGTATCTTTTATTGAAATTTTCCCACTCCCAGTCCCAACAGCAGAGTACCTCCAATATATCTTGAAGAAAAGAATGATTGTCCCATTTTAGTGGTGGGGAACTGTGTAAGTGAAAAATTAAATGGATTGTCCAAAATCACAGAGGCAGTAACTACACTCCAGTGGACCTAACTGGAGTCCTGAGTTAGTTATCAGACCATTATGCCAATCTACTACCCTGGTTATCAATAGCTTTGATGATTGTATTTTTATGGAGCATCATAAGATCCCACCTGTACGTTGCTGCAAAACACTTTTTCATGGCATAAATGACAATTATTGAATTAATATCAAGGACAAACCTGGTAGGAAATGAAGCTTCAACCTTACACTTTGATACCTAAAGTGCTTCTGAGGACAGGGGTGGGGGGAAGGAATGACCTACCCAGAAGTGTCATGGCAACATAAAAGCAGCACAAACTTCTGCTGTGGTAGTATACTTGCTTCATTTACATAAAGAATTGATTTATTGCTGCTAGTAAAGAGCATTTCATTTCATTTAAGTGGAGTTTAAATAGAACATTACAGAAAAAGTCAGGTCTTTATTGCTGTTGCTATTTTGAAGTAGTGCTCATCTTTCACAAAGACAGATGTGAATCTGCACTTAAAGACATAATTTCTCTCAAAGTTTTTGCATTTTTTAGGATAATTAATATATCTGCACTGCACCACAGCAAAGACAAAGGAACTGTCACTGTAGATAAAACCAATAGCCCAGTTAGCTACTTCCAGAGGTGCTTTGCAAAGTGTACAAAACTTGCTAGACAACCATACTTCCAGGGGGAAAAAAGAAAATCTTTCCCTCAAGCTGCTGGAATTTTGTTTTTCTCCAAAGGAGTAGTAAAATATTTATTACTTGTATAAAGGTTAGGCTCTTTATTATTTTTTCTACTGCACCTTTTTCTTCTGTATTTCTTACACAAGTGAGTTCCACGGGTTAATTATGCATAATCTGCAAAGTACACCCTTTTATCTTTTAAAAACCTGTTGATAAAACTAAGGCTTCTGCTCTCAGTTTGCTTATGTCACATTAGAAAGAGTAAATACACTATTTGGCCTTTTTCACCATTAGTTATTTTATATACTGCTGTCATATTAGCTCCTACGTCCTTTCTGAGTTTTTAGAAAGCATCTGAACTGAACTCTTTTATGATTTTTGTTGTCCTCCTGTTAATTTAAAATTTCTCTTTCATCTCTCTGTTCTTGCCTTCCTGCATTTTCCACTTTCATCACTGTGTGCCACAGACATCTACCATTGTCATCAGGCATAACACTGCTCTTCAAAATGGAAACTCTTACACTACGGTTCTCTTTGCTGCCCTTTCTTCAGTCCTTTTAAATTGTCTCACAACTCTCCTAAATTTAACTGAACTGATTAACTCGTGGTCAGCTGTAAATTTTGCTACCTAAATATTCATGACAACTTTTATATAAACCTGTTAAGTAACTGTGATCTTCACACTGATTTTGAGGCATTTCATTGTTAGATCAAATCTATACATTTTTCAGTTTATTTCTAACCAATATATGTATGAAGCCAGCTTTTTCTGAACTGTTACCTGCTTTGTGAACTGAAGTAGCAGAACAAAAGCACCATGCTCTGATTTTCACTATTAAAATGTAAGGTAGTAATACCACAATGCATTTTTTGGTAACAGAGTAACGATAGCCTGGATCATCGGTTTATATAATACATAAAAATTCTTTTCTTGTGATATACTTACCACTTAGTGTCTTGTGGTAAGAGAGATAGATATTGTAAGAAAACCTTCTGAAAATATATGCAATTGCTCAAGTCTGTATACATTCAAATTTTGCTGCTCTTCATACTTTTTCTCGAGTATTCTTGATAAGAGAATATTTCAGTATAATATATGTATGCACAAAGTGCTTTAAAGAAAATATAAAGGACAGGAACACTTTGCTGTTTTTGTGATGTCTGAAAGGAATGGTAATCTCATATTCTTTCAAAACACCTAAAAGGTGTTTGAAAGCAGGCCATTTCACTTTCTGCTGTACTTGAAAAGTGGAACTCCAAAGGTATTCTCATTGAGTACCACACATTTTATTTATTAGAATTACATTTCTCTCTAGGCTTCATACTTGAAAGTGGGAGCTTTGTCCTACAAAAGTGTTTGAAAGTTTCTACCCTCTTCATATATGACTATTAGAGCATGTAGGATATATTTAGTTTCTGTTTTTCACAACTGGATGCAGTGACTCACACTTTGTGGCTGTTCTTTTCATTTTGAAAGCAATTATTCCTGAAAAGGCTCATATACCAAGGTTGTCAGCTAAATATTTCTTATATGCCTGAAAAGAACAGGCACCTTTGCAGAAACCCATCATTTGACAATTTGCTGGAGTCTATGCTAGTGTTATATTTCATTGAATATTTCAATTTGGATTTTAATCATTTTTGTTCATAGGTGCTAAATTATTGACATGATAAATCCAGGACCAAATTCATCCCTGACAGAAGCATAGATTTACTCCCTTAAGGCAAGTCTCTGTTTATTCACAAAAACAACATCAAGAACAAGAAGAAACCTTCAGGGAGCACTTTATTGAAATGAACTTCCCTATACTGAGTAGTGAAAACATGCAGAAAAGAGAAGTTAGGTTTAGAGCTTGCTCTGCAGTCGCCACAAATAACCTGTATTTTAAATATGTAACTCAACAGTACACGAAATCTGTATGCACACCTTATGTAGGATTTTACCCTGCTGGCTGGAGAAGAAGAGAAAACTATGACAGCCACAGCAAATTGTCTTGAAGAGTCCTTTCAGACTAGGCAGAAACAACTCCACTTAACATGAATCTTACAACTAAATAAAATTCAAATAACTCCATAGTAAGCTCCAGAAATCTTACAAAAATATAATATGACCCTTAAAAAAATTTAGCTTCTTTATGCCAATTTTTTTAAAAAGAATGGTAGAAGCTGAGGACGAGACACTTCACTTCATGAGTTCCCCTTGTCAGAACTTTCATTTATGAGTTCCTTTTGTCAGTACTTCCTATGACTGTAATTATTCCTTCCCAATGTCAACCTTGCTGTAGACATTTCCATGCCTGTGACAAGGAGAGGAAACGATATTCTCCTGCGGCTTCAGGGATCATTAGGTATAATCATGGCAAAGCTCCTTTATCAGAACAAATTCAGTTTAGCATGACATTGTTGGAGGTCTCTTGAGATGGCTAAACCTTAGAGGTTTTCTCATGTAATTCTTACTGTGTCAATATTGCATTTAAGTATGTTTTTGACATACTGCTAGACAGTTTTCCTTTAAAGCTGTGTATCATAGGTTCACAGGAAAATTCTAGTTGAAAGATACCTCAGGGACCTGTCTCTAGTCTAAGCCGCTGCTCAAAGCAAGGTCAGCTACGAAATCAGACCCAGTTACTCAACCAGTCCGATTTTAAAACGGACAACCTCTCTGCGCAACCTTTTTTAATGCTGTACTGTGCTCACCATGAAAAAGATTCTCTTTGTGTCTAGTCCAAGCCTCTTGTTTCAATTTGTGCCCACTGTTTCTCATCCTCCCACTATGCATTTCTGAGAAGAAGCCCACCCCACCTTCTCAGTAACATCCTCGTAGGTATTGGAAGGCTGATGTTAAGTCACCCCGAAGCTTCCTCTTCGTGAGGCAGAACAAGACCCATTCCCTCAGCCTCTCCTCTCAGGTCAAGTGCTCCAGTCACTACCGTGCTGGTGGCCCTCTGCTGAACTTGCTTCAGTAACAAGCTTCTGGATGTTTAGGATGTGGTAGTGCTTTGCTTCAATTCCTGTAACAGTACAGTTCTCTACAAGTCAAAGAAATGGTATTCCAAATAACATTGCAATTTTTTGAATCACCAGTGATATAGGAGGCATGCCAATTGAAATTGTTTGGACATTAACAGCAGGAATTTTAGGACCACAAACTGGCTCTGTCCTAGTTTCTTGCTTCATCAGACTTAAGATCACATGAGACCTAGCTCACAAAATAATGTTAATTTTACAATCTCCTTTTAATGTGAATTATGGCTTTGACAGGTGGATGTGCATGTTTGTAAAATCAGCAACTCTACTTGAATGCTCACAGTGAGTAGCTGATTCTGTAAGACAGAACTGCAATAAAAGGCTTCCGTATGCAGCAAACCAGGTGAAAAGTACAAAGCAGTTAAGGTTTATTCTGAAGCATCTGCCAGGGTTTATACCTTATCTGAGATAAGGATTTTAAAAGTTGATGTCCAACATAAGAAATTACCTATTTTACGCCAGCAAATGCATATTTTTTTTGTTTCATTGTGTTTACAGTGAAAATAGTTAGCAACAAGGTTATGTAATAATTTGAAATATGATGAAAGGGCATGGTGAAGTCTCTATCAATTTTTTTTTTCAGAGATGATGAGATGTCTTGTTGAAAGATCTTCTAGATGAAACAGCAGCTCGTGTACTAAGTAGTGGAACTACGGTCACTGTTGCTCTGACATTCAGATTAGAAGTGCCTCTGACATAAAGTCTATTAATCTGAGAATGCAGTTTTAAAAATTAAGGAAAGAAAAATGAGACCAAAAATATGAAAGAATTCTGTTGAAGGATCAATATTTTAAGAACGGAGAAATTTGAAAAGGCTGGATGTTAACTCTGGACTGACTTTTGTTCTACAAGTTGGGTGCTTAGCCTGTGCTCCTGAGGCTGCGCGCACCCTGCCAGGGCACTCATTCAGCCCACAGCAACCCCCATGCGCTGCTGAGACCAACAAAGAAACGGACCGCAGGCAGAAAATGTACATTAGACCTTTATGGTGAATGAGCAGCAAGGTCAGAGCAGCCAGACGTGTGCAACGTGATTGATCTGAGGGTATGCAGTCCACCTGACGCTTCAGGAAAGCAGAGGGCACGTTATGCGGGCTCGGGCAAATGCAACTGTGCTCTAAAGAAGGGGATGAGGTGAGATGGGGAGAGGGTGTGGTAAAGAGCTCTCCCCAATGCTGCAAGAAAGGTGGATTGCCCTGCAGAAGGGTATAAATAAGTGGTTTTTCAACCTCTCTTCCATGAAAAGAGCTACACTATCTAGCACATCCAACTCTCTCATAACTGTGCTGCATTGCTTATTTAATTAATTACGTAGAGGTGATAATTTAAAACAATAGAAAACAGAATAACTATACTTGCCATTGTTTCCTGCAAAGAGATGGAACTTCCCAGATACTTCTCAGGCTAAAGGATACTCGAAATTCTGAAAGAAGCTTCTGTTTGCCTGCAAGACTTGGAAATTGGAAAATTTACTGCCTGAATTTCCAACAGTCTCTTTAAATTTTGATGCAAAATATAGGTGGAGCACTTTCTGAATGCTCTTTTTGATATGTCAGTAGGAATATGAGTACTTAGTACAATATATCTCACTTGCAATTAAGGTTGTGAGATTTTTTTAAACTTAGCTGAATCAAACAAGATTTGAATCAAACATCCATATTTGATGTGGATCATATAGATTTTTCCGCTTTTTCTCCTACTGTGCCTAGAAAAAGTCATTTTCTGTTTAAAAAAACCCCAAACATTTCATTTGCCCTCTAGAGAAAACCTTGTTTCAGAAACTTGTTAAAAGAACAGTGCTAAAGAAAGCCTGGACTCAGCAAACCAAGAAGAAAGGATGAGTTCATTGAACCATTCAGGGATTTACAGCTCAGGAGCTCCAAGCTCAGATGTCTCCTTTGCTTGAGGGAATTTGAATTCCCAATTCCTACCTCCCCAGAAAGTGCCTTACCCTGATGCTATAATGGGCAGTCAGCTTTGCTTTTCACTTGTTGATGTTCTTTCACTGTATTAATAGATACTAAGTGTATTAATAGATAGTAACTCATATGAACACTGATGCATATACTACCTAACCAGCAAATGTCCCAGCCACATGGCTGGAGAATCAGTCTCAGACTGCTCTCATTTTTTGTGTGTAATTATGTCAGTCTTTAATAAATAATGAAACAACCTCAATGGGGAAGAGTGAGGAAGCCCTTGCTCAGAATGTCATATAATCTGGTTATCGGTACCTCCTCCTCAGCCTACATCCAGCCTTCAGTCTTGTGGAGGGTGGATTTTAACAGAACTGAATCAAGTCCCTTCCATTCTGCCCCAGTGCTTGAACCCCTGAGCCAGCAGGCAGCGAGATACTAATTCCTCTTCTCCAGCTCAAGCATGCATCTGGCTGAAGTGGGGTTTTTTTCACATGAAACTATTTGGTGAACTGGCTCTACATCTGTAAGACATTTCAGAGTAAGTGAATTTGCACTTTGAAGCCATTCCCTTTTTTTTGCTACAAGTTTGTCCAGCTTTGTCATAACAATAAGCCTCATTAGTGAATACTGTTTGGCAAAGAATAACTACAATTGTATGCCTAGAAAACTAAACACAAAAACAAAATGAAGAAAAACTGCATAAAAAATTAGGGGGGTAGGAAGATTTTGCAAACAGAAATCCTAAGAATAATGAGAGTATTTTGGGCTCTGTATGTGAACACAGCAAAGCACTGCTGCTAATACCCACCAGGTGGCTCTCCATTCTGAAGCATAGCAGATTGTAAAAAACCCTTTTCATAGGAGAAAGGGGCTTGTGCATATCCAAAACTGCTAAGATTTGCTTTTGAATCTAAATATCCACCTCAGCTGCTGAACAGATGCTCAGCCTAGGAGACAGTGTGAAAGCCTCACACTCAATTCTTCTGTTTATTTTTAGGCTGTTATTTTTGAATTATTGTTCTGGATCTGGAAGGATTGTAACCCCATGCTTACTCAGCTCCATATCCCGCAGTATATGCAAACAGGATGTATGTCTGCGTTTGCTGGATGACTGTCTACTGTAAAAAATAATACAGCTAAAGTCTTGTGCACCACTAATATCCCAATTAAAGGATCATGCAATCTGACCTTGAAATTGTGTTTTTGCTTGCTGGCTGAAATTTGTATTTCTCTTGAAATCTTTTCTATCTCTACCCATGTCTGCTTAAACTGTTTCCATGATTTCTCTGAAATAAAGCTCCCATTCCTTAAACATGGAATGTATTGTCACTTTATCATGGTAGCAGGCATTTATAAGATGTTGTTTTCTTCCCCACCCCTGCATACCTGAGCTAACAATGATTATCAAAGTCATCACACTAAACTGAGATGTCATTACTGGTTAGAGTCTGAAAAGGATACAGCAGAGAAAATCATCTTTATGTGGGCCCAAGTTCTGCTTTAATTGAAGGGCACAGCAGAATGGCTCCTGCTTCACTGACTTTAAATGACCTTGGTGTTCTTCATCATTTTAGAGACAGACACAGTCCTAAACTCCGAGCGCCTCATTTTTTCATACCTCACAGCATTACATCATCTTTTCCCCTCTGCCTGTTTAACAACAAGGTTTTAACATTGAGGAACAAGCTTCGTCTGAGAGCAACAGCAGTGGAGACACAATTATGTTTGTTTCCTTTCTCATCCTAATTTTTCTTTTTGTATTGATTCTTCATAACGCTGGCACCCGGACAAAGAAAGAGCACTTTGCAGCCTGGCATTGCTTCTTTGTGGGGTTATCACATACTCCTCATATCAATCTTTACAGAGCAGCTGCTTGCAACGTAAAATGTTATCATCAAAGCAAACTAACAAAAAGAGATTAATTTACTGAGAAACCAAAGCTATTCTTACAAAAATAGGAATATTTACTGATATTATGGGATTGCTGTGAAATAAGATGAAGTGGTGAGTATGTGAGGAGATAATCCCTGAACCAGCTCACAGGTGCTGCTCTTTTTTCCCAAAATTTGAACTCAGATTTCATAATCCAGGGAAACCTGAAGCTATCCTCTAGGTATAATGCGTTCTATAATTATGTATTTGGAGAGAGCATATATTTATAAATACGTCTTTATTTATTTTTTTTTAAGTAAGAAGACTCCTAAATTCAATGCTAAAATGAAGAGCACAAACTGCCCACAGCTGAAGATCAGGTTCTGGTTTGCCCACTTCTGTGGTTAAAGTCTCACTAACTTGCTATATTTTATTGGGTGCATCACCAAGAATCATCATTCTGGCATGCTGATGTTGCACACAAGGAAGTGGAAAGTACACAGGCAATCTCCTGGGGAAGCAACACGATCGCACTCTTCTCCACTCAAGGATACTAAGAGAGAGAATGTGGCCATGGCAACAGCAAAGGGATGGATGGGGCCTGCCTCCTAGGAAATGCAGAGAAATCCCTCTGCCAAATAGCGCATATGTCACAGATGGTGGTAGCATGGGCGACCCAGGGATGCTTTCTGCCAGCAGCAAGTGTGTTGCCACACAGACACCCGAGCCCACTCTATGGAATTACAGTTGACGGGATTTTAAAGAAATACAAGAATTCTCTCCCAATACTCTGTTCTAACTTAAGGTGCAAGGGCCAAAGCAAAATGTAGTATTTAAAAACTTCATCTATGTCCCTAGTCTATCCCTAGTTTAATCTTAGTTTATGTATTTGTAAAATAGATATATGGTATTGACTTCACAGGCACTTAAACAAAAGTTTAAATTTTTTTTTTTTTTTAATGAGAAGGCTACATATGTCCTAAGGATAATTAAGGGGACAATGAACAAACAAGCAGTCCCACATTTTTTAAAATATGCAATGAAAAGCAGACCGTGTAATGTCAGGAATAGGTTCATGTCTAATTTCAAAGTAGTATGGCCATGACAGATATGTTAATAATGAGAAGTATCCTCTTGAAACTAATAGGACAAAGAAACGGTTTTAAATAAAAGTGTATTGGGTTTGCATGGCAAGGTTTTGGTAGCAGGGAGGCTACAGGGGTGGCTTCTGTGAGAAGCTGCTAGAAGCTTCCCCTATGTCCGATAGAGCCAATGCCAGCCGGCTCCAAGACAGACCCTCCACTGGCCAAGGCCGAGCCCATCAGCGATGGTGGTAGTGCCTCTGGGAGAACGGATTTAAGAAGGGGAAAAACTGCTGCAAAATAGCAACTGTAACTGGAGGGAGGAGTGAGAACATGTGAGAGAAACAGCCCTGCAGACCCCCAGGTCAGTGCAGAAGGAGGGGAGGAGGTGCTCCAGATTCCCCTGCAGCCCATGGGGAAGACCCTGGTGAGGCAGGCTGTCCTCCTGCAGCCCAGGGAGGTCCACGGGGGAGCAGATCTCCACCTGCAGCCCGGGGAGGACCCCACGCCGGAGCAGATGGATGCCCAAAGGAGGCTGTGACCCCATGGGAAGCCGGCGCTGGAGCAGGCTCCTGGCAGGACCTGCGGACCTGTGGAGAGAGGACCCCGTGCTGGAGCAGGTTTTCTGGCAGGACTTGTGACCCTGTGGGGGACCCACGCTGGAGCAGTCTGTGCCTGAAGGACTGCAGCCCAGGGAAGGGACCCACGCTGGAGCAGTCCGTGAAGAACTGCAGTCCGTGAGAAGGACCCACACCAGAGAAGTTCATGAAGGACTGTCTCCCATGGGAGGGACCCCACTGGAGCAGGGGACGAGTGAGGAGTCCTCCCCCTGAGGAGGAAGGAGCAGCAGAGACAACAACTGACCCCATCCCCCATTCTCCATTCCCCTGTGCCACTGGGGGGGAGGTGGGAGAGAAAATTGGGAGTGGAGTTGAGCCGGGAAGGAGGGAGGGGTGGGGGGAAGGTGTTCTAAGGTTTGGTTTTACTTCTTATTATCCTGTTTTGATTTGATTGGTAATAAATTAAATTAATTTTTCCCCAAGTTGAGTCTGTTTTGCCTGTGACAGTAATTGGTGAGTGATCTCTCCCTGTCCTTATCTCAAGCCACAAGCCTTTCGCTCCATTTTCTCTCCCCTGCCCAGCTGAGGAGGAGGAATGCTAGAGCAGCTTTGGTGGGCACCTGGCATCCAGCCAGGGTCAACTCACCACAGTCCTTCTCACAGAAACCACCCTGTAGCCCCCACACTACCAAAACCTTGCCACGCAAACCCAATACATTCCACCCCTTGCCTCTGTGAATCACATATTTGAGAAGTATCATTAAAATCCACATTCATCACACAAACTTCACTCACATCAACAAAAACAATTCTCCACACCAAAAGCAAAATGACGTCATCACAACACCAAACAAAAGTGGACAATTTACACACAATCCACCCCTTGTCCCTTCACCACAATTACAACAACATAAATTCCCCACAATCATTCTGCTCTTTGCTCTCTAGCTGTGTTCAGTCTCTGTTTTGTCAGTTACCTCTCCCAATTACTATCCTTATTTCACATTCCTCATGCCCCATATTGGGCACCAAAAAGGATTGTGGTGGGTTGACCGTGGCTGGATGCCAGATGCCCACCAAAGCTGCACTATCACTCCCCATCCACAGCTGGACAAGTGTGCAGGTTTTGGCTGGGATGGAGTTAATTTTCTTCATAGTAGCCAGCATGAGGCTATGTTTTGGATTTGTGCTGAAAACAGTGCTGATAACACAGGGATGTTTTTTTATTGCTGAGCAGTGATTACCCAGAGCCAAGGGCTTTTCTGCTTCTCCCCCTACCCCACCAACGAGGAGGCTGGGGGGGCACAAGAGGTTGGAAGGGGACACAGCCGGGACAGCTGACCCCAACTGACCTTATATATGATATTCCATGCCATACGACATCATGCTCAGCATATAGAGCTGGGGGAAAAAGAAGGAAGGGGGGGACATTTGGAGTGATGGCATTTGTCTTCCCAAGTCCCCGTTAGGCGTGATGGAGCCCTGCTGTCCTGGAGATGGCTGAACACCCGCCTGCCCATGAGAAGTGGGGAATTAATTCTTCGTTTTGCTTTGCTTGTGCGTTCAGCTTTTGCTTTACCTATTAAACTGTCTTTATCTCAACCCACCAGTTTTCTCACTTTTACTCTTCTGATTCTCTCCTCCATCCCACTGGGGGGAAGTGAGCGATCGGCTGTGTGGTGCTTGGTTGCTGGCTGGAGTTAAACCACTACAGAAAGCAAAATTTTTCAGGAGAGGAGAGAAGAAAGCCAAGAAAACCCTCAAAAGCACGAAGCTCATGGTAACATCACGAAAACTGCAAGGCCGTAGGCTGATCTTTCTTATTTTCTGTGACTAAAATTCATCTGGACTTACAGATGCATACCTAACCATCTTTAATATTACCTGGTATCATTTCTGAAACCAGAATATTAGCTCTTCAGTTTCTGGTTTTTTAAGTGCTTTTAAATTTGTGATATGAATGTACTAACACAGTTTTTTTGCATTCATTCTTCTTGTTGCTTTGCATTGCCATGAGGAAAAACAGAATAGGAAAAAAACTTTCTGCAATTCTAATTGTTAGCAACTCAACAGCCCATGGGGTTCGTGTTCACAAAAAACTCTGGATGTGGGTCAAGTTCAGACTTGCCTCTTTTTGCCTTGAGGCATTTTTCTGCAAGGCTAATTCTATAGGGCAGAAGCGCATAACATTATAGTCAGACAGACAGCTATTTTTAGTGGTGAAAGACGTATTTTTTTTAACAATGAAAGCATTACAATTTGCAGAATAATTGTGCTATGCAGCAAAGTTTACACAGACACCCGAATGTGCAGAAATGGCATCTTTTTCATGACTGCACTTGTCTTCTGTCCTTGACAGTGACAGCTTATTTATTTTATAGTTTTTTAGAGAGATTCTGGAGTGCCCTGAAACACAGTCCCAGTGTTTTTCATGTAAAACAATTCCAGCAGCAGCCTGATGTGGAAGTTCTTCTTACAATCAGGTCAAACACAAAGAATGCAGTATTTTAATAGTGGGAAAGGCTAATCATGTAAGAAGCACTGTTTTGTAGCATAAGCACTATTAGGCGGCAAACATTAGGGCAAATTACCACAAAGAATGAACAAAGCTGGGTTTTGAGCATTTATCAAGTGCTTTTTCCAATCCCTGCTGCCATTCATTACATCTCTGGGAGATGCTCCTGTAAAAAATGGAGCTGGGGAATTTCACATCTCCAGCCAACAGAAGAGTATCAGAGAGGCTGATATCTGTCAATAAACTGGTATTTACAGCAGAACAAAACATGATGAAAACCGAGATACAGATGCGCCTGAATTACCCTTGGTATCCCAAACAAGGAGATAGAGTGGAGCCCTCCTAACAGACAAGACTTGCCTGCTGATCCAGGGAGATAAGCATTTGAAAAGAGGCTATCAAAAGCCACTCATGAGCAGTCTTTTCTTCCAAAGCAATTCTCCTTGAGGATACAGGAAATCAAGTGTTCATTGATAATGTTTACTTTGTAAAGGAGTCATGTGGGCCAGATTATCAGATCCACTTCACTTACTTTTCACAATTCAACCAGCAGAAAGGATTTAAAAACGAGACCCATTTTGCTAGCTAGGGATTCTTTTGGGACAAGACAGTTCATTATCATCACAAATACAGTAGTATCCCACCATTCCTAGCAAAGGAAACGTGTTGGAAAGGGCTGTAGTTTTCTTGCACTCTGCTTAGTTTGGCAAACAATGCCCTTAGGCCACTTGCTAATTAGCAGTCTTCAGAAAAGCACTTAATTCTGCAAACGCCATAACCCATGCAGAACCATCCCCAGAATCAGGAACCAGGCAGTCTCAACCATGATCATCATGAATGTGAAAACAAGCTTGTTACAAAAGTCGTTTTGTTCTATGAAAAAATTAGATATTTTAATTTTATGATAATTCAGAACAAATGCTAATGTTAAAATCTTAATTTTTTCAAGAGTTTTTTCCCTGCAGCCTCAATAGAGATCTACAGCAGTGCCTTGCTTAATAAAGCTGTATAATTCTTCCCCTTGAATTATGAAGGCGATTTTTTTTTTGTTTTGCCTCAAGAGTATAACATACAGGTTATGCATACACACAGAATTTGTGTGTGTGTCTGTCTCATTTATATTTTAATTATTGATTTTAAAATAATTTAAATTTGGGAATATGGATTTGTCCCCTCCAAGTGTCTGACTTATTGTGTAACTGTTTTGGTCATAATGAATAGTTGACTGGATATCATTCACATTTTCAGTGCTATTGAAAGTCATTTTCAGACACCTCTGATCGTATTCTTGAAAAAATTATGCTGTCACCAAGAACAATTATGAGTGACTGTTTCTTTTTCCTGTCATTCTGATTATATTCACTGTTTCCCTTTAGTTTTCTCTCCTTGCTGGATGGAAAGATGAAAATTACCCATGCTCTCAATTAATTTTCTCACTCTGCAAATTAAACTTCCTGAAAATTGTTCCCTTAAAAATGAATTTATATCTTCTGCAACTGCAATCAGTCTGCACCCAGATAATCTCATCTTCACTCTCTCTCACAAATATCTACTAGTCCCAGATGGTTCCACTTCATTATGCCCAACGATGGCATTAGGATGGTAATGCAGAAATGGGCAAGTTCAGAATAAGCAGGCATTTTTTTTGAAATCTGATCCCTACTACAAAGCAGGAGCGTGCTGTTTTGAAGACACTGTCTGACTATGTAAAGCTTCACCAGCATTTGTGAGATGCTAAAATTTATAGTCTGCTTGTTGTTGAAACAGAAAAGGGTAAGTGACATTTGACTAGCAAGATCACTGAACTGAACAGAGCCTCAACGTTGTGGACATGTAACCTCTGTGTCTTTGCATTTTTCTACAAAGGATGGGAAAATGCCTAAAACACAATAATGTGTTTGAAAATGGTTCCTGGGAAAATTTGCACCATCACCTCCACAGCGATTAAGGTGAGGTTGACTGTCCTGTAGTTCCCTGGATCCTTCTGCTTGTCCGTATTGGAGGTAGTGGTGACCTTTGGTTTTCCAGTCCTCCGGGACTTTCCCCAGTCACCACAATCTTCCAGACATAATCAAGAGTGGCCTCACGATGACATCAACCAGCTCCCTTAGTCCTCGTGGATACATTTATTGGGTCCCACAGATTTGTGTATGTCCACTTGGTTTTATGTTTCCTAAGGCGATCCTCCTAACTGAGGGTAAAACTTCATTGCTCCAGACTTTCCCACTGCTCTCAGGGGCCTGCAATTCCTCAGGGCAAATTTTATCAGTAAAGACTGAGGTGAAGAAAGTATTGGATACCTCATCCTTTTCTGTGTCCTTTGTCACCAAGTCCCTTGCCCCATTCAGTGTCAGGCCCTCATTTTCCCTTATCTCCCTGTTGCTGCTGATGGACCTGTAAAAGTCCCTCATGTTGCCCTTCCTGTCTCTCCCAAGATTCAACTGCAGATGGGCTTTAGCCTTCCTAACACCATTCCTGCACATTCAGAGAGTGTCTTTATAGTCCTCTGGTTTCACCTGTCCCAGCTTTCACCTCTTGTACAATTCCTTTTTAGGTCTGAGTTGAGTCAGGAGCTCCTCCTGCCGCTTTGGCTTGATTCCTTCCATGTTGGCATGGCTCACTGTTATGCTTGGAAGAGGTGATCCCTGAAAATCAGCCAGCTCTCCTGGTCTGCTCCTCTCTCTATGACTATCTCCTGTGGGATCCTTCCAAACAGATCTTTCAACAGGCCAAAGTCTGATATCCTGTAATCCGGAGTTGTGCTCCTCCTATTTGCTGCCTTTTCTTCTCTCAGGATTGGGATCTCCATCACGTCATGGTCACTACAGCCAAGACTGCCCCCAACTTTCATATCCCCTTCCTTGCTTGCTAGCAACCAGTCCAGTGGAGCGTTGGATCACCCGTCACCACTGCTAGGAAGTTCTCATCAATGCGTTTCATGTATCCCCAGGATTGCTTGTTTAATGCTGTGTTACCATCCAGCACATATTAGGTCCCCCATGAGAACCAGGGCTTTTGAATGTGAGGCGTCTTCCTCTTGTCTGAAGATAGGCACATCTTCTTCCTGACCAGGCAGTCGGTAGCAGGCATCTGCCACAACATGGTCTGCTCTCTAATCCTAACCCATAAACTGTTGACTGGCTCATCATCTGTCCCAGGGCAAGGCTCCATGAATTCCTGCTAGCCTCTCACAAAAAGCTGAATGCCCCCACAGCCTTCCTCACCTGTCCTTGCTGAAGAGCATGTGTCCATCCATTGCAGCACACTGGTTGGGGAAGCCTTCCCACCACATCTGTACAAGGTCATAGTCCTGCAACTGCACACGTGCTTTTGATTCCTCCTGGCTTTGTCCCATGCTACATGCATGCATTAGTGTAAAGCCATTTCAGAGAGGTGCTCCAGCCTGTTGATTTCTCAGAAAGTATGAGAGCTCCTTTGGCACTTCTCTGTTTGCATGCACGCGCTTGAAGTGGGCCTCCTTCACCCTGCTTTGCCACCCTTAAGCTCTGTGTTGTCTACCAGACCCTTCGCACTTTCTTGCCAGTTCAGCCCACCACTTCCTCAACGGACTGCGGGTCATCATCTGCCTTCACCCCGTCATTCCTAGCTTCAAGGTCTCCTCAGCAGGCTGTGCTGTCGGTCTGTCGGCAGAGATGCTTTTGCCTGAATCCACCTAAGAGCTATTTTCTAGAATCCACCTAAGTACTAATTTCAGACATTTGCATTACTAAGTAGAAATCGCACAAAGCTAGGCTGAAAGAAACCTCTGAGACAGGATGAAGTATACCCAGCTCACTCTTGATTACACATTCGTCTAACGTGTCCTCAGAAATCTCCAGTGAAGGAGACTGCGCACTTCACATGTTCCAGCACAATCTGTCCCTACACTCACTTTTTCTTAGCATCTAACTTAACTCCCTCGGGTAAACTCGGCTAACTAACTTTGTCCTATCCGCAGTGATAGGAGGAAATTCTGATTTCTTGTCATTATAATAATATTTCACTGTTCTTTTTATGACAAGCTTTCTCATATTTTTTTAGTTTAGAACAAAGAACACACAATAAATCAGCAAATCCTCAAACTTCCCTCACAAGCCATTTTCTAAACCTCTCATGCCTCTTCTGACTTTCCTCTGGACTCTCAGCAATTTGTTTACCTTTTCCTGAAATCCAAGCATCCGACATAATGCTCTAGTTAAAATGTCATGTGTAAAATAAAATACCTCCTATCTCCCATGCTTTACATACAAATATTGCAATTCATCTGCTCCTTTTTTTTTTTCCCTGGCAGTATCAAACTGTAGTTTCATATTTAGATTGTGATCTACCCCTGCCCCTTTATACAGTATTATCACACTTATTACAAATTTTCTGTTTAGGCATTTTATTCTTCCTTAGTAACTGTGTCACTTCTTTCATGTTTACTGAATGTAATTTTACTGATTTCAGACCACTTCTTCAAACTTCCATGACTTCTGAATTTTAATCCTGTCCTCCAAAATATTCCCTTCTTACCAGTGGAAAAAAAAAATCACAACTTTTTGATAAGCATTTTCTGCTCATTAATGAAACTGGAACAAAACACAGGAAGTCTGTAAAGCACATTCTGTAAAACATCTTCCCAGTTTGACAGTGAACTGTCATAACTATTTTTTAGTGCATTTCTGCAACAAGTGGGTGCACCCACCAGATGGCAATTTCATCCAGAACATTTCCCTAAGTTTCTTATGAGAATGTAAGAGGTAGTGTGTCAAAAGCCTTATTAAAATCCAAATATAGCACATCCACTCCTTCCTTTGTATCCACTAGGCCAGTTGTAGTGTCAAAAAGGAAAACAGACTGATTTGACTTGATTTGTTCTTGATGAATTAATGTTGGCTGTTTCACATCACTTGGCTATTTTATTATCTGTGTGCTTATAAACTGATTCTTTAGCAACTTGTTTCAGTAACTTTTTGGCAATTGAAGGCAGGTTGACTGTTCTACAATTTATATTTTGTCATCGGCAATATTTTACAAAATTATGATCATTTGTATTGTAGTCAAAGCATTCTTGAATGTCCAAGTTCAAAGTCAACAATTTAAATGTAATTGTAAATATTACACATTTTTTTAACTCAGTTACAAATTCTAACATGAACTTGTGTATCTCTGTCCCTGCTTTTGTATCTGCGTTTTGCCTTTTGTTTCTTTTACTATTGCAATTGTGCCTGCTCCAAGCCTGTTTATTTACTCTGTAAGAATATTAATGAGGACTCTACAGAGACATTTTTTAATTCCTTCTCTGAATTAGGCCACAAAACCCTTTTCTTACCCTCCTTCAAAGTCTTCCTCAGGAAGAGCTTCCTTCATGATCCTTACACAGACTTAGCAAAACAAAAGTAGTTTGCTATGGGTTTGTCTGCAAATTCTTAACAAACTTAGCAAAACAAAACCTCTGATTACATGTTTTATCCTTCCTTTGCCAATTGTCTTTGCATATCACAAATGTTCAGGAATTCAAACCATCTCACCCTTTGGGCAGTGCAGCCTGACAGGACTAAGCAAGAAATCCAGTGGGATCTATCTACAGCAATCTCAATTATAGATCTGCTTTTACCTCCAAACTTTTTCTTCATGTTCAACCTGACTAAATAAACACAGAGAGAGGAATCTGTAACTTCTGAGGGACAACAGTTTTAATTAGCTCATAGCACAACACAGTGCAGCAAAGGATTGTGAGAAATAATAAACTAGAAAGTGCTTCAGCCTTGAGACAATATTGCTTACAAGTGCTATTCTTACAGAAACCTTCAGTAATAAAACACTTTAAGGTTGCTGTAAAAAATCCGGATGCTTTGAATGACAGGTTAGACCATTATGTTGTGAACTGTCTGGTCTTAACCATTATTTGGAACAGTGACCCCTTCCTGTGTGACTCCCAGGACCGCTCTGGATGGAGTAAAGAAGGCAAGGAGTTTCCTTTGGTTCACAGTCCTACGCCTTCAT
The DNA here is from genome assembly GCF_964188355.1 of Buteo buteo. Taxonomy (NCBI): domain Eukaryota; kingdom Metazoa; phylum Chordata; class Aves; order Accipitriformes; family Accipitridae; genus Buteo; species Buteo buteo. The sequence continues at coordinate 8,995,725 of NC_134173.1, read as the reverse complement.
CTTGTCTGAAGCTGCTGGACTAGTGGAACATATTATCCAATACTTGGATGAACTTAGCACTCAGGTGCTACAGAGTTAATTGAGTCAGAGATAACATCGTCCCAATTTATATCAGCAACTTATTTTAAACAGGAGAAACTCCTTTTTGTAACACGGGGCCTTCTTTTGGTTGGCTGGGCTGCTCCTGCACTCTAATGCAGAGACCAGTCCACTCCCCCACGCTGCTTCCTCTCCACTGCAGGATTTGCCAAAATAAGGTCACTGTAATACACTTTTCAGAAAGAGCTTGCCTGTGATGCCTGAGATGTTGAAACCTGGTTACATGGATGGATGAGTAGGAGTTAAGCCCATTACACTGCTACCCTCAGCACCACTGTACTGGCCTCCAGTGAGTTCCTGGGCGGAAGTGAAAGGGACAATTTAAGCCTATAAAGCCCTAAATGGTCTGACAAGGATCTAAATAATAACGGCAAAATCCATTACCGAAATCATTATTCCATATTGCAGCCTCTGAGGGTACCAGAGAAGCAGAGCCTCTGCAGAAGACGTGACAGGCAGCTAGCATTTTGCCCTGAGAGATCATCAGTTTTACTCTCCTCACCCATGCCATTTGTCAACTTTTAGCATGCTGTAATGACCAATATTCTTCTTCTTATATTTCAGAGGAAAAGGAAAGATCAAAGTTAGAGAAGGTGGGGAGTAATTGATGTAAGTATACAATAAAGCACAGAATTATGTATTACAACTTACACAGTCAGAGCACAGATGTATGTGGGCACCTGTAACTATTGCAGTGAATCTATGTGTTCATGCTTTCCCATCCCAACACCTATGGAAACTATTTATCCAAACTTACAGATAAAAAAGTGCCAAATTTAATCCAAAACTTATTCAAACGAGTTAAATCACATTAATGCCAGTTCACAAGCATTTCCTCAGTCATGTTTCTCTCTCTTCAGATCTCAGACAAGTGATACAAAGACAAGACAGTTGATCAAAGTAAAATTTAACCGCCTGTGGCTGAGATTAGGGAAAAAGAGTAGTAATTGCTAAATGAGAGAAGGCACTTCCCTGTTAACAGACGCGCAAAAACCTTAGGTCTGTATTTGAAATGCTGTGGACTTCACAAGCTGGGGGAAGGCTCGCATGACATTAACTGCGTGCTGCTTGGCACTCAAGGGGACAGAAAAGCTGCAACAATTAAGTATTCAAAAGGCTTTTTTGGTAACTTGAATTTAATTTTCAGTTGCTGTTCTAATCATTGTTGTTAGCAGATAGGAATTCCTATGAAACGGACTGCCAGGAAACTGTCTTGTTTTCAACACCCCTCATGATCCTGTCAAAATTGAAGTGGCATAACTCCATTTGTCAGTCATTTTGCATTTTCTCAGGCCTTTCCTTTCTCTTTCTGCTTCTGCTATTTACAGAAGAAAAAAAAGGGAGCACACAGAAAGTATTTTTTCTCTTTCATAACTGCACACTCCTTCCCACCAAAATCTGCAATTCTGCAATTCATGGAATTTCCACAGAGGACAATATAATCTAGTAATTCCTCTAATGTACTTCAAAGTGTGTTTACCATGTGCTGATGTTATCACTTATCACTCCACAGGGAATTGCAGGCATTCTAATATGGAGCACTCCTGAAGTTGTTTTGGATGGAAAAGTAGTGTAAACTGTTTCTGATCTCTCAGACCTGTATAGCACTGACCTCCGTTCTCAAAAGAAGCAGCAAGCCTCGATACCAACTTCAATCCCCTAAATAAACTGTCATATAAACATCAATGGAAGACACACAATTTCTTCATGCTTATTTTCAGGCAAAGATTGGGTCAGGTTTGCCAAATTCAGGTGTCTTTGCATACCATGTAATCCAGAACAATGATACTGGGTTTCACAGACCATATTAACATGAATAGACCACTTCTATGAATCCAAATACACCTTGGAAAAATACACGCTCAATCAGTATTAGAAGACATGCTCTCCTCTCCTCCAGCTCGCCTTTTTCCTGTCTCTAAGATGCCAAGGAGAGGATATCAACAATGCAGACAGATGGAATTAAAGAAGTTTAGAATGAACATGTTGCTTTTTGAGATAACTAACACTGATGCATCTTACTTCTTTCTGAACTTACGCCATATTTTTTGTTATTGATTTTCTTTTTTAATGTTTCCACCTGATACGCTAACTTTGACAGCAACAAGGGTCCTGTTCTGCTTGGAATACAGTCCCCTGCAGCGCTGTCGGATCCTACATGCCTTTGCCACTTCTCTGTGTGCTTTAAAAAGACATTGCTGAATGCTCTTCTAGGAAGGAAGCCACTTCGAATGTCCCATGGCAAGGAGGAGGGTGGGGGCTGGAGGGAGTGGAAGAAGAGTAGGAGTCCTGGGCAATGAAGCTGGTGAGAGATGAAAATTATTCTTTGAATGTTTGCTGAATGTTTGTAGAAGAAAACATTACCACGTTTCACTGCTGCCCCTGGACAGGGTCTCCTGTTCTAGTTCTTCCAGATGAACAAGCTAGGGCTGGGGCACATATGTCAGTGATTCTGAATGGAGAGGAACAGCCTCTGATCTCCCCAGAATTGCAGTGCTGCTCTTCAGACTGCACCCTGGTCATGAAGAATTTCCACTTAATTAAGGCAACCAAGATACCTGAATTAGGAGCACAGAGTTCAGATATTGTCAGTGGAGGCTCTACAGAGTAACTGAGAGAGCACAAATGCTCCCTTAAAAGCTCCTGCCTCATAAGAACTCTTCAAATATGGAAATTCAGATTATGGCCTGTATTCTTCTTTCACACTTGCTTGCAGGTATGAGGTTCATTGTGAACCAACACAAACTCAGGACATAATCCAGTCTTCTGACTGTGATATAAATACCTTGCTATTTGTACCGTGGTTCTTTACTCATTTGATGATTAACAATGGATTTTCATGCAACCAGTACTTTTCTGGAGGAGTATTTTGTTATAATGAAGATTGTATTCCTTTTTTAAATCAACAATCCTGTTAGCATAAAACTGAAGAACTCAAGTTGTTAAAAGAGAATAATATTTTGGAGGATGAAAATTAACATTATACATAAAACACTAGCAAGCAGATTTCTTGTCAGGGCTTGAGTTAATTTTTTTAAATTTCGCACTGATTTGCTAATTTGAAACCAATCAGAATATCAGTTCTGCTTACTGAACACTATAAAATTAACATCTACAGGCAATTTTTCTGCAGCTTGGCAATGCAATGCATCAATCTGAAACCCATGCTACACCAAGTCCTTTGGTATTTCCTTATTTTCTAAATAGAGGCCACATAAATAAATTGCAGTATTGTTACGATGGTGTAGGTAGGTTACTTCTAAGAGCATTCAGAATTACATGCAGCTCGTTTAGTATGTCTCCCCTTTACAGGCATCTGGTGAGATAGAAAGTTTATTGTTGTGTAGAGCTCTGAAATAAAACAATCACTCCACTCCTGGAGTGCATATTTTTAACCTGATTTACCTCAGCAAAAATTAGCTGTTTTTTCTTTTAATAACTGCTCTTCTGAGGTGTGCCCTTTTATATGGAAAATGTCCTATATAACATTAGTATTGTCTGTATGTGCACACAGACACACAACACATGCAAGACAATATGTACCTGTGTATATGTATATAGGCCAAAGCATATATGAAGAGTATTACGTAACTGTAGGTTAGAACACAAGTAAAGTGATAATCACTAAACACAATCGAGTTCGATTAGAATGATAATATCAAAGAGGAGCAATTCTGTAGCCTGATCTGTAAATGGTATCGTGTACCAGTTACTACGCAAAACCTGTCCCTCAGTGCTCTACTGAACCACTGGATGGCATCAACCTATAACATAATCAGTTGCTGCTGCTTTTATCTTTTTACAGTTCTGCTGATTATTCTACCATTTGCAACTGCTTTATACAATCTGTGCATTCTTCATCTAAAACCCCAGTCCTGTGAGTCCATCCCTTTGGGAAAAAAAGTTAACAGAGTTTATTATCCTAATAGAGATACTAACTGTGACCTTATCAGCATTTCAGTAACTGATTTTAATTATACTACAATATACAGCACTAGCTGCGCAATACTGGAAGAGAAATCTTTTGTTCTCATTTACACAGTTCATAGAGTCTAGTAAACTCGTTAAGGACTCATGATCCTTTTATGCTCAAAAGACTTTTAAATAAAAATATAATTTTACAGTACAAACCCATGTACTGTCAAAGAAATTTCTAGTTTTATATCTGGCAATATCTGCCGGTAAACCAGGAGAATGACATAGCTAGTCATATTCTATGAACAAGGAATACTGCTTTTTCTTTAATTTCTGAAATTCAAATATGGGAACTTTTACTGAATACTCATTTCTAATGGCTGTGAAAAGCCATGTGTCTCATGCTCAAAAAAATTCCCTCTTGTCAAAGGTATTGATTTCGCAAAACCATACATCTGGCCATAAAATTAATGCTGTCAATGGGAATCCTTGTAGGATGAGTTATTTGCATGTACGTCACACTTTGCAGGAATGGAGCCTTTATGGACTCAATTCTGCCTTCAAGTATATCTGAACAACTCCATTTCAAGCCAATGCAAATTAGAAAGAAGAACTGAGTGCTGTTTGTATAGTTTGGCATCACTGATAGTCTTCGTCTAAGGAGAGGAAAAGTGCTTGACTGGGACAGCCAGATTGTTATAGATAAATGTTGAAACTCACTGGCTCAGCTGTAATGCAATACTGTCAAATCTGTATATGAATTTGTATCTGCTATTCCAGCTATGCTATGTACATCTGGCATGCGGTACTTGCATGGATGGCCATTGCAAAAAAACCCAGACAACTAAATAGGACTGACAGCATGTCTTATGTACTCCCTATAGAAATTACAAGCTTTTTCACTGCCCGTACAGGGTCTATTAGCCAAGATCTAATGGTAGGAGCCTCACAGTTCTAGTTCGTGTTACAATTTGCTGTCTCATGCCCATCAGTGTTTGTGCCCTCATGCTGTTTGTGCTTCACTTGAGGGCAGGAGTCAGCTTCATTTAGCTCTGAAATATTCAACAATGAGCATCCAGTAACAGTCCTTATAATTCATTTTGGGCTGTCTTAATTAAAATGAGATTTATTAGAGAGAAAGAATCAAATTAAACTTTAAGCAGAGTAAAAACATAGTCAGATTAATGTCATGATAAATTTAACTCTCTAGGCCAGAGTCCTTCTCTTTTTTAAGGTTGCAATTTATTAGACAGATAAGAAGGAATTTAAAAAACTACATTTCATAAAGTTAATTTGCTGCTACCCAACAGCAATGTGCTCTCAAGGCTGGATCCAATGAATGATGATCCCAAAAGTAAGGACAGGGATGGCTATCTTTCAGGCATCTGCCTTCACAGGTTTGGTGGCTAGATTAGATATGTGGACATAGCTAGATATCCCCAAATGGGAACCAGAACAATTAGTACCTTGAGTGGATAGCTGCCTAGAGTTAGGCAATAGGATAGAAAGACCTTGAAATCTTGCCCCTTAGGCACATCATCCAGATTCCTCTTTTTTTCTCTCCAGCACAAAATCCACTCATCAAACATACCTCTGAGCTTTTCTTTAAAAACAAAGCTGACAAAAGAAGTGGTCTTCCATTTCCACGTAAAAACTGGTATCGTAGAGCACCGATCAGGGAGAGGGGAACTGCTTCCTGGTTCATTGAATAAAATGCAAAAAAAGTAACCTTGAGATTAGGGATCAATCATTTACAAAGAGAGTTTGTGTCTCCAATCCAATAATGCAAAGTGACATAATTTTCCAGGAGACAGACAAATGTTCCTACAAAGAAGAGTCAATGCCTGGTGATTAGGGCATTGATTGATGAACTGGGAACTTAAATACTGAGGAGGGAATTGAAACTGTTCTTGGGCAAACAAGCTCACCATCATCTTGTGCTACAGAAAGGGTTATGTTTTACAAGAAAGGGGCAACTGTCTCAGAGGGTTGTTTTTTTTTTAAGTCTAAGTTTGTCAGAGTGAGTTAAACCTAATGATGTCTGGATTAAGCTGCTCAAGCTTAATAAGAGGAGCGATGGTTCCCTTCCAAGTACTGGGGTAAAACAATGTAAGACTTTGCTCCATTCTGCCAAGAGTGAGGCAACTCATCATGTGCGTTATCATTCTGGAGGATTTTAAAGCAATAAATGTAGTGTTTAGGTGATAGCTGCACGGTAGTCTTCAGCAGTTTTGGATATAATTACGTAATTCTGCCCAAGTCACAGTTAAGATGCTTGACTTTTTTCTCTTTAATTTCAGTTTTTAATTTGTCTGTTGATGTTCTAGCTTTTTTTCTTCATATTGCATATCAAGTCAGCATTGCAAAACTAAGAACAAAAGAAGTCAATCAGTGATATTATTCTGTAGGCCCAAACTTCTCTTCAGAGAGCCTCAAGTCTTAACATTTACTCAACCGTAATATAACTCAGTCTGTGAAGTTGGTTGGGCTGATGTTTATGCACAAGAATCCAAGACATTTGGACTTAGAAAGCATCAAACAGAGCAGCTTTAGCACTGGTTGATGCAGATATCGGAAAAAGAGAGAAACTGGTCTTTCTGGCCCCAGATTGCTGGTGTGGCAGGATGGAGTCTCACCTTCAGTTTCCTGCTACTTTATTCTGTCACAGAACAGAGAAGCTATTGCCACTGCTTGCACCTCTTTAAATAAGACTAAGTAATGCCTGAAAGGATCTCTGGAGATGTCTACGCCAATAAATTTCTGCAGATAAGTACTGCTGGAGCAGTGGTGTGCCTTTTGGGTTGAAAGGGAGACACCTCCCAGAAAAAAACACTTTTTTAGTCTGGTTTGCTATGGTGACTGACTTCAGGTGATGCAGAAGAGGCCGATACTGCTAGTGTGCAACACAGTATCATCATGTCAGCTAGTAATGTGCTTCTCAGTTCAGAATTCCTACTATATTCACTTCTGTACAGCTGCTCTAGCTAATTGACTGCATCTCATGCTCCATATTGTTCTTTTTAATATCAGTGTGGTTAAAGACATGCCTGTAGCAATGCAATGAAAGTATCAGAACATATCATTGTGAGGTTTCTGGGAAAATCCCTTTTTGCCTCAAAAGTCAGGAATATGCTTTTCTCCATACCATAAGGAACAACTCCCCTCCATTTCCCCACAGGAGCTATTGGTACGATGGCAGATGTGCAACAGTTTTAGAAAGTGGCCTCAGAATTCAGGCATTCAATTTTTAGACTGGATTTGAGACCATTAAGGAATTATTATGGTCTTGTATTTTCATCTCAGCTATACAATCTTACTCTTATATTATTTATATTGGGTAAGGGAACACAGATTAAAAACAGATTTATACAGAATAGACAGAGACCAGATTAAAATAGCCTGTCTGAATATTTTATCTAGTCTGACTCTCTGGAAGGCTCATCTAGATTGGTTTAGTTATATTGAATAAAAAATTACTTTTCTAAGAAAGCACTTTCTGCTTTCCCCCCTTTGACCCTTCAATCTCTCATGCTGTCAGTTACTTCTGGATTAAATCCATTTTTCTCCTCAAATCCCAGTCCAGTGAGTCCATGTCATTTGCTTGTAAAAATCTGACAGAATTCATCATCCTATCAGAGAAACTGATTGGAACTCTATCACCATTCCAGTGATACAGTGTCTGATCGGGTGCTCTGTCTGAAGTGGCTAGAAGAGTTTTTTGTTCCTGGTAGATTAGCCATGTCTCTCATTTCTGCTGACATACATATCTAGCTCTAGTTGTACTTCCCAGTTCCATCAAAATTTAATATTTCAATTGCACCTGTCATGCAACTGGTGTGTTACTCAGTGAAAAGAGGTCAAGGTGCATGGATCTTGGATGACATTTCAATTATTCTTGCCTGAAGACAAATCATGTGTTTTGTCTCCGTGTCTTAAAAGAAAGGGTCCATAACTCTTAGATTTCTGCCAGCATGTATTCCTCTCTTTATTAAATATGAATTATTTATAAATTTCGTAGGCTTTAAACTGTCATAGTGTTGAGCAGTTTAATATAAAATATTCCATTCCAACATTTGCTGAACAAATCCAGATAAATGCTAGCACCTTCCCTCACACCAAAAATAACCTGAAAACAAATAGCGAGCCACTTATCAAAACAACAAAGAAATAGTGTTTTCTGATTTATTGCCTATCACATGAGTACTGTTTGAATTTCCTCCATGGATGTTTACTACTTTACAAAAAGAAGAATGAATAGCAGACAATCACTGTGTTGGAAAAATAAATTTTCTCTATTAATACATATTAATTTACCATAAAGTTCACAATGCTTTTAAATTTGACAATAATTTTGCTAGGCATTTTAAACTTAAATCCAGAATAAGTAAGGGCCTCACAAATCATAAAAATATATTCATCTAGTGAGGGAAGTGTTTTCTAACTAATACAATAGCTAACCCATTATACCAATTATAATAATGTCAACAGTATAAGTGTCTTTGTAGCAGTGGTATAGCTTAACAGGAGAGACACAAACAACTGCAAAGATAACATTCAGATTTGCACACACACAGACTCCAGAAGAAGGAGAGGTCTTCAAAAAGAAATTAAATAATCCAGGTTATTTCTATATAACCCCTCCTCCCACCAACCAAAGCAACTGACATTCATATGTTCACTGAATTTACTATAACCAGATTTCTGAAATATTTGTCTCTACGTATCCCTTGTACATAGGGATACTCTCATACCTCTCATACTCTTCGGCTGGTGTGTAGTCCAAATCTAAGGACTTCAAACGTCTCATCTCAGAGACATTAGAAACTTGTACTACATCTATGACTTTCAGTCACCCTGGAAGCACGGCAAGGTGATATTGTAGAGAGAAAGAAAAATAGATAATAGGGTCCACATAGACAAAACATTTTGAATGACTGTCATTTCTTAACAGCAAATAGGTTTGGACTCTAGTAATACATGTTTTTTTATAATGATGCCAAAGGGCATCTCAGAGAGGGCCTGGAGTGTGGCCTCTTTTGGCACAAAATGGTATGTTTTCAACTCATTACGCATTCTTCTTCTTGTACTGGCTGGATTGGCCTTTCACATTACCTGGCAGCCTGGGGATTGTTGACTGTTTAAAATAGTCTGGTGGGTGGTTGTTTACACCTGGTAACTGCTGTGCTGTGCAAGTTATTTCATCCTGAATGTATAAGGTTGAAAATTGCCTTACACAGTGAATATGGCCAATGTAACATGCACAGTGCAGTCTGTCAGGATGCGAAGCGTGACGTCTTTTTAGGAGAACAAAATTGTTGCAGGAGAACTGGGTTGTCTGAGTTTCAATACATTTTCGGGAAGAGTGGACGACTGAGGGTCCATATGCCTTCTGTTTGCATGTGTTGAGGCATGTGTTAAGACCGTACATTTGAAGGGAAGGAAATACAACACCGAGACTGTGTATGTTTACCACCCCTGTGTGAAGACAGCACTAGAGAAGTGATACTATAAATGCCCATATGCTGCTTCAGACTGGCAGCCAGCTCTGCAGTAGCCTCAGGTGAAATCTTGCAAGTGAAGCCGTGTGGGGTAATGATTATAATCACAATGTGATGCAAGGATTTATGCTGACCACATTGATGATGTTGACCCAAAATCTTGCTGAAACTGTTCAGGATCCCAGGGCTGTTCCTATGGAACCAAGAATGGAGGTGAATTCAAGAGGTGCAAAAAGATCCTGAGATCCTAAAGAGCGTGATCAAGGCCAATGTCACCATCCTGAGCTGAAGATCCATAAGGGGAAACTGACTGAGCTGTATTGGTTATGTCCTCCCATTTTCTCTTGGATGTGCGGTAGGAAGCGATACAGTTAGCAACAGAAAGTTCTTCTGTAGCTCTGAGATGGATATAAGATACATAATTTCTTTAAAAAGCATTGGTTTACAAAACCTATTTGCAAATTATTTCAGACACTGGAGAAGAAGAAATGGCAACTGCAAAATGTGAGAAGCAAGAGGTAGGGCTAAACATGCTGCTTTTTCTTGGGAGAAGATGTCTTGCGTCTTGCCCTGTTTGCAGGATACTCTTGTGTTAGGATCTCCATTACCGGTTCATGGATCAAAAAAGGTCTCCTTTATCTGTTCCTTTAACTGAAGAGTGGGCTTGAAGTCTATCAAAGAATAGATGTCTAGCTTTCACAAAGAACTTTCAACCTTTCAGTGACATCTGTCATTAACTGGAATGCTTCAACAACTTGTATCTTTGTGCCATGATGCACTACACCGTAACTACAGGGCCAGAAAGATGCATGCACATTGATGGAAAAATGTGTGTGCATCTTTTTCATTATTTTCAGTACTTCAAAAAGATTTCCTAAAAATATAGGGGAAATCAGTGTGACTTTGAGCAACATCAGAATGAAGCATTAAGGAACAGGGACAGAGACATTAAATGCAGGAAAGCATTCCATAGTAAAGGTACAATGTCAATGAGATTGACAATGATAGTATCAATCCTGAGTCTAGAGAGATGTAAGCAACAGAACTGATAATAAATATCAGATTTTTTGATGCTAAGGAGTTCCCAATCCATCTCCTTTCTTTACTTGTCTGATCTGTAACACATTTTCCAAGAAAAACATCTCTATTTAACCAAAGCAGGATTCCTGTAACCCAGAAAAATCCTACCTTATGGTAACCATTATCCTTCTAGACAGTTTCGATACAGTGAGATGTAGAAAGAGGAGAGTCCTGATAACTGAATTGCTATACTGAAGGCAATTTTAATGGTAAATCAGAATATGTCTGTCACAGAGATTGAACTCTCTAAGGAGGAAGTTACAGAGCAATTAGAGATGCAATTACAGTAAGTCATCAGGACCAGATGGCATTTCATTCAAGGACTGAAAGGAATAATGTGAAAGAATGTACTGAAGAGGGTATTTATTCTGCAGCCTCCAAAGAGGCAGGCTTCACTCTCTCAGCAGAACGAACAGTGTACCAAATAGTCACTGACAGTTGTCCACTGAGTCTCTGGTGACACAAGAGCGAGCTCTGGTCTCTGGGTCCTTGCTGCTCCCTGAGTAAAGGAACGAGTCTTACAACTCTGTAACTCTGCAAGTCAACACATTGGACTCTGAAGAAAATTGGACTTTTACATCGAGTGATTTCTACTGAGAAAACGGGTTTCAAGACATCAAGATGAAACTCGCCAACTTAACCACTACCTCAGATAGCAAAATTAGTAGAAATGCAGAAGGTATTGCATTTGCTCCTTCCTGAAATAGGTCAGCCATGTGGTTCAAGCTGGATTGGTTGTATCTATGAGGTAAATACAAAACTCTGGCTCGTAAGAGATGTACCAGTGCAAAGGGCCGAACTGTGGGTGATGTGTAATGTGCAAACAGGGGCAATGCAGCTCTCATGGCAAGGGCATGCTACAGGATCACAGGATTACCCAGAGGAATACTGCCCCATCCCAGAGCAAGCCACATGATTCTTCTGAGCTAAAACCACTTCTTCCCTGTGAATCATCCCTGAAACTCTCCTTGATTCTGTTAAGTGTTAAATGTTTCGTTGCTGTTGACCATAAAGAATTTTGTCTCATATGGTCTGGAAGTTCGGGCTGGGTTTTGTGCATTTGCTTTTTTGGCTGCCCAAAATTTAGCATAATTAGCATCTTGTCTGCAATAGTGGAGAAGAAAACTTTAGCTGAAGGTAAAGAAAATAAAAATAAACACAGAAATTAATAAAGACATTTATAAATACTTTAATTTATAGCGGTATCAGAGTATTTAATGTGTCATACCTTATCTATCACAATAATCTGAGAGGGACATTTCAGGAGGATGATATTTTAATTGCCATTGTACCAATGGTTAAGAACTAAGCAGCCTTGTGCTTATGATGGCAATAATGAAGTAGACCCGAGTCTGTACAGATAGCTACACATGATGCAATATTCTGGTATTCAGTACTAAAGACTCAAAAAGGTTTATTGGGTAAAAGATAGAAGAGATGAAACTGATGTTAATATCTGGCATTCAGACCTTCAAGACTGGTAGCAACTATTTCAACAGGCAGCGTACATAAGATTTTACACTGAATGTGCATATATTTCAATTATGCTATGCTGGCCAATAAGAATTGATTAAATATCAAAGATGAAATCAACCCCTAACATTTAACAGCTAGAAAACACGTTTCCTTTCTTTTTCTGGGCACTTCTGCATATTGAGCTAGCTCTACCATATATCCAGAAAACACTGTGCATAATCCAGTGCAATTAAACCTACTGTTTATGCAAGTTATTCTCAAAACCAGCAACTGTTTCTAAAGATAGTAAAGTTGCTCCTAAAAAGACAATCTTGTAAACTGTAGATAGAAGCAACTTAAATCAGAGCCACGGAAACTGTCTAAAAATCTAGTTGTTAAGTTAGTAAGACACAGATAGATACAATTTGAGATGATTAAATTTAACATCTGATCTATCAGATAAAACAAAAAAAAAGCAGCACAAACTTTGGCACATTTTGTCCTCTCTTAAGTGTGCTTGTACCAAGGGTACTTTTCTTGTGTGAAACATCTCTGCAGCAAGCCCCGGTAGTCTCTACCCAAAAAGCCAATCCCATTCCTGGGTGCCCAAAGTATAGCTGATAAATCAGTAGAGTGACAATGTCTCTAGCTTTATACCGGGTTAGAGCACACAATAGCAGAAAACTGCCATTTTCACACTATTCAGCAGGGTGAAAGGTCAAAAGGTAATATCCTTCAGAGTTAATATAAGCAATACTTATTTTACGTATTTATATCAAGGGAGAGAACTCGACTGTGCATTAGTAAAGTATGCTGATTGTACTAAATGGTTTCAAGCATTAAAATACTACAAAGGACTTAAACTACAGAAGGATTTGCACAAATTGGGGGGATTGGACCATCTTACACCAGATGTTACAGAAATGAGCTCTTCGCCTTCTGAAAGCACTATGCCAACATTAACTAAATCTCTGGAAAAACTCACTTTGGTTTGGGCTGTGCAGGAGTATGAATAAATAACTTTTACGACACAGGTGGGAAGACTGAGACAAAAGATTATGCCAGCTAATATTATGCCAGATTTTTTATTCCAGCAGTTCCAGGTCACCCATCAATATTCCTCAAGAACACGATCCATATCCATATATTCATCATTTTGAATGCATAGCTGAAACTGAAAGATGGACCTGTAAGACAATGCACATAAACAAGTCTGCATTTCTAAATTTTATTAACAAGACCCAAATCTGTGGCCTGCTGAAAGAGAAATAAAACTTTGGAGTGCTGTGGGCAATACATAGTTCAGCAGCCATTTAAACTCTGAAGTCAAACTAAAAATTGTATACCGTTCACATTCTATTGAAATCCTTCCTGGCCCCTCAGAAAAAAATGCTGAATATAGCTGGACAACATTCACAGCATCTGGGATAGAGAACCTGTTAGAAAATAAGTATATGTAACCTCTTTCATTTAACAGTTTACCTATGTTTATAACCTACATGATTTGCAAGGGCTACAGAAAAGAACAGTTGGGATGCTTCTGTGCTTTGATGGTTAATTGGGATTAATTTTTCCTTTCTGCAATATGCAGAAAGGCAGAGACTGGCTCTGCCACTCTTTTTCCAGGCCTGTGACAGACACAGCAGTTTTATATCCTATCTGATGGAGCCCGAGCATGGATTAGTACATCAGTTCTCGGACTTAGTCCTTCCCTATCTTTGTTCAGCTCTTTCAATTTTTTTAGCTGGTAGGATGGCCTTCAGTTCTCCAGGAGATCTGGCTTATGGATAGTTTGTTATGCTGTAACCATATTTTGGGTAAAATTGCTGTCACCCCTGGCCTGAAACCATGCTTCCTCAGATATCATCCATACAGTCTATTCAGCTCACTCACTAGATGATCGGTGAAATATCACCGGCAGCCAGATGAGACACAGTTATTTGAAAGGCTTGTTCCTGAGACAAGATACTCTTCCACAGAAAGTACTGCAGGGGAAAGGCCATGAAATGACCATCCCAGCAAATGTTTTCTGCAATGTTAGCAGCTCTAAAGGAAAGACTGTAGTCCTGATATTGTAGACTCACAGTGAAGATTGCAGTAGGATGCCTGTAGCTGTTGTATACCCATGCCAAAGGGTGGCTGAACCACACATGAAGCAGTCCCTAAACTGCTGCGGAAAATAGTCTGAAAGAGACTATAATTTTTTCCACCTTCTGGGTTGCAAACTTCATGTGTGGTTTAGCCACACGTGCTTTGGAAGGGGCAACACCTGGGGCTAGGGGTGGGAAAACTGATAAAGGCAACACGCACTTCTATCGTATCTGTTAACTCACCCTGTGTCAACTCAACTGGATTAAAACAGCAGGAAAGAACAGTAATCAGTGAACCAACCTGGACAAGTAGCTACACATGGTTTCTCTATAGCGTGAACTTGAATGCTTCAGGCTAGTTCATCAGACTGTGAATTGGTATAGGCAAAGCATGTAAATAGATGTTTTGCCAGCTCTCTGCTCTTTCGCACAACAAAACATAGCTTGTGATCTTCTAATGTGATCAGCACTGTAACGGGTCTGTAAGGTGTTTTTGTTTTTAACTGAAAGCTGATAACATGTAAGGATGGTCAGCAGCATCTTTTAACGTTGAGAGTAATGTAAATTTTCCGTTAGTGAGTGACAGAACAAACTACCCTCAGACACACGAAACACTGCAAATTTCTTAACAGTTTTGCAAATCTGGGTTCTAGGGGTGCTGTGGTTTGGCAGAGGAGGATGTCAGTCTGTATCAAACTATTTAATCCAGTCCTCATATTAAGTTTCAGGGCCACACTCAACCCAGATGCAGAAATACAGCTCACTGTAGCAGTCTTCATAGTAATGAGAGTAAAATTTTAGCTACAATAAAATTAAAATGGCTACTGTAAAGGAAGCTGTGAGTATCTTCCAGATTTTGGATGTTCATGTGTGCCCCTGGCTTAAATAGAAACAATATTACTGCTTATCTTTCAGGGGTACTGGGAAACAAATAAAATGATTGTAATTCTTCTTGATTTTTTTTTTCCCTAAGTCAAAAGTTAATTACTTCACAGATGGCAGAATGGTGAATGGAATGAATGCAGTCAGCTTGCCTAGAAAACTGGATTCCAGAACATGTGCAGTGAAATGGGACAGAAAAAAAGGGCTGGCAAACAATAAATATCTATTTCCTTTTTGCTTTAAATAGACTAAAAGGTCAAGAGAAATATATGACTGATATTTATCCAAGAAAATACCAATTATATTACTAGGTATACTGGTCCACAAGCAATCTCAGAAAGAGGGATGAGCACTAAATTGGTTAGTAAAAGATATCCCTCCATAAAAATTTATTTCTTTCATATTCTTTAATCAGAATAAATTGAGATAAATAGTCCTAAGGTTCACTGATAGTCTGCATTATTCCTAACAGTGATAGAGATCAAGTTTTTCTTACACATTTACGGGATATAAAGAAAATATTTTCCTGGTTTTTAAGTGTATTATACGTAGGAACACTATAGACAGTAATTTGCAGCATTCTTGGTCTGCACACACAAAACATTTAGTACCCATAGCAAAAGATTCCCTTTTATTCTTTTGTACCAAAGGTGTTTGTCTTTCTTGATGAATAATGATTTAACACTGACACCCTATTAGTAAATTACACTAATAATGAGAATGGCTAAGGCATCCCAGAATGAGCTAAGCTAAAATATTAGGAAGCTAACATTAAAGACTCTAAAGCTACAAAAGTAATGTGTCAGTTTGGGCTGAATTTGTCAGGCATGTCTACACAACTGCACTGGAAACAATGGTTGCAAGTGAGTGCTGGGTTCTCCTTAGACCTTAACTTAACCTGCTAGGTTCAATTATTTCAAATATTGTATTGTCTGTGTTTATGCCATGGCCATCAGAGTCTTGCCACAGAAGCCTACCACCTCCCTCATGCATCACCTAGGGTTAGGGAGAGGATGTATTTAAAATCAGCTGTGTTCCAAAAGCCATACACAGGTGATCTGAAAGATGAATGAAACAACATCTACTGTCCAAATTACAGCACTTCATCATTAATTTGTTTTAAATTTGTTCATTACCATAGTAAGAGTTCTTTATTTATGACTGGTAAGGAGCCTCGGCTCTGAACTGCTGTTGCATGAACTTGGGTAGGCCAAGTATTGCAGTAAAAGCTTTGAGACCAGATTTTGTCAGTCAACGTACATGAAATATTTTCCACACAGACTTTACAACAGTGACAGCATTTACACAGCCATCCACGGATCCCTTACGGTACTAATGGAACAGTATGATCCACCATAAAGGATTTTAATTTTGATGTGTTACTTTGGCACCTGAAATGATGTGATTTACACTCATTTCTAACAGTAAATTTCTCCTATGTGATAAAACATCCATTGGGCTCTGAAGTGTAGGTACTGATTCTGTTGCGTTCAGCAACAGAATGAAGCAAACTGTCGATACAATAACCAAGACCTACATATGAGTCAGCAAGAGCGACACATCCCTGCTTAGATGAACTCTCAGGTACGGTAGCACTTTCAGCACCCATGAAAACCTAATGGCAGGATGCGGCATGCTGAAGAGTACAGAGATGAAACCGGCGTATTTCTGGAGGGACCCTGGGTGCTCGGCTCAGGATTTATCCTCTACCGTCAATCATTCTCCAGCAAACACCTCTTAAAATGGCAGATCACAGTTTTCATTTATGTACTAGTCACCCTCAGTACAATAATTTATAGCCTCTTATGAAGTCTTTGTTCTGCTGGAATTTCACTGTACAGGTAAGATTGCAAAAGAATCTGAGAGATGTCAGCGCCTGACTCCCTTAGCTACCAACTGGGACTTCAGTGCATATTTCCTCCACATCCCTTAAATATTGTAGTCTGGGGATAAAAGAGTCTGGTTTTGAAACAGATATACTTAAAAAGTAATTACAAAAATGAAATCCTATTTAAGCACAACCACAGTTATGCCTGTATTTTTAAAAACTCCAGGGCTTGATCTTGGCAATTCTAGGCCAATAAACCTCACATCTAAACCTGGCAAATGGTTTGAAATGATAAATTAAGCAGAATGAAAAGAGACCTGAGAGACCAGGCTTGCTGGCATGATCTAATTGGCATGGATTCTGCAAAAGAATTATCTCTTACTGTTCTTTGACTGTAAATAAAATAGTGGCTATGGGAGAAAAAGTTAATATATTTCATTTAAAAATTCAAGTTTCTACAAAAGAGGTTACTGCAAAGCTGTGAGGTGATGGGCAAAATACAACCAAACCCAATGAACTGCAAAAAGATAATACCAATATGCACACAATACAAGAGGCTGATTCCAAACATCTGCTTTAAATACCCAGTATAGGTGTGGGGGTTTTTTTGTGAGCTTCTTGTTGTTGTTGTTACTTCAAAGAGAGCACGATTCAAAGTACCTAAGTATCAAAGTACCTAAGTTAGACATTTAAATTCCCAGTGCAGTCAATGACAGATTAACGGTCTCTCTGTGGTGACCGGGAATTCACGAAGAGTCAAGAGGTCACCTATCTGAGCCGTTTACCTCTGGCACAGGTTATTGCCACTGTAGCAGACGTGGCAGAATGGATGATGTACTTGCTGCAACTCAGTGCTCACATTAACTTAAAATCACTGCTGACTTTCTTTTAGGTTAATAACTTAGGTGGCACGCTGTGGCAGCCAAAATGTCATTCTGTCACTTCTGTTAACGATCTGGAGAGCCCCGGTAGATACCAGGCTTGGAAGTTTGGTGGCAGTAAACTGCCCAGAGACCATGTGCTAGAGCACAGCTGACGGGAAACTGAGGTGCTTCTAAAAGGCTTTTCAATGCTCTTCCAAAGTGGAAGCTATCCTAGAAGGAGTGCTAAGCCATGCCTGACCACTGACCCCTCCCAGGTGCTTCAGCTCAGGAGTGAAGGTTGAACAGTAGGCACTTCGGTCTGCTCAGATCTAGAACTGAGCATCCTCTTCTGCAGCTACCTGCCTCTCCTTTCAAACAGGAGAAAGATTGCGTATACAGCACTGAGTAACAGCAATCTCGCCAAAAAAGAGGAATTCCTAGTGTCCTTCTTGTTGACACGGACCTGTCTCCACACGAAGGCCAAAGCAAGTAAAAATCCACTGGTTAGCTAAAATCCAAGACGGAGAGAGCACAGCTGGATTTTGACCCTGCTCCCAGAAGTCTCTCTGCTTTCCATCAGGCAAATAGGCAATATAAAATACAAAAAAATCTGATTTCATGAATGGATTATGCTAAGTAGATTACCCTAACACAATCTCATTCATCTGCTACAATTACATATAAAGAATGCGTGTGAAAGAGAAGCAGCAAACAATAGTACATCCAAATCTAGCTCCCTCTAAGTTAATGAGTGAAATGAACATTGACAACCTAGTGCTATTTTGTGACCTGAACAGAAATTCTTTGCAGAGCTGTACAAAGAAATAAACCTGGAATATGGGGTAGGGCAAAATCTTGTTTAGTATCTATGCAACAAAACCTTGGTTACTGCACCAAAACCTGGTATTACTCTGTCAGTCTTCATAGAACTCAAATGGATTATCTCTGCAAAGCATTAGTAGAACTCTTCATCCAGCCTTCCAGTTACATAGTGAAGACTACATAATTTGCTTGTGGTTGTATAGGATCACGCTACATCAGCTTTTCCTCTAACCTCATACACATATATGGAAAGAAATCCTGCAAAATATAGCTTAACGGCACACAGGCAGAAAATTTGGAAATATGTCAGGTGTCCTGCTCTTCCACACTGTGGAATAACAGCAGGTTTTTTATATTCAAGCTTTTCCAGCATGATTTTAGATCCAAATCTGGAAAAAAACCCCACCTCTTAACCATATGCTTCTCTTTAAGTATGAGTCACCTGTTGACTTCAGTGTGACTACCCATATGCTGAAGGTGTACAACATATTGAAATACTTTCTTGGTCTGGAACCAAAGTTAGAAATAAGATATATCCTTCTTCTAGAGATCTGAAATGGTATGAAGTTCCCAATGTGAAAGATTTACAGATTGTATCAGGATAATGAAAAATAGAAAATAATTATCAATGTAATTGGGAAGATGAAAAAGAAAGGGATTACAAAATGGCAAGGAAACTTCTATATTCTGGCATGACTAGAAGGAGATTAATTCACGGTAATACAAAATTGGGTCACTATGTCTTTTATGGTTTGAATGCTAGAGAGCACTCTAATTTCAAGTTCCTTACCTTTTGCCCATAGTCAGTAAATAATTCTCTGGGATTCAAGACTCACCACAGTGACTGTTTTTGGCAGATAAACATGGAAATGCAAGGTTATAATGGTATCCTCAAGGTTAATTCCTAATAAATACCAAAACTCCCCAACCCCAAGGCCAATCCCTTCAGCTAAAATGAATACTATGAAGTTTGAAAAGCAAACAAGCAAAAGTTAAGACATGTCAGATAATATTTGGAGCACAACTTCAATTCTTCACACTGGTCACTTGGGATAAAGTCCTTTAGGGAAAATATAACTGAATCATAGTACAAGCTCATAGCAATAATGAATTACACCCGCAAGGGAGTAAAGTAGAAGTTTTCTTTCCCAATTTGTTCTAAGATCAAGGTGACATACTGAAATGAATTCATTACTGTGAGCACTTATTAGCAATGAAGTAGTCTACAAAATCAGTAAATATGAAAAATATTATATATAAGGCATTATAAAATTCTAAATTATTTTATTAGCAGGCAATATAATTTTAGGTCAATTATGGGAATATCGGTTACGTTTGTTCTATGAGGAAAAACAGAGTAAAACACTTAGAGTTGCTTGAGTACTCTAAGTATCTTACATTTAGTCTAACAAAGAAAACTGTCAGATTCCTGTCCTTCTATAAATCATACCAATGTAGGCATTCATCTTCAGCTTTAGTTGCATAAGCTCCTGACTGTCTCATCAAACTAATGAACGTAACAGGCAAATTTTGTGTCTTAATCAGTATCTCTCATATATGTAAACTCTGTTACTGGGTTGATGAATGCTATGCTGATGCTCAAAGCACTGAAGCCATATATTTTCAAGCCAAAGGAGACTGTTAAATAATCTGCCCTGTTGCATCAATGAGACATCATCTTTGGTATCCAGTGATACCTTCACAGAAAGAACTTTCTCTTTTATTATGCAAATGAAAATGATCTGTCCTAGAGTACGTTTTGGAGAAAGCTATCTAATTTTGAACAGAGGGTTGCAAAGAAAGAGGAATTTACTACATGATCAGGGTGGCCTAATGGCTAATTACTGGTGTATTTAAAATGTTCTGTCTTGCTTCTTAATGTGGGCATTGATAATTTTGATTGTCACTCAGTAAATCATGCTCTTTTTGTTTGCCAGATCAAAAAGCTGGCTAACTTGTATCTTTTCTCTGTGTGTAGGTATTTCTGAATTTGCCTTAATATTGTATTTGAAAATAAGCAACGCAGATTGCAGTAACTGGCACAAGAGTTAGATCAGGCTCTAAAAAGCTCAAAAATACTGAGTAACGCAAGACAACAGGGTTATGAATTTTGTGTGTTTGGGCATTTTAAAATAGCATTTGATACCTTTTCCAAAAGCTATTTATAGCTCAGAGGAATATTCACTGAGCTGTGCAGTCCCAGCTCTCCCACTTACGTATGGTAATATTTCCGAACATTCAAACTCCTTAGCATCAGTCAAGGCCTCTTAGTGCTATTGTTCAGCAGTAAGTACATATCACATGCATTTTACTCATGAGGTTACGTAAGGATATTTTAGGCAGAGCTGAGCATAAACCCCAGGTTTTTAATGAAACAGCTATGAATATTTTCCCTTGCTAAACTGCACCACAGAACAAATTTCCTAAAATATATGCAATATTAGTGGTGTTCCAGCTCTAGTGTTTTAATGACATAAGAAAAGCAGGTTTTGTAGGAGGAGGTGATATATTTTGTTAGATTGACTGGAAAAAAGTAAATAAATCTATGGATATATAAACTCATCATCAGGTCTGAGAAGGAAGCAAAAATTTCAAACTAATGCAGGAAGAGAAAAAATGTTCTGAGTTAAACTTAATTTTGTTACATACTTAAGACAGCTTGAGACAAATGGATAGTTAGCACTAATTGCTAAAACAGGTATTTTTATTACTTGCTTGTTCCTGGATTGAGGAAGACAAGCCAGGCAACAAATACCTAATTTACAATCTCTGCATCATTTATGATTGTACTTCTTACTAGGTGCTGTGCTATGTTTCTCCTTATAGCACTAAAGGAAAATGTTTGTTCTGAGATCCAAAGGTGGAAAAACTATTTATGGCCCAGGATATTAGACACATAAATGCAACAGGATTGACCTAAGCTCAAACACTGCTCTAGATTTTGATTACCTGTTGATATTTTTTGAGGTCTTTTAAAATTTACTTTATTTGTAAGTAACACTGAACTAGCATTTTCTTTTGGCCACAGAACGTTCCCTCTGTATAATACCTACTGTACTGCAGCCCTGTTCAGTAGGATGCTAGAGCCGTTCCTGCTTATAAGACTCAGGAGGTGATCTTGTTGGTTGTCAGATTCAGCTTCCCTATCCATCACCATGGTCTGCATGCTTACTGGAAAGCCAAAGCTGCACAAATCATTGTGTTTGAAATGCCCATTACCTACAGAAGAAGTTCCTTCTCTCTCCTGGTTTTAGTTTGCTTGCAGACCACTGTAGGAGAAAAATTTGCCTTAATCCCAATCTGTAGATATAAAGCTTCATTCAGCAAACTACCAACTGGTACTCTTTCATCAGCACTAAATCTATATGAAAGAAGCTAATCTTCAGAGAAATCTGCAAATATAAAAAAAAAAGTCTGTAAAAGAATTAATGGTTAATGCATAATGCAGGTTACAACCGTAGATAATAGAGAGACCTGCTCTCATTACCTTGGGATTCTGTACTACCAAGGACATCGTACTACCCCTCTTTCAGAGCACCACTAAAAAAATCAAATTTTCGCTAGAGCAACTCTACCCTATCATTTACCTGGAAAACATCCATATCTCTAAAGGACTCAAGTTCTGTTTCCAGCCTTCATCTCTGGTCTCCCCACTAAACTAGATTATTCAATATGGTTATACTGGCAGTATATATGTGACTGCCCTGCTCTCCACAGTGCAGTAAGTAACCACGATGAATGCTGAAAATCAGCCTGTTATGAAATTCCTTTCCCTTCGAAGGTGCTTACTTAATTCCCAATGACATCTTGTTCAGTCTCAGGAAGGGTGAATTTTTATATCCAGACTTTCTCAGAAATTGCCAGAAGTATGTGTGGGGAAGTAAACTTCCTCCTTTCCTAGAAACAGTGCAGATGATTTCTTTACATCCATATTACTCTAACAGACAGATTTTAAACTTGTGAAAGCAACAAACCTCATAAAAGCAGCTTTGAGAAGACTAATTAACTACTTCTATGAGATGAAGTTTGTGTTTTCTTAGTATATAATCTATTTTAATTAACCATGAAGTGGAATGTTAATTACTGTTGTCATTTCATTTTAGACAGTCACATCAGTTTCAGAATGGACTTCAGCGGTTGTTATTGAAAATGCATTTCAAAATCGAACATGTGACAAATTAAAGTGTTTTAAATAAGCACCATTCAACTTCCACTCTGCAAGTAGGTGGGAAAATAATTTTGGTCTGCAGCCTAGATGCATCCTGGATGTCATGTCACTGTAAGGAAAAAACTCTGTGGCAAGGAGATTAACGTACACAGTGCTTTGCTTTTCCACTTAACCAGAAATTTTGCAGTAGACACAGGCTGCATAGACATGGACTGGAAGAGCAAAAAGAAGAGGGGCATTTCTAGACAGAAAGCTTCCCTCAAGAATTTTGGAATATTTTCTTGTACTAGCACATGTATTTTCTTATCTGCACTTTGCAGCTGTCTAGCAGACACTAATGAGAGATTTCATGTTCATACCAATTACTTGAAATATTTAATGTCCTTCTTAAGGTGCATTTACACATCAAAGAAATGACTCAGACCAAGCATCCCACAATGCTGAGAGAAAAAAAAGTCCCCACTTTGTGCTGTAACAGAAATGACTTCGTGTTCTTCTGTAGCTAAGGCTACATCATCAGTTTTATTTTAGGCCTTCATTTTCAGAGGTTGATAACCCAAGGCAAAAGCGCTGTATCCATACAATTCTGGGTAGACTGTATATCAAATAACCACGAAAGTCATACCCTCCTTAGCTAGTTAGTGACATTTTTAGGTGGGCAGCAGTCAGGATCCCAAAACCAAGTTGGACACAACAATAGTGAAAGACGTAGTGCGTAACTAATAGGCAGCTGGACTCTGAAGCAAAATAACCCACCCTATGTTATGCAACCGCAGTGCTGGAGAACAATTTTTAAGGTCTGACACAAATCCCTAAACTTCTCTGTCTGTAAATACACCCTTCTGGAAATATTAAATTACCCTCCTTTATTGGTTTTGTCAGAACTCACTTGATAACATTCATAAAATGCTTCTGTGAAGAACAGTGGGTGTTAATTAACCTTGTATTGTTTAAGACAAGAGTTACTGGAACAATAGGTTTCAATTAGTGAGAAATCTATCAGACATGTAGGTTAGGTTGCTAGTGCTGTGTTGCAGTGATGGTGGCCAGTAACTTTCGTAGCAAGTCTCAAATGTATGAGATTTTTTAGTGTTTGAGTTTTTTTAAACTGCTAGAAAATATATTCAGCCATCTCTACCATAATCTACATGAAACCAAAGAAAGCTGGGTTTGTTAAGTGAAAGGATCCTATTAATTGTATATCAATCTCATTTTGTGTACTACTATCTTACTAAAAAATTCTGGTCGCGCAGCTCAGGGTGGTTGGTTACATGTCAGTGTTCCCTGCGTGTGTATTAACCTGCCCCTGCTTAAGCCTGTCTACAACTACAGCATTTCTAGTTGGTGAGAAGGGATGTGGTCCATACAGAAGGCAACAGATCGGCTGGGTCTGGGTGGTAAGTGGTGAGCCCAGCAGTGCCTGCGTGAAACACCAGGCACTGATGCACCCTCCCTTCATTGCACCATGAGGCAACCTCCGTCCTGTCATTTTCCATCCAAAGAAATCGTTGTTATTGCCAGAGATTGTTGCTCACAAAGACATCTTACCCTCAGTACATAAACATTATCTGAATTTAGCCTCACATCCTTTAAGGTCTTATTAGATCTGTCTCTGGTAAGGAAACATCTTTAGCTGTTAAATTGAGTAACATTTTCCTAGCACACATATTTCAATGGCTGAGTTTCGTTCATAGTCTGCTGCTTCACTCTGTATATACTTCTGTCTTTTTAAGAAATACAAGTCAGCTTTGGGAATAGATTTTCAGCCTTTTTCAGCTGGAATCACAATTGTAATTATTTTTTGTTTAGAATACTAACACAATCACAGATATGAAGTGTACTTCCCATATGAAGAAAATGTTTATAAATAACGTCAGGATTTTAAAATCTGTAATTTTCTCCCATTTTTCACTGTTTTGAAGATAATTTCAGATCTTAAACTTACGGAAATTAAATATGAAAGTGTTAGTCTTTGAAAAAATGATATAGTTCAAAGCTTAACAAAAAGACTGCATCTTGTTATGATGGGAAAGAGTTAATATTCAACATACCCTAAGTTTATCTTCTCTATAATAAAATTGACAGGTTTTTTTTTTTAGTTAAATACACACTTGTCATTCCATTTAAAAAATTTAGTTGCTGAATTTGGATGAGAAAATTTGTTATTATTAGTGTAGGCAGTCTTGCTGTGATTTGAGGTCAGATGAAAAAAAATTGGTCCCTTTGACATTGTCAGTTTCATGGTTAAGCCTTTTCTTCAGTTAGTACTCCCTTAGATCAGAAACTATTAATCTTTGTGGCTTCTCATTCCTAAGAAAAATTAGCTGTTGGTACTTCACCTCCTTTTAAATAACCTTTGTTTACTTTCTTGTGGTGAAATACAGTTGAAATGGTTCAGAGGTGCCCTTCAACTTTTGTGACTGTGTGGTCAGTATGGTTCCAGGCAGAGAATAAAGAAGTTCAGTAAGTTTCCCAGAAAATATTTGTATTCTTAGTGAGAACTTAGATATTACACTGTCAAAATGACATTAAAATCTCTGCAGAAATGTGCAGATGCAGATGGAAATCAGATAATGATGTCTGTAATTTCACAAACAGGTGTGTAGGGTGGGGGGGTGGGTAGGAAGAAAAATCTACCAAGAGGTTTCTGAAACGATAAAATCCTGGGACTTCAAAGGAATCAGGAACACAGTTGTCACTGCTCTTCAAATAAGACCTGGGAACTAAATAATTTCAGGTATCCTTCTTGCAAGTTCAGCTGGAATGGACACAGGACAGGTGACAGGACACGATACAGCCATAAGTCAGCCACAGATGATAAACTTTCTATATGGTTAGGTAACAGCATGATTCGTGTGTAGTGTGTATGAAGCTTTCACACCATCTTCTGAAGTATGTGGTATTGCCTGTCACAGAAAATTAAAATGAATCATATTACTAAAGCATTTCTTAATGTAATTATAGGAAAATTTGTATGTACACCAAATCTGGAGGTGATATAAGACTGTGAAGTGTTACTATACCCACAAAAGGAAAGAGAAAGTAGACAAAGGGCTTGCAGAAGATGATCAGGGGCATGAAATACCAGGGGATAAAAAGGTAAAACTATCCACAGGATACCTGTAATACCAACGCCAATAAAAACTCTGCAGGTCAGAAACTCATAATATTAAGAGAAGAACTGTGGAGAGAGTGAACCAAGTGGATAAAAGTTTTTAGTGAAATATTAAAAAAATCTTCATCCCTCTGCTAGGTTGTAATGAGGATAAAACACTTTCTAGAAGAGCTGTGATGGGATCTTCAGCATATGGCTCTCCCTGTTCAGAGCCAGAACAGTTGACAAAATAGAAGGAGCAGCATAGCAAAAAGAGAAATGGCCATAAGATTGATAGGAGTTTAGTAGTTAATTTAGAAATAAATATAATTAGCATAGTTATATGAAGTATAAATGTGTCCCAGACTCCCACCTTCAAGAATTTTAAAAGGATAAACTTCAAGAAAGCATTTTTTTATATTGATATTAATAGTATATCTAAAAAGTGTTTACAAGTAAACTAAGAAAGCGAAGACTCAAGATTGCTAAAAGCAGACACTTTATGAAAAGTGAGGCATCTCTAGCTGTGCAATGGCCTTGGAAGTATGATGAAGTTGGAGGATATTTTACACCGTGTGGGGCTAGCACTGCTGTATTTGATATTTCCGAGCACCAGTATGCAAAGGAAAGAACCGGCAGAGAGGGAGCAGAGCCGGGAAGCGATGATCAACAAGTGCAGGTTGTGCCCCCGTGACTCAACAAGAAAAGAGGACAGTCCGCTCAGGGAATTTGGCATGCCCGGACCTCATCGGCTTGTCCGAGTCACTGATCCAAAGCAGCCCAGCCCTGCCTCCTGCCAGCCTGCCTGATTACCGACCCCACGACCGGACAGGGCCGCCTCAACCCGCTACGCGCTGAGATGGACACAGCTAAGGCATTTAGCGTGAAGCGCGTTCCTGCGACGTGCAATAGATGAAAGAGGTGACTCAAGTGCCATCTTTCAGGGTTTAGTTTCTGTGTGTCTCAGATTAAAAATGTAAAGATGTGTTATGCAAAAGGATGCAGGCACAGCGTGAGACCTGGCGTTGCGGTGCCTGACTTTGAAGTGGTTGGCATCTGCTTCTGAAGGGCAATCCACAGCCCCCCGTTAGCTGCCTGCACTCTCCGCAGCGCTCTGCCGAATGAGATTCAAGGCAGCAGCACGCTGAGCAGTGAGCCGCAAACACTACTCCAAGGAAAAAGCTAACAAGAGAAGCGTGTCTTAAATCCCACCCTCCTTCAGCTTTGGACTCCCAGAAGAGGATTAGCTGTGCTAGGGAGTCACATACTGGAGTCTCTGCGGTACAGTAAACCATCTTCCTAGTTTCAGACAAAATCTGTGGAGAGTCTGCTCCAAACTTTTTGGACAGGGACACCCAGACAGTGCAGCTGTAGTGCTCCCCACTTATATAATACATGTCTTATTGAGGACACAGGGAACTGTAGATGTTGAGAAGCTGAACTACCATCACACTTCCAGTCCCACCTGCAGAAACTTCTGTTGGTACTAACAGAAACCATCCAGGGTATGTTGGGCTACAAAGAGAAAGAAAAAGGTAGCACAGTACAAAAGGTAGGCTGATGAGGCACATTCCAGATAGGGTGGCTGAACCAAGAACAGTTCCTGTACTTTTTTAACAAAGCACCTGACACTGCTGTGTTTTCAGTGGACTTTATTCTACATGTATGTGTTAGACTTGCTCTGACAACATACAGGGACATCCTAAAGGGATATATGTAGAGATACAACATGGGTGGTGAACTTCCACTTACATGGGGTATGTGCGGAATTGTAGGCACAAGGCTGAAACTGAAGTGTCTGCAGACCAAGGGACAGGGATTTCTAAGCAAAGTATAAATACTGCCAAAGTTCCCCAGAAAGAGTCCAAGTCCTTTTGTCTTCTCAGAAGATGAAATTGAGAAACAAGAAAGGACACAACTGAAGGAAATGCCAAACAAATAATGAAAGGTAGTTTGGGGTTTTTTTGGTAAATAGCAGAGGTGCAAACTATGGTGTAACTTACACATGAAGTGTGAATTTTAGACAAATATAATAGCTGCACTGAGTAAATATAGGCCACCAAAGCCTGCCCTCAAAGGCTGCAAAGCAAATAATATAACATTAAACAGAGTAAGACATGACATTAAAAGTGAATGCAAACCCCAAAAATGAATTAATGGAAAAAAATCACAACTGTTTTGGTTATAAAAGCACTCCAGAAACTGATACAGGATTACACGCCACTGCGAAAGAGTGCTGCACACACAGGCAGAATATTATTCTTGCTTTCTAAGAGTTAAGCCTATCAAAAAACTGAAATTAGAAACTAATATATATGTATTTTTTTAAATGTAAGAATTTGTGAGTTGTAGATCTCATTCATTCACCTTTGCCAGTTACCATAACCAACCAGCACCATTGCTGCTTTTTGTCTATATTTTTCCTAATTCTCACTTGCATGCTCCTGACTGCTTTTGTCCTTGTGCAATGAGGCATACACATGTGCACCGACAACCAGGAAGACACTGTCCTTTTCATAATCCAGAATCTTAACAATAAAATAGAAATAAAAAGCTAAGGAAAGGATTTCATCTTACTGGCAGAATGACAAAGGTAATGTTTGGCAGATTCTATTCTAGTGCATGCATACAATGCTACTACATACACCTTATGTACAAAAAAAATCCCTGCATTACAAAAGATCAATAAAGTTGCAAAGTAGTATTTAAAGGATAGGACCTTCTTCTTTGTGAAAGATTACAGGTATGATTTGGATTCCTAGAGTAGCTTGAATATTGCAGCAAACTTTCCTGTGACTGGCACAGCTTGTTCTGAGTTGAAATGTCATGACTTATAAGCTAAATCCAAGTACTGCTCAAAACCCCACTACTGAAATCAGGTGGATGCTTGATGATTAACTGGTTCATGCAACAACGACATGCAGGCAGAAGACACAAAATTAATACCCCAGAAGAATAAAGGAGAGCACTATTAACAAAACAATTACATTTGCAATAGTAGGTGACAGGTCCTTTCCCTCACAGGTTAGACTCCTAGGTCAGCAATTGTTACTGTCTTTGGTGAGAGGCTTTTCGTCTCAGGCTACTGAACAGTGCTGACAAACACTGACCTTGCTTGACCGTGGCCATTAACTATGTTCACTGCCACGAATTTAACAGCACTTCTGTTTCACGCTACTTTCTCTGACCCATTTCTTCCTGGGTTCTCACTCAGACCTGGCTCAGGATTCCTCTTTGCCAGGATGAAGCCTCAGTGTCAAGTTTTCCTAAAGTTTGGGGTTTTTTTTCCCCCCAATCTATGACCTGGCCTGGATGGCTAAAGGGAAGAGGCTCAGCAGTCTGTCAGGTCTGACAGTTCCCCCAGGCTAGAGAAGCAGACATGGCTCTTTCAAAATGTATTAGAGTGCCAAGGGGACTATTAAGAACAGAAAAATAAGAAGGGAAAACAGTCTACTGGGTGCTACTTTCTGAGCATGCAGTGTGGGATAAAACAATTTGTGTCCTAAGTTTGGGAGACCAAATTGAAAAGCAAGCTCTCTACAGGAAAATAAAAATGTAGGTTTTCTTGCATTCATAGTTACAGAGCATTGTAATCCAGGTAGTTCAGCTTTTCACAATATACATTTTATTTAAGCAAATTTTCTATGTTTCTCAACTCAACTATTAAATTATTAGATGCAGTTGTGCAAAATTTCACACTAAGAGTGTATGTACCAATTTGATACTGCCAGTGGTTAAGTTTGGCGGATGGAAAATAGGCAGCAGTGAGAGAGGAGACCTGAGTAAAGGGAAAAAGATAACCACCATAAAATATCATACCTTAAAATATCATTGGTTCAGAAGTCTCATTATTGTTGGGATGAGCTGATAACATCGAGCAGCAGAAATTCTGTATTTCAGGGAATGATAAATAGGCTTTTCCTTAAGTGTTAGATGTTTGGGCTCTAATAATAAAGACGTATAAGTTAATGGAAAGAATGCAGCTGAAACTGTCAAAGGTGGTTGGCTCTACAATTTATAATCTGGGTGTCACCTCCAAAACTAGGATATTTCTGGGGCACAAACCAGTCTTGCCTGCCTCTCAGGAGAGCCTTGCCAGTGAGGAGTGTCAAGTGAACTATGATGTTCCCCCATTCAGCAGTGAGGATGAAATCAATAGCCCATTGGTCAATGTTAATAATAATCTTTATATAACAGCAATTTAAAAAAAATTACAAGAATATTTATGAAAAAAATCTGATTTACCGCACACTGAGAATATGCTTTGCCTGCAGCAGCCATCTGTCTATGCACTTCACAGCTCTGTTTTCTGTAGGAGACAGGCTGTCATATGAAACGTTTCTTTCTGCTGTTTATTTTAGGGTTCTCAGTTTGAAGGAGATCAAGCATTTTGTCTATTTTTTTCGGCACAAGAAGACATATTTGAAGGCTGCCACATGAATCAAAGGCCCAGGGAAGGCGTTAAGCTTGTATAAATACAAGCTTAAGTGGAAGCGAAGATTGGGTCAGATGACTGTCATTGGCTGGAAAAGCTTTCAAGCCAAGTGCTGTAGAGAAGGGTAATACTAGTGTTCAGACCTGAATGAACCAGTGTGGTGAGCAGAGCAGTCTGGAAAAACAAGTACATTGTCTGCTCCAACACCATCATGTGCACTTTTGACAGTGCAACTATGGCAAGAGTGCCCTTTTATAATTCCCTCCAAACAAGCATTTTTTACATGTATGAACATTTATGATGGAGTTCTATTAAGAATGTGTATTGTTAACTATCTAAAGATGAATTCCTTAACTTTTTGTTTCTACTTTGTTGTTAAGATTCTGGAATTTTGTGAGGACAGTGTCTTCTGAGTTGTAGGTACACATCTATATGCCTCATTGTTAACTATACCTACATATACATGAGAGGCAGGCTCCTGGGGGGAAAAAAACAAGGGAGAAAAATGATAGTTTCAGAGGTTGATAAAGATCTGATCTGTATTGGATGTAGATGTTTCAGGGAGAAAAGAGGGGGTGTGCTTTGCAGCTTGTTTTGCAGCAATATGGTCAACTTCAAAACTGCAGCAATAAAAAAAACGAGTAGCAGTGACCCTAAAGTTTTTGCTGTAGAATGACATTACAGAAGATTCAGCTGGGCAAAATCAGTGCACGCCTCGCTAGATACAGAGGTAAAGTAGCAGAAAAGGAAGCAGTCTAGTTAACCACAGGTGTGTCCTCAGCAGAGGAGAGAAAACCAAATATCTTTCCTTGAAAGAGGAGCAAATGCAAGCTTTCAATGGCAAAAGCTGAGATAAGCAATGTAGTAGGTTAAAAATGAATGAATAAAGAGGAAAGAAGGAATCTGGAAAGGAGGCAGCTGAAAGAATGAAAAGAGAAAATGCAAAATATATGCACTGAGAGAGAGAGAAAGAGGAAACCAAGGAATGAAGGGGAGGGAGGAACATTTAAATACTTATCTGGATCAGTCCAAAGCCACTAATTTTTGTAATACTTGTTCATCAGTTTCAACAGGAATTGACTCAGGGTTATAACTTGGGTTTATATTTCTATTAGACATGCAACTGTGTGCAGCAAAAGGAAGAGAATTTGCAGGATCTGGTTATTTTGAGATAAGCAGGAATGCTGGGCTGACAAGTCCAGGGAAAATAATTCTGCCCAAATAAGCAATAAAATGGCTTAGAGCATATTCTAGGTTTATGCGTGCTTCATGTGGGTTCAGTTGGAAAGACTGTGCAGATGTGGTTAATGCACACCTCACTGCTCCTTTAGTGGTTGTGGGTTTTTGGAATAGAAGTCCATTTAGGACAAGTTGTATCTGGGAAGGAAGCAAGAAATAGCAGACAATTCTGGTAAAATTTTGTCAGATATTTGCAACATACAAGGAGCAGATGTATGTTGAGAGGGAAATGCACACTATGGGTGTTATGAAGGGAAGACAGTCTTGGAAGCTAACTCCTCTTCAGGGCTTAGGCACACAAAATCCATAGTTCCTTCAGTTTAGTGAACATTTTTTTCCACTGGAAGCAAACAAAATCCAAACCCCTAATCTCAGGCAAGAAAGTTTCAGATTCCACCTTCCTTCAAGTCCAAATCAAATAACCAACCCAAAGGGCCAAACTCCTTTTTCTCAGAAGTTTAAAGGAGACTTCTTATTATGTGTGATGGGTTGACCCTGGCTGGCTGCCAGGTGCCCACCAGAGCCATTCTATCACTCCCCCATCCTCAGCTGGACAGGGGAGAGAAAAATATAACAAAAAGCTTGCGGGTCGAGATAAGGACAGGAGAGATCATTCACTAATTACTGTCACGGGCAAAACAGACTCAGCTTAGGGAAAATTAGCTCAATTTATTACGAATCAGCCAGAGTAAGGTAATGAGAAATAAAACGAAATCTCAGAACACCTTCCCACCACCCCTCCCTTCTTCCTGGGCACAACTTCACTCCCGGATTTCTCCACCAAGCCCCCCCAGCGGCACAGGGGGACAGGGATGGGGTTTACGGTCATCACACGATATCTTCTGCCGCTTCACCTCCTCAGGG
Organism: Buteo buteo; assembly: GCF_964188355.1. NCBI lineage: Eukaryota > Metazoa > Chordata > Aves > Accipitriformes > Accipitridae > Buteo > Buteo buteo. The sequence continues at coordinate 8,963,393 of NC_134173.1, read as the reverse complement.
CAAGGGCTCATCACACTCTTCCCCCGCTCCAGCGTGGGGTCCCACCCACGGGAGACAGTCCTCCACGAACTTCTCCAACGTGGGCCATTCCCACGGGCTGCAGTTCTTCACGAACTGCTCCAGCATGGGTCCTTTCCACGGTGTGCAGTCCTTCAGGAGCACACTGCTCCAGCGCGGGTCCCCCACGGGGTCACAAGTCCTGCCAGAAAACCTGCTCCACGGACTCCTCTCTCCGCAGATCCGCAGGTCCTGCCAGGAGCCTGCTCCAGCACGGGGTTCCCACGGGGTCACAGCCTCCTTCGGGAACCCACCTGCTCCGGCGTGGGGTCCTCCACGGTCTGCAGGTGGAGATCTGCTCCACCGTGGACCTCCCTGGACTGCAGGGGGACAGCCTGCCTCACCAGGGTCTTCACCACGGGCTGCAGGGGAATTTTCGCTCCGGCGCCTGGAGCATCTCCTCCCCCTCCTTCTTCACTGACCTTGGTGTCCGCAGGCTTGTTTCTCTTACATGTTCTCACTCCTCTCTCCCGTGGCTGTTTCTCACTGTCCCAACTTTTTTTCCTTCTTAAAAATGTTATCACAGAGGCGTTACCAGTATCACTGATTGGCTCGGCCTTGGCCGGCGGCGGGTCTGTCTTAGAGCCGGCTGGTATGGGCTCGTTCTCTCTCGAACACAGGGGAAGCTTCCAGCAGCTTCTTACAGAAGCCACCCCTGTAACCCCCCCCCACTACCAAAACCTTGCCACATAAAACCAATACATTATGTTGGCTCACCAAAGTCCACAACTGCAGAGAACCTAACTCAGGAGCAGATGTAGCTTATAGCGACAGTGATGGAGTCAAACTTTTGGTAACTGGCAGCAGGGCTGCTTTGCCCCACATTCCCCTATCTGAAAAATGGATCCCACCTCTCTGCTCCTTCCTCCTGTCCTCTTTCTATCTGTGCAACAAGCCTGGGGACAAGGTGCGTAGAAGGAAAACAAGGGAAAGAGGGAGAAGGTAGACTTCACAGGAGACATCTGATCTGGAAGTTGCTGAGGTGCATAATTAATTGCTGAACTGGTGAATCAAAAAAGAGTGTGGGAAGAACACAAGCAGGCTAGACTTCTTACAATAAAAACATCCAGTGGAAAATTAAAATCCAGAGTATATTAATTACATGTTTAAGAAGATAAAAGTTCTCTACACGTCACTTCAAAACACATTTTCTCAGGACAGCAATCTTTTTTGGCCTTGATGAATTTTGAAGTAGAAGTCATGCCCTCCAAATGCCCAGTATATTTTACGGCTAGGTAATCTCTGATAACTACTTTAAGTTAGCAAAAGTTTACATGTTAATCATCTTAGTCCCCCAGCCAAGAGAGCTACTGGTATTGCCATAAAGCTAAATGAAAAGGAAAAAACCCCAACTTTTTCTTGCCAAAACATAAATATGTGCAAATGCTTTTCAAAATTTTAAAAAGTCAAAATACACAGATGTGCATTTTTGTATTTCCAATCTTGCTGGATATTGGGAAGAAGTCCTGATAACAGACATCTGTTACATAAAAACAACAAGCAAGAAAAGAACAAGATGGATTTGTAGTTTGCCTAAACAAAGCTCTCTGATAATTTCTATTACTCACAGCTCGTTCTTTCAGCAGGTGATATCACTTACTCCTATAGCCCTTATTCCATCAGAATTACCCCTGGGGCAAATACAGCAGCCTAGGGATAGCCTGATAAATGGTGATCCCTACACACCAAACAGCTTTACTCTGCAAAACTAACAGAGAAGGAGATTAATCAGAGGGTCTGCAGCTGTTCAGCTGTACCAGCCAAAACACAGAAAATAGGTCACAAAAGGGACTACAGCTATTTTGTAGCTTGAAGACCTTGGAGATGTTCTTTTGGGATAATCCACTCTTTCTAGTGTGATAAAGTGAATTATTTTCACCCAAATTTCATGTAGGTCCATAATGAATCAGCAGAAGACTGGTTTTCACAGAGTCTATAATCTCTATTTGATGATCCATGTAATTTCCAGTTATTGTGGTTCTTAGTCGTTTCGGAGTTCTTGAGATTTTCTGCTTATTAGAAATTAGTTAGAAAAAAAGAATAATACAAAATACTTCAGACTGCTTGCCAGTTTCCTAATGCTTTTCCTTATAACACATTACAATTTTTGATAAACAGCCTCTTATTGGAGGTTTCCCAGTAGTTACTGACTTTACAATGTGCCACCTTCATGTTGCTGCCCTCTGTAATTGTATTGCACCCTTGGACCCCTAAAGCAGTACTCTTTCACCTGGACTCTCTCAAGTGAATATTTATTTTCTTTGAAGAGAAGTGATAAAAATAATAATAAAAAAAAAAAAGGAGGAGAAGGAAAAGGAATATGAAAAAAAGGAAAAGGAAAAGAAAAAACACACCACCTCTCCCTGAATAATCTTCAATACCTTAACACAGAATCTGGTGGTAAAAGGAATACTGCATGTGTTCAGAAAAGCCACAGTTCAGCCACCGAGCACATGCTGGTAGCTGTGCAGAATAGCTTGCAGAGTCAGGGCCTGAATCAGTGGTACAACTGGTAAGAAAAAAGACAGACACCAAAAATCTACAACATATGTTATGAGGAGGTGCTTCATGAGACACAGATGACAAAATACCATTCTGTACTCTGGGTGTTAAGGACAGGAATTTCTACCAGTAGTTTTACCCTACTCTTTCCTTTCTCAAATACTAAACATTAGGTACAATAAACTTCACATTTTGCGCTGGCCACGTTAATGATGTACTTTGTTTCACAATGGTCTTCTACCCAGTCTCCAGGAAAAATATTTGTGAACAGCAAATACTTTATTTTTAAAAAAATTCACCTGTGTGTATGACAGCCATCTAAGCCTCAATTTGCTCACAAAACAAGACCTAAATGATGGATAGTTTCACTGGTCTTACTAATATCCTTTGTACACAAAACAGATTTCAGAAAACACCACCCAAGTCACAGAAGGCAAAAGCAGGGACTGGGAGAATGAAGAACCACCCACTGAAGGAGAAGATCAGGTTTGAGACCATCTAAGGAACCTGAAGGTGCACAAGTCCATGGGACCTGATAAGATGCATCCACGTGTCCTGAGGGAACTGGCAGGTGAAGTGGCTAAGTCACTATCCATCATACTTGAGAAGTTGTGTCAGTCCAAGGAAGTTCTCACTGACTGGAAAAGGGGAAACATAACCCCCATTTTAAAAAGGGAAAAAAGGAAGACGCAGGGAACTACAGGCCAGTCAGTCTCACCTCTGTGCCTGGCAAGACCATGGAGCAGACCATCTCTGAAACTATGCTAAGGCACATGGAAAATAAGGAGGTGACTGGTGACAGCCAGCATGGCTTCACTAAAGGCAAATCGTGCCTGACAAATTTGGTGGCCTTCTACAACAAGGTTACAGCGTTGGTGGATAAAGGAAGAGCAACGGACATCATCTACCTGAATTTGTGCAAAGCGTTTGACACTGTCCCGCGCAATATCCTTGTCTCTAAATTGGAGAGACATGGATTTGATGGATGGACCACTTGGTGGGTAAGGAATTGGCTGGATGGTCGCGCTCAGAGTTGCGGTCAATGGCTCAATGTCTAAGTGGAGAGCAGTGATGAGTGGCGTTCCTCAGGGGTCAGTACTAGGACTGGAGCCATTTAACATTTTTGTCGGTGACATGGACAGTGGGATTGAATGCATCCTCAGCAAATTTGCCGACGACACCAAGCTGTGTGGTGTGGTCGACACGCTGGAGGGAAGGGATGCCATCCAGAGGGACCTTGATAGGCTTGACTGGTGGGCCCCTGCAAACCCCATGAAGTTCAACAAGGCCAAGTGCAAAGTCCTGCACATGGGTCAGGGCAATCCCAAGCACAAAAACAGGCTGAGTGATGAGTGGATTGAGAGCAGCCCTGCAGAGAAGGACTTGGGGGGTGTTGGTTGATGAGAAGCTCAACATGATCCAGCAAGGTGTGCTTGCAGCCCAGAAAGCCAACTGTGTCCTGGGCTGCATCAAAAGAAGCATGGCCAGAAGGTTAAGGGAGATGATTTTCCCCCTCTACTCTGCTCTCATGAGACCCTACCTGAGGTACTGCATTCAGTTCTGGGGCCCCCAGCATAAGAGGGACATGGACCTGTTGGATTGAGTCCAGCGGAGGGCCACAAAGATGATCAGAAGACTGGAGCACCTCTCCTATGAAGACAGGCTGAGAGAGTTGGGGTTGTTCAGCCTGGAGAAGAGAAGGCTCCAGGGAGACCTTCTAGCAGCTTGCCAGTACCTAAAGGGGGCCTACAGGAAAGCTGGAGAGGGGCTTTTTATGAGGGCATGTAGTGACAGGACAAGGGGTAATGGCTTTAAACTGAGAAAAGGTAGATTTAGATTAGATATAAGGAAGAAGTTCTTCACTGTAAGGGTGGTGAGGCACTGGAACAGGTTGCCCAAAGAGGTTGTGGATGCCCCATCCTTGGAAGTGTTCAGGGCCAGGTTGGATGGGGCTTTGAGCAACCTGGTCTAGTGGAAGGTGTCCCTGCCCATGGCAGGGGGGTTGGAACTAGATGATCTTTAAGGTCCCTTCCAACACAAACTATTCTATGATTCTATGATTAAACTGTGTTATTGTGTAAAGATGATACTAGTAATAAATCTAAGATAATAGGGAGAAATTACAGATATTAAAAAAAGATGCAAAATACCAGTCCAGGCAGTTTTGCATTCAAAGACATACTTCTGTTATTTTCTCAAGCATTCAATGAAGTGAGAAATAGTTTTTGTTTTATTTATTATCGATTTACCTTATTCAGTTCCTCATTCCCTTGAGATACTACTTGTAGGTTTCATTACTTGATTTCTTCTGCTTCTTTGCCTTTGGTTCCATGGCAACCAAGGTAAAATTAGTAGCAAAGAGGAAATCCCAAGCAGCCCTGAGCTAGAATCTTAGGAAATTCACCTTTTTATTTCAGAGAATCAAAGAATCACAGAATGGCTGAGGTGGGAAGGGATCTCCAGAAGTCATCTGGTCCAACCCACCTGCTCAAGCAGGGACACCTAGAGCAGGTTTTCCAGGACTGTGTCCAGACAGCTTTTTAATATCTCTAGGGTGGGAGACTCCTCCACCTCACTGGGCAATCTGTGCCAGCGCTTGGTCACCATCACAGTGAAAAAGTGTTTCCTGATGTTCAGACAGAACCTCCTGTGTTTCAGGTTGTACCCATTACCTCTGGTCCTGTCACTGGGTGCCACTGAAAAGTGTCTGGCTCTGTCTTCTTTGCCCTCTCCCTTCAGGTATTCATACACATAGATCCCCCTCACTCCCAGCTCTCTCAGCCTTTCCTCATAGGAGAGATGCTCCAGACTCTTCTTCATCTTTGTGGCTCTCCGTTGAACTCTCTCCAGTCCATGTCTCTCTTGTACTGGGGAGTCCAGAACTGGACACAGCACTCCAGGCATGGCCCTACTGGTCCTGAGTGGAGAAGGTGGATCATGTCCTTCAGCCTGCTGGCAACACTCCTCCTCATGCAGCCCAGGATACCCTTGGCCTTCTTGGCCACAAGGGCCCATTGCTGGCTCGTCTTCAACTTGGTGTCCACCCAGGTCCTTCTCTGCCAAGCTGCTTTCCAGCTGGTCAGCCCCCAGCGTGTACTGGTACCTGGGCTTGTTCCTCCCCAGGTGCGGGACTTTGCACTTCACCTCGTTGAACCGCATGAGGTTCCCGTCAGCCCAACTCCCCAGCCTGTCGAGGTCCCTCTGGATGGCAGCACAACCCTCTGGTGTATTGACCACCCCTCCCAGTTTTGTATCATCAGCAAACTCGCCGAGGGTACGCTCTGCCCCATCATCCAGATCATTAATGAAGATGTTAAACAGGACTGGACCCAGTCTTCATTCCTGAGGTACACCAGTAGCTACTGGCCTCCAGCTGGACTTTGTGCCACCTCATGATCATCACCCTCTGGGCCCGGCCATTCAGCCAGTTTTCAGTTCACCTCACTGCCTTCTCATCCAGCCCCTACATCAACAGCTTCTCTATGAAGATCTTACAGGAGGTAGTGTCAAAAGCCTTACTAAAGTCAAGGTAGACAATATCCACTGCTCTCCCCTCATTTACTAGGCCAGTCACTCCATCATAGAAGTTCCTCCTCCTTATTTAAAAAGGAAGGTGTTAAACTGAATGTGTGGTTTGATGAGATAACTAGCTAATATAACTGTATGTAACAGCCAGTCTTTAAAACACCACAGTGCTTGGAGAGCCACTGAAACTAGCCGAGTATCAGGAGCTACATTGTTGAAAGCACTTGGCCAGTACTCATTTGAAAAAGCAAAAACAAAACCAAAGAAGCAAAGCTGGAAGAAGTAAAATGGTCACCATTTAAACAGGTTAGGATGGAAAATACCATTTAATCAAAAAATACCTGTAGGTAGGTAGTTTCGTTTGAACTTCTCTCTGGCATATGAACCACTGTGAAAAGCTTTGCTGTTGCTGTGACTGTCACTGCCATATGACAAGATAAGATGAAAACTCTTAAGCATGCGGTTGCAGGGAACCGTTTGAAATTTCTGTCCTTTTCATTTATGAGGCCATGAGCTAATTAGTTGAAATAAGTAAGAAAACTTCCCTCATGGCATATTAATTCACAATGCATATTCATGGGGGGTTCCTACTCATCCTCTCAAGCATCCTGGACTGCCTATTGAGAGGCAGCATGGTTTGCCCTCCAGTACTGCCCTGCAGAAAAGTGGGTATAACACCACTTACTGTGTTTTGAAGTCTAATTAGCTGTTTGCAAAAAGAACTGAGGTTGGCAGATGAAAAGTGCTTCAGAAATGCAAAATATTATTATTACTGTTAATAATAATAATAAAGAACATGCACCAAATAATTATCACAGCAAAACAACACAGATAATTTTATAAGGTTCCCAAACGGTATGAAACGGATATTAAGAGGAAGTTAGGAAAACACCTTCTTTTCCTTCAGCAAAACCACTTAAATATCATTGTTCTTGTTTTTTAATAGATTCTGTTAATAATACAACTGGCATTAAATGTTATGCATAAGCTAGGTGACTTTTCTAAATAGAGAAAATAACATGGCTAATGTTTTAAAAACAATTCCATATTAGGTTAACAAATACTGAAAGTTAATCGGGAGATTTTCCAGATTTTCAAGCACTGAATTGGCTGGTCTCTTGAAAAACATGACCTATTTTTAAACACTGATCTTCAAAATGCTCTACTTACAGTCTTATGTTCAAAGTATTAGGCTGCAAGGTTTGGAACAATCTAAATAATTGATGATCTCCTAATCAAAAGGGACATACATCAAAGAGAAAAAAGCTACAGTTCTGTTCATTGAAAGACTTAGGCAAACATAGAAAAAAGAAAAAGGAGGGTAGTGATCGAAAATGTGGGCAAAAAAAGAATGAAATCACTACTGAATGTTTTTTTAAAGACCACTCCTATCATAAATCCCACAAATTGTTTATGATGAATAATTCAGTTAACAATACCAAGAAAAAACTGAATCCCAAAGCAAACTAATTTTTCACTTGATTTCCATGTTATACTTTTTATCCCTTTGTACACAAACCAGTAATAGACCCTAATCCAAGTATTCAAATGTCTAATAGACAGGGTTCCAATCCTTCAAATTATTCCACCTAGAGCGAGTATGTCTTTGTGACAGGTAACTTGCTAGGTTGGACATTCTTGGCTTCGCTACATAATAAACATCACTGGCTTAATTTAAATAAGTAAAAAATATTTTGGTTAAACTGGTAAAAAAAATTGCAGAATTAGAAAATGGTTTTACATTAATAACTGTACACCAGCAAGAGTTCTGATGTGAACTAAATGGCTATAAGCCAGGTCAAAATCAATTTAGAGATATCACAAAATATGTCCAGTTTAGAATACACCTTTACTTAAACCCACTCAACTTCATACAGAAATCACATCTAGGGATACAGAGACATCTTAATTCTTTCTGTACCAATGGAAGTAAATTTCTATGGATTCTAATTTTATACAAAAGGAAAATAGTACCCATTTCACATAGGTGCAGGGTATTTCTAACACAGAAGAATATCGACATCACTTCACCATGCAATCTTCTGAATAGATCTTTTAAGGCAAGAGTCTTCTTTTTACTTAATGTTTTCTAACTGCACTAAAAATAGTCCTAAATTCCAAAACATGCTCCAAAACCCGCAATTTTAATTGCTAGACTTCATTAACCTTTTAAAAAGAATCTATTTAGTTACTACTTTCCAGTCTGTGTCTAAGACAATGAAAGAATTATCTTGGTATTTTCTTTATAGATGTGTCTTAGGTATGTCCAGGCACAGTAATTTTCACTGGTAGCTACATATTTTTGCCTTGCTTTCTTTGCTGGCTTCTGGGACTCCAATCCAAAAGAATAGTCTTCTGCTCCTCTTATCTTTTTTCATTAGGTTACCCTCACCTTCACTCCTGTTTCTCATGGGTTTGGTCAAGTAAAATCAATAGAAAAGGCCTTCTTGATTTTCCATATCACTAGTGTATATAGGCAGCCTTATCATTCAGAAAAGTGTAAAAGATTCTGAATCACCCTAACATTAAATTATTTTTAAAAGATGAATAGGTCATTTTTAATGCTTTATGTGTTAACTCCACCAGTATAAAAGTAATTTTTTTTTGTCCTTTCTGGAGCTTTTATGCAGAGCTTCAATAAGGCTGTATTCTCAGTGAGCTAAATATGGTGCAAATCTATGATGGAGAGTCTATGACATGGGATGTAAGATAGCAACCAAACAAGTTCCTCACCAGACACCCAGTGAGGTACATCAAAACCAGAGAAAAGGAAGTCTTGATAGCACAGTTCCTACCCCCTAAGGCAACCACACCTATAATTATTAATACAACAACTTGGAAAACAAAACTTCTTTCAAGGAAAAAAAAGTCGAAATTAAATTTTGTCCTTCACAGGATACACATACATAATGCCTTCTACTATTTAGATACAAAGGCAAAATTGCCTGCAACTGTCCCTCACGCACCACAAATATAAAAAACCAAATGTAAATTTTCTTCTAGCTAGAATGTTTTACAGGGTGAAAAAAAAAGTTCAGCACCTACGCTTGGCACTTTCCCTGATATGCACATAGATGTTTTTCCCTTTTATGCCTCTAAATCACTGTCAGGCTGTGAATAACACCAAAATAATAAGTGGCCACTTCCTCTAGCTGTCTCCCCTTTCAAAACTGGAAAAAAAAGGAAGATAGTACAAAAATGACTAATGAGTTACTAAGCTATTTTAGAATATGGGCTGAATGTCAGATGCTAAAATCAGATTTTATTCCCAGACTTAAAAAAGGAAAGGTCTTGGGAATAGTTACAGACCGGACAGCCTAATAGCCTCCTATCTCCCATGTCTGAATTGCACGCAAAGACTAAATGAAAAGCTCTCCATGTAAAAGAACAAGAGTCTAAAGAGCTACAAAGTTGACTTTTATCACATTCTTGAACCCTAAAAATAATTTACTGAAGGGAAAGTCAGAGCCAGACTTGATTTAAAAATGGTACACACCTTTGACTCTTCTCCAAATGAATAAGAATTGGATGTCTTAAATGACATGCTAGGGTCCTGTTGCCATCTGAAGCTGAATAGAGAGGGACCTGCTTAAATTGTAAAATTTCCTTTCACTTCAGGATGTCAGCATGACACTGTAGTTAACAATGAGGGCTGCTGGAAGTGGGGAAATGCAAGATGTACGGGGAGGACGTTCACTTACAACTCAGTCTCTTTGCTTGCAGCTCACGCCATTTCCCATTAGATCTCAAGGCAGGCAATATGGCTCTTTTCTTCTCTACCTGCTCCAAAACATGGAAGATAATTGCTTTGTAATGAAAGCAATTAGTTTAAAAATTATGCCATTTTCTATAAACTTGACAGCCATGAGAAATTGTAGCCATATTTGGTGGTCAACACTGGGTTCATTCGCCAACATACTTCCTAGTGTGCCACAAACACAAGACTGCTAACAAGAAACTGAAAATGTTTTCCTCTAGCCCCTTCTCATGATTCATGTATGAAGTTCCTGACACAGATTAGAGTACACGGCTCCTAGTTAAAAGGTGGCAGCTGTTTGCTGAAGGTCTGGTTGTCACTAACAATTAAACACGTCTGTCGCACAGTTGGAAGCACCTTAATTCTGAGTTTAGATGAACATGCCTCTTTCACCAAAGGTTAAACAAAACTTGGGGAACAGTTTGTTGCAAGCATTGACAGAAGTCTGTCACATTTTAAGCTGTATGGTTTTTTATAATTTGCCTCGTCTAGCATTTCCTATTAGTTTCTACAAACGCCATGACAGTTTGATAGATTCAAACCCTGAACAGTAACTCATAGAGCCTTCTTATGTAAAATGAAAAGAACTATTTCAAATAGGTTAAATATATTTACACACAAACACACATATATATAAAAGAGGTTTTGAGGTTCCCAGATGTGTATTATTCCATGTTGGGCTACTGAAAAGTAGCTGTGATCTAAAAGAGACTTTATTTAGCCATGCTTTTATTTCTCTGCATTTAGTACAGCCTTTTACTTTCCTAGTCAGCAGCATGCCACCTGCTCTTTCATTTCCTCAAAGTAGGTCAGCAGTCAGCCATCAATCTTTCATCTTCATTACAGCTAAATCCTAAAGCCTGAGGCAAATGAACCATTTTAAAGGAGATGCAGTGATAGCTGTGGTATTCTCTCTCGTGTTAGCCATTTGTGGCTGAAAAAATATCACAAAATCCAGATGAAGCTAGCCAGCCATTAACTGGAAAATAACAGGAACGGAGGCAGTTTTCACAAGGTCTTTAAAAATCTGGGGCCCAGTTCATAAACACAGAAACATGGGTCCAGTCTCCACATCATACGATCTCCTTCACATACTTATTAAACTCTGAATTTCAAATGTTAAATCATTACCCTCCTAAAAGAAGACAATTCTAGATCTTCAGCTAATCTAGTGCCTTACAAACGTCTTCTCACTTCCAGCATCTGTTTACTCATGATCAATTTTTAAACTATTTTTCTCATGTGTCAGCACTGACATCCAGTTTGAATAGCTCATCTCCCCTCCTGGTCTTTAATATTCCATGAAATTTAGAGATAGTAATCATAGATCCTCCTGACATCAATTCTGCAAAATTAAGCAAGCCGTACGGTTTTAGACTTCTTTAATAACAGAGATTTTCCATTTTTGCGGTCAACCCAATTTCTTGCATGTACCTGTTCTTTTATGAGTTCATTTTTTGACCAGAGATGACCAGATTTAAACAAAATACCATTATTCGGAATTTATTAACAAAGTTTGTGGAAATTAGATTTTCTGTCTAATAATTGTACATATTTGTACTGAACCTTGAAAGCCTTTTGCTTTCACAAAGCACTTCTGTTTCTGTAAGTCACTGAAACATAATGAAGTTCAGCGAAGCAATGAACAGCTTTCAGAATTAGAGGTATCTGACAATTTCACCAGATAAACGCAATAGCTCACTGATTTTTTCTTGAGCAGTGGAAGACTAGGCAGGGTGAGGTAGACAAGAAAGCGCTTTGAAACAATAAAACAGGATGGAAGGAAGCCCATGAAGGGCTGTGAGCATGAACTGTGTGCATGCAAATGCCAGGAGGACAGGGGTGAAGAGAACAGTGGGGGAAGCATTCACATTTTTTCTGTGAAGTCAGCATGATGGAGGATCTCTCTGAAGTGCCTATACACCAATGCATGCACGCAGCATGGAGAACAAAGAGGTGGAATTAGAGGTATATGCGCAGTTGCAGGGCTGCATCCTCATTGGGGTCACAAAGATGTGGTGGGAAGGCTCCCACGACTGGTGTGTGGCAACAGATAAATAGGAAGGAACAGGCTGGGAAGGGAAAAAGGGAACGTCACCTGTTACATGATACAGCAGTGGGAATACATTGGGCTCTGCCTTGGGATGGGTGATGAGCCAGTCCAGAGCTTATGCGTTAAGATTAGAGGGCAGAACAAAGTGGTGTACGTTGTGGTCGGTGTTTACTACCGACCACCTGATCAGGAAGAAGGTGATGAGGCCGTATTCAGACAATGGGAAAAAGCTTCGTGTTTGCAGATCCTGGTTCTCGTGGAGGACTTAACTGCCCTGATATATGCTGGAAAGACAACACAGGAAACCACAGATCCCCAGGACCTGTGGAGTGCATTGATGAGAACTTCCTGACACAGGTGATGGATGATCTGACGAGAGGAGGCACCCTTCTGGACAGGATACCTAGAAAAAAGGCACAAGTGGTGGAGGAGGAGAAGGTTGTTGGCAACTGTCCTGGTTTTGGCTGTTGAAAGATCTACTTGGAAGGATCCCACAGGTCATGGATTGAAGAGCAGACTGGGAGAGTTTGTTCATTTTCAAGGATCACCTCCTCCAAGGATAAGAACGGATCATCCCTACATGGAGAAAATCAAGTAACAGAAGCAAGAGGCCTGCATGGATGAACAAGGAACTCCTGACTCAACTCAGACCTCAAAAGGAATTGTACAAGAGGTGAAAGCTGGAACAGGTGACGCCAGAGGAATACAGAAACACTTCATATTGAACAGCTCTTGATAGAGTCTTCTTCCATGAGTGTGCCCTGTTGCTACATCAATCCCATGTAAGCTTTTAGGATGGACAACGCTCTGCAGAAAAGTTCTCCATCTGCACTATGTGTTGTATGTTTTTTGAACCTGCCAGTTCCACTTCACGCTCCTTAGCTCTTGTACTGGATTAGACTATGTGTGATCATTTCTATTCATGTTTTCTAAGCCACTGAAGATTTTATACTTCCCTGTTCTCATCCATCTCTCTTCCAGACAGAAGTGATCCCAGCCTGTTCCTTGGATGGAGGCTATTCCACACTTCTCAATCCTCTGTGTAGCTCTGTCTATATGTTTTCCATCTTCTGAAGGTAGGGAAGTGTGCTGGAACTCTACAGACTGTAGGTATATGTCGCGGTTTAACCCCAGCCAGCAACTGAACACCACGCAGCTGCTCACCCACTCCCCCCCGTGGGATATTCCACTCTAGATTTATATACTGGCTTAATACTGCTTTATGTTTTGTTCCCTACTTCTTTTCTTATAATTCCTTACATTTGGTTTGCCTTTTGACTCCCACTGAACATCGAGATGACATTTTCTTATAACTATGTACTATTGTATCAAGATCTCACCATCACCTGGCATTTATTTACATTCAGTTCCACTTACCATTTAATTTTCACTGAAAACAGAAATCTTGCTTGTGATTTCAACTTATGAAATCAGTGTCATAGTGACTTGTGGAAATGACTTGTCAAAGTTCACCATTTTAACATCTTAAATAATTACTTTGATAATTTCTGATATGACTCTCATTTCAGAGTAATTAAAATTTTATGAATTTAATAAAAAAAAAAAACCCAAACACTGGCAAAATAGGAAAAATATCCAAATTATCACACTCCTGCCCCTGCAGTGATTTTTTCCATCTTGCTCCAGCCTAATTCCTTTGTAATGCCATTTCTTATGTTGTTTGATGATCTGCCATCACACATACATTTCCACCCTGAATGGGTCTCCACAGTGCTTTAACTGGCAGTTCTTTCTTCTGTATTAGTATATGCAAATGAGGAATATGAAAAAACCTTTGCTTTAAAACCTTGCTCACAGCATTATTGTAAGATTAGACCCCAATGAAAACATTATAGATATAAGCCATCAACCTATATAACAAAGCTGAAGAACACCTCCACATTGGCAGCAAGAAATTTTCATTTTGCTTTCATCTGCTGCACAAAGTTACGTGCTAGCTCAATGACATTATTGCAAATAGAAAATTCCATAGTAAATTACTTTCTATCATTAGGTCTATAAATGTATAGTGTAGGTGTTCTGTTCTACTTTTATTTGCAACAGTCCACCAAAATGAGAGGGGACTATTCAAAGCTGTTAGATCAAAATCCCTTTTCTGCAGAGAAGTAACCAGCACACAGAAATATATAACAGGGAGGACATCCAGCTTTTCGCCCACCACAATCAGAACCATGGGTTGTTTTAATTATGTTTGGGTCCTATACCATTCCATAGGAGATTCTTGAAATTCACATGAGCTAGGAGCTCACATATTCAAGACTGTGAGAAAGCAAGAGAGACTCCCTGCTCTGTGCCTCTTGGAAAAACACCTGTACATTAAGTTTTAGAAAAAATAAAAAAAAAAAAGCACTTCTTTAGTTGGACTTGTGCCCCCTGACCAGATACCAGAACTGAAACATCAAAAATCAAGATATTAAATATATTTGTATATATGTACATATTAACACACGCACTTATTCATATATATGTACATCAATATGCAACATACTCCAATTAAATATTCAGAGAAACATTTTTTTCAAAAAGATGTGCCTTTTGGAGTATCTAATTCAGTAGCACACATCAGAAGAGATTCTTCTACACTACTAAGAATTACACAATATTTTATTTGTTAATGAAAAAAACAGGTATAATGATTTTAAAATGTAAGCAGGATATTTCCATAAAATGAGGATTCTAGCCTCGTAAACTCTAACCTGATATAGTAATAGTAATAAAGGAACTATCAATTGCTTAGAAAGATTCTCAAATCTCTAAAATTCTTACTTGGGTCACAGATGCTGCATGAGAAAGCAATAAAAATATCTCAGAATGAATGGAAACTGTTGAATAAAACAGCAATACTAAAGAAATCAGTACAGCAAGGCACTTAAATCCAAAACGTTATTTGAGACAACCAGGACTCCCTTAAAATATAATCATAATAAGGAAGTTGATACAAAAAAGATATATTTTAGAGAAGAAATTATATGAGAAAAATTAGGATAGCTAATACAGGTTTCCAAAAGCAAGCAGCTAAGAGACAACACTGAGTTTCTTTAAATGTACCTGAAAAACAAAAAAAATTGGATCCATGACATTGCTGGAGTTGAGGCGAGAAGTAAAGATGACAAAAGAATGAAGTCTCAGCATTTTCTAGTGAAGAGACTGTTGACTAAATTTCTACACAACATCTTTCTTTTCAGGTAACAGAAATCAATTACTCTACCAGCATTCAGAAGATTTTAAATAAAACGATACATCAAGTATTCATTACATAATGTATGCCCAGAGATAATACTGCTGTATAATTGTCAAAAATATGCTAAGAAAAAATGTAGTTTGACAAACAAACTGACAAAAATCGGTAGTCTCTTCATGCAAATTGCTTTTAATCCAGAGGGCTGAAGGGCAGTCAGTGCTGTTCCTACATTTTAAAGGCTGTGAGGCACCTGGGATGAGAATGATGTCTAGGAATACACAGAGGCACTTAGGCAAGCTGAGAGATGACTGCCCTCCCACAGGGATGGACCGAGACTCTTCATAAGCAGTGGTGTAGGACAGGTAGGGAGCTGCTACAGGTCACAGAACGACGCCTGTGAGGTGCAGCACTCTTGCTGCCTACTTAGCCTATACAAAGAGGAGACAATGTGTGCTGCGTAGACTACCACCAAAAAAAAAAAGGTCAAGGAGGGCTGCCAGGCAGCCACAGCTGTGGGGAGTGGGTCTCTCCCTTTGTGAGGCACTGTTTCCACATCTCTGTGGCACACAATCAGTGACAGCAGCAAGCCCAGCTCCCCCCTGTCCCCTCCAAATCTCTGACTCAGTTACCTTTGGCCACTATCACCTTCCCAAATTCTGCAAGAGCTTCTTCTTAGGCCCCATCCCACCCTCATCCACTAGGAACTTGCTCCACCACTTCCACATAATTTAGTCAACATTTATATTCGATTCTTACCACAAACCATTAGATCAGGTCTTACTGGGAAGCCTTGAGCTGACTGTCCACAAGCATGTCAACACCAGCCTGGTGGTACCTAAACCACGGCCACGTGCAGTCAGGTCGTTGCCAGTCTTCTATAGCTGCTCACATGTAGGTCCTGATCTAAAGCTGTGCTGACGTAAGCCACAAGTTTGCTGTCCTTTCACAGGGTCAGTTTTATCAATGACCTGCAGATTACGGTAGTGAAAGTGAGCATGAGGCAAGATTTGGTAAGCATGAGAGTTCATGGACGGGCAGAAGAAAGTATTACAGGAGTGTGGAGAAGCACGGAAGGAAGGCATGCACTTCCCAGAGTACAGATGCAGCTGTATAGAGACAGTTTGGAAAGTAGACTTCAGGGTGATTCAGGCCATTATAAAGCAAAAAGCCCCCGGTTTTATAGCTTTTAAGACTATATATGTCACTGAAGCATCGCTAACGCATATTGGTCCCATTAACAATATGGTTAACAGCTATTATGTGTTTCTTCTCTTTTCTCCAGGGAGAGAAGAATATACAGCAGGATGTTTTAAAATAAAAATACATATGTATAAACACATTCTGCTGGATATTGATGCTGGAGAGAGCTAATTCAGAAACAATCCTGGCTTTTGTAGGAGTGAGGAGATTTGTGATAAACTGCAATTTTTGTAAAGAAGTTCATTCTAGTGTTTGGCCAATCCAAAAAAAGCTTTTTCTCACTTACATATGAAATATACATTTGAATCTTTAGAGTATGCTTATCAAAGAAGAAACAACTTTGCCCTCTAAAGTTAACCAATCTTTACATACATAAAATATAGACATCCAAAGGTCTTGATTTACTACTGTATGGGAAACCCTAGCAGAGAATGGCCTAAGGCAGTAAATATCCTGTGCTGGTACTAGCAGGTTTTTTAAATAGCTTTCAAAATGTCTGTATTTTCAAGTCCAAACATATTGTATTGGTGTTTTGCAGATGATAAGGTATAAACAACTTAAGACTGCGTTGCTTTGCCAGGATGGGACAGAGTCTTCAAGGTTTGGGTACAAATATAGTATAGTATTACTTATGGATGCTGCTCTCTAAGAGTACTTAGCAACAGTGAGGAATCCAGGAGGACTAAATGCCAAAGTGAAATGATCTGTAGTGCACAGACATAAAGAAGATGGTCTTGTGCGTGGAAGTTCTTCTTCAGGCCTTCTCCCCACCAGCAAAAAGTCTGTTTTACATGGGTTAAGTTTCCAGCACTCTGCCATCTGCTTATTGCCTGGGTGTGTGCCCATGCTGTCTAGCTAGTTCACCGAGTGTCTCCCTGTGTATGCTAGAAACAGAAGTGCTCCACGTGGCACTTCGCCTCTAAGTAAAAGTACATCAGTACCTATTAAGTGTGAGTAGCACTGAAGTGGGTTTAGTGCAAAGCCAAGGTGTGTCTTTTAGATGAGAGAGCATTACTTCATGGTCAAGCACTGCATAAAGATCTTGTGGCAGGTGACTAGATGGCTTGCTTCTCCCCACTGACAGCAGGGCTAATCCATCACTGCCATTAATGCGTTTCAGTACAATGTCTTGGCCAGAACTCAGGACATTCCGGGTGAATGATACCGACTATAATCACTTATACTACAAGCTGAGGCTTGCCTTCTCCATCAGATTGCTCATGACTAAAGGTATGGTTTTAAAGGAGTACCAGGAAACCCAGGGTGTGTCTTTTCGCTATCAGTCTATTAAATATTTGAAGGAACAAGGGAATATTCTTCCCACCAAAGCAGCATTAATTACATTAGATAATTTGTTATCCTAAATAGCTATTTTAACGCAGAATTCACTATCTTCAGAGAAGTCTGGTAGAAGGATTTTATTGGTCTCTATTGCAGCCTCAGCATATTCTTGGAGTAATTCATTATGCTTCATTTCATCTGCATCAGCATCTGTTTCCTGACATAAGCATTAAAATCTGTCTTTCTCTATACAGTGGTGTTTGCTTCCAGAAAACAACAGAGAGATGTTACAGGGCTACAGAGGGCTGAACATTGAATGCCCACGATAGAATGCAACAAGGAAGATTAATCAGTTCCTGGAGTCTGTTTTTTGGAAGTTTTTCTTAATCAGGCTTTGGCATTTGATGGAGGGAGAGTCTTCTTGTCTTTCTTGCTTCTGATACTAAGAACAACTCAAATCACTGACAAAAGAGCGAAAAATGTTCCTGTCTGGATTATAATGCCTCTAAATCTCGACACTTAATATGCAGTTCAAGTAAAAATGTGTCCAGAGAGCCCTCAGAGATTTACCTCTGAAAGAACGAGGAAAGCATGTGAGGAGATGAGCTTCTAAGCCCTTGCGAGTGTGGCACTGCTGAACAAATGCTGAAATATGCTAAAGCCAGGTATATCGCTATTTCGTAGTCACTTCCTGACTGTCAAAAAAGCATCAGTGTTGATCTCTACCAACTCTGTAGCTGTTTGCAGCCTTATAATGGAGCACAAAACCAATGTTAGCTTTGGCTCTGGCTTCAGCCATCAGAGGAATAAATCTGAATGTATCCTATGTATTTGAAGTTTAAAGTGAAGAAGTGCCACTGGCTCTATCATGCACTGAGTCTCCTCAGTGAATGAACAAAACTGTCACAGTGCCTTCTGTTGAACCAGCCAGGTAGCACTGACAGATGATACCTCTGTTGCTTTTAATGGTGATTAGGCTGTGAATCATTTACTGGTAGTCTCACACTATACACAGCAATCTCAGTAGTGTTGTTACCAAAAGCGGTAAATGGCTGCTCTTAATCCATGCATATGTAATGATTTTACTGGTGTTAGATATCTGCCCTCTGATTTCCTTTCCTCCAATAGTCCATTTCTCTTAGGACTGGGGATTATACCTTGAAATCCCAAAGGGAGAACAATAGTCTGGATTGCCAAAAGCAGTGGAAAGGATGGGTCCTGCTGGGTACCTCTGGTAGCTGAGTCCTCAGAACCGGAGAAGCTACAGCAAAGTGTTTGCAAAGCAGCAGCGACATGCCATAAGTGTGACCACACAACAGCAGCACAAGTAACAATAATTACACATTAAGAAAAAAATAGTATCATGCTTCCATATTCCAGAGCAATACTTCCACTCTAAGAACCATAATTCCGTACTAAAATCAGTGTGGCTCAACAGCACAAGCAGGAAAATATGCAGACAAAAATGTTGAGGTTAACTGAGTCTAAAGATTTGTGAGGGGAGTAACTGAGTGGGTCATATGATGACAAATGGAATTTAATTTCAATAACTATAAAGCCATTTTTACCTAAAACCAGTGGAACTACTTACACATTTTCTCAGGGTCTTAATTACTGCATGGAAGTGATCTGGGAATCACTTTGACAGTAAAGTCCAAAACTTTGTTTAATGGTGTACAACAGTGAAAAAGAATACGCTAAATATAAGGAACAGGATGAATAATAGATAAAACCAGTACACAGGTCTTCTAAAATATGCAATATTAGTCATCCTAACTAAAAAGGATGCTTTAGAATCTCTGTGTCGTAGGAAAAAGAGCTTAATAAGATCGGGACTGTCTACCAAAGAAAGAAAAGGAAAATAAGGTTATATAGTAAATACACAGATGTATAGTAATGTATGGTACTGCAAAAGTAGATGTCAAAGATTCAATTTTGTTTTCCCCTAAAAGAAAAATGATGTATGTTCAACAGGACTGAAAAGCAACATTTCCAAAACTGAAAAAGGAAGTTCTTCACACAGTGCCTAATTAGCAATTACACTGAACTGTGAAAAGTTAGCAAGAGTCAAGAACAACTGACCTTTATGGGAATAACAGAAGTATTCAAATAGTGAGCGTATAAAACAGTTATGAGATACACACAACAACCATACATTTGAAGTCACTACTCAATATGAACCATGACTGAAAATTTAAGTGTGACCGATGAACTCTCAGATGAGCGCTACCCGTTTCTAGCACCCACCTCTGAAAGTATTTGTGCCAGTCATTGTTGCAAACAAGCCGCTGAACAAGACGAATTACAAGTCTTGTCGATGATAGTGGCTCCTACGTTCCTGAGGTTGGGAAGTAGCGTTTATTGGGAAGTAAATAATGGAGCCAGAACCAAAATTGGAATTGCTTACTGAAGAGGAATAAATACCAGCAAGCCTCGTCTTATTAAGTAGCTGAAGCAGCAGCCATTCATCCTGCCATTTTGGAACTGACCCTGCCCTGTTTCTTTATTTTTGCCAATTTGATACGTGTTTCCATGGGAACAGAAGCAGGACTAGCCACCAGCTGAGTCAATCTCAGCTGCTGGCTCCCAGTTCTCACGTTTTGTTCCGTTTCCTTGGAAACTGATGTCAAACGAGAAAGAGAAGTAAACCAGCTTTTGCTCTTTAATATTTACTCTTTCTTTGGACCTGCTCTAGATCCTCTGGGCCAGTGGAAGGTTTACAGCTGACTCTAATGACCATTCATTTTCCTCCTCTCTGGAACAGCTGCCAGCCACCGGTGGGCCCCAGCAGATGCAAGTAAGAGTTCTCAGTTTCAGCTACTGCTGGCGGGCCGCCTGCTGTGAGCTACAATGGCAGGGTTTGAAAGCAGACTCCAGATTTCAGGAGACATTTGGCTCCCATAGTCTGTAATATTTCAAATTGGAAGGAAAGAAATTAAATTTATTTAAAAAATAGTAGGGGAAACAGATGGGCGTAATGATATTTAGAGAACAAATTGACTAACAAGCTCTGACCTGCATTAGACTGAACACCCCCAGAAACTACTTCAGCCAATTATATTCTTCATTTCATAATGTACGTTTGACAAAGTTCTCTCTAATCCAGCTGTTAGCTGACTGAATAGCCCAACAGCACAATGTAAACAACACCCCCTAAACACATCTGTTTCTGCATATATACATATGCAGAAAGAGAAAAGAACATGATCTGATTGTTTCAAAATGACAAAGAATCTACATAAATCTACTTGAGCACATGAATTTGAACCAGACAGCTTTACCAATTCCAGACCTATGTTACTCCCACATTTTTATCACGTGTATACAAACACACACACCCTCTTTTGTACATAATTTTGGGCCAGAATATTTTCCAGTTCTTACAGCAGCAGTGTCACGACTGAAGATGAATATTTAAGCAAAAAAATAATAAAAAATGCGAAAAAAATATTTTAAAAGAATATTAAAGTATCTGAAAGAATCCTAGAAAAACATGCAGGCAACTAATCTCTGACTTAAGTAAAGTTTTCTATGAAAATGATACTTGATCTACATCTGTGCAGTTGCATCCCAATTTTCACATATCTTTTGTTTAAAAATGTAGACACAAATCAATTTCACAAGACAAAAGGCTGTCCTAAAGAAAAGTTTTATATTTGGTGGCCTCTGGTCTTAGGCAGCTAGTCTAACCTTTAGGGTACAGCACCATGTTCACCTTGGGCATGCTTTTACCCTTCCTTTTCTTTCACACCTAATATATGAACTCCCTCCTCAGTTTTCTTTACATCACATCTCAGTCATGTTCACACAACTCTCACTTATCAGCGGCCTGGCATTACTACCATGAGTAACTTCTAGAATCGTGTATTTAGTTGAATCCACATACAGGCCACATAATATCTCGGGAATATTCATTCCTTCAGGTACTGCACTAGGAGCAGTCTCACAGAAAAGACAATCAGATACCCAGGAACAACATTTATTCTTCCAGTCTTCTTGCACTTGCATCCATCTACCAAGAATATACTTGACATCTTTGGGTGCTCAGAGAGTTGTGTCAAGTCAGCTAACACTGTGATTTTGTTCTGGGTTAGTTATTTGAATGAAAAACTTAGGCAACTGTAATTAAGTCAGACTTATTCTATCTTATTCAAAGAGATGTAAGACGTACTGAATTTACCTAGTCTATTTATGGGTTTCTTCCAGCTGAACTTAAAATCAAAATCTAAAATCCCATCTTCCTCTATATCACTAAGACTTTGCATCGCAAACGAGATAATAATCTTTAGGTTTGCTGCTGCAGCTGCAGTCAGGAAAGACCATTTCACTTTATGTTGAGCTTTGCAATATCCCTCCAGATTTTTTCACAATCGGGCCTCATTTTTATTTTCTGGAATAATTTATTATAACCAGTAAAATTTTGTCATCTCATCATTCACTTCCTTTTCCACTGAGCAACATAGGTCTCTGCACAGGGACTGGCACTTGTCCTGAAGGACTCCACAGGCCACATCCCTCCTTCCTGAAAAATGAACTTTTATTTATTCCTTAATTCAATTCTGTTTCCTTGTTCTAAAGGATTTTATATCCATTTGAGGGCTTCTCTCTTATTCCACGGCCATTTAATTTCCATGAGAGCCTTTGATGAAAGAAGTCCTTTTTGGGAGACCTAGCAGGCTGTGGCAGCTTCTGTTCACATGCCTGCTGGCTCCTTCAAAGGGCTTGACTGAGTTTTTTGAATTATTTGTTCCTTCACAAGTGACATGTCAACTGTTCCTCAATGTAACATATATATTTCTAATTCCACTCCTGATTATAATTTTTATAAGTTGGCCTGCTACAGACATTAACTTACAAGTTTGAGGCTTCCACTCTGTCTTGAAGTCATGGCAAGACATTTGCAACTTTTCACTCAGATATCAAAGCAGTTCTGAGCTAGTGACTACATACTGCTGTCAGTAGTTTGACTATTACTCCTTTGAATTGCTTTAGAAAGCCTGGGAGAATATAATCTGCTTCCAGTGATTGATTTCTGATCAGTTTCTCTATTCCTACCAGCAACTCCAGTCACTCCTCAGTGAGTTCATCAGGAAGGTTCTAGCACAGCAATCTCCACAAGCTCTTCCACAAAGAATTTTGCTGAACAAAGCAGTAAAGTAATCATTTAATTGTTCTACATGGCCTTGTTTTCTGCAAGTAATGCTCTTACACTCCGATCAAATATTGTCCCCAAAGATTCCCTGGCAAACTTCCCGCTACTGATATTTAGAGAAAGATTTATCTTTTTTTTTTTTTTTGCCTTTTGCAAGATGTTTTTTTAGACTGCTTTATTGTATCCTACATTTAACTTAGCAGATTATGATCCTTCCTATCTTCCTCATTTGGATACAACTTTGGTTTTTTGAAGGATGTCTTCCTGCTGTTTTGTCATGCTGAGTCTCTTCTTTTTCAAGTCTTACTTGATGTGTGGCATGCTTTTACTCTGTCTCCAATATGATATTCTGAATACTCTCTAGGCCACCTGCAAAGATTTAACTCTCTACAGTGTCCTCTTTAATGTCTCTTTAAGAGAGTCGTTCCACTTTTTGAAGTTGAGTTCCACTCTACGGATCTTTTTTGGTTGTTGCTTCTTCAAAGCTATCAAAGCTGAGAACGATGTATTTGCAGCTACAGAAAAGTCCTTCAGATATCAACACTTTGGAACAGATTCTGTATGCTATTCAGAATGAAATCAAGGGTTAATTCTCTCTTTGTGGGCTCTCTAGTCTGTTGAATTACAAAGCAGTCGCCTCTCCTAAATGAGTTAGTCTGAGCAGCACATTTGTCCAGTTTACATAGTGATTTTTGCTGTTGCAATTTTTATGACTCTCGCAACCTACCAGTCAAAGCTGACCCTCTGGCTTGTTAGTTAGTAATATGTGTCCGATAGCATAGTTATACACTTGGAATGCATAGGAATTCTGCCTCACTCGCTGAAATGATTAATTTGTTAATCTGAATTGACCCCAAGTTTTCTTTAACAGACTGCACTACTCTGCCACTGGCCTGACCTACTCAATCTTTCCTGCATATTGGTATTTTTGTTACAGCAAAGCCCTCATATAAAGCTGGGTATTCTTAGTTTCCACATTTTGTTTCTATACCAATGCTAGAAGCCCGAATAGGATGTGTCTCATTGATCTGTTTTTCTCTACCTTCTAAAGTGGCACTTTGTTCTGTTTTTTTCTCCATTTCATGTTTATTACCATCCTAGGACAATTCTGTGTGAAACCTTAAATACTGGTATTCCAGATACCAGAATGAAGTTTATTTTTAAATGCTGATAATGTTATCATAAGGTTGCACAAGAGGAAACATCGCAGAGATAACTACATAACTGGTACTAAGACATCAAGGATGCAAAGGTTGCTGCCCTGGATAAAGAGGTTTTAAAATTCTACAAGAAATATTGGCATGCAGTATGCAAAGTATTACTTTTATTGAGTCTAACACTAATGCAAGATTTTTTTACTTTGGGAATTATAAAATATAGCCTATGCCCCCTAGTATACAAGTTCTTATATGTTAAACATCATCATTGGTTACCTTCCAAGGCCAGAGTGATTCAATCTGTGTCATAGATATTTGTGTTGTGAGAAGACAAGCCAGTCAGATGCTTTCAAGAGTAAAAGAATTACTATACCATTGTACTACAAGCAAGAGGTGAGCGTGACCATGTCTACACACAGACTTACTGAACTGTAGTAAGTACCTAATTGATTTATGATATGGCTACTGCACAGGGAGAGCAGATTCCACTTTGTAAAGGATTTTGCTACTTCAGACTGTGGATTCATTCCAGTGCAGGTGTATCAGTGAGCAACTGAAAATAGAGCAAGCTGGTTTCCTATGTATTTTTTGTCTTGTGGCTCGATTCTTTTTGTCTAATTAAGTGTGAAGCTCCCCTGTAGCAGGTAATTTATAATGCTTGTCTTTAGACGGAGGGATAAACACACTCTGCAACCCTCATCTTAGTGTAGACACTACCAGAACCTCTCCTCCCCACAGCTGGCTGTTTCCATCAAATCTGTAGCAGTGCTATCTCCTTAAGAACTGTATCTGCTCTGTCAGGTTTGACTGAAACTGGCAAACAAAGTTTGTTAGGCAGTAGGAAAAAACACATGGAGCACCCTTGCACATAAACATTGTCTTCTTAAGAAACCAGGACAAAATCCAGACGGTTGGAAAAAGGTGGTGGAGCCTGGCCACTGGGGAAAAGCTCTTCCACAGCTACATACACAGAAGCACCGTAATTCCTCATGGCCTGTCGAGCCCAAGAACCCAGCCGGCGGGACAGTAAAGGAGGATGCACTCCAGTTCACATGACCAGGAGAAACGTAATCTGGCCGGAACCTAGTCGAGATCTGATCATATCCACAGAGCATTTTGGTTACAACAAAAAAAGGTGAATTATGATGAAAAAAGAAAATTTCAAGTTCAGCCTAGGAAGAAGCTAGTGAGAAAAAAAGTAATTGGTCTCTTCACCGGTCTGAAACGTTAGCAAAAGGAGAAATGTTACAGCTGGTGCAACAAACAAAACCAATGAACAGAGGTAACATTATGGATTAATTTCCATTTTTTACACTGTTACGTGAAGTTGAGAAGCATTTTGTGTCAGAAAATGCTTTTGCATTATGTGAGAATCAAGCCTACAGTACTCTATATGAAGTGTACATAGGGGGAACCTTACAGTTCTTTGGCAGGAGATCAGCGTACAGCTATGGAAATTTTAAAGTGGTCCCTGCCTTTATCTGTGACCTGTTTGCTTTTATCCAACGATTTTGTTGTCTATATATCATATACCAAATAACTGCCCTACTGATCGTTGGAGCATCTGAATGCTTTACAGCTCAGTCATTAAAACTTTTAACATGGTCTGTTGTGGCAGCCATAGATGTGCTTTTCATAAAGATACCTGACATCTAGGGCTAGGATGCCAGAGACCAGTCTGAAAATTGGCAGACCAAACATCCCACCTGATTTCTTCCTTCTGTCAGGGGCAGAGAGTCACCACAAGCGCCTTCACTTCCCTTTGTATTTTTAGATGTAGACTGCCCATCCTCAGCTTTTAAGGCATGGATAGCTTGACTTTGCAAGCAACTCTGGAAAAGGAGTCTGGATTTTTTAAAAGTGCTTGATAATTTGTTGGTGCTGGTATTCAAATGAACTATTTTGTGAATAATGCCAAACAGCAAAGGACACTGTCCGTTTTTACGCTCCTCATCTTGGTTACTTTGATTAACATGTTTATGAAGACACAGTTAACAGAGGACCACCTGATAGTAGCCAAATGCAGAACTTTCACGTAGAAAGCCAACGAGTATTCATAGTTAAAACAGCACTCAAATGGTTCATTAGCTAGAATGACTGATTGCATTCATAACTTTGGAGCTTATATTTAGTTTAGTCTCTATCACTTGGATCAACTTTAACTGAGAGAAAATAGCGTTTTGAAATTATTTCATGGAAACAAATGGGACAAGGAATATATGTGACACAGTATCCCTCAAATAAAACAGAAGCTTGCCTCCAGTCGTGTTTACTGTGTGGTAAGTACTTTTCAAACACACAAAAGATAATACCTGCTCAGGCAAACTCACCTAAAGAATTCACCATTGCAGAATGCACTTAAAACCCCTAAAATTAAAAAAAGATAATAATAATAATAATAATAATAATGATGATGATGATGTTGGTAGTGGTGGTGGTGGTTGTTGTTATTATTATTATTATTAAAGCAAACACAATTGTAATCTGCTTTTACTAAGGAGTTTCTGAGACCTGAAGAGATGGGCTTCAGGAAAGCAAATTGCAGTTCACCTTACTGCTTATGTAAGATAAAAACATATGTACAGTATTTTAATGACCAAATTTGCTTGCGTAATACTTTTATTTCCTTCCCTCCCCAAATCCATTAGCTTAAAAAAACATTCTGTACAACTCATAGTAATAGCTAAGAGCTATAAGAGTAAGTTTAAGTCAATTCTGAGTGTTCAAAATATTACACATTCTTGTGTGTGCATTTAGTGAACGTGACTTTGCATGGGCTTACATAGTTCCCAGGGAATTTCAGTTCTGATACAAAGTTCAGGCAACCGGTGTGCAGCCCTGTGGTCTAGATAGCACCGAACGTAGAACAAAAACACCAAGTTTTTAGTGGTATACGTTACATGACCAAAGAATATACACTGATAAGTTCAGATGGAAATTGCAATCATTTAAAACCGCAGCAAACATGATTTTTCAAATATATGGTATTTATGGTTTGATAACTTCACAGTTACTGCTGCTGTCTACAGAAATTTCACTGAAGTGATTCTGATATGACCAGGTATCAGGATCTTTAGTTATGGCTTCCCTCTGATCAGGGAAAAAAAATAAAAGTCCTTCTAACTCATTCACCCACAGCACTGGAATGAGCATTATTTCAGTTTGATTTTGTGACTACTCATCATAATATGTTTGGGTTTATATGGGCAGTGAAACCGTTAACAACACTGACAATTGAAATATCAGTTGCAATGCAGTTGGAACAAAATGAAGTAAACAAGGCTATTGACAAGCTGCTATTGTTTCAAGCTCTACAAACACAGAGCAGAGATGTCTCCACAAGACAAATTTCACTTACATTTTCCATTTTCTATTGACAACTGTAATAACTGGGGAATTTCTTCAAAAAAAGTTCAAACTCTAGGGAATGACTGGGAGGTATCTTTTCAGACTAAAATGATTTCTTGAAAGGCATCCCTTGCAGTTTAGGAGGCATCATTCTAAGATATCTTCTACAAATTATGTTTAAATAAAAACTAAAATCTTCTCCTAATAAAATTCCAGAGCTACGCTGCAAAGTAACAACAAAGTAAAAACAATGGAGTAAGATATCATACCTTTTTTTGCAAACGTTAACATCAGAAGAAAAAACTACCATTCTTTTTCTTACTGATTGCCAAGTATTGGAGAATAGAATAACACTTCTAGATTGTCCTTATATAATCTAGTTTTCGGATATCACCCGTTTCCATATTGGAGGTAATAAACTCTCAAACACTGCTAATCTGCATACAGATAGCATTTTTTTTTCCTAGTTCTGCATTGTTGCTGTCATGTTTCTTGCTGTCAGTTTGTCCAGAAAGTTCTACTTCTAGAAACCTACCACAATGCTGGAAAATTTGTACAAGTGGCATTAAGCTACTACCTGCTCCCTATCAAAATCTCTAGCATGACCTTTCTGGGAATGACATTAAAATAGGAACAATCACTATGTGTGTATGCACACGCCATTACTGAAAATAAATATAGCAGTAGGTAACACAATTCCTGGACATCTCCACAAAGAATGCAGTCTAAGCAGTGACCTCTCCTGCATTTATCTTGAATGAGCTCTTACTGAAATCTGCTAATGTGTTCTGATAATCTATTATTTATTGCAACAGACTCTAACAGAGAAGAGGACTCTCCTGTGTTTACAACACTTTCATCTAAAATCTCTCACAAGTGACAGAAATGTGGCACCTTCAACTACAGATACAATTTCTTTTGATTGCAGTTATTTCATTTCTGTTCGCTTTTGAAAAACAGAACCCTTCTTCCCCCCAAATAAGCAGCTTTCGTATAACCTAGTGCATCTTTATCTTGGTCTCACAGAAAGCTATAGATACTGATATGCAACCATAAGTATTACTTGGGCTTGAGGACATACCTCCATGTTATACTTTTCCACTGTCCTTCTCAAAGGATCCACAACCTGCCAGCAAATCAGGATGCAAAGATCAATCAGTAGCATCCCTCCAACTATCACCAGTAGCTTCTGGTCTTTAATGATCTGGAGAGACAAAAAAAAAAAAAAAAAGAAAAAAAAAAAGGGGGGAGATTCCCATGAGCCATAGACAGATCCCTGTACAGCTTTATTCTTAGATAGGGAGAAAAACACAGGTTGCTAATAAAAAGGGTTTTTAACAACGAATGAAGAAAAGTTTCAGAAATATCAAAAGATGAAAGCAGAAGACACAAATAATTTTAATTCATTTCATGATTATTAGAAGTATCTCAAGTGCATTGTGATTTCTAAAAAGAAATTGGGAAGACTCTTAAATATTAATATTGAAGTCCGGGTTTAATATTAACTCCTGGTAAATGAAAAAAATACATTCTAGAGGGCAACTATTGTGTTTATGTATGCAAATGTGGAAAAGTGTTCATTACATCTCTCAAGAGTAGCAGGAGTTGAGACAATTTTCACTAAGATTTACAGTGTTCACTTCTTCATAACCTTCTCAGAAGTGAAAAACACACTTGCAAGGTATGAAAAAATAAGTTCATTTCTGAGGTTTTGTATGTGTGTTTAACATTTGCCTCTGTTACCCAGGGAGCAGAAAGGAATGATGTATTTTTTCTATATTACAAAGGTTAGAGCCTTTTATGCACATGCAACTTAAAACATGTTTTTAATTTTGGATGCATTTTAGGTTCAAAAAAGAAAAAAAGAGTTGCTAATAAAAATAACAAGCCAAACCATGTATTACAGTCTTGTATAGCTGCATGCAATGCCTATATTATTTCTACTGTTATACACATAGCAACACAGAAAAAATACATTGCAAGTACATTATTTCAGTTGCAAAGTTGTAAGCATGTTCAAATACCAGACTTAAATTAACTTTATGTCAGTCAGTCCTCTTGTGTCTATGTTCATGTTTTTTTAAATTAATATGTTATTCTATTACTAATGAACACTCATCCAATATTCACAAGGTATTGCCAAATTGTTTTAACATGGACAAACCCACATATTTTTCCCAGTTTTTTTCTCAGAAACAGCTAGTTTAGTCCAAATGAAATATTCAAAAATATTAAGCCTGAGCAGCTTAATAAAGTTGTGATTATTTCAGTTCAATTTGATAAACTTGTTAGGATTTTGAAAGCGCACTATAAAGCCAGAAGTGTCAGCTAATCTTAATACAGGTGAGGCTGGTATTCCTGCCCAGAGTAAATTGTATTTACATTGAATTCCTATCCAGCTTAAGGAAATGATAAAAATGAATACAATTTGAAATAATGTAAGAGGAACTTTAGAAAGTTTGTTTTTCGTATTATTTAGTGAGATACATTATTTTGAAAGATGTTTCTGCAATATTATGCACCACTTTTTGTTAATCTACTAATTTATTTTCTAAATCATTTGGAGTAAACTAAGTGTAAGATCAAGGCTAGCAATCAGAATGACTTAAAGGACTTGATGCATTATTTTCACTTCCTGAGACCAGTTATTTAAATCCATGTAAATCCATCATCATAAAGGACCAGAAAATGATGCTTTCCACATGTTTGCAGCAGTAATAAAGCAGTGTGTCCATCTCATCAGAGATGGCACAGGCATGCCTGGAGAGGGTGGGTGAAGGGGAAAGGTGCAGCTCTCATGGTGGTAGGTCTCACTGATGGATGGTTTGGCGAGGAGAATTTTGCAGGGAAAAGGTGTCTTGGTGGGAGGTGCAGGGGGAGGAAAACTGTTGCAATGTGTTTCCTCATAAAGCCAAAAAGGAAAGCAGATATTAAGCAAAGATTCTCAAGACACAGCTTAGTCCCTCATCTTCTTTGGGAAAACATAACTATGCCTAACCTTTTAGTCATTTACCAAGCTGCAATCAAAGCTGAAAAGGGACTGTTAGTCACTGAGGTTACCCTCTGTAGAAAAAGCCCATGAATTTTTTTATCTTTTCTAATGCCTCTAAACAGGACTTGGGCGAAACATACCTAGTGCTGCTGCTAGTATGAGTGGAGACATAGGAGAGAAAACCATGGGGAGTGAAGTCCAAAGAGAATTTGGATTTAGATGGAATGTAGATACCTCAACCCAAATTTCTTTCTCTCCCTCTTAAATGCCTAGGTAATTTATTTTATTGGCATATTTTAGTTGGTCTTTCTTTTTAACTGATGGGGTTTATTTTCCTGAAGTTGGCTGTTTAACCATTATGTACTTAGCCTCTCTCAGTAGCCAGTGGGCAGACACAGAAGCCTTTGGAGGACAATTCATCCCACCTATCTTGGGTACAATTCAGGATCAGAGAAATCAGTGTTCTGAAATGTGTCACTCCCTTCTTCATCCCTGCCCCACCCCCCGAGAGGGTGTGAAGACAATTAACTTCAGCTAAAAATATGCATTTGAGAAACTTAAAGCTATGTGAAAAGAATCTGCCAGAATGTTTCCCTCTGCTCTACTGAACCATAAAGGTTCCTTGTAAAAAACCCCAAACATCAGTAATGATGCCTTACCTTATCTTTCTAAGGAAATTAGTGAACATTTTACCTAGGACAGGTAAAACATGTGACAACTAGCCCACTGTCTTCCAAATTTATATGGACTATATTGATATTGAAAGTAGGGTTGCATTAGATGCAGGTTTACCAACACCTGGCAATATTAATCAAACTGGTACAGCAATGCCAGAAGCAAAAGAGTGAAAGGATACTATTAAAAGCAGTAATACTGATAATCCGCTCACTAACAGGGTCAGAAGAAATCTCATATTAACACTTCCTATTCAGGATCACATTGCTAACCACCCTTCCTTGCTCTTGTGCATCTTTTATTTGTACCTGACCTTGCACTACTGCAGATCAATATTTGTATTTTAGTTCACATGTAAGTTTGGTAACTGTTTTTTTGGGCAGGTAATTACTAGAACAAATAAAAGCAGAAATACAGCAAACAGTGGAGCTCTTCCTTGAATACCTCTTGGAGTATTTTTTCCTGCATTACGTTGTGAATGGTCCTTTTTTGGACAGAAGGGGAGAGATGCATAACAGCAGCTGTCACTGGCAGCAGGTATTATTCATCACTCACTTCTGCCAGACAGCCGGGAGGAAGGCGAGCAGAAGAAAGCCCATAAGACAACCTGAGGAAGCGATCTGCGCTACTGTAATGAGCAGAACTGCAAAACACAGCGCTACCAGTGCTGCAAGCGGGGTGAGTGGGCTGAGAGCAGGGCTCCTGCAGCTGCCACACACCCATCACGACCCTGCTCCGTCCTTGGCAAAACCATTGCAGTAACGCAGCTCTGAAGCAGAACTCTTCACCAAAACGCTCGCTTTTCAGAACGAGACGTTGAGATTCAATTATTTTTTCACTTCTGCCAGTGATTAGCAGTTTGTCCTAACATAAATTTGCTCTGAGAAATGCCGTTGGTATATCACTAGCAGCATTTCTAAGAGGCTTGCTGATCTCCCCCCTCCACCCTCAGGAAGCCCAGCTTTCCCTCTCCCCAGCCATCACTCCCACCCACCAGCACTCCTTAAGTTCAGTACATTCACTCCTTGGGAAACACCAGATGCACTGAAGGAGTCTTGACTCAGATCTTGTGAATCCAACAGTTTCTCTGTCTGACAAAAGAAAGTCATGAGCAACTGGGCTCCCTACAATCACATCTATCATTCTTCTTTCAGAGGAGGATTCTTATTTTTTCCCTTTTCATCTTCCTTCTAGCATACAGTAAATCAGCCTCGGGAGAAATGCAGGGTAGCTAATAAAATCAATTTTTGTGACTGCTCCTGGCTCCTCGCTGAAGCCAAGCTCTCATACAGCAGCATCTGTGAGTAATATTTTCTACCATCTGTGATTGGATAGGTGAATCTGTCTCATCCTGGCAGATCTGCCCACTGTTATAAATGCCATTGCTACCAGTCTGGACTATATATCTGGATATGAAGCTATCTGTCCTCAAAACAAATTCACTCAGAACAGAAACTGGTAGGCCATTTTCTTCTCAGCAACATCACTGTATGAGCAAATCAAAATTTTTCTGATAACTTGTGACCATTAAGACAAGTTCAAGATCAAAGTCATTAACTTCCAGGGACCTTGCGGTCTGATGACAGGAGATATAAAATCTGTCTAAAGCTCTGGGGTGAAGCTTCTGTTCATGAAACTTGTGGGGATTTTCTGCCACAGCAACTTCAACCATCCATTTGGTTATTATTCCACAGACCTTTTGTGGGGCATTTTTTCATTTGCTTTCTAAAGCACATCCATTGTGCCCTGCAGGATCCTATCCTCAACCAGTTTATGGGGTCACCTGGCAATTTGGCAAACAACAGTAATTAAACATTAGGCTTGCTTTTTGTAGTTAAGGCTAAGGAAAACTTTTTGTTATTTCTTACTTATTACAAACCAACTCTGCAAATGTATAGGACATGGACCTAAAGCTGAACTCCATTCTAAACCAAGAACAGAGTCTTACATATGAAGACTTACCCTCTCCTCCAGGATGCACCATTAGCTTTGTACTCTCTGAGTTCCACAAATAGCTTTCTAGTATGGATTGAACAGTTCTGTCTTTCTTTCAGAGTTACTTTCTTTGTCACCAGGAATTTCACCTCCCTTTGTCAGAATAAAATATCTTTAAATTTAAAGGAAGATCTATTAGCCAAATCTTGGTGGTTTGTTTGTTCAGTTGGTTTGGTTTGTTTTTTTTTTTTTAATTGAATTCATAGAAACATAGCAAGGCCAGGAGTATTTTTGAATCTATTTATAGGTTTTGAGATAAATATATATTTTCTTTTTCCTTGAAAATTTAGGTTTTTTTCTGTTTAAGAAGGCAATTCTGTTTTCTCTTCTGTAGATCAACCCTTTCTAGTCTAGCTGACAGATCTGTCCCTTGCCTTCTGGCACTAGCTGGATAAACACTTAATGCTATTCAGTAACTATTTTTTCAGTTGTCTCTTCCCCAGACTCCTGGGATGGAATCTGTAGAGAGAAACCCTCTTTAAAGAATCCCTCTGTGAAGCTTCCTAGACCTTATTCCATTAAATGAATAGCACTGACAGCAATTATTGAAGCCCTCGGAAATCTGAAACCCAATGTTCTTCTCCGTGGTACATACAGAAATCATGCTGATAGGAGTCCTCCCTCTGAACTGGAGGGGAAAGAGAAAAAATAACAGAGTTTGGGGGGAAAAAATGGTATGATAAAGTCTGCAAGGCTGGAAAAAGGGACCATATAACCACTCCTAAGCTTGCCTTCAGGGTATTCTCTCCATTGCATAAACTACCCTTTCTTTTCTCTCAGTATGATTAATAGACACCTTAGGGTTGCTCCCCTACATGTGGTGGGCCAGCACAAATGGGATGGTGTCAGGAGGTTGGTGATGCAGAGTCAGTGGTAGATAGGTGAACTTTGCCATACGTGGGCCGAGGCAGATATCTATCTTTCAGTTATTAAAGTCATTAATATTTTAGAGAGCTATTCTTAATTTCTATCGTGTAATGGAATGAGAAAAAAGGACTATTGAAAACACATTATGCATTGTTCCCAATAACTCCACAATGCTTTTTTCAACAGCTATTATGAGTATTTCCTATAATAGGTTCTATGATTAGTAATGGGAACACTTTTCACACTGCAATTACATTAGTTTTAATGACTGAATGCTAACATTTTAAAAAGCATATTTCCTAGTAGTAAGCTTCTTTGACCAGTAAGTCACCGGTAGTAAAAAACTAAACTTAGGACATTTTACCCTTTTAGAGATATTTTGATTAATTTGATGAAAGGTTTGTATATCTACTTATAAATTAAAAAATAAATTTGTTTTCTATAAGGATCTACTGTGACCCCTGCAGTCTGAGAACCTGATGATTTTTACTACTTTCCAGGACAGTGGAGTGCGTGGTACTACTGATAATAATGGACAATTGGATATGATCGGAAAGCTTGGTTTTAAGAATTAAATAGCTACAGTCACTAGCCTGCTAAAGCACATATTTCTAGAACGTGTCTTCTTTGCTGACTCATGCTCAGGATAACTGCAGAGCATCTTTGGGCAGACTCACCCTCTCAATAATTGCATTGCAAACGTGGATGTGTTCACTCTATGCCTTGCTGCCAGGAGAAGCTAATCTGATTAGAAGACATCTCTCCCCTTTTCCAATTCATATAAAAGAAAGGGGAACATCCTCATGGGATGCTCCCTAGGGGGAGGAGAAGATAGAAAGTTTACAGAGGTTAGAGAAGGAGAGGGATTCAGTGACAGCTTAAAAAAATTATAAAAATCCTCATCTTTGAAAGCCTGAGCCTCAATTATGGCTACAATGCATTAGAGAATTGGAGAGATTATTGTTTTCCTAACATTGCTAATCCAACCATAAGGAACACACAGAGTGATATTAACATTGCTAGTTTCACAAAACTCTTTTGAAAGGACAAAAATGAAAAACATTGTAGCCTTAAAAAACAAAATGGCACTAAAGAAATACGACTTGACAGCATTAGAACCAACCATTCTTACTATACAATGTTTTGCAGAACAGTCTTAGAAACAAACCTCAACTTCTGCTCGCTACCATAAGTAAAGCAAAGTATGCTGCCTTGAGAGAACTGCATATCCCATCAACACAGCAGGTCAAATTCACCTTTGAGAGAAATGCATTTGCTGAGCCCAAGATTTCACGGGCCATAAGTGTGAAGGAATTTCTACCAGGGCTGTGAATTCTCATCTTTAGAGCTAAAAGGGATCCCAATCGTCAGGAAAAAAGTGCACAAAGGATGTGAATAGACTGGAAGAAATGTTCTGATTTTGTTTGAGATAACATTAAAATACCTAGACTTTAATATTTTCTTTAATGAACAGTTCTGTGGGAAAGCATACTACATCGTTACCAAATAGCTGGGGACATCAATGCACTTGATTACATTTACAATCCAATTTCAAGCTATTCAGGAATAAATTGCCTAGTACTGTATAGCGACATGTTCTTTATTTCTCTGTCATCCATTAGTCTCATAATACATAGAAATTATGGCTGTAGCACCATTTATGAGCAGTTACATTTCACACAGTTTTCATTGTTTTCGTTGCTACTGAGGTTTAGCCTTATCAAACTGTACCATGCAGAAATTTACATACATGAATTACTTCAAAAGCAGATTTTTCTCCTAGATGTACAGTTCATTAGCTCAACTTCGTTCTGTGACAGGCGCTTGAGATTTAGCTTCCCGATCCATATTTATATGAATGGAAATTTTAGAAATGTGATTCCTATTGTTCCCTGACTGGCATTTTGGCTGATCAGCTCTTACGAAAAACAGGATGCTTATTTTACATCTAAATATGGATTCTAGGATTACACTGACTATTTTCAAAGCTTCGGACTTAAAATTTATAGTTATAGCTATCTGGGGAAAACAAAAAGATAAAATAATTTAGTTTCCACTTATATCGCTTTAGGAAGTACTGTATCTGTATATTAATAACCCATGAAGCTATACCTGAATAATTTACACTGCACTGTAAGTATCACGGATTACTTGGTCCAGTGGTTAATATTCATAATGAAAAAAAAAAAATCCCAAACATAAGCAAATTTCAAACTGCTGCCTTCTCTCTTACTCTCAAAGACTGAACAATAATGCTGAACATTTCTTTAGGTATCCATATGCTAGTTCATTTTCAGCAGATGGTCCCTAATAGATTGTTGTACTGTTGGTATGGTTACCCAAAGCAAATTTTTGGATCCTGACACATCTCCTTTTCAGACTTACAATCTCTTATATATACTTAGTGAAATACATGTGTATCCTAGGGGAAATCCAGCATATAGCTTTTTGTTATAAACACAAAAAGCTCTAGCTAGATTGAAAAAAACATCCTGAAAAAGTATAAATACTTACAGTCTGAAAACTGACCTGGAAAAATATTTTATAGCAGTAGTTACAGAAAGAAGTGATTAGGTAATATGACCCACATTTATGCTAATACAGAACTACGTCTACAAAGGCATTTAAGTGAGTAAATATGACATGGCTTGTGAGGTTCTGACCTAAACCCTCTGTCAATATAATCTGGAAAACTTTGCTTCATCTATTTTTAAATTATTAAGATAATGAGAATCTTTTTTAAAACCTCTTTAGGACTTTTAGTGAGAAAGATTATAGATTGTAATAAATTCTAAATTGCACAGGTGGCTTGAAAAACCTGTAGGAAAGTTCATAACTAGAGATCACACTCATCCTATAAACCCTTTCGCAGAGGTTTTCAAATGAGGGATGGAGATAGCAATGAACAGAGACAAGTTGTGAGGAGAAGGCAGCAGCACATAAGCTCATAAGCGCGTGGCCTCCAGCTGCTTTCCTCTCTCTGTTTTTTTTCCCCCTGGGATCTCTGTGCAGTTGCAGGTACTGACAGCTTCCCTGCAGCTGGTACCAGGGGGTGAGAGCACGCAGCCAGCCGCTGCCCACCCCGACTGGACAGGTCAGGACTGGGGGCTGCTCAGAGCAACCCCAGAAAGAGCGCGGATGGTCTCTTACCCCTTCCAGTCTTCCATGTGTCTCAGTGTATGGACCATGATGTATACGAATTAGGGGTGGGTTGGCCAAACTTGAGTTAAGAAATGGAGTGGGAAGACAACAAGCTAAAAATTTCGAGAATTCCTGCTTGGCTTCACTCAGGTAATAAATTTGCCTCTCAAAACCAGGGAATCATACAAGTGCTATCCTCCTCAGAAACCGTGCTCAGAGAGATTTCTAAAGCATAACAAATAATTCTAGCAATTAATTATTTTTTCTCCATGTTGTCACTCAACTGTCTTATAAATGAGATTACCTTTCTCAGAATTCCTACTGCCTTTTTCATTATGTTTTTTTTTCTGGTTTAAGTGAAAAAGATTCCAACAGAAAACTGCCTCTTTTTATTATACAGTCCTATTGCACGCCCAGAGCAGACTCACCGTGTCTGCTCCATGACATTGGCATCCTGTAGAAAACTAAGGCTGCACTTGTGTCCTGATACTGCACA
This sequence comes from Buteo buteo, assembly GCF_964188355.1. Lineage (NCBI taxonomy): Eukaryota > Metazoa > Chordata > Aves > Accipitriformes > Accipitridae > Buteo > Buteo buteo. The sequence continues at coordinate 8,925,993 of NC_134173.1, read as the reverse complement.
TTGGGGAAATAAACGTACATTGTAGAGATCTTAGCAAGCTGTAGGTTTTCAATGATTGACTTTTTAGCCACAACATAAGCCTTTTAACATTTTCATGAGCCCATTATTTTTAAAGGAAATTAAAAGAAAGAGAATTCAATTATAGAGACAGCTGCATGCATCAGCAAAAGGAACCTTTAGATCTTTGCATACCTCATCAGCTTGAGCTAAAAGAGTAACTAGTAGCTATCATGAGCTGTACAACAGCATAACAGGAAAACAAGGCATGTATTTTGCCTGTAGATTCTACAGATACATAGTAATAAAAAAAGAACAGTGAAACTCTAAAATCCTGTGTTCAGTTTTTATGCTCTGTCCATACTCCTGTGCAACCATTCTGGCCAGTCCTAATTTCAGCTTTTTCTTGCCTCTTATTCCTTTCCCACTCCTATGTTCCTTTCCCAATTTATGTCGCTGATTTTCAGGCCTGCCATCTTGCCTCTAATGTCAATCTTAATCTAATTTTAAACCAGACCTAGTCCCTCAACTAGAATTTGCCACTTGAATCCCAAACCCAGGCCCTACGTTCCACTATACTGAGCTTTCTTGATCACTTCTTAGAGCCCTCCCTGTCCCATTAGACTCTTTGCTGGCTCTCAATACTATTTTAACTCTCCGGGAATTTAATCCAAACCTCTCCCTATTCTTTTAACCAGACAGGCTCCTGTTCCCTCTGAAGCGCGTAGCAGCTAACCCGATTTCTCATTCTCGGTCTCTTCCCTGTTCCTGACCTCTTGGACCCGCGGTTCCCTTGCAGCGCCAGCCTCCCTTCCCCACGCTAGTCTCAACAAAGCAGGGTGTACAATCTCCTATCCGTCTCTGCAATGCATGAAGGCCACAGGTCTCTTCAGAAGTCATTTAAGGACTTAGTAGGCTGAATGTAAGAAAATAAGTTTGCCAGACTGCAGCCTGACAGGCATACCTAAGTCAGGTTGGACTGGTAAGTCATTTTTCTCTGTTGTGGTTGGCTGTAGCTTTCTAACCCTGTGATAGTACCAATAACTTTTCTCAATACTTGTTAAGCTCTTTAATCCTTTCTCATCTGTGAGAACTCTATAGTCACATAGTAAATTTAAGAACAGAGAAAAGCTCGTGAAGTATCATCAATGAGTAAAATAATGTTAGCAGCACAAGTCTTAAGATGCTGTTATGCATCCCTTGTGCAATTATATTCTGTATTTACCTGGTAACAATATTGTTAACATCAGGACATATGCCACCAGGAGTCCACAGCGGTGGTAATAACTGAGTACACTGGCAATATTTTCAGTGAAAATTAAACATGACACATCCCTCCCCTGATGTCACAGTTAAAGGATTAAGTACAAATAGACAGAGCTAGAATGTACTATGTTAACGGTAAGACAAGCTTATCATAGCAATGTCAACCAAGAAGTACTCTACTTTCAAATACAAACTGCAACAAGCAACGTTGTGACCCAGATCATCATGCTTCATTGCATTCACCTACAAACAGTCAAATACTTGTCTTTGTAGAAGCACAATATATAAAGCTTATGGAGGCTTTAAATACTACTGCTTTGAATTTGTTACTATTACGGTATTTGTCAAAAGTGAATGGTGTTTATTTGGCATACTGGAGTTGTGCAGGAGGACATTGCAGGACTGCTTTAATGCCCCCTAAAACCTAAGACAGTTCAGTTCCTATCAAAAAGGACAGCTTCACAACCTTCTAAATTTTAACCAGAAGGGCTGGCTTCTTCAAATGGTTCAGCTAGCTAAGCTTCCCCAGGACACCACATGCTCTCCTGCCACTGATATTCTCCTCTCTCTCGTCTTATCCACTGCCAGTCCTCCTGCTGGGGATGGAAACATAAAAGCAGTCCCCACCCCTCACTGAGCAGAAGATATTCTGCTGCCCAAACCAAGAGAAGGGAGACATATCAAAACCAGAATTGCACCTCAATTATAAGTGTTACAGTTATTTTTAGTACTAATTCTATTTTACTTTCCATTATCTCTACTAACCTCTTTAAAAGTCAAAAATAATTTATTTCCCCTTACTGATTTTGTCATTTCCATTTGACAAAAATTGATTCCCTTGCACCCCTCTGTTTCAGACCCAGCTAAAATTAATACATTTTTAATTTGCTTCCTTTGAGCCCTAGCAAGTTCAAAGATGGTAAGAGCTCTGGGAATCTTGCAAAATTTGTCAGTTAGCAGCCTGATAGCAGAAGAACTGTATTCTGAATTTTATTGTTTATTTTTTTCCAGTAACAAAGGAGTGGATGTATAAATGGGTGAAAAGAAAAGATTTTTGAGAGCTTCATAAACAGAAGTTAACAAAAATCTTCAGCTAATTCAAGACACTCTAAACCATTTAGTTCCACTCTCCAACTGTACTAAAATGGAGCTATAGTGTATTATTATTTAAAATTCTATATATTTTCTCACAATGAGACAGAAATCCACTCTTCTCTTCACAAAGCCTTGTTGTATACTTAAGTGTCCAGTAAAAGTTTGGAAGTAAGCTTGCCCTATCTGATGAAGATAAATAGATTCACTCATCATACTCTTCTCTCCCTTCCCTAATACCTATTTCCATGAAATGAATGAAACAATATTTTCAAAAGCTGCACAGAGATTCTTCCACTCTATGAAGAAACTTCACTGTTTGGAAAATTTTCCTGATGAAAATATTCAGGATGACAGGCAGGAGTGGTATACCTAAATGTCAGATTTTACTGTCATATACAGGTGGAAACTGAAGCTCTTACAAATGAATAGGATCCACAGTACTTAAATAATTTCGGAACTTTGTACTCCTTGTATTGAAACTCCAGTCTGCTCTGTCATGGCACAGCTAATTCAAAAAACATTAATGTGCTTTTTCATGCAGCACTACCTTTGTTTATCTGTCAGTTTAGACATTGTTTGTGAAAATTTCTATTGTCTGTGCTTCCATAGATACAAAATACTTTGTCTGTAAACTACATCTGCTGAAAATGGAAATGTCCTTGTAAGACATAAGTAAAGAATGGCATGATTTTCAATCAACTTGTAAAAACAGTTTTATCTATCCTGGCAAATCAAAGACAGAAAGTATATGACTACTAAACATTTGTCATGGAGAGCTAATTTGTTTTGCATTAAGAAAACTGTTGTCTTTTATGATTTATGCTTGTGTTCTGGTGTGGTATATCCAAATAAAGCAAACCAAGATAATTCTGTGGAACAGCCATTTTTTAAAGTTTACAGAACAAAATGCAATATTTACTTAATTTCAGAATATTGAATAAGGTGCCCTAATAGCCTTGATGTTTTCAGTATCACTCAGAGCGAAGCACCTCATTGGTCAGCATCCAGATGTCTGAAAGTTTATCTCCCTTATACTGGCCAGTGTCTTTTTAACTGATCTTAAATAATTTTTAACATCCAGCTGTGAATAAACAATTGCAATTTGCAGTTGTTGATGGGCCTGTTGAAGAACAGGCACTATATAGAATTTGAGGATTATGTTTAATCAACAGACAGTGAAATTTAATATTGAATAGCAACTTGAAGCTCTAAAAAGAAAGGTTTTCTAAAAAAGAATAAAGCAAATACTTAGTGACAGTCCACTGAAGTGCCTGTTCATTCCTATTTGGAAGAGTATGTATTGTAGAAATGATAAAATTCTTGGGATAACAAAGGTTAGTAAGTAAGTGCTTTTATGTGTTACACTGGCAGTATCTTGTGTAACTTCACTAATTTACAAAGTTTTGTACTAATAAACATATTTGCAAGATAAAATTTCATTTTTCAAGAAGGTAAAATACTGGCTGAGCTTTGGTTAAAAATCTTTAATGCAGGAAGTGTAAGATCCTTGAAAAATATATACTGGACTCTGGTAGCATAAACTGCTGCATTATGGTGGGCTCTTTGCACAGATGCAGAAAGGGTGCTCTCCACTTCCCTCTGTCCAGAGTATCCTGTTTCTCATACAGAAATTTCTTACAATTTTAGTTAGTTTTAAGATATTTGTTATTTACTCTTCATTATTCTTTACAGTGACTGATATTTGGGATTAAATGAACAAACATTTAAGCAAACCTGACATGGCCGAATAGTAGAGGGAAGTCCTAGATGGTTGTGTTGTTAAGGTGCCAGAGTGCTAGGTCCAGTTCCAGCCACGGCACATATTTCATTAATAACGTGAGACATAAATCCTCTTAGAAACTGAGTTAATTCTCTCTCTGTCTATCTAAAGTCCAAACCTTTTTATGGAAAAGTGTATCTTGTGGTGACAGCAACTCCCTACATGCTGCAACTGTGGAAAAAATAACACAGTACTAATAACAACAACAAAAATACAGCTCTTCCATGACCACACACGGAGGGAAACAAACAGAGGAATCTGATGAGGTTTTGGGATATTGTTCTATTTATTTTGGGTGTAAATGACCCTGTACCACTTATTAGAATAAACTTATTCAGCTGCATATAGGAACTGCATTTGGGACTACTTCTCACTTTATAATAATATTAAATTTGTTTCTCTGTTTCATGCACATTTCTCTTAAGGTTTTTTCCATCAAAATCATTTCTGTTAACCAGTCTTCCTATTTTGAAATAAAACTGTCTGATTAAAAGCACTCTATGCATGAAAAGAAGCTCCACAGGAAAAATATCAAATGAACAATACATACATGATGTGTTGTACCACTCCTAAGCTGAGCCTAATTGTTTACAGAAAATGTGCTGTACCAAAAACACCAGAGACAACTACTGTGGTTCAATTCCCATCAGTCTTAGGGAAGCTTATGCAATTTCAATCAAAATTAGAACTAGAAAGCTGTATAAACAGCACTTTCTCTTGCCTCCTCCTACCAATCCATGAGAAGCTTGTGTGTAATACCTGTGTCCCAAACAGACATATACAGAAAACATTTCATAACAGCTGTGAATCTACCAGAAGGAGACCTCTGGATGCTGAAACAACATACTAAATAAGAGTGAGGATCTGAATTCACTTTACAGACATCTCCACTGTCTACCTCTCGTTATAAAGGCTGAAGGGCTGATGCTCAACTCCAACTCTCAGAGACTAGAAAGGAGACCAAGAAAGCCCCAGTGTCAAACCATTCAGGATCTTTGAACATGACACAAGAACAGAGTCAGCACAACTATGGCCATCCAGGAAAGGTAGCAAACCAGTTAGAAAATTCTATTAACAGAGCAACAAGAAAAGAGATTACTTCCCCTCACCTTTTTCTTCATTTTTACATTTTTGAAAATCGCATGAACTCTCCATGTTTTTGCAAACATTGCTCCAAATGCAGTTGTGTATCCCACTGTAAGAATCCATGTTCGGACCTAAAAAAATATATATATAAAAAAAGACAAAGCCATTTAATTTTCAGTAGACAATGTGGACATCATCATTTCAGCCAACTTTTTTCTTAAGACCTTGAGAAAAAAATATTCAAAGAACTTGACAAAAATGTTGGCATTTCAGAATTGTCTCATTCATCGCTTGCTTGCTTTTTTTTTCCCACCTTCCATCCCCTCTCCAAGTATAACAAATCTGGATGCTGACAATCTCTGCCATATATAAAAACACAACTCTGTTACAATATTCTGCATTATTTTCACTTTTATTGTGTTCTGTGCAGACAGAGGAAAGAATTACTGGAGGCAACCAAGAGCCTGAGACTATAAAAAGTACCCGGGGAGCTAATACTAACAGCAACATTTTGAACAGAAACGAACAGAGAAGTAGAAATGTTATTCAGACTAAATAAGAGGAAATTGCACTATGCAAGTGTCCTGGTTTTGGCTGGGATAGAGTTAATTTTCTTCCTAGTAGCTGGTATAATGTTGTGGTTTGGATTCAGTATGAGAAGAACGTTGATAACACACTGATGTTTTCAGTTGTTGCTAAGCAGTGTTTATACTAAGTCAAGGATTTTTCAGCTTCTCATGCCCATCCAACAAGAAGGCTGGAGGGGCACAAGAGGTCAGGAGGGGACACAGCCAGGGCAGGTGACCCAAACTGGCCAAAGGGATATTCCATACCACGTGATGTCATGCCCAGCATGTAAACTGGGGGGAGTTGGCCTGGGGCGGGGACAGATCACTGCTTGGGAACTGACTGGGCATCGGTTGGCGAGTGGTGAGCAATTGCGTTGTGTATCACTTGTTTTGTGTATTCCAATTATTTTATTATTATTGTCATTTTATTATTGTTATTATTATCATTATTAGTTTCTTCCCTTCTGTCCTATTAAACTGTTCTTATCTCAACACATAAGGGTTTTGTGGTTTTTTTTCTGATTCTCACCCCCATCCCACCGGGTGGGGGGCAAGTGAGTGAGCAGCTGCGTGGTGCTTAGTTGCTGGCTGCGGTTAAACTACAACAGTGAGGTATGCATCACTTAATGAGAATTCCTGACAATTCTGGAAAGATAAGAAAAACTGACCTTAAATTATAACATAGGGAAAAATAGCAAGACAGGAACATAGCCTTGGTGGGCAGACCTCAAGGACAAGACCTGAATCAAAGATAATACCTGCAATATGGGCCTAAGAAAAAGGAGATGGTGAGTTTACATAGAATGATGGAGTAATGGGACCCTGAGCTGGCCACAGCTTTGACATAGACCTGTCTAGACATTTTCCTCATACTGAGCTTCCCAGAGAAAACCAGAAGATTTTAAAACTAAAAAAGACATGATGTCTTTAGAGTAAAAAACTAGAATGACTTTTCTTTTTTTTTTTTTTTTTAATAGAAAAACCTCAAATTGACCAGGGAGGACTGAACACAAGTTACAAAAGCTTTTTGTGCAACTCCCCACCTGCTCATAGCATCCTTGTAGGTAGGTCCTCACTTTCAGACTTGGTTTCAGCTAAGCCAGTGAATTTCAGAATTGTAGCAAGTTCGGCACAGCCCCCTCTAACTCCTTGGAAGTTTCTCTTTTTGCTACCCTGGAGGTTTGGCTGTTTGAAAGCTTTTCTGCCCTGAACAGACTGTTTTCTTCCCCAAAGAGGGACCAAGGACTAGAGAGCGTAGCAGGTGGAAGACCATGCGAGAGGCACAGCAGGGAGCTGGAAGCCTACAGCTGAATCTGAGAGCCTGAGAAATCACAAGGAGGAAGAACAATCTCCTCCTCCCTCTAGAGACTCCACATCGGCCGGCTGTCAAAAAGGGAGACTGCACAAAAGCAAACAAAGAAGTAAAAAATAAAATGCACTGTATATTGCAGATGGAAAAACTGGGGGAGAGACAATGGCTAAAGACAGAGAAGGCAAAGGTAGAAAAAGGGAAAGCCAGCATTCTTTTGGCCATGTTGGCCACGCATCCTTGGCCAGTAGAGCTGGAAACCAGGAAACCAGGACATTCTGAGAAAAGATTTTGAGAAAAAATCTTTAGATGACCTAAAGGCAATGTTTTTCATTGGAAACCAGCCTAGTTTCATATCTGACTTCTGGAGAGTTTGGGATTTTTAAATTTTGACTTTAGGACATGCATATTGATGAGAACCTAGGTGGTGTAGTAAGAGGCAAAACTTGGGTTCTAAGATAAATATTAGGAATGATCTAAATGTTTCACTTCTAAATACACATTATCTAGTTTTTGCCTTTCTAGACGTCTTCAGAATTTCCATTTTTGTATTCAAAACATGATTTTTTTTTTCTCCTAATTTTCTGTGGAATAGAAATTCTGATTTTTAGTAATCATTAGTGACTGGATATCAAGGCAGAAAAGAAAAAAATATGACTCACTCAAAAAATATTGATAAAGCAATAAGAGACATAAAATGAGTACAGTTCCTTAAAATAAATAAAGAAATAAGATACATATGGTCAATAATGGTGAATTAGTGAGAGAGAAGTACACACAGAACTGGCACCTTGGGTCTTGGCAAAGAAGAACGTATACAAATGGCCACCCAAAACTGTTTAAGAGGGCGTATGCCCAAAACTGATAACACTGTGCACCACGCAGGGACACGCACCTCGAGTGTGCAAGTGTGAACTCAGGGGTGCTGTCTCACCAGCGTGGGCATTGCCAGGTTGCAGTGACGCACACAAACTTAGGGAGCCCACATCTCCTGCAGGACGGGTGTGTATAGAGGAACCTGCACCCCCAGAAGAAAGGGTGTGCTGGTAACCCATGCGTCCGGTGAGCGGGAGGTGTCTGCATGTGACTCAGTGTGTGTGTTTATTAGAAAATGTTGGGATTACATATAGAAGAGCATTTAGGTATTTGTATGTATATATTAACTTTTTATTAGCATCTAATGTTGTGGTTTATCTGTTGCATTGCTGATATGGACCATGAACCTATAGTTCACTGATTGCTGGTTAATCTTGCTGTTAATAAAACCAGTAAACCAACGGCGATTAGATTCAACCTGCGTGAGTTTTGCCACTTGGTGACATACTTGAATGCAGTGTTGAAAAAGAAACCCATAACCAAAGAAAATGGGAATAGATATTTAGGTCAGCAAAGTATTATTTTTAACTTAAATATTTTTTCAAGTCTTTGCTCATTGTCCATTATCATACATTATGTTAATAACTTCAGTAAAACCGCAGTTAGATCAACTCTGAGTGATTTAAAAAATACATTTCATATCAACATGTTCATATTAGCCAGTTACATCTTTTTTTGACTTCGCATCAACTGAGCTGTGATAACCATACTTAGCATTCAATCTTTTTGCTGCTATTAATAAGCATTCAGCTCTTTTGTGTACAGTTTAGTGATATATTTGGCAAACAGATACATGCTATTTTCATGTCTCTAATAAGACTCTGTTTTGTTCTCACTGAAACAGCAATTGCCTCTTGGGAATAGTAATAAATTCAATTATGCTCGTAATATGTTTCTAACCTGATATTCAGAAAAATGTTATTTCTAGCATGTTTGATTCAAAAAGTTTTATGTATTCCTGATCTGGACTGTGCAAATTAGAATAATATAACTATTAACTGTATTAGAAACATTCTAGCTTAAACATACCAGGAGATTTGTCAAAATGAGACCGTTGTTGCTAAGAATGAGATGGTAAGTTTCAGATGAAAATAAATTTTTAATTTTGAAGAAAATGACCTCGAATTTGTCTGCTATAATTCATTAATGCAGCCAGCAAAATTAAAAATTTAGAAAACAGCAAAAGCCTCTGAAATTCATATATCTGCCCATTTATACTCTTAAATGTGTTATACCTCCAAATCCCACTCATTTGAAAGAACATGATAAAAATAACACCAATAATTGGAGAGCATGACCATGTTGTTACACAATCAATCAGTAATTCTCTAATGTTGGAAGCTTTTAATGATGCGTTTCAACAGAATAAGCTGAGGAAGATCACCCTCCTGCCAGTACCCACCAAATGAGCAGGAAAGGCACGTCCTTAGAAGATGGAAAACTTGCATTAAAATCCCTACTCCAAACTAGACAGAAAGCCCCCAAACATTCCTATGCTCCCATAGAAGGATAATTTGTAAAAATAGCTACTGTTAATCTTTCTCTTAAAAGGTTAGGTCATTACAAAATTCCTCATGCCTTCACTGAATTTTAGGATATACCTTCAATTATCTGCTTATATTTCTTGGTTACTTCTTTTGAGAATAAGATGTTTTGACTAATTGAATATCTCCTACAAATTTTTTGTTTTCTATCATTCAAAGACAACTCGCAAGTGTCAGAGGAGTTAATATGGTTTGGTATACAACAATCAACTATGTCTGGCAGATGCTAAAACGTTGTTTCCTAATTCTTTTTTCTTAATACTTCCTACATTATTTTGATTTAGGGTCTATTTTTGAAAATACTATCTATGCACCCATGATTGGAGTTTGTGCTTTTTATAAATTACTTGATAGAAGCCCTTACAGGTGCATTACTTGTGACAAATGAAAAATCTAGATATCATTTATTTAGTGGACAACACAGTTGACGACCACCAAACACCAAAAGTGTCTCCACAAAGAAACGGACCATTCCAGGTCATTTTCCAGACTTGGAACAGACATGATGCTTATTTAAAACAAACAAAAATCCACCTCTGTCAAATATTAATGTTTAAACAAATGTTGTAAGGTGCTTAAATAAATATTGTAAGGTTCAGCTAAAGAGTCACTGCCTTTATGAACAAGGTCCTCCTTTTATCTTGTAGGAGCATTTCTTTTCAACTTCCCTCTGCAACAAAAATCCTCTGTTTTAAGCCTATCCATAAGGTGCTAAAGATCCTTCATTTTTTTAAGTAAGACTATTCTTCCAGCATATAATAAGCACTGGTAGCTTAAGAGCCTTATATAAAGTTACTTCTATTTGAATCATATTTCCTCTCAACCTTGAGCTTTAGCTGGCCAGCGTACATTTTGAATGCTGCTCTTTCCTATCTTTGCACAAATCTATCTGCACCTTTCCCATCATTTTGTTACGTGAATGGTGAAGTGGTTACTATTTATATCTCTGTGTAACAGACCTACAAAGTTATTTGATATTACAAGTCATTATTAATAAAAGAATCCATCTGACTGTGAACAATGAGTTAGTGAGGGGAAATTAGTAAGTGGTGAAAGCATCAGAAACATCCTGAACAAAGAAGTCAAAGTCTCTCCTTGTTTATATACTCTAAGAATGAAGGTTACAAACAAAAACACTATTTTAGGTACTGTTAACTTTCAGATAAACAACAATCTTATTTGAATTTCTTTTATTACAATTACAAATCTATATAAAAAATGGACTGAATTGATGAATAGTAAAAAGTTTCACTTTTAAAGAAGTTCCATTATTTTCCCATATTTGACCACCACTGCATATGCATTCAGAAGACCACACAGTCATGAGCTGACAAGGAATGCCTGGGAAGGTATTGAGCTCATGAAAGCAATAATAAAAATTTCAAGTGCAGTTGATCAAGAAAGTGATGTATTCTACTCTTCTGTTAAGTTGTAAGAAAAAAACATATACCAACCTTCTGAACTGAATATACTACCTATTCTCCTTTTTCATGTTGCAGCTTTAAACTTGCTATACTAATCCAGTTTGCCAATATCAAGCAAACAACAAGAAGATGGGATTAAAGACTCGGGATGATGAATAAAGAAAACCAAATATCAGCGCAAAGAACTTCCATGTGTTGCCTAAAAAGCTACAAACTTCTTATCACCTCTGCAGGCGACTTCTGGTTTTTTTAATAACAATTATTTGAATGGGATAGTGAGACAGCTCGGTTCTTTAACAATTTCTTCTTCAATTAGCAAAACATTTAGATTATGTTCGTGCAGAGGAATCATTCAGATTTAACATCCTTTTAACCATCTCAAGACCTTAATTTTAATAGTTTCTTTTAAATAAAAACTTTAAAATCTTTCTTTCATAGGACTTGACACTCCAGACACTCTCCAGCTTAGTTTATGAGACTGATTCATCTGGGGAATATCAATAATTAGCCAGTTTTGCACACATACCAGGTTGGAAGCTGCAGTGCCCACAGGGTTAGGCTGCAGCTGAACATTAGTGCTGAGCAGTTTGGTGGCATCTTTGTATTAGACTTAAGCACTTAAAAGTGACAAACGCGAGAATAAACCATGCTGTGGGTTTAGCCCTGGAGAGCACAATTATCTTTAAGCAGACAATTCTGTTGATTTCTGTGGACTACTTATGACTTGAAAATTAAGCACCTTCTATTTTTCTTGGCAAACTGGGGACATAAAGGATAATGATGATGAACAAAAATGTATCATCTCAACAAGTTTTCACTGGGGCTTAGTCCTGCTTCTATTAACCATGGCAAAATCCCCGGTGGGAGCACAGGCAGGCCCCATTAAATGAGTTCACCCATTTGAATCATACTTTTCTCATTTATATCAAACTTTTTTTGACATGTGTTTATGACTTTTAACTCATTCTTTAGAATTTGTGTGGCACCAGCACAGTTCTTGTAAAACCTAAGTGGCAATAACATTAGAGAATTGAATCCTGCTGTTTTCACATAAATTAAGTACAGTGGTTCTTCACATGCTGTGAGATCTCCTGTAGTGATTTCTTAATATATTTCAGACCATTTTTCGAATTAATGCATGGGTAGTGTAAAAGATATTACAATTGCTCCTGATTCTATAAAGGGACTTTAAAATCTGGCTGTTGTCCTACTGAAGGTGAGGCAAAATGTTCTAAAAATATTGCCTTAATAAATGTCTGGCAAGGTTGTGGTGTATTTGCTTCAGCATACGAAATAATTTTGTTTCAAGGATCTCTTCAGCCTTGTAACTTTTGTCTCTACTTTTTTTTTTCCCCCAAGAAAATGTCATTTACTAAAATAGAAGCTGATCAGGCTTATGTTAAACTCAGTAACAGAATTGCCTTTGAATTAAATAGGAGTGAGATCAGTCTCAGACTGAATGACAGTGAGGACAATTATGGAAGTGATTATACAGAAAAGGGAGATTAAAATTAACAGCTAAACAATTAAGTAGGAAATAAACTAAAGAATACACTCAAAATGAAAAAGGCCAGACTAAAAATACAAACAAAGGCTATGGTTTCCAGAGACAAAGAAATGGATTAGAGGTCCAAATCCTTTTGCAGTTCAGTAGGATCTGAGCGTCTATCTGTTGCTTTTTTAATTCCTGGCCAAAATTAAACAATTTGAGGAAAAGAATTAGGCAAATATAAAGTCCAAAGGGGGAAAAAAACCCCAAATTTATGGCAATGCCTGAAGAGCATAAAGGGTACAAATAAGGAGCACATCATCACCTACCAACCAAATATCAAGGCTAGATGTTATTTGGTAACATAGGGTCTAGTCCAAGTGGCTCTTGCCCATGGTACACAGACAGCCACAGCTTTGAGGTGGCACTGCCCAGACACTTTCCTTGTAGTTCCTCCAACAGTAGTTAAACAGACAAAACTCGAAGTTGCAAGGGAAGACAAAACAGGAATAAATAAATAGACAGAAGGTTCATACATCTTCTCCCTCTCCCTGCTTTACCATTAAAGGCAAGTCCCTGCTTCCAGAGCTGCTCTCAGCCAGCTCCACAACTTTCAGAGTTTTAGCAAATTGCCCAGTGTCCGCGTCATCCTGCAACCTGCCCCCATCCCTAGGAACCCGTTCCATAACCTCACACCTGGCTTTTCCTCCCTGCTCCTCACTGCAGCCTCTCAGTCTCTGTTTGATGTGGTTTTCGGGGTCTCTCTCCACTCTCCTACCACCCTGCAAGCCTCACCTCACGCAGGCTCAGAGTTTCCTAAGGAAAGGTGCAACCAGCTTGCCTAGCTGTTCTCTTAGTGGTGAAGACATAAGACTATGAAAAATCAGTAAAACCCAACAAAACCTGCCATTCGGATTGCTACAGGACACAGAATCAGAAGTGTTCATGATCCATAATTAAGAATAATATTAGCCAAAACCCCCTTAAGTGCTTCTGACAATCTGGATACATTTAAAGGCCACATTTTAAAGTACACTTTTGAGAAGATAAGGTCTATAACATCTAGTGTTGCCATGAATGTACATGTTCTCAGGATGTCTGAGAAAACCACAAAGTCTGGATAGTCACACACACTGCAGTAGGTAGCTGGACTTTATCAGTGGCATCTCTGCTCTTTCCTTCTCTCTTTCTGTCTCTCCACCCCACCCCACTGTTTGGTTCCTCCTTTCTGTACAAAGCCTGTTTCCAAATGCCTGAATCATGGCTGAGAGCAACTGACTGGAATCTGACAGCCTGAGCACTATCTGGGATGGATGAGGGCACCGTTGACCACAGGTGTGCAGAAACCTTCATGCACTCTGTTTACTTCATCCAAGCCAAAACACTGACAGGGCTCAGTGAGATCACCAGGAATCACAGAGTATCTGCCTGGGTTTGGCAATTCATATCAATTATGCTAATTAATGAGATAAAAAAGATAAAATATGCTTAATTTTAGTGACTGTATAAATTGCAAGACTTAGGTCCTCTTATCTTTGATGTAAGACCTTTGCAGAACTCTGGAGTATAAAGGAGACTGGAAGACAATTGCTGTCTCCAGAATAGCTATTTCCCAGAACAGTGTAAATCCTATACTGAACTATTCCAAACGGATCATTTGCCACTTCCCCTGTCACTCCAATCACTCAGTGCAGCACACTCTCTAGGAGAAAGTGCTGTGACACTTCAGGACTACCAGGACTGAGGAGAAGCAGAGCTGTTCAGTCTACTACTACCTAACACACCAGACCTTTCCGTGTGGAGACTATGGGCATTTTACTGCAACCTGGAGTACTTAAACAATCTTTGTTGCAGCCCCAACCTAATCAGTTATATCCAGTGAATATGAACATCATTTTATTTACCTACTTGAGGGAGATGCATAACAGAGCAGACTATGCTCCTCCTTAGGGCCATAGTAGCCTTTCATCCTGTAGCAGTTCCAATTTGCAAAGACATTACTCGTCTTAAATGTAAAGCATGAAATTCTCAGTAGAACGTATTACAGAAGTCTAAACATTATGATCACATGTAATATTCTCTCTATTTTAAGTATCTCTATGTCAGCTTAAATTCTATTCATAGGATATGTCACTGGCATTGCTAATTTCAAGTCTCTCTCTTCCATATAATGAATGCTTTCAATTATTTTTCCACTTCCTTGCATTTTTCCAGTTGGCATCACATCTTGTTTCACACCCTTACTTCTAGCTTCTTTTTTGCTATGATACCATGGTAATTCTGAGATTAAAAACAAAGATAGATCATTCTCATTCTCATTCTTTCCCTCATATCTGAAGCACTTTCTACTTTGGCATACCTATGCATTTAATGAAATATTATACTGCTTTTCCTTTTTCTGTACAACCAATAACATTGCTATTAAGTAAAACATGATCTAACGGTTCTGTAATACACTGACCACTTTCTCAGAATTCACTGCTTTGGATAGTTTTAATTCCATGTAATTGGAGTTTTACAATATGACACCTAATCTCTAATTCTGATATGGAACTAAATAATGCTACATTTGGTATTATGAATTCTTACCACAAGAACACAAATTATTGTGTATTTAAATATACTTGATTACTTTTATATAGGAAATGGGCATGCCAAGATAAAAATGAGTTAATTTGGGAACCGATTACCTACTCTAGTACAGAGTCAACACTATATAATTTCAAAGACTTATATAATACCCCTATTCAGCAAATTATTTGACCATATGTTTAAAGTGCTTTGCTGACTCTCAAATACATTTAACACTTGGTTCTGTGTTTCAGCATATTGACTTGTATACCACATGCTCCTACAACCACTGCCTTACAGAGTGGAAAATGGTGGTACAACTTATCAAAGAAATCCTTTGAAAATTTCAAGTGTTACTGGTTTAATTGTGGATCATGTTTCAGTGTCCTTGGAATATTACAGCATAAAACATATGCCATATGTAGATGTAGGTTGCAGAAAGTCAAAAAGACCGGAGACTGCAAAGCACATCACCCTCTAAACAATGCTACAAACACTGTGCTATAGAGGAAGAGCACACAATAGATTTGGAATGTAATACCTACAATTTGGAAACCATTTTTCCTGAATTTTGTGGGTAGACTCAGGACTATTTAAGGACCTCTTATAACTGTTGTCAAAAAACTGGCAGAAAATTAAACAGATACCGTATATAACATGTCTCACTAAATAAACTTGCTATTGTGTATATACTGCTACTCTGGTGAGACCTAATTGCTTTTGGAATATAGAAGACAAAAAGGGTGATTACTTGGCTTAGAGAGGGGATAACACTAATGACAGCTTTTTAGTTTTGCATGTGCTTATAAAAGTTGAATCAAAATTTTCCCTCCCTGCAAAAAAAAAAATCTCTCCCTTCATTGACATGGCTTTTCTCTGTGCCTGAGATGTAGTTGTTATACCCACATGTTTTTGGCTTACTGGCTTTTTATGATCACTCTCCATTGTAGCTGGTTCTTTTTATAGAATCATAGAATCATTTAGGTTGGAAAAGACCTTCAAGATCATCGAGTCCAACCATTAACCATGCCCACTAAACCATGTCCTGAAGTGCCGTGTCCACTCGCTTTTTGAATATCTCCAGGGATGGTGACTCAACCACTTCCCTGGGCAGCCCATTCCAATGTTTGATAACCCTCTCAGTAAAAAAATTTTTCCTAATATCTAACCTAAATCTCCCTTGCCTCAACTTGAGACCATTCCCTCTTGTCCTATCTCCAGCCACCTGACAGAAGAGACCAGCACCCACCTCACTACAACCCTCTTTCAGGTAGTTGTAGAGAGCAATAGTGATCATTTTAAAGAGTAAGCCACAGTCTTGTATAAAAGGGGAATTTTAAACTAATCTCTAATATGGCTAGAATGGGTAATCAAAATCATGCATTTCCAAGGAAATGGATGATCAGGAGAGATTTGTACTGGCCTGATCCTATAAGAACCAGTATCTGTAAGTAGTCCTTATGAAATCATTAAGCATATTGCCTACATAGAAATAGGGATGTTCATGACATGGAGCCAAATGTACATGCTATACCCAGCACTTAGTGGATGTTTTGGGAAGAAAGGAGGAGAGACAGAAGAGTTACTGAACGGAAAAGTGGGTTTGTGTCCCATATTTATGCATTCCTCAGCATTACTTCAGAGTTTTCTAGATAGAAGCAAAGTGCATTGCTACAGTTGATGGTGGCCATGTAAAGATGATTTCTAAGAGAAGCATAAGGTATCCCATTGAAAAAATTATAATTGGAGGAGGAAGTTTTGTAAGAATTGTTTTAATGAGCAGGAGGTTTGAAAAAATATTCCTGATAGGTTGCTTCTGA
Source organism: Buteo buteo (assembly GCF_964188355.1). NCBI lineage: Eukaryota > Metazoa > Chordata > Aves > Accipitriformes > Accipitridae > Buteo > Buteo buteo. Next base: position 8,909,167 of record NC_134173.1, on the reverse strand, counting down.
AGGGTCTCTTGCATCTGTGAGCATAATTCTAATTGCTGACACAGCTGGGATTCATAAAATAAATTGGTAGCAATGTACAGGAAAGCACACTCAGAAATGCTTCTCTACAGGACTGAAAACCTGGAAAACCAAGACTGGGAAGACATTTCACACACTCTGATCTGTTGATATAACATTTAACTACATTAAAAAAAATAAATCTCTGTTTAAGGCATGTGGCAATAATTCCTAATCAAAGTTTGGCTTTAAGAACACAGTATTCTCCCCCACCCCTTTCTTTTATTGGTCAGTTAAATAAAGTAGTTATCTTACTCAAGTGCCCATCCAGATTTTTCCCTCTATGGCAGACAGAGAGACTTAACATAATGTGACAGATACAAATTGAAAAAAAAGAAGAGATGCATAAGACAGAACAAAGCAGCCCTCACTTAAATTTTGCTGCATTTAGAACGTGAGAGTAGTGGTTACATTTTGAGAAGCAAATTAGAGAAAAATCAGATAGCAGAAATGTTTTAGCTCAGAGGCACAGGATTTTGGATGTTGATACATTTTTCAGAGTTAAAACTGAGCTGTTTCACATTTGAAGGAGGACTTAAATTTAGTTTTATATGGCTACATCTGGGTGCAAACCTGTTCTCTAGAACAGCTCCATGCTGGTAAGTAGCTCTGGTTCCCACTTTCTTTCCTTCTGTTCAGCACTGCTTGGCTCCTTCAAAAGGAGGGTTGTAGCCTAGCCATAGAATGGCCTACAGCCTGGCAGTGAGGTCAGGAGCTCTGAATACAATCCCCTCAAGGCTGAGCAGACATCAGGACCTAAAATTTGCCCTTCCTGCCACTAGATTCTTCTGCAATGGAAGGTGAAAAAAAAGCGGGGATCGACATCAGCAACTGGCTTCCTAATGACAATTTTGCTCTGTTAGAAGCTGTTTCACAAAAAAAGGGCATAATTGCTGGATAAAAAATGGATGCTGGCATCTTCCACTTCTTCTTGGCCCCTATGTATTCAGAGAGTTATAGAATAGTTTGGGAGAGGTGAACAGGATTGTCCTTTTGAAGCCTTTGAGGCACCTCTTTCTACCAGCTGTATAGAGAATTTGCCCTCTAGCTGTAGGAAGACTGGCTATTCTCTCCTTCTCCTTTCTTTTGCTGCTAACATTTAGGTGTCTAAAATACAGCTGTGTCCAGGCCCGACTAAGGAAGCTAAGACTTTGCACAGAAAATCCTGTATGTTCACCTATACTATATCTTCTAGTGCATCTTGGCACGTACTAAAGAGGTCTCCAGTGTTTTGAAATGGTTTAACTGAGCAAATCAGCTGATATTTCACTTCTATAATAGTTCTAGTCAGTATGGAGGATTTCAGTTGAAACATTGGGATGTATCTGCACCAACTAGCTTTAGGCATCCAACCTTCATGCTTTGAATTATTCTCTGGAAGTAAAGTTTCTCTCTCTCCAATAATGACATCAGAGATTCAGACTCCTAAAAAAAGGTGCTGTGAACTGCAACTTCCTAGAGACTTGAAGAAGGATCAAAACCATAGTGAAGATAACTCCTGAGTAAGTCTGATATTCTTAGGCAACGGGCCAAGCATAGTCTTAGGATTTTTTGAGGAGAAAATATTTGATAAATTTAAATGCTGGTTGTATTGGTTTTGGAAGGAATATTCCTGCAGTGAAGTTCTTTCCTTTTCTTTGAAATGGCCTCTGTAAGTCAGGCTGCATATTACAGTGAGCAATTAAGACATTACATGCTTCCAGGTGGACATATTTAATTTGGTTTCAGAGTTGCTTATTTTGATTTAACTAGAATATATTCTACATGGATCTAGGCTTGTGTGAATTTATAGTGTAGCCTGGAAATAGCAGCAGAAGTCTTTGGAGATTCAGCCAAAAAGACTGAGTAAAAAGACCTGGAGAAGCAGCAGTCATGAAGTCTAAAATAATATGGAATCTAGAAAGAAAACGTAGTAGCTTCACAGATGTTACTAGTTGTCATGCTACGAACACAACCTTTAATAAATAATCTTCATATATATAATTTCAAAACAAGAAAGTACATCTACTGTTTTAGTCTGAGGCCAAATCCCAATGCACCTGAAGCTTTCACTAGTAATAATAATATAGCTTTGTGCATGTTTCAGAATTTGGTCCCAGAAAATATCCCAGGAAAGAACTAAGAGAATCAGTGATTAAATGGAATGAGACATGCAACTACTGAACTTTTCTGTTTGCATTTCTCACAGAGCTTCCTGCAAGACTATATTCAACTAGAATATATGGAATTACTTACTGTGCAAAGTGTTTCAAATGTCTTTTCGGAGACAAAGGATCCATCAAGACCAAAAAGAAAAATAGATGCATAAGAAAGCATCCCTCCAAGGATAATAAGGTTGTTCATGTAGGGACTGGACATCTTTATTAGTCTATGGACAAAAGGTGATAGTGCATTAAAGATGGAAAGATTACTGCCAGGCTGTTAGAGCAATAAAGAAGAGCTTTTTGTAACCAGGCAAACAGATAACCCTTCTTGTAGAACTCCATGAAATCTATAAGCATGCACACTATTTGCTGTTTTATAAAGTCTAGCATTGTTTCAGGTTTTTGAATGTTTAGTAAAAAGACCTCCTATTTTACTGATGGATTAATTAGCTAGGGTTAATGTTAATAGCAGACAGTCAAACATAAATAAAAAAATTACACTTTCCAGACAGTATAAAAGAAAGTGTCTTAACAGATAGACAATCTATTTCAATGTGAATTTATTACACAGTGATTTCAATTAAATAGTTCTAAAATATCATCTTTCCACAGCTTTAACATTTTCCTTATATCTCTCTATATGTAGATGACAGACTCTACAAACATAGCATTTAAATATGAAAGCAGTAGTGATAGAAGTAACATGAGTGTCTTACTTCTGATTTCTGTTTTTGATGTTAAAGAACAGAAATGCACTGGCCATTATCATTCCTAGGATGGTGAGGGCAGAGAGGATGCTGTAGAGAGGCAGGGAGATCTTGCGTAGCTCCTCTTGTATAATCGTTTTGTCCTTTGGAGGCTCAAGTCCTAGAATCACAACAAGAAAAAAAGGCTAAAGCTCAGCCAGGTGTAGAATTTCTGTAAGAATATTTGCCTCTCCTAAGTGCTATACCTCTAATTTAGCAGATTTAGCAACTGTGAACCACATCAGTAGCTGATGAAATCATTGACTTTGACAGACGTATGTTAGTCACATTGATTGACAAGAAGGTTTATATTTCTAGAGCAGGTAAACATCCTCTTTGGAACAAAAACCATACCAGAACCCTAATGCAGAACCCTGTAAAATATATGCTAACTATCCTCATTTTAAAGCATAAATAAACACTAAAATGCATACTGTGACCATAAATTTTACCAGGAGATTATGCTTTCCTGAAAAAAGTGACAGAGCAATGAGTAGAAAACAGGACCATCATTCCTCTGCATACTATCATTACTACCAGGGCAAATTCAAACAGCCTGTCTAGATACCTACCACAGCTGGAGACCAGCCTTGGTGTGGCATTGCTGGGGCAGGGACTGACGGTCCTGGAGGTCTGAAATGGGGTCCTGGGCTGTGGGCAGGGTGGGAGAAGCCCCGGGAGCAGAGGGAGGCAGGGCTGGTGGTGCCTTCACAGAACTCCGCGGAGTGGAAAAATTTAGAAGAATGGATAGCAAAGGTTTTACAGGGACAGACCCACTTTGCAAATCCCTGCAGAGGTGGACTTGAATGTCTGAACTTAAAAACTATGTTTAAAGCCATGTGCTTGATTGACAGTTAGCTCCCACTAATTAAAGGTTTCTCAGTTTAATGAGAAGAATTACTTTCCGACAACTGCAATAAAGCTCTGCATCCCCTACTTCCCACACTCCATTTTACCTGCTTACTGAATTTTTCCTTGGTGCAGGGGATTGACAAAAGGCCTTTTGCATCACTGCCTTCCTTCAGAAAGGGATTTGTGTGCCCTACAGTGCCCGAGCCTGCCCCTTCCCATCAGCTCTCCATGGGGCTGCGAGGACGACCACACGGGGCCGAGCAGCTTCATTTCACAACGTGGCTGCACAGGCAGAGCTCTGTGGACCCGCTGATCACAGAGCTGCAAGTAACTGGCTAGCAGCTGCCATAGCTAAATTTCACGATCACTCTTCTGCTTTGCACCTAGAAGAATATTCAAGGATCTATACAATAAAATAGCTTTATCCATACCAGTTAAGCTGAAACAACTCAGACAATGGAAACTTGCTATCCTTTGGTCTTTGTGCCCAACATTTTTGGAAAAAAAAGTTTCCTTTCAGGTAATCGCAATAAAGTGGCAGTCAAGGGACCATTTGCTGATTTGATATGGGAGAAAAGTACCTGAGATTTTCCCCTTTTCCCTTTCCCACCTCAGAGCATGCATTTATAGTGAATGACACTTCACAAAATTAGGGAACAAGTAACAAGCCAAAAATACAGTGAAGCATGTGCATGAATTAAAAGAACTAATATTAAAGCAAAAAACCCACCCTGCTGTATCTAAAATAGACAGACTATATTGATGATTTGTATTTATTAAATACAACCAGTGATTCTATAAAATGTATTTTCTTATTTGTGCAATGGGCATTCAATTCTATTGCTTCTAATATCATGAATTATTGTTCTCTTGTGTGCAATTTTATGTAATGGATTAAACAGGGCTATATTTACTACTCTTCATTTCAAATACTTAAAGTAACTAAGTTTTTTATACTGCCTGGAAGATGGTAATAACAGTGTCCACTACATTGAATACATGACTGCCTCAGTGAAAAGTTAAGGTGGGTAAATAGAGAAGGTTCACTGGGAGTCACATAATGCATCTTAAGACAAATATAAGACAGGCTATGGGTGGAAGGGACACCAGATGTGGTCAGAACAAGAACTAGGAGTCTGATCCTGAAAAAAGCCTGAATAGAAAATTTTTCCCATCATCTACTGTCCTTAAAGGCATGGAGTTATGAATAAAAACTGTCTCCTGTTACTTGGTTCATCCTGCATATATTCTCTGGAAATTAGTCGTATTGAATCAGTATTCAACCACATCATGAGTTCCTCCTTGCAGCAAAAATAATCTGCTGGGTCCCAGACTTAGGCAACTGGGACAGATTCTGCACTCTTCATTTCCAAAGCCTCATTCTCCAGACAGATGTGAGAAGTGCATGTAGCTGTGCTCTTTTAAGTCCAGCAAAGGATACCAACAGGAAAGGTGGAAAGCTGCAGCTGATGGACAAGCAGTCATGGGTTAGATCACTTCAGTGAAACTCCAGTCATGCTCAAGCAAACCTTGTGTGTTGGGACACTGGAGGCAGGGGTAGTAGAGCATGGGATACAGCAGCTTGATACTCATCCACCACTCCCAGGGGAAACCACACAGATCTCACCAAGCTGACTTTATTTTCCGTTACTGAATCGCACCATAGCAGAGCTTAAGATTAAATCCTAATTATTAGCTTTAAAAATAACGTATATGCCTATAGTCAACAGGAGAGACCCCTAAAACTCATTTCAGCTGACATCTGGCTGCTGTGATCATATGCCTAGAAAGCCGTCGGTATGCCCGTACTCCAACTGCTGTGAGGGCAGAGGAAGTCCCCATGTTAACTTTGGAGCAGCATGGGACAAAAGATGGTAAGAAGCTACAGCAACACAGTCTATATGCCCGCTGTGGACCGTGGGAGTGCTGCTGGGCTGAACATCCTCTCTAGCCCTGTTTCACAGGGGCCATCTTAAAGCTAGCCTTGGTATTTTGAAATCCTATTTTCTAACTGCCTAAGAGACACCTCCCAAAGAAAAACAACCACCTCCTTCTTGTGTGTGCAAAAACAGCACACAAGAGCATCCCACAGGTAAGATGAACTGGAGGAGTGGGAAATGAGGAGGAAATTAGAACATTATTGATTAGTGGAGATGAAATCGAAGACATATCTGCAGCTTGTTGAAATATCAAAGAACACTTGTGTACACATATAAATTTGAATTTGTCCTGGTCATTGCAATGAAAAACAAGTATCCAATATCAAAACATCATGATTTTCTGTTCAGAATTCTTTTATTTTTAAAGCACAGCTCAGTTCCCATTCTCTTTATGCAGTGTCCCAGCTTTTTGATATTAAAAATCCAAAACCAGTTCTTTGACAGCAAGCAGTCTTACAAACTACACACAGCTATCCATGTCATTCTTGTACCTCTTTCCAGTTTTCTCTCCTACCTTGGAACCTGATGCTGTTGTTGATTATTTCCAGTGTGTCAGCCACAGCATTGTACTCTCCCACCTTCACTTCCTTTCTTTCTGCAGAGAAACAAACAAGAGTGATTGTTTATGGCAGTTCACATGTTCTCAATTATTTAACCGATTTTGCCTTCTTTTTTGACAATATGTCAAAAGGAAATGAAATATGCCTGCAGTGCACGAATTATCAAAGCAGAATGCCAGACAGCTAACATAATTAAAAGAAATATTTCTGATTCTTTAAAGAAATGCGAATTATTTTTAAGAACTCATTTACATAATCAGGGAATTGTTGTTATTGGGCACGGACATCTCCAGCTTAAAGATCACACACTTACTGGTTCACACCATGCAGGACACTTTGCTGGGAGAACAGATATGGCTAAATCACACATTCCACTCTCATTTAAACAACTAGGACATCTTGCACAGTGAAGTATTTCCCAGGGGAGTCGTACTGGCAGGCTCCAGTCAGCACAGAGTAGACTGGCTAGTTAATAGATATGCTGGGAATCTAATCTCTTATTCTGACTGGGAATTAGCAACTCATTAGTACCCTGACTGCAAAACATACTATGTTATATAATTAAAGCCAACGTGCACTTGAGCTAAAATTTTACTGTTACTCTCATCTGCTATTTTGGGACTATCATCACATATATGGCCTTCTGGTACCTAATGGAGTAGAGTAACACAGATATAGGAACTTAATTTGTTTGGCTGCTGCCTTGGCCGCTGTAGTTGGAACTCCGGCACACATTTGTCCTACCCTTCTGATAACATCTGGCATCAATTAATTTCTGCTAGTTCTGTTGGGATTTTGGTATGGCTTAGAAGTCCAGGAACTTACTAAATTATCACTTTTACACTAAAACTTTTACATTTTGTCAGAGATTTATAAACCACAGGCACACTGGCTAAAGTTTTCTTTGATGAGCTGGCTCAGCAGAGCCAAAAATGTCCTTTCAGGGCTCTATATGTGGGCATGCACAACCCAATTTACATTTAAATTCTGAGCTCAAGACCCTATTTGTGACACTGATTTTGGGAGCTGATGATCTTGAACTAAATGGCAAATTTGAAAAGACTGTATTTCACCCAACAGCTCCACATTAACCTTTTCTCCTTTTTCACTCAAAGTAATTGTGCCTGTTCAGCTTTGCTGAATGGAGCAGTTAGCTCCATTTTAGTAAATTCTACAGGCTGATTAATACTAATCTGAGAGCTCACAGGAGGCGAAAGTTTTCCTTACATAAACCACACTTCTTACTGTTAAAATTGTTTACGCAGAATTGTAGACTGGGCTGCAAATCTGGCAGAGATACCTGGGCATCTGCTACACCTCCATCAAAAGCTGGAGTTTGCAGTTCTGAAAATTTATCTGCCTTTCCCATGAGCATGATCCACTTGTGGGGCCCTAAGACTACTTTGGAATAAAAGCACAATCCCCTGGTCTCCAGCAGCAGTTTCACAAAGCCCATCCACACAGCATTACATACTCTTAGGAGTAAATATAAGTTTATACGTTCTGTCATCAGCTGAAAATCCTCTGTGAAATAGATACATGCATAAATCCTTGACAGTCTTAAACAATAAAATCTTCCCATTAGTCATCTAAAAGTTAAAATGGTCCCTGCTAAAAACTGAACCAATTCAATTCCATCTGTATTTGTAGCAAGACAGCTATTACCTGTAGATTTAAAACATCAGAACACAACCTAGAGAAAAGAGAGACAAACACCAGAATGTATACCAACATACAATTTGCACATTAGATGCCAGATAGTCCACAGCATCTACTTATACCAAATGGGGAGGACATGCACCTTGGTGTTGGTCTACCCACAACTTTACATCAACAGGATAAAACCTGATAGCTCTGATGAACAGCGAAGAGAAAAGAGTAATTGCTCCACAAACATTTCTGTATGGAGCACTTACCGGGACTAGATTAGATGTAAGAAGCACATAATAGGTGGGGAAGCATACAAAAAAGAGAGAGTAAATCTGTGCTCTAACTGATTAAGGTACTGCAATTGAGAAACTTCTTCTGTGATTTTTTCATTTGACCTACAATACCATTCCTTTTCAACATTTATAAATTCTTACACAGCTTCCTTTACAGATGAAGTAACACTGAGAATCTGCCTATAATGGTAAGTGCGATGCAGTGCAATAGAGATGAGCTAGCCTACAACGAGCTAGCCTGGGTACCAGGAGCTAGCCCTTGTAGGAATGGAGATTGGAGGAGCTGTTTGGAGAAACAAAATTCCATGGCAGACTGAGCTGAAGAGCAAGACTTTTTTGGACTCAGAAACCCAAGAGTGTGGGAAAAAAGTGTTTCGTACCTAGAAAACACATTATCAATGCCTTGTCCTTTACAAATGGGAAAGGACAATTCACAGAGCATATGCCAAGGTTTCTTGAAGTCAAGAAAAGGCATAAAGATATTTGATATCTTAAAGTAGTTACAATTGTGGAAAGTAGTCCATGAGGGAGATAAACCATATTTTCATTGAGAGGAAGGGTACACTATCCATTTCCTAGTATGATTACAGGGGTGCTGAGGGGGAGACACAAACAGTCTTTGTGCTCTTTTGTACTCCCAGCAAGGAGTACAACTACAGTTGTTGGTTTTTCAGTTCCCCGCACACAAGTGCTGATCAGTGACAAAGTCACCTCCAAATATTAATTAAAAGAAGCAAGGAGGCAGCACTATGGCGCTCTGCTCTCTTGCATAGGTCAACATAGCTAAGGATGGGACTGCAGGGTCTACTTTTCTATATGCCATTCCCTTGAATTCCCTTTGAAAATTCTGAATTATTCAAGTCAGTATACTGTTTGTATAACGTAGCTCATATCTGTCAAAATCTCTTTGTGTTCAACAACAAAAGGACATGAGAAACTGGAACTCCTTCAAATAAACACACCAACAAAGTGCTTTGCGCAATATTCAGAATATGATGTTGGCTTCTTTCTGTAGTGCTTTCATTATTTTTAACTTGATCTTTCCACACTCATGATAGAGAGATTGTATTGAAACCCTCCTGCTCAGGTTAAAATGCGGAAGAAAAATATGAGGGAAAATATACTTGTTTTGTGAGATAATGTTTGTTGATACCATGACAGGAGCGGTGGGATTTTAGAACTTGAATCTGCAGCTGTTCTTTCACATAGGAACAGAAAAGTATGAAAACTAACCAACCCAGAGAAAACTGGCCCAGAAATATGTGACTGAAAACTATGCCAAACAGAATTATAACCAACTAATCCTTGTGGTTAATTAATTGTCACAGAATAGATTGCTTATATGGCCAAGATAAAAGTCTTCTGCCAACAAAGAACTGAACTATTCTTAAAGGTGAATTAAAATGTTTTCTTCTCCATGTTTTATTACAGAATTTTATAGCCCACTTTAAGCAACTCCAGACAAATTGACACACTACCACTTAATTAATTGGGTCACATTTCACAAAGTTAATACAACAGATTTTTAATTGCATATCAGGTAGTTATATGTTCTTGTTGAATAAAAGCAAAAATAATTCTGCAACTGACATCAGCTGAGTAAAACAAACTTACCAAAATGCACAACAGCATTATGATTGCTAGTATGACTGTTATGCACTTAAACTGAGAATTTCCAGATGAGACTATGCTTAGTTTTAGTTCTTTTCACTATATGTCATAATTTCCATTTTCACTACATTTTTTATAAGTGTACTTATTCATACCTCATGAAGATAGATTCTACTGAGAAATGTTTAAGGATGACAGAAAGCACTTGCAATGCATAGGATATGGGATGGATTTCCTTTGTTTTCCTTTATGTAGACAATACTGGCTAGTTTCTAATGACATTAAGACTTTGTCTATATCTAAAGCTTGTAGCACCTTCAAGTATGTCAGTCTGACTGAAAAGGTACAAATAACCCTAGTGGTGATGCAGTTAAGCCAATATAAAAATGTTTACACCAGTATATCACCAGTATAATTTATGCTTATAATAGTAAGAGGACTCTGAAATAACACAGGATCCTACAAAGTTACAAAAAGACGTATATTGATCTGTGAATGTATTCACGGACTCGTACACGCCTAGTTGGTTACACTAGCGTAAAAAACTATGTCTAGGCCACCAGAACAAAGACAAATTAACAGGTCTGCCCTAACATTACCATGGTGCCCAAACCGCATGGCTGTAAATGAAAATTAAGCTCAAAGCTCTAAATAGCTTACCATAGATTGACAGTACTAATACTTTGTTGTGTCACTGCAGCTCTTTATAAAGTTAGAGTTCCATGCAAACTACAAAGATAAACGTGTGCAAGGGATGAGTATTCACTTTCCAACAAATATAAAGTAAATTTTAAAGTAAAATTAATAAACTTACGATGGACTAGTCTCCAGATAAGCTAAGGGTCACTGAGGTGTCTCATCTCAGTGACACTTCTTGACTTAGAAGCAGTAGAAAAAGACATAACTTGTAGCTGAAAGAATACACAATATCTAGGTCTTAGTTTGTCCTGAAAAAACATCCTTGCATAAGGTGCTGCCTCCATGTCTCCTTCTCCTTGAAAAAAGTTTTTCAAAATTTTTTTATATAGCTCCTCCTGCTTCTCCAGTTAGGAAATTATCACTGTACTCCCTGAAAACCTTCCTCTGACATCAGTTTAACAATCCCTTCTCCCACTCTTTGTTGGCTGCCCCTCTTGCTTAACCATCGTCATTCAGTGGGAGTGATTAGATGCTTAGCACGTTAGAAAATCTTGCTGCACATTTAGCACTTAGCAGCCTATCTCAGGATCCAATATCATTAAACCCTGCCCTACAACAGAAATATTTAGCTCTTGCACATTGTTCCTCATCCATGCATCACAGTGCAACAGGACTGCTGGTAGCTATGGGGAATATTTACTCATCAGATCTCAGAAGAATTTTGGAAAATGCCCAAGTGGCCGCCAATGGGTGAAACTGAGCATGGACCATACACATTTGAAATGCCTAAAGATCCTTAGAAAGAGAATGATACTTCAATTTGGAAAGATTTTAATGTCAAATTTCAAATCAATCTCTTAGATGCGAATAAAAAATCATGCCACGGCACAAGTGCTAACATTTTCAAAGACACATCTAACCTATCTGGAAGTTCACCATTCACAAGCTATTGGCAACTCATTGACAGGTTCAGTCCAGAGACAGGGTGCACAGACACTTTACATTATGGTGTTCCGAGGCTTGCCTTTCTCCAATTTGGTTTCTGGTCACATTCTCTTTTAAAGAGTGAATGTTCTTCTTTAGCACTTTAAACTGCCAGTCACCTAGCAATCATTTGTCACTGGCAGGTCTTGGCTCTTCTTTCTCATTCCCTCTATTGCCTGCTGTGAAGGCTCGTGAAGAGCTAATGTGCCGCACTGAACGACAGCAATCCTGCGACTAGGGGTGTTCAGAGAACAAGTCCCAGGAAAGAAGATGGGCTGAACACAAGCAGAGAAAAATCTAAGCTGGAGACTGCAAACTGATGGCAAGTCTGAGAACACTTCCCATATTTCAGTAAGTCCTGTGCAAATTGCCTGCAAAGTCTCTTCTAACCTGTCTTACCTTTGTCTCGCTCATTTTGAAAGCTCTTTCACAAAATAACGATCTATCACAAAAGCTGGAAATGCTGTTTTGAATGCCTTTACATTACTGAATTAAACCAAGCATCATGAACGCTAATTTCCTTCAGAATAAATACAGAAACATTTCATTTTGTGGATCCTGTAGAAACTCTTAGCAAATTAATGTAATCTTAACTTTCATAAGATATCCTTGTCAAACAGGACCGGGAAGCTTTTCAGTTATGCTTATCACATATCAGCAATAACCAATACACGTTGAAAATTTCCAATTAAAAAAAAAAAAAAATCACAAAAGAAGCTTATAAATAATGAATGAGCAAAGCCTTTTTCATGAATTTCTATCCACTTATAGACAACCATTTCTTTGTTTAAAGACAGAAATGCCGAGATTAAGAATCACAGTTCAAATAAGGAAGAAAATGTCAGGTCAGATAGAAGATTATTCTTCAGCAGAAGCTGCGAGAAAAGAAAGATTCAAGGAAGAAAAATATGTTACCTTTGCAAGGATTTGAATTACCACAGTTTTCACCCTCGTAATTAGAGTTAAAAATCTGTTTTGCCCAAAGAAATATTACCTTTATCTTTAACTCCTGCACGACTCTTTCCTTCATTTGAAGTACCTGTTTAGTGTTTTATTTCTGAAATCCTGGATTCCAGTGCACACAACATACAGAAAATCCTGAGTTATGAAAGCAGTATATATAGCAAGTGATAATTACTCTTCATAGCTAGTTCTCAAGTCCTATCTTTCATTCATCCATAAAGCCAAACAGACAGAAAGGTTAAAGCAGCCAAAGGCCAAACAGTCTATGTCAGCCTTAGAGTCAGGATAAAAGCTAAGAAGTCTTAACCTTGGGCTTATTTCACTACATTAGTAATGGTATTTAGCCAACAGGACATAGAAAGCAAGTAAGCAAGCAGCACATAAAATGTCATTAAGTATCCTGAACTCATAAAAAATCTAGTGGTTTTATAGCCCAAGAAGATTTTTTCCATAAAAATTTCAACCATCTCCATTTTTAAAAGCTTATAAAAATTAATTTTACCAATCCTTTTTAACCTTTGTTTTTACCTTCCCGATTTTATGTCTCCTATTTTGTTTGTTAGACTGGCTTCTGGTTCTGCATAGAAATTTAGTAATATAGTTCATGTGGATTTAATACCTAAATATCTTAGGTATTTATAAATTATGTATCAAAGAGCTATACAATGAAATAAAAAATAATTACTTTAAAACAATTACTTCTTAAAATCTGAATTGTTAACACCATCGTTATACCTTTCATTCAGGAAACTAAGAAAGGTATAAACAAATATACAATAATGAAGGCAGATTTATCCATGAAGTATAATGACTAGAGTGATGAAGCGAGTGTACAGAGCTTACATTAATTCTTCTGAAAAGAAGTTCCTGTTTCTTAGGATGCTTAATAAATTCCTTGATAGTTTGAAATGAGGCTGCATATGAGAACACACTTCTTTTGGTTTTAATACTTCTAGCATAAAATCTTAACTGAGAATCATAATCAGACTGTATAACCACTGAAACATATGTCAGTAATTTGAACTACCTTTAACTCCATTAAGGAAGTTAACAGATAGAAACAAATATCCAAATAGGTAGGGTATGATTATATTTTAGGATACATGCATGTGTGATAACTGCAACATCTCAATTCAGCTGAGGGTTTGCCTGTTCTATTGTTCATCCTTTTTTATGATTTGATTAACTTTTCAGAGAATGAAAATCCTCATCATTCGGAGAGTTTATCTGCCAAAGTAAATTATTCTTTGAAGTCATACAGTACCTCAGATTCTAAGTATACATGTGTTTTTAAATATTAATATTTATCTAAATGTAACACGGTCTACAAACAAAAATTGATATTTATTTCACTTATCACTCGGAATCACCTCTTCCTAGCAGACTCCAAAATCAGTCTGCTTTTATTAACTGTGAATTTACAGTGGGAAATAGCATTGCATGTGTAAAACTACAGGCAGCCACCATTCCCTCCAGAGAAGGAATTTTCTCAATTATTAAATAATAACACAACTTTATTAATTGTCGTGTGCCTTTAAGTACCTTTACTCTCATACGCTAGTCCATTTTTTACAGTGGATGTGCTAGGAAATCAACCTTGGGCTGGCTTCCCTGGAAGACCTCCCAGGAGCTTCCCGGGTTTGAAGGGCTATCCAGGCAGTGACAGGTTTGGACGCGGACACCACTGATGTGCAGAGAAGTCCCCCTGGCAGCAGCCCAGGGCCCAGCAGCAGCTCCATCTGTCAGAGTCTCTCCGGGAGAGGGACAACTGAAGCCAGGACTGCGCAGGAGGTGGAGGTGCCAGTGAGGGAGGCTGTGGCCACGTTTTGTTGCCTCTTGAGCTTGATTTCAGAGTGCTGAAACGTCAGAGACCGTGAGGCACAATTCAAGATATACCACGGCACTGCACTAATTCAAAGATAAGGGACAGCAAACCACAGGACAGCAGCGTATCCATTTTGACAATCTATGAGACTTCCAAAGAAACCAAAGATGACAGAGAAGCAGCGTTTCCAGATCTCTTATCCAGGGGGGATAAATGCAATTGTTATCTCTCTGGTGCCCTGGAAACTGAGTCTGAGTAGGCACAGTGTGCCCTATCAGGAGAGTCTGGCAAGGGAAAGATCTGAATCATTACCAAATTAACAGAGAATTCTTTTTTTTAGTTAACCCCAAAGTTAATCATGAACTTAAGTCAAATTCACCAAGCAGTGTCATTTAGGGAAGAAACAACTGGGAATAGCACTGCTGTCAGTCTTTTCTAACTCACCAAGTTAAAGTTCAGCTGTGGCTGAAAAATGCAAGACACCCAAGACTAGCCTAATCCCAACTTCCATCTGCTGGCTCAGCATTTAAACTTTCCATACAGACCTGACAGAAGATGTGACCGGCAGCCACCATGGGATGTCCTGACAAGACAGCCAGCCCTGGGGACCTGGATGACCCTGACTCCAGCCCAGCTGCACACTCTGGTTGAATCAGACAGAAGATCAGGTGACCTTTTCCTTCTCCGGTATGTTTAATATTCTAGCATTTAATTTGATTTTCTTGTGGGTCCCCAAAAGAAATGTTTCACTACACTTACCTAAACACATAACTCATCTAACTGAAATTTTAAATTCAATTCAATGAGGAGCATCACTTATTTTTTGCAGTTGAGAAGGCAAATTAAAAAAAAAAACAAAATCCATTACTTAGAAAACCTTGGGTGGTTACCTCTTTCCCCGGAGAGCCTTTTCCTGTAAGCGCGGTGATGCACAGCACAACCACTGACAGTAGCCCCGGTCTGTGGACAGCTTCAGGTGACTTGAACAGTGCTGCCAAGTCTCTGCCATGGCATTTTTGGGGGCCACTCAGACGTATAGAACGAGCTGCATGATGCAGTCCTCCTTTTGAGGATTGGGCGGCCCTTCCTAATTTATACAATAACCAAACCTAAATGCATAACGTGACAGAAATAAAAATGTCGCCCACCACGGAAGACGCGTGCCTGGCCAGATGACAGGAGCAGAGCAGCATACCAGCTATTGCAAAGACGTGACAATGAGACTGAGTGCCTCACAACAAGGTGGTTTGCCCTCCACTTAGCAAGGCATGCCTGCTTTCTGGTGATCTCACACAACACAGGGACAAAACAAAGGCTCCATATCGCACATTTGGATGCATACCTACGATTATATGATTAGGGCCTTCCCTCGCCATCTGTCAGGGTTGTGCTTTCCCTCCCCTGGGAGGGGAGGGCTCAGCACATGCTGAGCAGCCTTACAGCAGGCTGTGCCTGGTCTGCTCCAGCTGAGAGGTCAGAAAACAAGATGCTCTGGCTTCTTCCTTACATACTGCGTCCTTAAACTTTTTTCAGAGTTAAGAGTGCATTATTTAGAGGTTGGAATTTCACAATTACCGTGCCTGAGATGGGAGGAGAGCAGCAGCTGTTGTGTGTATTACAAGTGTTGGATCTGAACTACTCACTATGTCCTTGAATATCCACTCTTGCCATTACACCAGGTGGCCTGTGAAAACACTGTAGCACATAAAGAGCTTTGAATATCTTCTTCAAGATTCAGGGTCAAACCCAACAGCAGAATTCCCACTGCCCTCATCCTAAGATACAAATTAAGGTAGCTGAGGCAGCATTGAATATATTTATACAAAGCTGCAAACTCTACGCTCTTTTCTGTCTTGTAATTTGTATGGTAACTGTCAGGGGTTTTTTTTCCTGTACCAGAAAGCCAGTTTTGACTCACCTAGGCTGGTTTATTCCAGATATTTTATTCAGAAAGAGTAGGGGAAGCATTCCAGAAAAAAATTTAGAGCAACAAAGAGCCCACTTGTGTAATAACCTGCATCTGCAAGTGGCCCCTCGCCAAGATATAGGGGAGACTATAAAGGCACCCAAGTAGTGATACTCCCCTAGATGACTCTTCCAGTTTCCCCTGCTGAGGTGAACAAGAGAGCCGTCACTCAGAGAGCCATGGAAAGCCACAGACATTCAGCCTTTCAAGCTCTAGCCCTCCCCTGACAATCAGCTCCCCATGCAGAAGCCTGGCTCGGGGCTTAGAGCCACATGGGATCACAGATTGTATTTCTCAGTCCTCGGGGAGGTACGCTCCCCATCAGGGACGGGCTTGTCACTGCTACATTTAGGGACGGCACACCAGGGAGTGAGAAAACAAGAAATGTTACACAACCCCGGGATGCCCATCTAACCCAAGAACTGCAGGATTCACAGGGTGAGAAAAGCGTGTTCAGGAGTGCTACTTTGGGTGTTTTTATGAGCAGAAGTGGCTGCTGGAAAATCGCTCTTTGAAGTCTGTGCTTCTTGCCTGTCTTTTTGACCCCCAGGAGGCTACCTGAGAAGTCTGGAAAGTTTGGGGTACTGACCAGAAGGAGGGGTGCTGCTGTGCAGCCCCATGCCCTAAGGCACTGGAAGACATGAAATCCCTGTGTGAAATATCAGCAGCTAGAAAAAATGACCATGCCCTACTCAGTTCTCACAGGCTTTAAGAGACAGATCCAGGTGACAGATCCACTCACGGGAGACTGCTGATCTACAAAAGAAGTGGTGGGTTTTCAAAAACCAGCATTTGAAATGTTCTGTGTACCAGCCCAGCCCACTAGGCCCCTACAATGATATTTCTTACTTTATGAATTTCCATTTGACATGCTTCTTTTGGATGTAAGTATATGTGAATTCTATGTCAGGATGAGGCCAATACAGTTTGAAATGTAAGATGATAGTAACAGTCAAATCAGAATTTAACCCACCCTAATACACATTTTTCATGTCAGTAGAGCTGTTTGGTTTCCTTCAGTTACTACCAGTACATTTTAGTAGGATGCATTCTAATCTTGAACTTCAAAACTTATCACCACTACTATTTCTTGATTTTTCCTTTTAAATTCTAATGGTGTTAAAACTTAGAGGAAAAAAACCAATAATATTTGCAAAAGAAAGTTCATTCAGGAAACTATTTTGGTTTGGTTAGATTTTTTTTAACCTGTAAGCTGATTTTGTATTAAAGAGGGAAGAAACACACTCAACTGGAACTTGTTAAAAGTCAAATTTCCAGAGAAATAACTCTGTTTTCCTGCTACTTCAGTGAACCTCCACTTGCTTTAACCTGTTCTGAGTAATCTCTAATTAAATTCTGATTTATTTTTCCTTTTATTTCTTCATCTGGAGTTTGAATAGCTACAGAAAACAGGCCTGCATTAAGAGAAAAAACCTCCCATGGAAAGCTACAGCCATTAAATTATAATTACTCTAAATAATAAAGGATTTAATAATTAATATAGAGCAGTTATATAATACACCTGACAGACAGCTCTGGAATAAAGTTGCCTGGCAAAGCACAGCCAGAGCACACAAGCATTTATGCATAAGCATAGCTTTGTTTTTGTGCATAACATTAAATACACTCATCTAAGAGTTTCCAGAATCAAAACTGATATTTTAGCTACTGAGACAAAACAGTTTGATGAAAGGCTCATAGTTTGAAAGAAACTATTCTGCCAAGAAAATTGATAGCATACAGCAATGATGATTTTAATTTGAACATTAACTTGTAACAAGAGGACAGGATTTATGCCTATAGGAATAAAATACAATATAAGGCAAAAATCCTTGAAAAGCTGATTAAAACTAGAAAAGCAGAAGTATGCATTTTTTCTCATGTATCACTGTATTGCAGTATGACAGTGAAAAACGGTAGAGACTTTACAATTGGTTAGGCATAAAAGACCAGATTAAATAACCTCTGTAGAGGCACAACACTCTGGAAAACTGCTGTACAAAATTGATGTCACCAGTTTTTCATTACAACTGGAATCAAAACTTGAAACATTCCAGTGTTTCAAATGTGAGGGATATTTGTCTCTCTGTTCTAGCATAATGTTTTGCCTTTTGCCTGAGATAATGTTAAAATTGCAGATGCACGATGAGTAAAGAAAGCTGAGGTTTGTCTGGAGTATGAAAGTAAGAGGAATTCTGGAAACAGGAAATGCCAAAAACAGTTTCAATTAAAAAATATTTCAAAAAGCTTTCCCCTGAAACTGTTAGCAAAGTATTACTCTAAGCTACCTACAGAAGTCAATTGTCCCAAGAACTTTGTGACAAGTTTGAAAGCCAAAACCACAGTGATCAAACTGTGAGAAGAGGATTTCAATCTTCCATGAAGTAAGTATGTATCTCAGTGCATATGTATCTCAGCAATTGCTACCAATCCCTTGCTTGTTACAGCATTCAATAGAAATTTAACTTATAGAATGTTTCAGGAAGAAAAAAAAGAGATCAGAGCAGAATTGTAACCTATGTCGTGTGTTTCATATAGTTAGCAGAATTATTAAAACCAAGTACTTTACCTATTTGACCATAAATCTTTACACCACCACCCCCCCCCCCCCCCCCAAATTTGAGAACCTCAGTACAAAACTATATTAGAAAAAGACTACTTAAGCTTAGGTACATTTTTTGTCTCTTCACCTTCTTGTACACAATTGCTTCTTCTGCAACAGCCCTTAGAGATCAGTGGGAGCTAGCAATGCAAGTCAAATGCTCTTACTAATTGCTTTTCGGTATAAGATGTAAAAAAGTTGTCTTGCTTTCCTGTGTTTGGGGTAGGTGCAGAAAAGTCTACCTTAAATCTAAAACCAAGAGATTTGTGCAACTTTGATTAAAGCAAGAACAATGGGATGTAAGACAATAAAGGTCAGAAACATATGAAACATAACCTAGAGAAGCAGTCACACTTCTTGTGTGAGACCAGTGCCTGGATCCTCACTTGCATATTTGGAAACCTGGGGCCCCCAAATTCCAGCTACAGTCCTTTCTTTATTCCTGACGCCCTCCTCACCTCCACAGTGTTACTATCTCAGCATCTAGCACCTCCTGACTTTCTCGGAGGAACAGAGATGTCCTGGTCTTGGTCCGGGTCAGACCAGGACCGGGAAAGAGAAGGAACAACAAAGGGGCAAGGATTTATGGCACGTGTCGCATGCCACAACGCGTGCTAAGACAGGGTTTCCCTGTGCCAAAAGCCCACCCTGCTTAAATCACTTTTTCACTCAACTAGACCACGTTACTCCTCATTGCATCAGTAGCATGTGTAAACATGGGGGAAAACACAGCTGCTGAACAGAAGAGTGCTCGTGTGGCATCCTCCTCTGCTCCGGCCTTGCTGCAAGTGGAGTGGCTGGCTCCTTTTCAATCACGCCATTCACGGGAGAGCACTGCTGTTTGGCAGTGCCCCTGTTCCCCATGTACGGCACCGGCGCTGAACTGTAGCTTGCTTTGCCTTGCTCTGCTGAATAATTTCTGGCATGCAGCAGCGGATATATGTCTAGAAATGGAAGTTTCTTAATTAAATGGAAAATATTCTGTAACTTCCATAGCCTATTCCAGGAGATAGGCTATTTCTGCAGATGCTTTTCATACCTGAGCTGTAGGGGATAACAGTGTTGCAATCCATGCAACTAGGGTGAAAGCGATTCTCACTTCTGCAACCGGTATTGAGACCTTGTCAACCTGCTGCATCACTTGAGTTCTTTCTTTCCTGTGTAGCGTGTCCCCAGTCATTCTGGCAGATTTTGAAGCTGCTGTTTTATTCAAAGATAGCACACCATGGGTTTTCTGGTATTTCTTGTGTGTGTGTGTGTGTGAGGGATGGTGGAGCTACCATGAAAATTTTATGGACCCTTCTGGACTAGCCATTAACAGCACAGTCCTTTCAGTTCATGCTCCTGCCCTCAAAATACAGAATGCCTTCACGGCTTTGACAGCCCCCCCCACCCCCTCCCCAATACTAAAAATCTCATGTTTATATGGCTATATACCTCAACTGCCCCAATAAAGCCAACAAAAAACTTAACCTGTGCCAAAATTTCATCATTTGTCATGGTTTGTTTTTAAATTTCAGGAGGGTTATAGGGCTGAAAAATATTTTGCAAGACCAGGAGGACTGACAGAGGCCAGAAAGCAGGCTAAGAAACGTCCAGCCACAGGACACACACAGCTCAGTGGCCAGGTTGGGCAACTGCGCTGAGCCCAGTGACCAGAAGACACATGTGGTGGGAGCTATGGAGAGGTGGTGGGAGGACAAGGACGCTGCCTCGCCACGCTTCATTACAAAAGTTATAGCAGCTAGTCTTGGAGAGACCAGAGCCCTGAGAAACAGCCATGTAGAGCCACAATCCTTGTATACTCCCAAAAGAAATATTATTTACAGGCCTTTCCACCTATCATTAAGTCCTTAATCTTCTCATATTTGGGGAGAGTCTAAGTTCCCCAAAACTGATCAGCTGTTTTGGTGCATATCACCACCACTTTGAAGTTTTCCAGAAAAGGTTCAAAGAGTTACAGGTCTCATTCAAGCAGGTCCAGTTCAAAAGCAGCGATTCACCAACCAGAGCAGTGTACCTACTCAGTTTGTGACTTTTGTTTATAGATCTGTCCTACTGAGTTTCCTGATTTTGCCTATAAAAAGGAAGTAATGAACAAACAGACAGAAAACATAAACTGATACTGCATTTTTGATAATGTATAACATCATTATGATTTTTTTAACTCGGGGCATGATGTTCTCAGATGTACTGTTTCTATTTCCTTCAGTGGGGCTTTCCATATCTTAGAAGGTTTTTACAGGAAATGCTGTAAAACCTACATATTGCTGAAGGATAACTGCATTCAAGTGAATGCAAAAACTAAATCCATCTTTTAAGATCTAGCTTGTACATTGTCTGTTACCTTCAACAGTTAATACTCTTTTTGTGAAAACCTGCCCACTGATTTTAGTAAGAGAAATTGAGTAAGTCTGTTCTGAAGTGGTCCAATTTCCTGCTTCTATTTTCTTAATAAAAGCCTCCTTCTTTACACCCCATCCAAACCTTTCATTGAGTTTAAACACAAAATTACCTGCTATCTGAAACCCAATAATATGCTTCTTAATTATCTAATTCCCATTCACTTAAAACAAATGATAATCATTTATTCTATACCTTGACCTAGCACAGAGTGTAATTTAATAATCAAGAGAGCACTATACACATAATTTGGTGAAAAATCCATTTGAAGAATCTTGAATTTCTCTGCTTCTTGCATGAGACATTTTCTTAGAGGAATCTGTGTATGACTAATTTAGTTCTATATCGGAAAGAAAACAAGCCTCTTGAAGATCAAGTTGTACAGAATTATCACAACTAATTTTTGCTAAGAGCATGCCAGCTCAGATGATATTTTTCTAAAATTATATTACTATAGCTTTTGTAGCAATCACAAATAAAAGAAAGAGTTTTAAAGCCAGTTTTAAAAGGACTATCTCCAAATCAAATTATTTTTTTTCTCAATATTTCATTTTTTGGTGGAAATAAATTGTGAATTAATGAAATCAACTTATAGTTCTCATTACTGTATAAATGATTTTTTTTTTTATTTTCTCACTAAAAATAAATTAACCTTGCAACTTATTTGATTGCCAAGCAAAATCAAAAAGTGCAAAACATAAATTTTAAGATATTTTGATCTCTTTTCCAGGTATTAAACAGGATTACTACCTTTAGCAAAATTTAGTAAATTTTAACAAATATTTTTAAAAGATAAATAATATTGCTGAAAAGAAAGTTTTAAAATTATATATTTATAGCCAAACACGGCATAATTTTTTTTTTGCTGCAGAGTTGTGATGGTCAACATATTCTGTGCTGATAACAAATTTGATAAGAGAGAGACACAGGCGTTAGCTCCATCTGTACTCACGCCACTAGACACCAAACTGGCTTACTGCACTGAGCAGCAGGCACCACAAGGAGACAAAGTCAGCCACAGCTGCCCAGCAAGTCTAAGACAACAAGAAATCAGAGAGATGCTTCAGGGAGCCCACAAGGTCTCCAAAACCCAGGTATAACACTAACGATTTCTGTGCTCTTAAAGTTCATTCCAGCACTGAACTCATCCTCCTGAGATGATATATCCCACAAGACTGCTCAGACAAGACAGCCTTGTGCTGAAGACACATAAGCTACCACACACAAGAAAGGCTCACCATTTCACAGGCTGTTGAGACCCTAACCCAACTACACTGTTCAGGTACCACGGAGCTTTGGCATCATAAATACACATTCAAAATAATTTCTCACACCATTATCTATTACAGAACTAATTTGCTCATTTTTTTCAAAATAAATTCTTGTTCCCAACTACCTTTAAAGTCAGTCTAAAGGCTGAAGCCTGACCTCAGCAAAAGTCCTTTTTGCCTGTGGATGGATCTTCCCATACAGAGTTCACCATGGAGAGGGTAAGAAGTGCAACAGAGCCTTGCATTAACAATCTCGCTAAAAGCTTCCTGGTTTATGGATGGTATAACTGTTTGTAGTTTACCATGATTTGCATGTACAAGAAAATTATGCACCCAAGCAGTATAAGTTAGGATGTTAAAGTCTCCTTTTTCCCTTTGTCCTGCTGGAATAAGTCATTCAGGCTGATATCCCCACCAGCCCTGCCCTGAGGAACTAGTCTTCAGATTTGCTTCATTCTCCAAATTACTGTGCTGGGAGGGAATCTAAAATGAATTTAATCTTAATTTAATTTTAATTAGCATTACTAAAAAATATAGTTTGGGCTTTCTCAGCAAGGATGCTGAGTTCTCAAATGTACAGATTTAATTTTTTTTGATTTACTCTTCAGCAGCACCAAAGTATTTTTGAGATCGAAAGCCAGTAAGTAGTAAGTGTCTGAACTTGGTTATTGAAACTTTATTAGATGAGAAGTGACTGCAGATTTCAAACCCACAGAACAGGCAACTGAACAGTGCTTGATTTAGCTCATCATTATTACTGTAGTTAATTCCTCCCTTTCATAGGCACTACTCTGTTTATTAGTTAGAAGAAGACTTGGGGGGATTCATCTGTCCAACCTTCGATGAGTATGGTGTAGACTAAAAGCCACTCTATGACCTAATCTTTTGCCTAGTTAAAATTGGGTCTGTCAGCATAGGGTACTCCAGTTTGTTTAACTGGACCTTGAATGAGCTTACCTCAGCTGCTTGTAACTTTTCAATTGCTAGAGATTTTCAGCATTAGTCATTTTATACTTAAGAATAGAAGGAAAAAAAAATACTTGTGAGCTTTTACCTTTGATCCTGTAATTGCTGACTTTGAGTGCTTGATTTATGGCATCCAAATGTCACATTTCACTCCCTTACTCCTGTCTCCCCCTTTTTTGCTTGTTTTTAATAATAGTTGCAAAGCCAAGAAGATGAAAGGAAAGCAAGCAAATGGAATATACCTACTCTTAAATGAAGCATTTCATAATATTTCACCCTAAAGTTATCCAAAATGATGAGAATATAAATGCCACCTGGAATGAATACTGCTTGAATGAGTGTAAATTACAGACAGTCATGAAATCAATTATACTGTAATGAAGGATACTGCGGAGCCACTTTTACACCTGTTCTTTTAGTCTATATATTAGCGAGCTGATGAAAGCACAAAGCAACAGATACTGCTAGGGCCCAGAAATCATCTCTTCTCTCACCATCCTTTGCATCTGCAGCTTGTAGTTATCTGGAGCTCAGGAAAAGCACTGCAGATTCTGGGGTTCAAACAAGCATAATTTTAATGCACGCCAAGGGGCCATAGCTGGCAGCAGCCCCTAGGGTGAGTGCACCTTTCCCCTGGCTATGCCAGGCTATGGCAGCGCTATTTGAGGGAAGGAGAATGCACGTAATTCCTCAAATATGTCATGAAAGGGGCAGCACGCATTTCTGCTAGTATCTGCTGCCCCGCACAAGGAGGTACATATGCAGATTGTGAAGGCTCAAAGTTATTCTTTCAGCACATCTGTCCATGGCCCTATGGGATACGAAGTCCTGCCAGGGATGCTAGCTGAATTGCTTTCTATGGGTACATCTGTAGGCAGCAAAAAGAGTCTTTTCTTCCAACTTCTCTGCCCATGCAAGAGCAGCCAAGGTTTTGCTAAATGGGAGAGCCCCAGGCCAATTACCGCAAATAAATTGAACCTGACAGATCATTTAAGATAAACTTTTATTCCTTTTAGGATCTCATGCTAAGAAAGTCTCAACACAAAATTCCACAAGGCAGAGCTGAAGAACTTTGCAATGCTCCTACCTAGACCATTTTGCTTTTTTAATTCAGTAAAAGAGCAAGAAAACATGATCATCATTCTGGCAAGATCTCCTTTGTCAATCACAACAAATGTCTAAGGGGAGAAAAGCTTGGAAAACTGATTATGTGCTTACGCTCAAGTCTTCAGTTATGAAGCCGAGGGAGACGCATTTATCTGACTACTTCATCTTACAAAACAGTTAGGTTTCAGATTTGCTCCATTTGGGGAGAATCCATTTTGGGTAGCATTTTCAAAATGCCTGAGTGATTTAGAAATAAAAGTCTTATGACTCAGTTGTCTTTCCCCCTAACATTTTATCTTTTGTATTTCTTACGTTTAGTTAGCCTCTTCCACACATGTAGATAGATCATAGAGGGCTAAAAAAAAAAAAATAAATTGAACTTTGGTTAAAAAAAATTATCAAAATATGAATCAACAAGGGAAACAGAATCATAAGTGCGACTCAAGCCCAGAGGAGGGATAGAATATTCTACTTACCTGCTGGTCCATGGCATCAGTTGGGCACTGTATATCCATAGGGCACATGTGTATGTATTTATGACTTGCGAGCCCAGAGTCCTTCCCAGAACTCATGGTTCTGTAAACCCCACTAATTCCAGAGCCAGCCCACAGTTTGAGTCGTGTGCACCACTGATTTTTGCTATCACAGTACATCATCAGCTGGCCTAAAGCTGCCTGAGTCTTGGGAGGCTTTCAGTGATTAAAATAGGCCTACAGTGTTGAAAAATGAACCTGTAGCACACAGGCAATAAACTAGCATTTGGCTGCAGGTTATCACTTGGATTGTTAGCTGAATTTATCAAACCTGGATATGAGCAGTTAAAAAGCTTTTGATGATCTATAGCTTCCATGCACAACTGCAACCTTAAATCCAACTTAACATTTTCTGGGTGTGAAAATTCATGAATGATTTTTCAAAAATTTTGTTCTCTTCTCTGAACTCAACAGGCCCTTCATGTATTTACTGACCTTTGTGATTCACATTTCAGGGGCTTTCATAGACTTTCCCTTTTGAGGGGGGAAGCACAGACTAAATATGTGAACAACTTCCTCCTTTTTATCAGGCCCTCTGCCATTTACTAACACAACACAACGTTCGCCTGCTGTCACATTAGACTGCCACAACCATGCTCCAAATGTCACATTAGCAAAGTCAGGTTAAAATCACTTTGTGTTATAACGCTTTCCGCACTGACCTTTTGAAGGGCCAGAATGAGAGGAAGGCTTAGTTCCCCCTGCTCTGCGCGGGGAGCCTCTCCTTATTTTCTCTCCTAAATGCAAGAAGCACATGCTTTGTATTCAGGAGCCTGCTGGAGTTGCCAGCTTTTATGAATGTGCGACACCCCTGCAATCCACCAAACTCTCTGTGGCTCCATCCTATAAAATATCTGGTACAAGCAAGTCTTGTAAAAGAGTAAAATGGATTGCTCAAGGATTTGGGTCTCTGCATATGTTAGACACCTTGTTCTTTCCAATATGAAGGCTGAGGAGCACAGGAATCTATTTCCCCTGACATACTCAGCTTTCCATTTTAACACACTTCAGGGCAGAATGTGGAGCTATTTGCCTCACCAGGCTTATAAATAACCTGACCTTTTAAAATGGCCAGAACAGGGAATCTGGATGACTAATGTGGGACCTATAGCATACTTTTAATTGAGGCAAGGATCCACCATGGCTTTATGATAGATGGGAACATATGTTTCCCAGGGAAAAGCTATCCAGCCTGCTCAGTGCAAAAGCTGGTGCGCAGCTATGCAGGAGGACATTAGGGGATAGCCTTTTAGTGAGGTATTGTTCTTTTCCTCCTCCTTCAAACTGGCCTTTATCGGTAGCCCCAAGATGATTTGCAGTGGCCCACTGACAGGGAGGACTTCCCATGTCAAGTGGGGCTTCTGAGCCCACCTAGTGAGACCAGGCAAGTCCCAAATCTGGTAAAAGAAAAGGAAATTGATTATTATACATATATCCTCCTACAAAAGGGATTAACCAGCAAAGACTATACCCAGTCTGTCAAGGTCAAGCACGTCCTGGATAGCTGTGAATTGGATATGCAGAAAGCAGCTCAAGGAGGAAAAATGTGTCCATGGCATAGAGGTTAAAAAAAGCAAGGAGGAATATAGTGAGAACACAGCGAGGTATCAAACAGCTTTGTGTCTGTAGTTAGGGAACATATAAAATAGTACTTAGTTTTATGTACAAATGACAGTTCCCTATTCCTCTGCCTGACCCTGTTTCTTACACGTACAGTATTAATTCAGTGCATTTTTCATTCTGGCAGTAGTTTGAACTAAATCACTGCTAAATCACCTGTGGTGAAATCACTTCTTTACAGGTAGCTGTACTACATCAATCTAATGAAATAATTTACTTATGAAGAATTCATCCCTTGTCCTCCATAATCATTTAAGGAAAAAATTATACATGTACTCCAGCTGAAGATAACAAATACCAAGATGGATGGAATTGTAAGCAGACATTTTTCTCAACATTCCACACTCATGTTCTCCCTTTGGTTTCAATTTTTGAACCAATAACTCAAGAGTAAGAAGAGTATGACTCAGTCCTTTTGTTCCAGGGGCAAGGGGACATTAGGGTCCACAGTAACCTTTTAAAAGATGTTTTGCCTAAGTCCTAAATGTCTGGGTTTTTTTCGACACCCGGAGTCTGCAAGAGGGAACTCTGAAAAATGAGCTTGCTCTCAGTCAGCTTATGTGACTACAAAGGGTCCATACTGCCAGTGGGAATAAAGAAATGGAAAGCTACTATTTCCTTAACTGGCATCCCCACTTCATTTCTTTTGAAAGGGAGGGTGATAAATTCCTGTTCAAGCAAGTCAGCAAGATTCCCTGAAAATAAACAGAGAGATGCTTATCACGGAAGTATAACAAATTTAATATAGTTATTTTAAATAACGTGATTCAAGCCACAAAATGACACCTGTGCTGTTGTAGAGTGTTACTTAAGGTCAGACATTTAGAAACAAAATTCAAAATTTTTTCTCCTCCTAAGTCTATTAAGTACATGTACTCATTTTCTATCACCATGTTTACAGAATCAGAATCCTTTAATTTCTGAACTAGATTCCAGTGACGATGTATTGAAACAGATTGTTTTTACAGAACTAAAATGTCAGCTTAGAGAACAAGGTGCCAATACAGTGACTGTATGATCAGCTATGACTTGAAATTAAATTAGCACTTGTAATGGCAGAACAAAACAAAAACTATGATTAGGATGCAAAATGGGGTACTAGTAAATTAGTCTTTTTGTACCCTTAATAAGGAGCTAATATCTGGATTAATACTGTTACTGTGCTCTCGAAGATGTAGTACCAACACCTGTATCAATTCTGCAGCATATGATTCACAACTGCCTTTGGTCACCTACACAGTGAACAAACCCCTCTGCCCTGCTTTTTAAAAAGTGTTCCTTGTTCATCTCCCTTATCAATGATAGGTCTGCCTGTCATCTTTGTTTTCTCATAACACTGTGATAAGATTGCCTACTATCCCAGAAGTAGCTGTCTAAAGGAAATTTTTGTCAAATATTCTTTCTTATAAAATTCCATCAACTTGGAGATCTGTCAGATATTATAACCTTATCTCGGTATCTCTGGCCTGGAACTACGTAAACCTTTACATGCTGGCATGGTGTACTACTAAACAATATCCTGATTTTGTCTGTTCAAATGCTGTAACGTCAAGTAACAAATCTATGTCCTTTTAGTGACCTAGATAAACTTAATTTTCTTCTTTTCCATTCATCAAGAATTAAAGTTGTTCTATTTCATGCATTTGTATCTCTTGGGGAGATATCTGAACTACAGGTTAGGGACAATGTCATTGCAATAGGCTGCATTCTCTATTAATTATGTCAAATGAAATATTTTCCCATAATATATACCAGAATGTGATGGATTTCTCATAAGTCCTCCGGCTCTTTTTATCCCCCTGTAGAAACTGTATTACAACTGCTTTCAGAAAAAAAACATCTCTCCAAGATGCCGAGGAGAGAGACTTGCCAGCACACAGCTTTGCAGAGAGTAGCAGGTTGGAGTGGCTCTGCAGCCCTTGGGACACACTCTGCCTTGCTTCAAAAGACAGGGAGGACTGGGTGGTGAAAATGTGGGACAGCATTGTACATCATCTGAAATGAAACATCTGAACAAGTTAACTCTAGTAGAGGTAGGATTCTGAATACTGATTGCAAAAAAAATATGTATTTTTAAATTGCAGTAAAAGTAGGAGAGCTCTGAAGGAGATCAGGTCACAGTTCTTTTGGGTCCTTCTCAGACACCATTTCTTTAATGGGGTACTAATTTCTGTTAACCTTCTGGAGCTGGATACTTCAAAATTTGTAGAGATTAATCATATTAAAATTGTTTTCTGTTGCTTTCCAACTTTTTTTCTTTGCTGTTATTTTTGAAACTTACTCCTTTTCCTTAGTGTTTAAGACAGCTCTTAAGACTTTTGTGACAGAGACTTACCAGTTCCTGTGAAACACTTTGTGCCTCAGAGTATGCCAGATGAACTGAAGTGGAATCCTATAAAAACTACAGCTATTTCTATAATGTGTGTGCTTGTCCCAGTAACAATTATTTGCACGAACCACCTCTCTCAAGGGATGAACTGCTCTACAAAACACGGGCACAGACACACAGTGATAAATAGGTCTCCCCTGCTCCTCACAGGTGCCTGCCTCTCATGCCTGGGGGGAAATAAGGGATCCAATTCTTCCTAAGGACTCTGTCATGCTTACTGCAACTTTGGGCGATACAGAGCTACCCAGATAGCCTTAAACTAGCTGGCTTGAATGCTGGTGGCTGCAAAGCTGTGGTCTTCCATAGCTCTGCTGTTCCCAAAGGAAAGGTTACCTACCAAAATGCTTGGTTTGCTTCTGGGCAGATTTCCAGCTTACAGTCTGCTCCATGTTATTGTTGCTACACTGCTAGCAGCACCCCAGTTGGTCGGTTTAAAGCTAGCTCAGGTAAAACAAAATAAGCTGCCGTGACAACCAGCAGCTGCGGTATCAACGTACCCTTTCAGCGCATCCTCCTGGCCTTGCAATTTATAGCCACACAATACGGCTTGTTCCAAATCAGGCAAGTCTAGCAACTCCACACGCTTAATTCCATTAATCTTTTTTTATAAGTAATGCCCTGAGACCCCAAACAATTTCTGTAGCTCTTATCTGTCTTTTCTCCAGTTTGATAGTACATGTGCACAACTTAGGTACCTGAATCTCAATTCATTATTCCATGTTTATTTATAAAAACAAACCAAACAAACAAAACTCCCAACTACAGGTAACTAATACCAATAGAGTAGATTACAAGAGGAATAACTGGCTCAGGGGAAAACACTGCTGCTGGTAGGCATGGAACAAAAAGAGAAATTGAACAGGAAATGTGTCCAAAATAATCTGACAATAAAAGGGGAACACAGCTATAAACATATATAAAAATATAATCTCCTTTATGTTTTCATCTGACAGAAGACTAGTATAAAGGTGCCTGAGATACTGATAATAAAATCACAGGTGACATTCAGTGTTAGGAAGGTTCAGAGTAACATACAAGAGACAAAGAACATCAAGTATACATATACAGTTGTTGGTACTAATTAATTAATAGCACCCAGGACGAGACCTTGGATTTACTATGGCTGGTTCTTTGAAAACATCAGTGCTGTGCTCATTGGTGGCCAAAAAGGCAAAGAGAGGATGAGTGTGGTAGAACAGAATATTGGGAAAGCGATTAAAATAACACAGAAAGGTAATTCAGCAGTGTGAGGTATGGAGGTGGATGTTTCAATGCTATGTGTGGCTCTCATTAAGCTCTCGCAAAAAGGGAATAAGAGTATCGGGAGAGGTAGGGGATTATTAGAATTGTAGAGCAGCTTTTACATGATGAAAACACTAAACAGATGACAAGGACTTGCATTTCTACAAGAGAGTCATTGATAAGAGAGATCCGTAAAACATGAATGATACGGAGAAAGTGAGTAAGACATGATTATTCATCACTTCTCACAGTACAAGAAGCAGGGTATGCCCAATGAAATAGTGAGATAGCTGGTTTAAAACACAAAAACAAACAGATGAAAGGGCTTTAATCGTTACATGCATAATTACTTTGTGAAACTCATTGCCACTGGACATGTTGAAGGCCAAAAATATAAATGGATTCATGAAACATATGACAAATTGATAGAAGATAAATCCACATGCAAATGTTAAACCTGATGGTTCAAAGAAAACCTCCAGCTCAAAAAGTCATGAAAACACTTGCCTTTGGGAACTCGGAGTGTAAAATAGACAAAAACCAATTCTATATATGCCTGTTCTGATACAGATACCCACAACCGGCTTATGCCATATACTTCTCTCAGCATCCTCTACCAAGCGGATACTGAGCTGGACAGAGCTTGTTATCTGACCCAATACTGCAATTCTTCATGCACTAGACATACAAATAATTATGGTCAGATTCAAACAGGTTCTCAGGTGTTACATCACTAGGCATTGAAACACCAAAATCTGTGCGCTCCAAATACCACTGCTTGGTATACAGACAAGGGATAAGTTTCACTTTTCTATTTGGGGTTGTCAGGAGGTAAATTGTATGTCTTGATAGATTTTTCAATTATCAGTGGGGTTTTTTTAATGTGCATTTTTATGTGTGTGTGCTTGGAGGAAAGGAATCGCTCCTTTCTGTCAAGAACTGATGGGGAGTTCCTTCTTTAAAATGCATCAGCAGAAGGGAGGTGCAGCTCTTCCCTTTCATATAATACCTATTTTGATATAAATGGTTAGAAGAGTCATCACTTGGGAAATCCCAGCTTTAATTCACTTTCTGCCTGGGGAGAACTGCAATTTTCACCTCTTTCTATTTAAGACCAGGCTATACATATGTCTGGATAATGACTTTCACTATTTGTCCTGCAAAAATCTTGTACAACATAGGAAAAAAATCAAGACTGATAGACGAGAAAACAAAGGGTGAGAGGGCCTGACACTGTAATCTATTAGTAGTTATGATCCTCACTTGGATGAGGGATCCAAGCCCCAAAGATTACTTAAGCATTTTACATTCAAATAATACATTGGATTTAAAGGAAAAAACCAAAACATAGAACCGATGTTGGAAGAGCAACTAAATCTATGTTTTCTCCTTACAAATAATCTAACCACCCATCTAGGGTTTCATGCTTATCCTGTCTCTTACTAGAAACAATTCAAGGAAATGCAACAAATGGTATTAGTAGCATGCAGTGGATAAGTACTTGTAAATAGAGTGTCAGAATCACATAAGAGACACTGCAGAGGAACAATAGCTCAAGATTAAATACAGCTGGCCTAGCAGAGACCTCCAGGTGTAATAAAAGTCATTTGTTTGTCACAAGGCACAATGAATACATCTACACCACTTCAGGGGGCTGTTTAACTTGTTCTTCAAAACTTCCAGAGGCAGCAATTTTATGCACCTTCAGAGTTTAAATACCCTTTTCATTAGAAAGTTTTTCCTAATATTTGGCTCAAAGCTCCACTGCTACTATTTAAACCTCTTACTTCTCAGCCAGGTGATGAGGGCAGGACAAGCAAACATTTTAGTGGCAATTGTCACATATTTCAACTATCTTCTCTTCTCTAAGCAGCCTTGATCCTTTGCTTTTCATAATGAGGTATGTTTTTAGTCTTCTGCCATCTTTCTACATTTTCCTTAAATCAGCACTGGACACAGTAGTTAGTTGTAGTCTTTTGGCACTGGGTAGATTAAAAGGATACTATTATTTATACATCCCAGTACAGAATTTTTCTTTTTTTACCTCTTTATGGCTTTGCTTATTCATGTTCAGCCTGTGACCCACTGTAACCCCTAGTTCCTTTTATGTATAACTATAGCCTGGTGAATTGTTCCCCATTTTGTATTTGTACAGCAGTTTATTCCCAATGTAGGACCAGGCATTTGACCTAAATAAACTGCATTCTGTTTTTTCCTGTTTACTTCTTCAATTTGTTAATATCTTTTTGAATCCTTGTCTAGTCCCCATTGTGCTTGCTGGCTCCCTCAGAGACCATTGTACATTTGATAATTACACATTCTTGTTCATCTTCTTAATCAGCAATGACAATATTCAGTGACTCCAGATTTAAGGCACACCCTTTCAGAACTCTACTTGGTATATCTCTCCATCTTAGGAGGCTATTCTTTTCCTGAAATGGGACTCTAAATTAGTTTTGTGGACACCTTATAGTTTCATATAGATGATACTATCCCAAATTGCTTAAGAAAATGTCATTGCCAACAAAAGAGGGAAGCGGTACTCCGCAGAGGTAGTGTGACTGAAATGCAATGCCTAAAATATTTGTTGAATCAGCGTTGTAAATGACAAGTTAAAAGACAAGATAGCACCAGTGGGATTTTGTATAACATGGTTCAGACTATCAGGATGAACTGGTATTGAAACATCTGCTAGCATGTAGAAAATTATTATTTAGGGGGATTTCAATTGGGAGGGACCTATTAGAGGTTCCACGCAGTCACCACTAACTGCCCTGGAGTTAAAAAGCACGTTCGAGGGGGGGGGCGGCGGGGGTCCATGTGTGTGGTATGCTGGAAAATTGCTACAAACCACTGTGGGTACTGTTTAACAGACTATTATCGACAGGATGAACTGATCACTAAGCCACAAAAAACCAATGTCACTAAGATATGAACATCTACAATCTAACTACACTACTCATTTGCAGATAAAAAGGAGTGGATATGGTAAACCAAGAAGTCTACCAAACACACACGTTGTTGTGATTGCAGTCAAGCACTCCAGTTAGGATGTGTCAGAAGTAAGCTTTCTGACTCCTTAATTAATTCCCTTCTTTGTGTACGAAATGATAGTCTTTAATGACAGAATAATCTTTTCCAGAAGAATCCAGCTGCCCAGGATAAACAGCATGCAGTTTGTTTTACATCTTTGTTGTTCTTTGCATGACATTAGCAATTATTTATTGCTCACTATTCAAATTCTGCTCAGCCAACAGAATTCTGTACTTCTTCATTTACTTTTCCCCTAAATTCATATCTGGCTATTCAAAAGTACTTCTTAATCTCTGAAAATATTTATAAGGAGATTTCATTCTCACTTTGTAAATATGCTGCAGAAGCAGAGAAATCTGAATCCACTGATTCTGGATATTTGACACCACTGATTCCATATATATATGACATGAGATACTTGAAATTTGAGTTTTCAGAGTTGTCACTAAATATTTCCTGTTTATTGGATTATATTCCTTCAACATCATCACAGAAAGAAAATCCACAAACTGGTTCTGTGGAGTATAAACTGGACAGATGTTAAATACAAAAAAAATATTCAAAGGCAATTAGTCTCATTATTCATATGAAGACTTATGGAAGCAAGAACCAAAAGTAGTTAAGAGTCTGCTAGATTGTATTTAAAATAATAGAAGGAAAATTTTCCAGGGTTGGATTGATGCCCCTGGAGAACAAGGTATTGTATCTGTAGGTGATTCTGGAGAATTGCTAATGTCTCCTTCATTGAAGCAGTTGTGGACAGCAAACAAGTCAGAACTAAGTAGATGAACTGAGGCTGTAGGAAAGCAACCCTGGGTTCTCATGTACCTCACTCTTGACTGTAGAGTAGACATTTCTTTGTCTACTTCTGTTGATTAAACTCAGAGAAGAATATCTGGGGCTTTTACTGCAGAAATTCAGTAAGGCCTTTTCTAAGAAGGCCAATGCTGTTACACTTGACAAGCCACACTCTCACTCTTGCTTGGTACCCAAATCAGCCTTCAACACTAACAAATTCCATATCATATTACCTGGCTAAATGAGTTGAAGCTCTTAAATTCCTCCCAGAAAGACACAGCAGATGACCACCTACTTTCTTCAAGTTTTCTCATTATGCAGCACCACAGACTTCTGTTCCTATCTACAAGAAGCATGATTTATGCACATTTCAATGGTATTTGTTTACAATTCAGCTTTAATTTTCCCTTTTAACCTATTCCAGCACAGAAGACTCTTAGGTTTTCTCTAATGCCTGACAGAAATAGGAATATAACTGAAAGCAAGTTGCCTTTTAGGGTTTAGTCAGATTAATCAAAAAAAGATCTGTCAAAGTGAAACACTTTGAAGTATAGGTATGTATCTGTTCTTGCAGCCTCCTGTATCACAGCAATCTACAATCTCAGTTTTGTTGCTTTCCTCCTCACTCCTTGATATGCACACAACAGTTGCCAGGCCCCTCTTTCAGCTCTCACTAGCCAAAAGATTTTGGCCACCTACTTCAACTACATGTTTGACAATGAGAATAGTCCTTTAATTGCACCCATGGAGAAATTGCCATTCATTCAGAAGGATGCCAGCTTCAAACATCACTTGGATATTTGAGCTAGACTGACAGCTAGACAGCTCTTTATTTGCCAGTAAGGTAGGGGAAGAAAATGCTATTCCATGTGCTTAGTATCCTCTGCTGCATACTAAATCATTCCTGGGTGGTATTCATGATCTATAAAGCAGTAAGTAGTTTGGTCACAGCTATCTCTGGCACCATCTGTTTGACCACTTGCAAAACTAACAGGCTGCACAGAAGCTGAAAAAGAGACATGACTAGCGTGACTTTGGGAAAAACTATATCTAGATTCAAAATTAAACCAGCTATTCAAAATTTCATCACAGCATGTCAGGCATACTGTAGTTACCCTCTGAAACCTCACAGGCTGGTTTTCCCTTGCCTCTGGCAGACATGGCTGTCTGCTTTTTCCATAGCTAAAATGTTTGCAGATAGTCTCATTAACACAAAAGTTTCCAGCAAAGAACAGAAAATGAAGCTCCTGAGACTACCCAGCTGATTTTCTACCTTGACAAATGAGGAACAGCATTTTTGGCCAAGCCTACTTCTGATACATGATTGTCTATTTACCTGTTTTATTTTTCTGCATTGAATTATTTGTGATAACTGTGCATTTTCATTCAAATTGTTAGAAAAACAATAAACCAGCATAGATGAAGAAATGAATCTTGAGGTACAGAACTCTAAAACTGATGATTCCCAATTATGATGTTTGGATAATAATCTACTAATACATTTAATATATGCTATACTCATAATTACAATTGAACTTATAAAAGCATTTACAAGACATCATTGATGTGGTCTTTTTTCCCTAGAAATCATCATGATTTGTATTATATTAAAAAAAAAAAAAAAGCTGATTGAATGAATTGCATATCTGTCTCAAGCTTGACAGCACCTAACAGCTACAACAACAAAGGAAAAGCCCATTTACCATTTTAGGTACTGGACTTAATTAACTTCTTTCCATTATTAGGAACTTCCCCAATAGTCCAAGATTTATTAAAAGTTAATATGAATGTTTCAGAAAGCTTCCTAACTAATAAAGGATTCTTTTGAACCAATTAATAATTTCTACAATTATACCACAACTATTGAATATAAAAGCCTAGTGTAAAAACAATATCAATGAAAGAACAGAAAAAAAAATAATCATTAATAGTTAGAATAGCATTTGTAGTTAAAAAAAAAGATAGATTACTTTCACCTATGTTGTTATACTGTTCCTTATTTCAATTTCTCATATATTTTTGTACATTCTTTTAATTTCCAAAATTAGTAAGAAACTAAACAAAACTAAGACCAGGCTTCAGATGTGTTGACAGACTACTGCTTGCATGAGAGATAATCCAGCCCTTCTCCTGCATTTCTCCATAGGATGCCTAAGTTATTTTTAGGTTACTTGGAAAACTTTGGTTGATGATCTAAATCCTGAGTATGTGCCTGAATCAGTTCTGAAATAGTAATTTTGTAATTGCAAGGAATTATAAAATGGGCAGCTGTCTCCTATGTTCTTATTGACCAAACAGTACTTCAAGTGATGGTAAAACCACTGATGTTAAATAGCATCTGAAGGTGAAACTGAAAACATTATAAACAAACTCAATTTGAATGGTTGGAAATAAAAATGTATATAAAATCAGCTATCCCAGACTTCTATTTCTCCTCCAAATTAGTTCAGAAGATACATGCTGCACCTTCCCATGATCCCCAATCACATCCTTAATGCGCAATGGGAATGTGTCAACCTTCCTCCTCGCTCAGATGCTCTAGAAGGGTACGTACAGCTGCCTCAGGCATAATGCATAAGGGCTCTTTCAGACTTCTGGGTAATAAACACCTCTTGTAAAATCCCCTTACAATATTTTCTCATGATTCTTTCATGTAGCTGTAAACACTACTATTATGAAAAAAAGGGGGGGGGAAGGCGGGTGGAAGGGGGAGGAAGAAGAGGAAGCAATCAATATTTATGATTGGTGTTGAGCAAGAATTTCTAAATTATATTATCATAAGATGACGTCTGCAAAGTTTTAGTGGGTAGAATGCTTCAGGGAACATGAGTTAATAGCGTCAGTTATAGTTGTGAAGGCAAGAGCAGTCCCGAAGATTGCTTCAGTAAATTAGAATGAGTAACAGATCCCCTCAAGTGCATTGCTG
This sequence comes from Buteo buteo, assembly GCF_964188355.1. NCBI lineage: Eukaryota > Metazoa > Chordata > Aves > Accipitriformes > Accipitridae > Buteo > Buteo buteo. The sequence goes on along the minus strand of NC_134173.1, from coordinate 8,872,047 downwards.
TTCATTAATAATAATGCCCATAGAGCAGACAACTTCTGTTTAAAGGATGAGCCTTTGTAATGTGGTCAGCAGGATTATGTTTAAAGTGATCTCCTGAAGACAAAGGGAGTGCAAGCTTCTTTCTCATGCATTGTCTGAAAGGGATTTGCCAGCTTTCTCACTACTACTCTCACAAGACCATCCAAATGCAATCATCCCCGGTTTTATCTCAGCGTAGGAACAAAAACATGAATTGCATTCTATAAGCTGTAGACAGAACTACAACATGTCTTCTATGAATCACCATTTCTGCAGAAAACTCTCCCAAGCAAGCACCTTGTTCTGACTGCAAATGACCCCTGACAAATTCCCATGGCTGCCTTTGTGGTTTCTGCTGCTGAGACCGTTCCCTGCAGGAGCAGCTCAGGCTGAGAGGATGGAGCAGGCTGGGCGAGCCGCACTGTGGAGTGTGTTGCCTCCAAAGGGTGGTGGGGTCAGCAGTTGGTGTCCCCTGCACGCTGCGGGACCAACTCCTGAAGCAACTTTCAGCAAGCAGTTGCAGAATGTCAAAAGTGAGTCCTCAGAGAGCACAAACACTAACTTGAAAGAGCTTAACAGCAAGAATCCTCTCTAAATTCCTCTTCAGATTCGGTTTTCAGAAACAACTGTATTAAGAAGTGGATCCTTAGCTGACCACTAGACTTTTTCCAACAGCTGTTGGCTGTTATAGATCAGTAGTTTCTATAAGCACGTGGATTATCTTCTAGAAAAATTCTTGGAAATATCTGGGAATACCTCATAGCACTCAGGGTTCAAAAGACAGTATTATAAACAGGTAACAAAACTTTCTAAGTACTTTGCTGCATCTTCCAAGCAGCTCCTTTTCAGAATAATTGCACATATTTAAAACATCCTGAAACGAATGCAACACACACATGTTTGAAACTGCATACATAATTATAATGAAAATGAAATTGTTTGCAACCTACCTTGGAATTGCGTAAATTTGATGGTTCCCATCCTCTCTCCATTTCTGAAAACAACTTGACCCTAAATAAAATAAATAAATACCTTAAAAGTTTTATAAATCTCTCATAATATAGCATCATTAGCACTGCAATTATTTTCCATTCACTATTAAAATTACCCAAGCAAAGTTTAAACTTTGAAGATAGCAGATTCAACCAAGGTTAAAATAATAACAACTCCTTAAAGCTTTCTTCCACAGATTTCAAATGGCCTTAGAAAGTTGAACAGTGTTATCACCCATTTTTCAGGGATGGAAATAGAGGTACAATAAAGCCAGTAACTTACTGAATCTCAAGTGATGAGAGATGTGCAACCAACTGATCTTCACTGTGTGACTGTTTTTATCAAGGATATGTAAGAGCCATCAAAGATCATGCAAGAAAATAGTTCTCCATTTCATTTATCATATGGTTCTCCAAAGGGCTCTATAACCTACTTTTATCTTATATACTTATCCTACTTGATTATGGATACCAGTAGCTCTTGTGGCTTGGTTTTGTACTACACCAACACACGTCCTAGTATTCTTTTTAAATGTAATGCCTTTAAGTCAGTACTACCCTTTGTTGTGCTACACATTGTTACCCCTCAAAATAATGGTCACATAATGCTGAAACCTCCTCACATTTCCCTAGAAAATTACTCCTATCTTTCATCCCATCTTTCTAACTTAAATTAAGAAAAAATCTTGCTAAATGTCTTCCTTACTTCAGCTATTTCATAGATGAGTACAAAAGAAGAGGTTTTCATTCATTTATGCTAAGAAGTATTTTTAATATTTTGAACTTGCAGGGGAGTGCTGAGTGCTGTCTATATAGATTGCTGTTTTACTGCATCCCCAGTTTGGTTTATTATTATCTTCTCCATTAATCTTCATTTTAGCAGACATCAGGGTAAAAGAAACCAAACAATAAGCACATAAGGCTACATTACATTTCTCTGTGCAAGCCAGCCCCTTTTTGAATAACCCTTTCTAGTCACTAAGGGGATGCACGGAAGGCAACCATCTGAATTACTGAAATCAGCTCCCTGCAGGAACTGTACAACCAATGTGTAGTACAGCACACTCACCCTACATTTCCTGCAGGACACAAACCACCATTTCCCATTGATAAACAGAAGACAACACCCTTCAATAAGTGTAAGCTACCTTGTGCTAAGCCTTAAAAGCCAAAAGCCCCAGTCTGTGACAAAAAGAGAGCAAGAGAAATGAACACTGGTAATGGGAGAGATTCTGGCAACAGCTGCAGAAGGACACAGGAGCTGCTCCTACTGAAATCCAGCTGAGCTGTCTCATCCAGTTGCTGCTAACACAGCTCCAGGAGAGAACGTAAAACATTAGCAGGCAGATTTACGTGTGCACCTTAGCAGCCTTCATCCAGATCTCCTCTAGCTTGGAGACGTAGTTTTTAATATCCCTTCATTTGTTTGAACATAATCATAATGCATTTGGCTACTTGGTTTAAGTAAAAAATAGTAGAAAATACTAAAAGAAAGACTTGGAAAGATGCTATGCAAGTGTCACTTCCTGCAGACATATATCTATGGTCAGTCTAGTCTTAACCTTGCTAAATGCTTGGTTCTGTGACCTGTGTCAGAGAATTCTGTAGTTAAATTTTTCACTGTGTGGAAAAATTACTTTTTCATTTGAATTTACTGCCTTTAACTCTGTCTCCTATTATACTTTTATTACCAGTTAATAGGACTGTAAGTTGTAGTCTACTAGAGTGCCATTTATAGATAAACATACAGCAGGCATCACTGCTGTCATCTGTGATGAAAGTCATCTACAGTTGTCATCTATTATTGATAGTATAATACAGCAGCTCATGATATTGTCTAGATTCCGAGTGCAACCAGTCTGCAATATTATCATTGCTTCTTGCAAAATCACCCACATTTTCATCATTCAGTAGGACAGACATATACCATATGCATCTACTGACTAGAGATAAATACATACATCCTCACTGACATGTTCTGAAACTATCCACAAATTATAAATCAGGTCCTAATGTTCTGAACAAATGTAAAAGTTTGGATCAAAAAAATATAAACAGTTACATATTTAGAAGTATTTGTTTTTATCAAATTCCTTTTGCTAAGATTTGTGGCTTATACTGACCTAAGCAGTAGATAAAGATATGGGTGATGGTGATGAAAGATTTATGGAACAACTCATGTGAAAATGTCCTTGTTATCTGCAAAATTATTCAATCACTGTTTTAACTTCATTAAAGATTACTGGAAAATGCTAAAAAATCACATGGGTTATTATAAGGAATAACAATTTCCAAATACTATTTTATGAGGTCTGACATTGTCCGGGTTATTGTTCACAAACTACAGAGTCTGTATGTTACACATACAGACACTAACAGGACCCCCCCCCACCCTATTTTGAGAAATTGAAACTGGCTATTTATTCCATGTGTAATCTAACAAATAAATCTGTTTTCAAAGGTAAAATCAACAAAAAAACATATCAGCAAGAAGCCTCAAAGCAGGAATCTCTAGTGCAATCCATGATGATGACAGTACATATTTATTACCCAGGCATGAAAACTGCAACCGCAGCTGCAGTTACCGTTTGGTTCTTTGCTTCTCGGGAACATGCTGCTTCATAATAACATGTGACGAGTAGCTACAGCGTCTCAAGTACCTTAAACCCGTCAAGACTCTAAAATTCCTGTGTGCTAGGCGAGAAAACATTCCTAGATTTTTACCAGGACTTTAGGTAGCCCTAGCAGACATGGACATAGGGTTGCTGCTGCAGTATTTGGTTCTGCCAGGGTGGCAGAAAGGAGGCCTCCTCATGAACACTGAGAAATTGTATACATAGCAATATCTTCATTTCTTAAAACAGGAGGAGGAAGGAAACTAATAAGAGTCACCCATTGCTTTATGATCTCACCACTATTTTATGAAAAATAAGACAATTACATTTGGAGTAAAAAAAGTGATATAAATATAGAATAAAACACTGCAGTATTTAATTTTATAAACTTACAGCAATGCTAGTAAGAAATAAGACAACCAGTGTTTCAGAAACTTGTTTTGTAGAAATGATGTGCTGATTTATGGCATGAGAAGTGAGTTATAATCTGAAGATTTTCTATGGCTCACGCCAAGTCTTTTCTTTGCCACTGAGGTAACATACCATAAGCTATAGCTAGAGAGTTACCTTCTTTAGACTTGAGATTCATAAATTACTAACAGTGTTTTTTCTTTATTTAAAGTAGCGGATGTTTGAATAATAGATAATACTAATACACACATTAAGCTCTGACATTACAAAAGCCTATCTTAGTACTATTTTGTCTTTTATTTTTACCTCACCACATATTCCAACACGTGCCAGTACAGACTGCAGCTTATAGTGTGACCCACCATAAAATCTAGATCTTATGAAATCCACACGAATATAACAACAGACAAAACCCTCTTTTACCTTCCACTGTGTTTTGGTGACACTGCATAGACATATTTAGATACTTATCAGCAAAAGGATCAGTGATTGAATAGATGAGAAGTACTGTTTTAAAGAAAATAATAGTAGTAATATTAATACTAACTTCTTCAGAACATGATTGTCAGATTCAAATGGTATTTCCCAGTCAAGTAATTATTTTACTTCAAGAGATGTAAAATATGATCTCTGTCCTTAACAAACATTTAAATCAACTGCACAAATGAATTACTTGCACTTAGATCAAACGACATATTATACTATACATTAAAATAGTTAATCAACAAAGCTTTCCTCTTCATTACACACAGATCATCCCAATGGAGACCAATAGAAACCACACGGGTATCAGTGCCTATTGTATTTTCTTCAATCTACCATCTACAGATTTTTTTTTTCTTTCTTTACCAGTTGCAAAAGTGATGCTAGAATAAATACCAATTCTATAACTGATCTGCCCAACTTTGAGCTGTGGACAGGCACCTTCACATCAGCAATTATCCTTGAAAAGTTGATGGGAAGGAAATAGAAAGTATGTGACTTGGAGTCCAATAGACAGCGATGTGAACAGAGGGTGGTAGAGAAGCTGAATGAGCTCAGCCTGGCACAGCGTGTTGCTACTGGTACGTACAGCCACTGCTGCACACAGCATCCCAATAACCTCTATTTGGGATCCATTGCAGCTGCATAACTTATAATGCAGCCTTACACAAGTGTACTTTACTCAGTTTTCCTAAATGTACAACCACCCCATAAGGGAAAACAATACTAGTTGCACATTGCAAGTTAGGTGGCTTGGACGATAGAAATATAGAAGCTTATATTGTGGGTTTTTTAGGGTTTTGGTTGGTTTTGTTGGGTTTTCTTTAGATACATCTCTGAGTTCAGCTGTTTTTCCTGTAATTGTTTGGCTTTTTTTTTTTTTTTTTTTTTCCCCAGAAAGGTACAGTGCTTTAATGTCCTTTACAAATGATGAAAACCAGAACTGGACCAAACATTCCACTGGTGTCATTCTCACAATTACCACATACAAGGACATCATCTCCCTGTTTCTTCTGCTTACTGTCTTCTTCTATGTGCTCCATTTTACAAGCCTAACATTGATTTTTGTCCTACTCGCATGTACTTTGTTACACAGCATAACTATCATCTCATTACTATCATCTCATTACTAAAAAGACAGTCTCTACCCTCCCTGGATGTACAATCTTCACCTTTTTTCTTGAACTGATGTTCCTTAAGCCATCAGTCCTTTACTTGTGGTCAGAATAAGAAGTCCACAACAATCATCCATTCACAGTCACAAACATAAAGCCAACATTAGCTTTATTCTAGACACATGGGACTTCCCCTGCCTTTATAGCAGTCAGTCATTTGTCTACACTTGGAAGCAGCTGTTTATTATACTGTATTTTTTTCCTGGTGTATAAAAAGTAGTTATCTTTGCTGTATTATGAACATGTCATTAAGCTCTTTTTGAGCTATGGAGCACTAGTATTTATTAGAAGTTTCTTTGCATTATCACGGACAGTATTGTTCAGCTTCAGACACAGGCCCATGCCAAAGTTAGAATTCTATCATTCCTCATACACTGAAATCCACAGCCAACACATTTTTTCATTCATGTCCTTAGCTTTCTTCATCAGTCAATAAAACCAGAGTTCAGAAGATTCTTAACTGCGCTCTCAGTCAGGGCCAGGTCGGCACTTTGACCATCATTTCATTTACTGTGTATTTTCTTCTGCAAAGTGTCTCAAAGATAGTAAATGAGAAATAAATAAATAGCATTTATTTCTATGATTTTCAATACTATACCTACAAAAAAAAGCCTGCTTTAGACCATGCTTACTTCCTTCTCCAACAGTCTTTCCCCACATGGCACCAAACAGTTTTTTTATTTATTCAAATTTGTATTATATACTCAGCTTATACTTGGTATCTTATTGTTGATTAAAATGCCATAATGATATATTCGAGCTAAATTAATAACACAAATACCCCTTCATCAGAGGAGAGATCATGAGTATGTTGACACACATATCACAGCTGGATACAAGACAGTTAAATGCCACAGGACTCGTGTCCCCCCAAGCATTTTCCAATGGGCCAGTACATTTCAGGGCTCTGCCACCGTTCCACTTCACTGTCCAGGAATCTGGTCTACTCTGCCCTATAGGCAAGTCACCTCCCCATATAACAGTGTTCATCCCCAGTCGCTTTGCCTGAAATGCCTGAGCCTGTACATTCAAACCAGTTCCAAAAGTGACCATCAATATTTTTTTCCAAAAATAAATAAACTCAGTAACTTGGGGGTTCTTGAGTTAGATATTTAATATAAAGTAAACCATTTAAACAAATGCATGCAGAAATACCTGAAAAGCAGTGGGATAACTAGGGTAACTGAAGTTATATTTTTAATTTAAAACACAGCACATTATTGTCAAAAAAATAATAAGCATACAAATAAAATTATCCCTTTAAGTTCTGTGACATCTGCTGAAATCAAGGTGTACTTCTGAACCTGTAGTGTCTTTATTGGACTAAGTCCAATAAAAATAGGAGCCAAGGAAGGTGAAGCATCACAGAACAGCAATCCTAAGAGCTTGCTAACACCCACAGGGCAGGTATTGCCCTCCCCACATTGCTCCTAGCTGCACAGTCCTACACCTACCTGGTGGTAGTTTGGCATTCATCAGGCCCCTATGTGAGCTGTAGTGGTCTATTAAACCAGCAAAATGTATTCAGTGATTTTTCTTTTGTTTTATTTCGTATTTTTTTGGCAAGTGGGGGGGGATGTTGTTTCTGAATTGCTTTCCAGAGCCAGCACAAAGTAGTCCTGGAGGGACGCAGGTGCTAGCAGAAAGAGCTAGGAGGGAGGGAGTGAGACATTCTCTGTTAGTCCCAGCTCCTTTCAAAGCCTTTCTGTGTTATCATGCAATCCCCACAGCCCGCCACTCGTGTTACACACACTCAATTTACTCATACAGGACTCCTCAGCTACAGACATGCCTTCCCTGACACGCACAAAACAGCAGGCTGGCATTCTGTGGGTCTTGGCTCTGCAACTTCTAGGTGGTGAAGAGCTACAAGCTGTAATTCATGACCTCTTCCACCCTCCAAACATCACCTCTAAGACAGCAGTGTTTATGGAGAAAGGGACTATCATTTAGTCTGTCAAATGATAGAGCTGACAGCAACCCAACAAGCTTTTAGCTCTGCAAGTCTAACCTCGCTTCTGAAACAAAACAGCAAACTTCCAGCTGAGGGCAGCTTGTGCACAACTCTTTTGGTTTCAACCTAGTTACATCACTCAATTAGCCGGAGACAAAGAGCTCAGCACAGGAGATGTAAGCATAGCGCAACAGAGGATACTAGGGAGACAGCAATAAAGTTGTCACCGCCTGTGGGATAAATAGGTAATTGTCACCTTTGGAACAGTGAGAGGAGAGCAGAAGGCAGAGGGTGACAAAAATTAAAATGCTCCAGAAAATCAACAATGCTCCTGAATCCATGATTTTACATCCTTAGACTGCTGTGGATAAAATGTTGCTAGAACATTTGATCAAAGCAGACCCAGTGACTGCTGCTTTTCAAGCCTTGAGACTATTTTCAGAAAAGGTGTTTTTGTCAAAACTTTCAAGACTGAAGATTTAAATTTGAAATATTTTATGACCCAAAGGGATTTCTTTTCCCTGCCTGTTTTCCCTCTTAAGACATTTTCGAAAAGATTTGGGTAACTGAAGACTGGTGTCTGGAGAGCTGCAGCAGCAGAGCAGCTCAAAGAGCAGGTGTGAAGCACAGCTAAAGATCTGGTCTTGGCTAACATTCTCTAAATGAAATGATACCACCATTCTCATCTAAACAGATACTTGTGTTCTAGCTATGACAAGGCATAAACCAGCAGGAAAAAATGAACATGCTTACTTCTAAGCATTAAATACCTCTCTGCACCACAGGAATAATGTTTGAAAAATATACTCACAAAGGAGTAAGTTTCCCAAACACAAAAAAGGGGGTTTTGGAGAAAGAAAGTGGGGAAGAAAGAAGATAAATTGATGGAACTGAAGTGTCCAGAAAAAAACCTCCTGGTAATCATGAGAGTACTGGAAAAGAAGAATCAAAAACCAGCATTCATCAAATCCCATAATATTGGAACTAGGAGGCACTCATCAAAACTATTAGGACATTGGTCTAAAACAGAAAAATCAGTGATGTTTTTCATGTTGTTCCTTTGCACAGCAGGTAGTGAAGTTCTGAAATTCGCATTGAGTGGGGATTGCTTATTTATTTGTTTTCTTTAAAAACAGAGGACTGGGAGGTGAACCAGTCTACTGACCTCATGGGACACTTCATATATTCTTACGTAGCTTCTTCTGTGAACTCTTGGTAGACAGGTAAATGGAAAATCAGCTTTATCTCAGAGTTCAGGAAACATTAATGATTTTTTAAATAGGTTACAGAACACTTGGAAATAAAGAACACAGGAGAGAGAGATGTAAAAGTCACTTTTTTTTTTTTTTTTTTTTTTTCAGGGCAAAAACTGTTCTGGGTAAAATTATCCAACAATTTTAATAAAAAGTATGGCCTTGGTACCTCATATTTGCCAAGAGAAGATCTCTGTTAACAACAGGTGATACAAGTAGCCTGTGTGCATTGGCCAGTTGTGCTCTTTGCTTTGGCACACATCTCCCTCAAAGGCCTACAGAATAAGTAATAGAGTTTCTAGAAATTAAAAAAAAAAATAAATCCCTGGTTCCTTTTGCATGAACCATCTTTAATTACAAGCATTTCCCAAAAACAAGTTTCCTCAAAAAAATGGCTACACTGTGCATCTCTTAATATCATGAGAGCAGTGAAAGAGTTGTATTCCACGGCTGGGCTGGAAAAAATGGAAAGTGAAGACCAGCACCTTAAGTTTCAAGTTTGGGGAAAAAGTGATCAAGTATAACAACATCTTTATGTGCCTGTCATTCACATACCTCCTGAATCTAGGATTATGTAAAAATACAAAGTACTGCAAGCCTTACCACCATGATTTCATCATGCTGCCACTTAAACCTTCTAAATAAAGACTTCCAGTCCATTCGGTCTCTTTTTCACAGGAGGGGGGATTTCTTTTTTTGCCTATCTCTAGTCTCTAAGCCCCTTTTTCAATTTTCTTATTTACCTCCTGAGGAAAGATATCCATAACTGAAACACAGATGCTCTTGCTGTGTAGAAGGGTGCCTCTATTTCTAACAATATTTTGCTATCTGAACTTTACCATATTTTTGGCAGAACTTCATCTCTTTTTTTCAGGGAAGTGCAGGAATCAGATGGGAAATGGACAGACTTTCTTTGGATGAAATTTCTTCCCTCCATCTCAGCAGCGTACTCTGTCATCAAGTTATCTTTGCACAAAAGTGTGCTGTTGCCAGCACAATGACATGAGATAAGCCCAGACTAAGCTGTTCCGTTAGATTAGCATTTAGATGCATATACACAATTTTACACAGCTATGCTGAAATGAGACAGCACAATTATAGCATTTTTTTTCAGCACAGCAAGCAAAAGTATGATTTGTGAACATCTGAGCACTCTGTTTTACGCACAGAAGCCAGTCTAAGGGAATAATGTTTCTGACAAGGCACCAGCAATTCATAAACAGGTGAAGGTGGGGAAAAAAGGATACTAGCCAGGAAATCATGCATCAAACAGTATTGCACTTGCGGGCCACTGCAGGTGAAGAAAGAAGAAACCTTTACGCTTTGTCATTTATTAATATGCTTTTACACATTCAGCTAAGCTTATGGTTAGTACAAGGCAAAGCAGTTAGATGCTCTTTTTTACCATTCTTTCTTGCCATATCATTTTTTATCCAGTGATAGAGTTTCTCTGCTATGTGAGCTATGTCTTCCAGTGCCCCTGTAAGCTCTTTGTTGGCTGCCTAAAATATGGTCATCATTAGTGGTCTTAGGTTTAAAAGCATGACAGGAAAGAAATTAAAATGAAATATATACTTGACAAACTTTTTTGCAAGTTTTTCTGAATACTTTGGAAACAAAATGACAGGCACTGGAATTGTTTGCAACAAACACTTTCGAGTCTGATATATGTAACTGAGTACTGACTACTAATATTTAGCCAGTTTCCTGATCTATGGTTGGCCTCGGAAGCACGAGCAAAATAATTCCTTTACTCTTGACTCAATCTCTTTCAGATCTGTGTAAAAACGCTGCTGTAAACAACCTGTCTTGCAGGATGGCAAAAGAAGAGGAAACAGTCTGAAGCACTGGGACTAGGAACTCCAGCCCTTTTCAGTGTGTATTAAAAAGTAAATATGAACTGCTGAGGTGATGTTCACAATTGGTCCTTCGAGGTTGAGTCCCTGATGATTTCAGTTTCTAGCTCTGTGTGTCTGTAGAAACAGCAGAACAGCACATTACATTCAACCACCACGTTTTTTTTTCACTGATTTTGTAAGAATGAATCAGAAGAGATGGCATAAAGCCTTTTAAGGACACCGCATTAAGCTGCAGTGCTATCTCTTCAACAGTGCAATTTCAGATGATGTTCTGAAGTAATTTCTTCCATTTTCTTTAAACTACATTAATCCCAGCAGAGAGCACAACCGCACAGGCTGTATTTCATTTGTTCTGATGATGACCCGAAACACTGAAAGAGCCACTACCTCCTCTCCGCACACTTCTTCCTGCCCAGGCTCTGTCACATTGGCTGGACGCAGGCGATTACTTTGTTTACTATGTTCTTTCTAATGAGCAGGCAGCCTATGTTATTAGCAAGGTCTCTGCATCCAAAGTAGAGCACTCTGGCATTATTCACATGCAAGCGCTGAGCACGGTATCTTCAGACTATTGTCTTTCTAAGTGAGCAACTTTAATGCAAAACCACCTTAATGAGAAAGGAAAATTAAAAAAAAAGGCACAAAGACTAGACAGCTTTACAAATCTTAATTTTAATTATGAATACCTGTCAGTCTTGGAAGATTCTTAGCGCTGGCTAGAGAAAAGGCTATGATAGGAGACTCATTCCCAGTGTTATATGGGTACTCTACATCTGAAAATTCCCCTGCAGGCAGAAGTGTGAGCTGACACTGATCAGGAAAGAGTATTTGGAATCAGCTAAAAGGCTGGGTTTTTTAGTGAACAGCCATCCATACCTAGAACACAAACACTGTTTTTCCTTCTTTACTCTGTACAAGCTCTTACACAGGAACTGAAACCCTTTTATTCAACATTCATCAAATGTTTCTAGTGACTAGAGGATTTTAAACCTTTCTTTGGCAAATCAATTAAGGCAGCTCAAGGCACACAGGAACTGTCCAGGACATTAACTTTCTAATATGTATTTCCCAGTGACAGTCACTGAAATGGACTGGTTTTCCATTTCATAATGGAACAACAATAATCTTGATTCATCTAAATTTACAGCAAGCTTCTAACAGCCTTTTATTTTAGCCCAGTTGTAGTTTTGGCTTTACTTCACAAATGTCAGAATTATTATGACATTTAAGATGGCTATTTCTGTAAAGCTAAAAAGCCTAGGCTAAATAATTTTTAATCCTAGGACTCTTAAAATGACTTTTCTTTAAAATTTCAGATTTTGTCTATATTGCTTTCCATATCAGAAAGCACTCTTGAAGACAGCTATATTTGATGATAATGAAGTAGATGTTTCATCCTCTTCCACTTCTTTAGTGCTGCATCCCTCCAGGTGATGCTTTCATCAGCATCAAATTCTGACTGAGAGCTGCAGAGAAGGGCATTAGCATTGCTGGGCACAGAGATTTGAACAGGCTTGGCAGTGGCAGGAAGGAGGTCTAACCAACATATTCTTCATAAAATCGAGCCCTTTCCATTGTCCATTTTAATCCTTCAGGCTGTTCTAACCTGTGCCAACAGCCTGCAGAGAATCTGTGAGATATAACTGGCATAGTTTTGAAACTTTAAGGATTCTCTACTTATACCCTTGTAGCAGTTTTACTGAGGAAAGACAGCAGTCTCCATGTTCTTCAGAAAACAGTCAGATCCAAAGCTGTTGGAAGAGGCTCAGTTCAGTTTCTGAGCTGTGAGTGATCAGCATCATATACCATTAGATCCTACACAGCATAACAGCTTTCCAGCTGGCATATATCAGAGCTCTCAAAGGTGTAGCTCACTTCAGACTCCATAGAGCAATGCTTAGAGTAATGGTGTTACTTTGGGATCACTTTTCCCACGTTTTCAGAACACTAAAGTTAAGGCTTACTGATATTTAAACATCTCTCCACTGTGATGGATGCTTTTAAAAACATTTGTGAAATAGTTTGTTGTTTCAAATGCATTCTCTGCCTAAAATTAATTTAAAATCAATGTCATACTAAAAATTTGAGACGTATCCAGAATGTATACTCACTTAACAGAGAAACAGTATCTTTTTAAGAGAAAGATATTATTTGTAAACTCTTCAAGATTCCCTAAGGACATGATGATGGAGATGAAAACAAGACAACAGATAATATTTCATTGTCACTCCTTAAGTCACACTAGCTAATTTGCAGAAATGAGAAGAAATGCAAGTTATTAGTAAAGCGAGTCCACTTTTTGCTTTTCTTCTAACTCAAGGCAGTGTACGAAGTCCAACTAATGACATTAAATAGCTAAGGGCTAGACATCTCTCTCTCTCCCCCGCCCAATGTTTTCATACCCAACATGGTATCTACACCATGTCGTGCAGACTAATTCAGATGCACCCAGGCGAATGAACTGGTAAATCCACATAGGAAAACATGACCGATTTGAGTCTGGAAGTACAATAAGATTCCCAGGCTACCAAGCTTGGTCTAGTGAATCCCCTTTCTTGCCTTAGACACAACTAAACTGCTTCTGGACAAAAAAACCCAAATGATTTGCATGTATCTTTAAGGTACTGCTCTCAGTTATAGCTTGAAGAGGAACACAAGCAGAAATCAGAGTCAGTAAATTTGGAATTGGAAGGGAATGCATTTGCAAGGGGCTGTATTCATATCTAAGCCCTTTCTTGGAGTTACAAAACTCAGTATAGGGAGTTTTTCACTTCCATCATTCCCATCAGACGATTGCTTCTAAATCTGAATCTTCTGGTCATTTTAAGTTTTCCTCTGTGTTTCAGGTTTTTCTTATTTTGGGCCATATACTTACTTTTAGTCTCACAGTATGATTTGGATTAAACAGCTTTCCCTGCTATGTTTTTTTGGCTGATATTTATGCAGAGAACAAGTAGTTCTCCTCTCAGAATATTAGGTATTCTCTGAGCCACCAGAAGGAGAGGAAAAAAAAAAAAACAATTGAGTTATCTTTCCACCACAAAAATTGGTATTATATAGGAGGTAGGCTTTTACCTGCCCAGTCTGAAATGCCTCTCTTGTGCACAAAGTGCATAGGGAACTTCATGTTCCAGAATGGAGGCAGGGATTGAATTTCAGCATCCTGAAAGTGAGACTGGGGAGGAACCACTCTGGGCTGCTGCTGTCTGAACTTCGGACACCTACATTCTCTTTAAATGCCTCTGGTATGTCTAGCGCAGACAGTTTCCTCAGTGCATATCTTTGCATTTTTTACTTTTATTTCCTCCAGCATCCCTTACTGGAACCCTGAAGATCCTTAAGCTCTTCCTACATGACATTTTAGTTGTCCTCTATCTTAAGAGTGCCTTTCAAATCCATGTTATCAAGAAGTCACATGAGTAACATTCCTGCTATTAGCATGAGGCATAAATGAACGTATTCAATTATATAATTTCAAGAGCTGATATTGCTGTCTTAGAGAAACTCTGCTAGAAGAGTCCCCTCTCTCCCAGCCCTTCCAGTCCAGCCTGGGGTCACCTCTCCTACAGCTATATTCTAGCTGCCTTTTTTACTTTTTTTTTTTGTGACCCTGCATCAAATGACTCCATGAAACCCAGACAGATAAACTCTGCTACATTTCCCATGCACTCAGACAGGCTTCCCATGAGGTAGAGCTAACTATGTATTAGGCATAGTCGAAACAACAGAGACTCTGAACTTCTAGACTTGGGTTTGATTTAGTATGTTTTACTAACATGTAGTTTAAATGATGCCTACATGGGGGCATTACTAATTAAGTTGTGTAGTGAAAGTTTATATCTTGTCACTTGCTCATGGACTGACTAAAGCTGTCCTCTGACAATTTGCCAGAATAACACAATCCAGTTATTTAATACTTAGAGACTTTAAAATCGGTATATCCCTTACTTTTGCTTATGTGCAAAAAAAGGAAAAAGAATAAATTTTAAAAGTACAAAAAATGCTGGAAAACAGGAAGAAAACCCAGAGAATTTTCTCACATGGAAAAAGGACTTAAAATCAATTTAAAAAATATTTTATTTGAAAGGCAAATATTAAATATTTTCTTTTGAAAATGTAAAAAAATTCTACATTTTTTGAAATATTGAAAATATTCAGATATTTAAATTTTGAAAAAATATTTCTGTATCTATTAGAAGGCTGATGGTAGCAGAATATCACTCAATAGAACAGAGAATTTTTGATTGACTTATAATTGCACTCTGTAGAGAACAGTATATACAAATGTACACTAATTTCCCTAACTTATATTCAGAAAGGACTGCACTCATTTGAATACAAGGTGAGGTTTCTTTTCCCCAAAATTAGTGTCTCAGCGGCAGTACCCCAACCCCACCCCCTTGAATCATGCTGAGCTGGGCTGAATTGCTGTTAGAGCCCCAGCAGTGTGCTCCAGCAACTGAGCAAGCTGATGCCAGCGCAGATCTGCTGGGACCACTGCTGGAGCACTTCAGCTCGTGCTGAAGGAAGTCCTGAAACTCTCTTCTGCAGAGGATGCCGAACTGATTTTAAGGTAAGATCTTTGAAGGCAAGTCCAGCGGCCCAGTCCTTGCTTTGCCCATTTTCAGTTCCCAAGGAAAGAGAAGGTTGCCTCATACTCAAAAGCCTCCTGGATCGACGTCAGTATAGAAACCGTTATCTTATCAGTTTGGCTACTTTCTTTGGCCCTGTTTGAGAGATCAGACCTTCTAGGTCTAGGAAGCATTATACTTGGAAGAGATCTCACTGGAAAACAAAGACACCATTGTTTAAAGATGCAGTATTCTTCATTTTCCTACAGAAGATCCAACACTACAAGTTCTAAATAAGCACAATGAGTTGAAGCTCACACTGACACCTCCGTAATTAAAGCGTTCCGGCATCAGGCGCTTGGCTTCTTGGAGAAGAGTACATGAAGAAAGACAGCAATAATATCTAAAGAGCCTGAAGGAAGACAAATGACAGATTCCATTATTTTCTCTGGCTATCTCCAGTATCGTAACCTTTTCCTTATCTCGGTCAACACACTCGCACTGAATTGAATGGGACTAAATTTCTTTTTAATACTTTGACAAACTGCACTGCTCCCTACAATAGCAGCAAACCTTGTATTCACAGCTGCCCTTAAAAATCCGTTACTTCTATTTTTTTAATACTTGTCATCGATCATCTATGCTAATTGGCCAAGTGTATGGCATTCCTATAGTGTATTAAATGTCCCAAAATAACTAATGAGAAGCCTTTTATTTCATCTGTCGCAAATGAAAGCAGTATTAGAATAAGAAAGTATTTCCTTCTCTGCCACTGGCATTCAATGAATATTTATGATGTTTTTCACTATATTGCAGTGATATGACAATGTTGAATTCCAGCTAGAATGAGGATACAGCACTTAAAAGGAGATTCTACTTTCTATCACTCATAAAAGGAATTAATAATTGCAAAACAGCTAACACAAACAATTGCTTCTCAAATTAGATCATATTTTATCTTCATATTCTAGGCTGGAAAAGGAATCTTAATTTGTAGCAATAACTAACTTTAAAAACACTAATAATGTGAACCCGTTTATTAAATATTTGTAAAGCTATTTTATGCACAGTACTAATGCTGACTGATCAAAGTGCACGTAATTAATGGACAAGAAAGCAATCGTTGCAATAATGGAAATCTTATTAGCATATAAATTATCTTGTTTTCAAAAGCTTAGAATACCCGTATAAGGAAGATACTGCTTATATCAGACTGTTTTTCTGAAGCCATTAAACCAAGTCAACTTCCCTGGAAGGGCCACATTGCTGTGTCTCAAGGTAACAGAAAGAACTTTATTGTCTGGTCAGGAACTTGTAGGAAACGATTAGGAAGTTCCAATGCAGATCTGGGTACCAGGTGGTACTGCTGGGCTATGTTACTGTCCAAGTTAGATGAAGGAATTTATGCAGCACTGTTTTTCAAACGTACTTCTCTCTCTTCTATTACTAGCCATCAGATAATGTGCATTGATAACTCCTGAAGACAGAGGGCTTTATCTATCAGGCTCTTCCTTTTTTCTCATCAGAAATTTTCCCTCTGCAATGTGGCAGGGGGCTATACAGGAATAGAAGAGGTGAGATGCTGACAAGGATAGGACTTTTTTGACTCAATGTATTCAGGAGAAGGAATTTTACTTACTAAACCCTGACAATAATTTCTGTGGCTTGAAGCCAGGAACAATTTCCAGTGTTCTCTGATTTATGTCCCACGGTAGACACAGTGTGTCCTACAGATGAAAACGCAATGCTCATACTCTTACATTTTAAAGACTGAATTTTATTTTGCTCCCTATACAGTGGTGTGCACATAGAGAGTAGTGGATCCAGTGATAAAGTTGCTCCTAGTTGCAAACCTTTTTATATCTAACCCCCAAGAGACTATCAATATCCTATTTAAAGGTGTTGTCTGAGGAGAAAATTCATGTCTCCAGTCATTCTAATCTGTATTTGATCAGCAGTATCATAAAAAATACCTGAAGTCTTCTACTGACATCAGTGAAGTCTAATTAATACATATTTCTGTCTCAAGACAGCATTCATCTTTTCTTTTTTGTCAAAATGTGTTCAAATGATGACTATTTTCACCCAGAACATGCACTACTTATTAGCAAAGGCCATAATTTGGAGGTTTTCTGAGCCTCTGAACCTCTTTAAGCCACTACTTACTGCACCAAGATTTTATTCAGGGAAGTATTACCATGGAAAAAAGGGGACTAAATATTCTAGATCACAGCTAAGCAAAAGAAACTTTTTTATTAACTGCTTTCAGTGAGGATGAGACTTTATTTTTTATGCGGTCTACCATAGGCCATTGTAACCTTTCTGTTCTAAGAAAATGCATTTTATGTGGAGCCACATATTCCCACTGAAGTTAAAGCAGAAGCCAGCTGCTGTCTTTATTCAACAGTGCTTAATTTATACAATTTACACATGCAGTAGAGCACTACAATATCTCTTTATTTCCTCCTGAGTGAAAATGATGGTCAGGTGAATATAAAATATTCCCACTTTTAAAATGTATAAGATAAAGTGTATATAAAAATCAGTATGTCACACATCACAAGTATACTGAATATTACTTACAGGGAATAGGGAAATGGCAGACAAAGTATTCTCCATTTTGATTGTCTATATTTAATGAAATAATTGTAAATTCCGTGTTATGATAGCCTAGCAGTCCAGCACAGAAAAAATGATCTAGCAACTATTACGCTATTTTAGTATTACAGAGTTTTCCTCTAAAATTTTCTTTTTATCAGATACAGTTTCCTAAAAGAATACCTCCAGTTACAGCTTAAGATGAACTATATTTAGTTCCATGTTCATCGAAGGAATCCATGGTAGGAAAAGTAAATACGCTTCAAATGCACAACCTCCTACTGGAGTTTTATTTTAAAATTTTCTGTACATCAAACACTAGAAACCTCTTGCTCCTGATTCTCTTCTTCCCAAGAGATATTAGTTATAATAAAATTGTACTTTTGTTTCTATGTGTATTAAGTCAAATCAAGATTTTTTGGTCACTATATGCAATCAAATTTTGTGTATCTCAGAATGGTGCTAATCCAGGAGACATGTTATTGTTCCACAACTTTAGCCCAGTGTAATGAACTAAGGGTGCTGTCATAGTAAACCCTTCACAACTCTAGGCATTTTGCTTCTTTCCTATTACTTATCTCTTTTACCCGATGATGTAAACAGAAAATCAACTGAACAAAAATAGTGTAGCTCAATGTTTGAAATAAACAGCAGATTTCCTGAAAACAAGGTACATTCAACAGAGCTAAAGTCTTGGGTTAGTTCTCCTTTTCCCACTTCACTCACAACCACTGCAGAACTTCATCAAGCATCAGATCCAGCAAAAACATTCAAGTTTTGTCAAATCTGGCTGTTAATTTCAATGTGTAACAAATGCAAGACAAGTTTTTCATGCAGACACACTGCACAAAACACCATTCATTAAAAAGAAAGATCCTGCAGATAGTTGTAAGAATACATATTCAAATTGACTGCTGGCTACACTTCTAACACTCCACAACACTTAGAGCAGATTCTTGTGTCTGACCTTCAAAACCAAGCCATCTCACCATGCAACAAGTAAATTGTCAGAGCCTATCAAAGAATATCTCTTCAGGCAAAGTTGGAAATGGTGCCTAATTCACAGCAGGCTTGACTCAAATGCTGCCTCCGCAGGGTGCAATATCGTGATTCACATTGCCAGCCCAAGACTACTGCTGCTGGGTTACTCTACTTCTACACTGAGAAACAACCTTGCGAGTGGTGAGGGAGCAGTTATTTTCAGACTCCCAGTGCCCATCAGTGCTCCATTTACTCTCCAGCATAGTGCGTTTGCTGACATCACAAAAGTGAAGAGGAAAACAGTAGGACAAAATGGGGGGAGAGCTGAAGAGCTGGGAACATGAGACACTTGTTTCTTTAAGATGAATCATCTTTCCTTCTTTCATATCCTGGATGGCTAATCTGAAGAGAATTATGACCCCTTCTGCTGAAGCAAACAGTACCATCTGGTTTCTAAGCAGGTTTTATTTTTTCTTATTTTCACCTTTTTAGCAGTATGGGCATATATGGCCTTCAAAAAACTGATGGTTTGCAAGTTACATCATCTTTAAACTTAACCTTTGCTCTACAGTGAAATCAGGTCAGGTCAGGTTTTGTTTTTCAAATAGATACTAAAACCAGTATTTGTCAACAACTTCCAGGAAGAAGCTTTCCTACCTAACTAGTAGGAACAAGCTTCCATGTTTCTCCTGTTACTTTATGATAACTCTTGATAACCTATTTTCAGGTTTGGAGGGTTTTTAAAAGTGGTTTCCACTTCAGCCAGACTTCAAATAAAAATACATTACAATTTCTTTTTGCTGACACAAGTAGAACATAAAAATGTCAACAGCATTGTCAGTAGTTTTGGGGAGAATTTTGACACGTCCAAGTTTTGAAGAAATATTTAGTATTTTTCACGCTAAATGTCTGCAATCAGTGAGTACAAATGCATGCTAATTATGGCGCATTTTAGAAGTACTATATAGCAAATATCAGAATCACTCAAAGGCCTTGCCTTGCCTTTATTAACATTAGAGACAGACAAGCTGGACATACTCTGTCAGTAAAGGCATCCTTGTTACCCTGTCTGCAAAGAGACTGCACAGAGGAAGGCCAGGAGGATGCCCGCTGTTCCCACCGGTACCAGTACTACCCTCCTGCAGTTAACTACAAGATTAAGCTAACAAAACATGCAGGCTTCAGGAATCTGGACAGCAAAATAATCACTGTTTACAATAAAATAAGGTAGATCTAAACAAAATAATGTGCAAACTAGAGGAAATGAGGAAAAATGGTGAGGAGGAGAAGCAAAAGTGCCTGTGTCTGTCTGGAGTAAGCTTTGGAATGCCTTATATTGAGAAAACTCCTATCACTTACAAACACTGCCACTGCAGAAAGATGTGAATTAATGAAGGGAAAGTCAGAAAGCCGCAACACAAAAGGAGCTTTTGCCAACATCATGCATGTCAAATACTATTTCCCCTCTCAGATCCCAGCATTTAATTCAATGGCCTGCTCACTGCCACATAACTTCTTAACATATGCATTGGGTAGAGGAATTTAAATCGAATTAAGTACATAGGGATTAATTTCCTGGGGAGGATTAAGATCTTTCCATCTATACAGAATGGTTGAATAACAAGTGGAAAGAGATATTGCCACAAATATTTGAAGGAGGCAATCAGCAAAGAAAAGCTTTTTCATTTAGGTACTGCAAAGGTAATTAAAGAAGAACTATAGCAGGAGAAGCAGATTAGATCACCAGCACAAAGAAGGCTAGGAGAGAGAAATATGTCTTTAATAAAGACTTCAAGCTTTGGTCATGACCAGCAGGATTCTGTTGCAAGTACAGAAATAAGAGCAAAAAGATAGTGCCATCTTGGAGTGGAAGAGAGATGGTGGTAAAGAGCAAATTGCGCATGCAGGGCTTCAAGGCTGTGCACCACAGCATCTGCATTGTCGCTCTGCAAAGCAAACCATGCACGTTTGATTAATTACAATCAGCATTTAAGTCAGTTAGTGTAGTCTGAATTATGAATGTAAACGGTGCCTTATTTTGGCTGCCAGTTAACAAAGGTTAAAGGGATATGAACTTAAAGTTGCATTTACCTAAAAGGTTGTGGTTATTACAAGTAACTTTTCTCCTTGTTATAACTGCAAGACAATTGAAACAACAACAGAATCTTGTGAATGTAATAGAGCTTAAATATTTTACCATGCTGAGTTAATTCTTTTTACAAAAAAATGGAGAAAATAATTTTACTTTCGCAGAGAAAGATAGCCATCCCTCTTTTCCCTCCCTATAATCTCATTAAAACATGAGGGAATTGCTGTGTTTCAGAATTTTTCACTTATTCCCCTTCCTGTATGAGATCCACTGCTGAATGAGATTATACTAGTGACTCACAGCGCTTTTGGAGCAGATTTTTTCCTGGCTACTCTCTCCTATGTACTGCCAGGCATTACTGAGCATTGTGGAAAGCAGTCTGAGATGTAGTTGGTATGAAAAACAAGAGAAAATAAGGTTGCTGTGTTGTATTGGGATTGCATCACAATCAGCTGCGTTTTATTTACTAATTGAGAGGAGTCTGTGGTTTATGTATTTTAAAAAGCATTTGTAGACCTCAAAGAATAAAGCCAGCCTAACACTGAAGTTATTATTGTAATTTTATTATCTCCATTTGATACTTCTATTTATAGCTTAAGATCATAAAATATATGCAGTCTGCAAAAGCCTAATACATTATATCTCCACTAACATTGTAGTTTGGGTTGTAGCACTGCTTTGCATGTCGCTCAGAGAAGTGAAAAGCATGTCACAAACTAGATTTTCAGCCATGACAAGCCCCCGGGCTGTGGCATGCCTTTATTGAAAAACCCAAGTCTGACATGCCTTTAATTTCACTGAGATGCACATTAAACATTGTATAATACTCACATTTTGTATAACAAGTTTATAGTCGCTTACTGTTAGCATTCGGGATATTGTAAAACAGTTCCATAAAGAGAGGTTACTAAACGTTAACTCTATATGGGAAATGTTTCTTTTACTTGGATACAACCTACCTTGGAAAACAAGACTTGATTCAGTACAGCCCTTCGCTAGTCCATTTAGAATATACATGCTTAATATTCAGTGTGCTCTTAAGCACTGCACTTAGAGCCTAAGAGAAAGATCAGTATAAACAGTTTAAAAGCCTCAGGGAAAATATTTTACAGAAATAAAATATGAAATTCAGCTATTCTGCCCCTGATTTTTTAAGTATCTGTATTAAGAAGTAGAATATTCTACAGTTTTTATACATTTAGTTACACATTACATGTTCCCTTGATGTACAGTGGAGAAATATGCAGTTTGACATTTGTAAATGGGCAATAGTTAGGATCTTCCATGTTTATTTTATAATTTTTATGGAGTTCTTTCTAATACTGCTCTTTTTTATCACTCATCATTGGGTGAACCATTGACCAATTTATCAATTCATCAAAATGCTTATCTAAAATACCCTGAATGTATAAGGCAGATAATATGATTATCAGGATACACATAAAGTGCATCACCTACTTTCCTGTGGAAATACTCGATAGATTTATTTCAATCAGAAATACAATATGGTATGCTTATGTTTAAACACACACTAAATAACAAGTTGCACAAGAAAATCAATATTCCAGGTGCTTAGCTGCATCTTTACCTGCCTGAACATTTTTAACAGCTGATATTTACTTACTGGTGCACCACACAAATATAGAAATCTAAAATGCCCAGATCTTAAAAACCCCAAATGTCTAAATATAAAAAACAGATCTGAAAAGAAATAATTGGCGAGGTAGTTACAACATTTTCCTTCCTTTCTTCCTTCCCTGTATATGCTATTTGCAGCAACAGCTACAGAAATTTATGAGCCCAATGACTCAGATGCCACTACTTAGGTTTTAAGGGAAAGTATGCTTAATATTCATGATCCGTAACACTTACTTACCCAAATGCTTTCTGAACCACATCTACAGGGATTTCTGTTCCCTCTGCCACAGCTTCTCCCATAGCCCAGGAGCAGCTGGGATGCATGTTAGAAGTGCTCTGGACCAGGTTCCCTTCTCTCCTTCCCAGGTTAGGGGTTGCCTCAAATTGGGGAAATGGCCCCTGCTGTGTCCCTTGGGACTTAACTGCTGTGTTATGGAAAATAGACCTAAAGCAGAGAAAAAGCTTAATTTGCTCTACTGCACTGTTAGGAAATACCTACTAAAGGATGTCTTCCTTCACATAAACTTTCACCTTACTTTCTGCAAGAGGGAAAGCTTGACACTAACATGTTAGTTCTGAAACATTAGGCTGAAAAACTGAGCGCTGAATCTTTCCTAGAATACTAATTGTGACCTCTATAAAATAACCTACATCTTCAACATGGAAGCTAACAGAAAACATCATCTAGATAGAGAGAGATCCAAACTTCCACAGCACCACAGTCTGCATTCAAAGAACAGGCTATAGGATAAATCCCATTAAAATGAGTAGCCTTAAAACCACACAAAAATTCACAAATCAGTAAGCAACTTCAGAGTTTACAACAGAAAAGTCCTTACAATGGTTTTGTGATGCTGCTGAGGTCTACACACAACTCGCAACGATCAGTGTGGTACCCAGTATTTATTTAATGCTGTGTTGGTTTGTTTTGCCCTTATCCAAAGGGACCAGCAAACAATTATTCCTCAGCTGTACATGTAGCTTGACTGATTTATTTCTAGATGAAATTTAATTGATGTATTCTTACCTGAGGCAATTTATATTTTTAATCCCCTATCAAATATTGTGGTGTCATAATTGCTTTTTTAAACTTTTGCCTTGCTTCTGTATCAATGAAACTGTCACAGTGGAGAAGAAGTTGTGTAGCCAGGCACCAGGAAAAGGTTTTCATTTAAAAAAAAAAAAAAAAAAAAAGGAAATTAATTGACAAGATAGCTATTTTGGGGTCTCAAATGCCAAGCTTCAGGGTCATTCATAACAAAAGCACCAATAATAAAATTTCTGAGCTGTGACTGCGATCTTAGAAAACTCAATGTTAAGAAAGTCTAACACTTCCAATTAGAAAATGTCATTGCAGCTTCTTTTGGAGATAGATGCTCACATGCTTCTCTGATATGCAGCAAACATCTGAGTTCAGCAGAACAAGAACCTCCGGGCTACAGAAGTTTACCTCTGTCTCACAGAATTCACATTCAGCTGAGACATGCACTTCCGATCACTGTAACTTCTTTTCCCCTTTGTAACTCCTGAAGAACATTTTAACTCCCAAAGACCATTTTCAATGAAGCAGCTCAACACGCACACGCTGAGGCCGTAGCCCCACGGTCACCAGGCAGATGCAGCACCACCACCACAGTGCACCAGAAAGCAAGTCAAGCAGTGGCATGCAGGACTAGAAAGCCAGGTGAGGCGAGACCTTCAGTTCCTGAGACTCCACAAATGATTCAAGAAGCTGTTTCCTCCACTGCGTGGAGCAGGACCCTGTCCTTCACCAAGGGTGGCTGAAGGAGGGAAGGAAAATTGCCAGGCTCTCTGCTACTGTCTCTCACTCCTGGGACAGTATTCTTCGCAGTCTCTAGCTGTGGTTTTTAGCTTTGCAGCACTCATAATGATGACTGCTTATGCACAACATCATTCTAATTATGTGATCAAACACAACTGAACCGCTGTCTAATTCAGCAGCTAGAATGAATGAGGCAGAGGCAGAATTGAAATTGCACAGGCAGAAGAATTTCACGAGAAGTTTTTTGGGGCACAATTTACAAGGTAGAAAAGGTGTAGAAGGTACAAACTAATCCATAACTGGATTTTTCAAAGTTTTCCAGTTAAAGCGTTGGCTTCTATGTAGCTAATTTATGCCTACTGATAATAGATTTGGGGGAAAAAAAAAAGGAAAAAAAAAGTCAATCCATCACAGATGGAAAACCACTATAGTTTTTTGCTGATTTTGAAATACAGTATATGGACAACTCTTCCCTCAAATCATTCTCTGTAATCTCTTGATTTGTGTTTATTTACTCTGGAAAATTCTTCAGTTTGTCAGTATTACGGTGACGCTCAGAATTTTACATGTCACCACACAGCACATAGAATGTCCTCTGTACTGACAAGGAAACGTCAGCCCTGGACAGCTTTATTTACATGATCTATGACATTGTTTATCTGTAACTTCACCCTTTGGATTTAGGTTATGTTGTTTTGGTTAGAGCTGGGTTGTTTTCATCTAAATTACCTGTTATTATACCTAGTGATACTACATGAGTGGCATGACACAGGAACTGTGCAGGTTATGCTCAGGGTGAAGGGCCACTCAACCAAAAAGGCTTGATCACACATAAGCGAGAGAGCTGGGTACAGCTTTGCTTATCTTAGTTGCATACATAAGATTTAATGTTGTCAAAGCAGTCCAACAAGTTCTTGGACGAGACGCAGAAAGACTTGTTAGGAGAGACCATAAGGTTTCATGAAGCTTTGGCTAGATGTTGGAAGGTGGATATATAGAAATATAAATACTGTTAAAATCATCAACAACAGAGATGTGTGAACTTTTTAGACTGCAGTCTAAAAGAATAATCTGATTCCTGACAGTGGTTAGAAGGCATGGTTATAATTTTGGTGCATTTGAGGTCACAACAAATCACAAAACTGGGAAAATTGTCACACAGAAAGATTCAACAAGTGAAGTATGCTGGGTCCTAGATTTGACTAAAACTGTTTATAACAAAATGAGAGAACAGCCTGCTTCCTGTCCGCTGTTTTGGGTTCATACACTGACAACCTCAGCTGTCATTACGGACCAGATGTAAAGTGGGTGATAACACAGAAGGCAGAATCCTGGGATTATTTTTCTAAAACTTATAGAACAGAAATATTCACAAACTGTTCAAACGAGGTGGTCGGGGGTGGGGGGAAAGGCAGCCTACTTTAGTTTGCAAAGTGCTGCCTTTGGCTGCTGCCTGTTTTGCCATGGCAGCTCTGAAGCTGGGGCTCAGCACCCGTAGAGCGTGCTGTCTTAGACTGAAGGGGCTCAGCAAGGGCCCTGCTGCACTTTCTGCCTCCTCACCTTCCACGAGTTTCTTCATGTGAAGAACTCCAAGGGGGAAGTCCTACCATACCATATACTCTACTGAAGTGCAAGATCTTTGTTGTGTTACGAGATCTAAAAAAAGAACACTGTCTTAACATTGCTCTAGCAGAGGCTAGATAATTGAAAAACCATCCTCAGCAGCAGCAACAGCTGAGACAACAACCTGCTATGAGAAGATAGCAGAAGGTAACAAAGTCCTAAAAGCTGATTCCAAAAATACTAAAAAACTATTTGAACATGTACTGTGCATTTGTCTACAATAAATGTCATTAAATACTTTAATTTTCCTGTGTTTCACTAAAATGCTTGCAGGCTCCAAGAATCCTATTTGCAACTGGAGCACCTCTCCAAGGAAGAAAACTAGTTCATCGTAGAAATAATGACTGCCAGAAAAGAAGAGCAGTGATGTATGAAAATATAATTCATTGAACATCAGACCTGACAACCTCAGAGCATTTCCAGGCTAAGTCAGCTACTAACACCATTTTAAACATTACAGGTGGATTCATACTCAGCAAAAAGTAGCATTCAAGTTAAGGAATATTTTTGCCTTGAGCTGTCATAAAGATTAACAACAGCGGAGAGAATGTTAATTGGTGAAGCCAAAATCTCAGAAATACTGCAGTGTGAACAGAGAACTAAAATACAGTTTTAAAAGTTTAGGGTTTTTTGCTGGCCACAAAGTAAAAATGTCACATTGCAAAATATTCCCCAAGGGAAAATTTTGCTCTTAGGTGCACATAAAAATTCCCATCAGGCTAAATTCTAATTCTTGTAACATCAATGTGGGTCACTTTCACTGAAGACAAAAAAGACTCCTTTTAAAAGCTTTTTAAAATTGCCCACTGATGGGGTAACCTAGATGGAAACAGAACATAAATTAAAGTTTGCCATGCAACTATTCAGCAATGGAGAGAAGTAGTCCAACTAATCTAAATCAACAGATCTTTGTAAATGTGGTACAAAAATTACCACAAAAATGCATTTGTTTTATTTCTTTTCTTAGAGTATCCAAATCAATGATGTAAAGGATAAAAATAAGCAGGTTAGAACTAATTTTATACTTCATAATTTCTTTCCTAAATAAACCTGCTTTAAGATGTTGGCATATTTAGAAATATATTTATCATTTATGTGCTTTAATCATTCTCTGAACTTTCAATATTTAATACAAAGCAAGATACGTTGAGAAGATTTTAGAGCAGTATGATAACAACTCTTAAAAGAACAGTTGCAAACATACGCTAAAATTTTCACAAACTGGTTTATGAATAATCTTCCTATCGCTTCAACCTTCATAATATTATCTGTATGCTCTTTGAGATTTCTCCTTTATCTTTTTTCCATATTTCATATTCCCAAATATCTAATACCCAGTTAAGAATTACACTGTTGTGCCAAAAGAATATATATGAGCAAAACTGATCACTAAAATATTCAGCATTTCTTTGATTTACATGATCTGCATTAGAAGTTGCAGCCTTTTATAAGCATCACTAGATGTTACTTTCTAAATTGCTATACTCCACCACATTATTTTAATCGCTCACAGTTATTTGACATCTGAGTCATGTAATTCCTCATAGTACACTATCTAGAGGCATTCTCCAAATGTGCTTGAACAAGCTCTTGTGTCTAATCATTCATTACTAACTTACAGCACTACAACTGATCAGCACTCTTAAAATATATTCATTAATTCTAGAAAGCATTTCAGAAAAAGTTAATTTTAAATTTTCTGTGAGCAAAAAGGATTTTAGAATAACATTTTGAGTTATATCCACAAATTATTTATTAAAGCACTTTGCTAGGTATGGACCTCCTCCTGCTTACAATGAAATTAAAAGAGATTTACCACTGATTGAAACAGGAACAGGATCAAACCAGTAAAATCTTACTATACTTTGCCTGTACAGTGAAATAATAAAATGCAGTGTCTAATAAAAGAAGTGAGAGCAATAATACTAAAATTTTGCATCTTTATGGCATTTATTGTCCCAGAAGAGTCCCGGTGTAAAGCCAGTAAACAATAACTTCCTTATCTGTCTGAAATCTCAGTGAGAGTTTTAGGTACACAGAACAGAATTACCAGAGCTGGAATGATCCCAGGGCAGCAGGGCTAACATCTGTTCCCATGGAAAATAAAACAAGAACTGTAATACCCTCAAGCACTCAGGAATTCAGTTTCATACCATTTCTAAAATACATTCTCTCTAAAATCATAGCGGTTTTTAACTCCAGAGTCATGACTGAAAGGCCTTCACATCTCGAACTTTAAGCTAACTCAGGTCCTTCTGCAGTGCCCTCTTCTAGGAGGGAAGGGAGATAAATCAGAGGTAGGTCTGAGGAATGAGTTTGCAGACTGAGGCTGATGCCGGATAACTAAGCTTGCTGCTTTGACCACTGCATACCGAGAGAATATGCTGCAGCTGAAGGCTGTACTATGTTTGGTGAATTTCATGCCCAAGCCACTGGGCAGCTGAGGGCTTGAAAGTATCCATGGAAGATGTCTTTGCTTGTCGTTTCAAATGGAGACATAGCAGATAGAACCAGTAGCATCCCTAAGTTTGCCATACATCTTTTTTTCTTCTCTTAGCAATGCCAAATGCAGGAATAACTATACCACTGAAAAACACTGTTACTCTGGTATGTCCACAATTCATAGATTTTTGCCTATGCGTCATTGCATTGTCTGCAAAAGTCACCTGGAAGCATGGTTCAGTTGTGCCTGTACCAGCCTGTACTTGTTTGATTCACAGACCATCTGCCAGGTAACCCTAAAAGGGCCTAGCTGGCTCTTCAGGACCATCATGCTCTATCTAGTAAACACTTCAATGGCCCATCTAGTAAACACATGGCCCATGCATGTATGTCTATATCTGGACATATTTCTAAGAAATGAATAAAATCTGTTAGTGATCTGCTCTTCAACAAGGACAATAACATCAGTTTCAGGAAAAGCACAGTCAGGTGAGAAGATGTTCATTAAACTCTACGCACTATTAAACAAATCAGAATAACAACAAGAGGCACTGGAGACTGGAAACTCGGAACTGCTCAGTGATGCAGATCATATGAAAGCCTTCCAGGAAATCTTTTCCTTTCCCATTATATTCTCCTAAATACACCTTTCCCTGAAGTCATCTTTTCCAGACACTTTGTTCTTAAAAAAAGGTATGGGGGTGTTAGGGACATAGCTATGGATTTAATTCCTCTCCCAGGGCGTCCCCATCTAGAACCCAGACCCTGCTGACTCTTCATCTGTCCCCTCTGCACTCAAGACATTTCTCTCCTGGGGAAGGAGCAGTCTTCCTTTACAGGCAGCAATACTTGAAAGGGGCTTGAAAGAATTTTAACCTGCCCTATATAATCGTAGCACTCAAGACAGTTGTTTGCTAGGCTACCATATTAATTGACACGTTATGTGCTACCACAGCTACCAAGAACTTCATCAGGTTCTAGGGCAATTAAAGCACCTGAGATGCTCCCTTCTCCATCACACTTCACTTTCCTTCTGCATCTCCCTTAACAGCAATGTTCTAGTCCTTCCTTGGGAGGTTACAACTGCAGTGTCAGAAATAGCTAAGCTTCACAAACAGAAAAATAGAAATTTGCAACATTATCAACACCACACACCTTGCACCAGATTTTCCATTTTGGATTATAATTGCAGGAAAGACTCTGCCAAAACAGTTCTTAGAGCATATATTGCAAATCCTTAACTCTTTTACACAGGCTTGTATATGGAGAAGAGAGACATATCTCTTGCTGATATGGGATCACCACCAGAGATCCACACTGATGGGTCATCTGCCTTTGATCATCAGATACCAACATTGTTTGAAGCCACAGTACAAGCAGATGGAGTTACCTCAGGTTTTCTATTATTTTTCAGAGATGGTATTTCATTGGTACACTTACTGGAAGAGGGTCACTTCTCCATAAGTGTCTGTAAGATTTTATCCTATCACCCTTTTTCAATAGGCACGTGAACAATATTTCCTATCTCTTGTCAAAAAGAACTTGGTGAAGTGAGGTATAGGGCTTTACCGCCATGAAGGAAGGTACATAACATTTTTCCTTCTTTTTCTACTACGTGCTGGAGGGGTGGCAAAAGAACAGCTTCCCTACCCAGTACTTCTGTCTAAATCGAACACAAAAGGCCATCTAACCATCAGGAAAAACAATCTCTCACTTACACAAGAGATACCTCTCCCACTTAACGCAAGAGATACCAGAACCCGTAGTTCCTATGTTGCTTGTCCAGCTTGTATAGGCTGTCCCATCTTTCAGTATATATATATATATATATATTTTTTTTTTTCAAATGGCCCTCTATACCAACCTCAGACAAAACCAACTGGCAGAGGAAGAAACTGTCTTAAAAACTCTCTTTAAAACCACTGATACCCTCTTCCAGCTTAATTGCTGATCTGGCGCAGGACAGAGCTTCCAAATTTTGTAAATTTTGTTTTTTCTTTGATCTTTCAAATTCAAAGGATACAGAAAAGAAAAACAGAACAAAAGAAAACAAAACCAACAAAGGTAAAATAAAGGTGGATTGGAAGCAGGCAGCTACAAAACAAATCACACTTCAGAAAAAACCAGCATGGTGGAAGTACTGAAACATGCTTTTTTTCTTCAGAAGCTTGGAGGAGAACTACCCTGTGAAGCACAAACCTACACTACCATTCAGACAATGTAATCCCCTTCACTGGAGCTTTGTTACTTTATTATTTGTAGGGACTTCCACTCTTTGCACCCAAAGTAGCAACAAAGGAGCTTCTAGGACATATTATGTGTTATGTCAAACACTGTCTAGCTACAGACAAA
Source organism: Buteo buteo (assembly GCF_964188355.1). Classification (NCBI taxonomy): domain Eukaryota; kingdom Metazoa; phylum Chordata; class Aves; order Accipitriformes; family Accipitridae; genus Buteo; species Buteo buteo. Next base: position 8,841,210 of record NC_134173.1, on the reverse strand, counting down.
ATTAAATATAGAGCAGAGGAAGCTAAGAGATGTTAGCCAGATCTTAGAAAAGGTTTCACTAGCTTTTCTGTAAATGTATGTTGCTCATTTATTTTCATCAAATATCGCCCTATTAGAATGACAGATACAGTAATAACTGTTCTACAACTTCAGACTAAAGCCTTTTTTATTTGCCACCTACTATATCTATTAAATCGTCAACTGCTGATTAGCTTGAGGGCTAATCTTGAAATGTTACAGTTAATCTCAGTTCTCACTTTAAAAAGTTAGGATTTCCTTCTGTATGCAGTTTTACATTGTTGGCAGATGAAAACATTTGCACTGAATTTTTCTAATAAGCAAACATTGTTTATGAGCCCATGCAAACTTGCTGATGGCTTGCAGCTCTGTCTCTTAAATGAACTGGCCATATAGAGAGCTAATTATTTCACCAATCCACCATACTGCTCTCAGTTGCTCATCTGAGATGGATAATGCACTGGAAGTTAGGAGGGAATAAGGAAGTAAGAGGTTCACCATATTTATCTCCACTGGAGGAAGCTCAGATTCAAGGTTTGGGAAAACCAAAAAGAGATGTAGGAGGTCTTGCACATAGCCAGACCCCAAGTATTTTTCTTTCTTGTGCTACACAAGAAACCCTGTAACATGAAGCAAGTTCTGAAAAATCAAAAGGAAACACAAGGCATTAAGTTCAGAGTAGTTCACGTTCATAACCCATGGGGTCAGGTGTGGAAAAACCCCCAAGATCTGTCAACAGTTGGGTGGGGTTGTGAGCACATGCATGTGTATGCATACATATATACATATACATGGCTTCCTGACTATGCATTTTGCTAGCTTATTGAACTCCCCCAAATCACCCAGTTATGGATAAAGGCCAAAAGCAAATTTTCAAATGCTCAAAATTAAGACCAAGTAAAATTCATTGGAACATTCAAAAGCATTTCTCAGGAACAGGTATCTTTATAGTGTTAGGTATCCCACTGCACACTAAACCTCCACCCCATCCTTTATAAAATTAAATGTACTTTTAAAGCACTATTCTAGATTAACAAAAAGTTACTTGATTAAAATTTCTGCCCTCCCTCCAATATTTTTACTATCCACCCTATCTCAGCCATGCCAATGACAAAAAAAATCGACTCCAGGTATAAATAGCTCTTGAGGCTTAATTCAGAACTGTTCATGCAAAATTAACTGCACTGATCAATGCCACTACAGAAATGTTTGTTAGACCCTCATATTAAGCATAAGTTCATTCTGCTGAAGTCCACCCTAATTCTGTCTGATTCTCTGCCAAAGGCTGACATATTCCTTATTTTAACAGTCTTAGGGTATGTTATTTTTCCAGGATGACATGAAATAAATATTTTCTCTCTGTTCCTATTCTGATGCTAACATCTCCTATATTTTTGAGATTCCTGTACAGCACAGTGGCTACTGAAGCCTGGAAAGTGGAGGCAAGCTGCTAAAATCAATTTTCAGAAATAATCAGCATCAAAATACAAAATGAACTTCATATCAATAAGCATTTTTCCAGTTATGAAACATGACTGGATCCATTCAAATGCAAGATGCCAGGGAGAGACTTGAAAGCTATTTCATGCCTGTGGTTTCAATTGTACAGCAGCTACTGTAATAGAATTTTATCCTACTGTGCTAGAGTCTCTGGCTAACATAAAAGGAAAGACAACACTGTATTTAATTTTCTCTGTCCTCCACTGTAATTCTTTTTCCATTACACACAAATAATAGAAGGCCTTGAGGATGAGAAATAAATTAACAATTCTGAAGCCTGATTTATAATCACAGATAATAGCAATAAACTCAAGCAGCAGAATACCATATTGTAACAGTTACAGGACTTCAGGCATAAACCAGGGAGAATGGTAACATTCACGACGTCACATCAGTGACAAAGGTGAAACAATTAAAAAATTAGCGGAAAGCATTTTTAAAAATAATGTCATGTTTTCCATAAACAATAAATTAAAAATTATCTCCAACACGCATTGTATTTTTCCCACTACCTGGCTGCCACATGGAACCAATACAAACTTTTACCATACCGAGAACAAATGTGGTACTTAATATCTTTCCAAGTATAACCAACTTTTTTTGCTAACAAATATAAACATTGCTGTAGTTGTAAGGTCCTACGTAACCATCCATAGTCTTTACAAAGAGAAAAAAGAGGAAAAAAATGACTAAACCAAATCCAAATTCTCTAGATGGATTTTGATTCAGTATGCTGAGATTATGACTCAGTATCCTGAGAAGACAGCGCTAATTCTTCACTAATTATCAAGCCTACAAGTTATACTATGGTAGTATTACACAAAATAAAGTTAGACTTTTCTTTTTTTTTTTTTTTATCCTTTAGGCAAACAATCTTGCTTTAGGAGAATTATTCTAGCTCTGTGGAAAATTCTCTTTGGCTTTCACACATACATGATGGGCATGTTGTAGGTAGTATGCTATAAACTGCTGTATAATTGAAATGCAGATATATAGATACCCAGATATATATTTTGTTTCCCATCACTTTATCACTTCGTACTGATTCAAAGCAGTAACACTTCAACACAGACCTCAGTAGATTCTCCAACTCTAAATTACCTCCAGTGGCTCTACCAACTATATAAGGGGACTCCTCAGGCATCTAAACTGTGTCAAAATAAATTGTGTGAGTACTTCTTTTCTTATCTTTCATTTTCCAACACCTAGGTTATCAGAAAGAATGTGTACTATTTGAGAAGAGGGATATATTTAGCAAGGAAACAGGCATCTGGCAGCTTATAAACCATTAGCATGGCAGGGTTGCATGCCATTTACAAAACTGGCTTTATCTGGATTAAGAAAAGTGGAAAAAATTATCCAAAATCCTTTAAGAGTTTTTTTTGTTTCAATAACTTTCCCATCAAAAAATAAGTGCTCTGATAAGCAAGGAATTAGAAAAATGTAAACCATGAAATCCAACCTACTACCAAATCAAAAGGACTCCTGTCCTGAAAGCTGGTCACTGCAGATGGACCATTCTAACCACACAACGCATACTCGATTTGAAAACGGCCAACATCAGGGGATCTGACTACAGAGTTAGGACTTTCAGATTAACAAAACCGTAGGAACATCCCTGCAGGTCTTTTGTTTGTTCATATTGCATTTCTCATCACGAAGTCCTTTTGCATCTGTAAAACAGTATCCATTTTACCTTTGAAAAAGTGTAGCAGATAACTATATTACTGTTTTCTGCTAGAACACCAAATATACATTTCCTTGCTCTATATTCAAAATACATGAGAAAATTACATGGTAATCAACATGACTATAAGTCAGATAAGCATGAAGCAAAACTAACAGAAGGAACCACTTTGCTAAGAGAAAAAAAAAAATCCAGAAAAAGAGCAGAACCTGCAGAAATGTTTAAGGAATAGCTATGATTTTCTTTCCAATAGATTTCTGACAGTAGAATTAGAATAAGTAACATCTATGTACTGAGCTTCTGATGCACAAAAAGAGGATTAGTCCTGTCAAGTCTTTGGAAAATAGCCTAAACTGTTTTCTAAATGTTGTCTCCTAGGGAAAAAAAAAATCAGAAAAAAGAACAGAAAAAGAATGACATTCTGTGTAATCAGGAACTAGCACACTTCACTCCCAGTAAGTCTTTCCAAAGTTGTTTAAAAAAATTCCACAAAAACCACCACTCAACAGTGATTATATTTTTTGTGGTTTACTATAAATAATTTCAAAGAAAATGAAAATTTGGTAAAGGGATTTATTATTTATGACATGACAGTCTTTCTGATATATTCACAGAAAGCATAAAGAAAGATGCCTCTTAGTAGATTTGGCATTTTTAGATTCTTGTCTACAGCTTCTTGTCTACATTCTCCTCTTACCTATTAATTAACATATTTTACTATATCATTGGATGAGTTTTTGGATCTTGATAAGATTTAGTCCTTCCTTTTATTTCTTCTTGTTTCAGAAACTCATTTTATATTTGGCATAGATACTCTAGAATAAATGAATGTCCTTTTCCTGTTTAGAATAAGTTTTCAAAAATAAATTGTAAAAATTTTATACTAAAATACTTTCTCTGGAAACAAATATTAAAATGAGATTTGGCACTCCAAGACCCAAAACTTACATTCCAGTGAAAGTTTTAAACTAGGTCATAAATGACAGCAATTTATTAGACTGAAGAATAAAGAGTTTAAAGATATTTCTGGTAAGAATCAATCTATTCCTTCAACTTTCTGAACATTTCAATGCAAAGCTTTTAATATTTGCTATAAAATTCTTCTTCTTCACACTGTCTGGAAAAACTTGAGTATTGTTTGTTGTGATTATATCCTAAGAGCACGTAGCTGCTATAGATTTTCTTCTCTCCATATCTTTCTGATTAAAATGTTTTTGTGAATGTAGTATAGGAACAAGAAGCATGATCCCCGCAAACAGCAGATTTGGGCTGTGCATTGTCATGACTTGGTAGACCAATCTTAACGAGAAATGTTTTACAAAGAGCCTCAGACAAGCACTAAATGCAGTGAATAACTGCAGTAATTTCTTTAAAAACCATTACACCTGAGGGAATAAAGCAAGTAAATATGGCTGAATATGATAGGTGATACTTTGATCCATTCCCTCCCTGAAGGGATGTGGTTCATATGTGAGGTTTTGCTGGTGTCTCTGAAACTAATAAAAAAGAGCCTTCTTCATCTTAGAGGTTTTGGATATTTTTTTATTGCGGAGGGAGCAGTGAAGGGCAATTAAGCAGTGCTAATGAAATCTATTCATTTTACCATAATCGGCTGTCAAGTCTAAACAGCAGGCAAAAAGGCTAAAGATGGGGAAAGGGGGGAAAAAGGAACTACATAGCAATATACAATTTCAACCACATTGAGAGATACTATACTGGAATAACTGAGGACAGAGATGTCTGAGTCCCTGCAGAGTCTGGTTCACAGCTGCTACTGACTGAAAGATCTATCAAAGATCCAGTCCTGCTATGGATCCAACAGGATACCCAATTCTTTTACCAAAACTCTCAGTCAAATTCAGTGTAAAAAGAAAGAAAATTTCATATTGTACAGGCAACTAGACTCTCGTGTTGTCTTGCCATGATTGTTTTTACTTACAAATCCTAAATTAGTTTTAATTGTAGTGTGATACAAAACATAGGCTTCTTCAGCAATTAACAAGGACACCAAACAGTTGAACCTGCACCCATTGTTGATGTCTATAAGTAGATATTTCCTCCTTGAACCAATGTATGACATGTATGACAACCTTAGTTCTGCTGCTTCAACACGTTTTGATGTTAACTGATATCCAAGACAATTTAAATTAACGCGGGGACAGAATCTGACAAGCTACTGCACAGTGGCAGAAATTATGCAAACCTTCTGCATGCTCTTGCTGCAGGGACGTGCCTAAAAGCACTCCCTCCGTGCACTGCTGAAGTACACTTTTTTTCAAAACTTTTGATTTCCTTATGTAGCCATGTTGCAGCCCAAGTAAACTGCTTAATGAAGCATGTTCCAGGAATTTCCTTGTTTGCTGCTATTGGAAACTGTGAAGACCATTCTCCCTGAAATGGAGTCTGCTCATGTCTCTTGCTGAAGGAGTATGGCTCTGCAGACTCCTGAACACGTATGCGCCATTAACTTCTGACTGACATTGCCTCAAATACAATTAAGCAATTAAGAAGTTTTAGGGCCACACACCTATTGCCCATTTTACTCTGCTAAAAACTAGAAGCAATAAAAAAAAATTTTACTATGAATTTGCAATGGTGCAATTGAAAACAGAATGAGGTTATTACTATATGTGACCAGTTCTTCTCTTAAGTCATAGTCAACATGCTTTGTACTTGACTGAAAAAATACAGATTATAAATAAACTTAAACAGCAACTGAAGTATGTTGTAAGAATATCTAGGATGTACAGCACTGGAGTTGGAGACATTAGTGTACTATAACTTATTACCAAAAATAAATGATGCAGGGAAGTAAGAGATATTTACAGATCACATTCCAGCTACTCCTCGACTGCTAAAACAGTCACTTAAAAGGTCACTGTAGCTTGCAACACTTGTGGTTCCCTTGAGACCACTTTGAGTTTTTAATTCAGATGACATCCATGCTTAAAAACCTGATAACTAAGGAACTATACAGTGCCATCACTTGGCATCAGAAGACAGGTGATCAGCAAGAGTCTTAAGGCAACAACATTAACTCTTAAGGTAAAGTACAAGTGTGGAAGCTCTGAAGATACAGGAAATATACAACTGTGTTTCTTTTTCAAGAGTATTTAAAATTTAATGCTTGCTTCAGCTACTGACATAAAATCACAAGCCTCCTCTACCCCACAAGTATCTGTTTAGGACTTACCGTTACTCCAAAGAAGTTGGTTTCATTCATAGCATCCAGAAAAATTTTGCCAAGTTTGTGATTTGTGTAGTTAAAATCTTCAATTTTTTGGTGCTTGTTGGTGGCATTCAGATACTTCATTGCCCGCTGCAGGGTCTTGGCAATCACCCATATTCCATCATAGGCATAACCATGAAATTTGCTGGATTGCCCATCGCCACGCTTAGCATTGTATTCCTTTTCATATTGCTGTGGAGTCTGCAGAGGAGAAAAACTTCAGTTTTATTTCAATACTTAACATCTTACAGAGTTGCACCCAAACCTACACCTCGAACTGCACACTCCAATTTAGAGACATGCATGACTAATACAGAAAAGGCCGCCCAAACAAAAATTAAGAAATTAAAATTCCAAAAACATGTGCTGCCTGACTTACAAGACTGATGGTGAGACTGGGAGTGAGACCTAGGAGACAGAGAGACTGAAAAGCAGTTGTTCTGCTTCTCTGTATGAAGGACAACTTGCTATATTTTGCTTTTGTACAAAAGCCTTCAGTTCAACCAAAGCTACCAGCATACTGGTGAGCCATAAAACTAGAACAGAGACTAAGTCTGTATCCCTGCAAATTAGTGGTCTGATTACACTTTATAGGATAATGCAAATCAAATAACCTTTACTTAAGCAACTATTTGCTTAATATGAAAATATCTGAGTGGCAATTTGTCTATGTTTTACAAGTTTACTATGCTCTTTATGGTGCGCTATCTTATGATGAGTTGCCTTTTTGTAAACTTGCCTTCTGTGCTCACTCAGCAAGGCATGAAAGAGATTAAAAAAAGATGAAAAGCAGCAAAATCTGCCATGTTGATTCACTGGTCAGAGTTTGCATGAATTTGTTCTGTGATAAATGTTATGTACTTTATAGTAACCACATATTTACATATTTAAAACAAGCCCCACCCCCCACCCCCTAGTTCTGAAAGGCACAAATCACCAATGAAATTAGCTGTTTGGTGGATTAGGTATAAACATAAAAGATTTCTGTTTCTGTGCTCAATTATTTAACTTGACATGACTCAGGACATGACACTGAAGACTGTAATTCAAGCTTTATTGTACATTTAACTGTAATGTTCACACAGGGGGAAGAGGACAGATTTGAAGCAAGGAACTTTACTGCTTCCTTACCCTGTAGAGAATTGGAATTGATTTCTAAATATTTTAAAATTGCAAACCAGTGGAAAGATGAGACTAACCATGATGACTGCCAGCTCTCTTTGTAGAGGAACCCTTTAGCTTCACCTCCCTCCTCAGTGCTTTGCTGTGTCAAGACACTGGTGAGACAACTGATGGTATAATAAAATAGTTGGAAGAAAAATACTAACCCTTCCTGATATGGTCTTTATCATTTTTGAGCTGAGAGGCTCAAAATCCACTCCAATATAACCTTCCATGGCTGCAAGAAGATTTTTGCTGAGACATTGCGAGGAATTAATCCAGGATTCCCACCAAAGGTTTTCATACCACCCTGGAATAATCCACTGATATTTGCTGCCATACATTTCTTCATCATAAGCCTACAAAGAAAGAAAAAGAGAAAAGCTAATAGACATTGTAATAGACATATTGAACATAAAAATAATTGTTTTCTGTTCATGTTTTTTTCCATTATTAATGAAATTATGGCATAATTGAAGGATACACAAGTATTTTGAACAGTTTAGAATAATTGCTGATAATGAAGACTCCTTTCCCGAAGATTTCTGTCTAACATTCAGGTCATGAGAATTTACTAAAACCTATTTTGCTTTCAGTAGGCCATTTATTCAAAAACAGAAAAATAAAATACTGGATTCTAAAACCAGGGTAGATAAAGAGGAACACTGGCAGAAGACACAGCATTTGCATAGAAAATTCCCCGTAACACAACTATTACACAAGTGGTAGGACCACCATGCCACCACATTTAAACTAAGTTATTATCATCCTACTGTCACCCTAAAGACCACATAAAACAGGATAAGGTTAAACAAGAAAACTTGGATCCTAGGCACCATCAAATCACAATGTTGCAAATATGAATTACATGACTGTGCTAAAACAGAGACCACAGGGCTGTTAAGTAAGCACTTTCTTTTGAGGAGCATGAATCAACAGTAAATTGATAAAGCAAGCAAATCTCACTGGTTTTTTTTGGTTTGGTTTTTTTTCAGCAAGAAATTTCTGGAGGTGAAATACTATATTGTTTGAATACTGAATACAGCCCACTATACTCCAAGATACTGAGATTATGGTTATCTCCAATACATAGCAGATACATACAACAGGAAACAGAAATACTTTATTAGTCAGACACATATGCTGTTGTGCCTAAAAGCTGATCTATTCACAATAGATAATCTATTCCATTGTGAAGAGTGTTCTAGGATAAAATTAGCAAATTTTATCTTAGATGTTTTTCTCACTGTCTTGTAAGTACTAGATATTTTTCTTTTGATATTTCAGTCAGACTCTATTTCAAAACAGGAGGTTTCATGCTTCTTTTGCTCCTAATATAAGCAATACTGGAGATACAAGCCATACTTATAAGATAAAAATTCCAGTTTTTAGAAATACATGGTACAACCTTAGAGCTCTTAACTAGAAAATTGCTACATCTTCACAGAAAATGTTAGAGGAGGAACTTATGAGAATGCAAACAGGACATACTAGTCATTCAGAACATAACCTTTTCAAAAGTATCCCAAAGATCATACCAAAGGCCTATCAGATAAGTAAAGATGAATAGCAAAAAATATGAAATAGGACAGCCTCCTAAATACGTTAATACCCAAATTAAAATTGGGCTTTAAAGCTGTGAAGGCTATTATAATGGTGCCAACTCAGTTCATAAACGTATTGTGCACAAAGCAGATTTGTTTGGCCCCTGGTTGCAGGAGCTTTAATTCAGCCAAAATCAAATTTCATGCATTTGTACCCAATGCTGCTTGAAAGTGCTCTTGTCTGACACCCAGTGTCTTGCATCTTGTATCTTATTCTGCAGTCCACATAAACTGTTTGTCTTTCTCTTGCTTATTCATTAATTCTACCCTTCCAGAAACACATCTGCTTTTGCCCTCCTACCCATTTCCACTCCTGCTACAGCTATGACAACACTGCATCCCAGGTCCACCTGTGAGGAAAACAGCAATCCCATCCTGCAAATACTTCCTGATATCTAAAAGAATTTCCATTACACAGTTAGGTCATTCAAGACCTTTCAGTGATATAGTGTATTTTATCTGACAGTTTTCAAATCACTGAGGACACAAATTGACACAGAATAGTGCTTTTAGAGAAGGACAATCTTGTGTAGCTTCACTAGCTCTATACAGATTAAAGTACCAAATCATGTGTTGCAAGAAAGTATTGGCTGTGAACTATTCAGAAACTGAAGCTGTTGGAAATTTTCTGTTTGCATAAGCACTTGAGCCTGTTTCCTGCATAATCTATATATGTCCTGGGATATGGGCTGAAAATTGAAAGTTTCAAAATAGCCAGAAACTCCACCCTAGTAACAAGGGACCATTCCCAACAAGGTTGCACTGAAACTTTCACATTCCTGCAAGAATTTGGTTTACAAAAACCCATGACAAACACTTTAAGAGCTGGCAGCTCTTCATTTGAGATCTGGTGGAACGATAGGGCTTGAAGGGTAGTCTGGGGAAGGCAAAAGAACGAACTAAATCAGCTCCTCCAAAGCTGAGCACCATGACCACGCAGTCATTTTTCTAGTAACAGCACAGTTGTTACTGTTCAGGCATTTCAGTGTTTGGGTTTGTCGTGGTTTAAGCCCAGCCGGTAAAAAAGCACCATGAGGCTATTAGCTCACTCCTCCACCCCAGTGGGATGGGGAGGAGAAAATATAAAGAAAAGCTTGTGGGTTGGGACAAGGACAGGGAGGGATTGCTCACCACTTATGGTCAGGGGCAAAAGACAGGCTCAACTTGGGGAAGAAACAAAATCAGTTTAATTTACTACAAATCAAATCAAAATAGGATAATGAGAAGTAAACCCAAACCTTAGAACACCTTCCCCCCACCCTTCCCTTCTTCCCTTGCACAGCTTCACTCCCGAATTCTCTCCCTCCTCCCCACTAGCAGCACAGGGGGACAGGGAATGGGGGTTGGCGTCAGTTCCTCACACCTTGTCTCTGCCGCTCCTTCCTCCTCAGGGGGAGGACTCCTCACTCGGCCCCTGCTCCAGTGTGGGGTCCCTCCCACGGGAGACAGTCCTTCACGAACTTCTCCAACATGAGTCCTTCCCACAGGCTGCAGTTCCTCAAACTTCCCTGGCGTGGGTCCTTCCCACGGGCTGCAGTCCTTCAGTCACAGACTGCCCCAGCGCGGGCTTTCCCACAGAGCGGCGGCCATCTCGGGGGGCATCCCCCTGCTCCAGCGTGGGCTCCTCTCTCCCCGGGCTGCAGGTGGGCAACTGTTCCCCGCTCCCCTCCATGGGCGGCGGGGACGGGGGACAGCCTGCCGCCTCACCACGGGCTGTGGGGGCATCCCCTCTTCCTTCACTGACCTCTGTACCTGCAGAGGGGTTCCTCTCACGTTCCACTCCCCTCACTCGCTGCAGGTTTCCCCTCTGAAATCTGTTCTCCCACAGGTGTTACCACTGTCACTGATGGGCTCAGCCTGGGCCAGCAGCAGGTCCAACTTGGAGCTGGGGAAGCTTCCAGCAGCTTCTCACAGGAGCGGCCCTGCAGCCCCTTCCCCACTACCAAAACCCTGCCACACAAACCCAAAACAGGGTTCCAGAAGACTTATTTCAAAATAATGCTTTTTGCCACCATTTCTTCCCCTGTTGATTCTCTTAAATGGACATGACTTTGATGCTTAAAAGATACATTTCCTTGAAATATGAGGATCTTTCTTGAACTGTTTGAATGCATACAGACCACTTCTTACAGGTTTTAGTTTCTACAGGGAAGATTTGTTGGCACACAAAGGCAAGTTGAAGGAGGTTTACAAGTGCTTTGTACTACCAGAACAGCATAAAGTAGTCATATGTCTTCCCTAATCTTTCCCACATGCCCTATCCAGGCTGCAAACCCCTGAGTTGCTGTTAAGCAGCCAGGAAACTGTCCTGGACATTTTTTGCCCTTGTGAGACTGAATTTTTTTTTTTTTTTTTAACTTTTCATTCTTGTTTGAATCCATAAAGAGATGCTTATTTACAACAAAGAAATTTCTGTAAGAGATCTTTCTATCTGTAGAAAACAATTACTGGCAGTTTGTGTAACTGGGCCTACAAAACCTTACCGCCATTGAATTTCCACCATCTTTCCATCATGTCAGCATGGACACATCCTATATCCCACCCCTACAAGAATTCCTGTAGACTTCTGAATTGCAATGAACCTCCACCTGTTTCTCATTAAAAATCAGTAGTGCCTTTAGTTCCAAAACAGAGATTCAGCAGTAAAACTCTATCAGTTCAAGAACAGAGTCCAGTCCTTTTGTATCAACCGTGCTGATTAAGCCTGGCTTTAGTTATTATTAAATGTTTACTAAAAGAGCCACCTAAAGCTCATGCAGTGACCTATGCATAATAGTCATCTTCTTTAATTGTTTTCAGACAGATAATTGTTTCAGCTAGGCGTCAGTCTTGATCTGTGCACGGCTGTACTACATTATCTCTATGGCTTAGAGACAATAAGTTGGAAAAATTACCACTAACAATTTTTAAAAATAAAATTTTCTGCAGAACTGAAGTTTTCGTTGGGAAGATGCAATGTCATGTTAATCCAATTTCAAATGAAAAAAAGATGTCTATCCAACACAGTTGACCATTTTGATTGTTGAAGTGTTAAGTTTTGAGCAAAATACCCTAAATTCTATTCCATTAAAAATATCACATTCATCCTACTGAGGTGAAAGCAACATTAGAAAGATAAGATTTCCTACAGAATTAGATTTGCTAACTGTTTTCAACACTAGTGTTAAATGAATAGCTAAGCTTATTTAAAACATCATAGGAAACACCGGCTAACATTCACTTTGGTTTGAATTAGTCCTGTCATAGTTTTAGTTTGCCACTGAATTAGACTATCTTTTTGTGTGTGTGTGTTGAAAATGAGCATGCTATGTCCAAAGAAGAGCAAAGAAGCTGGTGAAAGGTCTAGAGCACAAGTCTTCAGAAGAGTGGCTGGAGGAACTGGCGTTGTTTAGCCTGAAGAAAAGGAGGCTGAGGGGAGACCTTATCACTCCCTACAACTACCTGAAAGCAGGTTGTAGTGAGGTGAGTGTTGGTCTCTTCTCCCAAGTGACAAGTGGTAGGACAAGAGGAAATGGCCTCCAGTTGCACCAGGGGAGGTTTAGATTGGATATTAGGAAAAATTTCTTGACTGAAAGGGTTATCAAGCACTAGAACAGGCTGCCCAGGGAAGTGGCTGAGTCACCATCCTTGGAGGTATTTAAAAGACGTTTAGATGTGGCACTTAGGGACATGGTTTAGTGGGACTTGGCAGTGTTAGGTTAACGGTTGGACTCCATGATCTTAAAGGTCTTTTCCAACTTAAATGATTCTATGATTCTATATAAACTCTAATGGATGTCCTGAGAAAACCTCACAGCATATGACTGTTGAATCCAGACAGAAAACTGAGGCAGACTTTAAAGATTTTCCCACCAATATAAATCATTAGCAAATAATATTACGGTTATAACCACAATCAGAAAAAAAAAAATAAAATCTTGCACTAGTACAATAGCACATTCCTTTAACAAACTCAAAGCCTTTCTCTGGCTGACATCAGCCACCCTGCAAAATATAGAGAAATCACAAGTGAAACTTGTCTGAAGATACACCTGGGGAAGGGGGCCAAAAAACTTGACATATTTAAATTATTGTGCTCTTAGACACATAGCTGTAGGAGTGTATGAGTCAACAATATATTTTATGACTAATAACAAGCTTACTGACATATTGTAGTGCATTAATATATAAATGACCTACTTTGAACTGCCCCCTCCTGCGTTCAGTCTCCTGCTGAAACTCTCATAAATACATTTGTACAAGCCTAAATACATGATCTCTCAGATTTCTCCAGGCTCCAGAAAAATCCACCTTATTATTTTTGACACTAATGTACTTTAGAAGCAGCCATCACTCTTTAAACTGCTCTGACTTACGCACACGTCCCATGTTAGTACCAAACCGTTGCCGCAGAAAGCTGTGGTGGGCGTTCGTGTGAAAAAGACATCCCCCACCTGAAATCCTTCAGACTAGAGCAGTGCAGACAAGAGGACACCCTGCCTCTGCAAGGACTTCTAGGATTTCTTCAGTGGCCTGACATGCACACAAACTTGGAAAAGAATTGTAGAGGGAGACAACTAGATACTAAGGGCAGTACCATAAGCGAGGCCAACCTCTTGTCTAACGTTGGGTTGGAAGACAGTTCTGACAGGGACCCCTCAGCTGGGGAAACGCACCCCAGCCGCTACAGATCTGAGGAGGAGCTGGGCTCTGGAAAGACCGTTCTTTCTTCCAGGAATGGAAAAATGGGAGATTATCTCTGCCAATCCAATTTAACTTCCGGAACAAAAAGATCTCTATACAAAGACCTATCAGAGATGAGAAGAATGAAAAAGAAAATAATACTTTCCATTTCCTTTTGGATGCAAACAGATTTTTTTCCTTCCAAATATACTCTACAATCTCCTTTCCAAATTTTGCCAGCAACTGGGACAGCTGCTGAGTATGAGCCAACATGTGTCTGAGGCACATGTAACACTCAAATTTTGAACTTCTGCCTTTCCTTTCTTTGCTTGGATAGGTAACTGTCTCTCTAACTGAACACTAAAAAACACCTTCTGAAATTCAGATGCCATCATTACTGCTTTTCCATTATATTTATTGTGCTCTTGGCTCATACAGGATTAATCTGGTTATTTAAACTAAGAATTCAATACCAATACAAAATTTAGGCCACTAAAATCTGCCTGTTAGGGATTTATTTTTTTTTTTTTAGCAGGTACAAAGATCTACATTTTAGTCTTGCTACTTTCAATGGCAATCACCTTATGCATGTTTGCGGCACGTTCACACACACAAACAAATGATGAGCATGGGGAATTTTATGTATGCTGGTCTTACTATATTTCTTTTAATTCAAAAAACTTTATTTTTTACAAACTAATATTTGCTTTCATGTAAAACATGTAAAACGTACAGCAGTCAGTAGTGAATGACAACTGTACAATTAGAAACATTCTGAGCAGCAGCAATTATAAGGGTTGCTTAGTTAGCATGTATAGGCACCGCTTGAATTACTTATTCTTTCAAAGCAAAACATACAAAACCACATGCATGCAGACATTACCACCAGAATGCAACTCTTGGACAAGATCCAAATTCTCTGCATCTGCTGCTACATATCCAAGTGTTTCCCTGGATCTGACATGAAGAGAAATGCTCAAGCTCGATTTGGCATTTAATTCTGCTACAGGAAAGCAGTAAGAAGAAGCTAACCATGCAGTCCACACCTAAATTCCACTGAAGTCAAGTACAAAGTGTTTTACTTAAAAAGAAATGGAGCTAAACATGTGTAACCTTTCTTTAGGACATAAACCTTGACAGAGCTGAACCCCATGAAGAAATGTTCTTGCTCAATGTTCATGCTCAAATTATTTTTTATTCAAATGTAACACATTCTTTGTTCTGATACGCAATTAAATATATTTACTTACACAGCAAAAAACTTTCACAGCCATTTCCTCATCAAACTGGCCAAGGATTATCCGAACGTCATTACCCTGCAGATTGAATAGAATACGTGGCAGTTAAATACAGTCACAGCCTTTCCAGAAACCACTTCAGTTGGCCATTCAAATCGTGTATGGAGTTAGCACAGATTACAGCTGCAGACAGCAAAATTAATTCAGAACTATTCCATTTTCTATAAGTTCAAGAACTTGAAATACCGCAAGAGAGAACAGCTGAGGTGTTTGAAGAAAACGATTAAGCAATAGCACTAATGAGAATAAAACTGTAATGTTTATCTTGTCAAATATTACTATTCAATAACACTAAAATAGCAAATATTCTTTTGATCCCTTGCAAGATTAAAACCAGCTGAAAATATATGCTTTTCAGTGCTTACATGAACTAATGCTGTACAGTTGAGAGACTGGAGATTTGTAAGTGAGCTAAAATGCCTTGATATTATGCCCGCTTTAGTAATTTTTAAAGGTTTTACTCATACATGTCCATAGTCACTATAACACATTGTCAATCCCTCCTCTCCTCCTCCCTTCCACCTCCACACATTAAAAAAAAATCATCACACTTTAAGAATCTATGACTGAAGTCAAAAGAGATCATCTTACTTTCATACTTAGAAACATTAAGAAATTATTCCTAAATTCAGGAGCATATACAGGAAAATATCTCTTCAGGAACAGGGCTAGCTTTTTTTCTCACGTGAAAAATTGCTGCTAACATCTATAAGACACAGAACAGATAGTTTTTTATGACTTAATATTACCTTTTATTTCACACAAAAGCTGAGTTCTTAGCAAAAGCTTGAGCAAATCTAATTTTTAATTTCTTTTATAAAACGCTTGGTTAGAATTACTAATAGCTCTTTCCCTCTCCAAGGAAAAAAGAAACAGATGATTCATTGTGAATTTCAGTGGCGAAAAAGTTTTCAGTTTTAATTAAATTAATTTATCAAAGATTTTCAGTTTAGATATTTTCAATGTTTATTTCCTGTTCAGCAGAAAGTATGATGGACAGTGCAAAAAGATACTAAAATGCTTCTGCAATTAAATGCATGAAATGAGTATCACTCTTAGCATGGTTAAAGAACATATTACGTTTTGCTCATTCTGAACCTGTGCATTTTCAGTAAGCCTGCTTCTCTTTACATTTAGCCACAGATTGATAAAATAATGTAAATCTTATTGAAGAGGATTAGTTTCTTTTTAAACAAATCTAACAAGGTCACATGAAACTAAACAAACAAATTACACAAAGCAATAGTATTACAGTTTTTGTAAGGACAGTAAATAGATTTAGGAATTACGCAGAAAAAAACCCCTCTCATCAATTATTTCTATTTTTCACATTTTAAAAATAATTTTGGTCAATCTTGGAACTCCAACTCCGAATTGCTTGACCTCTCTGAACATAAAGATGCAGACTTAATATTTGAAACAAGAGTGGCAAAGTTTGGTTAAAAAATAAATGACACAGCACCTAATTATTAAACTTAAAATTGAATAAATTCCTTTTCACTTTATAACATGATAAGAACCAATTTTAAAAAAACCAGATGTGTGGCCTCATAGTTTATGAGTGCCACAGACTGTAGGCAGGGTATAGAGAATAACCCAATAGTGCATCTGCAGCAACGCTGCCCACTGGCCATGCAAAAACCTTCAAACTGAAGTCATAGTGTCTGTGGTGTGTGGTTCCATGCCTTAAGACATTGCTTCCACCTGATTATCACATAAACCGGAGTACATTTCCCACTGTGACTATTCTTTTACTGTAAAGTACTACAAGAACTGTGTAGTCCATCCTATTCTTTTTTTCTCAGAAATATCCCATCCCATTTCAATAACCTTCCTGTCTGCAGGGATTGTCTTATACTAATATCATTGTGCAATTAGTTTGGCAATAGCACTCAGACCCAAACCTTGCACATTCAGCCACATGAGTATGTGGCTCTACAATTCCTTTAGTCTATAGGCATGCAAGCAAACAGGCACACAAGAAACTCATCTTGAAAATGTTTTTCACACAAGACATAGCAGAGCACCCACTCTAATACTGGCAGTCAATCCTATTTTCAAACATGCTCTGCTCTTGTTCAGGCACCCAAGCAAATGGGTGTATTTGCTGATTTGTCCAGCTGTCAGCAGATCCCAGTTCAGGATTTCAGGGAAGTTACATTTTCTGTCAGGCAGGTATCTTCACTTCCAGCATGGGCTGAGCTTCCAATGCCAGAGCAGGAAATCTGCAGTGTGAGAACCACATCTGAGCCAAGTTCTTGAGAGTCCCTGATGCTCAACTGGAAAGCTTCATGATCCAAGTTCAAAGATCAGCTAAGGCTCTAGAACTTGACAGTCCCTGATGTTTTGTCATCCTTGGGATGTATGATCAAGCCAAGACGCAATATCCAAATGTTCTTTTGCCTAAATTAATGAATTTCCATGTTAACACATAGATTACTGGTTTTGAAGCACTCAGTACAGTAAGGAGGACATCAATATGTCTGTGTTCACTAAAAGATTTGGATGGTATCCAACCACAAACTGACATCAAAAGAAATGTTCTGTTACCACTTATTAAAGAATAAGTCATGAGTCCTCCATTTCAAGTATTATGCCATTGAACACTACAGCAAAAAAAAGTTGAATTCTGTTTTTTTTTCCAAAGACTTAAAACTTATAAAGTTAATCATGTTCTTTTCCATGTCTTTTTATGTGCAATATGCTAAAAAAAAGGTTTCTCTGACAGAAATATGAATCCCCAGTTGTCTGCCACATTTGTCCACGTATTAATCCTTTGAAGGGTGGGGAAAATCACAAACCACGTATGCTCAGTATTGGTCAGAAATGGATCCAAGAAGATAATGCTGAGAGTCAGTAAATAAAGTGACTGGAGGTAGGATCCAGTGAGAGAAAAAAACGGGCACATGGGAAGGAGAGAAACCCAATAAGGAATTTGGGTAATGAGTACTTACACTTTTTAGGCAAAGATAGAGCAAACAGCTGGGGAGGCAGCAGTAGGCTTGAGATCATTATTGAATGAGGAGCTTGGGAGGGAGAATTAGGAATTTCAAGAGTATGGCAAATAGGAAGCTTGACAAATAATTACTGTTAGGACAAATGCAATCTCAGAAAGTACGCCCAGAAGAAAATGGAACAACAATCTAGACAAAGGTACTCAGAGGGAGATGAGAAATCAGAGAAGCAGAACACAGAATTGAGTAAGCAAGGAACTTCAGACTGGGATAAAGATCCAGAATGAGACAGGGATGTTGCTGGGTTAAGTGGAGAGTATGGGATCACAGGGTCAAGCTGACAGTGAATATATGGCTGAATATCTTTTTCTTTGTCCATCTTCATAAAGCTGCATCACGAAGAACATCATATATAGTTCTGGTTGATTAGTCACTTATTCACTTATGGGAAATCACAAAAGATTCCTCCTGTTTATAACCACACAGATTTCAATACAATGCTGTGAGATGCAGTGCCTGGGGTTTGATGGCTTGCAGTTAAAAAGAGTGGCAAATTTAGTAAGCAATCATGTAACCAAAGAATTGTATGTTAGAACACATGTAGAAGGAACCAATTTAGGAAAGTCTATACAACAGCTTTTCCTTTTCCACGTATAACATTCTGTGTGCATTGATGCACTCCTCGGTAAGCCTCTTTCTCTCCAACTCTGCTTTTTGCATCCTCTTCCACATTTCCTCCAAATTTGTTCCTGAAGAATTGCATCCAAGATGGTAAATGAGCCTGGATCCATTTGATGCCATGCTTGGGTCTGCTGGCTCTGTCCTGCGTAAGAGACACTGAAGCTTCAAATTCCCTTGCAGAGATTTTATCTGGATGGGTAATAAAGTCTGCACTGAAGTTTATCAGAGCTGGGTTCATGTCAGCGCTCATAGGTCAGGGTATATGTCCTCATCATAGTCTCATGCAAAGAGACACGTCCAATACTCACTGGGGCATAATTTTTTTTCCCCCTTCAGTCACACTGTTATCTGACTATCAACCAGTATGATCTCCTGGCAAGGATATACTATTATTCCTTTACATCAACCCTCATGGGACCAATGCAAGTTAACACGGTGTAGCTCCCTTGCAGGGATCAAAAAAGTCACCCACTGGATCCCAGAAAGTGTCAAGTACTCTTTCTTTCTCACAGAGTTGTAAATTGCTTGCATGGAGCTAAAGCGTATTTGACAGAAGAGTTTTTA
Organism: Buteo buteo; assembly: GCF_964188355.1. Lineage (NCBI taxonomy): Eukaryota > Metazoa > Chordata > Aves > Accipitriformes > Accipitridae > Buteo > Buteo buteo. The sequence goes on along the minus strand of NC_134173.1, from coordinate 8,821,852 downwards.
ATTCATGGAACTAGGCAGGTGATCTAGGAGATGATTAAAAACATCCCAGGGGGAAGGCAACTCCCAAAACTGCACTTATATAAAAAGACCAATGTTTAGACCATTTGCCAGATGGTGAGCTGTCATATTTACTCTTCTCAGAGATTAGAGTAGCAATATCAGCGTTTAAGCTTTGCCCCTCAGTAAGCAATACATATGTTCCCATATGGACTAAAGTTCAAACAAGAAAATGAAGAACAGTTACATTTCAACTACCCACAGTTGTGGCGGATTCTCCATAAAAACATGTTTTATAAATGCAGACTATAGCAGAGCCTCAAAAATGAATGCTCCCTTCTTTCCTTCATATAGGTGAGGATATTATTCATCCACTAAATATAAAGTGCCTTTGGTACTACAGGCAGCTGAGTAGTATAAACCCTGAAGACAGTGAGGATCAAGACATCTAAGATGCTCCACTAAGGGATGAAGAACAACTTGTCTCCTCCACTGCCATTTCTAACAGCCTCAGATATGAGGCACTCTTTAGCCTTTTCAGAGTTTTTGAGTGATGCACATTATGCTGGAATAGGCAGCTATTTTTTTTTTTTCATCCTGCAGAGCTTCCCTTCTGTGATCAGATTTTAATCTGTCTCATTTCTAATGAATAACACCACAATGTTGTATTACACAGCTTTCCAGAGAAGGATTGCTACAATATCTCATCTGCCAGGAAAAGTCAATGTCTTGGCAGGCTCTTTATGAAATATCTAAATTGAACAGCTCAGATACTCTGTCTTATCCTCTACCATGTATCTGACAGTGAAGATGTTATCAATACATCTACTCAAAGCTGGGTAACTTTGTCAATAGAGGTATCCACATGTTCTGCCTTCTAAATGCCTGGATGTCCACTTGAAGAACTATAGACAAGCCTCTGACCTTAGCTATAGAATCACTGATGGTGAAGGCGAACTGGAAGATACCAGCTCCCACCATTGTAACATGCTGGCAAAACTTGCTGGTATCAGTGTTAGTGTGCATGTCACTCACTTAGATTGAGGCTGCATCCAAACCTGTTTATGGCCCAAAATTTTAATATTTAATTAACTTGACTGTTAGAATGAGAGATGGTGTTTGGTCAGTATCCAAAACACCTATTGTATTTGGGAAATCAGATGGAAACTGTTTCATTGAATTGGAATTCATATATTGCAATTTTTTTGTCCTACGTGCAAGATACAAGAAAGTTGGAAGCAGAAGTGTTATTGCTCATACAATTTGCCTGTGCGTGCTTAGAATTTTTAAACATTTAAGTTGATGTACAAATGCACATCCTCCAACATCCCTTTCTCTGAACACAAAAATGAGTTCTAAAGATGTCCTTAAACATGAATTTACTTTCCAACTGTGATTCAAAGAGGCTGGAGTCAATGCAGTGAAAATTAAGGTGTTGCTAGGACAAATATAAAACATATATTTCTGCAAATCATACCAGATATTTCTATTTTGTATTGCATAATCATTAATTTCATTAATTTAAAATGTTTTTATGAAAATAAAAGGTATTTTATGTCTGTTTGAATCACAAGTACAGTAAGCAGATAGCAGTTTACCCATGCTAGGTTTACATCTTGAAGAAAGGAATGAACATTTTTAGAATTGGATAGCTAAGTTGTACCTAAGGACAAGTAACCTTATATTCCTGTCAAGAATAAGCAATTGTCTAGATAATTGCTTATTTATTGTAGTAATTTGTTTTGAAGAAGGAATAGCTTTAGTGTATTGTTTGCTAGAGTCTTCTGGTCTTCCGTATAAAACAAACAGCGTGTTGTTGACGTACGGGAAGGCTACAATCTCATTGCTTCTTCTAACCTTCAGCCTAAATATACATCTTATATGCTTTTTTCTTGTTATTACATCATTCATTGGTTTAAATAGCTCTGCCTTTAGAATTGTTAGCTTTCTGATGCCAGGGGTTAAAGACCATGTAAAAAATGTGGACTTTACTGATAATATATACTGGAGTCTTTTCAACCCAAGATAGGAAATGCAAACTGGCTTAGACTGGACAGGCACAAATGGCTTCCTATAAACATAATCTTTACCTATTTATAAACATTCAGGCTTGCATCTCTAGACTCTAGGAATAATAAAGCACATATGGTTTACCATGCTTCACACCTTTTCCAGTTAGCTTCAGTAATGGTCTAGTCTGATAGAGGTCGATATCCTTGCTTTAATTTTAGGGCTTTAAAGCCATTCAGTTTATTAGGGGTTTTTCAGCCTATTTTACACATATTTAAGTATTTGCAGGATTGTGGCTTTGATTGTGTATCATACTTATTTGATGCTAGCAATGATTCAATCTTCACCATTTGAAAGTGCTTTCTCTTGCTGTCCAATAACTTTTTTCATGTTCATATGCAGTTTAAGATTCATATCGCTATGTCTAGTTTATTGTTGGTTGCACTGCATGGTAATGCTAAAATATAGTTTTAATTTTATGAGATGCCAGGAGCCTAATAAATCATTATAATAAGAGAAGGATGGTAAATTATTCTGCTATCAAATCTATTTTCCTTTTTTTTCTGTGATTCATATGAAATAATGCAGATGATATAAGCAAAGAATTCAATTTAAAATGTGTAATGAAGTTAATGGAAAGATGCTCAATGCTTTTGCTACATGATAATTTACCTTACACGGGTTTTGGCTCCAAACCTCAAGAGGTTTCACAAATATATCACTAAGACCAGTGCTTTAGGTACAAACATTAAGCCAGCAACAACTTGCTTTACTTAGTGCCCCATCAGGAACTATAAAAATATTTACTATGTGCATAGACATTTATTGACTTAAGCAGGACTAGGCCCTCAAGATGCAATTTGTTGACCTTACTATGCAATGGAATGTAGTAATGTATCTTTCTTATGCAAATTTTGTTTTATTAGCCTTCTTCAAAGGAAAAAAAAAATATAAATCAAATGCCATGACATAAACACCACTTTCTCTTTATTTCTCAAACAGCAGCACATACCTTAAGCTTCTTTACACTTGTGCAAGGATCATTGGAGAAACTCTCTGTATCTGAAATCTCGATGTCTTCACCATACAGGACGCCAGTCAGATCATTCCTCACCTGTCAGAAGTTGAGAAAAGGCAAACTAGTGAACTGAGACTCAGTGAGGAGGAAGCAGATGGACTATATTTATCACTGTAATGACAAGCAATGATCTTGACGATGATATATACACCCACATTTTTTTTCCATTTCACCTAAAATCTGATCAAGGCACTGTTCTTTTACGACCATAATTTACTATCAAGAGGTGTACTACGTAAAGAGCTTTACTACGTGTGACGAAACGTTCACAGTGGGCTCCCACTTTGCTACGTGGGTATGGACAATTCTTGTGTATTTCCAGTGCTGTTAAGACCAAAAGCTTTCTTGTAGCCAAAGTGATGTTTGAGAGTGCATAAAGGGAAAAGACTCATCAAGGAAACTCTTACATATTCTCAGTGCTGAGTACTGATTTGAAATCCCAGTCAGCTGGTCCTAGCATGAATCAGCAGAGCTTAGCTTACATCACTTAGGGATTGGTAAAGCTTAATGAACTCCTCTGTGCCCTCCTCTTATTTTAGAGCATGCATCTTATCATGAGGCAGCAAGTAGTATGGTTTGCTTAAAGGTGACACAGGCAACCATGTACCAACAGATTTTCTCACCTGTTTTTTTTTTTTAATAGTGCCAAGACTCTGTCCTCTTTGAGCTGCCTAATAGCACAAAGAAGCCAGATAACATACAAAGAAATCTGGTTTACAGATTTAGGGTTTTTTTCCATATAACTACTTCAAGGTTTTCTGTCTTAATCACTGCTGGTTTTGCTCCAGCCACATGACTGCAAAAACAGAGTTCCACATTACTATTCCTAGTAGATGAGCAAAAATAATTTTAGCTGGATATAACATGGTTACAGACTGAAATGAAGAGAGTGGCACTCTGACTTTAATTTAATAAAATTATGATCACATTCATTGTACTGATTGACTGGTTTATTTTTTTGTTATAAAAGAAATAGGAGAAGCAAATCACAGTGTAAAACAGATATCTCACGTGCAAACGCAGATAATACAATACATGGAAGAGAAATATATGTGATATTAAACAGGAAAATTTAGAAGTCTATAAATCATATGCAGATACTTTCCAATGACTTTCTGTATGTGTCACTGCAATTACGTATTTTAAATCTCCCTCTTAACTCTCCTTTTCCAAGACCTCCTTTGAGAGAGAAGCACAGTCCATTCAAAACAATCTGAAAGTATTTGATATACAGTGACATGGCCAAGTAAAGAAGAGGAAGTGGTGGTATATGTCCTTCAGGAGCAGGAACTTCTTCATTTGAATTGAAATAACCACAAAGTTTATATAATGAGAAGGCATTTTATCTATGCAAAAGTAAGACCCAGCTATTGCTAAATTTCCTCTGCTGAAAGTTTATGACACTCATGCCTAACTATACAGTAAGAGCAAGGGGATGCAATGAGATATAAAAGGTCACAGGTGAGACTTCTGCATTCTGCTGGCAGCTTTACTTTCAAGACAAACTCATCCCTTCAGTAATCCTTCAGCCTTTCTTTAATATATGTTTGTGAGCATCCTCCCAATCTATACATGTTAGTGTTTCTGTTGGGTGTATTTCATGCCATAATGTTTACCATGCAACTGATATATTTTTTTGGTAGGCTGCTTAACTGTTTTAGATCACAGCACAGTTTTTGGTAAAAAAAGAGGAACATTAAAACTATCTTTGTACTTTTGCAAATTTCTTCAAGACAAAGAAGCATAATCTGGTTTCTGCAATGTAGTAATTGCATTAATTGATGCTCAAACAGCATTCCATCTTTTTGCTGGTCCCTTTAAGTTGGTTTTGCCAAGTTTCTTGGTTGACCAATGAAGTATTTCCTGAAGATTATTACTACACTGGCTGCCTTAATTACTTCTTTCATGGCTTCTGCTTCATCTTATCCCTTTTAGCCTTGCTTTAAAATTACTAAGACATATTTTTACATTATAGCCTTTTGCAATGATTAAAACAAGTGGACATATAGGTGATTTTTTAATTAAAAATTATTTTATTTTACAGAAGCAACAGTCAGAATGGTCAGTCTGCCAAAATTTGAGTTATACCCTTCATACTTTTGTGATGTTATAATCAGTTTTTAAGCACATTCTGTGAAAATGTATTCACTGACAAAAAAAGATCAGTAGTGACTCTGTAGGAATGGTTGATATTTTAGCTCCAGCAATGCCATTAACTGCTCCTTATGATACAGGTTTTTCTCGATACAAAATAAAATTGCTTTTCTGAAACAAACCATGAGTGATAACAAAAGAAAATAGACCTCTCTTGATCATAGCTTAACTAATGTCCAAAATCCTTCTACCTAGTATGAAAGTTCACTAAAACTATCATATGTGACTTAGAAAAAGTAAAATTTTCCTTAGCTAACAGAACTGTACTTTCCAAAGGCATACAACTTGCCATATGCTTCTACCCCGTACTGTTCAACCTTCTTCTGTAAAACAAGAAATTTTTTAGTTGCAGGTTTGCTTTTCTGATATTTTCTTGCTTGTTTTCTAGAGCCATTTCTAGTCATTCTTTTAATCTCAGAGACTAGATTAACATTACTCAGGTGATCTGAGTAGAAAACAGCTGATTCATCAAATACTGTTTAGTCAAATTAGATCATTATTAACATGAGAAAAATGATAATAAATACACATTAAATATTACTAAATAGACTAACACCTATAGATAGGCTTCAGTGGAGGGCACAAGGCTGACACTTGATTATAAAAATTACACTTCAGACTGTCTGCTGACCTGCTGTGATTCCTTCCCTTCAGAACTTGTTCATGAACTCTGCAATTGAGGTATTCAATTGCATATGAATTTTTTTGTGAGCAATGATATGAATTTTTTACAAGCAACACTTACATTCAGTCACTGAGAAATTTCTTTGACACACCCCTGCCCCGTCTGCTAGAAGCCCAATACTCTGCAGCTTTCAGAGCTCTTATTGAACTACTGACTAACCTCCCAAAAGACACACCTTATTAGATTTGGTGCCAGAGAAGTTGGAAACCTTTTCACTTCACTGCCACAATCAGATATTGGATGTTTTTCAGATGCATCTGTTGTGGAGATTTTGCCAAAAGAAAGGTGTTTCTTTCCCATTATCACAACAAGGTATTAGGAGCTTAATAAGAATTTACAAGGTTTACATTGGTTTTTTAGAAGACAATATTTTTTTCCCCCTTTCAATGCTATGACCACTAGTCTGACACATCTCATCCTGTGCCTGGTCTGGGGGTATTTTCACTACATTTTCCAGTCTGTTTCCTATTTCCATACCTTTTTTTCACCATCCTCAGGTTCTTTTCTTTCTTTCTAAATATCGCACAGAATTGAAATTTGTGGTTTTCTTCCTGTGGAAGTTCTTCACTTCTTTCAAATAAATTTAACTACAGAATCTTGTAATTTGGATATGGGTCCAACATCAGAATTTGCAAAGCCTCACCTCCAGTTCTAGAGCTGCCAATTCCTGTAGCAAACGTTGCGATTTTGGATTAAAATTGTGAAACTCAAAATACAAAATGCTGCATGTTTTGTTTTAGCAGATGCTTGCAGTCCTGGAAAGCGTATCACCAGTGGTACAAGCGGTTTTAGAGCACAGCAGTAATTGTTTCATTCCACCAGCTCTAAGTAAAGAAAATTGTAAATTACTGTACTTCTGCTTCTTTATTGTGTAGAACAGGATAATTTCAACTGCAGGAAACTGCTGTAGAAAGTTGTAACAAAACTGCATTAAGCTCTGGTGGGGATCTGCAGTTCCTAAGTAAATCTTGCACTGACTTATAATACAGTAGTATAATGCTATGTGGTTTTAGTCCGTTGTTACAATTTAATGAAGGTTTGCTCTATGTCTGTTTATATAAATTTTAGGCACTTTAAAGACACCAACATTTCATTTTCCCAAAACAGGAATTACCAGACCTGATCATCAATAAACCTAGAAGGTTTCACAAACCACTGCTCAGACACCCTAGTCCTTCACTCACAGCAAAAAAAAAAAAAAAAAAAAAAAAAAAAAAAAAAAAAGAGTGCTTTTACACTGCTCTGCATTCAAAGCTAGATGAAATCAGTATGTCACCATACTGCACATTTAATAGATCTATGTGTGGTCAACTTCAAAACTTACTGAGGTGCAAATATGTTTACCCAGGAGCAAGCTCCAAAAAATGAATGGTTTGCATCATGTGTAAGGGGCACAGTTGCAGGAAGAAACGGATGGCCCTTGTGCTTGAGGCACAAGAGAAGATGGGATGCAAGAGAACTGGCTTTTACCCCTCATTCTGCCAGAGCTGCTCTGTGATACAGCTCATATGACTGAAATAAGCTTTTAAAGTTTGCTACCAAGTCTAGCTGTATCTTTTTTTTCTGTGAAATGGATGGCAGCAACACTTGCCTACCTCATAGCTGTTGTATCAAATTCAGTGATGTTTGAGAGGCAAACAACAAAGTCCCTGACCCTGCACCTGTGAAGGAAGAAATACAGGGGGTTTGAGGAGCCAAGAACTTGCATTGCCAAGGAAGAAATTAATTTCTTTAATCTCTAGCAAATTGAGCGAGTAGATAAAATGACTAAATGGGCTGTAAAAAAAAAAAAGTCTAGACAAGACCAAATTGCAGCACTCTTGTGGTCTGTATCAGGAAGGATGAGTGTAGGTTTAAGGAAGGGAAGCGAATGTTGGGTTGCGCCATGGGCCGGCTGCTCCCTGAGGAAGAGGGATGGGAGTGCAGTAACACAGCCCCTGGACCAGGGACCTCACCAGCCAGCACCCCGGTGAGGGGAGCAGGACAGGCTTGGAGAAAACACCTCCAGGCAAATTCACAGCGGTAAGGCAGGTCCAGGTAAAGCTGGGAAGTCCATCCACGAGTCTGGGACAGGATCGGGTCTGGTGAGAATAACCAGGGTCAGAGCCAGACCCGTGATCGCTGGGCAGCTCTGTACTGACAAGACAGGTCTGAAGAAAAGCTGGGAAATGGTCCAAACCACCAGGATCCGCACCAGGCATGGCTGTGATGGAGAGAGAGAGAGACCAGCACTCCCGCTGCATCGCTGGGGCAGGGACTGGTGGCACTGGGCTGAGTTGAAACAGGGTCCTGTGTCCTGGGAGGGGGGGACGGGGACACCTCAGCGGGGCGGTCAGGGTCAGAAAGGGCTTTTGGTGCTCTTAGAGCCCTGACACTGAATTTTGGTTGTTGGCATGTTTTTTACTTCCTGTCTGATCTCTGTATGATGATTATCTGCGTACGATATAGAAATGATCCCCTACCTCACAAGGATACAAAAGTTGCACACATGTTGATTTTGTTTTAGGTGAACAGATATTGCTCACTTCAATGGGATTATTAGCGCAAGCACCTGCTGACCAGTAATAAATAGCTACCATCCATTTGACCACAATATTTGATTTTTATCAAGCCAATTTTATCCCCTTTTCCCAGGAAAATAGTAAAGAAAGGCGATGTTCCTGATGAAATGTCAATCTAACGACGATAGTTTGGATTCAGTGGTCTCCACTGATCGATGGTGCAAACTAGGTTTCAGATTATACTTTTAAAGGCACAGTTCACTCATTTAATCCTAACTCTGCCAGTTACAAAATAAATGTAATAATTTTTAGATTAATCATACTACTTTGATTTTAACAGATATTTCCGATGACCTTTTGGTTCAGTAAAGCTGCATGTAAGTACTGCAAGCTAAATCCTTGTTGTTCAGGGCAGTCTAATCCTACCAGATGTTGATCATAAGAGACTCCTAATGAATGAGAACTGGTCAGACCAGATGGATTATACAGTCAGATATTTTACTAAGATTTCCTGCTGCTGAGATTTATACTGTGTACTTTAAAATGTTGTACTGTAGGAGTTTCAGTACAGAGATATAAATATATGTGTACAAAACAAATGCATGAATTATAAGAACAAAATATTTCTTCGTTACATGGACAAAATGTAAATTGTGAGTAATTGCAAAGGACAGATTACAATTTCTGGGATTAATAAAGATAAAGACATCTCACCATATACAATGCATTACAAGCAAACATAATTATCCCTATTTTCATTCCAATGAAACAAACACATTACTCACATTTAGAGGCTTAGAAGCACTGAGTGAAACTTACTTTCAAGAAATACTGTATCTAGGGAAGAGGAATTGTGTAATACTAAATACTGATACTTGTCATTGCCCTTAGATATAGAAGAAAACTGAGGTGTACTTTCATTGATACACAGCATTTGGGATTACAAAAATGAAAGAGGAAGTAGAACCTTATTTTGAGCAAAGAGACAACACAAAGCAAAAGATAAAGCATAGATAAACCAAAAAGAAACAGTAAAGTATTATTTTACGTATTAGGAAAGAGTCCCATTTACAGGAAAATTAAAAACCTAAATATATCCTATTGTGTAAAGGAGAAATAAAATCAGAGATGCATTGGATTTTCTTTTTTGTTCAAGAGAAATCAGATTTTTTAAAAAAATCACATATTGTGTGTGGTTTTCTGGGTGAGAGGAAGGGAAGAAGGAATGCTGGTACACTGGTTAATTGGGAAGACTGTCAGTACAGGCTTTCAAGAAAAATACGACTTTTTTCATTGAAGTAGGACTCTAGCACATGGATCTAACCCTGAAACAAATGCAATCAATATAACTCTTGCCTGCAAGAAGTGCCTGCATGTTTCAGACTGAGTGTTTTGGACTAGAGTAATAATAATACTACTACTAATAGAAAAAAATAGGATATTATATTGTTTTATTTTTCATATTAACTACCTCTTCCAGTTAAAAAATGCTAATTTTCCTCCTTTCTGCCTGGAATGTCAACGTGGTAAATATGATTTCACATAAAACCTACATATGCATGACTACCACACAGATCATACCTACTTAAACACAAACCTTATAAAGTCACATATAAAATGCTCTAATTTCCCCCCAAATACTACAAAGTAAAAAAATTTCCTTCTCATGGTTTTTGGTCACAGATACTAAACATCATCATGACCTGTGATGTTAAACCTAACAGTTGTGGGTAAAAAGAATTAATAGGAATTTAGGGTTCTTGTGGCAGGGAGGATGTTTATTAGGGGTTTTTAAGGGGACTTACAAACAGTTCGACTTAGAAGGTGATTTCTCTGCAACAAAAAGATAAAATCAATCAATCTTATCAAGACATGGATCACTTGGTATTAGGTATTCAAAGATGCCAGCATATTACAGTGAAATAAAAATTTAGGTAGGAAAAAGAAACAGCGATCTGCACTATGATAATGTATGAATAGATTAATCTGTTCCACTTAATCTACAAACATGTTAAAGACCTGCAGAATAGGTTCAGCAGGACTTTGAGCAGTCCGAAGAAACAAACTTTCTTTTTAGACTGGACGTTAAGACAAGTAAACACGCAACTCAGTAGTACAGCAGGGAGGGAAAAGGAATGGTGCATTCATTACAGGAAAAAATGCATAATGCATTGCAAAGCCAGAAAGGATCCCAAGGATAGTAGGCAAGGACTGAAAGTTAATGAAATATGCTATAAGAAATAACAGCAGTTCACATGAAGGTTTCAGGGGCACCAACAAACAAAACTGAAGAAGAAAATATACACAAAACATACTTCTGGTTCCTTCAGTGTGAGATACCATCTACAAAACTGAAGGCAATGTGGTTCTGATGGCTTTTAGATAACTAGAACAACCACTCTTCTACAAGTTTATCAGACTTGACTCTTAGAGATAGCAGAACAAAAGCAAAGGGTCTGGAGGTCGTAATATTATACAACAGTAATTTTCATGCCAGGTATTATGAAAGCAAATAGGGGGCATATTGAGAATAGATTATTTAATAATTTCTAAACCAATGCCAGAAGCACAAGTAATTAAGCAAGAATTTAGAAATGCTTGTTTATTAAAGCAAGTGAATGTAATAGGATGACTGAAAGTTGGTGCAAGCATTCGAGTAACTAGGAGTGCTGAAATATTGAACACTTTATCTTGGAGGGAATGTAGAGGCAGACAAGTAAAGGTGCTTTACATTATTATGTGTGGAGTGTAATTAGAACATAGAATGCAAAATATAGAATATATCCAGATCTTCTGACAAATAAAATTTCACAAGTTTTTGAGTATGTGTTTAGACAAAAAAAACCACTTACAGAAATAAAAAATCTTTTAAAACCTACTTAGAATACATAGTAAATCTGCTTTACATTGGTGAATTTGGTCTCGGTTAGGAAATAACAACAGAACAAGATGGAAAGTCTCATGCTATCACAGAAAAAAGAATAAATCACAGCTCAGAAAACTATCATGAATTTCTTTTGAAGCACACACTATTACACCACCCTCAAAACCACTTCTGTAGTATTTTTCATGTAGCAAATAGACTGATTACTGAACCAAAAATTAAGGCCTCGACATCTGATCACATTATTACAGGTGGACAACGTATAGTACTCATTATTAATTCTTACCTACACACACATTTCAAACACATTTATTACTCAGAAAGAGCCCATTTACTAAAACAATTCTGAGTAGAATTCATTGAGAGGGATAATTCAAACAAAGCAACATAAGCGATAATTAAATATTGTTTAAGAAAATGTTATCGGTGCTAAAAGAGCTATGATTTACAATTACAAAAGGAAGGGTCTTTATGTAAAATTCTCGATTAAGCAAAATGAAAGCAACGTTAACATTTACACATTTACACTCTCTCCACCCATGATGGATGAAATATTTTTTATTCTAACTCCAACTAGGAAAGGTGTTACACGGATATTGCCAAAGATAAATGGGCATTTCTAAGGAATGAGTCATCTCATCCATAAATAGATGTCTAAAACAGGTGAGATGAATTGCACCCTGGAAGTGCCTCTCTCTTTTCTCCATTAACTATAAACGAAGCTTAGATGACTCTCAGATAGACAGTTACAGACAGCTGAACTGTAGCTGAATCCCAGGTCTCAAAATCTAACCCTGTCTCAAAATGCTGTTCCAGTACCAGTAGCATCCACTGAAACTTCGATACCCCTAAGATCCCCTACCTTCATAAAATATTCTCAGAACAAGGCCAGGGGAGAGGGCTACTTCCCTGCATCCTTTCACAATCTGACCACCCAGCCGCCAAGGGAGAACATACAGGTTCTTCTTCTACTTCTTGGCTGGTAGAGGAGGTTTGTACAAACCATGGGGTTTGTGAAAAGCTTGGAAGTCTTTATCTATCTGGGACTTCTTCGTTCAGAAAACCTGGGCCAAGTTTGAAGTTTTACTGTGCACTCAGTTGCTGTACTGAAGCTATACTTATTCACTAATGGCTTAATTGCATCAGACTCAGGGGACTACGTCAACATTTACATATCCAGGAGTAAGTCTTGTTATCAACTGAAAACTATGAATACAAGCCTCAGTAGGAAACTAAAAAGAAAGTTTACCTAATGTAAAAATTGGACAACATTTTGATGAAGGGGAGATTATAGAAAACATACCTGTGAGAATACAGACAGTATGAAATTATTACTCTTTCAATAATCCTCCAAAATAGCAATCCACATTCCTCAGACTTCCTAAATGCAGAAAGGTCAGCAATATCAAGCTAAGATTTAATTCTATTCTATGCCTGAACTATAGGAATAGTCGTCTTCATTGCAATACACTGGGGTATTTACTCTTTAGGCTTTTTAGGAGTGGAGAGACAGGGTTGCTTAAAATTTGAGGACAGTTTAATAAAGCATTTCATTAACTTACTTTCCACTTTGCAATGTGCTGCTCCAAACAGTTTTGTTTAGATCAACCTTGTAAAAAAACCCCTGTGGTTTAAACTTCCTAAGTCTGTATTTTTTTTTGCAGGTGAAAAGGGCAAAACCAGACACCACTTCAGGGATATAAGATCATCACATGATAATATTGCACCAAATGATAATGCTAATATAAATAGAAATGAAAATTTTACCATAAGAACCATGATTCAGCCCCATGTTCCTTCCTTCTGGAAAAAGACAGAAGTTACCTTCTATCTCTTCTGACCCAAACAGGTTCTGTTACATCAGAGAGCTAAATTAGATGCTAACTGGAGTGATATTACTGAGCACAGACAAGTGATCAGGAAATTTAAAAAATAAATTTTCCTCTTTTTCTCCATTGTGTATCATTTACACTCGAAGAACTGTTTTCACTTGCACTTGTCTCTTAAATTGTGCCATCTTTTTCTGTTTTCTTAAGACTGGAATTTTGTAGCACATTGTACTGAGGACTGCGACTTTAATCCATTTGGAAACTAAAGTTAGAAGAAACTAAACTGAAGATACATAACACTAAATTAGTAATGCATTTCTTACAGTGTTATGCATTGAAATTTCATAGTAATATTTAATTTTCAAAAATAATTGAAAAACCTTTTGGAGTCTTTAAATTAAAAAGCATAACATAGTGATCAACTTTATTCTGTCTTATATAGTCAGATGCTCACTAATACTATTCCTGTGATCACTGAGATTATTATCTGAGGAAACAACTGATTTACAAACACAAATGCCCACCTTCTGCACATACAAGCACTGCTGATCTGATCATTCTGTCAAAATGCTTCAGCATCAGCTTTCTGTGACAGACACCATCTTTGCTTTATTCATTTTTATAATGCAGAAACCCAAAATATTTTCATGAATATTTCTGAGGCACAATTTTCTTTTGCATCCTCTCTGTTTGTGGGACCCGGCAAATCATCAGCAGCTCAGACCTTCCAACGCAGGAGCGTGAATCTGACTATAATTGTTGGCATCAAGAGTTTGCACTCACTCATCTGTACTGGAGGAACAGAGGAGTTATGAAACGATGAAGAACTGAGATACTGTCAGTGTTACAGGAAAATCTCCCCTTCTTGCTTTCAAGCCTACAATCCAGAAGAAGGTTGAAATCCACAATTTTAGTAGTGGCAGTCTTCACAATGGGAACCACATCCTTCCCTTTTGGGTGTCCTCACACTACTCTGTATTTCCAATAATATACATACTATCTTACAGGCTAGCTGAAAGGTTACATAACCTAGGATATGTGGGGAAAAAGTCTCCCCCAGATGCCCAACCATGGTTTCATCTACAGAAAGGACTTCTATAAGTTCCGTCTGCAAATCCCAACTGGTGCCCAAGTCTGTTAACTCAGCTGTTACTACATTCTGATCTATATATTTTACATTACTTTGTATAATGAGCTATACAATTTCTGATAAGAATACTTACTAAGTTCAATTTTATTGTCATTTGATGCTGCAAGAAGGTTCAAATGGCCAAACACAACTAATATTTTTTATATTTGGGAAATTTATTATTCAGTGCAGTAACCTCTGACAAAGTGTCACTTCAGTGTATAGTGTCATGAATGTTCACAGAGTCTCCTATGGTATTCATTGAAGTAAAACTGTTCCCAATGTCTTTTGAAGACATCCTGTAATGAGAACTCCATGCTACAATTAAAACTTTTATGGGATGCAGTTGGTCCAGCCTTTAACTGTATGAAAAATAAATCCCCTAAGAAGTATTTTCATCAGTTGCAGAACAGACAATTTTGAGGCAGAACACTGCTTTAGGAATGAGTCCTTGATGACTTGACTCTACCAAACAACCATACACATGGTGGAGTACGGTGTCCCACTTGAAACTACTATCCTTTCTTGAAGATGGGTCTTAAATAAAAAGATTCACTTGTTAAGAAATTGGAGCTGCTTACCAGGTCACCTTTAGTATTCTGATAGTTACCAAACAGATTCTACTGGCTAAAGATGAAGCTCCTGTTCAGGGCAGCACAAGAATATGCAGGAAAATAATCAACAATCAACAATTTTTTTTAACAAATAAACAGAAAAGGACAACACCTGTTTGACCACTTTCAACAGCTGCAAACTCTTCTGTTTCTTAAAGCAGTATATTCATATGCAAGATTTTTCTATGCCAGAGCAAGCAGGCCAGGAAAAAAAAATATCCAGAAAACAAGAGCATTAGGGTCTATGCCCCTCATGTAGGCTTAAAGCACACTGCAACAGAAGATGTGCCCTAAGCAAGAGCTGAAGATCCAGATACCACGATGATCTGGCTAAAGTAAAAGTGACCAGTACAATCCATGTCCTTCCCTTTTCTTTTTTGGGCCATCAATGCACCCAACAATACCAATTAAGGTTTTAAATAAATTAGGGGCATACCTTCAACCCAGTTTTTCTTCCATCTCACCTGCAAATTAAAATTTGATTTTAATTTAAACAAAAAGAATTTGTTGATTTGTTTAACAAAGAGTTGTTAATCACCTCTTTGAGGAAGGGACATTAACTTTAAGAACAGTGAAGCCCTGATTTCTGTGGAAGCTATCCCTGTAGAAGGAAGCAGCAGCCATGTAGGAGCTGTATGGCGGCTACGCACCCACCTTTGTCTACTGCTGCTACCAGATAAGGACAGCAGCAGGCAAATTCAGCCTTACTATTAATCTGCCAACTATTAATCATTGTAGGAAACCTCACTTGAGTCTACCTATCAGTGAATGCTTCCTGAATAAATGTCTTGATTTTACTCTTCTGTTTCCAAACCAAAAAGAGGAGAGGCGATTCTAGAAAATGCCAGAAAGGCACATGAAGTGGAAGTGGATCACGTGCAAAATTAATGATATCTAACATTTAGTTAGTATGATAATGCCACCCATTGCCTGAGGAAAAAGGATAAAATGAAAAATAAAGCTGGCCAACTCAAGACTAATAGAAGACATCCAAGCATATGATTTCACCTACTTAAATGTATTTTGGAAAGGTGCCATGCACTTGATACAAAATCAAATTGTGATTTTCTGGGAAGCCCACAGAGTTGTCCCCCTGTCCCTTATATGTAGTGGCAAGTTGAAGTTCAAGGCTGCTTAAAGGAGTGAGAGAGAAAGTTGCTAAAAGTCTGCAACAGAAAAAATAGTTGATGTTTAAATGGCACTCTCTGGCATAAGGTGAACTACAGCGGTTGCTGTCACCTGGGGAGAAGCAAGTTACAGGCTAAAGTATTATTTTTGCTTCTAATCTCTCTCTCCCCTTCGTTCCCCCTTGGAACTGATAATGGCGCAACCATCTATACATTTCTGATCTGCCCAAATTCATCATGAGAGATATGACTGTCCTCTGCTGAAGGCTTTGGAGAGTAACCACTTCTGTTAAAAAAACCAAGTAATTTAAAAATGTGTAGAACCCATAACCACATTCTTTTTGGAAAGCAGGAATTTAGATAAGCAAGTTAGTTAATAGCTCAGTTAACCCATGCTAGTTAAATTAATCTAGTTAATATATGCTATGCTAACTTTAAATTACATTCACATTTTAATCTAAGTAAGGTAAACCAAGACAGAGTAGTGGCTCTATTAGAGAATTTTCATTCTATTTTCTAACAGTACTACATCCTAATAGTAGTAGAAAATCTAGTCCTAGATTTCCTAGGACTACTACATTATTTCAGAGTTCAGGGATTATCCCTTGGTCCTCCAAATTTAAAGAAAATACAGAAGCTATATTAACATTTTTTTGAATATTGAAGACAACCTTGCAGCAACATTTCCCGCAATGGCGTATGACTGTTATTTCACACTTTATTTACTTCAGAATCCTCAGAAGGATGCCATATGGTGGTGATAATTTACTGTACTTGAGTGTCTCAGTTTGATTCACATACTTCCTCCACTGAGATTTCAATTGTCAGCTGAAGCTGTACTCCAGTTACCTGTGAAAAGTCCTTCTAGAAAAGAACTTTTCCCCCGGCTCTTGTACATATCTTTTTGAACCCTTTAATGCCTTTGTTAATTGCTCTTGCTCTTTCTCTTCTCCTTTGGCAGACTTCTATGTTTTGAAATTTCTTCCTTCTAATACCTTTTCCTGAAGCTTCTTAAATCACAGTAATTCTTGGTATATATTAAATCAAGTCCTTCATAAATAAACTCTGCACATTATTTTATGTCATCCTGAATGGGATTCTGAACAGGCATTATGCTGCATCTTGGCATATTGTCACAAGCAGCCTTACTGTGGTTGCACTCATTCTTACAGCAACGTAGTTAAAAATACCATGGTGGCATCTTTTCATTTCATTGGCTTCACATTCTCTTTTCCTGCAGAGGAATCCTCCAGGGTCACATTAATACAAGCTATTTGGTTTAAGAAAGTAAAGACAATTTTCCCCATGACTGGAAAAAGATACAAAAATATAAGTAGTTTATCAGTACTGTCTGAGATGAAGTCCCTAGTTCAGTATGGAAACCAGAAGACAAAATCTTCTAGGTTACCTGAGAATTACTTGAAGCGTTCTACACTACAAATTAAGCAAGCAGTTTCATTCTGTGTCTTTGGGCAGCTTGTTGGCAACTTCAGGTGGTGAAAATTATGTCCGTCTGTTATGGACTGGCAATCATCTCCTTGACCATGCGTGCTAATACTTTTTACTGTCAGTGCCCTTTTCATTTTAACATTACGGATTGTGCCTGGAATTCACAGAACACCTGGAATCAGACTTTACCCTTCTGTGTCCCCACAAGAACTAACAACAAGCTGGTATGAAAAAATGTTCTGTACCTTCATAAGCACGTGTAATGCTTTATTTTAGCTATTTTACATTGGAAAGAATACACGTAGTGTCATTAAGGGTTATGCATTTGACATCACCGGAACTGAACAATCGCCTTAAAAATAACTCCTCTCTGTTTCTGAGTTTTAAAAAAATTCCGTGCCATTTGTTACATGTTTTTAATTGGTCTGAAGGATAATACCCATTTAGGATTTTTTTTAAAAAACTGTAACGTTAATATCCTGTAACATTAATCTCCCTCCTTTAAACAAAAAAGAGACCTAGAAGCACAGGGAATAATCCCAGTAGCCCATACAAGTAAAACCTGTTCTGCCAAGATGCTGCTGTACTGGACTGGGAGTCAGGAGAAAGACATTCATTTTGTTTAGATGATGTTCTTTTTTTTACAGAACACTTCTGTTAAAGCTCTGCAGGCGTATTTAAGTTTAGAACTGTTGATCCTGCAATCTGAATAATTCTTTAAAGTTTCATCTAATTATTAGTTTTAGTGCTCAGAGACTTTGGTGAATAATATCTGGAGAAGCTTGTTTCCATAAAACTGGGGGCACTCCAAAATGCCAGAAATGTAGGTGGTATGAGAGCTTTTAAGAATCCACCATGATATCTCTACAGGAGACATTTCACCATTTCTACTGACCATTCATCACTAATTTGTGTGAAGAAATGTTTTAAATACCAATCCTTTGACATGGAACCAGATTCCCCTCCACATTATAAGAGAACATCGAATTAAGGGGAACACAAAAGTTACTACTGACATTTGGGTCTAAAAGGTATAACAGAGAAAGCAGGAGGGGAATCGTCCCTCCTCCTCTCCCCCCTCTCCCCGCCCTGATTCACTAGGTCACCAGATGGTGTGATACTCCTAAGTATGGTCCTAAAGGAGAAGTGAAGAAAGTGAGAATACCTTATAATGCAGAATACCTTATAAAACTCTCTTAGTTTCCAATCATTTCTCCAAACTGCTATATAAGAGAGTTTAATAGGTTAATTTTCAGCTTTACAAGGGAAGTGACATGCAAGTGTCTTCATACAGCATCATGGTGTGAAAAGAACCTACAGGAACTGAGTGGGGCTTTTTACTAACGCTATTTATCCTAGTGAAAACAATAATACCCAGAAGCAGAGCAACTTCCTCCAAAGCAGCTATGCTGGATTCAGGGGGTACTTGGATCACATAAAGGTTGGAACCCTTACTGTGAACCGCTGTAAAATTCACGATGCCTAAACATAGTTTCTCACGTTAGGGCTCTGACAAAAACGGTTAATGGATTTTCTTGGATTTATTAATAGTGTAAAGAGGTGACAGACAAAAAGTATTGTGCTGGAGTTTCTGGTCTACTGTGGGCATTTCCAAGGTATTTTTCGGACAGGTATGAATGTGCTCTGCTCCTTCTTTTAGACAACCAGCAGGAACTTCAACCTATTTAGGCAATCAGCAGGAACTTCAACCTATGTAACCACAATGAGATGCAGCAGGGAACTAAGCTAACACGTTCTGGCTCTCTGGGAGTGGTCTCCAAACTTTTTTGATCATGCACCCCTATCAGTAAAAATTGTTGAGCATGCATCCCCAATACATGTGTATTTATTTATTTATAAATTATATACATGTTCTTGCTACTGTACTACTATATTATGCTTATAAAACAGAAACAAAAAATAGAAATTAAAAGGATGAGATAAAGATTAAATAATATTTTTATAATTATTTTATTTATTAGAGGTATAAAAACCCCCTTCTTGCTCTCACTAAAGCAATGTGATTGAATATCCTTCATTATTTTTCAAACTCTCGGTTTAACACTTGGTGACACAGCAATTTGAAGGTCTGGTTCTAAGTCCAGTTTATTTCAATACTTGGTTTTAATGGCTGCTAGCTGAAAATAGTACTTCACAGAGATATGTAGATCCAAATGGAAACCATACATCACTGGCTACACTTACTAAACCATGATATTAATTTTTAAGTCCCATCCACCACTTACACAAAGGTTTTTGTTGAATTTTGGCTAGTAAGTTTCCATCTTCCCTGATGGCAATCAGTTGTTCTTGTAAACTAATCAGGTGTTGCATTTTTATATATTAAACAACTGGCTTCAAAACCCATGGAAACTCTTGTTGGGGAGATTTTTAAACGGGCTAGAAAATTCAGTTTCCATGTTTTTTAAGTGTACAGATATGAGAGTTTTTATTAGGTGACTTGCATCATTCTTGGCGCCAAATCACGTAATGATCAAAACATTTCCAAACATCTGTTTCCAAAATGCTCTCTCCATAGACCAAGTTTCCTCTGAAAGGTAGTGACTTGCTTACCCATTGTTAAAGCGTCACCTTCACGCTGAAGGGACACATTAAGTGTGTTTATTGCTTTGACAATATCCACTACGGACAGCTTCCTGTCATCACAGAAATGGTCAGCAAGTTTGGAACACTTGTCTTTTTGTGAAAGAAAAATGTGTAACATCTTCAAGTTTGACAGCTTTTTAAGCACTTCACCATAAGAAAACCAGTGAACCTTGGTCAGGTACAAAAGATTTTTGTGGTCACTCCCCATCTCACTACAGAGTATTGTAAATATTCTAGTATTTAAAGGTCTTTTTTTTTTTTTTTTAAATAAAATTAATCACATTGATAGCACCCTGCAGCACTTCATGCACTTTTGATTCCAGCTTCTTTGCTGCAAGAGCTTGCCTATGACTGACACAGTGAAGGAATTTCACATGTGATGCTAGCTCTGTAACCTTACCCTGGAATACATTTTTTATTCCAGCTGCTCCATTAGTGGTTACACATACACATTTTTTTCATAAAACTTTACTCTTATTAAAGAAGTCATTTACTGCCAAGAATGTATCTTCAGCAGTACATTTTTCCTTTGGTGGCTCACAAAAAGTACTTCTTTATCTGTTTCATTTTTGAAGCAGAATCCAGCAAATACCATAAGCTGAGACATGTCAGAAACATCTGTCCTTGCACCCAGCAGCATTAAACCTCCTGCACTGCGTGATTTGTTCTAATACCTGTTTGTTCTACTCTTCAGCATCTCTTCAACTCTTCTGTGCATCTTCCAACAGTATTTGCTGACAAAGGAATAGACTTCAGTTTGTCGCTGTATTGTTTTCCATGCATTATTTCAACCATTTTTACCACAGCAGGAAGAAGAGGCGTTGCCCTAATAGTATGGGGCTTTTTGTCTTTTGCTATTAATTAAGAAACCTCAGAATTTGCTTTTAAACATTTATCATTTTGCTTAGTTATGTAAAGTACTGGACTGAGTATCACATGACTTTAAACTTCACTGAAAAAATTCTAGAGGTTTGTCTTCATGTTCTGGATGCTTAACTTCTAAATGTCTTTCTAATCGTAATGGCTTCATATACTATCAATAGGTAATGTCTCAAGGCACAATATACACTTAGGGCGAGGTTCATTGCTAGCAGCAGTAGCTATATATCCATATTTCAAATAGTCGTCTCGATAATTTTGCTTTTTTTTTTTTTGGCTGACTTCTTGTCAGATCTGGTTAGCTCATCATTGTTTTTATCCTCAACGTGGCTGATGAAGAGCTTGTACTAGCAGTACAAGTGTCAGCTCTGCCACTTTCTTCTTGTTCACTTGTACTGGCGTTATCAGTATTATCTTCAATCTGCGGTTTCTTTGCAGAAATCTTTTTAAGCCACTTGTCCATTTTGTAGTTTAGTAAAAACTAGATAGTATAACCCATAAATCCACTTAACTGGTCACACGTAAACTGTAATACACCTCTGAGTTGTGAAGTACACACTCTTCCCTCAGGGCACTTCAGGAACCCTACATGACCATCTGACACATGGACCAACTAAATGCACGAGTGTGAGTCTGTATATTAAATATCACTAAAGCTTAATTTCTCCCTTATTTTTTTAGATAAAAATAAGTATAAATGGAAGTTCAGCTGTTTTCTTCCTGCACCCCAACGGATCGTCTTGCACACCCTCTGGGCTGCACACACGCCTGTTTGGAGACCACTGCTCTAAGGGATTCTCAGCCCTACTCACTCTTTAGCTGGGCACAGTTCAGAGTTTGCCAGCATCTCTCTGGATTGCACATAGATGGAAGGCAATCTGTGCCCACCTGCAAAAAGACATACACTTCAAGACATATGCCTATAAAAAAGACATATGCCTAAAGTACCTAGAGTCCCTATACACTCCTCTCCCAAGACTGAAGATAGCCAATTCTATCCAGTTTTTCCACTAAAAGCAATGCCAAGAAAAAACTCAAAATTTAGAGGAAAACCATAAGATTGATTTGCAATTTGGAAATAGACTGTACAATAAGAGACTAAATGAGCTCTAAGATGGATTAAGACAGAACTGAATCATGATGATACAGTCTGTACATGATAAATTACCTACTTAAGGAGATTTTCTAACTCCAATCTCTTTAATCTAGCAGACAAAAATACATAAAATATAGTGACTGGAAGTTAAAGATGAAAGAAGACACATTTTTTAATGTGTATTGCTAGCCATTAGGACAGTGACAAAAAAATACAGCAAATTTCCCAGCCTTCTGATGTTCTTGAGCACAAATACATGGGAAACAACAAGATTGTACATATATGAATTAGATTCTGTAGCATTTTTCCTTAGCAAATCAAGAAAATATCTGGGTTTTGACTATGAAGCAATGATTTCATGCTAGAGATATAACTAAGCTTTTATATTTTGAACTTCTTATTGGCATCCAGTCTAACCCCCACTTCAAAACCACACCTTTCGTTTACTTGCATCTCAGTGTCTATGTTGACAAAATGAGAATAAATACCCATAGATAATAAAAATATCAAGTTCTATTTAACTATTTAAGATCTACTGATGAAAAACACTGATTAATTCCATTTCACTGGCAGCAACCTGAGCACAAAGCAGTAACGTGATGCATTGGGTCTGGCTGGAATGAAGTTATGAAGTCAACTTTCTTCACAGCAGCCTGTGTGGTGCTGTACTTTGCATTTATGGCTAAAACAGTGATGATAACCCACCAGCGTTTTGGCTATTGCTAAACAGTGATTGCACTGTGTCAAGGTTTTCTCTCTGCCCCTTGCTCCCAAAAGTCAGTAAACTGGGAATAGGTAAGGTGTTGGGAGGGGACACAGCTAGGACAGCTGACCCAAACCGACTGAAGGAATATTCCCTACCATATGATGTCATGGTCGGCAATAAAAGCTCAGGGAAAGATTTTGTACATCAAACTACACAACACTGTATTAAGATCTACTAGTATGTAACAGGCTTTTTAAAGAAAAATACTGAGATTTTAATGCCAGAAGGAAATATATCAATCATTCAATCTGAACTCCTGTAAAATAGAGGACATAATGCTTTAGTCAGAAAGTACTGCATCAAAATGACGTAATGGAGATTGACAGAATCTCAGCCTTAAATAAACAAAATCCTTTTTGAAAGTCCTTTCTGTCTTGGAGACGGGTGAGAACTTTTAATTTTTTCTGCAGATACATTCTTAGGGTCACACACGGACTCTCAGGTCCCATGGAGTTTAGCATTTGCTTATCAAGAAGTTGTATTTAGCTTTCTTTTTTCACAGATAAAAGTTTGCAGATAGGCCTAACTACAGCTGAGAATGTTTTGCTTCCTTGCATTGCCAACTGAAATGCAAACATCCATACTGTGTACATCTGAAAATACTTGCATTAATTTTCCTTGCCTGTCTTTCATTCTTACACTAAATGTTACAGGAAAGAAGTCTCATACTGATAATCAAAAATGAATGCGCACTCAGGACTAGTCTACAGTTTTATTTTAAATTGACGTAGAATTTCTATCATAGTATCAAAGGATCTGGGAGCCTGTCTTGTTTAAGGTTACTTGGATTTTTAGTAAATGTAAATCACTTCATCATGAATTACCACAGACTGCTAAACATTCATTCAGCAGAAGTGATATTTCCACAAAAGAAATACAAATTCATCCATTTAATTGCATTTAACCATTTTCTTCTTATGCAAATATGTTAAGCCAGTATTCAAATCCCGGTATGTTCCAGATTTTAGTCAGAACTGCCAGATTTGTTGACTTTGATTACTGCCACTAAACTCTGATCCATGAGAATAGCTATCACAACATAGCAATACTCTATTGGTTTTTTTGGTAAGGGACTATAGACAAGGGAGGTTAAAGGAGGTGCTAAGAGGCTAGCATCTGGAAAAGATAGATTAAACATTGATACTCATGCCCTGTTGTGCTCAGAAGTTATGGAATTGATGAGTTATCATCAATATGAGGTAGGGGAGGTTTAGATTGGATATTAGGAAAAATTTCCTTACTGAATGGCTTGTCAGGCATTGGAACAGGCTGCCCAGAGAAGTGGTAGAGTCACCATCCCTGGAGCTGTTCAAAAAGCATGTAGACAAGGCACTTCAGGACACGGTTTAGTGGGCACAGTTGATGGTCGGACTCGGTGATCTTAAAGGTCTTTTCCAACCTAAATAATTCTATGATCTGCCCGTTCCTGAAGGAGAATGGGATGTTTATCTTTCTCCCTTACTCCTAAGCATGTTACGGCATGGATCCTAGAGGTTCTGAGTGCTTAGAGCCAGAATGCTTACTGTCAGTTTTATGGAGGTTTCTCCCCACACTCCTCAGCACTTAGTTGGAATGAAATCAGAAGAATCAAATACTGCTCTTCCTGCAAGGAATAGCACTGTATTTGTGGAAAATATTATCCTCAAGTTGCTTAGAGATGGCTTTGTCCACTTCCTTAACCTGACTGGAGGGGTAACAAACTTGCGCCACAGCATCACCCCTACCATCCTCTCCTCTTGATTCTGCCAAGCTCTCAGCCAGACTGCCATCCCTCCCGTAGGAGAGATCTGTGTGTCCAGGCTGCTTCTTCACAATAGAGGGCAGCTCAATCCTCATTTTTCGCCTGTGTTTCCTGTTGAGCTTGCATCCATCCACCACAGCAGACCGGCTATGTAAGTTCTCCCACTGCCTCTTGGTTATTCCAGTGAGGGAGTTTGGTGACTGCACATGCAGCTCAAGATCCTCCTGCTTGTTTTCCAGGCTGCATGCATCTGTGTACATTTGAGGCAGGTATCCCTTCACCCTGCTTAATTGTTCCTGAAGTTTCTTTTGTTCCCATCACCCTGCACCCGGTGCTTTTGACCCCTGCCTACCATTATCTCACTCAACCATGGGTCATAATCTCCCTCCCCTGTGGTTCCTAGTTTAAGTTAGCCAATGGAAAGCAGTAGGAATCTGGACAGTATCATCATTTTTTTTCTACTGAGACACTTCAACTTGGGCTGAGAGGTGCCCACGGGCTATAAACATAACTTAAATGATTAGCTTAGGCTAGACACCACTGTTTAGGTGGCTAACATTCCACAAAATGAATCCCAAACACAGAGCAATTCCTGTGAGCAAAGGGTGCATTCTGGCCTTGAGGAGTCATTTATGCTGGCATGTTCTCAGTTCATCATTAAAGCTGAAGCTTTACATGAGTCACACACCTTTAGTACAGTGAACATTTAAGAGGACCAAATCTGAAACTAGTCATCTTTATAAGAATGATGGAAAAAAGTCTGTTTTACCAAGCCTATTCAGAGTCAATCTTTACCTGGCTTTGTAGTTAAAAATTTGCCTAAGGGTATTGGTCAACAATATACAGGAATCCTGCCTGAGAAAGAAAGGCTAGATCAGAGATAAATTTAAGAAATTGATGGCAAGTATTTATATGGAAAAAACTAAACAAACAACTTAGGCAAAGCATTTTAAGGACACAAAGTTTAAGCTAAGCAAGGCAGTCAAGGTGAGGGAATTTCTTTAGTTTTATATTTGTAGAGCTGCACAAAGGAAAAGCAATTCCGATACAAGAGAAAACCTAAAACCAACTAGTTTCTAGGTGAAAGGGTGTTGAAAAGTTCTTGCTTTTTGCCTTTGATAAGCATTTGTTCTAAAGTGTCTAATATTCACATAAACAAAGGCATCCATGAAGCCATGGGTGAGGGAATCCATCGTAGAAACCTTCATAGCAAATACTATGTTTTTTCATTTCAGCAAGCTGGACAAGCAAAGCACAGCTGGTCTGAGGGCAGACCTTGGGACCGATTGCAGAAGGCTGACAAGGGTAACATAGAGCACTTGTCTGTTCCACCAGTGCAAGAGCAAACACTTTTGCAATCATTAGACCTGACAGAGGCAAAAAATGAGTTTTTTACTAGGCTGTAGGCAAATTAGTTTGCTAGTACATCAGAACATCATACAGGCTGAAATTAAACAAATAAAGCTCAAGTGAGGAAAACGACTGGAA
This sequence comes from Buteo buteo, assembly GCF_964188355.1. Classification (NCBI taxonomy): domain Eukaryota; kingdom Metazoa; phylum Chordata; class Aves; order Accipitriformes; family Accipitridae; genus Buteo; species Buteo buteo. The sequence continues at coordinate 8,795,818 of NC_134173.1, read as the reverse complement.
AGCAAAACAAGAGCTGAAGGCTACACTGCAGCATATCATAATCAAAAGATAATTCATATATTTCCCTCCTCTCCTTCTCCAGGGCATACTATTTCAATGTGATGCAGAGAGCCCTACAATCTCCCATACTGTGAGGAGTATAACTTTTCAGTATAGCCAAAGAAATATACCAGAGCTGGGAACTTCGCAAGCAACACACTGCATGAGCATTGCAATTTGGATCAGTGCTAGCCTAGGGGTCTCTGAACTCTTACGAATTCTTACTGTGATTGTCAGGACTGGATACAAAACCCCATAGTAAAAATGCAGATTTATATAATTTGTTCTAAAAGCATGTTGAAACAGATTTTCCTCCCTTATACTTTCCAACTAGTGATTTTAATGCTGATATAATTTGCTGGTTTACAGTCTTAGAGAGAGAAGATGTCTTGAAAAGACATGTGGACATCTTCCTGATGAAGCTAAGCAATGATGAAAGTTACTTGGAGGAAATGAAAGGCTACACTTTTCATTGATAAAGTTGCTGCAGCTGGATTCTGCAATCCTATTCTGTTTAAAATTAGTATTTCATATACAGAATCACTTTAGATAGATGAAGGATACAGTAGACCATACCTCCACTACATGCAACCTCAACAGGCAGAAGGATCACAGAAGGGAATTTTTCAAGCTGGAGGCATGACAAGATTCTGAGGAGTTCGGGACAAAGCAAAGGTGGGGGGAAGGGCCAAGTAAGGTCTGGGGAAAACATTCCAGCTTCCTTCTTAGTGACTGCAAACTAGCAGTTTGTTGTGTCCTGTACTTGAAGGCAAGAGTAACTATGGGGGAGTATGGTTCTGTACTGAATAGGAGCTTTGTTTTATGGATGGGTTCTTGCTTCTGTAGGAAGCCATGGTTTCAGCAATCACCATGCAAAGCACCACTCCTGGTAACTGCAAAGCCATAGCCTCCTGTTTCCCACACATAAGCCTTGACTAATGCATTTTTCTAAATACCCTTGTTTATTTGCTTATTAGGAAAGGCAACTGCATCCTAGGGTATGCAAATGAGACAGCTTAACCGCTTTCCCCAGTCCTTGATACCTGTTTGTTCTGTCTGACAAGTTGCACTTGATCGCACAGTATTATTAAGGAAGCTTTGGCCTGCCCGTTAGGACCTGCTAATGCCATATATCATCTTGTCTCTCATGGTGCAGTTTTAGTTTCTCTTAGCAACCCCTATTTAGATTGGAGATGGAAAACATGTCAGAATAGATCTCCGCCATGTCTCTACACTGCAAACAAAGGCACAGTAAAGACACTCCTGCTCATGCCACATTACTAACTCTGTGTATCTAAGGAATGACTAGAATAGTCTCTGCAGAAGACCAACCAACATCTGCTCATTTCTTATCATCCAAACAACTGCCAGCTCAATGTCCATATACAGGCTGAACCTTAAAAACAGTTTTGTAAGTGAAATGTTCTCTACAACACTAATTCTGTTCTGTAATCCTCCTCCCTTTAGTACATGTGTAATTTGCAGAATGAAGTACAAGAATTCACCACCCACCTTCCTCCCTCAGAGCAGTGCAGAGCAAATATAAGCATTTCTTGTTATGCATCTGTTTAAGAATATCTGGACACATTCCTTGTTTTCCACCTACACCGTACCCTTCTGGAATGGGCTGTGCTCCCATTTATTACAGCAGTGAAAGTACTTGGAGTTACTGCCAGAAAAGGATGCAGATGTCTGCCACTCTGCTGATTAGGGCTCCGTCCTGGCGGTGGGCTGATGTGAGTTTGAATTCCTTTCAAAGGATTCAAAGAGAAGAGAACAAAAAAGAGAATTTCCACTTCCTTGATGTGTTCTTGAAAGAGAAGCTGAGGCAAAAATATCATCATCTGCAGAAGTAGCTTTCTGAAAGAAAGGACTGACCTCCATTCAGCCTTGGAAGTACAGACAGTAGCACCCTGGGGTCTAGAAAATCATTCAGGAATGTGAATCCTGCATGTACAGAAGCACATCTCTACAGCCACACAGAGGAAGGCTTTAACTTCCTTGAAAGTGACAGGATTTAGAATACATGGAAATCTTAGGGCTGACTCTTGGGTACCTTTACTAGTTCCTTGGTCTATGTGCTGCCACCTCTGATTTTGGGAATGTATCCAAAACCAATTTATCCACTAGTCCATCAGTTGTGTAAGGAGGAAGAACAACTGATAGGCACAGGACTTGGAGCTAAGGACAAGGAGCCTAAACACTTTCACAGACCTAGCTTTATGAGCCTCCTTAAAGCTTCCTCTAGTGTCAAAGCAACTGCAAAGAGCTCTGGAGATGAAGCCAAGACAGCCACTGCAATAACATTTTTAGTGAATGCAACTCCTATTTAACATGTATGCAATTTAGCTTTTGACATTTACAGAAAGGGTTGTCTCAAGTTCTCTTTAACTGTATTGACTGCAGTCAAAGTTTAGAAATGCGTGTGCTGGAAGCACTCATGCATTCATTCAGCCAGGGAATACTAATACAATGTCCAAGTAGCTTGTGTGATCTGGACTAAAAAAGTGGCATTTGGCAAAAATTGTTCATAATGAACTTATAACACACTCAAGTGTGTCTTCAATATCATAACAGTATGATTATTATCGTAACATTTTCAATAATCGTCAGTTTGATTAATTGTGTATTTTCTAACAAAAATAAAAATATATTTTTATTAAATAAGTTCTCCACAAAGTGATGGAACACTGATTAAACAAATTGAAAATATTCACTTGCAGAAGCTTATGGTTACAATTCTGTTTGATTAGATCTAGGAAAGAACAGAGAAAGGAGATTCTTGTTAAGAATGGAGTATGTCTAAAATCCACAAGAACTTATCACTGAAAGGGACTGCCTGGGACAACCAAACAGTTAAAAAAATCCACACATGGGAAGTCTCTTCATATGCTGTAGGCTGTAAAACACTTTCCAGAATCAAAACTTAAATATGTAATAAAATATTAAAGGCAACAGCTATAATGTTCCAGTGGAAGAAAGTTTAAAAGAGAGAGGATTTGAAGCATCACCAATGTCTTATGGTCCTGCAACAGCTGGGATCTGTTACATTAAAATCCTGGAAATTCTAGGAAGCTTACTACATGTAAAGCTTACCACATATGAAGTTCTAAAGTTCATTTTCTCATTCCTGTTAACAAGATCATACAGATCATCCTTTATGATGATCTGTTTCTTCTGGTTATGTGAATTTCTTCCCTGTGTCATCTACAACTTTCACAAGTTTATATGTTGTTGTCCCCAAAGTAATGAATTAATACACTGAAAACAATTGGTCCCAGGGCTATTCCTTTAAAAAAAAAAAAGTCACTGTCAACTTTTCTATCCTGAGAAGTACCCTTATGATACTATTTGCTACAGTCCTCCCTCTGGCTGTGCTCCTGAACTGCCTTAGAACTCCCTGCACCCATCCTACCACCACTGTTCCACCCAGCTCCCGCAGGGCACTGTTCCAACCAACTTGGATTTCAGCTAAACTTCAATATCCACACTAGTATTTCTAAGAAATCAATTATCTTACCATCTCTGACATAATCTTCCTTTGATAAAACTATGTTGTGATTTATCTTTTCTGCCCTATGCTTCCCTGTTTATTCTTTCCTTCAAGGCTTTGCTATTCCTGCATCCCATGCAGACACAGCAGTCTGTGCAGCATTCTCCAGGCTTTGCTTTGGGATCGTCTGGGAACAAGATCCAGGATGATCAAGGAACTCCTGGGAACCCTCTGAGAAACTTGAGGGTGCCTGCTTGCTGTCAGGCAAGGATGAAATAAGGGGAGCCATGAGGGTGTGGGCCCAAGGATGCTCTAGCAACTTCTCATGAGCATGATCAGATGCCCTCGACCCAAGGTGCCTGGAGCCTTTGTTGCAGCTGCTGGTCAAGAACCGTTCTCAGGAGAGGCCTAAATAAGAGCCAAGCCCAGAGCACAGCTCCCAGAGGCAGCCAACAGCACAGCAGCTTGTGTATTTCATATACAGAATCACTTTAGATAGATGAAGGATACAGTAGACCATACCTCTACTACATGCAACCTTGCAGGAGGGTGCAAAGAAGAAGAAAGGGCTGGGGAGGCGGGGGGAGGGAGGGAAGAAGAGATACACACACAACTGCGTTCAACCCAGCACAAACGGTCTCAGGTATGGCAGTGACACACCACAGAGCAGTTTCCCAGCAGGTTTGGAAGCAGCTGACCCTGCAAGGATAGAGGCTTCGACCCACATGGTGCTTTGCATGGCAGATGCAGCCCTCCAAGTTCCAGCCTGCACAGAGTGCCTGGACCCTCTCTCTGATGCCAGGAGAGATGGACCTCTGTCCTGCAGGAATTGGGCTGTCTTTGAAGGGCTGCATCACCAAGTAGAAGAGTTACAGGAGAAAATCATCAGGCTGCACAAGATCAGAGATCAGAGACAGGGTCTTCTTGGAGACGCTACAGTTTGAATAGCTCTGGTCCCCACACTGCAGTGGAGATGCAAGCAGTGTCCATCCCAAGTTGGTGACCTCTGGCACCAAGAGAAAGGCTCTTTCTCTACCAAAAGGCTTACAACTATGAAGAGATTCACTGCCCTCAAAGTTGAAGAGGAGCCAGATGTGCTTTAAAGCAAACATCTGGGTCAACTGGCCCTAAACCATGCAAGATCACCAGGAAGAAGTGGCAAGAAATAGTAATGGGTGGCTCCTTGCTGTGGAGAACAGGCACCCATCTGTGGACCTGACCTATCACCTGGAGAGGTTTGCTGCTTGCTGCAGACCTGGATTCAGGATGTTGTGGAGAGACTGTTAAAGCTTGTCTGACCATCTGACTATTACTCCCTCCTTCCCTGTGGGCACCAATGATGGTGCCTGGAGAGTATCAAAAGTGACTTCAGAGCTCTGGGGGCAATAGTCAGGAGCATGAGGGCCCAGGTGGTGGTCTCCTTCCTCCTGCCAGCGAGGGGAAAGGCTGCAGAGGAGGCTGATAATGCATGTCCACAACTAGCTGTGGAACTGGTCTTGGCAACAGGGTTTTGGTTTCTACAGCTATAGGACCCTGTTTGCAGATCAATGTTTGCTTAGGAGAGATGGGATCCTTCCCACTAAGTGGGGCAAAGATATCTTTGCCAGTAGAATGGCTGACCTGGTAAAGAGGCACTTTAAACTAGGAATGACAGAGGAGAGTGAGTTACCAGCAGCCCTGCAAGGGAGCGATAGACAGGGAGGGTTGATGAGCAAAGGGCCTGGGGTGATGTGACCAAAAGGGATCACAAAATCAACAAAACAAGGCTTAAGCAGAGTCACCTCCAGCATCTGCATGTAAGCAAGGACGTGCCTACAAGGTACAATTATGGAGAAATCTCCCAAATCCTTTTTGGGAAATCAGCATGCTGGGATGCCTCTCTGAAGTGCCTGTACACTAATGTGTGCAGCATGGAGAATAAACATGGTGACTCAGATATGTGTGCAGTTGCGGGGCTACAGTTTTGTTGGGCTCACAGATGAGGTGGGATGGATCACATAACTGCAATGGTGGGATATAGGCTCTTTAGGAAGGAGGCCGGGAAAATGAGGAGGTGGAGTTGCTCTTTATGAGGGAGAACAGCTGAAGTATATGGGGCTCTCCTAGGGAGAGAGAGCTTATGGGTAACAATTACTGAGCACCCCAATACGGGTGATGTAGTGGGTCAATAATCTTTGAACCATCATGGTGACTGAGAGAAGTGTCTGAAGACTGGAGAAAAGGAAATGTCAGGGAACTACAGGCCAGTCAGTCTCACATCAATCCCTGTGAAGTTGATGGAGCATATTGTCTATCTAGACTTCAGCAAGGCTTTTGACATTGTCCCATAAGATTCTCATAGAGAAGCTGATAGAGTATGGGCTGGACAAGTGGACAGTGAGATGGACTGAAAACTGGCTGAATGGCTGCACCTAGAGGATGGTGATCAGTGGCATGAAGTCTACCTGGAGGCCAGTAGCTAGCAGTGGTCAATACTGGGTCCAGTTCTGTTCAACATCTGCATTAACGATCTGGATGATAGGGCAGAGCGTACCCTCAGAAAGTTTGCTGAGGACACAAAACTGGAAGGATTGCCTGATACACCAGAGGGTCGTGCTGCCATCCAGAGGGACCCTGACCGGCTGGAGAGTTGGGCTGAAAGGAACCTCATGCAGTTCAACAAGGGGAAGTGTAAAGTCCTGCATCTGGGGAGGAACAACACCATGCACCAATATATGCTGGGGGCTGACCAGCTGGAAAGCAGCTGGGCAGAAAAGGTCCTGGTAGACACTAAGTTGAACATGAGCCAGCAATGTGCCCTTGTGGCAAAGAAGGCTAACGGTATCTGGGCTGCACGAGGAGTGTTGCCGCAGCAGGTCGAGGGAGGCGATCCTTCCCCTCTGCTCAGCACTGGTGAGTATGGAATGCCAGGTCCAGTTCTGGGCTCTTCAATACAAGAGACACGGACACACACTGGAGAGAGTCCAGTGAAGGGCCATAAAGGTGATTAAGGCACTGGAGCATGTCTCCTATGAGGAAAGGCTGAGACATTTGGGACTCTTCAACCGGGAGAAGAGAAGGCTCAGGTGGGGAATCTCATCAATGTATATAAATGCCTGAAGTGAGGGGCAAAGAGGATGGAGCCAGGCTTTTTTCAGTGGTGCCCAGTGACAGGACCAGAGGTAATGGGCATAAACTGAAACATCGGAAGTTCCATTTGAACATCAGGAAACATGTAACTCTGAGGGTCACCAAGTGCTGGTACAGCATACCCAGGGAGACTGTGGAGTCTCCATCTGTGGAGATACTAAAAGGCTGTCTGGACATGGTCCTGGGCAACTGGTTCTAGGTGTCCCTGCTTGAGCAGGTGGTTTGGACCAGATGACCTCCAGAGGTCCCTTCCAACCTCAACCATTCTGGAATTCTGTGAACTCCTAAAACACCACAAACATTACTGATGTCCTGCATATAGTTACCTCAAACAGCTACTGGACATCTTCAGATACAGCTAACTCAGATTTAAATTCATACCTTGTGCTTTAGAGTAATAGTTTAGGTTTCAGAATGCTCCTATAATCCATAGGTATGTCTAAACTGCCTTGGAAAATAATGTTTTTCTGGGACTTAGAATTAGACTTGTGATGTCAGTTTGAAGGTTTTTTTTGGTGCAAGACCTAAGGCATAAGATTTGGAAAGAGGAAACATCTGGTTGATGCATCCTGCATTTATAAAAGTTTTGATACAGGTCAGTAGCTGAAACTATTCCACTGTTCTGCAACAAGGTTGATTTTTGTCAGCCACAATTTGGAACCATTTTCCAAGCTATGAAAGTGTTTAGAAAGTAATTTTCATGTACACCATTAGCCTAGTGCCAGTCACTGGGAGCAGACAAGCTCAGAATATGCCAGAGGCAAATAAAAATTCTTAAGAGAAGGGGAACATAATGAGGAATGTCATTAACTTTACCAAGTTACATCTTTCAAAGACATTTTCTCACTCAGATAAAAGACATTCTGTTCAACGATGTAGGGCACTTCTCACCTACAAATGACCCCCTATACTGTAGCTGAATGTGCACAGACCATTTCCTATAAAGAGCGACAAACCTAGGCTAAGGTTCTCTCTCTCTGCTTTCTCCCCATTTCCTGTATCATAGTCCTATGATCTTCCCATAATCTCATGGCGTCTAAATATTGACCAGGACCCAGAAAAATCATACTAAATCTAGTACTTCAGTAGTGTTCAAAACCTCTAGAAGTCCCACTGTAACTTTGACAGTTTCTCCCTGTTTCATTTCCATTGTATTGTCATCATTTTTGCAAAGAACAAAGGAAATTCTCCATGGAAACACTCTTTCCTAGCAAGCAGAAATACCTAGATCTGCTACATGCCCTACTCCCTCTTGGAGGTGAACAAACTTCTCCCCCCCCCAAAAAAAAAAAAAGTTCTCACACTGGCTTTCACACTCCCACCATAAAAAAAAATCTTCGCTCTGCACTTTGAGTGATGTCCAGTAAGTCTCTATGAAAGTTAAGTCCCCACTTTGCCAAAGGACACGAGAATTGCAGGGAAAGTTATAACCACAAAGCCTGAGTCACCCTGCAAATGGAAGATTAGCTTTGGACAGATGAGCTCGTTCACGACAGCAGAATGACTGCTAAGATCAGGTGTGACAGAGAAGGCAGAAACTTGGCGGGGGAGTGGGGGGCGGAGAGGACTGCCCCTTTCATCAGCAGCCTGCAGTTAAAGGGGAGTAAATAAAACATGAAACTGCACTGGAAGCCAAACTATATGCAGATCAATCTGTCTACTCCCGACAAATGAATGAAGATTGGCCAGATGTTAACAGCGTACATTCTTATTTCTCTGGGAGACTGCCTGCCTGAGCCATATGCTACAGAGTGGTCTACATCACCAGTTCACTCAAGATCCCCAGTGCAACACTATAGCACAGAAAACTAGAGGATGAATAGCATTGTATTAATGACAGGGAAGATACATGTTCTGGGGATGACTGAGAATATGTGAAAAAAATCTTAGACGAGTAGTATTAATCCTCATCTTGGACCCTTTCTTCCTTTTCTATAGAGTAAATGAGAAGGCGGCAGAATTGTGACTGTGTGACACTATATATGTTCTATATTTCTAGATTTGAAGTCCAAGAGGGATGACTGTCATGCCTTAAACCCTTTTCTTAGGGAAAAAGTATCTCTTGCCCTGCAAAGGTTCCACTCTCCTCACAGGGCACAAGAGGTTCTGCAATCTGCTGAAACTCAATCCTGAACCATCACAAGCAAGAATGAAGACAGAGAAAAGATGGTATAAATTTGGGTTGGACACAACCAGATTAACACAGAAATAATCACAGTTCTTAGGAAAAGATTAGTTAAAAAAAAAAAATCTCAGTAAATAAATGTATCCATGAACAGACAATAGCACTGAACAAAACACACAGGAGCACTTAAAAATTACTCTCATATCCTGAGCTAATTCTAGCTTTAATCATTCATAACAACAGTGACAGGAGACGGACATATTTTTGAAATGGAACTTAAGTAATGGCCCCAGTCCTGTACATGCTAACTTCAAGCAGTTTAACAGCTGTTTTACCTTCTTGACTCCAGTGCTTGCAGATTACCTTTCACAGGGAATGGATTCTGTTAAATTTGCGTACCTTCTGGGGAGGTTCATCATTCCAAAAGACATTCCATGACTTTCCCAGGATTTTATTTTAACCTTTTAGCAATCAAGACATTGAATTTTGATAAATTGTTTCAGAAATGGTTATTTCAGTGAAGTGAGCTTATTCTCTTCTGATTTGGCCAATATCACATTTTCCTACTACTCATCTACATCATGTGCCCAACTGTGCCCACTTTTAAATTTTATCACTGCACCATCGATTTTAATTTGAAAATATCCTGCAATTGCCTGATGAATGGAAGATAATTAGATACCCAATCAAAACTATTGTGTGTAGGGAATGCTTGCAAGTTAAATCACTGTTTAGAATCATATTTCATCCTTGTATTATCATTTTCTAAAAAACAAGCACCAAAGCATAGCAAAACCCAAAACAGAACTAGGACAATGCTGTGGTATAAACAATAAAATTTCAATGTGCAATGCTAACATCTGTTACAACAAGCATTGTCTTGGAACATTTTTTCAATATAATATAAATAGGAACTTTTTTCTTTGAGTCTGGATTAGTCTTTGTTTCAGATAAAGTGATGATTTTTATATCAGATCCATTAGGAAATGCTGAACTATATGGAGTTTCTCAGCCATGAGGTATTAGAGTTATAGAAGGTACTGATCATTTTACTCCTTTATCTTGTGTTGCAAGTACCAACCTATCACACATGAACAATATAAGGTTTAAATATGAAGGAATGGTGAGCAGTTCTCTAAAGAATTCCTAAGTTTGATTTGGTTTTATTCAAGACACCTGAAGTTTGACAAGGACTTATTCAGTTCATGGGAACGCTGAGGCCTTTTAGGGTGACAGTGGAGTGTGACTTTTCAGTGCAAGATGACACAACCATATAATACCACTGCATAGCTCTAATTCTCTGTCAGGTGATGTTCTAACATCTTTTCTTATTTTGTTTTTGGAAGCTAAAAAAAAATTAAGAAATGTATTAGGAAACAGAAAAAAAGGTGAAAAACATTGGATAAAATACTACTGCCATAAGGAAAAAAAAAAAAGAAGTTTCCTAGCATGGATGACATATGCACAACAAGCCAAAAAGACACTAATGCATGCCCTTCAGAAAATTCCAGCAAGTGACCACCTCTGTTTTATATGGCTAAATATCTTCCCTTCAGATTCTGAAATTTCTTACTGAAAGAAATGTCTTGGTCTCTTCCATTTTAAATTATCGTAGTGATTCTTTCCCCTTAAACCACATATAAACACCAGCGAAGATACAGTTTCCCATTTATGGGAATAGCAGTCACTTTTGGAGAATGCCCTTCTGTGAAGATCTTAATGTATCAACTTGAATTATAGGAAAGCATAATTATAGGACAGAACAGGGGAACTCATTCTTCTTCACAAATTCAAGAGAACTCGAAGTAGTTCCTAAGATTTTGCTGTAGAAATCAGGCAAGAACTGGGAATAGGGCAATACGAAGGAAGATCTTGGTCACATCTATGCCTGTACTTCTGCTTTGCAGGACAGGAAAACTTAGAAACCACAATGAGGACAGAATCTCCATATTTCTGTTTATTGAACTCACTGGAACTATTTTGGTAAAAGAAGATTGGGGCTTCTTGAGAACAGGAAAAAACCAAGCAAACAAAACCTCATTTCTTTGTAATATATGAAGCTGCATTAAATAAAGACTTTGTTTTGCTAGCATTTTTACATCAGTAGTTCACAGCTTTCAAGGTATACATCCAAGCTTGGTGAAAATCTGCTTTTGTTTTTCTTTTAAACCAGTGAAATAAAAATAAAAAAACCCTCTTTGTCTGATACAGTATATATTTCAACAAATGCTTAAAGAATATTTAAGGCCATTTCGAGGCATCTCAAGCATCTTCCAAACACAGGAAGAATAGACTATGTCAATAACTGTCCAGTAGCAATGAAAAAAATGACAACTTTTGCCTCAAAAACTTCATATTAGTATTTCAAAGAAGGCCTAAAAACTTATTTTATTTCCAGTCAGCTTAATAAATATTATGGAATATGGGGCAGAAGTTAGCTGTTTATTTTGTCCTGACTATAGCAACCTATGTTAGGAGAAGATTGCTCCTTCCCCAAAAGCAGCTGCGCACATGGAGATGGGATAAATTCCTGGGTGGAAACAAAAAGGAAAGACATGGCAGACAGAGATCTTTTAATTTCCTTTAGAAACAAAAATATGAACCAGTAAAAGGAATCTGAAAGGTTTTGTGGAAAGAATGAAATGACACTGAAAACAAACAAAAAGATGGATAGAATACAGTAGGAAGACACGACACCTTGAAAATATATGAAACATCAGGAAGAGATAGTTTGAAAAAGTTCTACAGTTAAACAATGACATTTATAATGTCTCAGTTTTTCTGCTCTCATTCTCGTCTCTCCATGCCTTTTCCCATGTTTTTCTTTGTGTCTCACATCTCTTATCTTCTCTTCTCTCAAAGTTGAAGGTACAGGGCTCCTTCTAGGATGAAATCACTGGGTACTATTAGAGCTTCCAGCTTAACATTGCTGTTATCTGGTAAATTTGATGCTTCCAAGCTCATTCTTGGAGAAAAAGTAGTATTTTTTTTGCTGCCCTAAAATCTCTTCACAACTGTGATGGAAAGTGGAAATCTCTGCTCTTCTGTCTTTCCTCAGAAGCCAAGCCTGAGAAGTCAGAGTGTAATCACACCTTGAAGTCTGCCTAATGTATACCTACAGCCATCAAAAACTGGTGTCTCAAGCTTCCTTTCTGGCTGAAATTTGAAAGGTCACCAGGTATCTCATTTCTTTTCCCTGCTTAATCCCTCTCAGCCCCTCAGTAACTCTCTCATCACACCTCCTTATCCAATGAATTCTTATCACAACTGACCACTAACTTAGATCCTACTTTGCAGACTCCACAGTGAGAGAGCAAGGCTACAGGATATAAACTTCTGGATTAATAAGACTTCTACCCTGCTTTCTCTACAGAAATAGACATATACTATGTTGACATGGCTTGTTTACTAGGTGCTTTTCTTTGGAACAATCCCCCCCCCCCCCAGTATTACATTTTCTGGGATGAGAACTGGAATTTATAGATGCTAAATGCTTTCAACGTAGGTAAAATGGACCCTAACAACCCGCTGATTTTTGAAGTACATCTCAGTGTACAAAAAGCAGCACTACCTTAAGAAAGCCTAGGAGTGTTAATCATGTCAACCAGAAAAAGTGCTATTTTGTCCACTTACAAGGCTCGTTTCTCTTTAGTTTCTGTCATCAAGGTATTTTTAGGTTATTAAACTCAATGAAGTTTGTGACAGAGTCACAAGAGAGAATATTTTATCTTTTATTTTTCATATTGTTAATCTATTTCATTAGCTTACTGCACACTTCTCATTTCTTCTGTCTTTTTGAAATGCCACCTACACTGATAAAATTACATTAGGAGTTCTCAATATTTCCAGGAAGAAGCAGAGAAATCATATAAAAAGACGACTATTAAGAAGTAGAGGAAAAACAAAAGAGTCACTTGAGACGATCAGAATTTATCTTGTTTTAAAAACAATCCCAGACAAGATACTCAGTGGGAGGGAAATATATGTTTTAAAAAATCTAGAAATATGAATATGCCACCAAATGTGAAGTTAAAAGGCAGTTTCACTGAATTTTAATATGACAGGGGAACAAAAAGAAACAACTGAAAACAGACTAAAGGAAGTGTCCTATCACAAAACAAGGAAGCCAGAATGCCTCTTAGTATACCAGTGCAATCTAGTGCCAACTTTCAGTTTGAAACATACTATGAACCAGAAAAAAGTGTATAATTAAAACGAGCAATATGCAGGAAAGAACAGTAAAATACTGAAGTAAGGTAAACTAGAATTACTGATTAGCAAATACAGCATTACCTGCAAACCAGTACATGATTACACATTTTTTTGTTTCACAGTCATATTTCGAAGCCTTTATGTCTTCTACAATACTGGTGTCTCCCAACAGTTTTGAGTTGTTGATAGTTAAGTATGACTTCATTCTCATGACTCTTCCCACCGAAACATGAAACACAGCAAACACAGACCACAGGAATATTGCTTGGTTTGCCTAATTCAAAACACAATCGCAAACAGGTAGTGCTAGACAGCAGCAAAACTGGAGGCACCAATTGCTGCATAATCTCCAATCAGCTGAAAGCTCACCTGGGAACTGGAAACAGGACATGGCCAGGACTTTTCTGAGAACTGTGTCTGCAACACCTATACTTCTTCAGGGATGATAAACATTAAAGTTAGCCTTGCTTTGAGCAGCAGGTTGGACCAGACAACTTCCTGAGGTCTCTTCCAACCTAAATTATCCTATGATCATATACCATAGCAAACACTTAAGGCTGAAAATCCTGAAAATATTTTGTAACCTCATTTATAAACCTTTGCCATGGAATTATTAACTTTTGAAACAGAATCTTCTCCCAGAGGATGAGAACAGGGCAGCAATCCACAAAATCTAGGACACAGAAGCACAATAAGTATGAACTTGTCCTAGTTAAGTAACAGAACTGATGAAGTTTGCATATTACCCTTATACCGAGACAACTTACACAATTTAAATGTTAATCCAATGGAAGAGACATTTCTGGTTGTACAAACAGACCTGAATAATGCACAAAGGATGCTAACAGTGAGCTGTGCTATTGGCTACCATAGAATTCAGGTCACGTGAAAAGTCATAATCCTTGGGATCCAAGCAACACCAAGAAAGGGAGCCTCAAGCCACGCTTCCCAAGGGAAATGGCTGAAACAGAAGCAAGAAATCCTCTGTAATTTTGGCCTTGAGATAAACTGGAGTAAGACTGATAATCTAAGCAACTGAGACAACTGTCTAATTACAAGGCAAGGTAAACCGAAAAAACAACTCTATGACTTTCAGGGGCAACTAACTTGTGGACATGTTAGGTCAGCTTTAATTATCAGGATATAAGATCATAGTACAAACTGCAAAGAAAAAGGAGAGAGTGATCCAGCTAAAGAAAAAAGTGACCAGCCCAAAAACCAGAAGTTAGATGGCAGCTGAAGAGATGCAATTGAGTTACTGTTGACTAAACTATATGGGTATGAAGTCTTCTCTATATAACATGAACAAGAAGGCAGTATCTATCCCCACATGTGTTTAGGTGGAAGGACAACTGGAGGAAATTAATATAGACATGTGAATTGTTCTAGGCTTAAAAAAAAAAAAAAGAAAAGAAACCTGTCAAACTGACAGTCTCTCTGGGAGATGGAAAAATGAGAGAGGGAATTGCTCTGTCTTGCTGCTTAGAGTAAAACCACCTGAGTTACAACACAGGCTTCTCTAAAGACCCCATTAATTTATTTCCCTTTATTTTATATGAGAGTAAACAGAGATGACATTCAGTTACTTCTGGTCTAGTGGCTTGTAATGCATTTTCAGTATAGAAAAGAAGAATGACATCCTAAACTCAGTGACATTTTACAACAAAGAGATAAGTTTTAGATGCTATTCAACAATTTCGTCACTTTCAAAAAATGTTAGAAGTATAGTTATGCCTGATGTTCCTTTAGAGGGAAAATTATGGTTTCAGTGGATGTATAGACTTATACTAGTACCTGGAGGTCACTACCAGGCCTTAATGGTCCCTCCTCTGGGACCTCCACCCACACACTCCTTTAGTCCTGTGTCTTCAGTCTCTGCCATGGACCTGCCCAGCAATCACTAGACCTGACCCTGACAGGCAGATTGATTTCCCAGCTTGGCCTTGGACCTGCCTCATCACCATGGACTTACTTTCCTGATGGTCTGCACCCTTGGCTGAGCCTGGCCTTGACCTCTGGGCCTGCCCTCCTCCCTTGCAGTGGAGCTGGGCTCTGCCCAGCCATCGCATGTTCTCCCCCTCTGCTGCTGGTGGCTCCCATCGCTCACTGCTCCCGGACAGCCAATTAATTATTTCCTCCAGTTTTTCCTGTGCTTTCACTGTCTGCACAGGGAAGGGAGACACTCTGCACAGAGCTGAAAAAGGAAGGATGGAGCTCTAATTAAATTTCAAAGACTCAGGACTCAGCATGGTCTATAAAAATCACCTGAATTCATGGAAGTTTTAACTGGATCTTGCATTACCTGAAGGCTTTAATGAATCACACTAAATTGAGTTTGCAGTCTGACACAGAAGGTTGTTGCTTATCTTTCAAGAGGAACGGAAAGACTTTGAACTCAAGTGTAGCACTCTAGCAAAACCCTGAAAGCCGCAGTTTTAACATTTCTTAAGCGACCGTGACAGACATGGAAGTCCATCCCTCTGTCCCAAAGGAAAACCAAGAATCCCTATGTTGTGTTTTTTAGTCTTGTCTTAACAAACCCTACACGATGAAGGTTCAATAACCTACCCAGTCAATTCCACTGTTTTCCACCTCTAATCTTTCTCATAAAACATGTTTCTAGATTACTGAACTTCTTTATAAGCAACTCTGATCTACCTCCTTCTTGAAGATGACATTAGACCTGATGTTCCAACTTATGTCTAACGAGCGCTAAGTAGTGTTGAAGTTTACTCTGTCTTAAGTGTCAATATTGCATTACATCGGGGGTGGTGAAATGAGAGCTGTTTGCTTCTTTTGTACTTTTTACAGTAGGACAAGCAGTTTCACCTTCTTGACCCCTCCCCAGTTTGTGGTTCATTGTAGTGCTTCCTGTATCTTTCTCTGGAGACCTGCTGCCTAGATAGCCATTTTGCACTTTTTTACTTACATATTATTTATATTGAAACCTTTCTCTACATGTCAAGATCATTCTGAAACTTAATCCTGTCCTCTGCAATGTGCTGCAGCTTTTCCCAAGTAGGTATCAACTGCAGATTTAATAAACATTTTCTCTATCCCACTGTCTAGAGAAAACCTTATCTCTTTCTAGAGAAAACCACTTGACAGAATCTCATCCTTCTAGTTTGACAGTGAATCGCTGATAACTATTCTTTGAAATTATAATTCCAAGCCAGAGAAGGATAAAGTATATCATACTTTTTGGCGACTTTTTGCTTCAGTATTTGTTTTAAAAACAAATATTCAACTGATCTGATGTCAGTTAACCTTGGTGGCAGGAATATTGTTTAGAGACTGCTCTTACAATATCTTCCTCAAGATTAAGTTTCCCTACTTTTCTTTAGGAACACCTTTAACATTTTTCTAAGTCATAAAACATCACACTTAATCACCTACCCCATCTCCTCGAGACCTATTATCTTGTCATCAAGGGAAATTAGATTGCTTTACATGATTTATTCTGGACAAATCCATTTTGGCCACTGTTTAGCATCTTTTTATCTTCTGGGTGATTCCAAACAGATTATCTGCTCAAGTGCCTTTCCAGGAATTAAATTTAGCCTGACTGGTCTATAATTCCCTGGGTCTTTATGTGGTTTTTTGGAAAGACAGACACAAAGGTTTCTTCCCTCCCCCTACAATTCACTTATTTTTTATCCTTTAATTCTCAAAGCTCATAAGGGAAGACTTTAAGATTCCTTGAGTACTCCATAGTGAATTAATTGTGCCAGACAATTTGAAAACATCTGACTCATCTAAGCAGACTTGAACCTGTTCTTACTCCTCTTCAGTAGTTTTAATTATGCTAGTCTTCAGAACACAGTCAGCCTTTTTTTAATGAATGCTGAGGAAGGAGAAAAAAAAAAAACACATGAAACTGGCATGCCTCTATTAGTTTTGCCTCTCTGTCAATTAATGGGCCAACTCTTTCCCTTGTCTTGCTCTGATTAATTACTTAGAGAACGTTTTCTTTTAACTACTCTATTGTTCAAACCATGCTTAAGGCACTTGGCCCATACTTTATTGAAATTTTTATGACCAAAATGTTGCTCAGGGTGAAACTCAGAAGATTTGTATGGTGCATAGTATGTGATCTTATCAGCTCTGGGGGCTTCAGTCACTTCTGTATCAGTAAGCATCTCCAATATTTTAAGCCACAGACTTACCAGATTTTGTCCCTCAATGTTCACACTGTTCAGACCATTGCTTATAGTAAATCAGAGAACAAAAGGAACACGATGAAATGAGATTTATTCTTTCTTTTAAGTGAACCACTGTCAGGATATAAGCCTCCTTCAAAATCATACACTGTGGCAAGTCAAAGAGTATAAAGGAACCTTTGCTACAAAAAAAAAGTGATTTTTTTTGCACTTGGTGGCCCAGTAAGCCAAAGCCAAACAAGACTGAAACAGTGGGTCTGTTTCTTTTTAATTAATTGCTATTAATGGAGGAACTAGCTCCTTGGAAGTCTGGTATTAGTAGCTCTCTTTATGTACTGGAAATTATGAAAATCTTACCTCAGAAAACCTTTGTACATCCTGGGTTAAAGTTCCTACTCTCTTCCACTGATAATATTTGAGTAACTTCAAAATTGCTGGATTCACTGCATTATCAGATGGCACTGTCCGGAAGAAATAAGGATATTTTTTCTTATCAGCCAACTCCGGGGTTGTTGCTGCAAATGAAAGCTGAAAAAAAAATCAAACAACAAAAAAATGAAAGTCACCGTAAGTCACCTAGCAGCCAGAAGAAAAACTTTGCTCTTCTCAGTACAACAAGACACAATTTACACATTGTGGTCATGTAGATAATTTCCATCATCATACAGCCTGGAATTCCTACCAGCATCATTCACTCATTTACTTTTAAAGGGATTTTTGAAATACCTTAGCTCTATAAACCACCTGCTACAAAATTAAACTAGGAAATCTTCAAAGTCAGTGGTGTAAAATCCTCTATTTGAGATCATGAATCTCACACATTGCGCAGAGCAAGAAGCTCTCAGGGAGTAAATCTCTGTGATGAATTCCCCAGCAACTTCCTTCTATGTTCTCTTCATAAAAGTTGAGAATACCTCCAAGGGGATTTTCTCAAACTCTTATATTTCTTTAAATTAGAGGGTGAACCTCTAGTAGCACTTCTTCCTATCTTCAGGTAATAAAACAGCTCTAGGTAGCAAAAAAAGAGAAAATAATTATGGCAGCCAAGGCTGCAGCTCAGAAGTTTAGCTGGCTCCCTGCTTCCTCCCCTGAAGCAGCCCCCTGTGATCTGTATTATCAAAGGGGACTCAGTGGCTAATTCTACACATCTGAAAACAGCAGAATTTGTACATGGTTTGAGAATGCTTATAATGAAAGACGAGAGGAAACCTTTTAACACACACACACACACACACACACACACACACACAAAACTCAAAACCCCAAACCGGAAAACTTCCCTGAATTCTTCTGCCCAAGTTAAATATTTTTGTGAATTATTTTCAGGCAACGTTATGATGGCAATGCCTGCATATTCAGTTTTTGAAAATGCTCCTATTCCAAAGATACTTGAGGTCATTCACTCCAGTATTTTTTAGGTTGCTAGGAATGTGTTTCTCAAGCTTTTTTTTCAGCCATGCATAGCAGTTGAGGTGGTTTTTTTAAAGTACTGATTTAATGCAAACTTGTTTGACAGTCGAAAAATAAGCTCCCTAATACAGTTATGTTAAGTCTTTCAAACTCAATAGAGAGACAGAAAATATAGGTGAATTCAAGCCTGTATAAGTACATCCAACCACAGTATTAAGTTCACACTTTCTTCCATCAAGAATTCTGTATATTTGGGCTAGATACCCCTTTTTGAAATTCAGAATAGACAAGTTTAATATGAAATAACAGTTCTAACCTCCTCCCGGTGTTTATAAAATCTAGATTTAGCCTGACAGAGACAGGACTCATTCTCTGTCTGATTTTAGACTCACAAAGAACATATTGCATTGCTATAGCTGCCTAAATATAGTTTGTTTTCCTAATTAAAATGCCTGAGATCCAAACAACTTGAAGTGTGCATAACTGGACAGTTTACACTATACCATTCAAAAATAGAAGATTCTTTCTCTTCACCAGGCAGCTGGTAGAGAATATTTTTTAAGACCTTGTACTACCATGTAATTCTAAGGTAAAACATTTTTAATGTAGCAACTGTTCTTTTATAAGATTTTATGAAAAAAGTACACTATGCAGTACTGTGAAATTGTCATCTTGATTTTCCAAAACCATATTGGTTGGCTCACTTAGAACTTCATAACATTTAGTAATCAGCAATGAGTTTGTGAAGAGCTGTTTTCAAGGGAAAAAGAATGAAGGTCTGCCAGGTAGACCTAGCCAGCTTTTCTGTCTAGCCTTGTAATGTTGAACATCATGCATCCACTGCACAATGAAAGTGGAAATAAGGACCTGTACCTCTGACTGACAAAGAGAGAAAATTTGACTTTAGAAATCCAGCATGAAGAGGAATGCCTCTCAGCAGCCTGGCTGCTTGCAGCCTGGTGACTGCAAAGGACTTGCTTTTCAAGTTATTATGGTTTTGGATCGAATGTAATTTGATTGATCCTTAAGAAAAAGAAGTAAAGAGCAATGCTGAAGTAACAGTAGTGACAAGCAACATCAGCAACGTTCAACTAAATCAAGTTCACAGATGGACGGTAAATTTTTCTGACCAGAAGTACAAAAATCCTTAGTAGTGAGGAGCATCTCTATAGAGGTGAGCTGGCTTTAGGATGAAGAACTGTGATATAAGCAAGGCAATTCAGATCCATCCTTTGACATTTTAGTGACTTAAATAAAGAATCTAAATTAGTATCCTAATTGCCCAAATTTCCTTGGGAAACAATGAAGCAAAACCTTACCTCTCTTCATTGATTAAAGAAAGATGAAGAAGACTCATAACTTAGATTTCTCAGCCATGTAAAGTGAGATGAGATCAATCCAGGTTTATGTTTAATACTAATGACACCTGAATTACAAAAGACAATTGCTCTTCTTTTTTTCTTTTTTGAAGAAAGGTTTTATTAAAATATAAAATGGGAAAATCTCATGCTCAAACAGTTCTTGGAATGTAGGATATGTTCAGAGGCCTTTCTTTAAGCATCACATATACCATGGTTGCTCTCATTCTGCATCACTTTGTCATTTTAATATGACACTCATGAGAGATGGATGAACAACCTGAAATAGTTATGTCAGTCCTTTCCCCTTCTTTCTCACAAAAGTTAAGTCACTGAAAATATTTAACTTCTCACAAAATCATCCCTATGAGAGTTTGGGGACTTGCAATGAATGGAACCCAACAATCACCAGCACTCAATATTCTGCTTTGAGAGGGACAAGGAGGGAAGAGGAAGAAGAAAAAACTCATTATATTTTAAAAAGCAGCAACGAAAAGATCATGTTAATAAATAAATTGACACAATGTACTGGAAAAGTATGGGATACAGCATGGCTATGTAAAAATATCATGAAAATATTCATAACAAAAACTTAAATATTTATGATAAAACAAATTAGACCACAACACAGTCCACCGACATATGCATTGAGATGGTACAACGCTTGTTAACTGAACATAAATCCTCTGTATTTTAGGGCTAAAGTTGTTTATTCATGGCTGATTTGAAACTTGAATCTATTTGTTGTGGTTTAGGCCCAGCCGGTAAAAAACCACCACGCAGCCGCTCACTCACTGCTCCCCCTTGGCCCCGGTGGGATGAGGAGGAGAAAATATAAAGAAACGCTCGTGCTTTGAGACAAGGACAGGGAGGGATCTCTCACCACTTATGGTCATGGGCAAAAGACAGGCCCAACTTGGGGAAGAAACAAAATCAATTTAATTTACTACCAATCAAATCAAAACAAGATAATGAGAAGTAAACCCCAAATCTTAAAACACCTTCCCGCCTGCTGCCTTCCTCCTTCCTGGCTCAACTCCGCTCCCAATTTCTCTCTCTCCTCCTTCCCAGCGGTGCAGGGGGACGGGGAATGGGGTTGTGGTCAGTTCCTCACACGTTGTCTCTGCCGCTCCTTCCTCCTCAGGGGGAGGACTCCTCACTTGTCCCCTGCTCCAGCGTGGGGTTCCTCCCACAGGAGACAGTCCTCCGTGAACTTCTCCAACCTGGGTCCTTCCCACAGGCTGCAGTTCTTCACAAACTGCTCCAGCGTGGGTCCTTTCCACAGGCTGATCTTCAGTCACAGGCTGATCTTCAGTCACAGGCTGATCTTCAGTCACAGGCTGCCCCAGGGCGGGCTTTCCTATGGAGTGACGGCCATCTTGGGGGGCCATCCAGCTCCCTGGGCTGGGGGGGGTGACAGCCTGCTGTCTCACCACAGGCTGCAGGGGCATCCCCTCCTCCCCCGCTCCTCCTCCCCTCCTCCCTCACTGACCTCGGTACCCGCAGAGGGGTTCCTCTCACGTTCCAATCCCTCTGCTCGCTGCAGGTTCCCCTTCTTAAATCTGTTCTCCCAGAGGCGCTACCGCCATCGCTGATGGGCTCGGCCTGGGCCAGCGGCGGGTCCGACTTGGAGCTGGGGAAGCTTCCAGCAGCTTCTCACAGGAGCCGGCCCTGCAGCCCCTCCCCGGCTACCAGAAACCCCACCACACAAACCCCAAACACCACTGAAAGGCAAATTTTTCATAGTTTCTTCACTTCATTCTACAGGACTGAAAGCCATAGAGGTCTGCTTCTGCATTTTGTTACAGGAATTTCTTTTTATAACTTGTAGTTATTTAGTAAAAAATCTGGATCAATGGCAATCCTACTGCTCATGTAACTCTGCAAACCACAAAAGTACTATTTTTTTTATTACTGTATTTTCAGAGCATACATATTCATGCATTGCTAAAAAAATTTTGTTATAGGTGTTACATAGCTGCCTCTCTGCATACAGGAAGAGTGAGAGATAAAGTTATAAGTGGGATTATAACTCAGCAATAAATGCCTGTGTGGGGTATGATGTCATTCTTTCACAGAAAATTATTTTACATAACTGCTAAAGGTGACGGCCAAAAGCCAAACTTCAAGAAGGGATGCAAGACAAGGAAAAAGTTTGTTTCAAATTGGTAAAAAATGGAGGACACAGTGGACATATACCGGGTGATATATCATAACTGTGTGTGTGGTGTTTGTGTGTGCGCACATGCAAACAGGCTCTCTGTATATGTGTTTGTAGATTACAAAAAAAAAAAAAAATCATTCATATATATATATAATATATATATCAGTTTGAATACTGTAAGAAAAACTGAAGTGATTTCTCAGGCTTTCCCTGAGAAAGCTTTCTTTAGAATATCTGCTTACAATTTGATACAATTTGTGGGCAACTGCTTCTGAAGTTAAAATAAGTGTATGTAGGGAAACATACATAATCTATGACTCGGAGATTTCAAAGATGAAACAGTTTAAGACTTTAAAATGGAAAATAAGGTAACTTTCACCATTCAAGTAAGAATATTAACTATAGTACAAAATGAGAACCGAATAGGCCAAGGTATTAAATAACCAAATGCTTATTTCTTTATAAAAGCCATAATTTAGTAAAAGTTGTGCTGCCTTAATACCACAATGAAGTCTGCTCAAATTGTAAAATGACTTTATCTAACAGCTAAAATGCAAGGTTTCTGACTTTTTAAATTATTCCTATTGCTTGTGTGATCACTTTATAAATGGATTATAGTTAGCAGAGTTTCATCAGAATGCATTTTGTCTGCACATGTTAACGAAAACCAGTAATGTTAATACACACAGTCAGTATGTAAGGAATCAGTGCAAAAGGACTTTCAAGTATGTCACCTGAAGTTCATTTACTCAGGCAATGTTTAGCTTACTGTGGTGTTCTCCATGTAATATATCACACAGGCCATGTGAGAGAAAAAACACAGCTAACTGGAGAGGTCCATCTAGGCTGGCTGCAAGCCAGTCTGAAATCCCAACCCCACTGAAGTCAGTGCCAAAAGTTCCACCAACTTCTGCAGAGCCCAGATCTCAAGGCTGTGATCTGCGTACCTGGAAATCAGATCTCGTTAGCGAGATGTAACTGCACCGGTATAATTGTAACTCTGTAGGTCGTCCTGACATTTTGCAGTATCCCTAGACTCAGATTTGTAGTCGTGCAGATTCTTCTGTTTGAAAGATAAATACAGGGCTGGCTCAAGAGTGAGCTGAGCAGTTGTGCTTCCTTGCTAGCAATGGAGAAGCAGAGCAGAAACACAGCTAATGGCTTTATCTTAACTTTTTGAATAGAAAGGAAGCAACGAATAACAGTTCTGGAATGGGTCCAAAGCAAAATAATTCAGGAAACTGTGTGAAATAGAAAAACAACAACATTAAAGATGATACAGAAAGGACCTTATAGCACTATGTGTGTAAAAGAATGTATTACGGTAAAGAGTTTTGAGGCCATAAAATGTAGGACATTTTTGTACTTCAAAAAAAAAAAAAAAAAAAAAAAAAGGCTTGGAAATGATCCAAAATTGAAAAAGCCAGCGAGACAGATTTTACTTTCAGATTTAAAAAAACACAATTAAACATTATTCCACAGAAGTCAAGGAAATTTCTTTGGCTTCACACTCAGAAAGAAAGTAGAATTTGATAATGAGAGGACAGGAGGGGAGACAATGTTACACAACTATTATGAGAAATGTTTCAGCCTAATATGACAGATGGCCATGTTAAGGAATTTGAACTGTTGGACTTTGCTGGAAAACTGAAAAATATACAGAAGGATTTTATTAAGGAGGTCTTGGGGTCACGTATATGTTTTGATAAATTAAATTTTCTCCAGAAAGATGATACTTTTTGAAATAGGAAAACATCAGTTTTGTTGAAAGTCCGTACAGTTTCATGGAAGGCTTGTGATCAACACTAGACAGAGGCAGATGAAAAAAAAAAGTTAAAGTGTAGAAAGGAACAGTTCTGCAGAAGGGGAGTAAAAGCTAGCTCTTTAACCGTATATTAAGCTGAAGTGAGGTGTGATAGGTTAAACCAAGAACATCAACCTAAAGTGCTTTCAAGTTAAAGAGCAAGCATATTCTTTGAAAAGCAAGCATTACTTCAGAGGAAGTAAGTGCATTTCCTTAAAGAAAGTCAGTACAGAAGCGGGAATGGTAAATTGATAAGCTCTGACATTTGTTTAAGAAAATGGGATGCAACAGTAATGAAATCAATGGGAAAGACTAGGAGTTGTGTAAGGGAGGATGGATATTAGAAAGCTGAAAGAAAATTAGAAAAGGAAACAACACTATATACAGAGTGTATATATTCCATATAGAAGTCCAGAGCTTGGAAGCTGGAAGGCTGAGGCCATTCTGCTCTCCCAAGAACTACAGAGGGAAGGGAAGCCACCAGAAATGGCAAGCCGTCTTCTGGTGTTTGGTCGTTTTATTATCTCTAGGAAGCATTTATGTTTACATTTTGTCACTGTAATAATGTATAGAAATCTGGGAAAAATAAAAGAGCAGAACTATCCCTGGTGTAAACAGTCACCCTCATCTAAGGCAACAGGTCTGTTTAGGAGTCACATTTATTTAAGAAGACTGTGTTAGCTAAAGTAAATCAATAACAGAAACCCTTAGCAAAATTATTGTAGGTCCATAAAACCAGTTGGGCAGGAAACCGCACTCCCCTCATAAAGCAGAGTGGCCCGTGGAGAGGAACGGCTAGAGGATCAGGAGCATCTGCCACCACAAACCCCCCAGCAGCTCGAAGGAGGACCCTGATATCTGGCAGGAGGTGTCAGAGCATCCAGATTTGTCAATCCCAAACTGAGAATGAGGTGTCACTCTCACCACTTGCCTCTCCAAAGGGGAAGGCTGTGAAATAAAGCTACACGCTGTGTGCATGGAGTATTATACACTGGAGGGGGGAGGGGAAAAAAAAAAAGTGCCTTAGGTAACAGGGTAATCTCCCTTTAATAAAATGTCATCTGCTAAGACAACTGATTCATGTTTGCAAATGGGGAAAATCAGCTTATTGAGCACCAGAGAGATTAGCTTAATTTTCCTAGGCTTCTGCACTGTGGCTTGTACAAGTATTTTATTAATGATCCCTAGCAATTTAAATCTGCCCCTGTTGCCACAAAACTAGTCTTCATGGAGAATATTTTATATATGGCAGATATCACCTGTATTTCCTGTACCTTTTCTAGACAGCTAAAATATGCTGATAAATCAACATTGCTAAATAGGATATAAACTGCTGATCCGGTTGATAGGTGATATCATTTATTATCATCACAACTAAAGATTGCATGTCATGGATGCTTAGATAGGAAGCAATATTTTCTGTGAAAAAGGAAAATGCAAATAATTATTTCCAAAAAGAAGGCAGAATGCCAGAAAGCTCCATAGAAAATACTTTTACAACGGTACAGGATTGCACATACGGAATCTTGTCACAGGAAAATAACAAGGATGAAACCCAGCAAGATGATAATTTGCAGCAATGTGTACTTGTGACACCACACACCATTCCTTTGTGTGTCTTGCCAGGAGCTCTAATGCTTTGACAAGCCTGTGCCAACAATAATAATACTTGAGTGTGGGCATGTGATGGCTTGATGGTCCCAGGAGCTAGAAAGACCAGAATGGAAACTCATGAATAATGAAGAGTTAAAAGATTTGCCTGCTGCAACTCTTGAGACAGCATTAGATGATGTCACATAACAAGTGAAACAATATACTCCTAGCCCAGAGACAGAGAATAGATTGAAGTGTAACAATTAAATTGCATTTTTAATTGAACGGTGATTGATGTTTTGTAATAAATATTAAAAGACACAAAATATAAAGATTTAGGCTAAATGTTAACTCACTATTTAAAGATTAACAGTAACCTTACTATACAAGAAAACTTGCCCAGATGTGGAGTCTACCACACTACCACAGAACTACAAACTACCACAGAACTTGATCTTACCGCTGATCAAGTTATGAATAAATGTTAATATAATAACAGTACTTGAAATAATAAAATAGTGATATATAAAATAAGAAAATAGTGATATATAATGAAGAAGAATATTAAAGAGAACCTTAAGAAATACACGGTAGCATGTAAAGTAAAAAAGTGATACACTAGACTGCTCCTTCCCACCCCGATGCACAAAATGTATCATCCAATCAACTTTGATGGATGATTTAGAGAAAAGGTATGTGGAAATAACATTGCAAAGATGGTCACAAACACCTATTTGGAAAATATTTCAACGTAAGAAGCTAAGTGCAGCAATGTCATTGATGGAGGCATTGCATAGGTCTTGAAAGCAGGTGAAAGCAACACACAGTAATAAAGATCAAGAAACAAAGATAACGTTCCTTGACAATTTGCCTGCACAGCTGCTGGTGATAAGAGTGTCTATATACAGACAGTAAAGGAGCTGGTTCTGAACCTGAACTAGGAATCAAAGAATCAAAGTGGCCATCTTCCATACTAGCTATACTCTAATCCTGATCCCCAAATAGCTCAGGTGACACACTAACATAAGTTGAAAGAAGAAAGAATGGGGACTAAAGAAGAAAATATTAACAAGAAATTATGCTTTTCCAGCAGTGGTAAATCAGCTATTTTTTTACCTGTCATAAATACTCTTAAATATCTACTTGAATGAAAGCTCTGGAGACTCCATCATACTTAGATTTTATGGGATTGGACAAACTTCAGTGCTCTAACAAATAAACCAACAATCATTAAAAAATGTTCTGTATGGGCTTTCATTATGACAGTTGCAAGAGCAAAATAGAAGTCTGGGAGAATATCTATGATGGCTCACTAGCTGGTACATGGGCAGGATGCCTAATCCAAATGGGAACATGAAAATACACATTGTATTAAACACACTGGACAAGAATGGATCTCGTGGACGAACATCCCTTTCATCATCCATAACACATTACCCATCTGATTAGAGCTACTGTTCCTTTTAAAATCAGATGTTTTGCCAAATACTCCTGCCCAATATCATCTGCCATTACCTTCATTAATTCTGTGTCTGAAATTGCTTCCACTGACTGCCTTTTGGCACCTGGGAGTTTCCAGAAAAAGCACTTCCAGCTGGTCTCAAGGTTGGAAGGCACCCGCCTCCACGCTGATAGCATTCCAGTGAATTAATCCAATCACAATAAGACTGATATTCAGCTGCATGCTGCTCTGGAGACATTTCAGGAAGCAATTCTGGCTACTGAATGAATCAATATTTTTGAGGATAGAAACTGGTTTAGATAAAATAAAATCCATATGAGAAGTACTTTAGCTGAAAGATGTGTGCCTATAAGCTAATGGGAAAGATCATTCAGTCCTGCTTGCTTCCCGCTTGGGTAGCCTGACCTACTCCCAACACAACTCGGTAGGAACTGCAGATGTCTGAATGCAAGAAGTCAGACCAGACAATCAAGATTTGTCTTTTGGAGTTAAAATTTTCTACTCCCGTAAAGCCTGTGGGTTATGTTGAAGAATAGTGACTGAATTTATCCTCAGCTGAGGGGTTTTTTTTTGTCTTCAAGGAATGGAGAGGATAAACACTAGCTGAAAATTGTAGCAGATCTACTGAAAAAAAAATGAAGAAAACAATCTAGACATTAGGCAGGCTTCACCTGCCTCTTGGGCTCAAAGATTAAAACTTCCACCCATCTGTTCACACCAGCCAGAGCCTACATTTAAGAACTTTGTTGAAAAAAATAAGTTAAAGGAATTCCTAGAACAACATGTCAGGTAAACCAAAAACAGAATAGTTATTAGTTTTCAGAACAGAAAAAAGTTACAGATCAAATCCAAGTCTAAGTAACGGGATCCATTCTAAGCTCTAATAAATACTGCCTAACAAACCTAACGCATTCACCTTACTTCTGAGACGTGCCAAGGAAGTATATCATGGAGTTATGGAGACTGTCCTTCAATTCAATGGTTAACAGTGCAACCAGTCAAGTTGATAGAGACTTTATGATTTACAGTTTCAGCCAGCTGAACATGAGGCAGAATGATCTCAGATTACCCCATCCAAAAGTAAAAATTCAGCATTAGGCTTGATTCTTTCACTATTAATGGAAAATAAACAACTGTTATCTCCTTTTCATTGCATATTTCTTCTGACCATTCATTTGAAAAGGTCTGTCACAGTTTGAAGCAGATCACGAAAAAAAAAAGCTACGGGAATAAATCTGGCAATCATTAACTGTTTT
Organism: Buteo buteo; assembly: GCF_964188355.1. NCBI lineage: Eukaryota > Metazoa > Chordata > Aves > Accipitriformes > Accipitridae > Buteo > Buteo buteo. Next base: position 8,767,613 of record NC_134173.1, on the reverse strand, counting down.
TTCTACTCTCCAGAAAATATTTTCAGCTCTATACTAGGCACAAATCATTTACACCTAACACAGGTGTTCTGCTTACTGCTAGAGATTGACTAAAGCATTGAAATTAATTGGCAGCTCTACAGAAGCTGCTGCAAAATTTGTTTTCATTTCCAAACAGAATAAAAGACAAAATCTTTTGAGCATTTTCATAAATAGAACCGCACTGCGAAAGAGGGTTGTATATCTTTGTCTGTCACACTCACTTGCTTAGCATTTGGCTACTGGCCTGGATTATACCAGAATTCAGCTTCAAATCCCTGTTCTGCTTCAGTGACAGCATTATTGTTTATCCCAAATCAAGCAGTCTCCTACACTCACATTCTCACTACCCAGCTTGCTTGTCTCTTGTCTGTAACAGATTATCCTCAAAATTTAGTGAAAACCAACAACTTTGCAAAATATTTCACCTCTGATAAAACAGCCTATATTGCCATAATCCATTAAAAAAAAATTCTTTCCAGACCTATTCACAACAGCCTGTTCCTGGCTGGCTGCCCAAAACTATTATCATTCTATTAGTATTGTTTGTTTGTCAGACTTCATCCAGCTAACACATGTTAAAACTACAGCTGTTCTACATTTGGATTTTAAATAAGATATCTGTTTTATTATTTTTCCCCCTCTAAATGATGAAAAGGAGGGAAAAACTTCCCCAATACAAAGATACCTTAATTGTGCAATATGGAGGTGTCTTGTTCTTTTGAGCAAATGAACCTTGCACTCTATTGGAAATGGGGAGAAGGACCATTGGTGAGATTTAAGATGAGAATTCCCCAGGTCTTCTGTGGAGTGGACACCCTAATAGAGTCCCAATTCTGTCCTTCCCATCTTTTATTTCTTTTACTCGAAATATAGCATCTGAAGAAATAAAGCACACCATGTTAAATCATGAATTACTGAAATCCTTACAAAAATACTTTTTGCACAGCCCTGTATCATGAATTAGTGGTTTGTTTATTTCTTCATTCTCTGGTTTCAAACCTAAGCAAGAAATCACAGATTTTTCAAGCCAAAACAGGTGACATCCTCACTATGCAATGTAGTGACACATAAAGCTGTTTACTCTACTTGGAGTAGCACAGCTCAGAGATGCTTTATCAGGTCCTGGGAGCAATACCCCAGCACTAATTCTGCGCTCTGCCTGAGTTAATTTTCCTTTTCTTTCAGCTCTGTAACTTTTCTGATATCTCAGCGCTACATGCTGCAGTCACACCCCACCAGAAGTGTCTAGAGAGTGGTCTGACATCAGTCGCTTAGAACTGCACCATCTCTAATAACGGATAAAGAGGGGTTATGCTACAGAAATCAAAGGCTTGCTGGAGGGAAGATGATGAAATAAAAACTGATAAAAAAATCAGGGAACTTTCTTTGCCAACAGTTGTTGCCAGCAAAATAAGTACTGCTTGCCCAGCAGCAAGGGCAACTTGGGTTACATTGCCACTAAAAACCTTCAGTAGAAATGCCAATCACAATTATGATTATAATATATTTGGCATTAAAATGTCAAATGTGTCGTTGATCCTCCTCTAAGAAATAACCAAGATCACACATACTTTATGGTTTTCTTTATCTGCAGTCAATACGGATTTTAACAAGACGTTCTAGCTAGAAAACTACATGTACAAAACTTTTCAGTAATATATGCAACTAGGAAATGTTGATGCAGATATATTCAGACAACCTAAATCACAAAAATATTTGTCAACTTAAAGCTGTATTCTGTGGTTTCTAATCTATAACTAGGAGTGGTTGTACAAAAAGTCTTACGAGGCATTATAATCTATTTTTATAAAATAAAAAATGGCAAACAGTCTTGGTCTGAGTACAGTTACAAAACAAAAATTCCCTCTCGAATGCCACTGAGGAAGTGGAAGAAAGCATGAGCATTTCCTCGCAGTGCCGGTGCCTCCAGGACATCAGCTAATTGTTGCCTGAGTAACCCTCAATGTGTTATTCTCAATACCTATGCCTTGCAGGTCACTTCAGCAGTTACTATTAATTTAATAAGCGTTTCTTTATGTCTGCATTTGATTTTAAGTACAGTACTTGCCCCTGGTCTTAGAACGCATGCTGGGTAGAAAGCATTAACATTATCTACACCATTTAAGATTACGCACACTTCAATTAGATCTCTCAACCATTTTTCCTTAGTTGTTGCCATCATCCTACTTCCTGCAGGCTGAAAGCTGAATGTTTTCTCTAGACCTTGTTATCTTTTTTGTCACTTACTCCATAAAACTGTTCACTACAATCCCATCTATTCCTGAAAATAGTCCTCGTCAATCTGCTCGTCTTACGATATTTTCCATAACTTACATCCATCCAGGTGAGAAAAAAACTGAACTAAACCACTCTACATCCATATGCAGTACTAAACCCAACGTAGACTTACTTTTTCACATGCAAGGAATATCTTTGTGCTTGATCTTTGTCACAGAGCCAGGAAAGCGCTTAAGAATATAGCTTAATTTTAAATATTTCAACAGTTATATTGATTTGAGAGAAGGAACTCATATATGAAAACTCAGTACATGCATTAGAGTTTGGTAGTGCTTATTAGTTTTGGAAGGCTGGTTTAAATATCATCTTCCTTAATTCAATCTTATGTAATTCATTATTTATTACTCACTTCTCATGTGCAGTGATTAAGTTGTAATTTTTAAAGTCATTTGCCTCTTCTCAACCCTCTCACTTGTGACCCAGTGTTTTCTGAATTGCCATTTATTTTTTATACAACAGTTCTGACCAAATTGTTGTCATATTTGTCTTTTTTTTTTTTTTTTTTTTACCACATATCTTATGGCTTTGTCTACTCGGTCTTAGCAGTTTACTGGCTTTGGCATCTGCATCTGTTATTCTGGGTTCTTTTGGTCTTTTTCAAACACTGCTTTTTGACATATTCCCGCCAAATGTGAACACGTCTACTATTTTTACTGCCTCTACATGGGACAAATGCTTGATGGGACAAACAGCAGGGGAAATGTAAAGCATCATTGGCAAAGGTGATCAGTGCGATTCCAGATCAGAAAATATAAAACATTAATATTTATATGAGGATTTCAGAAATTAAATTGGTGATCTGGATGGCTTTTCCTGAGGAATTATACTTTACCCCATGCTAACATACTTTCACTATGAATTTTGAAGTACGTCCCACAGTTAAAATAATGTCAGCTTTATCAAGAATACATATCAAGAGGTGAACTAACAACCTATATTAATGAAGGTATTTTTCCTAATGTGCATATGGTCTCTTTGTAGCAAGTTCACAGAAAGTCCTAGAAACTAATAGGGCATTCTTTTCTTCTTTTTTCTTTTCTTAATTTGGTTATCAGATTCATCCAGCTTACTATCCATAAGTTACTGGAATTGCTAGCTTTTGTTTCTACCATAGTAATAGTTTATTTATTCTCCAACTTTCTGGACTCCTGATTTTCCCCTTGTAGAGAGATTCAGATTACTCTGAGCAGAAAAGCACCTCACAGAGTACAGATAAGGAGTGATCAGAAGGTGGCCAGCTTGAATACAACCTCTTGACCCGTTCCAAAACAAGGCTCTGAAGATAAAAAGCAGGGAGGAAACCCTGGCACGAAATAAGAAACAGCACAAGAACCGGATAAGAGACCGTGAGGTTGATGGACAAATGACAAGAAAGAACAGAAGAGGTGCTGTTCAGAGCACAGAAGAAGAAAGACACACTGCAGGGAAAAAAAAAATAATAAAATGAACAGACCAAAACAAAATACAGACAGACACCGTGGACAGATGCAGTGAACAGGAGGAATCTTGGCCTTATTTACAATCTGCTGAAAGCCTGGCTTTGTGAGTACTTGGGCTGATATATGTAAACACAGGCATGTCCACATCTTCAGTGAAGGTACTTCAGAGGTCTACAGCAACCGAAAAACCTGGGTCACTTGGACCTCAGGGACCAGTAAGTAGAGAATAGCATATGCTTTCTAAGACTTCTTAAGTCTACATAAGGAAATTTACCTCCCAGCATATTTACAGCAGTGTAAAGCTTCAAGTTTGGTGTGATTTATATTGGTACATCATAACTTGTGTTGACTTGCCTGGGATAAACCTTAAGGTGAGATGAATCACTCCCTAGAAGCATCTGCTTCTCACTACCGTAGGCACAAATGGGAGACTACAGTGACTGTATCAGATGCAGCCACCTACACTGCACTTGGTCAAATGCATCCCATAAAAATGATCAGATCTATATAGATATTTAAGCATGTAAAGAAGCAGTGAGGCACCTAGAAGACACTTCAGCCTCTTAACCCCTGAGGATTTTTAGGTATTTGATCTCTCTAAAAGTTTATACTAAATAGTTCATAAAACTGATGGTGCCTTAATTCTTCAAATATCATATTTAAAGGGAAATACAGATGCCACAAAATGTTCAAGTGGATCCATACTTCACTGTCTGGAAAAATTCTTACTGTAGTGCTAAAGTTTAAGGTAACTGAACTTTCACTGTAATTTCTTTCAATCTTAAAAATACTTGGAGATTCAGGTCAGGTGTCTCACAACAGTCTTAACCCTATCCTTACCACATCTTTCATCATAGCATAATACTTCCACTTCTACATGAACAGCCCAAAGCAACTTATGGGGCTGCTGCTTACTTTGTTGAGTAAGAGTTGCCATTTGAACCAGTGATTTTTTTGTAGTGTCATTAAGCATGTAGTGTCATCATATGTCATGCCCGTATAACATCCCTCTATGACCAGCAAGCTCATTTACCTTAAACCTCAAGCGACAGCCAAACAAAACAATGCCCGTATACTTGCATCTGCTTCTTTTAAGCTTTTGTACATATATCCACACGGCTAAGGCTGCAGGCAGACCTGTGGTAGGTACAAGCCCAACCAAAGTCTGCTGCTGAGCCTCCTTTGATATCAAATTAGGCCAACGCTACATGCCCCTGCTCTATCCCAACTGCTGCATGACAGTCGAGATCTCACAGACAGTCATGGAGCTAAGCACTCACTCTCCGTTGTCAGTTTTCTGCATGTTCTGCTTTACCAAAAGACAAGTGCAACACAGCTGAAATATTACAGGAAATGTACTTTCAATGACTAAATCAAAGAGAAGGGGCTACAACTTTAACCCACCCCTTTCTACACTAAGCTGCGTGGCTTTGCAGAGCAGTGTGGTAAAACTGAGGGAAAGAGGATACCGGACAGATACTGCAGTCAAACCCGATCCATTTTTTGCTTTGGGGAGTCAGGCACAATTATCCCCCTATGACAGCCAGCTAAATACAGAAGAGAGGCAGATGGGTAGAAGGCTTTCTCACTGTTCTTTGCACAAAACGGTGCACCGTAGATAGGAAGTTTCCCTGGAGATAGTAGGAGCCACAACGAAAAAAGCAGAGTGAAAACCAGAGCAAAGCCTCAAAAACATACGGTCCAGAAATGTTTTGAATTAGTGGATCCAGAAAAAAGAAAAATATATGGAAGTATTATACTCTCCTTCCCTATGTTGGCTATAAAATATGTTGATGGTGTCAGGATGTCATTCAAATTGTAGTTGTTTCAAGTCCTTTTGTGTTAAAGTCATGTCTACTTACAAGTTATCGATCAAATGAAAATGGAATGGCCCCATTACTGATGGAAAGGATTTTTTCTGTATTCACATCGAGTACATAACAATTCAGAAATTTTGACACTATTACTTATTGATGTTATTGAGAACTCATAAGCTACACATGAAGATCAATACACATAATTTTCCTATGTTGACAGCCTCTACTGCTCGGTGCCAGTAAAACCATGCATTTATTCAAGTTCTGAGCCAGCAGGACTCAATTCAGTGTGGTGGCTGGAAGGCAGCTGGTCAGGAGGCATCAGGGGAGGGCAACAACTCCAAGAGGAATATTACAGCTTCTGGGTATTTCTGGGTGCTTGTTTTGGGAAGGTACAGCACTGATTCACAACAGCTTTCAAAGAGTGAGAGGCCACTCCAATTTTTTTGGAGGGTTGAGGCTGGGAACAGACACGTTCCTCCGCTCTCCCCCATACGTCTTCCTACCTCTCCCCTTTCTCCTGCAACACACGACAGTTGCCTCCTTCTTGAGACCCACAATACACGGGCACAAAACAGCCATCCTTCTATCCCTCACGTAACCTCAACTTGCCTCCTCTTGAACTGCTCGGAAGAGGCAAGAATTGGAAGCTTTTCCTGCAGAAAGCGAGGTAGAAAGCTGGGAGTAGAACAAGCAGCCCAACGACTCAAAGGGCTGGAGAAAACGATACCTGCCCTGGCTGATCTGTCCCTCCCTTCCCTCCATGGTGATCCTTCTCCCTAGCCCCTGCCCCACAGCTGCCAAAGACCACCGGTCAGGGAAGGAGAAGATACCAGAGGGCAGCCTGGGACAGAGGGGAGGCCGGCAGCCCCCACGGCACCTCTGCCCCACGCTGCTTCCATCCAAACCTAGCGCTGCCGGCACACGCAAGTCGCTGCTGTTGAGCGGGACTGGGACTCGTAACTACGGCCAGTTGCGAGTGTGTGAGCTATGTCTATTGGTGATTCTTGGAAATGAAGTAGTTGTTCATGGTGCCAAACACCGTCTTCATTCCTATAAAACTGAAGTATAAACAAAAAAAATTCCTGAGGATTTTATACAGTGTAAGATATATACACATATTGATACACGTATAAGATCTCCCCTGAGCCTTCTCTTCTCCAGGCTGAACGATCCCAACCCTCCTCATCTGACAGACGACTGAGTCCCATCATCCTTAGAGCGGCCCTTTGCTAGACTTGCTCCAGCATGTCCGCGTCTCTCTCGTTCTGGGGAGCCCAGACCTGGACACACCACTCCAGAGGTGCTCTAGTCAGGGCTGAGCAGAGGAGGAGACTCACCCACCTCCTCCGACCTAGTGTTAACGCTCTCCCTCGTGCAACCCAGGAGCTGCTGGCCGCCTATGCCACAAGGGCACTTTGCTGGCTCACGTTCCACTTGGTGTCCACCAGAAGCCCCAGGACCTTTACTGCAAAGCTGCTTTCCAGCCAACCACCACCCAGCCTGCACGAGTGACTACCTGGGGTTTCTTCCTCCCCCAGGGCAGGACTCGGCATTTTCCTTTGCTCTACTTCAGGAGATTCTTGCTGGCCAAGATCTCCAGCCTCTCGACGTGCCACTGAACGGCAGCATAATCATCTGGTGTACCAAACAATCCTCCCATTTTTGTTACACCTGCAAATCTGCCAAGGGTTTGCCCTGCCCTGCCATCCAAGTTGTTACTGAAGATGTTAAGCAGTATTGGCCCCGGTATCAACCCCTGTAGTCTAAATACTAAATAATATATTTTTAAAAGCCTACACGTGTACTTGAATTCCACGCTTGTCATCTTCTCAAAATAGTCTTGATAAAAATAAAAATGGAAAAATAAAACCGGTGAAATAAAACAGTCATAAAGATGACTTTTAAAAACCACTAAGGTGCAGTTGTGAGTTAAAGCTCTAAAGCAGAATAATATGTATGGTATATCCTTCTATTTTCCTCTTTGCCTGCAAATTGATAGTAGAGCGAACACATTATTCTGTACAAATGATGCCCCTTAGCCCTAGTATTCATACACAGTTATACAGAAAATACTGTCACTAAACCTGAATTAACAGTGTTCAACCTCAATCCTTTGCATTGTTTCTGTATATGCAGTTACTGTGCAGTATTTCAGGCTCAGGTAGCCAGCTTACTGTCTCATTACTTAGATGGCTGCCAGTAAAAAAAACCAGTGTTATTTGAGTCATATAATTCCAATACATGATTTCACAAATGCAGATTCACAAATTCCACAAATGTAGTTATCTCATTGCTTCTGCACTCAGAAACCGCCATCCATCTAAGAACTGCAGATAAGAGAGTAGCTTTAGATTTCACCTAAGATAATCAATCATAAATTTGTTATTGCTTCACTCCACGAAGCTTGAGAGCTGACAATCTGAGGAGATGAATGGGAAAAATCCACTCAACATTCAAATTTATTCATTCACATTTGTTTGATCAGGTTGTCCACAAATGCAGGCAAACACCTATGCTGGGGTCCGCTGTGCCTGAGCTCCACGCTCTGATTCAGAAAAGCTTAAGAACTTATCAGGGCAGTGGGCACAACAGGTCAAAGCAAAGATACACACTGCTGTTTCCTTCACCTCTGCGCCTGCTCTTTCCTAGACATCTGCTCTCAGCCACTGTTAGAGACATCCCTAAAGGAAACTCCCAACCTCCAGAAATCTGTGGCTCACAGATTTCTTTGTACCTTTCTGATGTCCTTGCATTTAATATTCCTCATGGTTTGGGTTTGTGGGTTTGTTTTTTTTTTTTCCTTCCACGAATCTATCTAGTTCAGCTATTTTTTTGAAGTTGTAGTTTTTGGCCTGCATTATAATCCACAGGAAAGAGATCTGCAGCTTAACCATACTTTACTTAAGGAACCATCTTTTCTACTTTGTTCTGAACCTGTTTCTTTCACATTTCATTTTATACCCCATAGTTCTTGCTTAGAAAAGAGAGTGAATAAACTATCGGCTTGGTGAAGGTTCACAAGAACTCATGACCAACGCCATTTCAACTACCTGAGCAATACAGGATGCTCCTTATCATACTAGACGATATTTGTATTTAATGAGAAAGTCAGGATTTCAAGCTCTGAGTACAGTTGCTTAGCAGTCCAAGGACTAGTAAACACAATTTTGGCACAGAGTGGAAATGTTCCTTCTACTACCAAAAAAGTAGATGTTTATGGGTAAATACTAGGTTTTGGCCTACTAAAATCCTAGATTAATCAGTAATTTTGTATATCCCATTGGTAATGTTAGCGTTGTTATCATTTGCATGCCTTAGAACTCCTATATAGCAACATGACATATTAAATACTGTGGCACAACTGGCCCATGTGCTGACCTTTTATATGCATACAGATTGACATCTTCAAAGGTTTATGTTTTATTACTAAGTCTTCCTACACTCACTGCAGCTTCCCACATAGACAACAATCAGAGGGTGGAAGCTGCTGGCAGAGTGCTGCAACTCTGGCAATTCTTAGTTGGAAGCTAAATCTCTAATCCTCAGGCTGCTTTCAATTATAGTGAGATAGGAAATAGCATGGAACTGCTCCCAGGATAAGAATTTTATAAGTGGTTCTGTAAAAGCCCATCCCCACCCCCTGGCAATAAATGGAGAGTACAGCCACACTGAGAATCCAGCCCCCTTCTTTCTTGAAAATGCAAAGACAGCGGTAAATTACAAAACCCAAATTTAATATTTTCACGTAATGAAGCTTAGCAGCTGATTTACCAGCAAAAATAACTACACGGACATTCTAAAATTCCTCAGGTTTTATCTCCGTAATTAGATTTCACCAGAGCCAAGCAAAGATGGACAAAAGAGAAGATGCTGTGAATCCTGTATTTCAGGGTTTGCAGCTGTTACATATATTGTTAGGACGTCAGGAACGCTTGCAGCCGTCAGGAGTCCTGCAGTTCAGGGTTCCTGGGTGTTGGAAGCTCCGTCAAGCAGCCGGCAATGCTCCGAGCTGACATTAATCACCTACTTTGGAGTTCACAGCTATCACAAGCAGTTCCAGCAACTTGGCGGTGCTAGTAACAATTTATTTCACTTAGCAGCAAATGCTGGCATATGGGTGTTGCTTATAATTTCTAAGGAGCTTTTTGCCAATGCTATTAGCTTCCACAGTCAGCTGGGGTTACAGTAATGGGAGATTTAAGACATTTTAAAAACTTATCTAACAGTGGTGCCTAACAACAAAGGGTACCTTTGGCTATAGTGACTGCGCGTACAAACATTGCTAATATGTTGGCAACTTCCCTAATAATAACCAAGTGCCTGATCCTACCTACAGCTGTGGCAGCATTAGTCGGTGCTTCAAAACGCTGCTGCTATGTCAACAACATGTATAGAGTTTAGCAGGTAATTCTTACAATGTCAGGAGATGTTCTGCCAGAGCTCTGTGCTGCAGCTAAGTCCCTCAGCAGGGTGTATTAGCTCAGGCTCAGCACTGTGTGAATAAAGTCACACAGATTTTGAGCAACGTGGAAATATTGAAAGCTACACCGCCGAGAACACGGGATGCTGAGAACACAGAAAGAGGCTCTGCTTCTGAATACCGAAAAAAGTGTTTAACACAGCCAAGAGCCTGAGTAGAAAATTTTAATTCAGACATCATTGTTGTTATTCATGAAGATGTCTGTATATTTCTTTTTTAAATCTGAATTAAAAATAAAAATGAAAATGCTCAATGCCTTATAAACAAGTTGTGGATTTGCTCTATCATGTCTTAATAAAAAGATATGCAAGGAAATATTACAGTGAAGTAATTCTCAAAATTAACATATTATGAAAGCTATATTGTAATTCAACCCCTGAATCCTGTAATATAGAAGTGTATTTTAACATTATATTCTACTACAGAGCAGGAAAAAATCAGCCAGATCCTTAACTTCAACTTTCACCATATCTGCAAATACCATAGAAGAGTTTTTCAAAATTTTTTAATTTTTTTATTGGCAGAAGACAAACTTCTCTCAAAATTAAAGAATATTGGTGAAAGGATTTGTTTCAACTCTTAATAGAAAAAGTGTATTACCTTTCACTTCCTCATTTCATTTTGAAAACATTTAAACATTTACTTCTACAGTTCTTTGGTTCAGTTTGGTTTGCATTTTATATACTATACATCTAAATATGTGGTATTAACATTATGCTTTGAGATGCATTAAGATATCTTATTAAAAACATGTCTAAAGGTAATTTTGATTTTTTAATTTTGAACAGATGTTGAAATACACAATTTTACTGCATAACTGACTCTGTTTTCGAGTTTCTTTCTCTTTCACTGCTGACTCCTGCATAAAGGACAAACCATACCAAACCAGTCAGATCATCTTTTTTGACAGAGAACAAATTTTGTACCTGAAGGAGAAACAAGGGAAGCCACACATCTTGTTTTTAACAAGGCTTTTGACACTATCGTATATTTTCTAAGTGAGTTAACTACCCTAAGCAGGCTGAACTACTCTTCAGTTGGTATATAACTAGCTAGAAAACTACAGAAGAAAATTAGCTATAAAAATTTTATAGAATGTCATATGGTCTACTCCAGCAGGATTCAGAACAATGGTAAATGAGAGAAACACTCTGGGAAAAATAGGATGAAATTCAGTAAGAAGAAATGAAAAGCCTTTATACATTTAGGAACAATTAAACCCACCAAATTTAAAAAAAAAAAAAAAAAAAAAAAAAAGGCTAAACCCCAACTTGTTAGTCTTGCACAGGGAAAAAAAAGATCTGAGCATATAATCATTCACAAGGTTGAATGTGAATCGACAACGGCATTCTGCAGGGAAAAGGGCATGCCGTTGTGTATGAACTGGAGTGTTACCTGTACTCTAGTGGGAGTGGAGTTTGTCATCTACTGCTGATATATGTCAATACAGCAGCTGAGTGTAAGAACATGTTGTTGTTACGAGTACCAAAAGGAGGAGAGGTCAACTATTTCTTTTGTGCTTCTTTCCAGAGGTTATGCGCAAGATCAACCCAGAAGCTCCAAGTGATACAACTGCTGAAAAAGCAACCATTTTCAGCTGGTGGCATATAGTCAGTATAATCTGCCTACTGCAGTATAAAACCAGACCTTGATCATTAAATCCCATTTCAGCAACGGCAGGATACCACGTAGTAAGAAGAATCTAGAGAACACGTACTCCAATAACCCAAACCCACAAAATATTCCCTACACACTTTATTAAGCTGAAAACTTGTAGTAAAACCCCCATCGAGACAGCAATGAAGTGCCACAAAACGAGAGCACAGGAAGATGAGAAACGCTGCCAATGCCCTTGACCTACACAGAAACAGGGAATTTATTCTGTGAAACTCCTAACGACCTTTGTCAAGAGTTGCTGAATCTGGTGGCCCAACAGAGGCGAGGCCGACACAGCTCTGTGCCCCCAGGTCTGGCCAGTAGCGAGGCTGAGCGGGTATTCCCTATATAGAGGATGCACACGTACACGTATATACATGTACACGTACACATGGCCAGCCGCACAGATGAACACAGGCAAAAGCCAGAGCGCTCGCAAAAACACAGACAGCACCAGTGGCCTCATCCTGTTTCCCTTTCTGGCTGGTCAGGATGAAAGCGCTCTAGTGGAAAATATATAGACGTGTCCCCAACAAGCCCCTCCGTCCGTCCAGCAGCTGTCCCTGGACACCCAGGTCTCCCCAGCTGCCGGCACCTGGACGTAGGAGCCCCTGCGACCCCCAGCGCCGCTCCGGTTGCCGCGGGTCTCTCCTGGGACCCTGCAATACCTGGCTCCCAGGACCCTTACCCTGCTCACCGGCTAGTCTGGCGCCAGGTTTGCTAGTGATCATATGCTGCAAACATACCCGCACTTGCTCCAGTTTTGGGCACTGCAGACACATAGGCCCTGTGAGTCATGGTCCCTCTCCAGCTCCTTACACGTACACGTGCATGGAATAGAGAGCCTTCAGCCAGAAAACTAGTTAGAAAGGGAGTTTAATGAGAAGGCAGGACAAATGGTGCTGGTCAGGCATAGGGCATGTGCTGACCAGCAACCTGTTTACACACAACCAGCCTCTTTGAACCCTTTTTCTGGCTATTTCCCATGCTCATTCCTCCCCAGTTCTCCTTGATCCCTCTCTCTTTTTCCCTGCTTGAAGCTCCTCCTCCACACATCTCATAGTAAGTCTCGCACAATCCCAAGATGCTCTTCCCCCGCATCCCGTAACGATGCCCACACCCTGTAGGCAGTATCCTCCTCCTTTTCAAAGGTGGTCCCAAGAGCCTCTCCCATTGCCTGATCTTGGTGGGTCTCACACCCGGACAACGGGGCCCATCTCTCTTGCAGCAGAGCTGTGAGTAGCTGGGTCAGGGTCCTCTCCTCCTCGGATAAACTTCGGGGGTTCCTCCACCTGCCATTGTCCCTCTGCTCCTTTGTGCTCACGGAGACGAACCTTTTCTCTCACACCATGACAACCTGAAGAAGTGGGCTACGTCTCGCGTGGCAGAGGAAGAGAAGGGGAGTCACTCACCACTAGCCCAAGGTGGCAGATTTGGGATCCTAATCCCAACCAAGGCAGCCACCTGTACTCATGAGCGGGACGCACCAAGTGAAAGAACTGCCTGCTAACAGGAATGCCATCATCCCTTGCCCTGCTCTCTGTCTCTTTCTGTAACCAGTTTCCAGTGCTTAAAAGTAAGGCAATAAACAAATGAACAAGCAGAAAAAAACCCCAAGTTATTCGCCTTAGAGGTTGAAATCCTTCCTGGTCCTTGAGAGCACCTAGCAGAAAACTTAATATGGTTATTTATATGATAGTCATATAATAACTGTCCAAATCACCACAACCTACAGAGCTCAAACCAGCAATGGATTGGTGTGCCCTTTTATCTTGTATTTACCTTTCATAAGGAAGTTTACAGAATATTTAGTTTTGTTAATATGCACTTAATCACAGTGCTGGGTAAGATTCGTTGATTTTACCTGATAAAAACATACCTATTTTCTCCCTCAATTTAGTTGAAACAGGGAGATTTTACAGAAATACTGAAAATGTTTACTGTTGGAGGTATTTGGGTTTTTAAAAATCTTTTAATTTTACTTTTTAAGTCTAATTTGTGTGCTAATAATTCCCCTCAGCAGTATAATCATGAGCAGTAGTCACTGAAGACAACAGAAGGTACAACAGAAACAAAAGATGAATAATTTTTGATACTAATTAATTACAAATGACCAATTAGAGGATCCATTAATTTCATTTTGTGGGACCAAATCAAATGGCCTATGTGTAAAACAAGAAGAGCATTTCTTGCAGGGACAGGAAAAGAACCAGGCCATTAGGGTATAATCTGTTAGCTTTCACATGCACAAGTCCTAGCGAGGATAAAGAGAAATCTGTCTAGCATTCAGCGGCAAGATCTGTCCCAAATTTGCCTAATTGCTTCGTAAGTGCTATTGAGACAGGAAATGTAGCTGCTACTGCAGTTGTAAAATGAAAGGCAGAGAATGAAGATGGTTATTGAGTCTATTTTTAAGTATGAAAAATGCACTCACGTAGTACAATGATGCAGACATTCAGACACACCAGAATGGAAATACGAATAGTACAGTGAAAGAACTGGCTTGTGTTACATTTCAAGATAATGACAACCACCCTAGATCTATGCATTATAAAAACACAATGGCTGAATAGCTCATAAGGTTTAAAGGTTAGTAGGAGCCTCCCACAGATAATATTTCATGTGTATAATATGCTTTTGAAAATTTTATATTACATCACAGTTTAAGAACCAGAGGGCTACTGTCCTTTGAGTTCACATAACTTAAAGGCTGTCAATACTTTCCTGAGGTCCCGTTAGTTGGAGACACAACTAACCGTACTGACGGTGGCTTTTTTAAACAAAAAGCATGCATTGTGGCTTTCATTTTATGTCCTATTAGAGTGACAGAAATTTTTAAAAAGTACTCCTTCAAAAGCCAGGTAGCCTCAGAAGAGACAGCGTATCTTTTTTCATTACTCACAACAGGAGAAAAATCACTGTAAGGTACACCACGATCTGGCAAAGCAGTTGTATACGGGTAGTCCTGAAACGCCAAGCTACGACGACAGAAGTGACCAATGAACTTTATCACAGAGCTAATCCCCCCCACCCCGAAATGGATGGATGGGGCATGGCACTGATGCAGCGTAATGCCACTGAGGCGTTTCCAACTACAGTTCAGAAGGGCTTTTAAACAAAGAGAAACTGTCTCCTGAAGATAGATCACAATCTCCCCATAGCTACAACAAAGTTCTTCTTCCGAGTGGTTTACCTGGGATGAATCTTGACTGGCATTTCAAAAAACAGGTATTTATCATTAACAGAAGTATTATCTAAAAGAAGCCATTTTAGCAATTAACGTAATAAAATTTGTCTACCACTGCTGATGGAGATAAACAGATCAAGAAAACAAACCCTTGGTAATTTTTACAGTACTACCAACATCAAGCATCAAAAATCCCCACTTGTTTCCTTCTTAAATTAAAATAAGATTAAAAAGAAATCACAGTGGCATTCACTTTGTTTCCCCTCTATTCTATAAGGTTCACAGTTCAAGCTTGACTTACTCATTTAGGGAGAAAAAAAGAAGAAAAGAATTTATTTTTGCAGGGAGGATGGAGATTCTTGCATAACAACAATGCAGGAACTGAGGCGCTAAGTAAAACACCAAATATCACAAGTGTTGCAATTAAATCCCGAGGGCTGACAGCTCTGTTCAGTCCATGCCTCCAGGGCCAGTGGCAGCTGACAAGCTGGGGCTGAAAATGAGGGAGTTTGTGTACGAATGAGGATCTGATGATATGTACCCACTGACGAGCTTGTGGGTGATGACTAAGAATAAGGCCCTAATTAACAAGTTAGTGTGAATGTGGATTCATGGCTTTCCAGCAGTCACCAAATTCCAAACCTAATGTCTATGTTTGAATAAAAAAACCTATCTTTAAAAAATCATGTGTTGTTTTCCCTTGGCTAAATAATGAAATTCCGTCGCAAGTTAACCCTTATCTTCCTAAATCACTTACCTAGATTTCAGAGAGGTATCTTAATTAAATTAAAAGAACATCCCTCCATGGATAGTTATCCTATTTGTGAGCTCACCAAACCAGCAGGTTGAATCCTGCAGGGTTGGCAGATGAAAGAGATTGCTTTCTTCACACCTCCCCCAAATCCTGCATCCGTCGGTGGCTCTTTCAGATTCAACCACAAATTATTGTAATTTCAAAGTAATTCTAACAGTCCTCAAGACTCTGCTGGGGTAGCTGGAAATCACAGCAAAGTGGAAGACCCTCAGTCAGGAAGCATTCACTGCTTCTCCTCCTTCACGGTGTCCTCAGAAGCGTTACCAAGAGTTGGGAGACCCAGGAATAACAGACACGGACACCTTTAGACTAGTAGCTCGTAATCGTGTCGTGCAGGTATATGGCGCAGAACACATATATGGCCTTTGGCTCTCAGCAGACAGCACGTGAGAAGAGTCAGACACCTCAGAGCATTCATTTGTGTAACTCTCAGTAGCCAGAGGGAAACGGCAAGCAGGAAAGCAGGTATGAAACTCTGCCTTTCTGCCAAGATTTTGTCTGTCCTCTGCGTAAAAGCCTAGTGGCCAGGATTTCCAGGACGTATGCCCCCCTTTAATTCCAGTTGCTCACATTTTCCTCTCCCACCATCCACGACATCACCGTAATCACAAGACCACAGCTACACCAAGGAAGGGCACGCTACTTGCACCGCACAGCAAAAGGTCATCACAAGCCGTGCGAGGCATTCATACCTCCCTTTCTTGGCCCCATCTCCTCCTCTTGTTACGCCTTGGAAGAAATTGTGGAAGACGCTGCATTAGGCCTGACCACATTGATATGGCACAGACACTTTCACAGCATGACTTCTGGTCACTGCTGACAGGAGATTTATGCAAAAAAATCTGGTTTCAGCAGGTGCCAGGTGTGACACAACTCAGATTACAGCAGTTCAGGCACGTGTACAAGCAGAAGTGTCGGTGTCAGCAGAACTTTAAGTAGGGACATGCCAACCAACGGTACGTAGAAACCCCATGAAAATTCAGCTGCTACAGCTTTTGTTTTAGGTGCTCAAAGCCTTCCTACATCCAATATTAGATGCACACACTGTCCCATATTTGACTTATCCCATAAAATTTCTGTAACAAGTTGTTTCATATCATAAGTGGGTTTGTGTTCCCTTGGGAACGTTTATCTGTTAACTAGTTACACCGAGGGCAGAGAGAAAGGTCTGGCCGCTAAACTTTCCATTTGGTTTGTGACAGGCATTTCTGCAGCAGCTGGTTGTGATCTTAAAACTAGAACCATGAATTCATGTGGTGCTTTAAGCAGACTGAGGAAAATAGTAACTTTAGAAATACTCAGCCAAACGTACACTAATACATCTTCCACTGGAGTATTTCAGTCTTGGCCACTGCAATGCTCTTCTGTGCCCGAGAGAAGTTTGGGAGGACACAGAACACAACACTTGCTTGAAAAAAAAGTTAGCTGACATTTCTAATATCACTAAAATGAAGTTTCAGCTTATTTTTGTCTATTTTGTGTCTCAGGTACTACTAGAAAGACCCACAGGGACTCTGACTTAACAGACTTAAAACAGGTCCATATAGAGATGCATGTGTGCTGACTGTCAGTATAAAAGCTACAGATAACATAAAATATGTCTAGGAGGAAGCAGAAAAATTCCACCCATTGGAGGAAGAGGACTGTACCCATTATATAAGACACAGGAGGAAGAAATGAAATGATAACCAAGAACCAGGACAGTATAAGGAGAATATTCGCTGGTTTTATTAATGCTGTAAATGGATAAAGATGGAGTAAAGAACCTGTTGTTTTGCCAAGAGGGATTTGTTTGTATTTCCTTGCTGTGAATGGGAACTTGGTACAGCACACAAAGCAGAAATTGCTTGGGAGATAATTAGAAAAATTAATTTCTGAAGATCATTAGTCAGCGATCGCAGACTTCCTGTTAAATGAGGCTAGAGTATTTAAAAAGTTTAAAAAGTATTTTTCCATGATGAAAAAAAAAATAAAATCATTACGCATATGCATCTACAGAAGAAAAAGAATCTGAGGAAGAGCCGTTAAACATGCAACAGCAGGAATGAGACAGAGAATGAAGTCAGGTACGGGAGGATAGTGTAACAGGAGCCAAGTCAGAGAATCCTACAGCGGGCTGGAAGGGACATAAGCTCCTCTGGCAGACAGACAGCTCCATTTCCTTTGATAATCTGACAAACACTTCATAAAGTTGGAAAGTTGTTCCTGAAGTCTGAGCTGAATCTTTCTCACTGCAGTGGAGGAAAGACCCTGCCTCTGCTCTCCTCCTCCTCCTGGTATTCACCTCCTTCACGCCTCAAGCTTGTCTCCGTTCTTCCTTCCCACCCCTCCCTGAGTAACTTCAGTTCTTCTGGCCTTTCTCTGCAGGTCGAGTTTCCCGAACTAATAACCATTCTCATTGCTCACCTCTGAACGTGTAACCTTTAAGTGTCATGCTCAGACGTAGACGCAGGCTTTACCGGGGTTGAGTGCTTATCCCATTATCACATTTCCCCTTGCACTTCTCCTGGTGGTCAGAGAGCTGAACTAATTCTTTGGGCTTTATTATGTTGTTTCCTTTAGGAAGGTTAACGACAGGGTCAAAATTCAGACAGCCCTTGGTGGTTCAAGCCGTACTAACTAGCTGAACACAGAACAACAGTGCTGAAAAAGCTCATGAACTTGTTCCTTTCTGGACTCTTCAAGGACGTTCTTTCATGTTTCTTCAAAAGCCTGTGTGTTTTCTGCTGTTTGTTGGCATTTTTGTTCCCATTTTTAAATTCTTCAGATTCCAGATTTGCCTTTCCTGTCGAAGAAATGGGAAAACCAGAGAAACCTTCCCAGTGGCTGCTCACTGGTAAAACAAAGCTAACTGAGAGGGACAGTAAGACCACACTATATTTCTGAGCGCAGCCATGAGCTATCAGGAGATGGAGATTCTTCTGGAGATTTCTATTTTTTTTTATGTCACTGCTACTCCACTGCTATCTTTGTCTGAGTATGGGATTATCGCTTTAACTATTCAATAGCCTTCAAACACAGACCATACTTATTAAATCTTCAGATGGCACTAGGTAAAGATGGGCTGTGAGCAAATTAAAGGTCAAAATTAGAACTAATAAACAAAATCTCAACAATCTGAAGAAATAGCTTGAAAATACATCAGGAATTCAATAGAAATATGGGTAAGCTATCACGTTTGCAGGCAGAAATAATCACCTGCACAAACATAAAATGGGAAATGAGTGGTTTTTCAGAAGAGAACATTGCTCCAGTTTAGGGAGTAACACTGCAAGTAGGCTGTGGACCAAAGAGAGGGTGCCCAGAGATCAGCATGAGGAATGACCAGAGGTCCAGAAAACAACACCTTTACGGAAAAACTGGGGTTTAGCCTTGCTGGAAAGAGACCGTGGATCCAATAGGAGCGTTTAAGAGTACAAAAGGCTTCTTTCATAAAGGCAGTAGGAATAATCTTCACTCTTTTTCAAAAAGAAAGAAAGTGTGAGTTTAGATTGCAGCAAGAATGATTCCAGTTGGATCTGATGAAAAAAAAAATAAAATCTACTAGTCAAGCACTGGAGAAGGAAGATGCACAATCACTATTTTGAAAAACTTTAAACCCAGATTAGTAAAAGAACTTTGCCAGTAATGATACAGATATAATTTCTTTAACTCAAAGTCCTTTGCAACTAGGATTGCCACAGTGACAAGATGATTTCTGATTTTTTTTTCTATTATGATTATTAGGTTAAATATAGAAATAAAATTAAATTTTATTAAAGATCAAATATTCCACTGTATATATTGTCCCAATGGCTTGCAAAACAAATCAGAAACTGAAGTGCCCAAACACCAGAAAAATCTTGGGGTCTTATGATCAAGTGAATCCTGTAACCAGCTCTATCTTTCAGGCTTATGCCTGTAAGTTCAGGATGATCGCTAACCCAGTCTTAAAATTTTATTTTATTCCTATGCCCTACTTAATGCCCCATACAGACTCTCATAACCCCATTCCTTGAGCAGGGAAGCAAAATTTGTGCTGTGTTTAAAAATTAAAAAAAATAAAATGAGAAACTGTTAAATGAATATAAACAAATATACTAAATATGAATAGAAAGTTGAATATGAAATCATTTCAACTGATTCCACTCTACACCTGATGCAATGTAGAAAGAGTACCAAAAAACCCCTCAATCTCCTACTTCTCCACTTTCATATATTGTTTAACCTATATTTTTGCAACTTTTCATGTTATATAAATTGTATGCAGAGAGCCAATCAAATATTATATCTTAAAATTTAAATGACAGATGTATGAAGATTTATATTTTTATCACTTCTATTTCTAAGCTTAATCATTTTGACAGTATATGAAGCAAGATTTATAAGCCTAGTTAGTTTCTATGAAAAATTATATTTTGTTTTCACTAACAGTGGAAGCCCACACTGAATACACAGTTTACAATTTTGGGGCAGTGGTTTTAATTATCTAAACCTTTCTTCAGCTTTTGGCAGCATTCAACAAATTTTCCGTTATCTAGGTGGTCTTTCTGTATCACTGGATAAGTCAAACTACTTCTAAAAGAACTGAATGTTTACACATATTCAGGAAAATATACAAAAGAAGCATGTTTATGATGAAAAACAATACAAAGGTCTGAAAAATTGTTTTAATGTACAAGTCCCAAAGTGATGGGAATGGCAGAAGACAGTTACCTCATTATACAGAAGTCACTTTGGCATCTTAACAGAGCAAAGGCACATTCCCCTTGGTCAGAAGCAGAACAGTGGGTTTGGGGTGGGTTTTTTTGCTTGTTTGTTTTGGTTTTATGATATTGAAAAAGTCAGTCTGTCCCAACTGAAACATGGCAGAAGGACAATACTAAGCACAGATGCTAACTGCCATCAGTTTTAAAGTACCTTGTGAGCAATAACTGGTTAGTCTTTAACTGAAGATATATAATAGGTTAAGAAAAGAAAGATTGTGGCAAATATTTCCTCCAGCTTCCAGTTTTTCACGTCTGAATTTCTTCTTAAGCAAGAATAAAGGAGACTGCTACCAAGATGGCTTTAATATGACTGGTAGTCACAGCAGATACTCTCAAAAAAATATCCTAATTGCTGCATATTTGTTCAAATACATTACCCAGCGTAATTGGTCTTACAGAACATATTTATCTAAACGTGTAAAAAGACAGATTTTCTTACAGAACATATTTATCTAAATATGTAAAAAGACAGATTTTCTTTAATATGTTTTTATCTGATGGTGTAAGAGAAGTTATTTTTTTAAGTGGTTTGGAAATAACACGCATGTTTTACTTTCCCATCTGCCTGCAGGCGTGAGTTGGCATTTGCTCTACCGCAGCGTCTGTGGGAGCCTACTGAGTTGCCATCAGGACTGCATAGGATGTTATGTCACGTCAGGCCAATAGTAAATGCAACCAGATTTTTAATTAAAAATAGCGAAATCGAAGACGATACTTGTATAAATGTAAACACATATACAAAGAAATAATCCATTGAAGCACAGTCAGGGCTTTTTTGGTGTTTCTGCAGGGGGTAGCGGAGGTCTTTTTATTTTCCCTATTCACCTTTTTGTTCGTGTTTGCTTTTTAAATAAATTCTCACTAAAACTAGCAGACAACAGTAATGTTGTCTGTCAATCAAGGCTGAGGAAGTACACTGTCCATAAACCCCAAGTTCCATTTAGCCCCCTTAGAATCACAAAAAGCTTCCCCCTAATTCCTTAATACCTCCAATGTACTTGGTATTTTCAAAAAGTAACAGCAAAATACACGTTGCTTCACAACATGCCACATTTCCCAAGACCTCATATTCTTTGGCACAAAACTCCAACAGGATCAGTATATTTAACTTTCAGGCATCTTACGATTTGGGAAATTTTTCTGCCAAAAATGACTGCCAAAGTCACGCTAAGGGCTTTGCTTTAGCCTGCAAGTTTGATGCATATGGGGCACATATTGCTTTTGATATTTGTCAAAGACAGATCCTTCTGTGTGTTGTCATTAGCTACTGGTGAAGCAAAATAAATGTCTGCAGAAATTATGTATAGATACATACACATAACACACACGGAGAGAGTCCAACGCTGCAAACACTTTGTAAACACCAATCCCTGATCGTTGAAGTACCGTAACATTAAGCACTGAAGGTCACCATATGCCTGCACTTGTGCTACATCATGACTAAACACTCTGTGCGCTGATGGAGTCTCTGCTGCCTGTGACACCTATCCCTAAAAAGACTGCAGAAAAAATGAGCGTGTACTTGTTTTCCCACAAATCTCTGGTCATACATATTGTGCAACCTTCATGACGTAAGCAAGGGCGTTACTGATGATTTAGAGAACAAAGTGAACAAAATGTGATCTTGTAAACTTGATTGCATAGTAAAATAACAAAATATTCGCTTATGTCTACAGGATTAAAGTACTAATGGATTTCTATTGAAATTACATTTACAAACAATCAATCATGGAAGACAAACAACTTCACATAAGACTGCAAAATTTAAATATGTAATGTAGGGACTTAGGCATAATATCTGTCTCCAGGAGTCTTGCCTTTTCACTGCAAGGGATTTCAAGACAATTTCAGAAAGACTGAGAGACCTTGACTGAAGATTAATGATAAGTTGCAACTAACAGAGCAGCTTCTTCTGCTTCCGCGGTGAGAGCAAAACAGATTAGAAAACCATTAAGATGCGATTTCCCCAAGAAACGCGCCCCTGCACCTGTATACATTGCCACCTTTGATAAAGAAAGAAACAATTAATTCATCGGAGCCTGAACACTCCTCCTCCTCCTCCCCCCCAGCCAAGCAAGGAGTCGGAGATGGGCAATTCCCCCAGGTAGCCCAAGGAGAAGGCAGACGTCCTCCCGCAGCGACGGAGGCACAGGGCGTGGGGAGATCGGCGGCGTCTCCTCCCAGAGCGAACGCTTTTCATGAGGGCTTGAAAGAAGGAGCGACAAAAACTACTCGTGATCCTCCCCAGAGGTTGGGAAGGTGGAGGAGAAAGGTGAGCTGTTACTGCAACAGCTCAGGCCCTCCAGTAGTGTTCTGCTCAATGTTTAATTACTGCCTTACTAACTGGGCGTAGAGCAGTAATTTTACAGGCATCTAAACAGCATGAAATAGCAAAATTCTTGGTGTGATAACAATTCTTGTCTCAGCATCTTTACCTTACCAAAATTATGGCTGTGGCTACTGTTTTCCCCATTTTCTGTGAGAATGCATGCCAGTCAACCTTTTCAAAATACAATGATTTCATCTACGCTTTAATATTCATTTTAATAACCATTAATAAACATTTTTTAGCATTTAATAGGAGTGCTATGTTAAAAGGGTTGTTGTTTGTTGTTTTTTTTTTTCAAATCCCACTTGCATCATATCCCTTTAACATATGATTTATATGTCCCTGAAAAGGTTAATGCACAGGGCTGCAATGCGTTTTAATAACATACTGAACCAACCAGATTATAGTCACTTGCACACGTGAAATGATGTACTAGCGTGGATGCCCTCTGCATCGTTAATGTCTGATAAGGGGAAAATTATGGACCAACTCTTTTCTTTTTATGCAGAAGAGAGGAGCAGACATGCTAAGCAGTTTTGGGTGCCCAGGCTATGTGGAAATTAAGGACCTGTATCAATAAGTCACTAACAGTTGCATTAGGCAGGCTGCTGGTGCACACCTCATCCCTCTTAATGCACATTATGGCACAGCCAGTTGCTAGTCACCTAAGGTGCAGTAAGTAAATTCAAACTATACTTTAAAATGTCATTAGGAGTTGTGAAATTTAGACTCATTGAAACAAAACAAAACAAACAAACAAAAACCCCAAACAAAAAAAGAGCTTTTGGGGATTTCTTTATCCCTTTTCTGAATATTTTTCCCCCCCCAAGATTATCCTACCTCAACATGTACATTTTCTTCTTTCCTAGAAGGCTTTTGAATACTGGTTAATTATGCAACAGTGATTTTTAACTCCTTTTTAATCATAAACATTACGCTTGGCAAAGGATATCTCTCATTCTTACAGTATAGCTGTAACTCAGAGCCCACTTTTGCAATTTGCATCACAGGAGTGGTGTTTGATACCCACAAAAAAAAATTCTTGAAATCTCTTTTCTGGGCACAAGGTTTTATCTGAGCAGGAGAATTAATTATGCCTTTAATTTTTAACAGTAGCTGATAGGTTGAAAAATGTCTGGAAGCTAATAAATAGAAGTTGAAAGAGGTCCTTATGCTTGTGATTTAATGACAACCTGTTTGTCACTTGTGGTTACGAGCTGGTTTGAGAGAGTTTATTTTCCCCTTTTCCTTCCCCCACCCAAGCTGTTTCTTTACAATACCCACTCCTTGTTTTCCAAGGCCATCCACGACCAGGTTTTGCTCACTACAACAGATTTTGATACGTCAACGGAAAAATGATGAGGGCATTGCTGTGCACTGTTGCTATACAAGTGTCATTTTTTAAATGCCCAAACTTATCTATCATGAGAAAGGACTTTCAAAATCACTATTCCTAAGCTGATCTTACTGCTTAATTCAGAATTTTTATTTCAGTGCAACCAAGACTGTATAGCTAGAAAACAAAATAAAGATTAAACATAGTCACTTATCTGAATTTCCTTCTGTGCAGATACTGTATTTCAGCAGACACTGTCAAATGGCTACATGTTCAAACGGTATTTTACTATAATAAATAGTATTGTAAATTGTAAATATTTCCTACAAACTTAACTACTCATGGGGCAACTTGCAGCCTTTCCATCTTGGTGGCATCTATACTTCAGTTTCAGCAGAAAATATTTAGATTTTTAGGGATAAATAACTAAAGATGTCGAACCAGCTATGCAGTAGTACCCTGTTTATCAAAGACAAACGTAACATGAACCAGCAACATGCCCTGGCAGCAAAGAAGGCTGATGGCATCCTGGGCTGCATTAGGAGAAGTGTTGCCAGCAGGTAAAGGGAGGTGATTTTTCCCTTCTGTCTGAACATCAGGAAACACTTTTTCACTGTGAGGGTGACCAAGCACTGCCACAGGTTGCTCAGAGAGGTTGTGGAGTCTCCATCCTTGGAGGGATTCAAAAGCCGTCTGGACACGGTCCTGGGAAACTGGCTTTAGGTAGCCCTGCTTGGAGCAGGGGGCTTGGACCAGATGACCTCCAGAGGTCCCTTCCAACCTCAACCATTCTGTGACTCCATGCTTATGTATGTTTTCTATCAGTTGTGTATTTTAATAATGTTGAAGTATATAATATCATGAGATCTATTTTAAAAAATTGGTCTCTCTTTTCAGGTAACTTTCATTTAGGACTCATACACTTTCAAGAACAACAACATTTTTGTTAATTATCTCAGACTGTGTATTTACTTTGTGCTCTGTTATGTCAAAAGGAGCATAGTTAATTCATATTAGCATTTGACCAGTCTGTTACAACTTTACTGAATTGTATCTTCTTTACTTTCAGAGTTTTTGAACAACTTTCCTCCACCTCCTAACGTATTTGTCAATTTTTCACTGTTACCAAGCTTTCCAAGCAAAGTAAGAGCTGAGAGCAAAAGAGGAACACGTAGAAGACTGTCTTTGATTTCTGCATAATTGTGTGACTGCAGGTTTTTTGTCACATAGAACAATGTGCATCACATTTGAAACTGGCTGATGGACTACTGGAATTTTAAAGCAAAAGAATAACATGAATTTGTCAGAACATCTGTATAACATCAGACTTCACCCAATTTCTAGTGGAGCTGGAGAAGTGTCTGGCTTAAATAATCCAAGTGATGCTGAGTTTAAAACATCACCCTGCTCCAGTGCCTACTTATGGTTTCTGTTAAGTATTTCTATCTAATTCTTAATTTGCTAATTTTACTTTCTAGACACTAGGTACTTATATTTTTCATGATAGTTTAAAGGGCCTTACTTAACATCTTTCTTTGTATGCACTTATAAGGCCACAAATGAGTCATCTCTTAATAGGCACATTGATTAAGCAAATATTATATTGTACTTTACACTACTGTATTTATAACCAAGATCACAGGAAAAATGCAGAGGATTTTTAAACTGATTTAGAGAAGATATGATATTCTGGGTCATAATGACACTGAGTAGAGGACCAGGTGAACCCTTCAGCTTCAGAAATCAAATTAGTTTCAGTTTCAGTTGAATTGTTTTCTGAACCAGCTTAAAGTATTGCAATTTTTAAAAATACTTAATTCAGCATGAAACAAAATATCTTACTTCACATTCTCTTTTTCTGAAGAATTGCACATCATTGTAAAGTGTATACTCTCAAGAATAAAATCAGCTAATAAGTTTAGACAAGAATACTAGGAATAGACACTTAAACAAATACCTGCCATCCTGATTCTGACTTTCAGTTATTTTAGGGGAAAAAATACTGTACATGTGCTACAAAAAGAACAGTTCTGGTGAACTCTGGAGATTCTCCAGGATGTGACGAAACAGTGTTTTCAAATCACAAGGACTCAGAAATTTCTGGTTACTACTGGTGCAATGACAATAGCTTTTGAAAAAACACTCAGGAAATTTTCTGAAAACCACCTCAGAAAACTGTGAACTTCAAAGAACATACTTTCCCTAAAGCATACCTTGTACTTTCTTGAAATCAAACAGCATGTGATAGAGAGAAAGTCTTTGAGTTTCAAGACAAGACTATCCAAGACAGAACTGCTACTTGCTTTTGCTTCACTGCAATGAAAATGTTATTTATAAGAAGCAACTGCTCCGAGAAGCTAGACAGATTCATTATTGGAAGATTCTGGGAGATGAGGTGAGGGAGGGGAACAATATTATTCTGGCCCATGTAGAGATACTTTCTACCAAAAGAAGAAAGGCAAAATACTGCATTAGCTACCTTTATACAACTGAAAGGACTCATATTTGCCCAACATTTGTTTTGTAGTTATATATAGATAGATAGATATCGTAGCATGGTAGGATTATCAGATATAAAGATACAAATGCTAAAAAATGACAGAAGTATCTTATTCCATGTTGCATTGCAGATACTCAAAAGTCTTCTAAAACTAATATATTGCAAATGTTACCTAACCTCTTTTCTGTCTAAACAGATTATTTTTAAGCTAATATTGAAAAATCCACAGTTTCCATGAAATTCCTTCCTTGCTGTTAGAGCAATTAAGAGATGTTAGTACATAGACTGTAAAAAAATAAAAGCTTTACTGTAATTTTTGCACTGTAGTATTATTTTAGTGACTTTGAAACACATGTATATTTCAGTTTTAAGACAGACACCAACATAGAATTGCTGTGATGCTAGAAGAAACATTAACTGTGAAAAGCAATAGTGGAATATAACATGATTGGATTAAAAAAAAAAAAAATAGACCTTAGCAAGGACTCAGATTTATACTGCATGCCACAAAACTGTTGTTAACACAGATTTAAATCTGATTCATGTGCGCGTTTGTGTGGAAAACAGCCACTCTCAGATGCACAAAACCAAGAGGTGTAACCTAATTGATACACCTCATTACCCTAAGTGTGGGCAACATGCACAAGAGCATGGAACTAAGAACTGTGAACTTATTTTGAACAGGCAAATTGCGGTGCCAGGCAGCAGTTCTAGCTCAGGTCCCCAGCACACTGAAACCATCCTGGTGTGACACTGAGCTAATTTAGCCGGCCTCTCAGTGGGAAATAATTTGTGGGGAAAGCTGCATGCTCCCAGACACCGAGCAGCTCTGCCATTCCCTGCTCCAGAATTAGCTTAGTCACGGTATTCCTAGGACTTTCGGACCTCCAAGGTGGCAAGGTCAAAGAGCATCTTAAAAAAAGGTGAAAGAATTAAGAAAGATGCAGAGGGAAGTCATTAAGCTTTGTATCCTTTTTTTGTCCTGCGCCAAGGAGGAACAGAAGGACAGTCAAGCTTACAAGACAAAAAAAAAACAAAAAAGAAAACAGAAAAAGAGCAGAGACTGTGGCTCATTGGAATCCATGACTGGGGGAAAATCTCATTGACCAGAAAGATGAGCTGCCAGGACACAGCTGGTGTGGAGAGAGAACAGTGTTGGAAGAAAAAGTGGCAGGCAGGTCTCCAGGGGAACATCCACGGGGAACTTTATGCAACATGGAGTTACAGTCTTCTGGATGGATTCTCTCTCAGGGGACAAAAACAGTGGTCATAAAATATTCCTCAACTCTACCGGTGAATTTACTACTATGCCATTTTTTATTCATTGATTTTGCTTCTGTCTTTAAGACTTCATTTAGGTAAATCCAGGTTATTATTTATTTTTTTTTTAGCCATCTCTGCTTAAGGGTAGCTGCTGTTGAAAGCACTACTCTGATCTCTCCCTCTGACTGTAGTCATGCTGCAATTACCTTTGTCTGTCTTTATCTGAGCTAAAACATTTTTGTACAATACAGAGTCATCAAAACCAGTTATTGATGTAGAATGAAGTTGCTTACTTATTAAGGAGACTTTTAAACAATTCAGCACCTATTATCAGTATTACAACATTTTTAGTCCTTTTGCTTGCAGTAATGGATTACAGATCCATAGAGGTTCGAGATACAAAACCTCAAGTAGTTTAAGACCTTTCCGCCTGACAGCTATTTCAGACACATCGTATAGTTTGCAGGGATGCTCAGAAAAGTTATGGCATTTTCTCGGAAGATAATTTTGTTGTAGATTCACTTTCTACTCAGGTAGATTTCTGAGCCCAAGCCCTCTGAGTGGTTTCCATTTTTCTGGAAGGATCAGGCTGAACAAGTTGGGCTCGATGACTGTCATACTTGCAGCAGTTACAAGAGTAGTCATGACTTTGTAGAAACAGAAGAGAATACTGTGCACCTATTTCTTAAGCTAACACAGAGCCTGAAACCTGTTTCTATTTTATTTTACATCACTACTTACGGTATCATCCTGTTGACAGCTGATCAGAATAAATCACTCTGTAGGACACTTTCACCAAGGTTGTAAATAAAGAGACAACAACTAGACAAATTAATAAAATGACAGCCTAACTATTAACTGAAAGAAGGAAGTTTCAGAAAGTGACAATAACAAACTAGTGTTTAAAGAGAGCATCTTTCAAATTTTTCCACACCAATAAGAGGAAATTCACTGTGAACTGTACTTCAAAGTTCCATCTGCTACACCTGCACTATTCGGTCCTGAAGGTCAAAATGAAGATTTTATTTAATTTCTAAAGTGACGATATGGCACAAGATAAATATTGATGCATTTTAAGTCTCTACCACTATTCTGTGTTCAAAAACTACCCCCCCAATTAATAACATTTCTATATTCACTGTGTTAGGTTTTATTCAATATTCCACCTGAGAACAAGACAAATTTCCTAAATATGATTTTCCTTTCAGCATTCACCTTATGTTTATCAAATAGAACAGTATGTAAGACAACTAAATTAAAAAAAGCAAAATACATTAAAAAAAATCTAAGAAAGTAAATCTAGTCTGCTGCCTGAAAAAGGCCAGCATTAGATCATCAGAAAACAATGGCGGAAGCTGAAAACCAGGTGATACATGAAGCTTATTTTAATTTTTTTTTTTATTATTATTCATTCCAGCCAGTGACATATTATGGCCTGAAATTTAGGGGTTTGCATCACTTATCTTTAGGGTTCACCTTTATTCTTCTCTGAAGCATGTAAAATTGTACTCATGGTTCAAATAAACAATATTGAAAAAAAATTAAAATTCTATTAAGTGATTGCTTTTATTTATATTTTGGATCAAAAAATTGTATTGAGTGTTCAACACAAAAGAAACACTTAAAGCTGAAGGAGGGTGCATTGGACCCCCGCAGCAATACCCAGCTATGTAATATAAATAAGCATTAACGGTGGGAATCAGAATGGGGGAGGTGGGGAGAGTAGTTGGTGCTGTTGGTGGCGGGTTTAAAGAGTGGGAAGGATTCAGAAAAAAATTCTTTAGGAAAAGGAACCTGGTATTCTCCGATAAAATAAAGCACGGGTGCCTAGCCTTATATAGGACAGTGTTGTTTTCCTTCAGCTCACATTAATTGGGTGGGTTGTCCAATTTCTTTGTTTACAGCAAAGAAAAGATACTTTGAGTTTCAAGTCTGGATTGCTGTGGCTTGGTTGACGCGAAGCCCCAATTTTAAGACCAGTACTTTTCCATTTTACTTGATGTACATTTGCAGAATTGTAGAAAGTAGACTCCGATTTTACGCATCAGTCAGTATCAAAGTAACACAGATTCTAGAATTGTGTTTGCAATAACAAAATGGCAATCTGAAAAAGAACTCATTAGACTATGCCACTTACGTGTCAAATAAGAGAATGAAAATAAATTAATGTTTCTGAAGAAACTGGGCTGCAAGAAAGACATGGACTTTGGGGAATGAGTCCAGCAAAGGGCAACAAAGACAATTAAGGAACTGGAGCATCTCTCCTATGAGGAAAGGCTGAGAGAGCTGGGACCATTCAACCTGGAGAAGAGAAGACTGGGGAGGGGGGGAACTTATCAATGTGTATAAATACCTGATGGAAAGGAACAAAGAAGAGGGAGCCAGACTGTTCTCAGTGGTGCCCTGTGACAGGACAAGGGGCAATCTGCACAAATGGAAATACAAGAGGTGCCGTCTGACCACCAGGAAACACTCTTTTTACTGTGAGGGTGACCGAGCACTGTCCCAGTTTGCTCAGAGAGGTTGTGGAGTCTCCATCCTTGGAGATATTCAAAAGCCATCCGGACATGGTCCTGGGAAACCAGCTCTAGGTGGCCCTGCTTGAGCAGGGGGGTTGGACTAGACAATCTACAGAGGTACCTTCCAGCCTCAACTAGTCTGAGAATCCCACAAAAGTGACTGGAGTTGTCAGATGCTAACCCTGCAGCAACATGTCAGAAACCAGCTCGTAGCAGAGAGAAGGCTAATTAGTTGATTGGTCTCAATTTATAAATCAGTAGGTGGGAAGTACGTACACTCTTAAAACAGAAGCTATAGATGTATTATGATGATTACTGGATTAAACAGCTTGTGTTACACATGAGGCAAGTCTAAGTGATGACAGTAGAAATGCATGGATTTCTTTGCCCATAAAGACCCCCTAGGCAGTGTTTTAACTTAATTTACTCCACCTGAACCTTTATTTTATCATAAATCAATTTAGTTAAAGATAGGTAATACAGAAAATGTCATCTGACACTTGGAGTTCTAAGCAACTTCTAAATTCTCACTTTTGAGCTTTTAAGCCTCATAATCTCCTGTGACCCCAGGGTGGTTTGATCACAGAAACAACAAAGAACTAGTGAGTACCTTTACAAGGTAAAGGTAAAAGTCTTAACATTGGTATAAAATAAATTCCTACCAAAAAAGGGTGATCAACCATCACTGTAACTGATTTCTTTCCTAGAACAGAAGTCAAGCGACAATGTCACTGCTCTATGGCTTATATCTTAAAATAGAAGGTGCTGCAGCCCTGCAGGAACCATTTACAATGAAAAATGGATCAAACTGAGTAGGTAAATGCACTTTCCATGCTGGCTGGAGTACTGGTTAAAGACTGGATAAGAAAGTGAATAGTATGGCAAGCACCAAGGTGAATGCAAAGATCTGGTGTTGCTAACATGGAAGAACATGGTGGGAAGACAGTTTTCTTCTCCTTCATTTGCCAGGACAATACATTTCCTGTGACTAACACTTCTCAAGGAGTATTAAGAAATCATACACATGCCTGACAGGCCAAACGTTCTCTTAAGATATCATCCAAGCTACCAGCTTTGGTGACCTAAGTCCAGAAAAATCGCACTTTACTGGTCTTGAAACATGTCTTGTTGGCTAGGATGTGGGATGGCTTTACAATTGCTACTTCAGTTGCAGTGATTTAAATCCTCATTTAACTGACTGGGTTCTGCAGTGCTACTTTTATCTTCTTCTAATTGAATGTGGCAAAATATTCAGTTTACACCTCGCAGCTGCACAGGTGATAGTATAATAACATGCAATAATTACATTTTACAGTCTCAGTTGTTATTAACATTTGTATTCAAAATTACACATAGTTTTCAGCTGTCAACTTCAGCGTTAAGACTGCAACAGGTGAGAACATCTGCGCTAGTAACTGCCTTTTAGCTGCAGAGATCTTCTATAACAGATTTGAGGGGTTTTGCTATCTTATTTGCTAACAAATTAAAAATGGAGCATTTCCTATAACATCATAAACTACATTGAAAATGCTTTCATATCAGTGTTTTCAGGTGTCTCAAGAATTTATGAAAATGATAAATAATCCCTGCAGATTTTTCCGTCCACATAAGACATCAAATTGTGCCATAAATATTTTTATGTTCTACAGGCAGATGAGCAAGCTTAAGGTGGACACATTAAGTGCATTATATCTGTACATCGATAGTACTTGTGCGTGAGAAGCCATATCCCTGTAGTAAAACCAAACAAAACCTGCAGCTCTAATTAGATGTATACAAAGTTGCACTCTAAAACACTAATCATCACGTAGTTATGGCAGGTAAGCCTTTGCACACATCACATTAACGTTCAATGGTAGCCAAACATTTCAAGAAAATATTAAGAATTTCTAGAAAAAGATCATAGCACAAAACAGAGGACATACTTTGACAGTGTATTTACGTTCATGATGTCACCTTGCCTAGAATACTGTTTCCAGCTCTCCTTTGCATACTCCACTTCAAAAAATGAGATGGTAGAAACAAAGTAGGTACAGCAAAAGTGTGCCAAAAGTGATCAAAATCATGGAATGATTCCCACAATGTGACACTAAAGAAACCAGGGAGACACACAAATGAGTTTGCAAAGGAGTTATGAAAACATAAATGACAGTGGAGAAGATAATAAGAAAGTGGCAAAAAAACCCCTAACAACAGGTAAAGTGAGAAAAGGACAATAGTTCTCTAGACTCCCCAGATGAACCCTTCCAGTATACATTCAGAGACTTGATCTTTCAAGTGTGCAAGTTTAAAAAAAAAAAACAGGCAAAAAAAAAAGAGCATTGCTTACATGCCCCCTTCTCCCATGCTTTTACCCTTCCATAGGAAAAAAAGAAAAGCTAAATCATACAGTCCAGCATCA
Organism: Buteo buteo; assembly: GCF_964188355.1. NCBI lineage: Eukaryota > Metazoa > Chordata > Aves > Accipitriformes > Accipitridae > Buteo > Buteo buteo. The sequence goes on along the minus strand of NC_134173.1, from coordinate 8,734,802 downwards.
AACAGTTGAAGTAAAATCTTGGCAGATATTGTGGCATTCTACTGCACTTTGTTGGTTTTTTTCCAGTACACCACCTTATAGCATAAGATATCACTATAGCTATGAGCTACAGCTCCTCAACATCAAGCAAAGAAAACTGGAGAGAGAAGTTTCCAGAAGACAACAGTGTTCTTATCTTTCAGCCATCTACTCGTGGTTATTCAAGTGCATTCCAGAAGCACTCTGTAACACGGGCCTCCCACTCCCAGTTCCTGTGCAAAGGCCTAATCCAAAGCCAAGTGGAGCCTTTCCATTGCCTTAAGTAGATCAGATCCTTTTACCCAGAAATAAGTGACTACTGTCACTTATTACAGCCTTTTCTGTAGGCAATCAGTTGTTGCACTAATGTTTTACAGAATTTCAAATGAAGGGCAAATTCTCATCAAAGAAATGTTGAGTAAAATAAACACAGTTCACATAACAATTTGCTTCCTCTGCTGTGAAAGACACTCTCATACCATTCAAATTAAGGTTTTTCCATTGGAGTTTGCTCATCTCTTCTCTTTCAATTCTATAAAAAGAAAAATCACTAAGGAGCAGCTGCCTGTTCTTCAAGAGCAAAAACCTGCAACCTAATCTAAATTCTGGTTTTCTTGCCATGTAAGCATTTTCATTTCTTGACTTGCATTTTAAACTCATTTAGCAGTAAACATACATTTAAAAAAGAAACCAAACATGTTCAATTTTCCACACAAACAATCACGGTAAGTGGTTTAACAATGGAAAAGGACAAAATACTTTTAATATCTAAAAGCTAACTGACCTCAAACTAAACTTTACGTATTGTCACACTCTGATGTGATTTGGTAGATAGCTGTTACTGTCTTTATCTGCTTATTTTTATCAAGTAACTTTAAGGCAATCCCTGCTAAGACATCCTAGAGCAAATTTTTATGAGTAGCGCAATTCTCACAAAGATTCAATACAAAGGCCCAGTAGCGCAGCTTGCTTTATTTCTAAAGCTTCTGTAACGCAGAAAAGTGCAAACCTCTCTAAAAAAAACAAGGCAGAAGATGTGTCATATTTGTCATGGAGCTTTTCAGGGCCCAAAAGGACTTCTTGAATGTCAGAAATGTTTGATATAAATGAGGTCTTTTTTTCAACTGTTCAGCCTGATTCAAGTTCGGAAAGATCAGACGTTCATTGTTCCAGCTACAAACTCTTTTCTTTTTAACCACCTGTTTGGTTTTTTTCTTTTTAAATAAAGGTGCATGCACTACCATATCCCCTGTGTTTTTCTGCCTTCACTAGTTCTGCAGAAACATTTGTGCACTGCAACTGGCTTACTTGCAGCAACAGATGTTTTTCTGGTTGACATTTTTCCCAACTTCTAGCTCCATAGCTCTTACACAGCACACATCATGAAGCATTAAGTTCTTATTGCTAGTTATAAACACAAATTCATTTTCTCTTAACTGAAGGTCACATAAAGAGTTGGAAGACAGTTCTTGTTTTCCTTAGTACCCTATGGTGTTTAACATTATCATACATATAACACCCCCCCCCCAAGTTGAATAACACTAGTTCTTTTAATTGCTTATGGGTTTTGATTAATAATAATTTCTCTTTCTTCTTGGAGATCCTCTCCAATTTAACTACTCCTGTTTTGTAGGTACATAACTACTATTGTAGAAATAGTGGTTCCATTCAGTACAAAAAAGTAATTAAGAAGTTATTCCTTTAAAATGAGACTGCAAACACTACCAAAATATTAAAAGCCTGAAGACTGCAAAATTAGGGTCCGTGACTTATGCATTTAAAAAAGCTAATGATCTGCATCAGCTACAAAAGCATCAAATCACTGAAATCAAAAAGCTCTATTTCTATTTTTACCACAAAGTCATTGACAGAATAAAGAGACTAAAAGTAGTGCAACATTCATGAATGATTTAGTAAGAGGAGAAGATGCCGATTGCATCAAGATTCAGACGTCAGTATTTGTCAGCCAAATGGGACAGAAAGCTCCTCATAAATGAACCCTTAAAAACAGCTGAAATAGAAAATGGAAGTGCTGCCAACATTTTTTATTCATTATCTATAGATAACACAAATGTCTGGTATGTTGTTCTTGTATCACATATTTTCTTCTGTTTGCTGTATCTTATCATCTGAGACATAAAAGGATAACTCTAACATGAAAGGAGTAATCTTCACCAGACCAAAGGTGTAGCCTAAACATCCTCTACCTTCCCATCCCTCTTCACTATAAAGTTAAATCACTGAAAAAACAAGCACACACACACAAAAAAAAAAAGTATTAGACTCCGCTTCCATGGAAGTCTGACCACGTCTCCCCACCATGTACTTCAGTGGAAGTACCTGGACCATACAGAAGGTTACAATTTAGTACCACCTTTTGTAACTTCATAATTTTAATGATGGATTTCTAAAATCTGGTTCAAGATACTCTAACCTGGCCCAGATAACCTGAACGAGTTCTCTTAGGGGTTTTTTGGTGAATTTTTGTTCTGGTTTCATTCCATTAAAAAATGGAAATTAGAATTACATATTATATTCTAAAAGAGATTGTAAAATTAATTACTCAGAAGCTATAAAATATCAAAACTAAATTGCTGATGCAAGTAGTATGCCTGACACAGTACGTACTGACTGAAATTATTCTTATCACATGGGGTTTAATTATGTTCCACTGAGGTGCACTCTCAAAAAAAGTTGAACTGATCCGGATATAGCAAACTAACTTAGAACTAAAAATACACAAAACCCCAACAAAATCTGCTGCAGAAAGATTTGCGAATGGAAAAAGGTCAGTGTAGCCATCCAAGCAAAAGCAGGTCAAAGTGTAGTATCAATGATACTAGGATAAAGGAAATTCCATGCCCAGAGAAGGGGAAAAGCAGACGTCTGAAAATTCTTGAGGGAGCAAGGGGAATTCCAGCAAATTCCTAAGAAAAGAAAGCGGTATGGTATACAATGGATAACCTGAGGAACTGGAGCCATTAATTCATAAGAAAATAGATCCTAAAAATGGGTAATAAAAAACACTGAAGCATCTCTCCACTTTCTTTAGGGACAAGCTAAAAGCAGAAAAAAGGATTCCATTACACCACCACTATGAAACTCGGGAATGGAAGTAGATTTTCTTAATACTATGATCCACATCAAGACTTTAGAGATTAAAATGGAAAGACTTGAAGAGAGTTTGTGAGGAAACACACATAAGTAGCTGAAAACATGCAGCACAGCATTCTGTAGATACTTTAGTAAAGTAACAGTAAACTGGAGAAACCTGCAGCACGGTTTGGATACATCTAAGTGAAATATCAAATCTTGTCTCAACTCCTGCAATGAGCAACAATCTTCAGATTAAGAGAGTTTTATGCATTACTTGAATCTAACAAGACCTTTCTCTAGATTCATGAAGTACATCAGAGGGACTAATAGTTCTATCTAACCATGGATGTTCCCAACTCTGAGTTATCTCTTAAAATGAATGAAACCTCCAAAGAGAATCCTATAACTCAATATGCTTGACTGAACCAATAGTTTGAAGATAAAATTATTTCACTTTCATAAACCACAGTCCAGGTTTTAAAATAGAATCAGTTTTGCTCTTTGCAGTCATTAAGGCCAGTGAATAACTGCCCAGCAGGTGACCAAAGTGATGTTACTTGTCAGTCTGACTGCACTGTGATTAGCACCAAGACAGAGAGTCCATTTTTTAACCATATTCATTTGTGTTGCGTGCTAATTACATGGTGACAGAAATAGAACACTTCAAAATAGAATACTTCCATTTGCATCTTTCAACCCAAAAGTCACTATTTTCCTACCTTCCAGTTCTTTTCCAGGATAGCTGAGGTGACATCCTCTCACCCCCTCCCACGAAACGTGACAGGTCTCCATTTAATACCAGTGGGAACAGTAAATTGACATAAAACAACAACTATATGCAGTGACAGAATTTGGAGGACGAATTATAAAAATAAGCTTATTCTGGATAACCGCGAAGTAACAGAATTTGTAATTCTATACAAAATCTTATTTTGGGCTAGCTGAAAAGTCTTATTTTAATTTCCACTTTTTGTATTTCATTGCTATACAACAAAAGAATGAGAACAAAAATAGTTTCAAAATGACAGTGAACTTTCTTATTTATAAAAAGTTTAGATTACTAATTTTGGTCCATCCATTCTGATCTCCCTGAAATGATATTGCTTGTTTTTCTAAAAAAACATACCCCATATCAGAAAAACCTCACACAAAAACTCCTGTAATATTCCTCCAGTTTCATAAACCATTTAATTTCCGCACAACTGCTTGCACCAACAATGTAAGTTTCTCTGGTCCACTCTCCAAAAACTGATGGCCTGTTCGAACTTTCTGAGTGACTCAATGATATTTGGAAGTTCGTAGTCAGGAAACAACCCACTTTTATTTATGTGAAATCAGCTGCACCATAAGGCCCCTGAGTTATGGTAAGCAACTAAGTAATGCGGCTAAATCACATCAATGTGGATTAACTGGGAATGAAATTTATTTATGACAAAATTGAATCTGGATATAGCGAGGTTACTTTTGGAAATAAACTTGACTTGGCAGGAAAAGCGTGGGCTTAAAAGGTACAGAAGAATAAAACTGTTAAATGTAGGAGAAGAATGAAAACATCCATAGGTAAAAGTGCACCATGTCAGAGCATTAAAAAAAGACTACCCTCATAAGCAAACAAAAACTACCAATTGCATACAAACAAAACAAATGGCAGTTCTGTGAAATCACACTTTCAACCAGAAATTCCAGCCTTTTTCATCTACAAACTAGAAACAAATATTAAAGAGTCAGTGCAGAGATGACAAAAAAGACTCTTATGCTGCAAGTACAGAGACATATTTCCTTGGGTTCTTCAATAAAAAAATATGAAATTAATATTTTTTAAAGAGTACGTTCTTATACGGGAAATAAACAGAGCAGCAATTCAAAATATATATTGCAGCATGCTCATTTCGGTAAGGAAAAACTTCTAACAAACTTCATGATACAAAGAATAAAAGTCTGTAGCTTATATTTAAAAGACATATCATTTTAAGTGAGAATCAGGAGAACAAAAAAATTCCATGATCTAAAGATAAAACTTGTAATGTAAACAACTACACAGATATATATTTCTACAGAACAAGTGAAAGCAAGTATGTGAAATTTAGTTAGTTGTTTGAAGAATACTTCATACCTAGTTTATTGTAGAAAATTCAGGTTTTATGTGCAAGCAATAGCCGATCTTTATCAAATAAAACTGAGCATGGGTGTACAAGGTGGGTGTTCTGCACGTGTGTTAAACAGGTTTCATTTTAAGTGGTAATATCAGGGGCTGTTTTAAACTAAATACTATCAACTGGGTGTGCAAGCCAGAAAGAGAGCCAAGCTCCTTGCAAATTCCTTTTAAAATGAACAACATGCAGCAAGAGGCTATGTAGCATTTTACTGCCTCCCATGCAAATGACCTCTATGTTTTTTTCAAAAACAAATTTGGAAACAGTTTTCAGTGACATTCCCATATTAATTGAGACACTCGTGGAGAAGATATTTTGACTAGAAGCTAAACCCCTAAAAAATAAGGATGAAAAGGTTGTGCAGATGGAAGGTGAATTTATATCACAGAAAAATCTCCAACATGTTGATATAATTAAGCCTTCCTAATGAGTTCGAAATCCAGGCTAGTCACACAAGCTGTTTTAGTTTCTCTAGCCTTCTTCTGCGGTCGATGGAGAAAGACTCTTCTTGAAGGCAACGCCTGACTCGAGAGCTGATCTTGTTCTCTAGAGGGCAGTCTCTTGCTCTCTCTTTCTGCACTGACTACAGAAAGAAATTAGGAGGATTAGAAATCAGCAGCATCCCTTTGTTAATAACCTCATTCCACGCTAAACTGGCACGTGGAAAGACTGGCAAGAGCAATTACTTTGAGGAATTAAATATTGTCCCAGGTATAAAGCTCTACTGAAATGTTTTGAGTTTAACAAAGAACCCAGGATATCTGTTAATGCAACATCAGCAGCAGGTTGGAAGGCTTCTTTCACGATGATTAACCAGTGACATGTTTTGTTAAACAGTGACTAAAGCAAAGTGAAACTATATTCTTACTGAGAAACTAATACTAGAAATTTGTCTGTCTTTGACAAATATTTATCATTTGAAATTTACTGATGGCAAAACAAACTAACCATCAGAAATCACTTCATAGGAATTCTAGTGTAAAGGTCTGTTAAGGTCTGTTTAGGCTTTATACAGTGATGCAAATGTGCAGAAGCACTCCTAAGAATGAAATACTATGCCAGTAAGAAATTATTATTGCAGACGAATTTCAATGGCACCTTTTAAAAATGAAATTAAGAAGGTGTAGGAAGGGAAATTTTAAATGACTCACATAACATCCTGTCTTGTAAAAAAAAAAAAATAATTAAATATGTATAAACTCTGAAAAATTCCAGTGGGAAACACCTTTTCAGGACCACTGATTCTGAAATTTATGCAAATTACAGTGAGAGAGAATACTTTTAAGTTAAAATCTAACTAGCTTCTTGACTCAAAACCAGAGTTAAATCTAGAGGAGATTACTTACAAACTGGTCTGAGCAAATGAGAGACAATGTTAGACATCAAATTGTGTTTGGCAACCTGCCGAAATAGCAGCATGTGCTAAGGTTGTGTATCCTCACTATCTCCGAACTTCTGCCTTGCTGTACAAATAAAGGACATCTAAATAAAAACCAAGCAATAAACTGACTTTGCATTTTTGGGGGACTGCTGTAGGCAGAAATAACTTGTGCTGTCTCCTTCACTGAGGGAGGGACTAAAAGAAGGTGGTGAAAGGCACAAATAAGATACAGAGAACAGTAAATAGTCAAATGTAAGAATTCATCTCGGAAGTTCAACAGGGCAACTTACCTCTATTCTGCCAATGAGAAGCAGTGGCAAGAGCAAATCACATTGGGTGCGAAACCTCTGGAAGACTAGTCTATGCCTGTGTGCTGGCTGGCACTGAAAATTATCATCACTTGGCAGGGGAAGGAAGGGAACTGAAACCAAGTTATCAACATGCCAGGCGGTAAAGGTAATGGTGTTGACCTCTGTTCTGTGGCAGTGGGACTGTTCTCTGAAACACACGCTTTTAAAATCCTGCTCCTGACAGCATTTTTTTCTGAGGAGAAGGCGGGGAGGGTATGTGTGTGTGTGTATACACACGCCTTTTTTTTTTTTATATAAGTACATTCATATATATGTATTTTACCAACACTTCAATAATAACTTTGTCTTAGAGCTTTAAAAAAAACCTTTAAGCATAAGCAGCACAGCTGCAAACACCTTCAGAAATATAGGAAACTTGATCAGGAACGCTAGCAAAAAAAAAAAACCCAACAACAAAAAAAAACCAAACAACAACACACCCCCCCCAACACACACTTCTTGGCTGAAAGTCACCTTCCTTCTGTATCAGCCACATTGGCTAAATAATAGAAAAGTCACTTTAGTGATGTTATCTTTTGAGACCAAGCACCATGACTCTGCTCTCTCTCCAATGCCCTGTGTTACTCAGGAGCAAACCCACATCACATATTCTTGGTCCATAGGAAGCTAGCCATAGGTATAGATGAATTAGTGAACATCGCGCAAAGCAGGTCAGAAAAGCTGGTTACTGCCTCTTACTCCCAGGAAGGCTTAAATAGTTATCTTTATTTGTTCACACCCAAAATCTAAAAGGTCAAACCTGTGAAATTCTCTCATTTCTTCTATTTAATTCTACCCCAGCAAACAGCAAATGTCCTTATCCTCTAAAGGCAGAAAACAGCGACATCATCACCAACACGAACATTATGGTCCCAATTATACGTTGCACTGCTATGCCTGGCAGAACTTGGGAGCTGCTTGATGTTCTTTTGTCTTCCTGAGTTGGCAGAAAATAAAAGTTCGCGACGTGAATTTCCCTACCCTTGGTTAATCTAATTGGGTTGTTCACTCATTTTAAGTGCCAGCATTAACTGTTCAATGATCCTGTTTTGGAAAGCAGTTGGGAGAGGAAGTGGAACTGAAGCACAGGAGGATCAGCTGGGAGTTCTCAAAAGCAATAAAACACAGAAGGAAAAAGTAAATGAGAAACAGAGGATGAACTGGAAAGAAAATGCTAAGAATGCCATGAAAGAAAGAGAAAGACAATAAACGGCAGCTCTGGAATTGGCTTTCCATCTCTTTGTGACATTCAGGCTCACTGAGACATTCACTCTGTGCACCAGCAGTACATTTAGATACCATTAGTTATTCCGTCTTCTTAAGAACTTTCTATTCACTTGACTGGGAAATCTGTTGCGGGTAAGGCTGTGTACAAAGGTAGAAGGTGGCCTTCCCATGAGGATGTGTTCAGTCTCAATTTCTAATGCAGAAAGCCATTTTAATTTTTCTTAAGTAAAAAAAAAAAAGCAAATGTTTACAGTGCTCTGGGCATCAAATCAAGCAATATGTGCTTTTCTGAACAAAAATACCTTCTTGTCTGGAACCTGCAAGAGCAGAAAAGGAATAATAAGCTCTTGGCTTTTAGGGGCAAGTTAAGATAACTGCATAATAAAGAATGCAGGAGAAAACTTTATTACTTGAAATGAAAAATAAAAAAGGGGAGGTATAGGTTCGCAGCACCTGTTGCAAAATCCTGCATACTGGGCCACGTTATTGGTACAACAACATGAAGATTTTATAATATTTGCTAGAAAATTTATTTTTGACACTGCTGACAGCAGCAGTCGGAGAATAATCAACACTGCCTAATAACACAGACAACTGTTCATTAAGCAATAAGAAGAAACTGAGCTAAGTATTTTAACATAAATGAGTAGCAGGCATCTTTCCGATGTATTATGTTACCATGTGGAAAGCTGTGGGGTTACAAGCACGTTTCAGTTCTAACATACTGAGGTACTGAATGATAGAGACATAAAAAGAAAGTTTTTATAACTGTGAAATTAAAGGCATTCCAGCAAGTAAACTTTAATGAAGTATCTCAGAGAAACAAGGATAAATTAAACATTCTTCACTTGACATTCAGTTAAAAATACTCTTGACTTCAAAGTTTTGCTGATTATTAAAAGGAATGACAACAAAAGCAGGGCTCATCTTGTTCATAAAGAAAGAAAGAAAGAACGCATTGATTGTCAAGAGGATCTCTTTTGGTACCTTTGATATCAGGAATGGAAACCTTCCACCACAAGTGTTAAGCTGTGGCACTGAAAACAAAGAAGGTGTTTGAATCAGGGTGACATAACCTACCACTTGAAAACACAGCTGAGTAAAAAAAGATAAGTGTATTTTACCAAGGTAAAAATTGGTTTACTGTTAGAAAAAGAAAAGAGAAAAAAACATGATCAATATTAACATTTGCATACAGGGAAAACATATAAATGTATAAGCATCTCAGTCTATAGACTTTTGTTTACCTAAATTTAGTATTTACATGGTACATTTTAGAAAACAGGTATGATTGAAATAATTCTAAATTCTTTTGGTTAGACAAAGGCCATCAGAATTAGCTGGTTATAAAACTTCATGTTATTATTTACATTGATTCGTATCTAATTATTTAAATCCAAATAATTTAAATATCGTTTTTAAAAAAAAGGCAAAAGTACATTAAACTTTCTGGGTGTACAGAGAGATCTAATTTTTCTGAGAACTTCTAAAATAGCCTTACAGTAAGAACCGTAGTACATGTATTGTATTTTGCTTTCTTGAACCAGAAGAATGGAAGCTAAATACTCGAAAACTCTCAAACATACATGTCAGTAAAGATTTCCTTCTTTACTAGGATCTTACCATAACTTGGCCCTTTAATTTCAAGAGTCATCCCAGCTAAATCCCTAGTTAGAAACAGTGAGAATATTTTTGGTAAAATAACTGAAATTAAATGAGATTCCCATAAACTAATACTGAAAGTGGCGGGGGGGGGGGGATTAATGCATAGTCTTTTCAGTCACTTTCTCAGAGGAGATTCAAATGTTACAACAGACAAAGTATTTCTCTGGTCAGAACAACAGACACATAGTAATAACCCACATGCATTCTGTAGCCTGCTTCGGAAAAAAAAAAAAAATCAACAAAGCAAAAACTGAAAATACCTTAAACATGTGCTGCCTTGTTCCCAAGGAAAAAAAAAATAAAAATCTAAGCAATCAAAACTAACATGAAAAAGCAAAACCGATGCAAAAAGGATAAAGTTGCCTGCTCTAAATAAGTAAGAAGCTGACAAAGCTTGTTTATCAGAAATTCAGTCTATATAATAGATTTAGTCTACAGTGCCAAAACAAATTTGATAAGAAATTTGTGTGTGCTTTTAAGCAATGCATTTATTATTTAAAAGGGCAGTAGATTTTTCACTAGGGAAAACATGTCTTTTAACTTCATTTAGTTAAGTAAAAATTAGTTAGAAACTTAGCGGAAAGAAATTATATCACTTTCAGTAGGTTTTCTGTCGGCCTTAGAACTATTGTTCTGGTTATCCTAAATATACTACCACTAAATCAAATAAAAAGTGAAAATGATGGATATCAATAAAACAGCTTGGGTACCTAAGCAGTCAGTAGGAAGCTAATATTACCTTTCCAACTTGATTTTATTTGCAGTAAAGGTAGACATCATAAGACAACTTACTAAGAAGCACTTGAAAGTCTTTGAAAGTAAATTTATTATATTTTGCTTGCTAGTGTTTTTCTAGCAAGTTGCTTTTCTTTTTTTAGTCTTTTTGATTGCTAACAAAGCCCTTTTTGTACTCTGTTTTCACTGTAAGAAGGGCAGCAATACCTGCCTACCCCTCCTGCAATAGTTACCACACGGTTGTTTTAATGGCAGATGCTGAAAACTGACAGAGGAAATGAGACACGCTCAAATCTTCCCCTTACAGAGTACCTAATTCACCGTTTGTGAAGTCCTCGTCTATAAGACAGTTAACAGTCTAGACAGTATTCATCTTCATGTATAATCATTAGAAAATAATACAAGAATAACCCCTGTAACTTGGATTTAAAAAGCCCCCAACGCTGTCAACAGGGAGCACGAGGAGCGACGCACCTTCTCTGCTGCCACAACAGTCGCGGAGAGAAAGGCATTGGGAACGGACGAGCGAACAGAAATATCAAACTTCCATCTCTATCCGTCAGCGGCACGGTAGCAAACAGTCCCTATGGGGTTAACACGGAGGACGCGTGGGGCGTGAGACCCAGAGAAGCACCGCGGGTTCCCATACCCGGCTCTTCATGAAGGTGGGCAAGAGAAGGTCGTTCACCACTTCCCACCCCAACCTCCAACCCCCCGCGCTCCACCTGGGACGCACCCTTCAGAAGACTTCCAGGAACAGCAAAGCTCCCACAACTTAGGACGCTGCAGCTGGCCCTCACACAGAAGGAAGATGTCTGTCTCTACACACATTTGATTTTTTTGTAGCGGAGCAAGGGATCACATTATGTTTTGTCTGCTAAGTCAGAGAAGGTCAGTAACATTATAAATTAACTCCCTGCATACAATTCAAGTTCTCTAAATCTTTATTCGATCTCGGAGAAACTAGATTGAAGAAAGGACATGGAAAAAAAATTGCCGAAACATTCCCAGACAGTTACAGCACCGTTTTAATAAATTTAAATTTTAAGATCTTGTAATACATGTAATATTCAAGTCCTCAAACTATTCTTCCTACAGTTTCTGAAACATAGGTACAACAGATAATCCAGTAGTTCCACCTGTGATGGAGTTACAAGTAAACCCATCTTCTTCTGTATTTTCTTGCATTTGCTTTATTAAAACCGTGGAACCATGTGTTCAGTTCATCTACCAAGACTACTCAAATGACTTCAAATTCACTGACATTGAGTCTTTACAAGTCTTTACACTTGATATGCAAAATGTATGTAAAGTTAGGAACTGTTTTATCACACTTATTCTAAAGAAGTAAGCTTTCTACACCATTGTATTACATATCAGTAAAACTCCCTTTCTTTTACATTAAAGAAGAAATTCCAGACCACATAATTCTAGACTCCATATACGTGGGTGAAATTCAAAGGAAATCAGCCTTGAAAAACCTACCATAATACAAAATGGAAAAGGCAGTGACATCAAGAGCTATAGAAAGGCTTGAAAAGATTTAAAAAGACAAAAATGAATATTATGAAGACTACCAAAATCATAAAATGCTCAAGAATGTACTTTTAGTATGGGCTTCAGTATGAAAAAGGGGTATTCTTGTTTTAAAGATCACAAGCATTTCCTTTCACAATTCATCTTCTGTCACAGAACGATACACCAGAATTTATTTTATCAAAAAATTAAGTCCCATAACGTTGGAGTATAGCTTAGGAGTACCTCATTCCTCTCCTTCTTGTAATCACACACTAAAATCAACAGGCAACAAGGAAGCTAAATAGCAGTGAAGAGCCTAAATTTGTAGCAGGAATTGGTACGTGTGCTCTGCATGTAGCTGCCAAAATGACAGCTCTGAATGGTGTCTTTTCTCTTGCCTCTTTCCATTTATATTATGTTGACTTGGTAATTTCTGATTTCACTAATTGGCCAGGACATAGACTGGACAGGACCTCTCGAGTCAGAATCTAGTCTTTTGCTATTACAGGTCTGACTGCTTTTATTAAGAGGTAGGTCCAGAGCATCACTACTCTGCTGATGACAAACCTTCTCATTTTCAACATAAATATACTGAAAAGTTGCGTAAGCTAAAATGTAAAGTTTTATCTTCCCTATTCATGCAGAGAAAGCAAATCAGCCACTCCTGTTTGCAGCTGACTCGAAGATTTGCCCATTGAGCACTTTCAACTAGATTTCAGTGAATGGTTCAAAAAGATGGGAAGCAAACACTAGTGTTAGGTTTGCAGAGGGAACAGAAAGAACTGGAAACATTGGCCAATAGCTTCAGCCACACAACTGAAGCTGTCTATTCCACAGAGATTCTTACATTGCATGTAGCACCGCGGACTCGAAACAACCTAATGAACACAGCATTAGTATAGACTTGCAGAAATGACGAAGAAAAGCTCCTCTAAGGGGATTCAACCTTAGTCTCTTCTCTAGCACGTGGGGAAAAACAGGTTCAGACGGGGATCTCAGTGATCAAAGCCTAAGATGTGTGGCCATGCTGCTTGGAGAGCATGTGAAATTGTTGAAAATATTAATCCAACATAAAATTTGTTGAATATTTTCAGCTATGAGTCACATTTTGTGTCTTTGCAAGGGGCAGAAGCAAGGAAAAAGAAATGAATTACTTAGCAATAAAATAAATTGGTATTGCCGTGGAATTTAATGGCTGCTACTGCAAGATACAAAACTTGCTATCACAGAATTTGGTGCCATTGTGCAGCAGAATACAAATGACTTCAGCTACTATCTGTATGAAAACCTTCAATTCATAATTTGCTTGCAAGACCTTCAAACCACACATGTGCATTACCATACTCTGACCAGTTTATTTATGAAAAGACATCATCATTCAAATCAAAATATTTCCTAGTCAAAAAACTGGAAGATCGTTCTGTGCAAAAACAAAACAAAGCTACCCACACACACCGAATTGTGTATAACCAGCATACAAACAGTCTTCAGCTTCTCTTTTTATGATGCTCCAAGCAGATTCAGACAAAAATCAAACCAGAAAAATAAAAAAAAGAACCACACACCCCCATCATATAGAAAACACATTAGAAATTGATATGCATTGTGATTTTTGGAGGTCTTTTTCAGTTGGGACTACCACAAGAAAACAGAAACATCTCTTTCAGAAAAAAATCACCACTGCTTTGTTCCCACATACAAATAAGCAAATACTGTGTACAAGAAGGATGTTAATAATGGTAGTAATAAGGTAAAATGGACAAAGATGAGAATTTAGATGAAAATACTGGCTTAGCTTTAGTCACAGTGATCTTGAGAAGATTATGGGAAAAGAAATGAGGAGTTTAGCAGTAATTAACCCAAACATGATTCATAATTACACATAGACAGAGAGCACAAAGGAAAAAGAAGAGGTCATGGAATTAAGAGAGTTGAATTGTGTTGGGTTTTTTAGTAAGCATATTTGGTCAAATACCTTGATTGTTTGACCAGCACTGTTTCCTAGGGAATTGAAAATTTTCTTGAAAATAAGTTTACTACAGGTCCGTACCTACTGAAATATTTGACCTTGCTAAAACAAGCAATCGAACCAACCAGCCAATCCACTAGACATATTGTTAATGGTCAGCAGAGCTGAAATGCAGTTAAGTTCCTAACAACAACAATGACTCTTGACTTTCAATAATTTTGAATTAAGACATGTGTGTACTTACTGAATACCACTGGGCTCACTTATATGCCTAAAAGTTAAGCATGTAGTTAATTTCTTTGCTGAATCAGAACCTTAGGTAACAAGTTTATTTTTATCAGATACATATCAAAGAGTATAATCTTAGAGAAAATTTTGAATTTGAATGCTGACAGCCCGGCTTCCCTGACTTAAAAATTTCCAGACATTGTGGTTTATTTATAGAAAAATTACAAAGACAGGCATATCCTTTGTTTGATTACAAGGAATGAATTAGGTAACAGAATAATACTTGTTTAAATTTTGTGACACAATACGCTGTGCTAGAATGAGAGATTCATTTTTCTCTTTGCTATTAATTTGCATTGCTTGTACATTGGCTTGTCTGATAGAGGCAATATTTTGTAATGGCTAGAGAACTGGGAGACAAACTGCAAGTGAATAAAAATGAGTTCTGTCTCCTGACTGTTAGTGTCTTTCTGTGTAATTTTCAATAAATGCAAACACCATGCCTCAATTTACTCATTACAAAAAAACAGTGGAATTAATTTTAGGCATCACCATCTACCCAAATGTGACTGTCTGTCAAAAGTTCAAGTTGTGAAATTGAGATTTAGTAACCAGCAATACAGAACATGGTGGTTTATTGTTGCATGTCCACACAGCTGCCAACTTAGATTACCAGTTCAATAAAGCACTGTTTCACATGCAGCATGTGCTTGGGTGATATGGTTAGATGGGGACCTGCTGTCTGTTTTTGGCCTTCTTGCCTAAGTAACAGAAGCTTTGTTGGTCTGGCCGGTTATTTCTGGCACTATTCTCCAAACCTCAAAGACACCAAGTTTCAACAAGCTTCACACAAGTCCTCAACCAGGTGGAGGAGAGAGCCCTTGTCAGCTTCCCTCAATGACACAAAGGCTGAAACACTCATCTAACCCCACCCGTGGTGTTACTTCACAGAATCAAAGAAGAATTCAGGGTGGAAGGGACCCCTGCAGATCATGCAAGTCAACTCCCTGCTTTAAGCAGGGTCTTCTAGATCATAGAATCATGGAATGTCCCATGGACTTGTGAACCTTCAGGTTCCTTAGATGGTCTCGAACCTGATCTTCTCTTACAGTAGGTGATTCTTCATTCTCCCAGTCGCTGTCTTTGCCTTCTGCATCTTGGGCGGTGTGGCTGGAGCACTTGCTGGTGAAGACTGAGGCAAAAAAGTCATTGAGTACCTACCTCAGCCTTCTCCAGGTCCTGGGTAATCAGGGCTCCTGTTTCCTTCCAGAGAGGGCCCACATTTTCCCTGGTCTTCTTTTTATCACTGATGTATTTATAGAAGCTTTTCTTGTTGCCCTTGACATCCCTGGCCAGATTTAATTCTATCACAGCTCTGGCTCTCCTAACCTGATCCCTGGCTGCTCAGACAATTTCTCCATATTCCTCTCAGGCTACCTGTCCTTGCTCCCACCCTCTGTAGGCTTCCTTTTTGTGTTTGAATTAATCCAGGAGCTCCTTGTTCATCCATGCAGATCTGGTGTTTTTGCCTGACTTCCTCTTTGTTGGGATGTATTGCTCCTGAGCGTGGAGGAGGTGACCCTTGAATATTAACCAGCTTTCTCGGGCCACTTTTCCCTCCAGGGCTGTATCCCATGGTACTCTACCAAGCAGATCCCTGAAGAGGACAAAGTCTGCTCTCCTGAAGTCCAGGGTAGCGAGCTTGCTGTGCACCCTCCTTGCTGCCCTAAGGATCTTGAACTCCGCCGTTTCACGGTCACTGCAGCCAAGGCTGCCCTTGATGAGGTACCTCAATGAGGTACCTAGGTGAGGTAGCTCAGGGCCACATACAGTCAAATTTTGAGCATTGCCATGGTCAAAGATTCAAAAACCTCTCTGGGAACCTGTGCCGGTCTCTGATCATTCTCATGGTAAAAAATAAAATAACGTTCTTGATATCTAACAGTGTTGCAACTTATATCCATCACCTCTTGTCCTACCATTGTACACCTCAGGCTGGAAAGCCTGGGTCTACCTTCTCTACACTTCCCATTAGGTTCTTCTAATTTTATCATTCGGGGAAAAAAGAGCTTTACTCAGTAGCAGATGCAATAGGAATGACTTTCTGAGACCCAACTGATTTTAAAGAAATAAAGTTAGCCATGTTGTACCTCTCTGAAAATGATGACATCTGTGAGGTAACAAAAAGGAATGCTATTCCAGGCTTTCTTCATTTCCGCTCATGGCCATGGTTTGGTAAAAAACTCTCTCCATCTCTTGCAAGCTCAGTATAACTACTATATAGAAAGAATAAAAAAGGTGCTTCTCCTTTCCTTGTTATTACCCCAAAAAGGGAAAGAATTGAAAACAAAGTGATGTTTTAAATTCTGGTTTCTTTTCTTTTAAAGGATTTTGAAAATGCATGTTGCTTTTACTGAACTATTTTCCCAAGGGCAGCTAAGTCTCAGTTTGTAAGTACCTATGTATTAAAAGATTTTTTCAGTGGCAAGCAGCTACTTGACAGACAAAGGCACAAAAGACAAATGACTGGAGACTGAAGCTAAGCAAAGTCTGACTGGAAATATTTTAAGAGTGAGTGCAATTAATCAATGGAACACCTCACTTAAGGGTAAGCTGGGTTCTCTGTAGAACATTTTAAATCAAAAATGGATGTCTTTTATAAAGATATGGTCTAGCTTAGTCATAAATTACTAGGCTGTACAAAGACGGACAGTAGATGAAAAATTTTGGTCTGAGTTTTAACTGGATGTCAAACTAAATGTCGTAGTTGCTTCTTCTGACCTGAAGATTTTGGACTCTGCAAATAAATGATTTTCAATTTCTGCAAAACAGCAGTTTCAGTAAAAGTTGGTAAGGCCCAGAGTAAGAGTGTGGAAGGCCTTGGATACACAATGGGATAAGCTCTGCCTGATAACTCCACCCATATCGTCTCACATCCCAGCCCTGTGAATATTGGGGATTCTGGTTGCAAGCTGACTCTTTGGGCTTCTAAAGATGCAGGAGCAAAACAGAGGGAAGCCCAACAGCTGTCCAGGAGCAATAATAGTTACCAGACGCAGATGATAGCAGAAGGCATTATCTTTTCCTCCTCAGTAGTTTATGCTGCTCCTGCCAGAGAAAGGGAATGAGGATCTGCTGCATGCTTACAGTTCTGTCAAGTTGTGTGAACATCAGCAAGCATTGCAAAGAAAGGAGAGCTGATCTGCCTAGAAAAACAGTTAATGCTGAGGAGCCAGTGTCCACCACATCACAGAGATTAGCTCTAAACCCTGTGGGTGAGCACCAATTTCTAGAGGAAGAAGAGTTAGTTGTGTTCCTGGAGCACACATGGCTCTTGGTTCTTCCTTGTGGAAGAACCTTGTCTTCCTTGTCATGCACTCCCACACTTCCCCTTGCTTAGAACCAAAGCATGGTAAGTGGGGACAATAGTAGGATTTCTTTCAAAACCACAGTCCAGATTTGAACTAAAATGCTAATGTAGGTATTGCCTTAGAGTCCCAACTGGGCCCAGATGCAGCTGAAAAGCACAAGGACAATTTTCGTGAGAGAGTACTTCCATGTCTTCTTAGCTGCAAAAGAATCTGTCACGTCTCTGATGTCTTGGGGCAGAGAGATAAACTTTTCTTCACAATAGAAAAGCTAGAAATTACTAATGATGAAAACAGAATCTGTCTTTTTTATGTGATTTAAGGAACTGGTGTTCAAACATTTAATAAGATTATTTCTGTTTTAATTTCAAAGTAAAGTAAAAAATAAATTTATATAATGCCTTCCTCTCCCTACAAACTAATGTGATTTGGATCACTATTTCCTTCCTATCTTGCCCCAGAAAACAGATTCACATGAACATGTTTTCCAGTTGAAAATGAAAAATATTCTGTTTCCTGAAAAGGACAAATATTGTCTCTTTACTGGAAGACATTTGCCTGCCTCTAGACTGTCCTCGAAAATCAGGAGAGTCATTCACTTTTTTCACTGTGGATTCACTACCAAATTATTAAAAGATCTGATCAAACAACTTAGTAATGCCTTTTTTTTTTTTTTGTAATTACTTTATCTTGTGTACAATGGACTGTTAATATCCACTACAGTTTCGCTTTATGCAATTTCCACATGAATAATTTCCTTCCAATACTTTTCCTCAATTTAAGACAATAAGTAGCTTTCTCCGTTATCTAAGGAAGGTTTTCTGATTTTTTTTTTTAAAAGGTCATTTTCCATGCTTTCATACTATAAATGATAACACTTCAATTTTCCTGTAAAAACATCTGTGTTCAGCTGACTTGTAGATAAGGCTGAACCAAATAATTCTGAGGATCTGGGGTGACCTCATATGCATGACATGCCAAAGGACTGCCCTAAATTGTATTTTCTTTAACCTACAGCATAGCTTTAGGAAAACATTTGCTCTTGACTTGCTAGTAAGGTAGAACTGAATGAAAACTTCTGTAAATTGTTCTATTAAGTATCTCTGCTGTTAAAAAGATATACCTTATTTCTATCCTTATTTTGTCTACCTTCCACTTTGAATTATTCTTGATATTTTCCTTTGTAGTCTGAAGTTATCAAAAGTTTTTATATAGTTCAGATGACAAAATTTCACCATCATCTGTCTGGGAGTCTGAACAGAATTCTTGGAATCCTGGAGACCTCTTTACGGCACTTAAGCTATTTGTATAGCTGTTCTCTGAAAAGTTTGGAATTTATGAATATCTTCTGATATGGACACCAGAACTGGACACAGAATTTCTTCTAATAATTCCCCTTTTTATCTGCCTTTCCATCCAAGAATCCTGTTTTGTTGCGTGCAGCATCACACTGTGATGACATGCTAATTATCTACCAAGATTATAGTCCTTTTAAGGAACACTGCTTTCCAGAAGAGATAAGTATGATCCAGAAGAGAGGAGTATGAAATGTATTAAGACATGCTGGTCTCTCACTAACCAGGATCACTATGCACTAGTGTCTTGTTTTCATTAGTTATAATTTATTTTTTTTTCCTCAACAGAAACTATAATTTCAGAGCAAGACATGTTTGGCAGGACATAATTTTTCATAAATCTATATGGGTAATTTTTCTCTTCCCTCTGCTCATTATTAGTCAAAACCTGTATCATGTGTTCCATTTTGTAGGACTCACTTTAGCCTATATCAACTCAAACTATCCTTTATAGTCTTTTAGCTTACTAGTGCAGTGTTAGCTTCCTTCTAGTTCCTTTGAAGTTCTTCAATGGTCCAAGACATTAAAATTCATGACAAACAGTCACAAGGTTCTTTGACCAATTTGTCAGAAAACTTAAATGCAAAATTATTTAGAAGAACTTGTTCTAAAACACCTAACCAGCATCCTCACAGGTTACTGCAGAAAAGCTTACAGCATTTGTTTTGTCATCTGTTCCCCCAAAACAGACACAGAAAGTACAAGAATATTAAAGCAACACTTCTACTGTTTATACATTGTTACTGACAATATTATTTCCTCCTAATAATGAACTAGTATCATTGTTAGATTTCCTTTGCTTCCTGCTTAAATACTTAAACGTGTCTTATTGTCATTCTCCTTTCTCTTACCATCCTAGAATCGCAGAATAATTTAGGTGGGGAGGGACCTCCAGAGGTCACCTAGAACAAATCTCTGCCCAGAGCAGCACTAATCACATCAGATTGCTCAGGACCATCAGTTGTTATCACTTTCTCCTTTTTAATTTTGTTTTCATTAAACGTCAGACAGTAAGCCAGTTAAGACGTCTGGATATGTAATAATATTATTAAACATTTCAAAGTTATAAATTGTGTTAATTTAAACATAAACCTCTATGTTCAATAGTCCTTTTTTTATTTTTTCCCAAGAAGTTGACATTTCTAACATATTTCATGCAGACTGAACTCCTCTATCATACATCTTCATTTTCCCCTGTATATATCATCACTACATCCTGAGTTCATCATCTTGTTTTCTAGTGTGATCTGATGGTCTGCAAACATCAGGAAATAACTTTACACTAATTATTTGTTTCATAGTTCTCTAACCTGACAGTAATCCCTTAAATATGCATTTCCTTTCAAGAGGTCATTGGCACAGCAACAAGAAATGCTATTTTTGAGTGCTCCCTCTTGACTTTTGCCCACTTGATCTTTCTTGAAGAGGCTGTGACTGTTGAATTTAAAACTCCAATCATGTCAGTCTTTCCAGAAGGATTCAGTAATATGCAAGATTGAATTTATGTTTATAGATGAGCAATTATAGTTCTTCTCATTTGAAACTCAAGTACAACCAAGTAAAGAATGTCTTGACCATTGATATTGTGACCACTTGTGCAAAATATCATAATTTTGCATTAAAATAGGTCCACTTTCTCTCTTTTTTACTTTCAGTGCAATGATCTTCTGACCATCTTAGTCAACCTATCTACCCCTGAGTTTCCATCCTTGTTTTACTGAAGAGGAAGCCATACAATTTATTCAGTCTCTGCTCAGGACAGAAGCCAGCCACTGTTTCATTACACTATTTCTGTACATTTCTGCCCGCTCTTTTTGGCTTTTGGGCTTGACAAGTTTTTTTGAAAGATCTTTTAAAAGTTACTGCCTGTCATATTTTTTTGATTGTTAGGGTCGTTTGGTAACTAACAAAGAGGCCCAAGAACTTTGCTTTTAGAACAATAGCTATAATACTTTAGTAACGACCAAACGTCATTGTGGCAAGACATGTTGTAAGTTCTGTTTATCTGCACATAAATGCTATTATTGCAGTTTTTGGAAAAGTGGTTATTATCAGCTGGGAAGCAGTATGTTTTCAGAACTGCGCAGTTTCTGGAAAGCAATTTTTCCTTGTTTGAGAATAATTTTAAGCTTACATTAGCCCACATCACACGCTGCACACCTTTTAATATTAAAGTCTACCTGCCACAGGGAGTTTTCTGAAATCCATTTACTTTGACAACTTTTCAATCCTCTTGTCGGTATACTCAGTGAGAAGTTAGACCCTCCGCATCCAGCCGCAGAAGGCCACATTTGTATCTAGAAATGATCATACACAACTGAGGCAAACAAATACTTTCCATATGCCCCCAAAGCAGATGGTAAAGTAAGCAATTCTAAATGCCTATTTTAATTTCACACTTCTTTGTAGTGTAAATCACTAGTTTGGATACTTGATAGGAGTTGTACTTAACTGCTGATAAAGCACTATCATCTCCACAGGTCAAGAAAAGTATTAAAAGTGAGTTCACAACAAATACTTTGCTTTCTTGAAAGCCATTACTGTTGCAGGAGTTCTCTGCTGGAACTACTTCAGGAGTTACCTAGAAAATGGCATTAGATCAAAGGTTTCATTGATCTGATGGCAGCCCAAAGACAAAGTGATGCATGATCTATTATAGAAAATAAAATTAATTACTGCAGAAAAGCTCTGCATAAAGACTGACATTATCCCCAGATTAGAGATTATTCCCTTCTCCCCAATACAATCACTACAAAAAATCATTACCCCTTCTATAGAAAAAAAACCCAAACAAACCCCTCATAAATAGTAGCACTATGATAAAATAAATCAGTTACTTGTATGTGAAAAACAAGATAACAGACCACCTTGCAAAGACTCTGCGATCATCTAGAAATACATGAACCCAGAATTAAAAGTTTCAATGCTCTGGCAAATGCCAATAATGCCAATGCTTTCAGAATTACAATGCGTGAAAGATAAACCATCTTTAGTGCTCTAAACATAACAGGAACTGCCATGGCTCAGCAATTTCAGAATCACAGGATCACAGAACAACAGGGAGCTCAGGAGATCAAATAGTCTGACCTCCTGCTCAAAGGAGGGTCAAACCAATGTTATTTGTGTTATTAAGATCTTTGTTTTTCAGAAATACTTATTTGCGCATGGAGTCATATTCAATTCAACTCAGAGGTTATAGCTCTCTGTTTCATTGTTATTGCTTTTAAAGCCTGAAGGAGGATTTGGGAAAAAAAAAACAACAAACCAGTAACAATAAATGCATACTGAATTAAACAGGATTAAAATAAAATCTGCTCATCATTTTTAGTTGATAAGGGAATCTGTAGTGATTCCAGTCTATCAGTGTAATTTCACTGTTATTACTTCAATTTTTCTAGTCTACAGTACAAAAATCAAAGTGAACACTGGGGGCTACATTCAGGGAATCGGAGAGCAGCTGAGGTAGGAAGGCAGCTCGGAACACTGTCTAGTCCAACCTCCCGGCTCAAACAAGGCCTACTCAAGCAGGTTGCTCAAGACCCCGTCCAGTCACGTTTGTGACTATCTCCAGGGATGGACTTTCCACAATTTCTCTAGGTTTGGTTGCACCTACAATGACATCAAGACCCTGTCCAGTCACATTTGTGACTATCTCCAGGGATGGACTTTCCACAATTTCTCTAGGTTTGGTTGCCCCTACAATGACGTGCAATTTCCTACATTACAGTTTGTGCCCATTTCCTCCTGTCCTTTCACTGGGCACCACTGAGAAGAGTTCAGCTCTGCCTTCTTCACTCACCTCCACCAGGAATTTATACACATTGACATGATCCTCCCAAGCCTTCTCTTCTCCAGGCAAAACTGTCAGAGCCCTCTCAGCCTCTCTTCATGTGGCAGACACCCCAATCCATTCATCATCTTTGTGGGCCTCCATTGGACTCAACCCAACCCAACCACGTCTCCCTTGTACCAGGGAGCCCAGGTCTGGACACCCACCCCCCGTTCCAGATGTGCTCCTACCAGGGCTGAGAAGAGGAGAAGGATCACCTCCCTCAACCTGCTGGTTACGGTCTGCCCAATGCAGTCAGGCCCAGGGTACCGAATACCTCCAAGGACGGAGACTCCACACCACCCCTGGGAAACCTGTTCCAATGTTTGACCGCTCCCATGTTAAAGAAAATTTTCTCGCCTATCTACTCAGAAGTTCCTTTGTTCCAATGTTAAAGTATCCAGGCTAGGAAATACATTTATGCTAAAACTAGAGAATACATTTAAAACAGGATCTCATTTGCGCACTGTAAATATAGCTCCCAGCTTTACGGCTCCAGATATTTCAAGTATGTTTCTAAACAAAAATTAAACTTATGGTCAAATAGACATAAGACGTGAGTGTATAATGTTTGTAATTTCCAGCCACAATACTAAGGTATTTCTCCCTGAAGAACCTTTTCAAACTGTTTTATGCAGAAAATTATTAAGAATTTACATCTTCATCCAAGAGAACGCTATACAGACTAATTAAAACACAGAATTAGGAATACTGGCAGATATCAGTTTTTAATTTTGCTCTATTTCATCAAGTTACACCTCTTTTAATAAAAACTTCAGTATTTTTAGCTCTGATCTGCATGTTCTATCATACTTTTACAGTGCGGAATTTTATACTTTTTATGATCAAAGAAAAAATAGAGATACTGCCATGGAAAAAATTCTGGAGGTTAATATATATTTATTTATACATAATTAAAGTAGTGCATAGGATCTAGGAATCCGCACACAGAGACAAATATCTTCAAAATATAGAGATACTTAGTCTCTGAATTTGCCTGAAGAAAGCTTAGAAAATATTACAATTAAATTAATTTTTATTAATCTCTAGGTTTTGAAATACTACAGCTTTTATTTCTAGATTGTGTACAGAACCAAAAGAGTTAGAAGATTACAATTTTTGGTACACATAGAATACTTTTACATATGATGTCATGACTCCCTTAGCCACAACTTTTGGTAAAATAAGGAACGCTGTCATCTATGTGTTAAGGTGGCAAAGAATCACTATAGCGATTCTGGAAAACACTTGCTCTGAAGTTCTGAAAATTGAGTGTAATCAATACCTAAATTATACAATATCCTTCCCCTTTGAGTATTTTTTGAAAGTTATCCACTAGATTATAGATAAACTGAAGGTTTTCCTTACTTTATGAAAAAAATTTCGTCACTTGTTCCTGTAAGACAGATAATTTGAGTGCCCTATCCTGAATTGACTTCAAAGAATTGACAATATTCTACATGGATGTAAGTTCAGACATGCTAAGTGTCACATCCTAATTTAATAAAAATTAAAGCTGACAAGATCAGTCATATACTCTTTAAGTTATATCTTTGGGAGAACAGGAGAAAGATTGTTCCTCTATACATATCTAGAATCTTTCAAAATGAGCCCTAAGCTATAATCAATAAACCAGCTATTTTCTGATTCTATCCTTACCACATGTTTATATTGTGCAAGGTAACTTCAGGTAGCATAGTGAATACAAACTCAGTTACAGACGAAATAAAGCATCCCTGTACCTACAAGTTAAATACTGCAGAACACAACCTGTGGGAGCTGGGTCCAGAAGAGGGCTCTGGACTCTGCCCTTAGCACATTTAGCTTCCTTATAACATGAACTAGAAACTATGGTGGTGCAAAAACCACAGCTGAAAACAAGCCGTATCCTAAACCGGGCATATTTAGCTGACAGGAATGCCGAGAGCAATGGCGAGTGCCAACCCCCTCTCTCTGCAAAGACCAGGCACGTCAGTCAAGGTAGCAGATCCTACATCCATCCATCCATGCAGGAGACAGGTTGAAGGAGAGCACCAACACCTCTTCTGCCAAAGCAGCTGGCTCCAGGTCGTTGTTTTTATCTAGACACATCGACTGCCAAAGCATAGGAGCACTCGTATTTTAGAGGCAATACGACGGTGTAAGTCTTGTCCAGGAGAAAGGAGGTGCAGATGGGGTGCCACCTTCAGCTTGAGGCGCTGGGGCTGTCTTTACCGTCGTCCTAAGCTCAGGGTGCCAATTGCCCTGTGCAGTCTTCTCCTGCCTCATGTCAGTGGTGCCCCACTGCACAGCAAAGTATCTAAAAGGTTCATGCGACCAGAAAAACAGAGCGCATGAGGGACAGGGACTCCGCAACCTACTGGTTATGGCACTCCAATGTGATTTTGACTGTCTTAGGGGGAGAACTGTAAACCTTCATGTTTCTAGGCAAGTGTTCTGACTGTATTATTTTCACAGTCATAAGCACCAGCATCTCCTTTATGATCTTATGTGCTGGAAACATCTTAGAGAAAAACAGTATATTTTGTTAAGGCCTATATCTGCTGTTAAGTGACAGCAACCTGCACCGACTAGAGCAGGTCTAGGTATGATGCCCAAAAGCAAATTCATACATAGCCAGCACCTGGAGCCATCTGAGAAAAAAAAAAAAAGGGAGCTGCCTTGTATGTTCAGGCATTCCTAAAACCAGGCAGAATCTCCATGAAGGGGATTTTATTTTTGATCAGTTGGTCTTCAATGTATAATACTGGCTTAAAACCTCAGTAGAGGCATACAACTTCCCCCGTACTGAGCCCATAAAGTTGTTACAACAACTTCGAAGAGATTTCTCCAGTTGACTATTAGATTGCAGAGCAGGAAAAAGGATTTGGCTATTAACTTTTCATTTTATTCATTACAGCCACTTCCACGGCAGCCAATTGTGATGTTAAAATTAGAACTGCAATTTTATATATGGTGATTAAACATAGCGAGCAGTTGCAGTATGATGAAAGACAGACATGGTTTCAGAAATACACATAGTCCAAGAACATCAATGATTTCTCAGAGTAATGAAATACAAAGTTAGGCTCTTAAGCTCGCTGTACAGCACAGAGGGAGAGTTAAGTGCCTCAGGATGGGACTCAAATGCACCAGGCATGCTGCTGGCCATGGAAGTGGTTAGAGCTAGAGCAATGAGCCATTCCACGCAGAAGAGTGCATCTGAAATCCCACCCTCTGCAGGGCTCAGGCAGCAGACTTCGTAACTCCACGCTCTCGGGGACCAAAGCACGCTCTGAAAACATGTACTTTTCATTCTTTTTCACTCTTCTGTTTTCAGGTAAACTTGAAAGGTGGGTATGCTCATTATTCCCTATAAATATTGGTCAGAGCACCCAAAGAGAAGTGGAAACCCAGCCCTTCTCTTCAGCAGGTACCTGTGTCATACAGAGCTTAGTTGTATCAGTAATCACCAAACAACAAGCTGAGACAGTACCACTTCCAGTCCCAAAACATTAATTTCACTAGGGTAAGCACCGAGCTAGGACCATTTGAGACAGTTCACTTCACCTTTGATGTTTTGGGGCAAGACAGAACTGCCTCAAAGGTCGAAAGCAAAGGAGGTACAAAGCCAGAAATCATGATATTGGCCGCAATAATCTTGATGACAATTCAGAAAAGTGACATTTGTTTTGATCCCTCTTCTGATTTTTTTAATAATGACTGTAGAAACTGCAGTCTAAAATACTGGCAAACTCACAAGCAGTATCAGCTGGGACTTGGACCCCTCCTGACAGAACCAAGCATGCCATGGAGGTCCTTGCGGTTGACACTCGAGAAGGTATGCAGAATAAGAGACATTTACACTCTGAAGCAGTGCAGGGTCAAGTGCAAAGTCTGACGACAAGTTTTGGTAACCCCACTATATGAGGACGTCTCAAGGCCCAGTCCCAGCATTCATCTCAAACTTA
Source organism: Buteo buteo (assembly GCF_964188355.1). Classification (NCBI taxonomy): domain Eukaryota; kingdom Metazoa; phylum Chordata; class Aves; order Accipitriformes; family Accipitridae; genus Buteo; species Buteo buteo. The sequence goes on along the minus strand of NC_134173.1, from coordinate 8,707,960 downwards.
TTTCATACATGGACAAGGCTGAATCTCTGTAGAATGCACATGATCCACATTTCATTATTCATCTAGGGAGCTGAGGAAATAACATTATGCTTGAGGGTGAGGTTTGCTTTCTGGGACCGTACATCTTACAAATTCAGCTTTTGGAGAACACATTCAGGTAGGATTTATGTAGTCTCTGGCCAGGCAGCTAAGACCTCCAAAGCAGCACCCTCAATCCACTTATTCTCTGTAAACATGAATTATTAGATTTATTGCAGAGTGCCCTCTCCCCTCTACAAATACACTAAGAATGTCATACTCTGTGTGAATTCATTTGTGACTGGAGACACAAGCTGTCTTTCCAAGGCAATTATAATTCTATAATAATCTGTCTGTAAAACAGCAGAATACTGGGCAACAACATTTAAAGTTTCATTTTCCTGGTTCACATAACCAGTTAGACCACTGAACTAACTATGAAATCACACCCTGTTGGTTCATCTGCAGTAATAAATGCGGACTTCTGGACATAAAAATAAATGCCTACTGTTCAAATGAGCAGCCTGCAAGCCATGACTAATTGGCAATGTGTTGCCTTTAAGTCCTCCTAGCGCTGCTTGTGGCAATGGGAAATTGAAAAGTTAAGAATAAGGCTAACAGAAAGAGCAAACCACAGAATTATTTGTACAAAAATTATTACGCAGCTTTGTTGTCTTCTGTTTTAATGATTTAATTGGGGGGGAAAAAAACCCCACCACCTTCTTTTAAGGCAATGTAAGCAGAATCATAAATGTCTTATTGTGGTCTAGCCATTAGACAGCGAATAGGAGACAAGTCAAGCCAGCGCAAGCACATTTGTTGAGGGAAGGTTTGTGTTATAATTGCGGATATGCCTCATGCAACCTTGAGTAGTCTACGTACAAGGTGACTCTATGATAATTATGGTTGCAAAAACAGTAGCTTGAGGTCTTGATCAATAAAGGTGGAGGTGTCGGGCAGTGAAACTCAGGGCCCCACAGTTGCACCTTTCTGCCCTTTGCTCTAAAAAAGGAAAAAGAAAATAAACATTTTTCTGCATTTTCTCTCTTCTTCCCAAGCCAAAACCAGCAGAAAGACAGGAGTTTATCACATTGTCGGAAAGACTTCCAAAAGCAAGGACAAAATCACATTGGTCACAAGAATTTTCACACGGACAACTCAAAAGTACTCATTATCAACATTAATGTTAATGTCATTAAGCATTATCAGATTTGGCAACTGTAACGTTACTGAATTTTAATAGCTAAGACACAAGGATTTGAAAAGACTGCATGAAATTTGCTAGGTAAAAATTGTTTCTTGAACTTCTGTCTCTATAGCCAAATTTCTTCCAGGCTGGTCTGATTACAGTCTGTAATCTGTAATTCTGACCTCCTGTATCAATATCCACAACTAACATACAGGATCTTTATAAAACAGTAAACTATTGGTTCTGATCCTTCCTTCTCTTTCGGATTTGCAAATCAGATATTTTTTTTTTAGCTTCTCATAAGCAAGCAGAATAATGCAAAAGAGGTGAAGGGCAAAAACAATTGGAGAGCAAAAAGTCACAGGAAAAAAATTTCAAAGCAGGCTGCTCACGTAGCACCCACCTACGCATGTCAACCACATTTCTGAATGAGAATTAATCCTGATGCGGTGTAAGAGACTGCAGCTACCTTTATCTGAAACATAACAGTGCCTCGTCAGCAACAGACTGAGCCATAAAAAGGACCGAAGACAGTTTTAGATAATTCTAAAGATATATATATATATGTTATATATATTTGTCTGTATACATATAAAGGTAGGTATACACCAGAGAGAACCAGCACTTTAGTATTCATACCTTTCTTCATTATTTGATTTTCATTTTATTAATTGTCCTGGTTTCAGCTGGGATAGAATTAACTGTCTTCCTAGTAGCTGGTACAGTGCTGTGTTTTGAGTTCAGTATGTGAAGAATGCTGATAACACTGATGTTTTCAGTTGTTGCTCAGTGGTGTTTAGACTATAGTCAAGGATTTTTCAGCTTCTCATGCCCAGCCAGGGCACCTGACCCAAACTGGCCAACAGTGTATTCCATACCATGTGACGTCCCATCTAGTTTAGGAACTGGGAAGGGGGGGGCAGGGATTCGCCGCTCGGGGACTGGCTGGGTGTCGGTCGGCTGGTGGTGAGCAATTGCCCTGCGCATCATTTGTACATTTCAATCCTTTTATTACTACTGCTGTCATTTTGTTAGTGTTATCATTATCATTATTAGTTTCTTCTTTTCTGTTCTATTAAACCGTTCTTATCTCAACCCAGGAGTTTTACTTCTTTTCCTGATTTTCTCCCCCATCCCACTGGGTGGGGGGGGGAGTGAGTGAGCGGCTGCGTGGTGCTTAGTTGCTGGCTGGGGTTAAACCACGACATTAATAAAAAAGCTAAACCTAATACTGATCTTCCCTATTGCTTGCTCAGTCACTCTGCTTTTCTCAGTACCATTAAGAGCCTTCAAAACAGAATCAATAAAAATCTGCCTACCTAAACAAATCTTTGGATTGATTGTTTAAGTTAAACAAGAGACATTCAGAAAATAATCTCTTTAGCATTGTCCTGGTTTTGGCCGGGACAGAGTTAATTTTCTTCCTAGTAGCTGATATAGTGCTGTGTTTTGGATTCAGTCTGAGAAGAATGTTAACACACTGATATTTTCAGTTAGCCTAAACATTACTTAGCAACAAGTCAAGGATTCTTCAGCTTCTCATGCCCAGCCAGCGAGAAGGCTGGAGGGGCACAAGAGGTTGGGAGGGGACACAGCCAGGACAGCTGACCCAAACTGGCCAAAGGGGTATTCCATACCATGTGATGTCATGCCCAGTATATAAACTGGGGGGAGTTGGCCTGGGGGGGGACAGATCGCTGCTCGGGAACTGACTGGGCATCAGTCAGCGAGTGGTGAGCAATTGCATTGTGCATCACTTGTTTTGTGTATTCCAATCCTTTTATTAGTATTGTCATTTTATTACTGTTATTATTATCATTGTTAGTTTCTTCCTTTCTGTTCTATTAAACTGTTCTTATCTCAACCCATGAGTTTTACCTTTTTCCTTCCCATTCTCTCCCCCATCCCACTGGGTGGGTGGGGAGTGAGTGAGCGGCTGCGTGGTGCTTAGTTCTTGGCTGGAGTCAAACCAAAACAAGAATATATATGTCTTTATAACAAAAAACCCCCCATTGTTATCAATAATGCAAGTATATCCCACTTTCCCAGAACTTAACTTTTCTTTGCAGCTACAGATATTCTTAAAAAGAATAGTGGATCCACTTTGGGAGTTCATTTACAAATGCAAAACCCAGCATCCAGCTTTTGATTTGTAACTGTAGACTATTTCAAATTGAGACTGCCATCACTCTTTTACAGGCTTTTATTTTCAAAAGGATTACGATGAAGAACTTTCTTGCTCTGTTTTATAGAGCAAATTAAATCTTTCTTTATGTCAAGATTGCAATATTTAAGAACAAATACAAAGTTGTAGCTCCCAAGCACTTCGTGCAAGACTTTAGGTTGCTGAACTGGAGATCTTTCACTCCTCAATCACACATATTCTTGATCCTTCATCTGAACATTGAAGGACTTGAACAAACCTTTCAGAAGCTGTGTCACTAATCTTTTTACTTTCAGGAAGCAAACCGACATAATGAATCCACATCCTGATACATATTGTGCCTTCATAGTAGCTTAATTATAAATAATCACAGAAGTTTCCTAGCTTAGTGTTGTAGCATAATACAAACAAAGCTCAGAGTGGTTATACTGTCAATCCTCTGGCTTATTAAGCAGCTTGTGATAGGCTGTCTATTGGATAAGAACGTCTAATGGACTTCCACAAAATAAGGCAAAATGAGGACTACACTTCACTGAGGAAACGCTTTCCTTTACTCTGAGAATTAGGAGCAGAATGTGTCATAGCTTAACACAGAGTTCAGAAATTTCAAGCTATTCATCTCCCAAAAATGAATGAAACCAAGGCAAGACAAGAAATCGAAGTAAATCTGGACTTGCAACTACCGTTAGGAATTACAGGGCAGAGAGCCAAGAAGATATTCTGCAAGACTGGAAAGGTGCAATCGTGAAACTATTTTTCAGTAAAAAAAATAAGTTTAGACTCAGTTACTTAAGCTTTCTAGAGCTATAAGTCTCGAATGTGATGAGAAGGAAAAGGAAATGCCTTATTACAAGTCTATGCTTAAGAGCTGTGCAATATGTTCCTGTTCTCAGTGTAGTCCTAGGACCAAACCTTCCTACTCCAACTATGGATTGTTTCAGCAACAATTCTGTATGCATTTATTAGTGCTTTTCCAAGAGAGCCTGGAGGCTTTTAAACTACAGTGATCATATCTATTTTCCGTGACACTGAGATTCTGTTTTTGCTACCTGTGATAACTAAGGCTAAAGGAAAGAAATGCCTTTCCAAATCAATTTAAGTTCAATTAAACCATAACTATCTCTTATTTTATAGGCCTTATTTTTCTCCAGTGGTGTTAAAACTTAACTGATGGCAGATGAAAGCATGCAGCAAGATCTACAAGTCCCCAGGAACTTCTCCAGAGGTATGGAGTACTGAGAATACCAAGAATTAAGACGGATGCCATACTGGTCATAATACTAGATGAATCATATACCGAGAACACTACAGTGCACTTGAGAATCAGGCCCTTAGAACAGCTTCTATTATAGCAGGATTTGTACTTTAGCGCTTACTTTTCTATAAACATATCAGCAATGTATTACTTCTTCAATGGAGCATAAATAAGCTTTTTCTGGTTTTAAAGGTCAATAAATATTTTATTTCAATTTCAAAATTATGTAAAGGTAACTTCTTTTTGCAACTGCTTGGTTTATGAGTTTGTTCTTCAATCTACGCCCAGGAGCTGCTGTTGCTGAATTTGTATGAATTATGCTATCCCTCAAAATAAGTAATTAAGTAACTGCTGCTAAAACAGCATTCAGGGAAAGCAGGTTAATTTACCACATGAGAAAGCTTTCCTTGTCCTATAATAGGTCAGTAATGCGAAGAAAAACCTTGAAGAAAGAGAGAATGAAATAACGAAGTGGATTTAAGACCGTGGGAGTAATAGTACGAAGCAACAAATTGCATCATACCAATTTGGCCTTGACTTAGTTGCGTTCTCCTTCTTACTGTGGCCGGGTTTGTATGTTCCAAGGACAGCAACAGCTATGGCAGAGGGTGCTGCGTCATCTAGGGTCACTCAAGCCAGGCTGGTCAAAGGGACTGGACAGAAAGCGATCCCAGGGCTTTCCAAGGGGGCTGTTGAGAAACGGGCCAGCAAGCTGGTCTGGTAGAACACACTTAACACTACCTTTCAGAAACAAATTAAAGCAGTCACTCTGGCAAACAGCATACCAAAATAACCAGCTCCAGGCTTTACAGAAATTAAATACGGTGAAAATAATCAGAAGGACCACATTCAGGGAATCAGTGGTAAAAGAAGCTTGAAACCAACTTTCTCAAGTATTTCAAATGTTGCAATAGTCAGTGAAATACAATACTATAATCTGAACATTTTGGAGTAAATTAATAATGATTGCCAAGAATGAAGCAAAAAGTGACAAAATTATCATATTTTCAGTGAAATAAGATAGTTTTCAATCAATATAACCTTCAAAGCAGAAAAATCATATACAGATGGGCAACCAATTAGCATCCAATTTCCCTGATCTAGCTTTCAAACGAGAAACATAAAAACGAGATTTGTGTATAGTCAGACATAAGGAAAAATGCAAGTGAGAGCTCAAAATTCAGTGCTGCAATTGCCAAGAAACTATAGCAATGCTCCCACTTAACAACACGAGACTTCAAGCCAGGTTTGTGGGTCACAGAGTAATGAAAGCAATAGGATTAATGAATTAAAAGGTGATTCTTTGGCCTGGCAGAACTGTGAATAGAATCACAGATTATCATTAATGGGGTGTTAGTGTCACACAGGTATAGCCCCACAAATAGTATGACATTTCCCAGAGGAATTCAAGAGGAGACATGCTGACCAGCTATGCGCTAGAAGGAAATTCAGCGGCACTACTGTCCAGTGGGTTGGACCATACAGAAAACAGACATCAGACAAGGTACTAGAAAACGTGCCAAAAAAGAAAAAAAAAATCTCAAATCTGAAAAAGAAATCAGTGTATATCACAGTCCTCCTCATTCAGCATAGCGAAGATGCCAAACCACAAGCGATTTCCCAAATAAGTAAACCTTAAGTCTCCCTTTCATATTGGGACAGGGAGAAGGAGAGAAGGAAGAGATTGCAAACAAAGCTACCCATCTACTTCTCAAGACCACCTCCAGAAAAAGCAGCAGCAAATAGTAATAAACCAGCCTGAGGGGACATGAAGGAATACCTTTTATAGCCCTGAAGGAAGCTGCAGCAAGAGCTGTAAGGTGCAGTACTGAAATATTTTGGTAGCTGAGTAAGATTCTACCTGGCAGGTCTATGCTAGCTGAGAGGCTGCAAAAGCCACACCAAAAAAGACTCCAACTCCCTTTTATAGAAATAAACAAAATGGGTATACGGGGAAGAATACAAGCAGTGAGACAGAACATTGATAAAAATTACACAGGGAAAAAAAAAATCCCCCAAAATCCCAAACACACAGCCATTATTTATTCTGATAATAAATTAATCTGGATATTTTAAACACCTTACCTTAGCAAAAAAATGAGCTAGCATTAAAACATGAGGCTCTGTGTTTGGAAAAAACATCAATGCTTGTATGTTATGCTACAGTTTGGGTTTTTTGGTTTTGTTTTGGGGTTTTGTGTGTTTTATTTTTCTTCAAGACACCATTCAGGAGAGGGAATATATATTTTTTCAGAAATAAATGTGTTTTCCGAAACCCAAAATATACGGCACAGCAAAGTAACACCCTTGCCTTTCCAGTCTGGGACTGTTCCCTAGTGCATCACTCATTCATTCCATATTATTTATCCAATACTAAACAGAAGTGAATGAATGATTATAGAAAAACAGCTAAAGCAGAAAAAAATAATTAAAAAAGCTTTTTTTTTTCTGTCAGAACACGCAGATCATAGTTAGAATAAATATACAGGTTCAGTCTTTGACAGCTTTGACCTAACTCTAGAGCCACATTAAAATACGTTTATTCACACTTTATGTAATGAACTGAACTTGCTGATGTTAGATCAAAGGCAAAAAGTAGACTGTATACTGTAGTTTTGCTATTTTCTCCAACAGTAGAAATACAAGAGAAACAAGATGAAAAAGAACAGCTAATCATATTTAAATAAAGTGAATACTGGATAGAAGCCAATTTCAAACTGAAGGAAAGCCAAGTTAAGCCATATAAATCAATTTCATACATTTAGGCAGAAGACAGAAAGAAAGGAAAGGAAGGTCCTGCTAAATCTTGTAGTGCATTTGGAATATAGGATATGCATTTCCTATCACACCTCAGCCTGGAAATTTTCTGAAATTTTCAATTTAAACTTTGTGGACCAAATTTCTGCTATTAACAGCAACGTAATGCTAATGTCTCCCCTGGGGTACAACTGAAATAATGCACTAGGAATCAGGGCCAGCATTTTTATCACTGTGAAAGAACTTTTGTCACCCAATTAATTCTTCTGCCCTAGACTAGTCTCCCCAGCTGCACTGCAACGTTCATTTCTCTAAGTTTAAGGGTGAATATACAACAACTTTCCTACTAGTCTGTTCTACCTTGTGCATGTATGCATCCGTCCACACATGGAGAGACCCAGTCTAATTAGGAGATATGGTACCGCTGATCTCTTTCCACTCCCCCTGCATTTTCTTCCCCAGCAGCAACCACAGAGCTTCGGGAGGGCCACATCAATAACGGCAGAGCTCCCGCTGGCAGCTGGTATCAAGGGGAGGATTTGCAGAACTAAAAGGTCTGTCTCCCTCCAAATTCACCAGAGCTTCTCTCAAATGAGGAGAAACTTCACATGAAATTCTGCCTGAAGGTCAGTCCTGCTGTGTTTTCTTCCTGTGCAGGAGCTCCCAGGCATTCCTACAGCGAAGTGAGCAAAACTTCCTCATGTGCTCAGCTAACTCCCGAAAGCAAGACCAGAATGTCATCAGGTTTGCACTTATATATTAAGATTGCAAGAGGTGTTTCCCCTCATGCACTTTGCTTATTAAAAGTACAACGCAAGTACAGAAAGTTTATAAAATCCCTCCAATCCCAGGAGATAAAATAGGAAAGCAGAGAGGGGAAAAAAAAAAAAAAAAAAAAAAAAAAAAAGACTATGATGGTGAATTGTGGGCCAAGAAGCTGAAGACTCTAGTTTTGTGGTGCATTGGGTCATATTCCAGTGGGAGAAAGGCCTGTTCAAGTGGGGCTGCCTGCATCTCGTAGATAGAAGTAGCTAATCTTCTTAGCCAAAGACTAGTTTAAATGCCCTTTTCATTGCTCAAACTAATAATATGTGGAAATTGTGCAGTGAAGGCGAAAGTAGAACAAACTCACTGTACTGGAACAAATGTGGCAAGGAATGTAAAAAAACCCAAACAAAAACAAAAATGCATTTTTTATAAAAATGTTTAAGTGCCCATGCCAGAGCTCTGGGTAACAAGCATGAGGATTTAGAAAATTCAGATATTAACAAGAAGAAATTTGATTCAGTGGCCAGTATAGAAACCTCTGTAATGACTTGCATTACTTAAGTGTTAAAAACCACCAGTTATTACCTGCATATAGTTGTGAAATTCTGTAATAACAAAAATCTTGACGAGTAACAGAGCCAGCTAATAAAGCCTCGTTTCCTATAGATACATGTATCCTAGGCTGCTACACACACACACACAAACACACACCCCAACTCCCACTTCATATCTTTCTGGGCTTCACCCCCTCTCTGCATTTTCTTAACTTTCTTTCTGCTGCTTTTTAAAATCTCTTCCCAGTGCCACCAGTCCCCTTCCCATAAACAGCAGCTGGACAAGGAGCACCACATGCCATAGCTGGCTCCAAGTTCTCTCTGCTCACGCTGCAGCCTTTCCTTCATCAATTTGGATCCCTCCACAGCTCATTTTCACAGAAACGCATAGAAACTAATAATCTTTGGGAAACTCTTTGTTAAAATTTGGTTGCAATTGGCTAGTGGTCAGAAATTGTTAGGAGGAACTGACAATGCAATTACATCAGCCTTGTTTCAGAAGGAAACCAAAACCTAGAATCACTGATTTTCTTGAACACCAGCAGTCTTTCTGGTAATTCAGAGATGGGATCTTGAATACCTATGGATCTCTGGGATAATAAAACAAATCTCAGGGCAGGCTCTTTAACACTCAACTACATGAGCTAGAGAACTAAATGAGTTTTCCCTTTCTAACATCCCTTTCTAACATGTGAACTTGCCCAGTATTAATATGCCCACAAAGTGAGTAATACATCATGATTAAAGTAGCTATAATTTTCTTAGAAAACCTTCCAATATAAGATGCTGAATCCAAAACAAGGTTTCTCTGTTTTGAATGTCATTACAATCTAATCACTGGATCACCTGTAGCAGTTACTTGCCTAGAAGCTGGCAATTATGACTAGATTACATTAAATATGTAGAAACAGAAGATATTCCAAGGAAGCACTAACATTTATACTTTGTTTCTGGCAGAGGCTTATTTCCAGAGTTAAAGGAAACTGGGAACAAAGCAGGCTGTAAGACATTGTAAACAGCACAATGAGAGAAAAAGACAAATCTCCAAAACGGAGAAAGTTCCACAGTCTGGTGAAAATCCTCATCCTGGGTAAGTGTTTACGTTAATATGGCAATCAGGAAAAAAAAAAGTCAGAGATGACAATGGAAAATAGGAGAAACAGCGATCTATACAAATTCAATGTTTTTGCCACCGAAAGAAATTCACATGGAGAGGTAAACAGTTGATAGATATCCTGAAACAGACGAGAAAGACTGAATCGCAAACCATCTCCTCTGTTTTGCACTACCTGGATACTAGCAGGAATGCTTTAGTGTACAAGATAAAAATACACAGCTGGTCTTTTGCAATATATTGTAGATACTATTAATGATTCTTCTTCACTCTGTTTAATTGCCTTGACTACACGTTGAAAGGGAATGGGGATAAGATGAATACGGTAGAATTTGACCTCGAAATATTCCCCCTACAGCACAGCAACTGCCCAGTATTACACCTTCATGCCTTTATGACCCACCGTGAGATGCACAGAATATTATTGCCACTTTTTAACCAAAATACCAAAGGTTCAAACAGATTCCACACCACAGCCTGGAGATCAAAGCCGCACACGCAGCCTCCAGCCCGTGCTCAGACTGTCACTCAACAAATTAAGGACTGCTGGCACAGAGATTACTCACGGGGAAGCTTTTCATTTGAGAAGCTAAGGAATGGGTGTCTGCATCTGTCCTACTAAGAACACATGTTCAGAAAACAGTTTGCAGGTTGTGTCACCTAGCATACCTCAGTGAAGGTCCTTAAGGATGACTTAAGTGTTTGCAGACTAAAACAACTTGCTCTTTCCACAGGTACAAAACACTCCATTAAAAAATCATTAATTTTGTTACACTGAGAGATAATTAAATCAGCCCGCAGTAGAAGGCAGCCAACTGAGAACAGAATCTCCCTTTCTGTTGTTGATCATAAGTAAATCAAAATTTGTCAAGATGGGGGAGGAAAAGTCCCCTCTGTTTAGGTATGGTACAGAAAATAAGACAAGTCACCTTCAGACTGAGACTCTCAACTTCTGATAGTCTTCCCTATTTGACATTGTTGGATTGGCCATCAGTGACCTGAATTAACCAATTAAGTCAAAAAGACAGTATCATTATCAACAGCATACAGCAAGGAGAGTAGAAACTAAAGCTGCCTTGCGAAAATTTATTTCCTTTTTTCCCCTCTCGTCACCACTATCATGTTGCCTGAGTAGCAAATGCAACATGATAATTTCCAGCACATTTGTACTCTTTGCCTTTTATTTCATTGTTTGTTTTTGGAGACTTTTTATTGTAGAGTATGGGGAAGAGGCAGAAAAGAAAAATTCCCCCAAACTGATGAGAAGCAGTCACCCAGAAACTTGGAATTCAGGGCTAAAAGGCTTTCAGAAAACTTTTGCAGGCAGCCAGCCTCATACTGTATTTGCGAAGGAAAGCAATTTTTCAGTTGTTATATTCTGTCATTCTTCTTTTCTTCCCGATTCCTCCCAGTACTATCAGTATCATCCTGCATTTCTCTTGCACAGAAGACAGTCATCACTTTGCTCCACCACAGGACACCTGTGTAAATCAAATCAAATGTTCCTGCCAGGGTTAAGAGCTCTCTTTTCCTGACTGCCTGCACAGGGACAAAGCGATGGAGTCAGACATCCAAATGCAAAACCTCTATTAGATAACACAATGTCAGGTCAGTTTTTGCCTACGTGCTGCTTTCCTTCTTCTTGACTGCATCATTTTGTGATCGTGATGACAAATTCATATAACTATTTATGTGAGTTTGCTGTGATCCCTTGAGGTGAAGTTTCAAGCTTTGAGGGAGGACAGTCTTGTATTTTATCAGGCTGAATATTGTTGCTCTACTTCCGAGAACTACAGATTTCTATCTATTCCTTTTATTCAAGTTATGCTTTTAATCAAAGATGCTCATGACAGTGGATCCTGAGGAGTGGAAGGATTTGTACTCCATTTCCCCACTATCTTATACGTGCTACCTCTGCTGATTTGCAGATACACATATTGCTGTCACCGTATGACATGACACTTTCACAAACTGTATTTAGACTGTTTCCATTGCTGCTATGCCACTCACTAAGCCTTGCCACGCTTCCCAGCCATGCTGTCATTTGCGTTCTTTCATCATTCAGTCAATCAACACACAAAAACCTGACATGAAGTGGAGTTACACCATGTGAGGATTTATCTAGTGCCTGCAGGATACTAAGCCCAAGCGGCAAAGAATCCCTTGATATACTGATATCGTTAATAATGTTTAAGACAGTCACAGCTGTAGTGGTTAAATACAAAGACATAGGTGCTGTCTGGTAGCAATGCTTCATATATTGACAAATTCAGGCATTTAAAAGCAAATAGAAGCTTTCTAATTGCCCTTCCTTATTGACTGAGCAACTTCATTAACAAATTGATTTTCAGACCTTAGTACGCAGAACTTGACTGCAAATGAAAAGGATTTAGCACAATGAAATCCAATGCCTTAAAACAACCTACATCATCTGGAAGTTCCATGTGACAAATTCAAAAAAAAAAAAAAAAAAAGAAAAAAAAGAGCTCCAGCCACATACTTCATTATAGGCTGTGGACTAGGCCATTTTTAAGAGAGAGTGTTACATGACAGTTTCAAGCTTTCTGTTGCTTTCTCCATTCTGCCTAGAGATACACTACTATTTTGTTTCCATAGTGGAATTGATGTTTTTCACATCAGAAAAAATCCTGAAGCATAAGAAAAAAAGATCTGATATGACAAGCATTGCAAACACAGTTAACAAGCTACTTTAATTATCCTCCTAAGATTTTCCCATTTGTACTCTGATCATCATCACCTTCACAAACTTAAATTATGCCTCATTTGTTCATTCTGCACTAATCTCAGTGAGTATTCCAGGCAGAAAAGAGGAATCTGTAACTGAAACCTCAGGTAATTGTTATATATTATTATTATTTTGCTATAGAATGTTTTGTTTATTTTAATAAAAATTATACAAACTTATCTTTGGGCAATATGACTATCAAGCAGGAAGCCAGGGCAATTCCACATCTGAAAAGCAAAACTGGCTGGCTACCTTGCATGAACAGCCACCAATCCAAAGATCATCACTGGACAGACGATTTAAGAAATGAAGAAAATCATGCTGTTATCATCTGCATTTTAAAGATTAGTATTAATAAACTGTGATTCCTCAGCAGAGGGAACCTTTCCACAAACTTGACCTTTGAGAAAGTCAGAAAGAAGAATAGCTGGGAATAAATGTGCTTTGTGAGCCAAATACTGAGATACATACGCACTTACTACTTACAATTTATGCACTTCCAATACTTTTAAAGTCAATAGGAATTATTGCATTATGACTGCGTAGAGACCAAGTAAAGACCCCAGTGTACCATAATTTAAGGCCTGACAAGTTGTTTCTTCTAACTTTGGATAAGTCCTGGATTTGCTCACCTACCGTGACTGAACTTCATTTCATTTAGGTTTCTTTTTGAGACACATACATTAATTTTATTCAATTAACCTACTGAGACACACGACTGCTGCCCCATACTCAGAAGTGTTTTAAGCACAATGCCAAGCCTTAAAATCTAGTACTATATAGAAGTAACTGTTGTTCTTTACATACAAATTCACTGACCTTCAAAACTGAGATACACTAATTACACAAAATGTTAAGCTTAGAAACTTAGTATTTGATGCTTTTCAAATTAAAACCAAAAGATGCAGAGATACAAGATAGTCAGCATTTGAATATATTCCAATCCATGCCTTACCTGAACCAAATTCCATCCCTTTAGAGATTCAGCAATGATAGAAGTAACTGTTGCACACACGCCACCAAAAACCATCAGATGATTAGGTCCATATTTTATTGCATCATAGAAGGCTTTGAGTCCTTTTGCATTGTCACACTGGGGAAAAAAAAAAGGAAAAAAAAAAGAGGCAATATTCAATGTCACAAACAACATAGTCAACTAAGAAATAAACTACTGGGCAGGAAAAAAATTCAGAGGTTGCACCGATGTAAAAATTGTACAACATTTTAAGACCCAAACGTGAAAAGCTGGAGCACTCTGTTCTGGACCCCTAAATGTGCTACAGTAAAAGAATAGGAAAAGCCCTCCCTACATCGCTCAAAACCCCTCACGTCTTCCTTCCAAGCCAAAGCTGCAACATCTGAATTTTGGTACCACCATTTGACAAAGAATAAAAAAGCCCCAACAAAAAATGGTTCACTGAAACCTTTTCTACGTTCAGAGCTACCATTTCCCAAAGCAAAATTTGGAATGGAACACACCCAGATGTCAGCAGGACTTCCATAGTTGGAGGAAAGTTTGACACTACTCATGATCTCTGTAAAGAAAGTTCTGTCTCTACTTAAGACTCCTAAGTAACCTCTCCTTAAGGTCCAACCTCAGTATTCTGTGCAAAAAATATATAGTAGAGTGCCTATTATTTAGAAGGACAACATAAAGTCTTCAAAAAATATCAAAAGAAAGTTCTTTTAAAGCTCTAAGAATTAATTGTTCTGCTCTCATAGCTCACCCTGCTTTGAGCAGAAGACTGGACTAAATGACCTTCTGAGGTCCCTTCTAACCTGACTTGTTCTGGGCTTCTCTGATAATTAGTTTGATCATTATTTCAGGTGTAAAGAATTTTACCATAAACCGAGACTAGGACTGAAACCTAAGAAAGAAAGAGTGATGCCAGTCAGTATTGCAAAAGCTATATCAATCCTTGAATAGAGTAGTATCAATCATTCATAATAACTTCTGTAGTCATGGCTTAATTCCTGAGCCTGCAGCAGAGTATTAATAAATTATGTATCTGAAGTTAAGAATTTGATTCCAAACCATACTGGAAGTCAGGAGTGCCACCAGGCTATAATGGTAGCTGCCACTGCTTTACCAGCAGCCACTTCTTTATCTCCCTTTTTGAAACAGAATTTTCTGCCCTCTTTTGCCTCCTCTACAAAGTCTTCCTCAAATATAGTCTTTATAAGAACTATCACACACCAGCCTCCAATATTTCATTATGACAATTCAATAAAACAGTTCATTTACTATCAGAATCCAAGTAGTAATTGTATTGCATTCTGTGGATAGAATAAAGATTTTGACTAAGAAGTTTGCAAGCTTATATTAATCTCCTTACTGAATTAATATGCTAAAAGAAAAATTATTCTATTTGCATTCTATCTGCAGGAATAGAATTACTGCTCCCACTTATTCAAACAGATACAGATTTTTACTGCATAGTTTTTTTTAAATTGCATAATACAGCACAACATTTTCCTTCTTATTACAGGGAAAAAAAACCAACAAAACAACATTCAGTATGGCAGAGGCTCCCTTGTCAGTTTGATGGATTGGTGGCAAGCTCACATTCTGAAGGAATTAAGATTGTGATTACCGGAACAAGCAGCTTCCTCCACTCTTACTCCTCCACCCCCTCGTTAAAGACCAGTTTATTCCAAGCGCAACTAGAAGGCTCAGCTACTTCTTTACTTTTATAAGCAGCCAAGGACACTAGAGCTTCAAGTATCTGAACTTAACTGACATTTAGCCAAGCCTTTGCCCTCATCCACCTCACCATTTGAAGGTGCAGCAACAGAAATTGTTGAATTGGTTTTCATAGCAATTTAAAACCAGATAATTTTTTTTTTTTGCATTATGTCACATGTTTTAAATGTATCACTGAGTAACAGTTTAAGAAGAATACATGTCATATATGAAATAAGGAGGATGTTGATAGTAAAATAACAGTCAGGAGCTGTAGCCCATGAAGGGCTACGTACATAAAAAGTTACGGAGAAATAAAATCCTGCATTCTAAACAATAAAGACCTACGGTCTGCTATCTGAAGTAAAATTCATACTAAAATTCACCTTTACATCACAAAACAGTGATGCATTTTTAACTATTATTTGCCTACAAATTGTATCTCTCTGCAGTAAAGTAACCTTATGCAGTTACGGATCCCAGGAGGTCAATTTGCTGGGAGGTCCAGAATTGCTATTATGATAAGGTTTTTTCTTTCTTATTTATTTGATCTTTTCTTGTTTATGAAGATACCTGCATGCCAACAACCCTTTTTCAATCACACAGCGATTCTCTTGGGAAGGTATGCTGAAAACTTTATTCGTCTCTCCCAAAGTGAAAGGTTCACACTGCTGAGATATGTTACTGATCAATCCAAAGCACGTACAATAACACGTGGACTTCTCTTCAGTGTGAATCAGTTAAAAGCCTACCATGTTCTCATCTTCATACTTTCTTCCTGACTAGTCTCAGCTCTCTCTTTTAGGCCACCACATATAATTACAGGACTCAGTCTGCTCCTTGAGCAAAACTGCCCAAACAGTCCAAAGTGTGTCTCAGAGATAAAGAACTTAATACTGTGGCTGGCCACGACTGGACAGAAACGAAAGGAAAAATGAGAAAGATAGGAGAAAGCAGACTTTCACATTTGTTTAACGTCACATTTCTCAACATACACTGTGTATAACATTCTTCCCTGCAAGCAACAGAACGGTCTGTCACAAGCATTAAAAAATAAACATTCAGATAAAAATAATAGCCCTACCAAGCCAGACAGACAAGCGGTTAGAAAAGGTTTCCTCCTGCCTCTAGTCTGAGGAACGTATCCTTAGCGAGCTCCTGGAGCCCTTTTAACAACTTGACTTTTTCAGAGATCCCAGGCGGCCACCATTGCTGCCCATGATCTTCTATTGCCCAGCCCTACATATATAACCCTAAAAGGGGGCAACATCCTTGAAAGACAACGAGCACAGATACCACTGAAATTCCCACTGTAGGAGTTCATGAATTCTTGTCGCCAGGCGACTACAACTAGGTCCAGGAGCAACGTTATGCAGCAATCCCATTACAGTACAACAAAAGACTGCGTAAGAGCCAAAATCCACATTAAAAAGCAGAGGCTAGCAAGTCCTGGCCACATGTGGATGATGAGAAGCTGACTGGCTTATTAACTGGAGCATGACTAACAGCAACGAAGGGGAAAGAATCCCTCATAAAAAGTCACAAACTTAAAGGATGAAAAAATATCACCCCAAGGAGCTAACACGGCTTTTGCTAGCTAGTTTTGCTCTTTCACCTAAATTGTCATCAACGTCTCTATTTTGCTAAGCTGAACTGCAGCCAGCTCACTTTTGACTCCTATCTGAACAGCCAGCCATGCTGTGCTGCTGCTGAACTGCGCGTTGAAACACCCAGGGCAGTTGCAATACCTTTCATCGGAGAAATGTGGTTTTACCATAACTGGAATTTCAAATAGATGTGATTTGGTACATGCTACAATTTTCTTCAGAGAAAGAGGCTGAGAACTACTCACCCCAAACACATTAACTGCTGTGCTTAGTCTCAGTCAAAAGCCCGTAATAAGCCACATGTAAGTAGCAAACATACATATCAATGAAAAAATTGCATTAAACCTGTCTCTTAACACACTGACTCGATACAGATTATATGGACAATTCACACGGAGAAATACCAGCAAATCACCAAGCGAAGGTCTGTGAAGGGTCCTACCTCTCACCGCAACAAAGACAGATTAACATCACAGGTGGCACCTGACAAAGGCACAGTTTCCATTTCCAAGGAAACAGAACCACTTAGTTTAATTAAGAAAAATAGCCAGATGAACTGCTGCATAGGAGAGGAGTCGAATGAGTTTGGGGATTGAAGCGTTAACCTTCCTGAGTCCTCTTCAGAGGAGAGGCTGGCACATAAAAACCTCTCACCCTCCGCCGAGAAAAGGATGCGAAGGCGCAGGGAGGAGGCGCTGCTGGAGCCTAAGGGGTGCGCGAGGACCAGAAACCTTTCTGGGGAGCCCCGCAGCTGAATACATGAGCGAGACCTTCTCCGCTGTACCCAAAATGCCCTCTGCGGCTCGGAGGAAGGACGTCCCACGTGAAGGACACACATCACTCAAGTCAGGAGAAGCAGCAGAACCGACTCGCGAGGGTTGCTGGCTGCCAGCGAGAGGTGCCGGGGGGGGTACTCAAACCCACAGGGCGAATCCTTAGCGCAGAGAATGGAAATTCGTATGGGTCTGGTACATAAAGCTTTGCTGACTCCTGTAACATTGACAGGGTTGAGTAATTACAGGACTAGCAGAAGAGCAGATACTTGTAATTCAACTGAGCTCATTTGATTCACATAGCAATGAGAACTACTGGGAACTGATGCGCTGGTCAGATGAATGATTATATCTAGATTTCTAGCTGTTGGATAGCTATGCCCAGCTGTTTCTCAGTTAGCTATATTCTGCTTCTCAGCTATATTCTGGCACAATTCTGCTTGTCTGACTAAAAGTAAACCTGAGGAACCATTTTGGTATCTATTGAGCTACTGACTACCGAGGTTAGAGATCCTTTATGATGAGAGGGAAAAACCAACAGCTGTCATCTTCATAATGAAATATCAAACTTTTTCAAGTGATACGAGAGCTTTCAGCAGCACTCTGCACTGAATACCACCGGAAAGAGAAGCAAGTGCTCATAAATATATGATGAGACTTGCTTGAAGAGAGACAACAGAGGTACAAAGCCTTATTCCTATCCTCTGCAAAATCTTGCTCAGGAACTAACTCTGCGCTAGACTATGAGCCTGAAAGGATCTAAGAGATGAGGAACACCAAAAATTATTTTCATTTGATTTTCATTCACTACTTTGAAGTCATCAAGCAATACAGACAATTCAGTGAAGAACATATGGACAACTGGTCTGAGCTACAACAAATGTCAATCAGGTTAATATCCTCTGCCTGGGTTTATGGGCAGGGCATGCTTCTCCTGAGGTATCCTCTCTGTTTTCAAGTATCTGCAACTTAGGTACTTTCAAAGCCAGCAATTTTTTTTTTTTTTATTTTTTTTTTTGCATTTAACCACTGTAACTGGATTTTCTTTGTATGAGTTTGTACAACCCCTTTTGGAACCAGCACTTTGACAACCACAACATCTGGTGACAACGTAATTATCCATTGAAAGAAAAAGCGCTTCCTTTCATTTGTTCCAAACTTCTTCACACCCTGCAAAGTAGGCGTGAAACGTCTTGCCAGGGAATGTTATGAATGTTGAAAGTTCACAAATACATGAAAAGAAATTGGACTAGTTCATAGATCAAAAAACAATTCAATACTTCCTAATAGAGAGACAGTGATTTTCTCAGGAAGCTCCTGAATCACAGATCATTGATGGCTAGGACAGTGTTCTAGGGAAGCAGGAGTAAAAGCTCGCCCTGTCCTGCCAATCAACTGTTTCAGGACAATGCTGAGTACTTGCACCAACTCTGGGCTGAACCACTGTAGCCATTCCTGTGTTCAGCATTTGGAAAACAAAACAAAAGTAACCCACTCCAACAACTACACCAAGCTTCTGCATCTTAAAACTGAAGTTAACTCATCCCAGACCGTGGGCTCTTCTGTATACGATTTCTCTATCATCTTTTAATTTTAACTACTAGCAATCCGATTTCATTTTGGTTTAGAAGGAGTGGACACAGCAGAGGAGGACTTAATCTATTCAGTGAAATATTTTGCAGTAAATTAACCCTCTCACCTTGACACCTCTTGACACACTTTGAGACTTTACCTAGCAACTTCTTTACCTGATCCTGCCTGCTGTACAGGGAATAGTTCGTAGAGTGCTACCACTAAGGTACTGGTGCTTGGCATCCCATTAACAGTTTATATTCTGCCTCAGGTGCTGCCTGCCTCTTAAGTCACTTGACTTCACAGCAGGGTAACCATTCACTCTTCCGTCACCTCATTTCCTAAGAGACTGTCTAAACACCTAGTGAAGGCTCAGCTTCTTGCTCAACATCTTTTTCTTTTTCTTGGTTCACTATTTGGGAACTGAGTGCACCCAGCAAGATAAACAAAAATTTCCTATGTCCTTATAAGAGAAATAGATATATTTTATCCTTTTTTTTTTTCATTTATATGATTTACATTTTCTGTCTTGTTACTATTTCTTCAAGTATATAACATTTACACTGGATGATTCCAATTTAAGAACTCCAATATGAAATTGAGTTAGAGTGTAGCAAATAGATAAATCCTGTGTAATCAAAACTGACTCTGCCTAAGTTTCCACCACGATTAAATATGCAATAATAGCAGAGATCAAATTGACTTCCTCTTTTCACAGTGAATTTGCATTCAGCTTGGAAGCTGAAGTCTTTCCTCAAAGTTGAAGACTTTCCTTGATCTGTAACTGTTAGACATCACCAAGAAACATTTGGTATATTTGCAATATGAAGATCACTCCCTTCCAATAATGCAACTATATTGGGTTTATGTGGCAAGGTTTTGGCATCAGGGGAGCTGCAGGGGTGACTTCTGTGAGAAGACACCAGGAGCTGTCCCCACGTCCAACAGAGCCAGCTCCAAAACGGACCCGCTACTGCCCAAAGCTGAGCCCATCAGTGACGCTGGTGGAACCTCTGTGATAACACATTTAAGAAAGGGTAAAAAAAAAAAAAAAAAAAGAAAAAACCAAACCAAACCCCAAAAAAACCCCAAAACCCCCAAACCACTGAACAGCAGCTGTGAAAGAGGAATGAGAAAAAATGTGAGCAAGAGAACTCTGCAGACCCCTGGGTCAGTGAAGAAGGAGGGGAAGGAGATGCTCCAGATTCCCCCGCAGCCCATGGTGAAGACCCTGGTGAGGCAGGCTGTCCCCCTGCAGCCCAGGGAGGTCCATGGGGGAGCACATCTCCACCTGCAGCCCGGGGAGGACCCCACATGTGAATAATTTTAGATGGGGTCCACTGTATCCTTTTTTCTGGCTGTACCACTGATCAAATCCAGGAGTTGTTCTAGGGCTGCACAGCGATGAAATTCGTAATTTGGGTAATGCTGGCCAGGATGGCTGTAAGATGGTGAACACGAATTCACAACTCTAACATCTCATTCAGAATTGCTAATGGAAAGCTAACATTTGGGCCTCAGAGAGATCCTCTTGTGCAATATGAGCAATTAGTCAGATCCCACAGTATAAGTTATTGAGTTCTGCTGGATTATTCTGCAGCTGGACCCATCATCTAACCAGAATCAAATTGGTGTTGATTCAAATATTCCTGGGCCAGAGGGGATTTTTACAACATCCACACGGCATTTGCTCTCCCACAACATACAGTCCATTTTATTTAACTCATTTGCTTCTGCATCAATCCAATAATATTACACAAAACAGTTTTACAGATGTTTTCTAATTAGCAGCATTGATTAAAATGGATGAATGTTCATACACACAATGTCAGCTTGAATTAGAAATTCTTCCAAGTATCTTTAAAGCTCCACGTGGACATTCACATTCACAGTTTTATAGCATAAATATGTAAAAAGTAAACCTATGTCTTAGTACTGTATTGTTTTCTCTGACATCCCAGTGCTCACTTATCAGATATTTTGGTACATTCAGTATTAACAGGGAGACCAATGTCTTGCTCACTTCTTCCTCCCTACACAATCTATACTGCTCCATTGCTCTTATGTTTTATGGAAATAAGTGGAATCATGGAAAAGCATAAAAGTCCAGAGAAATAGGGTAGGAAAAAATAATATCTTCAAAGATGTTTAGAAAAAAATAATGTCCTGTTGTTGAGAATAAGCTGGCTCAGTTTTCTCCAGCTTTTCCAATTTTTACCAAAGAAGTTCAAACATTACAATGATCTCGAACTAAACAAAAAATTAATTTTAATTATTCAAGAAATGAGGAAAATATCCCTGTTCTTTATTTGCATCAAAAGGCTTTTTAAAATTCCCCCAGGAAATCAGTTGTGTTTTTGCATTTAAGTAACCTCAAAAGGTGCTAATTGTTTCAGACACTTGAGTCCCAAGATCATTATCACTTAAATTTATTGTTACAAACTACTTACTATTTTGTTGCCTCTCATTTTGAGAGAAAGACATGTGCTGTAGTAGATTTACAAGGCATTTGCCAGTTGCAGCTCAAGTACAAAATGAAGAGCTAAGGGAGATAATTTTGGCAGGCTCAATACAGAGTCGCTAATGTTGATTGTTCAACTTTGTACTTGCCTTGTCTTTTTCTTCCCTTCATTCATTACCATTTATTATTACATTATCATAAATAGCCTGTGTTTTCACAGTCACACTCTGTTGGACTATTTCAGTTAGATTTCCTGTTATTCCATTCCGTGTGCTTTTTAGAATATAGGGAAGAAGTCACAAAAGTGAAAGATGTGTCATTTAAATATGGTATTTGGTTTTCTTTTCCAGATCTAGAGTATAAGCACTGCAAAAGATATGACTTTCAGCATGAACAATCAAAAATAATAAATCAAAACTTAACAGAGAAGTACTTAATTCTACGTTTAGTAAAATAAATTTTCTGAAACTGCCTTTAAAAAGTCGAGTTTTACCAACATTCTCCTTTTCTTAAGTCTGCTATTGACTATGTACTTGGTTTTAATAGAAGGATTGTTTTTTTCCCAGGTCATTTTGGGAGAAGGAAATATCACCTAATGCAGGAGTGGGTCACCATCTCTGAACTGTTGACTTGCTTCTTTTCAGTACACTGGAAATTTTTGTGTACTGAAAATGTGAAACTCCTTTTAACTGCAGCTGTACTCTTTGTGGCAAATAAAAGGAGGGACTGAAATTAGAGAATACAGAAGGAGACAATACAATCCGAATTGATAAATAACAATCAGGAAGCTCTTGTAGATGGAAGAAAATGGAAGTGTACAAGCACAAGACATTTGAAGTAACAGCAGTATACATCACAGTATGCCTGGCACCCCACTCTTGAGTAATAAACTGCAATTGAAACCGAGATAGGAATGCAATATTTTGAAAAATCACTTGGCCCTCAGCAATCCACAAGAATCAGTTGTGGGGGAATCTGCTATATAAATTCTTTCTTTTCCATGACCTACAAGCTCCTGAAAGAGACTCTACTTTTAAAAGATTAAAAAAAAAAAAAAAAATCTTTCTTGATATTTTATTTTAATTTCACATCAGAAAAGTAAGACATTATTCTGAGTGTGAGAAGATATGGAAAAACAGCTCTTCAGTATCTTTCTGGTTAAGAGTGTCATGTTGAAATAAAGTCTCCCATATGTGCCTCAATCATAGGGCAACAGGGTACAACCACAGAAGTTTCTAAATAAACATTCACCAAGGATGGCAACAGGCACAGATCACTCTGAGGCCCTTCAGAATTATTCTCATAGCTTCTGAAGGTTGCTTACCTAGAAAACGTGAGAAGATCTCTTAAGCTATCACAAGGATGTCTGTGGCGTTCTTGAGAATATATTTGAATTTTAATAAAAGGTCAGAAAGCATCTGGTATTTTTTGAAAATTAGATTAAACTCTTTTCCTTTAGAGGATGATGTTCTTCATGAATAACACTAAGTGGTACAAGTAGCTCCCAGCATGGCTTGTTCTGCAGCAATATTGTTTGATTTTTTTTTTATTTTTTTTTTTTTTAAATTTTAATTCCCCAACAAGAGTTTTGGAAATACAGACGCAGGTCAGAAAAACAATACAACTGACAAAGTAAGAGTTTAGAAAGGGCTTAATGAATTAAGAATAGCAAAAGTAAATACCTTGACCTAATCAAGAAAATCTGGTGTAATAGTCTTCATCACATGTCTATGATTTTTAATTAAAATCTTTCTGTGATATAAAACAGTTGAACATGTCTATAATGAATAAAACTCTGCTAAGCTAATTTATTTAAGGAGGAATAATGTGTGATCATTTGGATAAGCTACCATTTAAGTCTGCCCATAAAAGCCAAATGAAATTCATGGTATGTTTTAATTTGGCTTAAATTAACCAGACTATAATAATTCACCATTTTATAGAAGTCTCAGGCTGGAAACAGATAGAGTGCATATCTGCAAAGTAAACATCATACATTTTTCTCCCTTAATACCTGGCAAAAGAGACACTATGCAGAGAACACAATTTTATTTTAACCACTACCCAGCTGGCGTGACATTCAGTGTGTGAGCAGGCACGGTACTTGACAGTCAGCAGGTACCAAAGTCCCTCAAAATTCAAGTATTGGTTAGGACCCTTGCTCCTTTCCCCCCCCCAGAGTATCTTTTTCCTCCCTCAGGTTGAAACCCAAATTTTGAAATGTGACTTGGGCTTGCCTTAGTTATGCCTGACAGTGGATTTTTTCCGGTAGGTGGAATAAGCCTGCAATGGCTACAGCATTCAAACTTTCTCCTGAGCCCATTGGCCACCATATTTCATGCAGCACAAATTGCCACAATAAACTCAGTTATTAACGGGAGAACTACAGGGTCCAATCAACTTATTTCTGGGAACGTTTTGGAAAAAAGGGACTTTTTAAATAACAACAACAACAAAAATGTAGCAAAGTGATCTGCAGCACCTGAGAGACTGAATGTGCTCCTGGTTCAAGCCCACCATGACAAATGGTGTCACTGTGTGTGACATCATTGTGCCACAACGGTGCGCTACCCATTTCCCACAGCACAAGCAATTCTTGAGTGCAGAACGGGCCAGGAAAGCAGACAGCGGCAGAGAGACTCCAAAAACGAACCAGCAGACTAACACGAACCTGAGGCGTCACGGGCTTAGCTGCAACAAGGAGCAGGCTCAAAGTTGAGCCTCAGAGGCAAAGGAAAGAAAAGGAGCAGCCCTGGAAGTACAGGGAGATATTGGAATGGAAATACAGTTTAAAAGGATTCAAACTTCATGAGCTCTATGGGCAGGGTTACTGCAGGTATTTCCTCAAGCCTTTTATTGAATAAAACTTGCCCAACTTAATCCGGGGTTTCCCTATTTAAAGGCTCACCTTGATGTAGTTGGGTTTTATGTTCCAGGAAACTAATTAGTAGAGATTAGGAACCACTTCAAAAACATGGAATGGTGGATCTGACTCGTCGTCATGGTCCTCTCACATTCACACATGGACGCTAAATTTCTCTGGCTTTAAAGCTATACAAGCAAGGCATTGCTTCCATGCTGCAAATTGCAACCTGGTTAACAAAGAGCAGTTCCTTTGCAAGATCAAGGCAGGCTAGCAGACTACCAAATAAATCCTCAGCATGCACATTCAACAGAATAGTATGGGATTTCTGCAAGCAGAACGACCAATACTCTTCCCCCTTGGAGCACCTACAGCGAATCTTAATTAAGCTTACCAAGAGCAGGGTATTACTCACCTTGATAGATCAACCCTTGGGGGTTCCCTCCTTATGCTCCAGTAAAAATAGGACACGTGGAACAGAAGTGAAACAGAGCTGGGCTGCGTGCAGGTGAAATGCCCACAGAGTGCATAGATTAAACCTGCAGTCAGCCCCAGGTCAACCTCCCAGATGTTTAAAAGCAAATACGAGCAGTGCAAGTCTGGAAACTGCAAACAATCCATACTAGAAGCTAAGACTTGCTAGCTTGTTCATCCTAGCCTAATTAGGTCACCCTAATTCTCCCTTAGTTACCTAATTTAGTTTGTTAAATGTGGTATATGCTCGTGACACGTTCACAACAAACTCATTTGTTCTTCGACTCCTTGCCTGCTTGCTGAACTGCCCAAGCTGAACTATAAGAGTTATAACCCCCAAAAGAGACTGTTTTGTCTCTGCGCGCACAGTTTTCCTTCATAATATCACCCCAACAAAAACTCCCTCAGACACGTCTCACTGAACTAGTAATTCCTGCTGGTTGTGTATAACCAAACTCTACAGAAATCTCACTGACAAAGTTCCAAACCACCAAATCCTCTGTCCTTTGTCCAGTTACCTTCACACTGTGGTTCTATTTGGCACCTCACTGATTGCTGCTATTAGTTTGGCACACAATGCTCTGCCAGGCACTGCTACCCTGTAGGCAAAGCTCATATGCGTGAGTAGAATTCATGGCTGTGTAAATTGACTTTTTTGACTTGTCTAAACTCTACAAAAAATGGCTTGACTAAACTCTACTGAATCATCATAGTAGAAAATTTTCAGACCAGTATAGTACCTGGATAGACAAACAAATCAGTTTTTCCATCTGTCTACAAAGACCTCTCTGCCTTAAAAATCTCCATGAGTTTTCCAGACTCACTCAGTCCTAACTTGTCCAGAGATTTAAAAAAAAAAAAAAAATCACGCAGCCAGCAAGCTCCTTGAGACAGCCTGCTTTCTGTTACACCATGTACTCCAACAGAGCTAAATTGCTTTAAGATTGCACAGGGAACTTAACAGATTCTTGACATCCCTTTGCCAAATAAGTACTGACTGTCACCCAGAATCCTCACAGGTTGAAATGGTATAAAATGCTAATAGGATGACTTTAATCATTTTGTCAAGCATGGCTGACACTACATTGTCAAGTGAAAAAAAGTACTTTGTACAGCTCTGCACCAATTTTATTCCTTACTATGACATCACAAAGGTAAAAGAAATTATGTGAATGAGTTAAAATTTTCTTGGTGTTTTTTTTAGGCAACAAACTGAAGGAGAATGTGCAAGTCCTGACCAGGTGAAATATTAAATTGACAACAACCCTGCCCAAGGAAACCATTCTCAAGATGAACGAGTGCTCTGAATACCTTAATAGATTTCAAATGTCATGTTTCAAATATTGATATCTATCAAATAGATGCAACACTCAGAGTGCCTCAAGGGGAGGAAAGAGGTTACTGTCATTAAGTCTTCTGGTACAAACAGGTTTTCTGTTGGTCACCTGAAACTGCATAAAAAGTGACAGCTGTGGAAAGCGTTGTGCCTCCCTCCTGCACCAACATCTGTTTCAAAACCAGTAGCAAGAACGCATACTAGCAAGCCTGTGTTAGGATTTCAGGGTTTTGAGAAAATACAAGAGCAGGCACACTCCAGTGCTGTAGCCCAAATGGCACAGTAGTGCCAAGAAAAAATGTTTTCTACTTAGGCTGTGGTCAGAAACCATCACCTGGCTGCTACCCTTCCACAGCCCAGTGGGAAAAGTTTGTGTGAGTGGTTCCCACTTCGGGTAAAGCAAGCTGGCAAATTACGGCCGATATTTATAGTTGTTCAAATAGAAGTCTGCTGACTTCATGCTGAAGCAGGTGAGAAGAGTTCACACCATCTTTTCCACTTTGGCAAATGAGGACGTGTACGTACGTGTGTGCCGGTGCCTGCGCCCAGGGGCAGAGGCAGGAGAAGGACAACGGCGTTGCCGGTTGCCGCAGATCTTCCTGCGGCACTTACGTAATTGCTGTGCTTTGAGGGTGAACCACAAAAAAAGGAGATGCTCTTTTCAAAACACCCCATATCTCGGCTGCAGGAACATGACAGTTTACCAGCAGACTTCTACATACTAATTGTAAAGAAGAAACCCACAGGCAAACAAAAAAAACCCCACCACCCCACGGATCTCTCCAATGAATGGAGCTGGAAGCAGAAGTCAACTTGTTGAGCTAATAAGCACGTGGTGATAAATAACCAGGTACCAGATCGTGAGACCATGGCACAGCCCCTTCCTCAGGTGCAGTGGAGACTGTATTCCCTCGGAACAGTAAAACCAGTGGAACAAACAGGGATAGATATTCCCCACTGCCTTCTACTTACACTGTTAGATGCAAAGAGGACTGAATGAGTACCAGCTTCCAGTGTGCTCAAAATGTAGTTTAAGCTACTATATGAGTTGGAAGATAGCAGACTCACTCCCACACCAAAGAAGAGAGACAGGCAAAGATACTTATTAATCACAAAATGCATAATATTAACATGGATTTGGTTGGCACATGGTGTGTTAGCAGGCAAACATGTGCCTGAGTTGGGGAAAAAAAAAAAAAAAAGTGTTGTATGTCTCCCCTAACCACAAAAGCTTATTCACTTCTTTAAGCTCAGCTTACCAGAATTTTTCAACAGATATCAGTTCGAAGCAGATATGACAAAACAACTACACCTCCAGATTTCAGAACTCCTCATGCTTTAAAATCACTATAACAAAACTCTACTGAGGGAAAGAAAACAGAAAATTTGTCCACTGCTTTCTTCATCGTGTTGTAATCACTTCTGTGAATTTACTTCACTCATAAACTCTGAACAGTGTGTGTTCAACCATAAACATTAGAAACAAATAAGAACATAATTAATTAGGATCACAATAGAAAACAAATTTAGAAAAATTAGACTACAGGAGTTATTTGCAGTGTTACTCAGAAATTATTTCTCAAGTTTGCATTTTAATATTCAAATCAACATACAGAAGGCTTTACAGTACTTAAGACTTGGTACATAGAGTATTGATAATCACCTTCTGAGTGCTGCGTACTTCTGCTCTATACCACAACATATGGAAAACAGAGATTAGCTCACAGCTAACAAAGTACTAGTTCTTCTTTTGACTAGCTCCTGAGAATTTAAAAAAGAGACTCTTTAGAGTCTTGTTTTGGTGGGTTTTCAACTTGTTTGTGCATTAACTCCATCAGATGTATTATAAGCAACTTTATACTCGTTACTCCCATATTCCTTGCTGAGTAGAAATAATTCGCTTTCTAACGCAATTCTTGGTTTATCGCCATCATGAATTTGCACACACACCTCGAAATGTCATTTAACAGTTTAGTCTGGCCTTTTCAAAAGAGATTTAGCAGCATTAGTTCCTGTACTTTCTCATCTTCAGTAAATATTGGGTAAGTTCTTAATTATAAATTCTCAGGGTCCAACAAATAGGATGCTATGATTCTAAAGGCCATTTAATCAAAAGCATGTAAAACTTATATGACTATCTTATGAAAGACCTGTGTAAATTAATCTGATATGAAGTATTAGTGCAGCATAGTGACAACCCTTTTTTTCCCGCAAGAAATCACATTTTTTAAGATACCTGCTTTAGAAGTGACACACAGATTGTACTGGATTGTGCAAGAGACTGCAAACATCACTGCTTTCTATTTAGAAATAATAGAAGTGATATTGGCACAGCTTTAATCTGTTATAAATAATTTAATTGCCTGCCATTTGCAAATAAGCCCCATTTTAAAACCTCACGGAGTTTCTGTAAGCACTTTTATTAACATTACTCACTCCGGGACTTCAAACTTTAAGAAAATTATGATTGAGTAATGTCTTCAAAAAGATATTTCTTCTGCTTCATGAAAAATATTTATTTTGTATGGGATGATTTTGTTTCCTTTTAATATAAACCACGAAAACAGGCATCAAGGACCTGAGTAGAAGATACCTTTTTTCCATCTGAACATCTAGACAGAGTAATGCTTCTCATTTAGCTCAAATAATTTCAGGACACGTTTAGCAGAAAAGCAGAAGCATACCTTGTCCAGACCATCTTCAGCCTGAC
Organism: Buteo buteo; assembly: GCF_964188355.1. NCBI lineage: Eukaryota > Metazoa > Chordata > Aves > Accipitriformes > Accipitridae > Buteo > Buteo buteo. Next base: position 8,678,916 of record NC_134173.1, on the reverse strand, counting down.
AGTTAAAAAACGCTTCTGAGTGGCAGGACTGAACTACCTCAAGCTGAGAAGAGACACAAACACAAGGCTCTAAATACCAGCTAATGCTCTAAACACAAAGGTCAAAGTCAGCTAACCCCCCTTTTATGCTGAGTCCAACCCCTGCCAGCAAGTGCTTGTCAGACTAACCCTTCTTAGACTCGAATCTAAATGCAGCAACTCCTTGATGCCATTGATCCCTGAAGAAAGAGTTTGGTGATGTTCAAACATAAAACCCGCTTTTGATGTCATTGATTAATTCTATAAGAGGCTAGCAAAGCAGAGATTATTAGCTAGGAATTCAGTAAGTTAGAGTAATGATTCAGGAACTCCTCAGAAAGTACAAAAAGGCAAAAGCTGAATGAGCTAAAGGGAACATCAAGGCAACCCCACAAACTGTGGAGCCAAGTGGAAGAGGACAGAGGCCAAGACTTCACCTTGCCAGATCTCTGAAAGACACAGCTTTCGCCTTCAGGGAAGTTGTCGGAACAGCAAACTGAAGTGCTTTGCTCATAACTCATTTAGCTAAGCTCAGTCAAGTCAAACGGTGGTGTTTGACTCAGCCAAGTCAAACTGGGGGGCTGGGCTGCCCTTCGGTGGGGCCTTGACAAGCCAAAGGTATGGGTTGACAGCATCCTCCTGAATTTCATCGAGGCAGATCCAAAAAGTCTTGCACGTAGGAGAAAATAGCCCTACGCAACAGTTCAGGCTGGGGACTGACAGGCTAAGTAGCACTCTGAGAATGGGAAGTGGGAGTCTGGTGAACAAGAAGTTGAACATGAGTCAGCAGTGTGCCTACGCAGTAGTGAGTGCTAGCTGCAGACCGGTCTGCACTGGCAAAAGCATAGCCAGCGGTTTGATGGGACTATTCCCTTCTGCTCATCATTGTTAAAGCTGCGTTTCATGTCTTGGGCTCATTTTTGAGCCTTCAGGTTCCAAAGAAATACTGATAAACAGGAGAGAATCCAAGGAAAGCCATCGAAATGGATGGTGATGGAGCACATGGTGCATGAGGAACAGCTGAAGAAGCGGGGCTCCTTCAGCCTCAGGAAGAGAAGGCTACCAAGGTCTCTAATGGCAGTCTTCTAGTCCCCAATAGGGGGAACGCAGATGGAGCCAGACTATTCTCACACATGCCCAATGAAAGAACAAGAGGTCACAGTCACGTCGCAGCAAGACAAATTCTGATTAAAGAGAAAAAAGGGCAAACTGAGTGATCAAGCACTGGAAGGGGTTAACTGGAGAGCCTGGGAAATCTCCATCCTTGGAAATTCTCAACACTGAACAGAACAAGGTCCTGAGCAACCTGATATATCTTCAAGATCGGCTCTACTTTGAGCAGGATGTTGGACCAGATGACCCCCAGGGGTACTTTTCAGTCAAAACTAATTTGTGATATTTCAATAGCAAGTAGCCACAAGAGCTGAAACAAAGCAAGAAAGGCAAAATCAGCCTCACAACACTATGTCCAGTCACAGCAGCCTCCAATGCAGCACTGATTCTAGCTAACCCAGCAGTAATTCCAGCATCGATGCAACAAGATCTGCAAAATTTTGAGCAGCACCCATGAGCTCTGAAAAAAAATAGGGTCTTCACCCCATTTTTGGGATGAAGCTGTGCAGTTAAAGACTGCAAGGTTTCTAGGGTAAGGCTTGCATCACACCTTTCCACCACCAATAAAAATCACTTTGCATTGGGAAAGCTAAAGATGACTTTGGCTAGCATTTACTGAAAACGGCAATAAGAACATATATAAAATACTCGAGAAAGAATGGCATCGATAATTTTCACAGAACAACGGCATGGTCTCTGGCTCTCATGTGAGATTTTATTTGAAATATTGGTTTTTGTTTTGCTTTTTTAAATTACGTTTCCACCATGATTCGTTCTGTGCTAGCATAAAGAGCATTATTTACAAATTGCTATGGATAGTTGGACAATTGGTATCATCTGCCGTTTTCTTTGTACTAACATCAGAATGTTTTGCTGCAATTTTTCTAACTAGATGAATTTCAATTTCTCTAGTTAAAAACTTTTTCTTTTTTTTTTTAAACAACATTTAGTCAAGCAAGTGATATCTATGTTTTCATTTTTTTATGCACTTCTCTCACGTTCACCCAGCAACTTCAAACAGGTGAGGAAAAACACAATATGACAATATTTAGTCCACAAACACAGGATGTGTCACCTTATTTCCCAGAATAATTCCTTGCAAGTCAGAGTTTGCAAAAGCTCAGTGAAAGCAATGATAGTAATTTTCCTTGTAATCATTTAAATGAAATACTGAAATACTATAATCATTTAAGGTATTTATAACTTAACATAATTACAACTTCCCCTAGAAAACACCAGATTGTCTAGGCTATATTCCTGGAAAGAAGGCATCTGCTAATCTTGGTAAACAGAGCGGAAAAGTGGGATCTGATTTAGAATAAACATTTTTAAGGTCCATTCATTGCTTTTCTCAAGACTATTCCTTGAACTGGGAGCAGCCCCAGAAGCTGCCAACATATGCTACACCCAGTGGAACCCAGTCCTTGCTCCCCATCACTTTACTCCCCAGCTGTAGGGTACACAGTGTTTCACCCTGGAGTTACTACTGGTCAGGAGACATACAGAAGCCTACAGCTACAAGAGACCAACACTTAAACGTAATTCATGTGTTTCAGCATCAGGATCTTGTCCTTCAGGCAAGTACTATACTCTATATCTAGAAGGTGGGAAAATAGTATTAGGAAGATTTAATTTGGGGTAGCAAATGGGTGGGAACAGAGAGATGGTAAAATTAGAAGAGGTAAGGGGACCTGAAACAATCTTGGCACACAAAAATGGCACTGCCTGAATCTGCGCTAAAATACCCTTCATCTAAATTGTGATTGTGAGCCCTTGTCCTTTAAGGACAGATGTCATTTGAATGACTTCCTTTAGGTAATCAAATAAAAAATTCTTTTGATTTCCTACCATCTGATTAAAATAGGCAGGGAAATAGCAGATGGCAGCTGTGTGTGCAAGAACATACTATCAGGTAGAGTTCCCATCTCTTCCCCCGAGTACTCCATAACCCTAGCACCACTTCTGCCCCGAGACATCCCAAGTATTTTTACTCCAATCCTACTCCTTCACACTCTGTTGAAAATCGTTCCCCATTCATGCCTTCTGTATACTCTTACCCCAGGGCTAGGCTTACTTAGAGCCCCATTAAAAATCATCATAATCATAATCTTTTCTGCTGAAGAGTGACAGAAATAAGTCTCTGTCTATACAGTTTCTATATGCTTCCCTGAGTTTCCTACAATCTCCTGTGTATCCCAGCTCCACAAATACTTGATCCTGAGCTCAGGCCCACATCTAACCCAACGCTCTTTGTACCTTATCAATACTTCTGTCCTGCATTCCTACTGACTATGGCATCCCTCTTCAAAGGGTTCAACCTGAGACTTCTAACTAAGTACAAAAGGCTGGGCATGCTGCTGCAGCAGATGTACATATAGCAAATATCCTCCGAGAAACCACTTTTGTGATGGACTTTTGCGAACTGATGAAATCCTTTTATAAGATTGCCTTGCCACACTGCTAATTTGGGTTTCTAACAGACATCCAACTTTTTTTTTTACTGAGCATTAAGTATCATTTTCACTTGGGAGAACATCATGTATGTTGCCTCATTATTGTATACTCTGTTATTCAGTGTAGTTTACACAAGGCCTTTTCAGATCTAGCAATCTCAACTGCTGGCATTCAAACAGAAAGGAAGTAGTCCAACACACTGCAGCATCAGTATGGAAAAATGTATTTTTAAGGAAATTTGCATTTGAAATTTTTTTAGTACAAGGAGATGAAAAACAGGACATGCTATCCCTATGCTTTATATAGTACTATCAGCATGATCTTTTCCTTTTTTTTTTGTTTCACAATAAACACGAATGAGATGTCCGTCCCAAACATTCACTCGACATTAACATACTCTCGAGCGTAACATACCTGTATTGATTTGACTGATAAGTTACCCATGCAAGATAATTTAGGAGCTTCAAAATAAGAAGTATCTCACGCTAGATGCCTCCTTTTGCTCCTTCCTGACGTTTGCCCTAGCCCACTGACCACGAAGAGAGGGGGTACGAGCCCTTGCATCAGCAGAGTAGCACAAAGCCGCTGTAACACAAGGACCTTCAGGACTGTCACCAATTAGCTCAGCAGAGAACAGCAGCCTGCAGCAGCTGTAATAGCTTCTGTACAATTCTTCCCCATCCCCCATAGCATTCAGCAAACACTGTAAAACCAGAGAAAGGGAGAGAATAACCAGCGCTTTCTTGTAGGTCAGGAATAACCAGCTTCCTATCACCCACCTCATGCAGGTAGTACAAGTTAAAAACTTAAGATCTTTAAAACTTTTAATTAAAGGACAAGTAAGGTGTACAGCCAGTCAGCAGATGGGCAGCAGAGTGCTTAAGCCCAGCATTAAAACTCAGCCTGCTAAACTGCAGCGTATGCATTCCTTTGCCTGAATTATTCTCCGCAAGAGAAGAGGGGATATTGTTGCATTCCTGATTCTCATATTGACCTGTAGTTTGTCATTAGGCCATGCGTTTTATTTCTATATAGACTCTGAATTGGCTAAAATCCAGCCCTTGGTCGCTAATACAGCGGATTCAAGTTCCACAGACTTATGTATAGGATCCTAATTAATTGCTAGACCCAATATTGTCATCAGTAAACATAAGAACAAACAGTCTTCTGGGCCCAGAGCAGAAGATGAATTTCTACAGTTCCCAATGTTTTTAGTTAACAGTAGTGATTAATCACTGGCAAAGTTAATTTGTGTTCACACACACAAGAAAACAGCTTACTTCTGCTACCAGTTACTCATAGTTCAGGAGGTAAAGATTTGTACTGTGCATTTTAAGTTTCTCTTTTCTAAACACGATGCTGTCTCGTCAGGAGCTTGCACTCCGAATTCTTCAAGGTACCAAAAAATCCACTTCAACCTATTGCACAACATTGTTTATAAACAGTCAACAAACAGTGGGAAGATTAGCTGCATCCAGAGCAAAAAAATCTACTGCTACTATTCAAAGCCTATACTAAAATCTTTTCTGGTAAAACAAAAGGGGAAACGCAAGGGGAAATTACACAAAACCTGATGCTTGACGTCTAAGTGATGAACAGAGAACGAGAAGGTTGAACTACTGTCACTCATCACTCCGTTTAAGAAAGATGGTGCTGTCTTCAAGAAAGAAGCTGTGAGGGCAGATTGAGCCACCTAAAGGAACCAGATAGACTCAAAAGACTGAATCTCACTGTCGGAGCTACCCCCCCCCTGCCACCTCTGTACACTGGAGGTGCACAGGGAGGGAGCTGGGGCAGCCTGAGCAGGGTGGGCGAGAACCAGAGAGCATCATCACGGGAAACACACGGTACTGGTGCCTTCTCTGCCTTCCCTTAGATCGTGAACGCCTGGGAAGCGGCATCTACGTTCCTGCTCTCCCGGGTCTGTTACCTTCTGCTGCTCCAATGTCTTGTGTCCAGCAATATTCTCCTCACAAGCACAAGACCTTTAATAAAACCACCGTGAGCCTGTCCTCAAAAGGGCAAACTAGAAGCAGTTTTTCAGGTCACTAAAATCTCCTCCGAGGACAGTCTAAATGTCCATACTCATCCGCGGGGAGAAATATTCTTTTTTAGGGTGAAAGTTATCTCAGATGGAGGTAGAGCCTCTGCTGCTTTTTTGAGTCCATATTTAGAAGTCTTGGCACTTACTGAAAAAAAAGAAAAGTTACAGCAAGCAGAAAAAGCCTAAAAGCTAAGTTGTTATAACAATCCATGTGCACTTTCTCCACCTGTGCCCTTAATGCAGCCGAGGGTACGGCTTATCCCAACGACTGAAGCTGAACTAACGAGCTGCTGACGAGAGCAAGAGGCCCTGAACTTCTGCTCCTGCCACCCTCTCGGTAAATCCAGTTTTGACACTCATCCAATCTCGTGGCGAATGGACCAAAACTATAAAAGAGCAGAAGAGTACACAGGTGATTTTCTCCCCCTGATCAGCGAGTTAAATCAGCTTACCCTGAAATCAGGGGTGAGCAGGCGGAGGGGAGGTTCACGCAGGGAAAAAACAAGACGTCTCCCCTTCTGCAGCAGCAAGCCCGCACTCGATGATAATTGCAAAGCTGCCTCCCCAGTGTGTTTTATAACAAAGGGCATCTCTTTGCATCTACTAAGGCTGTACTCATGCCTCTTCTCTTGTTTGTTTCCTCATTTTCCATTCTTCCTGACCTAGTTTTTTTGGTGTGAGTGCTCACACACATGCATAGCCTTTCAACATATGCCTTCAGCTTACAACTGCAATCAAAAATTATAATAATAATAATAATAATAATCTGGCTTTACTAATCATCTAACTAACTTCCTACCACATCTAGGTATCACTGTGAAGAAGGACATTTAATTCCACTTACGTTTAGCTTGACTGGAAGATGATTAAACCTGTAACTTTAACCAGCCCCACGATTGCGTACACATCAAATGGGCAGTGGGTAGTAGCCATTAAGACTACCAACAGTAACAGGGATTTCTTTTTCTGGTAGCATTTCTGAAAGTCTTGTCTTGTGGCCTAATTTTTCAGTTATGGTTTTCAATAGTTCCTCGTAAAAGCAGTTTCATGAAGAATTCTTTCGCTATTACACATACGCGCCTGATCCTCCTCTTCCTTACAGTGGTTATTTGCTACAGTAATTTCACTATCTTCAAAGAACTTGGTTCCAACTACATTAATTTAAGTAAGTTCAAAAGTAGGCCATGGAAACAAAATGAAGTATGGGCAAAGTGCAAAAACTCTTCAATAGTCTCATTTAATTTGACATATAAAATAAATATGGATTTTATTCAGGGGTGTATTGTCATCTTCAAAAGATCGCTAATCCTAAAAGTCATTTTACTGAGTCCTTCGTTGGTGATTTTTAAGCAATAATTTATTTCAATTAAATGACAGCATCTTTTAATCTCAAGGAAGTGACTTGGCAGACAAGCAATTCTGTCTTTGGAGCTTTCATACATTTATTAATCTGCCTAAATTTCCTAAGACTTTGGAGTTCAGTTGAGGTTTCATCCTCAGTTACTGATTTGGGGAAAGCAATCTGTTTCATTACAACACATAAGAAATGAAACAAGGTGAATGTTAGGGGGAGCAAGGGTACGTGGTGACTTTAGGCCTGAAAAAAAGCAGATGCAAACCCACTGTAGTCACTGGCCAGCACACCTCTATGTGCCAGAGTTAAAAATCAGCCCACAACAGTTATGATTTTTATGGCAATAAAACAGTAACTTTTCCTGAAAATGATACGTATGTCATACAAAGCTGTTAAGAGTCTTTCAAACAAGCAAAGGTGTTAAACACTGCTGATACAGTTAAGAAGTATCTCTGTGCCTGGGAGATAACGTTTAACATCACTTAGTCATAAAATCAGGCAAAATAATTAAACCCAGTAGAAGGCACCAGACATTGGCACCCACAGCGATCTGACCATCCCTACCAGGGCTTGAGAACACACGAAGCTCCATTCACTTACACCAGGCTGCCATGAATGACTGTGCCCTGCTATAACACTCCATTTTTGAAATCTTTTTGCCTGCACATCACTGGAAAAAAAAAAAAACAACAACACCTGAAGCTTTCTGATAATACGTTTTCTTTCCCGTTGTATTTTTCAATTTGGAAAAAGCCCTAATAGCTCCATTTTCTATAAATGGATGTTTTCATTTGGCAGAGGAGCAGCCCTTAGACACCAGGGCACTTTTTTTTTTTTTTTTTTGTTGTGATGAAAATTGTTCATCTGGAGTGCATCAGGAACTGTTGAAATCTCCTTACAGAGTTTATCACATTTGCTTTCTTCAGCAGCAATGAAAATAAGTTATAAGTTAAAAAACTAAGCCAGCCACTTCAAAAGAAGTTTCACATTATTAGACCACATCGCTGTAATTACAAAAATTTCACACAAAACCCCAATTCCTGGCCTTATTAAAATATTATTTTTTGTATATTATATCTACAGATTATTGATCCAAACTAAGTAGTTGCTGTGTTACCTCACCATCTCCCAAGAACATAGTTAGGAAATACAAATATATGGATTTCAAAATGTGCAACAGTAATATCCATGAAATTGTTTAGTGTACCGTAAGATAAAAACATTTAACAAGGCTCTCTGACCACATCTCTTGCGCTCAATCCACAAATACACCTCCATACTACTTAGCCTAACAGTTCAGTTTCTATTCTGATCCACACATCTGTCACAAAAAATGAATTAAGCCAGTCTACCATGAATTCTTCTCCTCCCTGAATCTAGGGTTTATCTCCAAGGTATGTGTGAAGCTGAGCACTGTACAACACTGAAATCCTGAAAAGTGTTGGGTTCATTACATAGAAAATTAGAGGAGCAAGAAATAGGTATTTAAATTGCTTGATATCTTGATGCTATGATTTACAGATGAGCTATTTTAATCATGGAAAGAACCTGGTACCGTATCACTAGGAGCCCCTGCTACACCTAAATAAGCAGTGGGAAATTATCTAGGGGAAAACTGCATTTCTAAACTCAAGGTCCAGCCACTAGACAGTCCTATAAAATTTTACCTTAGAAAAGAGGTCAGGGTGCTGTGACACAAAGGGGGGAAAAAAAAGAAAAACCACCCACCACCAAAACAAAACCCAGCCATCACCTTGAGAAACTGCTACAGCGTCTGAAACCTAGACAGATGTACAGCTTTTTGCTAGCAGCAAGAAACCGTAGTAAAAGGAGGCACAAAACGCCCTGCAAGCAGGATGAAATAAAGTTAGAACAGCCATTTGGATTCTCACTTTGGTGCATGTATATCAAGCTGAATTAGAAACTGCAGCGCTGAACAATGAAAATAAACATTCTTACGGCTTTAACAGTCTTAGTAAAATAACTGTGCTTATTTAGACAGTGTGTTTGTAAAACCCAAGAGCCTCAACCTCTAAAGTAATAGTCCTTTCCAGGTTCAGCTTGTAGAGTAGGTCAGGAATCTAATTCTGTGAACCCCAAACATTATCACGGTTCTCTCATGCTCACAACTCTTAGCTGCACTGGCAGCTGAGTATCTGAAAAGCTGAAAAACAACTGTCAGGTGTTTCTCATCTAAAAAATGGGAACATTTAAAGAGTGTTCATGAGCACTGCCATCTGAATGGTACTAAAATAAATTAGGCCAAAGTTCAAAATTATTTTCTCAGCAAACTCTGAGATACACCTTATAGGTTAGCCTATAAAATATGAACCAACTGTAGGTGATTATTTGGAAAAAAGGGAAAAGACAACAGCCGACGGAGGCTGCGTCCATACTTTTTCCCCTTACTAAGTATTTCTATTGCCTGTGGACATGCTTTATTTTGAGGGGAAATACCTCTAAGTTGTGCTTTAAAACATTTATAATAAAGCGTATATAGTATTGCATGCATTTGATCTACACCTTTCTGTGTATTCCAGCATTGTATCTTAATAATATTAATATTTGTTAATAGGTAGATCTCTTCCTCTTTACAGTACAAAAGTGGCCATATTGTAACTTGTTTGATTTCCCAGCAATTACATAGTTTCAATGGCCATCACATTCAATATTTTCTGGATATATAAATACACATAAATAACTGCAAACTCTACAAATGATGAGGTTACATTTACTCACGTATCTTGACATTTAGAAATTCTTATGCATTCTAATGACTTTTTCCTCTGTACAACATTTAAACATCTCCAGAGATTTCACTATGATGATTTCTATGTATATCAGATCACATTTAACAAATCTCAGTAACGCAAAAATACCACCATCTCTGTAGCTCCAAATTCACAATTTTAAACTGTAGCAAAAACACACCTCCTGATTCTCTCCCAACAACAAATTACGTTTGTTTTTACACTCCTTTAGCCTAATAGTAAATACAGATGACAACGAATATTTCTTCAAGAGCACTCTGTCTCTCACTTGTGTCACTATGTAAGTCAATTTTACTCCCATAGAGAATCAAGCAATCACTTGGTTTCTCATCTGCTGTTGCACAGCACCCATGGGGCAATCACAGAAAAGGCTTATTTGTACATTAGCAGAATATTAGATTATTTCATCTGTGTTTTGAGCAGGCATTTCAATTGGGGCATTCTTTTTGTTTTTCTTACATCCTTCCTTGCTCCTTCGTTTCCTTCAGCTGGAGAATAACTGCAAATCAAAGCCACAGCACCATTCCATACAAAACCCATGGGTGGCATATGTTCCAAAACACAGGTGCTGCCGCTTCCACAAAGCACATAAGCAAAGCATCAGTATAAAAGGAATTCACCACAATTAGGCCTGTAGGGACCGATCTTCAACCACTATCAACTCTTTTATGTCGCAGCAAAGCAAGCTCACCCCAACAGTTTGGTCCATCCTTTAGCCATCCTAAACACCTTTAACTACTCAGTGAAAGATCATGCTTCCTAACTGGCACTAATACTTTGCTCTCTGCCATCTTCCTTGAAGTCAATATTTCTCAGCCTATTTTGCAGTTAGATCACACCTGCTCATTAAATACATCTTAAATACTGTAGCCTGGTATTAAAAAAAAAAAAAAAGTATCATTTACTTTTCTTGATCTAGTTAGAAAAATCTCTACTTCTTGAGTAGCTCAGGAGATAAACATTTTTTTCTTGACCATTAACTTATCTTTAGAGCTTAAGCTTTAAACCTCCCCCCCCACCTCCCAATAACATTTGTAACTTCAGGTTAAAATAATGAGACTGTGATATTTTGCATCAAAACTGCAGTATATATAGGATAGAGTGGTACCCATTAAAAAGCGTTTAAGCTTGATGTGTTTCAAAAATGCAACAGACCGCTTCCATGGCAGTACACGCATCGCTACTGCAGTAGATTGAGACTTTGTCTCTCCAGAGGGCAAGAGAATTGTGCAATGGCAGAAATACAACTGCCTCATGGCACAGGATTGCATGCCACACTGGCTGCTGCTAATAAAACAAGGAAACAAAGAGCTACCCCTCCCAAACCTTCCACAATAAATCTGTGCCTTTTTAGCCATATTTATGTGGCAAGTTTTTACAAGCATGGCTATTTGCACTCCACTCTACCCAGGCGAGAAATTTCTACAAAGAAAATTTGGCCCTTTACTGCCATCAAAAAGAAAAGAAAAAAAAAAAAATCTATCTCGGGAAAAAAAAAAAGAAAAATCACACTATTTGTTATTTAATCCTATAAATGTAATGCATTAAGCCAGTTAGCTTATGATGGATGCTGTACAAATGGGGATGCATTATTACAACATGCTGAAGCTGATGGTCAGTATTTTACAAAATTAAACCTAAAGTTGTACTGATTAATGTGTCATACATATGTCATACACTAATTCTACATTACTCTTTTGAGCAGGCCTAGACATCTATCCCTTAATCCTTAAAATTAAGGACAGAAACAATGCAGGGTTTAAGACTATGCCTGCCTCCCTGCCAACAGCATAGTCCTTCCCAGAGCAGTCTGAGTTGTGTTGAGAAATACAGAACATTTTCACCGGAAAACTCTCAGGCTCAGCCCCGGAATTACCAGTTATAAGAGCCGTCTCAAACACGTTCGTCGCAGCTGTATTTTGGATCTACTAAGTAAAACAGAGGGCAGGAGGACGTTTTCCTTCTCCCAAATGCCTCCTCGGCCCTTTCCCAAAGGCTGCGTTGTCCCCCCTGCCCGACCAGCCCCTCTCCCACCCGGGCGATGCCCCAGCGTCGCCCCGCGGCTCTCCGACATACGGCTCCGGCACTTGGCTCCGGAGCTGGAGGCACACACAACAGAGCCGAAGTAGGTTAATGCTACGAGACTGCTGAAGTCGAATTGTAATCTCAAATAGATTTAAGTGAGCGGAATTGATGAACTCCACTGTTTCTCTTAACAGCATTGCTCTGATCTTGTTTAAGCACTGAAGAGATGCGCTGACCTCGGTGTGCCTGTTCAGCTGACCTGAAGGCAACCACACGAACACATCCCTGAACGAAGGCTCTAGTCTCTTTGCACACAAGTGATAACCCTTTTCTAGTAAGAGGAAAAGATACTTTGCTGCTGAAACTGATGCCTCTGTGATAATCTTAACTACATTGCCATTATCTCCATTTACTCCATCCAACAAGTTATTTCTATCTATAAATAGCAATGTGAAACTCAGTTCCCATGAGACTGGTGGAGGTAGACCACTGCAAAGGTTAGGAAAACGGGGTAGGAAATGAACAACAAATCTCTTTTGTTTGCCATGCTCTGTTTAGAAGTTTGCTGTAGTTGTGTCTCATCTCCTGAAGTTTGCAGCGATGCTTAGATCCATCCACATCCCAGTGCAGAACAGTAACCAACAAAGAACAGACGGTGAACAAGTTTTGACACGCTTCGGCTTTCAACGCCCTCGTAAGACTGTGTTATAACAGAAACCGTTTTTCACTGTTACAGCTTATTGGTTCAAGTCCAAATTATATTAAGGTATACAAGTTCATAGTAAGTACTTTAGATAACACTAAACTAGAAGTTGGAAGCTAGCATAGATTAGTACTACCAGTGAGATGTCAGACAGGGAACCCAGGTGGCCAGGAAACTGGATGTCAAACATTCATCAAGTTTTGTTCCATATAAAACCACTACTTGTATCCTCAATCTACAGTTAAACACAGCACCATTTAGCTGAAAAACTTGTTGGTGTTTGAGTCACATCTGCTACTTCCAACTTGTGTTTACTGCCCCACTGCCGTCCCCAGTTCCCACTTCTCCACTACCGTACCTTCATTCCTGGTCTCATGCCCCTAACAGAAGTGATCATGAGCTTATTAGTAATACATACCAACATTAGTTATTTCACTTAAAAATGCCCTGAACTTCCCTCTTCATTCTCCTCACAAGAGCATCAATTTTATTTTATGTATGGACTAAAGGACATTTCAGGTTTGTTTGGGGCAGAAGCTTACTTTTGATTTTTACATGAAGTTTACACTCTAAAAAATTTAAGCATACACTTCTGATGCTATTCATCTAACAGCATAAATATGTCCCATAACTCTAGATTAATACTCCCACCATGAAAAAAATGAATAGCCAGAGAACTTAGGTACCAAAACAACAGATTAAGGGCTATATCCAGTTAAAAGAAATAGATTTATTAAAGCTGAATCACACAGAGTTGGTTCAGAAAGAGAGGGGCAAAGGCGTTGACTCCCATTATCGTCGCTTGTCACCAAAAGAATAGTTTTCACTTAACATAGTAATGATCAGATTATTTTTTTTAAGAAAAACCTCATTTAATTAATTTTCACCTTGTATTGTGTTATTATACAAGATAACACAATTAAACAGCTGTATTATAGATGAGGATGGTGGGGTTTTTTTACATGTCTTCTCAGTAAGATTAAGATCATCTCATTACTCATTTGGATAAAAACATCTTGGTTTACAAAACTGAAAAAACGGTCTTCAGTTCATTCACAGAAAGCAGTTCTGAGGTTATACCATGACAAAAGACCACAGCCACACCAATGAATTGGCGTTCAGCAACAAAATGGAAAAGCGACAGAGTTCTTTTGTACATTAGAACTACAGCGGCCAGTTGAAAACTGACAAATGTACAAAGGGATGAGATAATTAACACCTCTTAGTTCTCTTTTTGGTCTCTAAATTACAACCTTCTTCCTCATGCTGGCACACTATTAAGAGTCATTTTGTTCCTGCCGTAAGTTAGAGATCTGATGCGGCATTCCCGACTAGTGTCATTCATAACAACTGGAAACACTATAGACGTAAAAAAGACCCAGGTCAGTCACTGTCAGTTAATATGTGAGACTACACATTTGTAACACAAAAGAAGTTGTTGCAATCTTAAAGATAACTGAAACGAGGAATGAACCTAAGGGGTTCCACGTAGTGGAAATGAGGAATTTGCAGCTAGGCATTTTTAAAGTCTTAAATCCAAATTTGCAGAAGTGTTAGAGATCTTTGTTACCTCTGCATCTCCAAATTGACATACATAAGAGAACCTTGACCTTCAGTACACTAGGACTCTACATGTTATGGGGAAAAAAAAATGCCCCACAATCACTGAAAACTTCCAAAAGATCAGAAAGCAAACAATAATTTTTAGAAATGTAAGGTTTGCATTTCTAAGTCACACTCCTTCCCCAGTTCTTACGCTCAGCATTTGAAATCAGCAAGTCTCTGGTTCCACACATAACACACCCAATACCGCTCCTTCTTTCTATCCCCATCTGCCTCTTGTTCTAGTTTTCTTGTTGCTCTGTCACATTTCTGTTCCGAATAATGGGAATTCTAGTTTCTTGAAGACATGATAAGATGGGCAAATATCCTTAGAGCAGAGGTACTGCTTGAGGTAGACACCGAGAGCATTAAACTTACTAGATATGGGATATTGGAAACATAAATATTAAGATTTAGGACTAGACAGTCTCCTGGTTATGGCTGCACTGACAGATGTGAATTTGTCCTTGATAATAAGTTAGGTTATGGTGCAGAGTTTAAATCTGACTTTAGGATTTTGACTCTTGAAACATTCTTCCTATTGGTAAAGCACAATTAAGCAGAGGACTCTGCTGTGCTTCTTATACAACTATAAGAAATCTGGCATTTTCTTCTCCTCCTCCCCTTTACCTCCTAAATGAATGCAGGAAAACGAATGCAAGAAAGTTAACATTGCACAAGAAAGAGCCTAAGAGAGCAATTTGATTCTCCCGTTGTTTTGAAGGAAGAAATGGGCCATGGGGGGCAGTCCAGGCAAGTAACTGCTTTGGGATTGATGGTCAGGATTCCCCTACTCTGAAGACAAACACCTGCCCTGCAGCAAAGGGCTGCACCGCATATGGGCAAGCTAGCTTTTATTAATTTAGCTTCCATAACAACAGTCGGTCTTGTGCAGCCTTGCCTTTGTGCTGGGACTATGCATACTGGCTCAGTAGCTCATGCTTTTTGCCCCAGAGCATCACGGGCTTGCACCCAGGCTAACTCTATAAACCTGCTCAGACTGCGCTTAGCAGGATATAAACACACTTCTGCTACAGCAGGCACCGTAACTACATTGCTCTAGCCCAGAGCTAACAACTGGACTATAAAACTTACCTGTACACGTCGCATATGTAGATGAACAATAATTTACGTAGTCTGCAGAATCTACAGAGAAACCCAACAGCATAGACGTGGGATACTCTCTGTACTTAGGCACGCCAAAACCAGCTTTTCTTTCTAGGCGACCTCAGGGTTTCCCCTTGTGCCTTGAGGCTCGCTACCCAGGGAGCTCCGTGTCACGCACGGATAGGTGGACATCAATTTCTTATTTTAAAAGCGGTTTCTAAAGGTGGGATAGCAGTTTTATGTATCAGTTACGCCTTCTTCCTTGAGTTACCAATATTGTTAACAAGTCCGCTTTGCAGGGGGAAATACTAGGTTCTTTCAGTAAGCACAGTAATTCTTTGCCTTCATCAGCACATATTCAGCCACGCTCCTTCAGCTTAGGGTTTCCGTAAGCATGAAGGAGCACAGTGAGAGAGGGTGAAGGCAGGAGAGGGTTGTTTTGTCAGTTTTGAGTTTTACCCTTTAATCTTTCAGCCAGCACCGGTGAGGTTCCTGCCTGGGCTCCACCACGCAGAGCGGCACCAGCCCGGCGCTAGGCAGAACAGTGGAGCAGAAGCTCTTACGGATCTTCTGCCACACCATGTAATGTAAAGTACGTGTAAGTTTCCTTAACAAATTGAACTGCCTTATTTCACCTTATTTCAACAGCCTAGGTGTTCGCTCAAATATTATGACTTTAAGGAACACCATAATGAAACACTAGAATTCAGCAGAGCTTGGACATACACTTACAAATGGGTAAAACAGAACTACACACTTTCAGTTTGGAGCTGGGTTGGAAAAAGAGGGAAAAATACTTGAATTTAACAACTGATCACATTTAGGTGTGAAAACATCAAATGCAATTCTAAAAATCATCCACCAAAATGTTTCCAGACATAGATGATAACCCAAGAAGGGCCACCATGTGCATCTCGAATCATAACATTCGAGAATGATTAATTCATAGTGCAACAGATGCAGAGAAAGGCTTCTAAAATAATAATGGGAATGGAAAGCCTATCTTAGGGGGAGGCTAAATGAGCTTCACTTACTTATCCCACAAAAAGAATAAGTGCAGAGAGTAGTCCTGTTTCTTTGCCAACTACATCAAGATGGAATTAAATGAGATTAGGAACTTAAATTTTGAATATTCCACCTTTGAACAGAATATGTTTAGATCACACCTAATGATTTTCATTGCAACCCTGAAGATGGGAAATTACTTTCCTTTTTAGACAATCATTCTGAAATATCTTTCAGAGTATATAGATACATCAAACAGATCAGACCTGGCACAGTATGCAGAGAGCATCACACTTTCACGTATGGTAACAATAGTAATTCTGGTTCACGTCAAGCTGAAACCTGAAGTCAAAGACATTCAGGGAGACCAAAATGCCTGACACAAGAAGAAGGAATAAAATGGAAGAATTGGAGACTGAGAAGACAACATTGGAATATAGTTTTTTAAATATTTACAGCACTAAAATACTATGTAAATGCTGAAGTTTAAACTGATTCATTTAATTTTAAAGCATCACTTATTAGAACACTGTATCCATTATCTGGAAAAGCAGTTTGTATACTTAAGTGATTCGTATGATTCAAATACATGAAGATTTAAGCACAATTCTCTCTTCCCAAAGAGAACGAGCGCAACATACTGCAAACAAGAAAACCACCTAAATTGCTCAGCCTTCCCTTCAGTAGAAATTGTCAGTATTATTGAGAACATTTAGTGGATGTTTTCCATATGGAGATCATATAGATGAATTACATAGGTACAATATTAGTATTGATTTAATTTTACACTTACTATGGTTGTCATATAAATGTTTCCATGAGATGTGTTCTTATGGACACTGACATCTCACTGAGGGAGGAAATATTTCCCTTATCTTGTCTTCTGGTAATAATCCATTTCTAGAAAAATCTCATTTATAATACCAGTTATAATCACAGGATTGGTTGGCTGAATAGACATGCTGTCATTACATAGCACACATTCCTCCTGCAAAGTGAGCTAATATTTATGAATGATTTCAGAAGGACTTGTAAATTCAGGGGATCTTTCCCTAACCTTTTATCCTGGGGAAGGATACATGTGAGTTCTCTATCCCAAAGCAGCTTCACAGAAATATTTTTTTTTAATAAAGCATTGACATGGCAATTCTTGCAGAAGCAAATTCGTGTTCTGCTTTAAATGCAGAAGTATGTGGTATACATCTGATACTTGTTCTTTACAAATACAGCAACCCCCACCCCACCCCCCAAACCCAACACAAACCCTTAAAATGTTTCATCATCATATCAAAATATAGCTGCAGTTCAAACCACAGAAACAATTTCACTCACTGGAAAATTCATTTTAAAAAATCCCTGCAGTTGTCATAGCTTAGAGTTTAATGAATTGGTTCTTTTCCTTTAATTTAAAATCAAGCATGAGATACATAATAAAATGAAGATGGTTATACATTTTATTGCTACGTTAAGGTTAAGAAATAAATATGCAAATAAGGAATTTCAAATTGCTTTAGAGACCATGCAAGCAGGCGAGATTTATAAATATGAAAGGAAGTCAGCCCTGGTGAAAACTCATGCGGCTCCACTGACATTCTTAATAAATGTGTATTTTTAGAAACACATTTATACCACTTCTGTTAACACTTTGGGATCCATACAGTACAAATACACCTGTTTCCATAGTCATTTTTTCCTAAATTCTGCCCTAACAACAGTTTCCAACACGTTCCTTCTTTTTAGGAATTACTTTGAGCTGTTGGTTGTGACTCTTCCTTTCACTTTAAGACGAATTTAAAATTTACCACTACTTCAGTGTGATGGGTTTTCCTTTTAGTGCTATTTTTCCCTCCTCCATACTGTTAATTGCTCCTGTTATTGTTTAGAAATTCTGGTTTTGTGCTGATTGCAACTGAAATCCAGAAAGGATCGTCCCATTCCCCAAAACAGCAAGGTCCAAATCCTGCCCTGAGGATCAATCCGTCAATCCCCAACAGAGGCATTAGCACAGATTCTCCCCTAGACCGAATGCATTACACGTGGGGAGGGTTTGTCTTACCTATAGAAAACAACCACAATGAGGAAAATCTTCTTTTTAAGCCTCAGGCACTGAATTCTAAAGCTGCAAGAAACATCCCGTCTTGCTCTTTGCTTTTTCACTTGTGAAGTGACTTCCCAAACACACCAAATGTTTTCAGCCTGGTTTTAGCCCGCACCTCCAGGAATTCATCCTCTCCTCCTCTCCATCATGCTCCTTTCGCAACCTTTCACCTTTTTGAAGTCCCAAAGGATTCTTTTTAAGTTGGATGAAAACTAATGACCAAGTAACAAGAAGATGCAAACTAGAGCGCTCTGACTTGTTGGGTGAGCCAGCACCATGAACTCAGTCATCTGCCAGGCGGTCAGCCCATGGGCACTCTCTGGCCACAAACTTCACATTAGCCACTTCCCAAGGCGTTAGAACACACGAAGTAGCTGGTAGTGCTACAAAGGCTGAACAGGGACCAAAAAAAAAAAAAAAAAAAAAAAAAAAAATCACAGCGGACACAAAGAAAGCTTGAAATTATATTTAGCAGAGTACAGGAGGAGATCAGGCAGAGGGACAGAGGACTCAAGTCTCCAGGACACCAGGCTTTATTAAATTATTTTTTTCACAGAGCAACTCATTTCTAATTGGATTCTACACATGTAATGAAAAGTACACTGTGGCTACTCCTTTTCTCCACAATTATATTACCAGTTACTGAATACCAAGGCTTCCCCCCCCCACCCCCCCCGGGGAAAACAAACAAACAAAAAATCCAGTGAAATTTAAGGTATCTTTGAGTACTTGATGAGTTTCTCCCATTATTTGCAGTACAACTAGCTTACTAGCATCAAAATCCTAGACTGTACTATCTGGCTTTATGAAACAATAAAATAGTAAAATCACAGCTTTGCACTTTCAAGCACACACCTGCCAGTGTGAAAAGTGAAATCAACTCCTCTCTTCATTGATTCTGTGGAACCTCTTCAAACAGAAATATAGAGAGGAAAATAATCATGATGGGAGGCTGAGAAGTTTCCATGAAACGTTCTAAGAAGTTTCCTTGCTGTCAGTACAAGATAAGAATCTACAAAGCCAACATCACAGCTAAAAAAAACTGGTGATCATTGTGATCCAGTGTGAAATTCCTTCCAGTTGCATTACTAGCCTTTCCTCTCGCAACTTTACAGATAGTAAACAAACAACCCTTTACACTATCCCCAAAGTAGCCTGGCCAGTCTGTGCCAGTCAAACCACAACACTGAGTAAACTCAGAGTTTTTCACCACATCCTAACGCTTAATTTATGATTTCCTGGAAAACAAAACTGAAAGGCAGCAGTTTTTTAGCTTAGCTCTGTTGTCAACACCTACTTCCAGAAGTAAAGTTTAAGGATGATGAAAACTTCATCTTAAACACTATCATACCCTGAGAGAGTAACAGTTATTTAGAAGTGCCAATTTACTGTATTTGTAAAGACTGTTGGACAGGAGGTCACAAAGTATTTCCTCCCCTTCTCCCTGCTACGCTTACAGTTTTAATTCCCAAAGCGCTCTAACGTCCTCCAACATCTGGATCTCCTTGAAAACATGCATATCAACTGAGACTGAGCAACAAGGAATCAGGATCATTCAGCAACAGATTATCAAACTGCTGAACATCACAGTAAAAATACGCAAGATAAACACAGACTGAGCTCTGCCTGAGATTTACTGATTGCAGATACCAGGCAGTGTGTCTGTTCCAGAGGCTAACACCTACGTTCTTTTCTCATAAGCTCTGTAGTGGTGACCATATGAAGGCTGGAAGCAGCACCTTTCACATGTCCCAGCTATTCTTTTTCATGCAGACATGAACCTTGTGGAGTGTTTGATGACTAAAGTAAGGAAGAGAAGACAAAAAGGAGTGATAGTAACAGGACCTGCACCAAGAGAGATCGAAAACAAACTAGAGACAGTCATCACAACTGCAAGGCTTTCAGCATTAAAACACTCACCTGCTGCGGACTCACAGCAAGGAGCTTTTCTCCTTTCCATAATTCTCTAAAACAGGACAAGTAGTAACTTAAGCACCACAAAAAAAATACCTGGGGACCAACCAACCATCTATCTTCCTTTCCACCTATGAAAATTATTCACAGCTCTTCTACTATCCCCACTTTTGCCCCAAGTCCTTAGGTATGTCACAGTCTATGTTGCTTTCTGCACTGATGACTTGATATTACATGGTACCTTAATTCTGCATTTTCAGATTTTCTGTTGGCTGTGCTAGGGAGAAGAGAGGTCATATATATACATGAACATCTCCTTGGAAACTCCCAGCTACCAACTTCTGTGCTCAGAAAGTACCTGGGACGCAGACAAGCAGATCCAACCCTCCAGTTCTGCGTAACGAGCATGCCTTGGCTACACCATCAGTCAAGTCATGCTTTGACACAAACAGTCTGCCAAATCTCAAACTTCTCTACTTCGATTAAGGTCATCAAGAAGGCAGACCCATTCCTGAAAGCAAATACAAAAATCTCTGTTGATAAAGTTTGCAGCTGACAGGAAAGAAAGATTAAAAAACAGGTGAGGTGTTAATGATAACAGCTCTACACAGCTTTCTGGAGCATAGAGATGGGCTGAAAAACATGAGTTTCAGTACTGCTAGACCAGCTTACTTGCCACACCATCAGGATCATACCCCAAACTCCAGGGGAAGGATTGCACTTGAGAGGTTCGAACTCGGGATCAAGCTTTGGGACTGCAGGGAGTATCCAGATGAGTGGGACCAAGTGCTGCAGAAGACAGGACCTACTGGGTCCTGTCACCACACAGCAGACAATACCTCGCTGCCATTTCCCACGAGGGCAGCGCAGGAGTTCCTCACAAGCAAAATAAGGACCAGGCAGAAGCACTCATAGTCTCGTGAGAAGCAGTCTGCTCTGGAGCGTAGAGGAGGAAGCCATATCCCAAAGCCTGCTGCCAGAGGAAGGGTACGTGCAGGGGCTCTGGGATGCCACTCAAGCTGCCGGACGCTGTGGGTGTTTGCAGTTTACAGGCTGCATGTACCACATCACGCGATCAAAGTGAGGAATTTTGTGAAGCCATCTTTAAACAACTTGAGGAAGCCTCTGGGTCAGACCCTCATTCTCACAGGGGACTATAATTGCCCTGACACCTGCTGGAAGGGCAACATGGCAGGACACAAGTAGTTGAGAAGATTTTTGGAGGGTGTCAGAGATAATTTGTTGATATAGGTACAGGATGAGCCAACCAGATATGATGCACAGCTGGATCTGCTGTTCACAAGCAAAGGAAGAACTGGGTGGGCACGTGATAATCAGTGGTAGCATTGGCTGTCATGACCCTGAAACAGGGTTCAAGATCCTGAAGGGAATGAAAAAGAGAAGTACAGACCCCAGACCCCAGAAAATAATGGAGTCAGTCCTCTTGGAACACATTTTTGGGCACATGAAGGATCAGGTGACTGGGAAGAGTCAGCATGGGTTTAGCAAGAGTAGATCCTGCGGGACCAACCTGATTGTCCAACCTTAGGACCCAGAGGAAGAGTGGCTTGGTGAGCATAACATCAGCAAAGGGCCAAAACCCAAGAGGTTTGCGTGTAACAATTTTAACGGCATTATTAGTCTTGCTTTTTCTACAACTAAAATTAATTAGACTCATAATATTTCAATTATACTAAGAATCAATGCTTGGCTTTACTTATATAAAGTATATGCTTATTTGCTTACTTATATGCATCGTCTTTGCCCATAACGAAGATTTTCAGAATAACAGAAGGTCAGACTGTTTCAGCCCCAGACAACAGTGGCCACTGGGTCCATAGTACTCATTTGAGTTGCTGGAGCTGTGGATTCTCACATCCACCTTTGCATGCCTTAGCTTTGGAGAAAGCACAAGTAGAACATTTCCTGGGAGTCTGCCTTTTAAAGGCAAAAATTTACTGGTTCTGTACAGGATCTATTAGATACGGTACATATGTCTTGCAGATGCAGCTGATGATGATAAATATACACTGCATATTTATGTATGTATAATATAATTTCATGTAAATGAAAACCAGCCTTTCACATACTCATGGAGTGTCCTTCTGGGCTCCCAGCTGAATAGGAATGCCTTGTGCCCAGGAACTGGGCCACTTGAGCTGCCACCTGCAAGGGCAAGCCAGGGCAGAGGGTAATGGAAGTCAAAAAGAAAAAGAACAAATTGAAAATCTGATGGACTAGAGTTCCCCACCCCTCCTACATCGAGCTGCAAGAAGAAAGGGACAAAGAGACAGGACCGACAAGGACTTGAAGCAACAGGGGCACATGGTGGTATGACTGAAGCCAATTTGGGGTCCCAAGGTGGGAAACCCCCGATGGCCTGTGCCGTCTGCCCCTGTGAGCAAAGCTCCTTTCTCGCCATGCGTGACTTCTCGTCTGTGGCCCCCTCCCAGGCATCCCTGGAGTGTCCCCAGTTGCACCCTTTCCCCGAGAGCAGCGCAGCGTGCAGCCTGCCCTTCCAGCACAAGGATCTTCTCCCCGGCTCAGAGTGCAGCAGCCGGCACCCAGGTCCAGCCCTGTCAGTAAAAAATACTTTTCTTTTTTTTTAAATACTTTTTTTTCCTTTGAAACACAAAACTGAAACCAAACACTATTACAGAATAATTTATCAGCATGAGAAAGAGGTGGGTATCTTTTCAGTACACACTGATGACAAAAACCACAGCAAAGCCTCCAAAGCAGGTGGTTCACAGGCACCCAGTTTCAGAAAATGCATGGACTACACCCAAAACCAGAGAGGCTGTAATGTGCGGATTAGCCTTTTATCCAGGTGTCACAAGCCTCTGAATAATTCCACCTGATGCAATAGGGGCTTACTTCTCATACATGGCTTTCTGAAGAGCTGACAGTCCCATCAATAGAGCCACTGTCATTGTGAGACTGTACAAGTGCAAGCACAGATGCAGTTCTCCAAAAAAACCCCCACCCTTATCTATTTGCTTTTTGAGCGAAACAATTTCTCATAAGAATATGCTGGTTTATATTTTTCAAGACTCCGAGCATTCTCCTCCTCCTGCCTGTTACCCAGGGAGACTATATGATGGCACGGTCACCATGGAAACAGTGGACAAACTTAAGATGTTTTCATTGCTGTAGATAAAAGCCATCTGCATTATTTTTTTCAGTTCTGTTTCCCACCCCACCAGCGCAGGCTCCCAAGCCAAACCGTAGCAGCTGTGATGCTGCACAGCAGCCAGGAAGCCTGTACCCATCCCAAAAGGTGACCCCCGCTGCGTCCCCGCGCCTGCTGGGGGGGGACAAACAGGGCAAAACACCTCCAGGTCACAACAAAATGTGACCGCAGCCACCACCTGCCCTCCTTCCTCCCCTGCCTCAAAAAAAGTCTACTTGGAAGACATTTTTCTGAAAATTTTCTGACCTCATTCCAACAGGGGAAAAGTACATTGTTTGCCTGAACGCACACAAAAGGGTTGGAGAGCGTTTACGCAGAATATATTCCAACTCAGATTTTGATTCTTTGACTACGGTTCTGGGTTATTTGAAAAGAGCTTTTTTTCTCCCACATTGATTCATTTCCATTCCCGCACGTTCATCCGAAGTGTAGCCCCTTACTGGCTCCACAAGCTTCTATGTTCTGAGATCTTCTGTCACAAACACGCTTTACTGTCCCAAAGGTACCATCTTCTACACATCGGGGACGGATCTTATTCAAGCACGCCCTATCTTCAATTAAAGAATTTTAATAATAGATACCTCAAAGAAAAAATTTGACCACATAAACAGGGAACTCTGGACCTCTACCCTGATAGAATTTGGGCTACATTGTATGTTTTTACTAATACAGCATTTCAAGGCTGGGACCCAGCCTCAAAATTCAGAGCGGAAAAATAATTTAAATTCAATTTTTTTTCCACATTCAGGAATCGACAATCACCATGAAAGGTCTCATCCATGGGTATTTGGCATGCCATCTCTGTGTTTATTCAGGTACAGTTGGTCATAAAATTATGAATAGTTCTTTTCACGATACGCGAGGTAGAAATTCGGTGAGCACTCTTGAAGCTGTGCTGTTTCTCTGTGGCTAACAAAAACATTTTTTTTCTCTACAGTAGGCCGAGATGACTGACTACAACCAGAAAGATCTATTAATTAAGCATCAAATTAAGCTTCGGCTGTGTTTTCCAGACAACAACTGGATGTTCTATTACACACAATTTATTTGCTAGAGGTTGAGTTTTGGGTTGCTGTTCTTGCAGGTTTGGGGGTTTTTTGTTCCTTACCAGAACTTCAGGAAGTTTCCGTTTTCCCAATCATTAAGCTAAATTTGTGACATTGTTACATGAACGTACCCTTTCTATGTATTAAAAAAATTACATGATTGTAAAAAGCCAATTTCTTCACAATGGCACTTCAATTAAGACGACAGACATCTCGGAGGATGCTTCTTAATTTCAGTAATCACTTGTAATTCTGTTTTTATCTTTCAGTGGGTAGAAACATACTGTTTAATGTTACATGCCTGTTACCTACTTATGCTGTCTGCAGCCTGTAAATCCTCTGACTCCTATCAAAACAACAGTACAAAATAATTTTCTTATTGGGTTTTGTTAAAGTTAGGAGTTTCCTACCAAACCAAGACCTGCCTATAAGTTAAAGACAGTGACCGAGAGGGCAGCTGGTGTTTTGGACAGCAGGAGTTTCTTCCCTGCTTGTTTACAGCCAATTCTACCCTGCACAACAGTCTCCAACACAATCCTGCCCCAGGCTGTGATCAGGTCACTTCTTAGGCAACTCTTTAACAAAATAAATAGGCTTTATTTTTCATTCATGTTAAGGCTATTTTTCCAAATGCCACATCATTCCTATAGATTTTTTTTTTTTTTTTTTTAACTCTGAATCCTTTCCAGCTTCTTTGCTGAATACATAAACCACAACTGAATATACTCTTGGAGTAAAGGTCTTCATGTTCAATTAAGAATAGCTATAAAATGTTCCTATTGCCACTTGATATTCCCATACACTCAAGAATCACAGATGTTTGTTCAGCCATCAAGTGATCTCCAAATCCTTCTTCAAGTTGCTACATCCATCATCATTAAACCCAATTTTTATACCCAATATCCCACTGAAACTGTACACAGTAAGTAAATTGCTGTTAGTTAGTTTCGGATCCCAACGTCAAAACACAACTGATTTTTTTTAAGTTTAAAATTTATTAGACTTTCAAACCAGTGAGACAGCTTGAAATCAGTTGACAGCCAGAACTGTCTAGCTTCAAGAAAAGTAAATATAAGCTATAGAGAAAAGATAACTGAGATTGAAAATAATAATATTAAAATATACGGTTTGCAACCTTTCTGCCAAGATTTGCTACTTCCATATCCTTTTGTTTAAATAAATGGAGGCAAACAAAGGAAAAATTAAAGTTCTAGTACAGTGGAGTGGCATTTTCATTCAGATAAGGAATCCATCAGTGGCAGACGCAGGACACTGGATGTTTTGCGTTTCCTTACCAGCCTCGTAGGAATGCAGCATTCAAAAAAAGACAGTAGTAGGAAAATAGCTGCAAGACATTAGCAGATTTTGGTCAGGGTGAGACTTTAGTCTCTGTAGGCTCCTGCAAGAGTGTGTCTTTCTTAAGCAGGCAGAGATCAGAAAGAAGAAAATGAGAGTCTCCGTAAGATGCTATAGACTTTCCTCCAGAAAGACTTCCAAAACAAAAGCTGTCCTTAAGAAGATCAGCCCTCCTGCGATGTTATCTATCCAACATTTTTGATTGTTTTTTCTTTCTCCAGCATAGTAGCTAGAAGCAGGGACATTTATCATCCCTTTTGTGGGCAGGATGCTATAATTATGACCATCCTCACTAATCCAACCTATAAACTTACTAAGTGAATGTAGCCTATACAGGCCACAGGAGGTGGTCATGCCTAATAAGTCGGAAGATCTCCTTCCATTTATCTTATCAAAGGTGAAATCGAGAGGCATTTTGTCACAATTTGTAAGTGTCCATAGGGAAGAAAGGATATCTTTTTAGAGACCAATCTACCAGCCAGGGTTTAATGAAATCTAATGGCTGCATGTTGTATAATAATATAATATGGAGCTTTCCCGGGCTCCCTTATGTACTGTATGGAGCTGTAGCAGACAGCACACAAGCTTATGACTCCCTCAGTGCAGCAGAAGCGACATACAGATTTGAAATTTAAGCATTTATGATGAGATTTAGTTTGTGAGTTGAAATTCTACCTGTCATTTGAATTATAATGATTTCTCACTCTTCAATAAAACTTCTGTACCATTTCTTTTACAAATCTTATTTGGGATATAGACTAAATCAAGGCAGCTAAATGCTTTATTTCCAAATTTGTTTTACTGCAAGTCCAAGCTGTACCTGGAAGGCTGGCTGTGGACAAGCGGTGTACGGGAGGACGGATGCTACATTTTGGAAGTTTGGTGAGGTGCAGGGCACCAGCGAGCAGAGCAGGATGGGACGAGCACAGAGGTCAGGGAGAGGAGGTGAAAACAGAGCAGAGGGGAAGGAATATCTAAGGAACTATCTAAGAAAGGAGAGGTAAACCAAGCAACTGTAAAAGTCAAGGAGACCGTCAGCGAGCAAGTCCAGGTAAGATGATGGTAAGGAGGTGAGATACACTGCACCGGAGGGCCTTGCAGCAGGGTGCTGGAGAAGAGCTGCTGCCAACGAAGCGGCTGGATGACTCCTTCTCCGTAACAGGCCTCTGCCTCATTTTGTAACTAAAGATGCTTTTGGATACAAGAGACATCCATCAACACCACAACTAATTCTGGGAAAGCAGAGGGTGAGGATGAGAAAGAATGCTTCAGTCATATCACATACAACATTAGGAACTAGTGGGAGATATATAAACATTAAGACTACTTTGGCACTTAAGTATACATGCTAAGCAGCTCTGGGGGAAAGAAAAAAAAAAGAAGTTATATTCGAGAGCCCTTTTTCACCTGTTTATATAGGAGTTTCAGCCTTCACCTCAACACTCCTATTCCTGCCTGATATGGAGACTGGCTGGGCTTTTGGAGAATTCCCTTCCAATAGACATACAAGTGTTTCTTTATTACACTAAATGTTATCCCCTGTGCTGGATCAGTTACTAAGCAACTCCTTGTTGCAATGAAAGTCTAAATTCTTGCCTTCCCTTTTGGTGGCTATTTGGCTTTATGTAGCAGCAAGGAATATATCTTTCCCTGAGCCTTACAGTTTATATCACTGTAAATAAAAAACCCCACGCAATACAAATATTTTAGCAGACTAATTGTATGTAGTTTATCATTGGCTCTTGACTGAGACCAGATGTAGTGATAATCAGCAATTTTGGGGTGCCAGCAGCATTGAGGCAATTGTAGACCTGCTACAGAGGACAGGAACTACCTAGATCTTACTACTTGACTACAATCCACAAAAAAACAAGGCTGAGAAGAAAGTAGTTATTTATCAGTTGCCCTACATATTGCATTTTTCCTTCTGTGTCTCAGGGGAAAGCTGTTCTTTCATATACAAAAGTAAAAAGAAAAAGTATATATACACAGGTCTTTTCTCCCACACATTTCTAACTAGTCTAAGAATCTGGTTAGATCTTATCAGGTTGGCATCCAGACTACATCTCTATATGCCATAAAGATTATATCTATAAACTTTTGCAGCTTACTTTCATTGGATTAAAAAAAAAATTACTAGATCTACAGGCCAGCTACTAGAAGGAAATCACATCTTAATGCTACGCGAAAGCCACATGTGCTGAAAAGACATTTGCTTTTTCTCTCTCACAGGAAATCAAAGATAATTAGGTAATCACCATTGTTATTTGAACAGATTGAAAACAAAATATACCACAATCTCATCCAATCCCCGTAATTCTTAAATTCTAGTTTATGACAGAATACTGAACTTTAAGAAATTTTATATTCAGTTGATTTTATAATCAATAGAAATGTTTAAAGAGATAAATTTAAAAACTTTAACACAGAGAAATAATACTCTAGAACATACCTAACTTAGTTTAGAATTGCAGGACTAAAGGACCTAATGAGATTATCTACTCAATCCCCAGCCAGTGTATATTCTCAGCTTGATATACATTCTTGTACAGAGATCTTACAGAGGAATGAAAGGAGCCCTATTTCATATACGCACAAACAAGCACGAGACAAGTCTATGTTAGTTTGTTTTGTCTTTTTTCCGCCGTTCTCCACAATGTAATTTAAAGCTTTTTGTCTGAGCTATTTTTAAATGTTTCACTTCATTGCTTCCACTTATTTCCATTAAGTAAAAATTTTCTTTACTTTGTTTAATCCAATTATTAAACAAATGTTAAATTAAAAGGTTAGTCAGGGGATTAAGATGGCAGGAAAAAAAGACCGTTCAGCACTTTATGTTTCCTGTCTAAATTTCCATTTGTATCACGTTTCTATCAACAAATATCACCGATTGCACATGCCATGTTAGGTCTAAGAGAAGATCGCTGCTTTTTAGAACAAACAGGTATCCATTATTCCTGATTTTCATCATATTTCATTCCAAAAGCTACTCCACTTTCTCAGGAGGAAGACGCATCTCCTGTGTTCGTAGGGTACCAAGCCAGCTGCTAGACTTCACGCAGTGGTACCAAACCCTCTTACCCAGCCTGTGTAGGCTGGATCATGCCTGTCCAACCAAGGAGCAAAATTTCACCCCAGCCCTCGGGTTGTACAAAGGAGCAGAGCGAAAGAGCGGTGTGCCTGGCACCCGGCGACGGCAGGGAGAGAGCACAGCTTCTGCTGGCCAACGCGTCAGGCGGCAACTCACGCCGCGACTAGGGGACTGGAGGGGCAGTAACTGGTCTCTGAAAGAGGGACATTAGAAACTGGGAAGCCACCACTGGAAGCGAGAGTAAGTCACATATTCTTTGGATCTTTTGGAGAAGTGTACAGCTCCATTTTACCCATAGTTTACTGCATAGGCTTATTTTAGCCTTACATAAATTACCATCTGCAAGATGCCCCTAAACCTTTTTTTTTTTTTTTTTTTTTTTTTTGTCTTTGCAGCTTTCCACATATAGTTCATTCTGGGCAATACACTGACTAGCTATGCAAACGTTTTTCCATCACATTTATTAGCTGGTATTGTTTTGGAATCAGTGCTAGTTTGTTTTCCAAGTACATCATTGCACCACAGCATGATTTAAGAGCTAAATTGTCGTACTTGAGACCGCGATTTTAAATCCTAGCTCTGCTCCCGAGTTACTGAATTATTTTACACAAGTTGCTCAATTGCCAGTGCTTCTACTTCCCCCACCTTAAATCCCGTTATCAGCGAGGTTGGACTCTCTCCTTAAGGCCATGAGATCCATAGCCGATAACTATGAGTCTTTCTAAAACCTTTGCAGATTCATATGTATTTTTCTACTTAAAATTTGAATGTAGAGTTTAGTAAGGCAGATTAGGTGAGGAAAACTCTGAGCCATTGCCAGGCTCCCCCCATTCCCAGTTAAGTGCTTCATATATTTTGGTTTAGCCTCCTCTGCCTTGGCTCAGGGGTTCAAATAACCTCTTACATGTTAGGTATATCAAGGACACAGGTGATAAGGAACAGTCTGTCTCACTGTTTCAGTATGGTAAGTTAAATGCAGGAATTATTTTCTAGAAGGTGGGGAAATCTGGAAGAAAGGAGGTAATGCACAGAGGTCTTCACAGAAGTAGCTAATAAATTGCTTTATCAATGCTAAGAGGCGAACAAAAAATGGTTAGTGCAGCAAAGGCAAACACAAACATAGAGAATAATTGTTTGTCTGCATAAGAAGGAATGAGTTTACTGGGAATACTAGGGGTTTCCACATGTGCACTGCGAGCAACCCAAGAACCTCACGTAACACATCAGAATCATCATGAGTAAAATCACTAAAAGTCATAGACACAAAAAATCATCAAGGTCTTTTGTATTTTCTGTCTTTCTTTGCTTATGTAGCAGCTCAATGGGATTAAAGATGTCATTCACTAAGTGGCAAACAGCTGATCTTAGTTCAACTTCTAGACAAAAACAATCCAAAAATGGAGAGAAATTTGTAATGTTATTTTTGACAATACCACGCCACACATATGGAGGCGCATTCTATAAAAGAAAAAGATCTATTAAAAAATAAAGTAAAAGATACATTATTTTGAAAGACAGGTTATCGAAGTGTTTTCTGAAGTATCCCATAAATTGCTAGTCCGAACTAAAGATAATTGTTGCTAAGATCTCAGTGCTGACAGCCTGAAGTCAGAATTTGCAGATGACTTGAGTACTGTATCCCAAATGTCACTCAGCTGGGAAACCTACAGCATGCATGGATTCAGAGGCAGGGCTTTGTTAGCCAGTTTCAAAATTAAATAATGCCACAGAAGATTTAGTCTGCAAGTGTATAACAGAGATAATTTCTGGTTTAAAGTAATACAGCCAACATACATGTACTGTTTTAAATAGCAGGTGAACAGATATGTCTTCTCACTGTGAAGGACATGACTGGGTTTCAGGAAGAGCCAGGAAGAACTGAGTAGTCTGTTCCCTGCCTTATTACCATAAACACATCAAAAATCCACGTGCACTTTTACAGATACAGGTCTATGAATGCCATTTGTTTCACTGTGAAACCATCTGACAGCAGAGCCTTCCTATGTCCTCACCTGAATTACAGGCTGCAGTCAAATATATTTCCAGTTGATCTTCTGACACTTCATCTTTAATAGGTTAGAAATAACATATAAGCCTAACACAACCAACACTGAACTGATTGAAAATTAGCACTTTTTTTTTTAATGCAGGATTAAAAAGAAAAATAAGTCCTCCTCACTGAATAGCTTAGTTTAGCTAACCTTCTAGGGACTCCCATTAAAATCATGGGCCTCTATTTTAATTCAGTAAGAACAAATGCAAATATTACATTTTACACAGGATAAATTACTATGCCAGGGAAGAAAAGGGGGCAGGAGGCAGGTGCTGATCTCTTTTCAGCTGGTGATGTATCCTTAATAAAAAAAAGAAAGCACCACACCGTAATATATGAGGAAGAGTATTGTCCATAAGACAACTGGAGCAGTCCTTTTGCTCTGTGTGGCACTAGCAAGGTCTTCACCAGCATGCCCAGTTGTGGCTGCTAAAACTAAAGAAATACCCAGACTCCCTGCAGTCGGTCGTTGGACAAGTAGTGGGACCAAGCAGAAGGCTAAAAAGCATAGCTTGCAAGGAAAGGTTAAAGGAGTTGTGACTGTTTGCCCTGGAAAGTAAAAATTGGTAATCATCCATCAGTCTTCAAGTATGTAAGTGGTAAATTAAAGGAGCTTGGGTATCATTTTCTCCTCCATGTCTGCTGGCAGTAAAGTATGGGCTGGCATCACAGATTTAAGGCAAAAAAAGTTTCCTGTGCCCAACACTGAAAGCTAGACTAGAAGAGGATTTGAATCTCCATCACAGGAGGTTTTTAAGAATAGGTTAGACAAACACTTATGAGAAGTGACAGTTACAATCGATCCATTTATATTTGGACAGATATATGGAAAACACAGCCTCTCAAAGTCCCTTCCAGCTCTCTTCTCTCCAATTTGCCTGTCAAGGATTTGCAGAGCTTATACCACCAGCATAACCTGAACATCTCACATTTTTCCCACGCCACAGCCAGTTTAATGGCAAGGCACACGCAGCTTTCAAGAAATTCTTACCCAGGCGAATTGGGAGAAGAGACAATGAATAGCAGAACTAAGATTCACCAACCAAAGGAGCAGGCAGCAGTATCATACTGCACCTTGTTTCACCATCCACAGTTTATAGCCCACAGCAAATTAGCTTATGAACCCAACAGTAACAAAAAGGTGAAGGAAAACATTTAAGATCTGCAAAGATGTGACAGGGTATTAAAAAGCTCCCTATTTCACTGAATCCCAGCTGCCTGCCAACAGCACTACAGGCAGATGTAAAGAAACACTGACACAACGCTACAGGACCCCAGTAAGCGCTTTGAGCACAGGCCAGGACTGGAAACGAGTGAGAACCGCGAGGCTCAGTGTACCAGCAACTGACCTTCAAACCTTGACAGATTTGGCCAGTGTGAAAGTCTCTCAGGGACAAACATCAACAAAAAGCAGAAACAACAGGAATGGGAGCAGCCAGGATTTGAAAAAATTTTACAGGAAGAGGTGCAACGGGGATTCTTTACATTAAAAAAGCCAGCATGTAAAAAAGTCATATGCTGACATAACATATACACATTTCTGAGCAAGGCAGTAGGTGTAATACACTATTTTTCTTAATCATTGCATGTAGTTTCCTTTCCACAACCATTATAGCTACCAGAGAACTGTGTAGCTTCTGATCAGATCAGGGCAGATGAACCTCTACTTTAATTTGAATTGGGTCAAACCAGATGAATTGATGGTGACTCATTCAGAGAATATAGCTTAGCAAAGTAATAAGAAGAGCTGGCAGAATTTATTCTCCCATCTGAGGTAGTATTATTACTAGCAGTTAGAAAGCCTCCTTCACTTGCACTTTACTGAAAGCATGCAATCTTTCTTGTGACTATGCTGTCCCAGTTTTCAGGTATTGTCATCCTGCTGCATGGGGCGATGCTTGGAATCGTTTCAAAACTGAAATCCAGGGAAACAAAACCCTGTTTTTGAAACGCTGAGTGGTAGGAGGACTCAGAACAGTTACCCAGGGTTGACAGTGGCCCCTGCAGAAAACTGCTGAAGTATACTCAGTTTGCTGCTAATTAAAAAAAAAATGGATTATATTTTCAGGGACATAGTGCTGATGTCGGAAATAGTTTTCCTGACTGGTTTAAAGGTATCTATGCGTGCTTTCATACTTTTCTATTTTATCTGCTGTTATGTACTCAATAACATTGAGTTCGACTTCCGGACAGAAAATCCTGCTGATGTTCAATATTTGAATTGCTTAGTCAGTAGCATGAACAATTGTTCAGCTTTAGAGAGCATTCCCTAGATATCATATTTTATCAGGCATCAGGTTCAGTAAGAGCACTAAACCCACAATGACTTTTGTATTGACAGTGTACGGAGATGGAGTCACTGCATCATCCTGTGGGCTGATATCACAGCAGTAATAAAACTTTAGAAACAGGGGAGTAGGCAAGCACTTTAAAAGTTAGCATTGGAGCCTGACACTTGGGTACTAGTATGAGCACCAAACGTGGTGGCTCTGCCCCTAGCTGGCCCTTAGCAAAGAGCTGAGAGCAAGACACGAGCTTGCACTTCAGCTCTTCCTATTGACGGTCTGGCTTCTTACCAGAAACCCACTCTTATCACCACTTCAGTCTAATATGGGTTAAGAAATGGAGAGGCTGAACCACAGGTACTTGCCTCATTCTTCTGAGTGTAATGAAGATGGAAATTTCCAACAGCCAGGGGAAATCTTCTGTCAGTACAAGCAGATTCATCAAAACTCACCTTCCAACTTCTAAACTAACTGCAACGCAAAACTGCCATAAAATCCCAAGTACAAACAATCAGAAACAGGCTGACTGCAATTAGATACATGGATATTAATCAGAATCAGCTACAGCATTTTTTACAACAGCCACAGCTATGCAGAAGAAAGTGCAAAACTTTAAGGATTCCTTATCCTTTGTCAGGTCGCTCTTTCCCCTCTAACATTTTAACAAATAAAAGAAACCCAGCAGTTCAGGCACACAGTTGGTTTCTCCTCCTATCACAGGAGGTGACCTTATTAGACTGCCACATCAATGATTCCTTGATGCAACGCTGTCCCTACGCTGTCCTGATAATAAAGCAAAAACATCAGTAACCATAAAAGCCCAGGATAACCACTACGCCATGTTTTATATACTTACAGTACTGTTATTTATAAGCTACCACCAATTTCTGAAGCTCCCCCAGCACTACTCCAGGCCCCTCACACGAGAGCTAATTGCTTATAATATTCTCCATGCGCTTACAAACCACATTATGGCCCATGATGGTGCAGGGCCTCTCTTTGCACTGGGGTGAAGGACTTCATTCCTTCAAGATCTTTTCCTTCTCACCTACATCACGATAAGGTAGTAGTAATTCAAGTGAAGCGAGTTACACAACACGGAGAGACTGTACCTGACCTTACAGTTTCCAGTATACATTTAAACCATTTCATGTGATTCTGAGAACAAGGCAGAAGAAAGAGAAAATGATAGCTACTATTCTTCCTGTCCTACTTGATTCAGCACACAGCTCTATTGTATTCTACTTCCATGAATTTTCTTTTTTGCGAGCTCAACATCAGCTCATACTGAAAGCAACCAATTTCTTCTGTGATTCCTCTGTAAGTTCATTACAACATTGACATGCTTTATATACTTTAATAAATTTGTTTTCACAACATACCTACAGCAAGAACAAATCGTATCATCTTTAACATTAAAACAAGGCCTGAAGAGAAAGGTTAAAAAAAAAAAAAAAAGAAGAAAATCACACACTTACTACTAATTTTGGGTGCTCAGTCTAAAAGTGCTGAAAACTGCTTTTTCACAAGACTCGTTTCATGGTGCTCTTCCACGTTCAAAGCCCAGCTACTATTAACTCCAGCTACAGCTGCAAGTACTCAGTGCTTCTGCAAATCAAACACTGAGGTCTCAAGTCAGCAACCCAGAAAATGAGAGCCACCTGTGAAAAGCTGCGTTTCTCTGCCGTGACTGGCACTGCATTAGCAGAAATGCTTCTTCACAGCTGTTCCGCTGTGACTAAGGCTAGGCAAGATAGCTGTTTGTTTTCTGGAGGGTTGGGTTTTTTTATTTATTTTATTTTTAAAGAAAATAGTAAACTATTTACAAACTCAGGTTGGATTCAGTTAATATAGAGCTTGACAAGCAGGAAAGCTCTAAGATGCGTTCCCTCCGACGCAGCCCTGGCTGAGGGGTGGAGAAGAACCAGGAGCAGCCAGCCCTGCCGCTGCACGGGCATCGGCATCGCAGGGACGTCGGCTGGCTCCCTGTCTGTGAGCAGCAATCACCTACCATCTGCCCTTCCTTTCAAGGAGGAAGCAGGTTGCAAAGAGTGAATTCAAGCTCTCGGAAGTAATTCGTATTTCCTGCCTGTGAACAATTTCCCGTTTCACTGCAAAGTAGCAGTGGCCCGCGCGGCTTTGCTTCAACACAAAAATTGCACTTGGGCCACCTGAAAGTTGTGATCTTCAAGAATTCAAGAGCCACAAAAGCTCGTGCTCAAGATAGAGCAGTGACAAGCTAGTCTTTCCCAGTTAGCTGCTCCCTTGGGCAGCTTCTGTACTAATTCTCTCTCTACAAAGAAAGAAAAAAGAAAAAAAAAAATTGATATTAGTTGGATGTAAATCCTATAGAGGTTTTTAGACCACTTTACAATTCACCTGTGATTTTATTCCAGGTGATGTTCTTCATTTCATGATTGCCTTCAAGATACTTCCATGCTTTGATTTTTTATTTTTCTTGTATCATTTTTGCCAAGGCTCAAGTCTTTTAGTAAGTAAACTATCCTTATAACCAGGCCATAGGAATAATTCAAATAGCTCCCTAAGGACAACAGTTTAGTGTTTATTCTTTCAGAATTACGGTTGTGGAGGTACATGACTTGCACTTCCATTATATATAACCTAGCTGCTACTCATTGTATTTATGTCTCAGCTATAAATCTCTTGCCTCTGTCATTAAGTGCTGGCCAGTGCCTCTGGCCACACGCAATAAGGAATTAGAGTAGTAAAATTGGGCTTACTTCTGGCAACGTACTGAAAGTAGAATTTTCAGAGGAATTCTTTTCAGTTGAAGTAGCTATTTGAAGCTTATAAAACTACATGATGCTGCGTTATCTTTGCCCCTTCTATTTCCAATCTCTATTAATTTGCTTTTTATTCATAGTTAAGATATAACAAAATTTTGTAAATACCAGTTGCATAAAACATTCAGACTAATGAACAGCAAAGCACTGTTTTATGCTAGCAGGCTTCTGTCATTTACATTAATTGCTTTCATAAAGGACATATTTATTATTTCTCACGTTGCTTTTACTGGAATACAATGACATTTCTTCATTTATAAATAAAAGGTTTACAGTTTGCTTTATTCAGCTCTTTATAGGATTTTATTTTGTTACTTTTTTAACAGTTTTCAGGCTGCATCTCTCTTGGTAAGTTGTCTGGAATCTTTTTATTGCCTTATCTTGGTCACCTTGTCTCAACCCATATTGCTAGGTAGCTGCTGAACCAGTCACCTGTACGTTTGAATCTGTCACTTGTTCTTTGTTGCTAGAAACCAGTCTTGCATGTGTGTCTTCTTGTGCCCTTCACGCCTTACCTCTGGTTTTAGATTCTAGTTGTGTTCTTGGTTAGCAAGAAAATTGGAAGTCCCAGGAATCTGGCTATGTCTGCATAGGAACATTTGATTTGCTACCACTGGCTTGATGCTTGCAATCACATTTTCAGCTGCTGCTGGCTTCAAAGCTTCATTTGCTGTAAACAAGATAGTCCATATACGGTGTGATATGAGCTGTACTGGAAGGGTGCCTTTGCCGTCTGCTGGTGTTTTTCTCTAGTCTACTAATTCTTTCTACAGGCTTTGTTATTCTGATATGCTCCCACTTACCTATCCCTCTCCATCTGGAGGAGGGGAAAAAAAACCAAACACCCAAAACCCAACAACCAAACCAAAGCCCAGGTTTCTGGCAATCCTGACAATTTTTTCTGCCTTGTCATGGTGGAAGCTGTGCTGCAAAGAGGATTAAGTATGTTCAAGCTCATGACAAGAAAACTGAGGCCCATTAACTGTAATAACTCTTGACACCTTCTGTTGTTCATTACGCTATCAGGTTACAATCCAGAACTTCCTCAGCCAAACGTTATAGTGTCATCTGTGTTTGTATCTAAGCCCCCTGAGGCCTCCTACGACTAAACTAATGTCACTGGCACCACTGTGGCACTAGGAAAAAAAGCGAAATGTCCTTCAAAGCTAGGTGTATCAGCCAAAAGACATCCAGCAGGTCAAAAAAATAACTGTTTGCTTTGTAAACTGTTGCTTGAAAGCATTCTAAAGGGAAGCATCTAACACTGAGTCTCCTGCCTGTGTGACTGCTAGCTTTTTAACAATTTTCAATTACGAATAATTTAATATGTAGTGAAAAATCAGTGAGTCAGTAGCTATGAATTTACCTGTGTTTCTGTAAAAGTTATTACACTGTTGATTCCATCTGAAGATCATATAATCTTATTTTAAAGCTTCTGCTTCACCCAGGCTATCAATTTGGTTTGATGTCTTCTTCCAAAGACACTGCTGTTGTAATATTTCTGCAGGTGTGATCTCCAAATGATATTGTCAAGCAAATCACTTCAAGCCTTTGCCTAATGTATCCAGGTTTTTTATAAAGGACAACCTACATTACAACATGAGGTCACAAATGTTTCTATATACAGCAGACATTTGTCATTATTAAAGTCATAGGCCTGGATATGCCTCTAGTACTGATATGGGACTATTACCCTACTCATACTTCTCCTGCCACGCATTCTGGCAGATTTTAATTTTTTAACTTTGAAATTGATGTCCAGATCTTTATTTGTACTATTACTTTGTCTTCTTTGCTTCACAGCTCCACCCCAAGGAGTAAGAAGCTTGTGCGAGTTGAATTCATTTCGCACATAACATACGCTTCATGTTTGCTTCTGCTAGTAAGGGAATCGCTGTTTAATCCAGACATTGTACAAGCAGAGTTACAAAGATGTCATCCAAGGGCTGGCCGCCTGAACAATAGGATTACCAACAAGCACATTGTTTTCCTGTTGCATTTGCACAGATTAGCCACATTGGATATAGCAAATAGCATCACAGAGCAAAATCAAGGTATCTAAAATAGTTGAGTGGCTTGCATGACAGCCATTGCTTCCAGAAATGAGTTATTTTTGTCAACGTAAAGAGAGATGCTTATAAAACTATTTTAAACGGTTGTAACTCGACCTCAAAATTTGCATCTGCAGTAATGCAAATACTATTATTTATTTATTTATGCACCCTAATTTGCATGATATGTATATTCATATACTTTCAAAAAGATGCTGAAATGATAAGGAGGAAAACAACAGGCAGCATAGCAGTGTTTTGCACTCCTAGAAGATAAGCATCACATTATCCTAGAAGATAAACATTTACAAATAAACACTTGCTTCGATTTGGAAAAAAAAAAACACCACCACCATAAAAAACCCAGACCGAAACAACAACAACAACAAAAAACAAACTGCGTCTGCCTTGGTAAACTAGGTTGACCTGTCTCTCA
Organism: Buteo buteo; assembly: GCF_964188355.1. Classification (NCBI taxonomy): domain Eukaryota; kingdom Metazoa; phylum Chordata; class Aves; order Accipitriformes; family Accipitridae; genus Buteo; species Buteo buteo. The sequence goes on along the minus strand of NC_134173.1, from coordinate 8,640,393 downwards.
CACCAGCAGCTTTGTAAGAACTGAGCTGTGGGGTCAGCCCAAAGACCTGCTCAGGCCAATAACCTTTATTAGGCAGTGGCCAGGATATCTTGCAAGGCAAATGTAGCCTGAGGTTGGCTTTGGTACATTTCCAACTGGAAGGCATCAATATACTAAGAGTTCAAAACCCGGTAAAATCTTATTAAACTGCAATTAAAACTTCTTAGGCATAATCTTTCCTCCTTTCCCCCTTCAATCTCATTAGCAGAAAAATTTTAGATGGCCAAAGTTAGGTTGATCAAATATGTGTATTAAAACATTTTTCTATGAAGAAGCACTGAAAGAGCACTAAATGATTTTGTAAGATGCATCCATCGCCATCCAACCCATGTCATTTTAGGGTGGGATGGGGTCCAGAGTGCACTGTCCCCTCAGTCCTCTTATGCTCCGGTTTCTGGTGGAAGAAGAGCTGAGCAAAGAGCTCCATGTACTTTACCAGGCTACCCCACCTGCGCAATTGCAGTGCCACTGCTTCAGAGCATGAAGCAAACACGCTCGTTAGCTAACATGCAGCCTGTGAGTGCATTACTGTAACGAGAGTCTTTTCTAAAAGATGTGGGTAGCCTTTTAAATCAAAAAGCTGCATTACCCTCGCTTACAGAGTTACAAACTCTACCGGGGCATCTGAGGTGGAAAAAGCATTGGTATCGTGCCTTCAAAAAAAGCCATGAAACCAGTACTGTGACCATTATTTCAAAAGAACTTCCCATCTCGGGCTTCCTATGAAGATTCTGTTTCTTCCAAAAAAATGTAATCTGGAAAAATTATCTGAAGACTGTTTTCAGTCATCCTTTGTCAGTCACTTGTTTTCACCAGCAACTAGAGTTAGAAATTGGCACTTTTGGTGGCCGTTGAAAACAGTCAATCAAAAAACAGAAGGCTTTTTGTCTAATGGAGATTTCAAGGAATAAATTAAGAAAGCAGTATTAAAAAAAAAAAAACCAAAATAAAAGACACAAAGAAAACAATTTTACATATCAGCAGTTGCTATTGCATTGCAAGCATCAGTACTTCGAATCTGAATATATTTTTTTCTGTATTACTTGTTTGGCGGGTGTATTCAAATTCATCTAACTGGGCTGCGTTGTCTGTCTTTTGGAGCAGGGGAAGGGGGAGATTAGCCTGAAGGCTACAGGGACACATCCCAGGTAGAATCTGTATCAAGCATTCAAAAAATGACTTACTTCATACAGCAGAGAAAGGGATGATAGACAGAATTTTCTGACTACATATTTAAATGATTTTATTTTCATAACTAGCACTGGAAGTGTTAATACAACATATTGATTGTAGAGTTAAGTTCTGGAAAGAAATAATAGCCTCACAGATGCCCTCAATTACTGGAAATCGAGACAGTTGAGAGAGACAGCTTCTGGGTCTGCTTCAATTTTATTGTTCTCACAACAGCAAATGTAGGCAGATCCTTGCTTCGCAGCCCAGTCTTGGCCAACTCAGTGACCTTCTGAGTTGCAGCGACCCGTGCCCAGCTTCCTCTGCCTCTGGGAAATTTTTTCAGTCATTTCTGTCACCGGTGCTCTGGTCCCTGCTCCTCCCCACAGCCTCCCAGATGCTCCTGCTGCTCCGCAGGCTCCCTGCCTCTTGCTGCCACCCTCCCTCGGGGCAGACCTCCCCTCTCCTACCCCACCAGGAGCGGCCTCCCAGCTCCACCGAGGTCCTGCCCAAACAAGTCCTTCCAATTAAAGGAAGGAAATAAAAAATCAAACAGAACAACCAAAAAAACAACCCAGCGCTCTAAACGAAATATGCCGTCAGTCACGCCTCCCAGTCAGGTTTTATTCCATCCCCTTCTCGCCTCCTCCTTTTTCAGTCTGTCAGTGCACCTGAGGTAGCTGTTTTTCTTATCGACGCCTCCACCTCATCCACCCAATCCAGAAATTCAACCTTAACTTATCCCTTCCTCTCCCCTTCTCCATTTCTTACCTCTTCATCTTTCTAGTCTTTCCTTACCCTACAGCTTGTTCTACTCAGTATGACTCTAAACTCAGTCTTCTCTTCCTAAACAAACTCTTGATTCTGCTTGGCCACTCAGTTACTTCTTCCCATATGTAAGATTTTATGTCACGGTGAATTTTGCAGAATGTGAGATTGACTGGAGTATTCAGTCACATAGTTGGACAAATAAAATTTCAGTAATGTAAAAAATCCAGTTTTTGTCTTCCAGACAATTATGTTTTCTATGTGTATGGGGGGGAGATTTTTCCCTGTAAAAATGGAAATTTTTACCTTTTGCTCCAAATCCACTGGGGTGAAAAAAGTCCAAAGTACAATTTCTCCTTCTACCCTCCTCTCATCAAGAATGATTTTTTAGTTATTTTTTTGTTATTATGGCTAGCTCCTGTTCTCACTGTTACTCATGTTACCTCATTCACTGTATAAAATACAGGGCTGGGGAGTTCCCTCTTTCATGCTGTTACCGTTTATAACTCTCCAAATAATTCAATATACAGTTAATGGACCAAGTCTTGTCTCCTCCCTGTCAACAACAGCAGCTTTTTATGCCCAGTTGTCATCTTATCTACAAAATTCTTCATACTTCCATACATTATGTTACAGAAAAACATCTATGCACAAAAATAACACTCTTTCAAAGGCTTCCTTTAAATCTGTCCCAATAGGACACTTACAAATCCTTACACACCTGTCAATCTGTTTAACACTTTTTCTTACGCTAATTGCTTGTGCTTTGCTACCACATTGGCTGCATGCCACTGTTATCATACAACTTGTACCAAGAGAACAAGATTTGGGGATAAGAACATCTTTCTTGGTTACTGAAGTTACATCATATGAAAAAGTACTCTTTTCAGGACCTTTCTTGTTATCATAACATAAAAAAATTAAGCATTTTGGACACCAAGTCCTAAACTGTATTGTAATTACAAGCAGATTTGACCCTGCCTCTTTATGCCAAGTAGTATTTCATTTAAACCCCAGTTCTGATCTGGTTGCTCACAATGAATACATTTCTAAAGGAAACCAATATCCTTTAAAGTTGAATTAGAAGAAAAAGCAAGCAAACCATGAACTACGTTTCCACTTTTTTATTAAAATGAGAGCTGTTGTAAATGTCAAACCGGACAAAGGACTACAAAGACAGTCAAGAGGTTAGAAGCAGTTATAGAAGAGATTCCGCTCAAATACAATTTATATATAGAAGCTTACACATGACTTACAGATGAAGTTTGTGATAGGATGCATCTACTGTTTTCTTAATATCCTTAAAAATTATAATGTGTACTCTATGGAATTAAGATCGGTTCCACAGTTACTTTAAAAATACAATTTTAAAATAATATTACCATTTAATTAGACAACTAAAAATGGATGTCAAAAGTGGTAGTGAAGCAAATCCCTCATATCATCTTCAATATCTTTGTGGAGATGAGCAACATCTGTTTTGCAAGAGACAGAAGGCATTCTGCACACACAGAGGTATCAAAGAGCTCCCCTGTGCTGTCCTTCCTGCAAACAGCAATGCAAGAGATGTGAATGTTTCGGATACTCATCTTGTGAGTCCACAGCCAGAAAGCAAAGATGAAACTAGCCCGCAATCCTTCCTTCTGCAACTTAATCAAGTGTGAACTTCAACTTAAGTGTAAGGAAAATAGGCCTTGCATCTTAAAGTCATTTTTTACAATTACGATAAAGTCATGCATTGACTTCTCAGGTCTACGTAGTACTGTTTATGCTGGCAAGACTTCTTGAAAGCAGACCCGATTTTTTGTGGAACTTATAAGAACAGCATTATTTTAGGAAATATCTTACCATATTTCTCAAACATGTCTCAAGCACTATGACATGATGCAATTAGCCTGTAATGTAATTAGATGTAACTAGACTATAAGAGGGAAGATATTATTCTCTTCTATTTGGCACCGTATCTGGAATACTCTGTCTAGCTTTGGGTCTCCAGCAGAAGTCCCGTTACCAGGTTGGTCAGCAGCCTGGAGCACGCAGCCCAGCACGGAGAGGCTGAGGGAGCCGGGCACGTTTAGTTTGCAGGAGAGCAGGCTGAGTGGCAACGTAACGGGATTTTTTGAAAAGGAGCTACAAAGATGGCAGCCCTGGCAGATGACATAACGGCAAGCAATAGCTCCAAACTGCGGCCTGGGAGATTCGGCTGGGCGTCGGGAACAACATTTTCACTAGAGCAGCATGGGGGCACACCGCACGGTGAGGCTGCGGAGTCTCCACACTGGAGGCTTTTGAGGTTTGGCTAATTAAGCCGTGGCCGACCCACGGTAGAGTGGGCAAGAGTGCTACTTGGAGCAGAAAGTTAGAAGAGATGACCTTCAGAGACGTCTTCAAACTGACATGTCTACGATTCTAATGAGAATACGCCTAAGTGGACAAAACCCATATTATCGTATTTTAAAAGACTCCTACCTAAAAGTTAAGTATACTACAAATACTTATTTGCAAATACGTTAAGAAAGCTGGTGAAAATGTCTCCCAAAGTACTTTTGCTCTAAAGATTTTTTAGTATTTTCTGTACATATCTGCCAGTGTAACCATTTTGCTGTAGTCAGTTCAGCTTTTGTTTGAATTTTTCATCTAATGGCACAAGACAGGAAGGGACCCAAGAAAATATTTAAATCCATGAAAGGTGCTATAGAGCTTGACTAGTAGTTACACCTGAAAAATAAATATATCTTACCTTTGACCAACCCTAAAGATCTACTTTGGAATGTGAGCACTATCCAACTTCAATAACTCTGTTTAAAATTAAAATGGAATAAAATTGTTCTGAACTGAAACTGGAGTTATACACCTCCTCACATTGATCCTCATTCAGAAAGAATTAAAACATATTTATAGCTTTCAATGGTAGTACTTTCCCTGAAGACTGATTCAGAGATTTACATATAGCGGGTCTACTCACACACTTAAAGCCAGTTCTCATTTGTGTTTTCTACCCTCAACTGCTTTAATTTTCATTCTTCTTTTTAAAGAGGGGAGGGGGGAGACACGAGTTATATTTCATTCCAGTCACATCATGGCTCTGCCATCTATACACTACTGAGATTTTAAAATAAAACAAAACAGAACAACCCCTTAGCATAAATCCAAACAGTATACATTTGCTATTGACAAAAAGGGCTAGAAAAAATAAGAAACACACGCACTGTCCTAGGAGAAGCAAGGGAAAGGTCCATCATTTTCACATTTGCTACGCCCTGAAACAAAACAAAGCATAAGTACACAAAAAAACCTTCATGCCAGCAGTACTAAAGGTTGAAGAAAGTATATTTCAGAACCCTCTCTGGCTAATATCTATCATCTCCCGCACTCCTCCTGAACTTGCTGCTTCTTTTCCAGATCACTTAGCCTCTCTATTAATTACTTGAGGTTCCAGGCTATCCAGGGGCTTTCATGTCATAGTACATCTAAAGGAGTGTTGATAATACACATGAAAATACTCTTTTGAGGGGGAGAAGGAAAGAAACTGCTCATCTTGGGAGATCCAGTAAGGTCACCATTTCAAAGGATCTGAAGGAAACCATATCCACATCTGATGGACATTTTTTTATAACTTCTGTACTTTTTCCTTTTCTTTCCAGTACCACGGCATTTGAGATTCAGAAAAGAAATCTTGAGGGAGCTGACTGTTGTATGAGAAGCACAGGTAAAAATGGGCAAAAAGTGATGCTAGGAAAGGGAGCTGATCCTGTGTGTATCAGGCAACTCAGAACCGGGTAAGCTGTTGTGAGCTGTGAGTAATGACGATGTAATGGAGGCTTCTGGCCTTACTGAGCATCATTACCATGGATACAGAAAACACCAAAATTCAAGTTTTTTGGCCTTTTTTTTTTAAAAAATTTGGTCAGTAAAGTGCTTGCTGTGCTTCACTGCTGAAATCACAGAAAGTTCTAAAACCATGTTGCACTGCAGCTGCTACACATAATGATGGAGTCTGATGCATAGCAGTTCAGCTAGAAACTGCCAAGGGACAAACAAGGAAAAAAAATCAGTACTACATTTGCAGATACTCACACAATTGCACGTTGCGTGTAAATGGTTCCTTTTCCATACATTTCTGTATACTTATTTTTCAAATATTGCAATTTTAACCTAAATTATTTCAACGACAAGCTTGATATTCTCTTCCTTGTCAGGTAGCAACACCTTTCAATACTTTCTGGTACCATGCACTAATTAAAACCTTAAAAAAATGTTTATATAGTAAATGTATAATAAATAACTGCTTTATATATAATTATTCCATATATCTTCCATAAAGATCTAGAGCCTTGTCTCCCAAGATACACCTTTTCCAGTGCCAAACAACAATCAGCTCTTCTATGTGTACTTATGTATACATATTTTAGCAAAAACACCAACGGGAACACTTTTTTGTTGTATACATAATTTCAGAAATGCAAAATGAGATATCCATTTGGATGATGCAGGAGCTGGAGTACAATCCACTTAACGCTACATTTTATCGCAGTGTAATTTTTTTCCCCAAATTAATCTGATAGGCAATTCTAGTACAGAACAGGAATGCAGTAAATTAGCCCACCTCCATCTTACAGATAATGGAGCAAATCATTACCCGTTGTAACTGAGTTTTAATTTGTTACAGCGGAAGAAGACAATTACAGGTCAACCTGTCAATGGAGTAATTTGAGCAACTAAAACTAGTTGACCTTTCTGGTACGCTGTTCCAGGACCAGAATTGCTCCCCTGCTAAGCAGCAGCAGATGGCCAGAGCTGTGCGGTTCTGCTTCCCAGTGAAAAGTAATTTGTTTTTCAGGATTGTTAGGTATGTAAAGAAAAGAGATGCAGGCAAGCCCTTATTTAAGAATCCCAGCCCAAAACCAAAATGCCTCCACAAAACAGGCAAGGGAAGTGGCTGGCTGCTTGGGGTTCAGCTTAACCGAATTCACCTGCAACTCACGCGGCTGCTCGGGCTCCTGTGTTGTTAGCCTGAAGTGCCCACGTTGACAAAAGCTACCCAAAAATGCTCATCATAGCACACTGCGTGCCAGAAACAGCGTGCACCAGTGTCACAGCACAAGACCGAAAGCGGTGGAGAAGAATATCATGATCAAAAGTATAAAAGCAGAAAAATACAAAGAGGGGAAAAAGCATGAAGTCGAGAAGACGAAAACATTACAGGAAAATGTCATTTTGTAACAGTGACGAAAAATAAAATTTTAAAACAAAACCTGAGGTTGTGGAAGAATGAAAAAAATCTCTGAAGCTTGGCTAAACAGTTTTCTCTTACACATTGTGGATTCAAAATAGGATATCTGGAAGAAAATCCTACAGTAAGAAACAGTGTTACTGGTCAATTCCCAAAAGCCAAGAAACAAAAAAATTTTTTACTTCTGTCCTCATGTATTAAAATACAGGATCTGATTCACCCCACTATTAGTCTGGTTTTATTCTGTTCAAATTTCTTTTCTTTTTGCCAGCATGAAAAAAGAATAACACTGGTGTATTAGAGAAAGCTTTTACAGAGGAACACTTATGCTTTCCCAAATAACTGAATCTTTTTTTTCTCCTAATATTCTTAAGGCATGAAGTCTTCAATATGAGCAATTCACTTTATTGACCAGCTTAAATATGAATTCACTGGAATGTTTATGTAGTATATTGAATACAGAATGACAGTGCATGATAGTATGTACTTGTATCTTAGGTTGCCCAAAAAGTAACTGATGCTAAGAAAAGATTCATTTTTGGAGGTAACTTGTCAGAAGTCTATAGTTAGTAATAATCTAGATATTTTCTTCTTTAAGCATGCTGCATTTTTTTGTAATGTGAGATGAAGTTACGCTGCCATTTGGGCAAATAACGTTTTGTTAATATGGTTGTTGAATATTTTTTGAAGTCAGGCAGAGCAGGTTCCCTAAAATAACTTGTTTAAAAAGAATTTGTATTCAACAGTGCTCATAAATAAACAGAGCTTAAAAAAAATCCACTCATTAGTGGTGAGTGGGAAGCCACTAATTCCCTGTTGTAGGTCCTAAGCCAACAATTCCTGCTAGTTTTACGCTTTCATTTTTAAAGCTATTAAGATTAATCCTTTTGAAGCAAATAAAGCATTTCAAATGAATGTATGAAAACCAAAAGAGAATTCTTGATTCTGCAAAGAGCTTATGCATTACTCACAGTTTTACCAAAAAATTAAAGTTTCTGATCAATTTTGCTGTTACTCACTTGAAGATATCTGAAGAAAAAACTAATTATCAATATTCCTAATATTCCTTAGACACACCCGCCTCATGTGCGTACAACATGACATTAGTTAGGAAAGAGGCAAAGAAATTAAGGTCTTGTGTTTGAACCTCTTAGCTCTGATGCATGACCTACAGGCTAGCATTAAGCCCCTTGTTTACACTTAGCCATCCATGTAAGAGGCTAATCTGGCTATATGCACTTTTGGCAAGCTCTTCCCAGACAGATGAATGGATTTTCCAGAAGGAGGTGTTAACCAAACTTTTATGATCTGCTGGCGATACTTACTGGGTCAAAAGTCCAAAAAGTTTTGCTGGTTGGAATGATGCATCAGCTTAAACTTATGCTAAAAATTCTTGCTACCATTGACTTTATAAGGCATTGTGACCCAAATTATTGCTGTATGTTGAATCCCCTGCAGAGTGCTCACAGACACTAATCTCACTAATTCCTCTTGTGCATGCATAAGACTTTACGTAGTGTAGCTCAAAAAAGCCTATCTGTATTAAATTAAATTTCTAAAGCAAATGTCCAGGATAAAATGATCAAGCTTAATATACATTACATCTGGTCTTAATAATAAAAGACAAAAATAGGCTATAACATAAACTTAACCCATTGTATGGTTAGCAAATGTGGTTTTGGGGGAAAAAAACACTGTCAAGCATGTGCAAGTTTGTAAGCATGTATGTGTATGTATACGTACGTGTATATGCCTACACATACACACACAGATGAAGTGCTCGATCTGAAAATTAGTTACTCAAGAATTATGCAGGCACTTCGTGTTGCTTTAATTAAAAACTGTTGCCACACAGGTAGCAATTGGAAGAGTCTGTTTCAGGTCTTCACTTTAAGAAAATTTAGAAAAATTGCAATTGAGGGGCATTAAGGCATTCTAACTTAAGTCTTCTTTGCACATATAAGCCATCTGCTTAGAGGAAAATGGGAAAATGTCACTTTTAATAAACATACAATGCCTGTGGCAAATTAAGGTTGTATTTGACAATCCTACAAAAGTACAGAGGAGGCAAGTTCGTTAATGCTGATTATCTTCCAGATCTTCAGTAGATTTTCAACAGCCATTAAAATAGGCATCTTCAAAGAACTTGGCAGGGGAAAAGTAAAATATGGTTATGTGGAACAAATTCTTTTATACAAAGATTCTTTTTACATGGTTTCCTACCCAGGATCATCAGTCTTTCTGCAAGAAGGGGAGAATGTTTTGGATCACATTTCCTATTGCATTTGAAATGATTATTGTTTAATTTTGTGACAGTATTCTCTTAATTGTCAAACATTACATGTAATTTTGCATTTCTTATTGCCTGAGCAAACACACTGAACTTTGTATTTTAAATCAGCCATCTTGAAAGCAAAAGCGTACATGGACTTTAACAGACTGTGCAAGTACAAAATTATGCAAGAATCTGGTAGCATATAATAAAATTATTATTAATGATTCAATTTAAAAACAAATCAGCACAAAGATTGTTATTGATGTTAAATAACTTATGCCTTGAGAACAGAGCATAGGACATAATGAATCTGTGAGGTCTCATTATGCTGCAATGTATGCCAAAACTACTCTTCCATTTTCTACCCAAACCTTTGATCTAAGTTTTATTATAATTTCCACTTTATAAAAGAATTTATCTTTCTTATGCATTTATTAAAATTAAGGTTGCATTAAACCAAAATAGCAGCATGAGAAAAATGTTGAAAACCAGCTCTAGTTCCACATCATCTGTGTGTCTGAATTTAGATCTCTGCAATCCAGCCAGCAGCCAGCAAACAACTACTGAACAGCAGCCTGTGGAAAGGCCAACTTCTGCCCACGGTACACCTCGCCTGCACTGAAATTGCTCCCGAAACAGCAGAGCAACTGGGGAAAAGATTTCCTTTTGGCAAAGAGCTTGACTGAAAACACTTCCATTTTGAAACCACACCGAACCGCTCAGAAAACATTCTCAGATCAAAATCAAAACCTACATTCTCAAAAAAGACATCCTGGACATTCCTAAAATAGAAAGATAATGGACAAGTTTTCTATTGCTGGCAGATGAATTGGTGCAGGAGCCTAGCACCGCAACCTGCTGATGTAATTGCTCTTCTAGCAACTCAGTCAGCTTATACTTCTGATGCCAAAAAAGCCCCAGGTTCACCCTCCAAAACAGACCTGAAGGAAGCTGCCCAAGGAAACTGCAAAGGAGAACCCTACTGTCCCCAAGGGCAGGAGCAGGCATAAAGCGTTCCTGGAAAGATTTTAACTTGTAAGAGGGCACAACGATGCAGACGCTTTTGGATACTGCCGGTACTGTCAGACTTGCCTTCTCTTTTCCTGAGTTTTTGGTCTGGACAATACATCCTTTCTGATAACCAAGGGATTACCCATGTCCTTCCCATTCTCCTTCCATCATCAGCTCACCCCTGAGTGAGTGAGAAATTAGGAGTTTCCCCTTACTGGTAAATAAACTTCTATTTTGGCTCTCTAATACCTGTCTTCAAAATTACAACATTTTGGAGAGACCACACCTGCTTCAAAATAAAGCATTCAAACTGCATACAAAGGGAAACCTAGTTCTGGACAAAAACAGAATCATAACCACCTTTGAGCCATCTTTCTGTATTACCTCACATATATATCCAGAAAGAAAAAATACTCTAAACGAGTTCCTTAATGGTGCTCGAAGGCCTGAAGCTGTCTCTGACGCTATTATTTTATTTTATTTTATAATAAACACTACAATATAGTACACTATATATGGTGTATATATCATACTATTATTGTATCTTCTGACATATCAATATATTAGTGAGAAGACAATACACCATTATGTGCATTATAAATGACAAAAAAAGTTCATGAGACCAGTGTAGCAAATGCCTCTGTATAAACCTCTGTCTGCCATATCTACTCTCTGCCCATTACTTTAGTCTTATGCGTAAAGAAACACTTGGACCTTCTAAGCAGTTATCTGGCAACCCTCTGTATTTTTCGTTTAGATAATGCTTTCCATGACTTTCCATGATAAAAGCCATTTCTATGGAGATGAAGGACTCTAAAAGGCGATGTAAAGTTACTTGCTGAGGAAAAGAAGTGTCCTTTGTTGTATAGATCTTTATATAAAAATCAATACAGATTAAGCCAATCTGTGCAGATCATATTACAAAAAATAATTTGCTGTTTCACACCAAAAAAACCCCCATCTTTGGCTTGGGGCTTCAGTTCTTCCATTATCGACTAGCACAGCATATGAATGACATGTCATGCATCAGTCTACATAAAATATACACCTTCAGCAGGAAGCAAACAGTTGCCTCTTTGAACGAGGCAAGAGGCAAGGCATAGATGACTTCTTTTTTCTTTCTCGCTGGTTTCAGGTTTTTGTTTTGCTTTGTTTTAACCAGTGTTTCTCACTGTCCGTTCCTCAAAAACACCACAAGGACACATGCTACCCTAAGTCCAAGACACTGTTCGGGAACAGCAACACAGAGCAACCCCTTGAGTAAGGTTCATTTGGGACAGAGTATTCATTAGCTACATGGACAGAGAAGGAAGGTCTCCTGTTTCTCCTGCTCTGCCAGGGATTTGGGGCTGAGAAGGAAGAAAGGTTCAGGGAAGGAGGCCCTGCCCTGAGGTGTTTTTACACGACTAAGAACAGTGAGACGGACTGTGGACAAATGACATTTGTGGAGCATCATATGATACACTCACAAATGTGGGTAGGTATGAAAAAATATGCAAAAGAAGAGTAAATGATAACTAGACACTTACCCTAGGTCCTAACTTGGGATCATCACTCCTCTCCAGCTCCCTCACCCTCTGCTAGCCCACAGCTTGGACTTTTCTGGACAGAATCAGAGCCTTTGTTTTTTGGCTTGAGGAGCGGGGACTTAGCTACTTGCAGCTGGGAAGCAAGAACTGTGATTGCTGCTTATGCAGCCAGACCATATTTTCTGCTTGAGTATTATGTTGTCCTGATCCTCTTCTCCACAGAGAACAAGGGAAAATCAATCTAGCAGGACTTTTTTGCCTGACAAAGGCGTTTGCTCATGATTCCTGAAAAGATCTAAAACCTCTCTACAGGGGCAAATGAAAGCAACAGGCACTGCTTGAAAGACATATGGAATTTGCAGATACCAGATAGCAGCAAAGATGTACAGGGTAAGCGCATGTATCTATTCAAAACTTGGGAACAGAGCTGCATACAACACAAATCAGAGCAGATGCAGAGAATCTCAGAGAAATTAAGTGGGAAGGGGAAGAGAGTAGAGATAAAAGCATTTATATGTATTTACATAGATTAAGCTGGGCAAACTGACAACAAGCCAATATACACTTATGGAAGTGGCTGGCGGCAACTGATTACAGGAAAAGGAGGGGAGGAAAATCAGAAATTTGCAAGTGCTTCTAGGATATATGCGTCCATGTAACAAGATGGAACAGCTGAAGAGAGGAAAGTGATTTTCCAGAGCCACAGAGAAAATCTCTTTAGGAGAACATCATTTGTTTGGCCCCAGGGAGAACAGAAGTTAGATTACACATACACGCTCTGTCCTATGCAATGGGGAGAATATAACACTAAAGAAATGGAAAACTGACTTCAGCTCTAGAGATCATATAAGCCATTTTTTTACCATAACTTTCTCACACATAAACCTAAAACACACTAAAATCAACATTTTTGTTTTCAGTCCTCATTACTGTTAAATAAACTTTATTTAAGACCTGCTTCGCATGGAGATTTGACCTACTCTTCTGAAGAAAAGCACTTAGGCTTACAGAGTAAATTGGCTTGAAACCCATTCTTTTATCTGCCCAAGTGGCCACAGTCAGAAAGGTACCATCCCAACACACTGCAAGAGGCAGAGCTAAGGGATACTGTAAGATTAGAAATAGGCAACATAGAGACAAGGATCATTTATTACCTACTATCCTGAGACTGGCATCATCATTTTTTTGTCTAGGACCTGCCTTCTTGCTGTGTGACAATTTTCCTCTGCTGTGACTTGGCTACTCGGGCAGGTCGCTTCTCAGCCCACACCCTTTGATGTTGCTGTTATGAGCCGCCTTCTGAACCCTAGGAATAGCATCTCTAGACAGACCCATCAGCACTACTTCTAAATACCATGGTGAAACCCTTCTTTAGGCTCTTTCAAATCATAAGACCCACAGCATGGCTCTTCCTTGACTGGTGTGCTTCATCAGAAACTTACCCTGAAAAGTTCTGAAGAAAAATTGATTTACACATCCTCTATTCTGGCTAACATTTCCAGACCTACCCAGGCATGTCTCAGAGGTCCCTGTTCTTGCAAAGCAGCCCCTAACAGCACCCTAGACCTTCTTCTTTCTTAGGGCAAACCCCAATGTCATGACAGCCTTCTGTAATCAAGCTTTTGTCTCAACTTTGTACCTCCCTAAGGTTTGTTTTCCTTTTAATACCACTGCAGGAATGCCCAAGAACTGGTTTTGTGTTCATCTCCAGAGGCAGCAGTCCAGACTCGTATTAACCTGTGTCAGCTACTGCAAGGGTTACACACTTACTTGTTTATTTAGTGCATTTATTTCTCAAAAACAACAATTCTATGAAGGAAACAAGAAAAAATAATAACGCTAGAGATGATGAGGGTGTAACACCGAAAACAAAGAACAAACTTGCTGGTCAAAATGTCATCTTTGGTCTACTCCTCACTCTGGTGCACTCTCTCAATTTAAAAATACATTGTTGATTATGAAGTCATTTATACTAGTGTCTTGTTGCACCTATGAAGATAAACAAATATATTTCTTAACGTATGTAGATTTCACTGATGCACACATTTTGTTCCACGAAAAGCTAGCAGCTGGATGGATTGCTTCAGCGCTAATGGAAGCACACTGTTCCTTCCTCTTCCCAGTTTCTTAGTTCTAGCAGGAATCTTTCATTTGACCTTGGGCAAGGCATTTAAATTCTCTGCGCCTGTGTTTTCTCATCTGTAAAATTAAGGCTATAATGCCTACCTACTTCACAAGAGGGACAGTGTTAAATTTAATGTATTAATGTTTTAAAGTGTTTTCAGACAGCTGGATCAAAACCACTACAGAATGTAAGTTATTATTAAATTATGCTTCACTGAGTTAATGCTGTTGCATTACTGTATCTGATTAAATAAGGAAAAATATTCAAGTGACACCTCCTGGATTTTTTTTTTCCAGAGGATGAAACTGATGTTCTTTCACCAGCCTACAGATGGACTTGAAGGCTTATTTTGGAGAAAGAAAGAAGGCGAGGGAATGTAGTAGTCAACAGAAGTGAAAAAGTCCTGCGGAGCGGATGATTACGAGGGCATTTAAAGCAATTGCGAGGTAGAGCAGAAGGCAACTGCGCCTCGTGCCCCACTGTGACACATCAGTCTCTGGTAGCAATACAGTCTCTGTTCATCTCCATGCCAGTGGGACAGGAACACCCCCTCCGTACCATCACATTAACTGCTGCATTTGGCCTCCGCTCGGAGTAATGAAGTGCAAGATCTGTAGCCTGGAGTCGCTTTCCTGGTGGAGCCGACCAGCTCTCAGGCACAGTTCAGATATACTTTGAGTCTGTTCAGTCACGCAGCTAATCCGTCTATGATGAACGTGGCACATAAAAATGTCAGTCATAAAAAGATTTATGGGATTTATCGCAGGAGGGTTGTTCATACCTGATGCCTCTCCTACATCTCCTCTTGACCTGATGCGCAGGTGCCTGGTCTTGTCCTGTGATCTCACATCAGGATCTTGTTGTGTGGGGGGGAAGGGGAAGGAGTGTTTGGAGCAAGAGCTGCAGGAAGATGAGAAGGGTTTTTGACAGCATGTTGAGTTGGATGTTGTACTGGTGTTGATGCCGCTGGTCCCAATGCCATCAAGGCATTTCTTGTGGATGACAAGGAATCTAGGAAAGTAGTGATTAACATGCATATCAGTGTGATTGACAAGCTATGTTGTCTCCTTTGTGCTACTGTATTGCATGGACAACACCTATTCTAGGCATATCAGAATCAGCATATAGATTTAGAGTACAGATTTAAATCAGAAATATTTAGCATCTTTCCCAATAAATAAAGAAAAACTGTTTGATGGATCTATCTGCTCAATAGACCATGGAGATCAGATTCTGTCTGGTGAGGGAACATTTTCGCATCGCAGGGTACAAATGGATAGTAGGCAACATTCTTTCAGATGGCAGAAAGACCAATTCATTTCCTTTCCCATTCCTCTACCCCCAATTTATCACTCCAAAGGCAAGAAAAAAACAAGTACAACATTAGGTTTGATAACCTTCTGATAGCAATGTGCTATTAAATATACACAAATCAGGGAGCTTGAAAAAATATAAGCAGTGAGCATATTGTCGACCTTCCAAATCTGCCAAGATGACTGAAATGGAGGTTGCAAAGTCTAAGGTTGTATATATTTTGTCTTTTCTGACACCATGCTGCATACATCAAAGTATCCATTCTCTTTTTTTTTTTTTCTTATCAGATCTGCAAAGAGGCTAGACTACATGTTTTATTACCATACCAGTAAAGATCACACAGCTTTCTAAACAACAATGATGCTACTTCAGTTTCCTGAGAAAAATCTGTGGGACATGAAAACTTACCACAAAAGCAGTGATGCCACCTTTGTTTGCTTGAATCCCTGCAGAACTGCTGCTGTGTAAAATGTGTGCGGTAGCTCCTAGGATTAACTCTGTATGTTAACTCTACTTTCTGTTTGTATTACACACAAAGACTCCTTCTCAATTTTCCTCTCTTCACCAAGGCATGTGTAAGCCTTTCACAATGACTTTGCTTTTTTTTCTCCACCTCATATTTTATAAAATCTAAGTCAATTGCCTGAAGATGATTTCATAACGACATCTGTTTTATTTATTTGCTTATTTGGCTGACTGGTAATTTTTAAGTCCTTGGTATAACTCTAACACATGATCATCTAGAATCAGCCTCCTGCTGCCAAAAATTATCTGTGTCCTTTGATTGAAAGATCAGCCACTTCGTTTGGCATTTTTATGCCAAATGTTAACTCTGGATCCTCTATCAGCAGCGAAGAAGTAACATTTTGCAGTCTGTTGTACATGGAATAAGCTACCTCTACATGTAACTTCTATCAGATGATTAAGTGTAAGGATCTGAATAACCATATTCCTGAGTGATAAGCATGAAAATTTATTGTCAGAATATCCTCAACTAGGAGATCACTACCTCATCACTACTGCACCAAACCAGTTATCTTCCACCTCTAATTTCAGTGCCGCCATATCTTCTAATATTTACAACTCTACCTTGCAATATGTAGTTTATGCCTCCCAGCGAGGCTGGCTGGAGGAACAATGACGTGATTTATGAGTGAAAGCCATTTACCCAAAATAAACTACAGTAAAATAAAGTAAGCTCAAAAGTATAATTTAAGACTACCATTGTCATGAGAAGATAAAGTACGAAAATTTGTATTTCATTTAGGAATAATGCAGCAATCGATGTTTCCAGTAATACTTTGAGTGACTGATTCAGCAGGCTGTTGCAGGGCAGTGGGGCTGTTTAAGTAGCAAGCTAATTTCCTGATACTATTTTTTTGCACAGAATATAAAACTTTATAATCATTTGGCTAATTACAAGGGCAAGGTGAAATGGCACTCTGCGTGAAAGAAAAGGTGTAGTGAAGGAAAGCAAGAACTAGACAGAACAATTAAGCAGATACAGCGAAAAATAAGGATGTCAAGTCATGAGCAGAGTGAGAACGCAGGGGGTTGCTGTCAAAGGCGAAAGGAAGAGGAGGAGGTGCAGAAAAGATGATCGCCCTCTAAACAGGTAAAAGCGTAGCCCCCTACAGTGGATTTTTTTTAAATTATCTAGAAATTAACTGATTCGAGAAGTTTCCACGTTTCACTACTCCTGCCACAACAAAAACACACTATATTTAATACTTTAAGTTCCACAGGTTGAAAGGTCTGTTCCATAGTTTTTAATCTTCTTCCTAGCTGTTTCACAACGAAAAAGGAGAGGGAACATGGGGTTGTTTGTTTTTTATGATGCAGCAAGTACATTTATACCCTGGCATTTTCCTTCCTTCAGCAGCTCCCCCACAGAACGCCCTGTGCGTGGAGAATATAGAAGCAGCGGGACAGAACATCACAGCAATCACAAACCTCCTGTGTATCTGAAGCTGAGATAGTATCTCCAGCACTGAAGCTAAGAGACAATTTCAGTGACATCTGGCAGAATTTGCCAGATGTTAATATATGAATTCATGCATGGTAAGACAGGAAGAAATGCAGTTCTTTAGTGAATAAGCTGTACAACATTAAAGAATTGAGAAGTAGCAGCAACGAGTTGCAAAAGAAATAAGCAAAGAAAAAAATAGTAGGTCCTTCATATGACCATTTCTGTAGGTCTTTGTTCTTATCAGATGACAATTTCTTGTAAGATTTTGATGCATTTAAGGTAACAGTTCTTGACTATATATATATAAAATAAATTAAAATATATATTAATGAAGATTTAGGGATTCTCTGGGTAGCTGATGTGTTAGAGCCAAAGTCAATGTGTGACAATTGGTGTAGAAAGAATTGATGGTCCCAAACCCTCTCTAATCACCTTTTTGTTAAAATATATGTCCCCTTGTCAGTAATGAACAAAGATATATTTAACCCTTTATCTAAAGCTGAGAAAAACTGCCAAATTAAGTCACATGCATCAAAGACCTAAAGACAAGTAAGGAAAGTATTTATTAACTTTGTCTATTGCTAAAGCTGGAATGCTGCACTTGTCTGTATTGAATTGTACCTGTTTTTTCCAGACTGTTTCTCCAATTCATCAAGATCATATTAAATTTTAATTCCATCCCCCAGCTAACACCAAGGAAAAAATATCAACACAAATTCACAGATCGTGTCCTGAACTTCTGTGTAGATATCATCTAGGAAGAACATATTGCATTTTTATTTTTAGTTTCCAGCAGAAATGTTCACAGGTTACGGCTCCAAGTTTGTCTGCTTGTGACTTTCAGAAGCATTTAAAATATATTACTCTAAACTACTCAATTCACTTCAATAGCTATGGAAGTCCTACCGCAAAAGCAACTTGAAGCTAGGCGATACCACCAAAAGTCAGCTACCAGACCTGTTACGTATGGAGTCTTCAATAAACAAACGAAGCAGCCACTGTTCCCACAGACTCTTTGCTCTGGGCTGGCCATTCACCGGACAGCATACATCTATAGGTTTTCAGGCTCTGGTCACTCCGACAGATTTTCCTTCACACAATTTTGTGTTTGTTTTGTGTCTCATTGATACAGCCCTGTTTCACTCTTCAAACACTGCCCATGCAGGCTCCTACCAGACTTGTGTAAGCCCAGTACTAAGTTCCCAGCCTGCACTCATAAGAAGAGCGTCATATCTCATCTGGGATTATACCAGATGATGGCACCGCCAGTGCCGTATGCGAAGCACTGTATAACTCTGTAGACTTCTGTGGCCTACAGGAAAGCCCACAAGACCATTCACCCAAGACACTGCTTGCAAACCAACATGTGCCCGTATTGTGGGCTCTCTGCAGAGGAACTGAACAGTACTTGTCTGATGAATCAGAATGATGGGGAATTTGACAGCTGCTTCTCCCCAGGACTATATGTTGTGTGAGAATATACTACTGCTACTACTACTACAACTACCACTCCTACTACTACTCCTACTGCTATTACTGCCAGAAACAATAAATATGTAATAATGATCTGCCTTTATATTGAAATGCCATTCTTTCACATCTAAAACAATCCTGACTTCCAGACTGGAGACTCTTTCATAATAACCAGAAGTTATTTTCTTTTTTTTCCTATAAGATACCTTGTTTTCAAGTAATAAAGATTTTTCCACCTTTTTTTTTCCTCATGTATCTTAAAAATTCTGCCCTAAAAACATTTGGAGCCTCATGATGAGTAACTGTGATTCTACCACTGTTAGTCTTACATGTAGATTGACATTTGAGTCAGGTTTAATGTAATAGATGAACCCAACTGCTGGCTGGTTCCAGTTATGTTAAGACATTCAGTGACTTGTAAAAGTTGCAGAAAAATTACTTCTCTGGCAGGCTGAGGAATTAACAGTGTACTGAAACACAGAACTCTTCTCAGGTTGTTTGCTTTGCTGCAGAGATCTTTTCATCTGCCTTTTATTAAGATAACTTGTTTATCTGCCAGATGACTGTTGCAACACAGAGTGCAGGAGTGGTGAACAATTCACTCATTTACTTCACTGTGCTTTTGCAAAATATTTATGGCAAAATGCAGATTTGCATAAATATTGGCAAAATGCAGGTTTGCTCATAACTGATTAACATCAATCCATTTTCATTTCTACTGTTTTTACAGAATTCAGTTTATACATGGATTATAAGAATCTAATGTCACTCCTTGTATTCATTTCACTATGCACTTTTCTCCCTTGTCTTGCCATTTGTTCATGTGTTGGTTTCTTTTAAGCCCTACTATTTCACATTACTAAGACTTTGCAAATTTTAAGCTGGAAAGGGAGTGGGGTAACATGCATAACTTTGACTCTAACATAATTAAGTGAAATATTCAATCCTTAGCAATTCCAATTATCTTTCAGGTTTCCTATTCAATAGTAGATCAAGGTAACCTCACACTTAGTTCTTATACAGTAGTTTTCACCATGGACAAAACAGAAAAGTATCAGTCTGCCAATACTTCAGATACCCGGGTATTCTTGAAATTCCTTCAATGCTTTCCACTCAGGCTCAACTTTTAGCTCATCTTGCTAAACAATCACAGAACCACAGAATGGATGAGGTTGAAAGGGACCTGTGGGGATCATCTAGTCCAACCCCCCTGCAAAAAGCAGGGTCAGAAAAACCATGTTGTGCAGGACTGTGTCCAGCTGTGTTTTGAGTATGTCCAAGGATGGATGGAGACTACACAACATTTCTGGGCAGCCTGTTCCAGTGTTCAACCACTCTCACATTAACAAAAAAAATAAATTCTTACATTCAGATAGAATTTTCTGTGTTTCAGTTTATGCCCACTGCCTCTTGTCTTCTCAATGGGCAAAAATGAGAGGAGTCTAGCTGTTTCTTCTTTACACCTTCCCATCAGACATTTATAAGCATTGATAGGTCTTCCCTTGACCCTTCTCTTATCCAGGCTAAATAATCCCAGCTCCCTCAGCCTCTCCACATGTGAGAGATGCTCATCATCCTCACAGCCCTTGGCTGGACTTGCTCCAGTAAGTCCTTATCTGTTGTACCGGGGTGCCCAGAACTGGCACTCCAGATGTGGCCCCACCAGCGCTGAGCAGACCAGAAGGATCACCTCCCTCGACCTGTTGGCAACACTCCTCCTAATGCAGCCAGCCCAGGAGGCTGTTGGCCTCCTTTGCCGCAAGGGCACATTGCTGGCTCATGGTCAGCTTGTTGTCCACCAGGACTCCTAAGGCCTTTTCTGGAAAGCTGCTTTCCAGCTGGTCAGCCCCAGCACGTACCGGTGCCTGGTGTTATTGCTCCCTGTGGGTAGGACTTTGCACTTCCCTTTGCTGAACTTCATAAGGTTCCTGTCCAACCATTTCTCCAGCCTGTCAAGATCCCTCTAGCACACCCACCTCATACATCAGCCATTTCTCCCAGTTTGGTATCACCTGCAAACTTGCCGAGGGTACAGTCTGCCCCATCATCCTGATCATTCATTAAGAGGTGAAGGAATACTGTCCCCAGCATTGATGCCTGGGGTACACAACTAGTGACTGAATCTCCAGCGAAACTTTGTGCTGCTGATCACTACACTTTGAGCCTGCCAGTTCAGACAGATTTCAGTCCACCTCACTGTGCACTTCACTAGCCCGTACTTCATCAGCTTGTGAGCTCCTTGATCACTTGTATTGTTAGGAAGTTATCTCCAATGCCCTCCAGAAACATCCTGAGCTGCTTGTGCCCTTCTGTGTTGTCCCTCCAGCAAGAGGAGTTGTCTCTCTCCACAAGAGAGTGGCACAAGTCACCCATGAGATAGAGAGATGATAGCTCAATGTGGTAGTTGCACTTTACCTTCATACTAGTGGTTCACCAAATATCATCTGTTTTGCCTTCCCCTACATACAGTACTTCAAAACTAAATTTTAAACTAAATTTTGTACGTCGTGCGCTCCAAACCACTTAACGATCTTGGTAACCCTCTGCTGGACTCACGCCATTATGTCAATGTCTTATACCCAAGAGCCCCAGCTTGGTTCCTTTCAACCCAATCTTGTTGAGTTCCCTCTGTATAGAGCCCTGCCACCAGTCACCAACCACTCCTCCAATCTGGTGTCATCGACAAACTTGCTAAGGGTGCACTCCATCCCATCCTCCAGGTCAATAACACAGGCGTTACACAAAATCAGCTCCAGTGTTGGTTGACCTCTGAAGGACACCACTGCTAACTACCCAGTCTTCTAACTACCCAGTCTTCTCAGTCTTTAGGAGGAATATATTTATTTAGAGGGGTAAGTTCTAAGTGACATGTTTTAGAACTGAAACAGAGTATTAATAATTTGTTTTTCTATTTAAGGATCTGTCTCTGTGTTTTTATTGGCCCATAGTGTCCATTCACTATAGCAAAGTTTAAGTATTATTACACTACATTTCTGTTCTCAGAAATTTTGAGGACTCTTACCTGACCAACTTCATTCTTTGTTTATGGATTACTTGCTCTGTTATACACCCAATTTCAACTCATATTTCTGCTTTAGCACAATCAGACCTACATGAGTTGCACACTGTTACCAGAGGTAAATCTAAAAGCCTCTTAGGAAATATATGCTCAATCTCTTACCATTATAAGGAAGAAACCCCAAATAAAGTTTCAGATAGATAAACTACATTCATTAAGATAAGTCTGAAGTTGTTAACAAAGTGTATTTCTTCAAAGTCAAATGGAACAACATAAAGAAAACATCTACTCTGCACAGGAAAAAAAGGCAGAAAGTCAAGTTTCACTGCAAAAGGGCTGACAGGTACTATGCTCCTTATTTGACTGCTGCACATCATAAATCTCTCTCATATTTTTCTTTTATCATCCTTTACAGATATTCAGAAGTCATGAGTCAGACTCCAAGATGTCATGAAACTCAACCTAATCACCATAAATTTTTATTGCTTATTTGCCTTTTGATTTCTGAATGCATTCCTATTACCTTTTGAAGTTTTACTCTGCAACCACACAAGAGACTGCAAGTCTATTTTTAAATGAAAGCGTTAGCGTGGCTTCCTGACCATTCATTACACCACCTTCCCCACCACTTCCAGCACTCACTTCAGGGCTCTCTCCTACTTGTTTTTTTCTTGCATGCTATAGAAAGTCTCCAAGACAGCAGCTTCATTTCGAGGACCCAGAGTTTACCCGCAATTCCTTATGCTCTAAAAAAGCCATGTTTGGGCAATCCTGAGTCAAAAGAAGTAAAGGATGATCTGGGGCAACCTTTACATGAAACAATAATGGAAGCAGCGATTTTATATATCAGTTCAAACAAATTAGAGGAACTGGTACAGGACAGAACTGTCGGGGTGTGACCCACCTGTGCATTATGCATTGGGCAATACAAAAAGTGGACTAACACTCAAATTTAAGACAGGCAACACTGAGAATCTATGTGGATACTCCAGTGAAGCCAGAAACCACAGTCATGGGGTTCTACTTGTGATGTCTGGGCCAACGAATATTTAATTAACCCAAGTAAAATGTAACAGTAAAAAAAAAAAGTTTGATGGGGGTTTTTTGGGGGGGAACTCAGTTGAGTAAGTCTCCTGGAATGTGATACTTGGGACTGACCTCCTCTTTCAAATCAGGCAGCATGGGGATTCGATCGGATCTCAGGTGTGCAAGTGTCTTTTCTGACTGAAGCATCTGCAGGCCTCTGACCAGCCTCATCACCCACCTCTGAACCCCTCCTATTACTCCTGTATTCACATTTACATTGGAGTAGAGTACAGCTCATATATAGATGTATCACTGACTTATCTAATGTCTGTTTATAATGTTATATCCACTATTTTCCATTTCATTTGTTATGCATTGCACTTTGATTTTAATGTATTTGCTTCCCTGATGCATCTGCCCACTGAGTGGGAATTTTAATTGAAAACTAAACTTGAACTCACTTAGACTATTTGAAATTTAGCATATCATTTTATATTATCTCACCAAATTAATTACATATGATTGCATATGTGTGACAGGAAAGTCTGAACTGTGGCTGAAGTACCACAGTGATGATAACCAACTAATTGCTAAGTTTGGGAAAGGTGATAATGATTAGACTGTCAAAGGATCAGTGTCAAAACAGTCCCGTTTAACATTTCGATTTTTATATGGAAGGAATAAACAACTGGTTAATTTGCTGGAAATTTGCTGATGCTATTAAACTGGGTGTTACTGAGAATACTAATGAAGACAAGGAAATAATAGCAAGGAACTTGGTTTAGCAGTATGTTTAGAAAATAACAAAAGAGATTAAATTTTTGAAGCTTTAATTAACAAAAGCATCCTGCAAAATGAAGATACTCAATAACAAAAACAAATTTGAACACAGTGCTAGAAGCAGCACTGGAAGCAGAAAATTAGACAAACATGAAATCTACAGTGGAGGTAAAGAGAACACATATTGGGTAACATAGGCAGATGCTGGAGGGTGGCAGTCCCTCGGATGCAAAGATGTATTTCCATTAGTGGGTTTAATTCTCAGACACTAAATGGATGGTCTCTCATGTAAAAAACTAGGTGCCATCCAGGCACTCCACTACCATACACACAGACTTGAAGGTATTTCCTGGATTAAGAGAAGATCAGTTTATGAACAGGGAAGACTAAGAAAACTATAAATGCACAGCTTTGCAAAGCAGCTGGTCAACAAGCTGATGATCTTCATGTATCTGAAGAGTACAAACAACAAAGCCCTATCCATATGCCCAGATACATAGTGTGATTCATTTGATCAAACTTAGACAGTTATGCTAAATATGCTAGGTTAGTTTTATAGACAGTGGAAAGAAACAGACTCTTTTCGGACAGGACGCATCTCCTCCTAAAGCAGACATCTAAATGTCTTGACTATAAAGGCTGACCAGCTCAGACACATATATCTAAAAATAGGTGTGATGAATCAGACATCATCTGTGTATCCATCATCACTCAGTTCAGTTCAGCTTTGATGAGTGCTATCCATACATATGGATCCTGGTTATGGATCAGGTCTTAAGAAGGGAGAGGAAGTATTTAGGAACTTTTAAGGCTAAACTAGCAGTACTTAGATAAAAGTAAGAATGAAAGTAGTCTTGATAACGATCAAGGCAGAAAGCCCTACAAGTTAAGTGTATTAGAAAGTAGTTCTTTAAATTAAAGAGAACTTTAGAAATACCATCATTTCAAATTGGTTAATTTTATTAGTAGCTCTCTTCCAGAGATTTAAAGAAATGTCTATAAAGCATAAGGAGACATGAAACCCAAAGCAAGAAAACAAGTCATTTGGATTTTGTATTCAGAACTATCCACAATCCCACACCTTCTCCTATACTACTACATAGGTACATATATTTACACATACAGGCTTTTTAGGTAAGCTTAAAGTCAAAGTATGCAACATGTCTGTTGTATCATTTCTATTGAGAGAACTGCATATTTATATATGCAATGTTCTGTAAATAAAGATTAACAATCTTTCACTGATATGTGAAACACTGTAAAATCTTAAAATATCCTGTTTCTCATGTTAATGAGGTTTTTTGTCATCAGGGAGATGGGTTTCAAATTTATCTCAAGCAGAAAAGGTCATACTGTGGTTCTATCAAGAAAATTCAGACTGAAACAATGACAGTTTAAACTCCTTGTACTTTATGAAGACAGTCTGTATCTCAGCATTATTCCAAGAAGCGAGAGTAAGTGTTCTCTATGTGCTGACAACTCAAGGGCATGTCAAAGTTTCTAGAGACACTTTTACCTTTGTATACAATTTAAACATAAATAGGGGTCTTTTCCTGTATCAGATATGTATCCCTCTTGTTCTTTGGACCTCAGCATGTCAGTAGGAACAGCAGAGCCAATTGCTATGGGAACCATGCTTCTACAGTGTGAGGATGAAGTAGGAGTCAAGTAGGGGAATGGAGAATGGTGATATTCTTCTCTTCTCCCTCCAGAAAGCTAATTCAGTAACTCCTGGAAATTCTGCCTTGCAACAAGAAAATAAAAGCACTTTGTTTATGATCACGGCCGACAGTAAGTGGTGAAATGAACATGATCCACAATCAGTATACAGAGATGACAGTATGATCTTAAATCTAACAGAGATGGCATTATATATCTTACAACTGAAATATGAAATCAGCAAAGTTTAACCAGAAATAACATGTGAAATTGCCTATTGGTACAACTTTGCAAAAAATGCAGTAAATTCTTCACCCTTGGAAAACTCTGAATAAAAATTGCACATCTTTCAAGAAGATAAATTACAGTTCTGAGGGAGACTGGTGAACCTGACATAGGAATCACTTGATGGATAGAGTAAGTGGTCCATGGAAGTTTGGGCTAATGAAGTGAAGATTACCATATTTTGCAAATTAATCTACTAGTAGGTTTTGACCAAGTTAGGACAGACAGCAGTAACAACAAAATTTAGAAACAAAGAACTAGCAGTTCTTGTTATAAGCACACCACGCTCAGCCTACTAACACTTCTACCACCACGCCCATCATTGCCAAGATTACTTTATCAAAACTATTATTGATATACTAATATCTACATGCAAGTGTGCGTTTCAAGGCCTACAGTTTGTTTTGCTTTTCAGTCATCCATTTTTCTCTGCTGTTTGGTTGTGCTACAAAGGAGAGGCTTTCCAATATTCCTGCCAATTCCTCCTATGTTTTCCCATATAGAAAGTTCTCCATACAACCTCTTAATAAATAGATCTTAGTCCCAAGGATAAAGGCTTGGCACTTCACTTGGCTTAAAAGCATGCCTGTACTATAGCACTGCTTTGACTGCAGCTACCAGCACACCAGACTTAAGACAAATGACCCTCTGACTTTTGTATCTTATCATTGCATTTCCACCCACCCCACAGGTTAAATGTCCTACTTTATTAATACTGTTTTTCAAGTCTTGTGGAGAGAAGTTTACATTGAAGTTCATTCTTCTGGCTGTGGCTGTGGTTTCTGTCTATGTAGACTTAAAGATCAGACCTTTTTAAGGCACCTTTACCTTGTCAGGATTCAGGAAAACAGTCCTTTGTGTAAATGAGAATCAGATCAAGAGTATTTTTCCAATTGTAATACAAGTACCTACAGGATTGCTTGTATCAGTATGGTTTTAATAATTTAACAGGTATCACATAAATATTATAAACCAATTCCAGCTACCTATCAGATCTTCATGTGAGTTTTCTTATGTGTTGAGGAATTCTTATTTTATATTAGTGTTGGTTCAGAATTGGAACATCATTGGAACAAAATGGTGAATGCGACTCAATGTCCCTGCCTTCACAGTTGGTTGGGGTTTGTGTGGTGGGGTTTTGGTAGCAGGGAGGGGGCTACAGGGGTGGCTGGAGCAGTCTGTGACTGAAGGACTGCAGCCTGTGGAAAGGACCCACACTGAAGCAGTTCGTGAAGAACTGCAGCCCATGGGAAGGACTCACCTTGGAGAAGTTGGTGGAGGACTGTCTCCCGTGGGAGGGACCCCACGCTGGAGCAGGGGAAGAGTGAGGAGTCCTTCCCCTGAGGAGGAAGAAGCGGCAGAGACAACGTGTGAGGAACTGACCCAACCCCATTCCCTGTCCCCCTGCGCTGCTGGGGGGAAGGAGAGACAGAAAATTGTGTGTAAAGTTAAGCCTGGGAAGAAGGGAGGGGTGGGGGGAAGGTGTTTTAAGATTTGGTTTTACTTCTCATTATCTTGTTTTGATTTGATTGGTAGTAAATTAAATTGTTTTTCCCCCAAGTTGAGCTTGTCTTTTGCCCGTGACCATAAGTGGTGAGTGATCCCTCCCTGTCCTTGTCTCGATCCATGAGCATTTCTTTATATTTTCTCCTCCCCATCCCATTGTGGGGGGAGGAGCGAGCGAGCAGCCTCGTGGTGCTTCATTGTCGGCTGGGCTTAAACCATGACAATAGTAAAAATGAACAAATATTTATGTGGACACCAGTTAATCACCAGACTGAGAAAAATCACAAAAACCTCATGATTTTCCTTAAATGATGCATTTAACATCATTTTCAGAAAATTTTCCATTCAAGCCTGCAATCTATGAAATACACTCAGTAAAGTACCATAGCAATACTGGAACCACTCAGCAACAAGAAGTCAAATCCGAACAAAAATGTGAATAAAACCACATTTCTCTCTTCCTCCTGTTGCTAAACACCTCTGGAGTTAACATCCCTCACTACAGCTTCAAACCCCACTTCTTCAAATACCTCAGTCTGTTCACAACAGTTGGGTCTTTAAGTTTCTTGCGGTTTAGATGGTACCCAGCCATGCACTCCTAAAGGATTCCTGTGCTTGGAAATTGCTCATAAGATATTGGGGTGACACTTTTTCCTCTTCCTTCTCTTTTTAAAACCCTGTGAAACGCCTACTTCATCTTCACAACATTTCATCAGCCTCCTGTTGATGACTCCTCTCTCTTGGATCCCTGCCTCTCCCACTTACTGTGGGCAGATGAGAAAGCACAGAGCACTCAGAGTCAGTGGTCATGGGCAGGAGAAAAGAGCTCTGGAGCAGTAAAGATGTGAGCCCAGATAATGCGTACGCTAACTGTGAGCAAGACGACCCCTGCAGCGGGAATCAAGGATATGAGCCACGGATGGAGGACATGGACAGCAGGACTGAGTACTCAGACTATGATGAACATAGAAAATTTGGAGAATAACCAGAAGAACTGGTTGTGAACAGCCTCAGAAAACAGCACTTCATTCCTTTTTTTATTCCAGATTCCTTCTGTATGTTTAAAATATTTACTGTGCCTCAGTGTCAAACAAGAAAATGCTTCTAATGGTATGGTATCTGTTGGTATCTGAAATGGACAGATGGCACTCGAAAGTGAAAGACATTTTTATTTTAAAAGATTGCCTATGCAAAAAAATGAATAAATTTTAATTGTGATGCAAAACCAAAATTTTTAATCTTTCAGTGGAACTACTCAAATCTGTCAAGTTGTCTGACCACCTCTCACCTACTTTGAAATAAACCCTTGTTTACATCTCTGGATGCTGTATTAGTTGTCCAGCAGTTCACCATTCTCGGAGTACTTCGTGAGGCTGCCACACTTCAGCCTAGCTGCAAATAATCTAGAACTTAACAATTTTTATTGTTTTTTAATTCCTTGTCTTCAGCAGCAAAACAGGTCCCTGCATTGTTTTATCACTGCTTTACAGTGAAAGCTAAGAAAATTGCAAGATGTGTGTAGGAATGACAGCAGAATGAAGACAACACTGGTGGTATTTCTTTAGAGGCTGACTGCACAAGTCACAAACCAAAATCATGTAAATTGCTCCAAGAGCAATAGTATTCACCAGAGACTGGATTCATTCAAACACAACACACCAGTATAAGAACTTGCACTGAAGTTGCCCTAAACAAAGTGTAGTTAAATGGACTAATACTTCCAGAATCTGATTATTCTGACGGATCTCCATTTTCCATTTTAGAATCCAAAAAGAGGCATTTTATGAAACTTTTACAATAAAGATTACATAATATAGTATCTGTGTAGAATTTCACACAAGAAAAACATCCATGAGGAGACGTGAGCAGGCAGGTGGCGAACAGGAGCAAGTGATTTTGTGAAGAATTTTGCAAGGGGTTTTCATTTTATTAGGAACAGAAAATCCCAAACATTGAATTTCTCCATGAAAATTTTGGAAATAATCCATTTTGTGTTGACTGAAATGTTTAATCTTCATAAAAACAGTAATTTAAATTTTGTCTTTTTTTTAAATTTTGTTCAAATATAGTTTGTTTAATATATTTCAAAAGTCTCTGCCATCTCAATTGAAATTAATTCTGAAAGGAAAATGTAAGTGTATGTAATTTCAAAAATTATGTCAAGACTATCTAAACTATCCTTCCTTTGGCTTTTGAAATTAAGGCTTCCTGATAGTAATGTGATTTCACAGTCCAGAGCTTCCCAGTCCTCACTCCTGACCGCAGTGCTGCTACCACCCCAGTTCCCAGCACACAATACGGCTTTGCTGACCTGGTTTCCAGGTTTTCTGGCTAGATGTGAGAGACCAAAGAAGGATTTTTTTTGTAACCGATAAAGATGAAGTGAGGGTGGTGGGAAGTGAGTGATGGAAACGCATTGTTACTACAGCTTTTTACATTAAAATTCCCAGAGACATCTAGGGTAGGCTCTAGCTGACGCAATACAGGTCTCCACGTAGGAGACATGTACATCTATACTAGCCAGCTGAGGCTCCCTTTATACTTCACAGAGAGAAATAAGCTTTCTCTAGGATACAATTCTTTTTATCTTAAAATAGTCACCTAAAATAGGTCAGATGAATTTTTCCACATAGAAGTGCCTACTCCTTGACGGCACAGGAAACATCGCCACACGAGCTGAAGGGAGATATCCCCAGCCCAGACCCCCAAACCCAGGTCAGATGAAGCCCGGTCCTAGCAGAGAGCTCTCCTGCCCTGGACGTGTCTGGAAACACCCCCGGCTTGACAGTGCCAAACCCCTCTCCTGGGTTGTCAGCCCTCACTGGATCCATCAACCAACTCCTCTGCTCAAATTCCTTATGGCTCAGAAGCAGTAACAGGAAAACAAAAAATGCCAAGCCCAAATCGTTTTTCTCACATCAGATGTCTGCTTATACACCATCCATATATATAAGGAGCATTACACCGAGCAACTGCAAAGGCCTGAAAGAAATGGTGACACTAAGAAGATAGAGTTAAAAGTTAGAATTACATCAATGAATAAAGACTAAGTCTGAATAAAGAATGAGTCTGCCTTAAATAAAGACTTTGGGGCCAAAAGGTAGGAAAGACCACATTTCTTTTTGCTGTATGAGAATTAGCTCAAATAAACCTTAGAAAGGGTTAACGTAAGGCAACTGTTGTGTACCCTTTGTACATCTCTGAACCTCTGCTGCACTGCAAAGTGAAACATTAGAATAAAACTGAAACTGGATACCTTTCGTGGCAGTTCACAAGAATAGCTTATAAGGAATTTAGCCAGGCTCGTCTACTTACTCTTTTTCTTAAATATAGGATTTAGAAAACAAAGAGCTATTGCCAGGAATCATAATAGAGACTTTTTTTTGTGGGGGGGAACCATAGCTAACAGAACACCTTTTCTTCTTGTTTTCAGTTAGACAGTTCTAATAATAGGGATAGCGATACGGCAGTTTAGGAAAGCTAAAATTAGCATTTGACAAGTATTTTATGGTTCACAATTTTCATGCCTACGATACTGTATTGAGAAACTGTATTCTCTAAGAGGCAAAATACAATACCTTGCTCATGTGAATGTTAGATGTCAAGAACTGACTTACGAAACACATGGCCCTCTAATAACTTTTTAGGACACCAATTCACAAGTTTCCAAAATGTCAAGTCTTTACCAAACATGAATGACATGATGCTTTTGTTTCCTATGCCTGTCCTGGCAGATGGTTTCATAGAGCATCTCAGAAGACGTGAACGTACAAGCTGGAGGTACAGATCATATGCAATGAGTTGCACACATGAAAACAAATAGGTATTTTTTCTTGTTCATGATATAATACTCTAATCAATAAGTGATGTTGTGTGTTAAAGCCATTGCAAAATGTCTATTTTTTTACTTGCTTTTAAGCAGCAATTCCTGTACACATACAATCAAAAAAATTGATTCAGCAATGCTTCAGTTTACTGCATCTTGAGCCTGAAGCAGAAATTTTTTTCTTATTTAGGTAGGATAAGAAAACAAGCATGCCTTGAAATTTGCACTGTAGAAATAATTTGCTTATCAATGTCACTTTCAGTGACTGTTCCATTGCTGTTTGGGTTTGTTTTTTTTTTAATAAGCACCTAAAGGTCTGCCTTAAATAAGCTGACACACAGCTATCATGTTGCTGTGTCATTCCATTACAAAGGAACCAGTTTATTACCAAAGAAAAGACAACCAGCCTTCAAGTCAGACTGGGACATGTTGTATCACCCCCGTTAGGGATGATACACATTAGGATAGACTCAGCCAAGTGTCAACAAGCAATCTGAGTGCAAATCAGCACTACTCAGAAAATCCCAGTGGTAGAGTTAAGTCTATTTGTATACTCAAGCCACGTCCCAGTTACAGCATGTGAACGTTTCCTTTTAACATCATCGCTAATCAAAGCACTCGCTTCACAGTCCTTGTATTGGCCATTAACTCACAGAAAACTAGGTAAGAACAGAGGAATAACAGTAACTTTGAAGGACCAAAATATTGTTCTTTATCCACCAGTAAAACTATTTTTAGATTTGCCTAAGCCTGTAAGAATCCACCAGCCCGGTGACCCTGAGGATGGCGGAGAAGGAGAGCCTCCAGATGTCAGCCATATGGTGAAAGACAGAAATAAAGTGATACACAGACAGCTCAATTATACCTGGCTGCCCACCCCCATGGGTAAAAATCTCAAGGGCATAATTTCCCCTACTATACTAAAAAGCTGCTCCATGGTTGGATTCACAAACCTGCAGGAGCAGTTTTTCTGCCTTCCCACACCCTTTGTCCAACACTTCAAGGATGAGGGCTCTCCCTACAACCCAAGTTCAGCCCTGCTTCAGTTAGTTAGAGGGGGGAAACACATCACACCCCTCTCCAAGATGCCCTTGCTTGGGGTAGCTGGAAAAGAGGGACGTATCCATCCTGTTAACACTGTCCTTCTGGTATAAATAAATAAACATTGCAGACATAGATGTACCATTTGAGGGATAAGCAGCCATCTACCAAACTAGAAGATCATTCTCACTCACTTGCTCTTCATTCTCAGTGAATATTTAAGCATTTTTTAACGTGGAAGTGCTACATCATGAGTGTTTAAGGGATTCCCACTTCCAAGCAATTGACAACAGGGTAATTAGGAAATGCATGTTAAATCATAGGAGACCTGAAAGAAATCTGTCAAAGAAAGCATTCAGTTCTCAGCTCAGTGCCAAAGCCACCAAATTACAAAGTACTCTGCTGAAGAAAGTTTTCCCAAAGGCTCCTGCTGAAACAACTTCATTTAACACAAAGAACTCAGACAGTTCTTGCAAGAGTGCTCCCTTTGCCTCGTAGTTACCATTCGCATTCTGGAGTAGTGACAGCTTAATTAGTTTAAATAGAACAGTAGCAAAGCAAAAGACTGAGAACCCTCCCCAGAACACCCTACCATGCAGTAGGGCAGTGCTCTCTCATGGGAGGCAGAGCATGTGGATTCAAAACCCCAAGGGCACAGGACAGAGTGTGACCTTGCTCCCTTGTGCTCATGAAAGAAGCTACAACTCCATTCAAGCCCTGTGCAACGTCATATATTGGGTGACATGATTTCTTTCCATTTCTTATTTCAGCAAAAGCAGCACAAATATTTTTGGATTTAACTTCTCTCTTCTCTCTTCCTCGCTAACTATGCCAAAAAGTCAATTATCTGTCCCAGTCCCGAGAGATGTCACATCCAAAGAGCCAAACATCTGTATTTTCTACTTAAAAGAAAGTTAATCAAAAGGTTGTATAAGGTCACATATGTCAGATCTGGGCTCACATCATTAATAAACAGATCTCTCGCACCCATACTGTCCCTGAGAAATGATTAAATCCAAGGACCTCTGTAGCTTGTCTGTAATCAGTACTTAAAACTCGAGAGTGTGTGCTCTACTCTCAGAACCAGGAAGAAAAATCAGAAATCTCAATGCCCCACATTTTGCTAATCTCTTACAAGTCACCATGACATGTCTTTTTCCAGGGTTTGTTTCACTAAGATAATTACAGATTACTTCAATATTTCAATTCAAATTGGAGAGGTCAGTGCGACAGAGCTGAAGTTCAGCAATTCAAATCTATTGAACATGTACGTGGACAAAAATAGTTTGGAGTTGCTCCTAGAACTGGAAAGTATGCAAACACAATTAACAAATAAACATCCACCTACACCCCCCCAGACCAAATGAAACAGGATTAAAAGCATTGAATCTGAGCAAATCCAGTAGGTTTTAATTGCTGCCCACTTAAATTCACATCTACATACTTTCCAGTTATTTAAGGTGAAATGTTACTGCACATCTCCATCCTTTTACGTGAGAAACTAAGATGTACGCATTTCTCAGGACTGCTTATCTACAATTATATTTCCAGTAGGAACTTATAAACGAATAAATGAGTGAATTGTATTAAAAGTAATTTATAAGACAGGCATGTTCTTAGTGAGTATATGTAGTTGATACATTTGTGTTACATTATTAAACATGGAAGCTATCCTCAAGTAACTTTATAGCATATGGGATCATGTTTGTTATATGTTAAGTACTTCAAGAATTATACATAACTGCTTATGAACCAAATGCACAATTAAAATTACATTAGAATTTCTCCCTTGGATAATTTTCTAGAGTTTCAAAAAGACATATAATACCTTCTTCCCATTATATAATGCAGTGCAACTGTTATTGGTATAATAATGTCAAATTTTAATAACTGAATCATAACAGTATAGTCCATGATTAAAGGTTTATAGATAAGCAAATACGTTTAGATGCACCACTTTGCAACTTCAAAATAGTAAGCAGTTTACTACTCTATATGGAGCCTGTATGCACATATGCACGTAAGTGTGGATGAGTCTGAGGGCATCTGCTCCACAACACGCCTCCGATGCAGGAGACAGAAGTTCAAATCAGTGAAAATCTCCTTAGGAACAGGTTTACAGTCCCAGACCACCCTGATGTGCGAGTCTCTCCTTTTAATTTTGTCACAGTTGTTTTGGCCAGCTTAAAAGACAGGCCTTAGAAATTAATTGTCTCCATTTAATTTCTGCACAGAAGATAAAGATGTATCTCAGTCCTAGAAGAAAAAGTAAAAACCACAGCTTTTCTCAAATTTGAAAGTATTACGATGACAGATGTTATCTCAATACTCTTTATATCTGTCTCCTCAGAATCCTCACCTCTTGTATCAGCCCTTAATTTTTCCCGAACCAGCAAGCAAGCAGGAAGAGCAAGACGCAGAAGACAGTGCAGAAGAACAGAGCAATTCAGCAAGCCATAGATTTGAGGAATGCTTTCTGGGTACCTCAGAAACACCTGAAGAGCCATCGGCATTCGCCATCTCTCCTAATTGGCACACTCTTTATTCCCGCTTCTAGCACCAGCAGGGCACGATTGCACCGCAAGATCCCCATCACAATCAGGCATCCACCCAACAGACCAAACTTTTCTGGACAGCCACATTTGCTGTATTTCAGCGGAGCCGGTTTCGCCAGGAAAGGATTCAGCTGCAAGCTTTCAAAAGTGTGCTTACAGAGGAGGCTCAAACATTACATAGCTCTACACCTACGTCCATTTACCTGCGTGTCGTAGAATGGCACCTGGAGTTCATAGTTCTTCAACATCCACGAATGCTTGTATAAATGTTTCAAGGCTAAATGGACAGCGGGCAACACGCCTGCCGTTAGGTTCCTCCGATCAATCAGGCAGCTGGCAGGTGAAAGCCCAAGAAGAGAGAGGCGAGTGCGATTCCGTTCCTCAGAGCACCTGATTATTAGTAACACAAATAGCACCAGTGTGTCTAGTTTCCAGTTCCAGAAAACCATCTTTCTTGGTGCTTTTCTCTTTTTTCCTTCCCTTCCCCTGCAGCCCACATCCCTGAAGAGCAGGCCTTAGATTCCCTGGTTGCCCGACATTTTGCAGCTTTCCTTTGCTTCAGTCAGCTGTGTCCCTCTAAGAAAGGAGCTAATTGTTATTAAAGGATAAAGACCTCTCTTCGACTGGCTTTTCCAATTTGGACAGTAATCCAGCTCACAGCAGTGCTGTGAATCAATACTTCACAAGAATAATCTCTAGGCAAATTGCTCTGCCAAGTCTAATTTTAAACATGTGTCATTTTAAACATTTCCGTAGCAGAAATATTCATCCATAGGTGACAAATCAATAAACAAACTAGTATGATTCCTTTGAAAATAGATATTCTAGGGACTGATCGAAGCAGCTGCATGCTGAACTTGTATTTGCAGCAATCTGTACACACTTGGGTCAGAAGATTGCTTCCGTTTGGTTTATCTTGCACAGATCACATTTTCAATTGGCTTCATACAGACCATACAGAGAATAGGCAGTCTTGAGTATTGATAATATTTTATATACTTCTAGGGCAAAAGCTGCATCAGCTCAAAGTTGTATATCCTCTGCCTGATTCTGCTTTTCTCAGAAACCCCATGCTTCCCTTAAAATCAATGCTAATTGTGAGCATATACAAAAGTCAGGCCTGTTCCTCCCATGTATGGTCACATAGCCTTTGACAGGCATTTCACATATTGTCGTAGCTAACCAAGTCATTTCATCACACTATTTGCAGTTTTCCAAGTAATGTGCCAGGCTACGGAATGGAACGGATGCTGTGCAGGCAGAAATGCAGACAAAGTAGTAATGCTGGAGAAAATCACCTTTGCTGGAGGATAATCAAAACTCACCAGTGTGAGAAGGAAATATATACGGGACCACCGCACCAGAGGAGAACCTGCGCCTCTGTTCCCCAGCACTCGCAGCCTACCTCCCCTCTCAGACAAGCACATTCCTCCGTGCCCCCTTCACAGCAGCAACCCCACTTTGCTCCCCTGTAAGCAGCCACCTGGGTGATCCCTTCCTTCCATTCAAGCAGCCAGCTCTCCCCACACACAGAAAGCCCCCCCACACCTACCAGGATGCTGTTGTGGGCAAGGGAGGGAAAATGCAAGAGCCAAGCCCATGGATAGGGAGAGGAAGAACATCTGGCCTGGGAGAGACTTGTTTGTCCAAGAAGAAAAAAGCTCCGATTTTCAGCGCAGTCTCATTACACATGCAGCTGAATAGCAAATTGTTTTGCCATCTTGTGGAAATTCAAGATTTCAAAAGAAATGCCCTGTGCCAAGCTGGGATGGAAACCCAAAACCTCAAAGGTTTTCATGACTCAATAATCTGAAAGGAAAACAAATGGAAGGGCTCACAGGCGGAAGTTTAATTTGGTATAAATCAAATTTGAAATTATATGTTCAGAGCTTGGCAATTTATTTTGTGAATAGTTGACATTTCAAAACTAAGTATTAGTTTGCTGCAGAAAGTAAGGGTGTTTTTTTCAATTTTAATTTTCAAAACACAGTGTTCCAGGTCAATAAATTATTCTGAAACTGACATGCAACTAGAAAGCTTCTATAGAAAATCTCAAATAAAGTCTAATTATAAACATACTAATTTATAATTACAAACTATATATTGCATGACATGAGGGCATGGAAGTAAATAGATAAATAAAAGTAAAAAGAGCAAAATAATATTTAATAAAGAAGAAACAAATGTCTGCCTTGGGCAGAGCAAATAGCCCCAAGCAGGAGATACGCTCAATTTATTACTAACTCTCCACAGTGACTCTTCTGCCAAGTCACTTGTGCAACTGGGTGGGCAAGAAAAGAGCCCAATCAATTATAATCCCTCTCCATGCATTCTTGGACACAAACACGAGGTGAAATAGAAATACCTGCTGCATAACCCTTGCTTTTCTTCGTCACCATTGCCTCTAGTCAGAAAGCAGAAGGCTGTACGGAGCCCTTCATGTGTGGAAGGAGATACTGTTTTTCTTCCTGTACAAGGCTATGCTCGAGTCAAGTGCAGCAGGGTCAAAATTTATTATGCGAATTCCCTAGACTGAGAAATTTAGCACATTAGCTGGGCACAACACTAAGTAGGAAGCACACTCTGGTAGCACAGTCCAGCATAGCAACAATTTAATACAATGAATTAATAGGTACTTTCTGTTGCTTAGTCTTACGATTCTATAATGTGATTATTGAAAACGTATTTTTTAAACATTTTTTAAACTCAGGATGAAATTCTTCCCTGAGCAGAGGGCCAGTGTAGGCCAAGATGTTGCTTAAATCCCATTTAATACCTTTCTTAGAGGCTTAAACAGGATTTTGTTGGTGAATAGTCCTTGGACCAGCCTTCTTTACCAGCATTATTTCAACATTGACTACACTAAGGGAGAGGAGAGGAGGAAAGCGGGAGGTGTTCATGCTGCCAAACCTCAGCAGCTAAGGTGCCCTGAACTGCTCTTCTTCCTATGCCTAAATCTTTTCACCAAGCAGGAACATGGGGCTCCACAAGTCATAGCGTTAGCTCATACTTAGGTAACAAAAAGATGTGGTTTGAATATCCCACATCCTCTTCTGTGTTCAAAAAACAAATCTGCCACCACACCTCATTCAACCTCCATTGCCCAATCAATGGCTTTAAATTCATGAGAAAGAAATGGTGTATCAGAAGCTATGAAATAATTTTCAGCACCCGATGGATGGACGTAGATTTTAAGGACATACATTTCAGGGAGCATCACTTCCTTCTATAGATACGTGACTGGCTTCAACCTAGACCGGTCTTTTTTTTCTCCTTGTGCTGCCTCTGGGTCTCCTCTGCATTACTGCATTTAACCCATGTCTGGCAAAGGAACAAACAAGATCATGTACTAGTGCAGCCTCATGTTACTTGCTTCCTTAAAGTCTGCTTCCTGACAGAAACATTTAACTATCTAAACAGATGATTGTTTCTTACATAGTATTTTTATTGCTAATTAATCCTGTAATACTTGTGTCAAAACATGCCCATACATTTTCATTTTGATGAAGAAACTAGCCATGTTTGCCACGCATGTGATTAATCATACAGGTATAATTTTCCCATTTAGAATAACATCTCCTGAGGCTTAATACCTACAAAAGTGCATTGTTATGCCCCTGTCACACATCTGAAGATAAAGTATTTCAACTGAGTTTACTCAACACCCTCTGAATTTACTACCAAAGCATAATAACTGTGAAATCTTAATCTGATCATTCAACTCACTGCATCTTCTATACATTTCTCAAATGTGAAGCTGAATTTCCACAACTACTTGAAATAGCACTAATTTTGAAACTTGATTTCAGTGTCAGAAAATGAAGGGCATTTCATTTCAAACCCTGCCCTCCCTACTATTTTGGGAGGCTTTACCAAAGGTAAATAATTGTTCTTCAGCATAGTAAGGATCACTATTGCTTTTGCAAGAGCTAGCTGAAAGCCTTAGGACAGAGCTGGTGACCAGATGACTCACTGCTGGCATCTCCTTTGTGAGATCTGCACAAACTGAGTAATTTTCAGAGAGGGAAACTGTAGGAGGAAATTGTGCTCCCTCGTAGGAGCACAGTGGCTGAGAACTTTAAAAAAGAAAAAACCCAAAACACCTGGCATAAATATATTGCCTATAGCCAGTAGTTTCCAAAGACAAAAGGAGAAATCTTTTGTGTTGCCCTTCTTACCACTTTATCCTCTGCCTTTATGGCATTTTAAATTGAGTTCTCAATCCCCTGATCAGTATTTCTGAACCATAAATCACTTAAAGAGTTATTAGTTCATGTAAAAAGTTGATTATAGACTGTACTAACTGTGTTAGAGGCTGGCTATATATTTAAGCTATATGTCACCCCACACCTCCCACACAAAATTTCCTCCCGCTTGAGTAACACCCATTAACATTTATAGGATGTTCTAATACCAGCCTCAAATGTTAGTTTTTTCAAAGTAGGTTATCATTCACCCCTCTTGTCCCACGTGTCTCTGCTCTTGCTGCTTAATCGCTCAGTGTAACTAGAGTACAGAGTACTCACACATCCTAAGAAACCTTGGTAATGCACTGGAAACCATTATGATTTATTTTGGATGGCAACTCCAGTTCTTACATCAAGACCAAGCCTCCACCTATGCCAAGAGCAGCTTCAATATTGAGACACTATCATCTGTTCTAACGTGTCCCAGCTTTTTAAGTAGCTGGCTGTTCAGCTAAAATTATTTACCTCCCACAGCATCACCCAAATGACCAGGCTATCTACTTCCAACTGCCCTATCAAGACTGACCAGACTTGCTTGTAGCTAGTGAGATTCATCTGGAGAAGGCAAATGAAAATTTATTTTTGCTGCAAATCCTAGTGTCTCACTCCTCATATGTAGCCTGAAAATCTCATCTCTGCTTCCTTTCTCTCTTCCCTGGCATTGCAGCACAAAGATCAAATTCATTTCCTCCATTCTGAGCAGAAGGCTTGAAGAAAAGAGATAAAATTACTAGTATATACAGCATCAGTGAGATTATTCCTGAAGTAATAGATCAAATTCTAGTGGCAGCACTTTGAGAATGAAGATGACAAACTGTAAAAGATTCAGAAGAAAGCCACAGGAATGCATAAAAAGCTGGGGGGGGGGGAAGCAGCAGCTCAGTCTATCTAGTTTAATGTTCAGAGGCGGCTTAATCTGTAACTTGCTCTATAATGGATGAAAAAAAAGATTTCTAATAATACCAAACTTTTGAACTCATTGGTCAAGGAAAACACACTTTCTACCCTTCAGTAAACTATCCCCTTTAAATGGAATAACCTTTATTAGATCAGTTAGAAAGAGCTGTTTGCTGCTGTAACTGCACTAAGGGCTTCTGCTGACATTAAGAAAACACCTCCTGATACCCACCAGTGACATAATTGTGCCAGCCGTATAGACCTGCCTTGAGTAACAAGGCCCTAGGGACATAATACTCCCACTGTGTCACTACTTTTGTTTACATCATACAAGCTGTTATTTTTGCCAAGGTCAAACATACCATTTCCAGATACGTGTTAATTACTAAATGACTATTTTTCAAATGACTGGTTTTTAAAAATACCTGTACCTTGCATATTTCTCAACTACAAGATCTGTGACATGCAATAATCTCATCCTAAAGGATATTTAATTCTGATAATACTGACACCAATCCTGAAAGGATCTGTATCCCAAAGGCTGAACAAAATCAGCATTTTATTCCACCAGGCAATTTGAAACTTTAAAGCAAGTAACTATGAATGCCTTTGTTCTTAATTAAAAGTGGCAATTCTAGGTCTCCTCCTCATAGAAGCACGTTGCATTTTCATAGGTGGGCTGGCTTTCTAAAGTGCTGAGCATTCAGCAATTCCCACTGATGTTGACAGAAAATGCAAATCACTCGGTGCTTTTGGAAAGCAAATCTTCAGTTCAGGGACCTAACTTGAAACTCTTTTTTTTTTTTAAAAAAAAAAAGAAGCAATCTGGAGCTGATACCATTAGCATTCTTCACAGCAAGAAATGAGGAGCAGAGGGAAGCTTGGCTAAGTTTAAAGATCTGGAATGCAAAACTTTTTGTATCACTTTCTCTACGTAGTGGTAGCTATTGCTATTTAATTTCTTTTACTACATTGCATAAAGTCTTCCTGCCACTAGCACATCCCTCCAGATTAGGTTCTCACCAACAACATGGAATTTGGTCCTGCTTACAATTTTTAGAAAGGGAGAAAGTGGAAGGGACAAAAAGAGAAAGTTGGCTCTCTATCTCGGTCAATCTCCTATCAATTATTAATACTTAGGCCCCTCCGAATTCACAGGGGAGAGGGGAAAGCAAAACCTAAAGTGCTTTTACAGAACTTTAAAATTATATGAAAGACCCCACAGAAATGCAGAGTTTAAGATTTGTATACTCTATGTGTATACTAAAATATCTCTATATGATGCTGTTAAGATAAAGAGAGTGCGTTTCTGATAATCATAATGCTTGAAAAATGTTATATATTTTGTACTACACTAAGTGTTAATCTGTCAAAAACTGTCACTTCATATAGTGTAAAAATTGTAAAGAAAGATACGTGTTCTTTGCTAGAAAAACACTACATTCCCTGTGAAAGCAGGAGCAGTAAACAGTGGAAAGGAAGTTAATTAACATCCCAAAAGGGGCCTCTTACTACTTCTCCCTGGAGATTTTGGATGTAAAATGGTTACTTAGACACCTATTGTGTGTATGAATCTTCACATAATTCTGTAGTTCAGTGAGGCTGCAGCAGAAGCTGAGGCCTACCATAGGTAAACGGTAAATTAAAATACATAACTACTTTGAGGAAACAAAAGATTGAACACATATATTCTTTTAAAGATATATGGTAGTGATTCTGTATCAAAAAACCTGAGATTCTGGAAATAACTTAACCAGGCAGACAGGATGAGCTCCTCTAATGGGGATTGCGGCAAAATGGTCTGACAAAAAAAGGTGGATGTAGAGAAGAATTGGGGTTCAGACAAGAATTCAAAAAATATTCTGCGGAACCAGCTACTCAGTGAAGGAGCACATGAATCCGGCAGACCCAGCTTGCCAAGAAGCAAGCTAGTAAGGTTTTCACTTCTGGTCCGGGACAATCTTTAAAAGGGAAGAAGACTTCCGATTCCAGCAGGATCTAATCCATCAGACACCTTGCTACAAGGCTGGATTCCCCTGGATAGCCATAAAAAAAGTCAGAAAGCCTTGGTCACCCTGCACAGCCCGCCTCGCTGGTGACTTCCCAGTTCTGCAGCTGGGAAGGCATTGCAGGGAGAGCGGCATATGCAAAAGCTGAGAGCTGGTACTCTCACAGCATCAGCGGTTACAGGGTCAGCAGAGTTTAAGCTGGAAATAGCAAGGGACTTTTAAAGGGATTTCAAGCAAATCACAGAGAAAAGTTTTCCAGGGAGGAGGATTTGGGGGGATCCAGAAGACAAGATCGAAGGGCTTTCTAAAGTACATATTCTAGTTCACAGTGGAGCAGGCAGAAATCCCTAAGTGAAATATATGGCCTATATTGTAAGAGCTGGATAATCCTAATGGTCCTCTCATCTTAGAACTTGTTAATTATTTAAGAGAAGTACCATGGCCATAGTAGGAAACCTAAGTTTTCTAATCCTATCCCTCAAACTCCCGATGTTCACTTTAAAGTAATTAGTCCATTATCTGGGCCTCCATCTCTCAGGAGCTTCAGGAACAATTTGGACAGCCCTGCTGAGTTAGCCTTTATATTCTTGGTTCTTTGTGACTATTATTTTCAGAGAGAAGGTGGATATTTGCCTTTAATGTTAGCTTTCATTTTCACATTTAAGAATACTTATTTGGAAAACACTATGGATAAAATTGTCAGACCTAAAGGCCGATGATAATGAAAAACTAATGGCACGCAAATTGGACATCACTCACTGACTTGGCAATGAGATTACATGGTTATTCCATCACAAGGAAAAAAAAAAAAGTGTTTGCCAGTCAGTATGTCCCATTTCCACTCAGCAGGCAGTTATCAAGCGGCCGCCAAATCCAGCAGATCTTACCCACGGCAAAATCCTCTGCAAACAGAGGAATCTTTGTCTTGCAAAGAAGACATCCCATAAGCATCAGTGGCATGGCAAGGGGTGACACAGCATGACTGAAAATACATTCCAGCTATTCTTAGGGGCACTGCCTTCCTTAAGTCGGAGTGATGCTGTGCTTGAACCAGTTTCCTTCAGGAGTTAGGCTACTGTTCCGTTAATGCTGGAGCCAGGGGACCACAAAAGTACTGCAAATCTCATTTCTAGCTCAGCTAGACCCACAAATCAGAGAACAGTGCATCTGGCTCCTAAAAAGCTTCAGGCTCTGTCACTGATTTAGTTCCAGGATTCCTAGTAGAAAAATAAACTCAAAAACATGTGACGTATGTACACTGTACCCTCTCAGTTTGGAATCCCACGGCCTAAAATAGAGCTCCTGGGATATATGGGGCTGCTGCGTATCAACACACACCTCCACAGGACTGAGTCACACCCGTGCTGACTGGTCTCAATGTACCTCTCTGCTAGCCCCAGCTGCTCCAAAAATTATTTGAGCCAAAATGGATCACGGAGAGTCTTCCTCTGTTGACTTCCACCACTTGATTCCCTAAGCCAGACCTCTGTATGCAATGGTTCAACCCTTCCTAAGGAAAAGTATCAACTTTTCTGTGAGAGCAATGGCCTCCACTTGAGTTTCATGAAGGAGCTGTTTGGCTCCCAGCTTCTGCAGTTTGCTGAAATGCACTGTTCTTCCACCACATGCCATGAAAATGTCCATAAAGCAATGAAACTGAAAACAGAGAACAAAGCTTGAGACACGCATGCCTCATCATGCTCAGGTCATTAATGTGAGACGGTGCTTTGTAGCCTTGACACGCGATGCTGTTTATGTTGTCATCCCAAATAGTTACGTGTATTTAATTAAAACAATCTAAATATTACACTGACAATTGTTTGTGTGAATGCCACCATTAAATCTCTCTCTTCTAGATCCTTCCT
Source organism: Buteo buteo (assembly GCF_964188355.1). NCBI lineage: Eukaryota > Metazoa > Chordata > Aves > Accipitriformes > Accipitridae > Buteo > Buteo buteo. The sequence continues at coordinate 8,596,772 of NC_134173.1, read as the reverse complement.
CTCCTTTCTCCTATTGCAAATATTTTCTTCACAGTTATCACCACGATATTACACCCCATCTTTTCCACAAACTTGAGTAATTCACTCTGGTTGATAACCATATCAGAAGATAGGGCCTCCCCCTTCTTTATTCAAATGTAAATGGAAACTCCTTCCTGGATTTATTCAAAAAATAATTTTTCCCTGCTGACGGAGCGTGTTTGGCATTTGAACCAAAAGATTCCATAACAGTGTGTTTTGCAGTATGCATAGGATAAGTTATACATTGAATTGCAAGACATATGCCAGAAAATGATACATTGGCTTTAATCTCTTTGCAGAGATATTTAGAGGATATACATTCTGCAGGTCTGGGATCTGCACCCAGAGGAGTGGGTGCAGTGAATACATGATTTCTCTCCTCTCCCCACCCACATCTTAGCATCAGCAGAGAAGCCAGCACAGAATTAACATAAACACCTAACTTTTCGATTATTCCCTCCAAGTTTACAAAACTCTAAAGCAAAAAGAGGTTATGTGGCAAATGGAGCCATATTACGCGAAAGTCAAAGGGGACACTGACTATTTAAAGAAATATGTCCCTTCCAAGCAGAACGTCGCCAGCAGAGTAGACAGTGATCATCATCCATACACGCAGTGTACTGCATTTTAATGCTACGCTCTTTGCATATATCAGACAGCACAAGCACTTGGTAATATTTAAAGGTAAGAAATTACCCAACTACTTCAACATATGCCAGACACAAGCTCATCTGACGATACAAGAACAAATGTCTGCCAGCTCAATCTGCTGTAAAGTGGACCCTCTTTTAGACTCTGACATCTCCTGTGCATTCAGCTGCTGCTGCTCTGAGAGGACCATGACCACACCTTATCTGTCCCATTCTGAGCACTACTTTAAAAATGAAAATAAGGCTCCAGACACTTTAGTACTCAAGAGCACTCACAAGTGTGTCAGGGCTCACCCCCAGAGTCCCGACCAGCCTTTGGTAGACCATACTTCCCCGTGCAAATCCAGCTGCTGTCGGAGTGATGTGAATCTATGCCTCCTGAGACAAAGGGCCTAACTAACACATCGTATGCACTTCTTTCTGGGGGGATGCTCTTGCTCAATTCTGTTAGGGCAGAGTTTGTCAGATAGCAACCGGTAGCTGTTTGTCCCACTCTGAGGACCATCAGAGCTCTACGCTCCTCGATAGACACCTTATTTTTCACCAGAGACACAAACCTGCTCTCCTGTTTCCAGAATATGGGCCCCATCCTTAGTAAAAGTAAATATGACTCTTACTTCCACTTGCAGGAACAAGGTATGAGTCGACTTTGTCGACACCATGCATGGCAGGACCTTCTGGAAAAGGCATCTTTATTTGAGGCTCGGGGTCTTTTTTAACCTAGAGTAACTGGTAGGAATGTCCCAGACTGGTGCACGGCCTGTACAACTTTCTTGAACTTTGAGGGAGGAGGGTTTCACTGAAAATACAGATAATATTTTAGTAAAAGAAGAAAATAAAGAGAAGGTCTACTTATAATACACCTAGAAAGTAACTTCTTGTCAGATAAATTAGGCAAGGCACTTACTACTTAATTACAGAGTAGGAGATGGCAAATATGTATGCAATGTCAGTAAGTTCACATTTTCCTTCAGATTTTGTGGAGTCTTGTGCATCTTCCAGAGCTCACCCTACTATGCCAACCTGCTATTTAAAGGTATTAGAGTGTATTATTACACGAAGATGAGATTATATCAGGATTACCACAAATTATTTGTAGTAGTTGGAGAAAATGAAATAATCTCATCCCCATACTATGAATATTCTTCCCTCTTTGTGATAATATACCCCACTTACTTGTAAAAGATATTTTTTTCAGCTTGTTTCTGAAGATCAAAGTGAGTCTTGACAACTGACAGAATTCTAACTTGCATACCCAGCTTTCTTGACTATACGTGGTTAGATTCAAAACAAATTCAGCCTGTCTATGCATGGCTTGCAGCACTGCTCCTACAAGAAATGAGACAATATATTCCATATTTGAGGGAAGATGTCCAGATGCAGAAGGGCACATATCCAACTTCCATTTAAGCCCTTTTCTTCTTCCACTATGCCTCTTCCTCTAGCTTCTGCATGGTCAGTTTTTGCCTGATGCAAATTAAATACTGTTGAAATTGATAATATTGTCTACCAGAATGTTTAATTCCTTTATTTTAGGCTTATTCTGCTTTTTTTTTTTTCCTGTAACAGATGTGTGTCAGGGTGCTTAAGCAGAAATCATCTTTCCTGATTTACTTGAAGTTGTGAACTACATCTAGTGTATGTAGAGCTTTTTATTTCATTATTTTGCAAAACATCTCCTTGCATTTTCAACCAGCTAAAGTTACAATCACAGGGAGAAGAAAAAGAAGAAATATTATATCATGGTTATTGATCCAAAGCCATAAGCTATCAAGCACCCTTAACTTCTAGGACCTGGTCCAAGGGCTGTTGGAATCAGTGAATTACTGCCATTAATTTCAATGGATTTTGGATGAGACTCTTTACAGATGATCACTTTATAAATGCTCTAGTTTCTAAAATAATGTAATTATGAAATTTTGCCTGAGAGTCTCATCTAGAGTTTGCTCCCGCTCTCATTGAAATGAACAGCACAAATTAAAGTCACTAACTTAGACCAGAGTTCTGCAAATGCTTGCACCTGAGCTTTGTTTTATTGACTGAGCCTACATAAAGACATGCCCATGGGGTAGCAAAACAGAGTTCACCGAACTGGATCAGGATCGCACTCCAAACACATTTAACCATCAAAAATACTCATGACAGAACCTCTGCATTTTTATGTACTAGCTGTAACCTCTGGTTATATTTTGTAACAAAGATGTACTTCACACAATCAGAACTGGCTGAGACATAGACTAAGGATTGTCCTTAAGTGCTTAATTCAGTTTAAGTGCTTTGAAAAACACTAGAGCTGCTGCTCGCGTGCTCAAAGTCAAGTGCTGACAAACAACAGTCTAACTTAGAAGGCACACTGCAATTCTTCAGATAGCTGATCAGAAAGTAAAGGCGTTATAATGCTTCATTATATGAATCAGAAATATCAAGCAAACTAAAATATTCAGTTCGATCCTGACAGAAAACTACCTGAATGCATAGTTAAAAAAAAAAAAAAATCCAATATGTTTATTTTCATTATTATTTTTCATGAGCTTTTACGCAAAATTGCAACACAAACATCAGGCTGCAACAATGGGAGATTTTGGAAAGTCGTGAGGGAGAATATATGAGTTTCTGAATCACTGCCATACATTGCCTAAGCATTATAAACATACTACAATTATTTCTCAAGCTATTAAAAAATCCCATGTGTTCAAGGCTCCACATTCTCTTTTCAAGAGCCAGCAATGTCACAAGCACCACCTGCGAAGCCCTGGGAGGGAGAACTACTCCCTGGTCTGTGATTATGCCATGATAAGGATCCAGGCCCTTCAGGCATATCTGTTTATTGGCGACCTCAGAAAATAGGCTGCGGACCAAGTGGGCATGATGAGCCATCTCATCTACCCTTCTGCTTACGGTAAACTGCACTGAAGGAATAAGGTAATGTCTGAACCGAGCAAAAAAGTTTGCACTGCCATTATGTATTTAATGGCTATTCCAGCCATTAGTCCATTCCGTTTTGGTGCAATCTAGCGCTCTTCAGGAACACTAAGTTATTTACTTGTCACTATTAAGCATGCAATAATGATCCAACCGTACTCCAGATATATACATTCGCCTGACTTAGCATTCCATAACCATCCATTTATTAATTGCTTAAAAGCATTCAAAGCTACACAGCAAGCTGGCAACATGACCCTGATTCTTTATGTCCCTAGAGTACAAAACAGTAAAAATGCAATTTTTAAGAAACTGACGCTCATTCCAGAACAAATAGGGCATTTTTTCCCTGAATATTTTAATGCTAACTACCTAGTTCAGAACCCAAAATCTGCATTAAGACCTTCAAAATGTTTTGACTGCAATGAAGTGCAGCACCTTACTGATTGTTATGTTACTGTATGAAGAAGGAAGAGATCTTGCCGAAGGTTCTCTACTTCCTATGCATGTGTTATTTTTGTAACAATCCCACCCAAGGGAAGGATTGAAATAGAATAATGTAATGAAAACAGGATTAGGAGAACTGTGATTTTTTTCTAACAAGTACCTCACTTTATGAAACAGGTAATGCCATTCGGAAAATCCCCCATAATTCTTTTCATTATGATTGCAGAGTTCCCCGAGATTCATTTTTTTAAGGAAACAAACAGCTACTCTAGGCTGATCTTGCCGGTATTCCCTTTCAGTATCTCCTCAGTCTTGTTCACACAACGCAACACGACGGCAGCATGCTCCCCCCCCCCGCCAAATTACACCTTCAGCAATATTGCCCTCCACGCATTTCTGCTCAGAGATGTCTGGAAAAAAAAAAAAAATCCCATGACAAACGAATGTCAATAAAAAGCAGCCACCCCAGAAGTGAGAGGCTTTTGTAATAATTTGGGGGACGGAGACACTGTCACGAAGCAGCACAGCCTGTCAGTGCTGCCTTTGGCTTGCCCCCCCCCCCCCCCCCCCCGGGATCCTGAGAACCGAAGAGGAGAAGACAGGGGTCTTCCTTAAATGACAGCCAGGAAGATTTTTCAGTAGTCGCTCGCTTCACCGGGGGTTGTCTTGGAAATGAGCCCCCGACGCCAGCATTACACGAGAAACGGCTGCCATCTTCAGGAAAGCCTCGATATTGAACCAGCAGGTGCCCTCCGCAAACACACACACACAGACGGTCATTGAAGTTGTGACCAAAACCAAATCCAGCCGGGGGTGGTGGGAACCAACTTAACAAAGCCCTTCCCTCTCTCCCTTTCTCCCAGCTAAAGGAAAGATGTTTCCCAGCACTGCTCCTCTCCCAACCCAGACCTCCGCACACCGGAGCGGGGCACCTCGCAGGCATCCCCAAATCGCCGGCCGCCTGCTCCGCGGGGAGAGGGAACTGCAAATTTAACTCTTGACGGGGACCACCTCCGCGTACCCACACCCGCCCCGGGTGGGCGCCCAGCCGCTCCCGACAGAGGTTGAGTGGGGGGGGACACGACGACGAGACGGGGGGACCCTCCCCGCCTCCTCCTCCTCAAGCTACGGCCGCTTGTCCTTCGCGTCCCGGCGGGGCTACACGGGGATGGCAGCGTGTGGGCGGAGGGGGGACGCGGGGGGGGACGGGGTTCAAGCGGCCGGCGTGCATCTGTTGCTGCACGGGCAGCGGCTTGGCAGAGGGATGCGGCCGCGGCTTTGCCGGGCGAGGGAGGGCCAGCGGCAGGCAGCCTTCCCCCCCTTCCCCGCCGGCGTTACGTGCGTGCCAAGGGCAGCGGATCCCCAGCCGACCCCCGGGCCCACCCCCGCCACGCCGGGGCAAGGGGCTTTCCCTTCCCTCCCCGCAGCTCCCGGGTCGGCGGGGCGAGCCGCTCCGGCTACATGCGGGGCGAAGCGCAGGATACGGCCCACCGGCTCCGCTCCCTCTCCCTCCGCCGTCGGTCCCCGCACAGCTGGCGGGCGGGCCGGGAAGGAGGAGGACGGCCCCGCCGGTCAGCCGCAAGCCCCGGCCCGGGCGTCCGCGCTTGCCCTTGCGCCCCGGTTACCCGCAGCGGCCCGGGAGCGGGTCTCGGCGGCGGTCCCTACCTCCGTGTCGTAGAGCCGCAGGTCCAGGAAATAAGGGTTGAGGAGGGACTCGTTGCGGATCTGATCCATGGCCAGCTGCACGGCGGGCAGCACCCCCCGGCCGATCTTGCTTTTCTGGTCCTCCTCGGACTGGCTGAGCGGCATCAAGCCCATGATGGAGATCGGCGTGGTGGCGTTGGGGGGCAGCCCGGCCGCCCCCCGGGAACTGCCCCGCGGCCAGCCCCAGCCCGGCGGCGCCCAGCCCAGGCACAGGAGCAGCAGTAGCATGGCAGGGTTGGAGGTGGCAGCGGCCGGTCTCCGCGGAGAGGGATGCATGCTGCTGGATGGGGGGAGGAGGAGGAGGAGGAGGAGGAGGAGGAGGAGGACTAAGGGGAGGGGGGGGGGGACGGGGACGGACCGAGCGGCGGAAGGGAGCCGAGCCCCTCTCAGTCCGGGCGCATCCCTCGGCGGCAGAAGCCAGGGCGGGAGGAGAAGAGCCGCCTCTCTCCGCTTCCCCGGGAGCCTCGGGGTCTCCTCTCTCTTTCCCCGTCCCCTCCTCTCCCCTGGCAATAATCCTTCTGGCAATGGCGCCTACTCCTTCCCAGGTCTGCCAGCTGCAACCACCAGGAGCAATAAATAAATAAATAACCCCCACCACCACCACCACCACCACGCGCGTACAGACACGCTGCTCCCCGCCGCCCTCCTCCTCCTCCTCCTCCTTCTCCTCCTCCTCCTCCTCTCCCCGGCGGCAGAGCAAGGCAGCGGGGGGACCTGCCTCTGCCTCCCCGGCTGCTCTTACCCCCCCCACCCACCCCGTCTCCGCTCGGGGAGGGACACCGTCCCTCAGGCGCGGAGGGGGGGGGGGGGTGCCGAGCAGCCCTTGTTCAACACCTCCCTCCTCCTCCTCCTCCTCCAAAAGGAAAAGAAAAAAAAAAAAAGCCCCCCCCCCCCGCTAGAGCCGGGGAGGCGGAGGAGGGGAGCGGTGCCGCATTCCCCGGAGCCGGGGGGGGTCGGGCAGAGCCGCCGAGCTGGATGCGCGGCCCGGGGGCAGAGCGAGGTGTGAGGCGGCCCGGGGCCGCGCCGAGCCGGGCCGGGCCGAGCTGCTTTCCCTCAGGGCACCACCTTCCAGGGGTGGAGGTTTCAACGCGAGCGCAGGTGGCCGCGGCCCACCCACAGCCAGCGGGAGTGGGGTGGTGTGTGTGCGTGGGGGGGCAGGCTGGCGAGCCACCCCCACCCCCCCTCCCGCCTTTTTTCCTCACACACACACACCCCGCTCCCACGCGCGGCCCCGCACGGGCACGCGCCCCGGCCCCGGGCCGTGGTAGCTCTGCGGCACGGAGCAGGGGGGGGGGGGGGGGGGGCGTTTTGCAAGAGCTGAAACCGGGATTTTATTTAATTTTTTTAATTTTATTTTTTTTTTAAACTGATTTTTGTTTCCTCACAGAACCGGCGGGGTTGTGGAGCCCGACTCCGCTCGCGGCTACAAAACCTGCAGCAGGGATTCCTGAGTGTCCCCCCCCCACACTCCCCACTCGAGGGTTGCCACAACTCTGCCGGTAGCCTGGGTGAGAAGAGCCCCTTCCACGGGTGCTCTCCCAACTGGTTACCTCATCTCAACAGATGTGGGGCATATACCCCCCCGCCATTCACCAAGGCTTTCTGCCTTGCTCCCACTGTGTCCCCCCCACCCCGGCGAAACGCATTCTCCACTGCCCACCCGTGACCGTGGTTTGCCAAATCCCCGCAGCAGCAGCGGTGAGGCGACACGACCGAAGGCCTCAACCGGTCATCTCATAACGCTCCCCACTTTTTACAGCCCTTCCCTCGGAATGACGTCCAGCGGCGTTGACCTAGAGGCATCGGTAATGAAGAGTCCACCACATCTCTTGATAAATCATTTCAATTATTAATGAGTTTGCTAAGAGGTGTATCTCATATTCAGGAACAATTTGTCTTACTCCAGCTTCCTATCGCTGGTCCTCATCATGCCTTTATCAGCTTAAGGGGACGTAGTTATCAGTGATCCCATGCACACGGGCTAAGATTAATCACTGTGTTTTCCTTCTGTAAAATAATCGGACTGACTTTTCCCTCACCTCAAGGATCATTCCTGGAGGCATTTCCCTTTCCGTTCTCCACTTCGTGTGTGTGATTTGGCCCTTCTGACCCCGCAGCCGGCCAGCGCTGGGCCACCAGCAGCAACCTCAGCACCTCCCTCGGCACCAGCCGCATCCGAGGGCCGGGCACGTCGGGAGAGCTAATCCCTGTCGGCAAACCGGCCCGCTCGTTGTCCTGGTGTGGGGCTGCCGCTTCACGGAATGCTCTACACCCTGTTTTGGATCCATTCTGCCTAAAAGCGTGACTTACTTCTTTGCTCCTGTGCATCTGATCTTGCATCAGGATAAATCTAACTATGTGCTTTATTTGTACTAGGGACCTGTCCAGCAGTTTGTCACCTGCAAACTTATCAGTAACTTACTGTCCTCCAGAAAATTGATTATCATGACACCAAGAACAGATCTTGCTAGGGTGCCAACAGCAATAGGTGCCATATTGATTTTGTGTGATGTTCTTTTTAATCAGAATTTCATATGCTAAATGATGTTTCAGCACTCTCCACTTGACTTGCAATAGATACCAAGCTTGTTTGTCAAAATCTGTTTCAGGGAAAATCATTCTTCGCTGCTTGTATCCTGTATCATTCTGTGATTTTCTCCGGTACTTGGCTAGCAGGACTACCACTACTTGGATCGCTTTGGTTATCATTTTACAATATTGGCAGTATATTAACACACGCACTCATACTGTCTGTGGAACATCATCAGCTTTCTAAGCTTTTTTTTTTTCTCCTAAGCAATTTCCCAGTTTTTGAGATCTCAGTCTTTCTGAAAGAAAGCTTGAGTCCAAGTTGTGTGGTACAACAGAATTAATACCTTGACTATTACTAGCAACTGCTTGACATCCTTCGTTATTGATGCAGCAGCAAACATCCCTTTGTTATTTGAAGACTCAAATGCACCTCCTCGCTTCTTTCCAAACATGGCTCAGAAAGAGTTACTGCAGAGTTCCATTCGGCTCAAGGTTTGCCCTCTCGTGGGGGGCAGAGCCCAGCCACCGGCAGTGCCTGGGAAGTCACGACGCTGGCGAGGTAGGTCAGAGAAACATGCCTAACAAGTGCTACGTCACGGCACTAACACAACGGAGTACAAAAATAGTTCCAAAAGCAGGCGCGGGAAACCAAGATTTACCCCTATTCGCCCAGAAAGCTAAGGCGGACTTCTCAGAGGTAGTCTCTGATGATACCTTCCTCATTTTTGAGGCACTCGGCAGAAGATCCTTTCTGTAAATCATTCTCTGCATCATTCTGTGCGTAACGGGAACCCTGCCGTGACGGCTGTGTGTGCGTTTCTGGTTTGAAGGTGACCACCTTCGGTCAAATAAATCCCAGCTCCTGTGCCTGAACTGCAGACGTCTGGGGTCTTGCTGGATATCGTCTAAACCAAGCAAAGCTACACTTCAAATTAGAGGATTTAATAATGCGGTACCTCCGACCTCAATCTTTTTGTCACTGCATTCCCTGTCAGTAAAACAGGGGTGCTCTTCCTTCATGGTCATACTGTGAAGATAGAGTAGTAAGTATTTGGGAAGCACTAAGACACTGTAACATTCAAGTTACATAAAAAAAAGCTATGAAAATAACCGTTATTTTTCAGGCTAGTGATTTACTATGGGGAAGTAAATAAGGCCATATATTGAACAATGAGGATTAGGCAAAGTAAGCCTCTCAAAATCCTTCCTGTATACTCAGTGAGGCATGAAAAAGACAGTTTCCACATCTTTTGTAAAAAAAAACAGGGAACATAATGCAAGAAAATGATATAATTAAAGACAACAGTGTAATAGATGCACTGAGGCTAAATTTAGATTTCATGAAGAACTTTATTTCTGACACTTAAATATTCCATTTGCAATCTTATCAAAAACTTTCATGTTGTACACATGTAAGTTTTCAACATGATGTACACATACAGTCACATTTTGTAAATCCTGCTTCTTTCCAATTCTCAGCACTGAGAAATTTCTTCTTTCATAGGTACTATCCTTTGTTTATGTGTAACAAATGCCCAGGTAACAGCTCATTTTAAGCAAAAGGAGCCCTGAAGGAGAATTGCACCAAACTGCTTATTAAAGATTGTGTCAGACACAGCTGCCTGCCCAGCTGCCTTTTTTTTCCTTAGAAATCCCCAGAATGTTTTGCTACCATGAAATTGGTAAAGTGCATCCCCTAGGATGAAATCCTCTGAAGTAGCACACATCCTTTATCTGATATGGAAAAAGGCTTTATATTCTTATTTGGTGGTCTACACCAGACACCCTCTGTATCTGTTTATTCCTTGTTGGCTAAAATATCAGTTCACAAGAATTGTAAATCCTGTTCTCTTTGCTCAAAAATCAAATGTCATTTTCTTCCCGGCATGTTACCCAGTCACTTCAGCATTTCAATCATGTGAATCCTTCAACTACGTTTCAGGAAAAACAGTTATGTCAACTGTCTTACTGCTAATGATCATTTCCAATTTCTCTCAGTTATTACTAAGTCTTCTCACAGCATATGCATAGTTAACATTTTTGTTCTTTATATATTCTTTACATTTGCTCATCACAGAGTACCTAATTCATGAATTTCAGGTCTAAGTATCTGTACCGGTATGGCTCCCTTGACTGCTTTTTCTTCAGCTGCAAGAAAGAAACTGCATCTGCTGCAAGTCCTCTCTCACTCTGGGAGATGGTCTGATGCTACATGAAACATGTCACGCTACCTATCAGGCCAGTGACTCACTTCCTGCATCTTCCATCTTCTTGCTTTTGGAGTTAGGAGAATTCACCGAGAATGTCCTACCCCCGTTTTGTCTCCAACACCCTTCGGAAATCCTGGAAGCCTCTAGAAGCATGCCATCTCCAGCAACGTCATTCCTGTCGGTGCTGACTAGGACTGGTGTAAACAGGCTTGTCTATTGATATAAAAGTCAGTGAGTAACGGATTGAAGAACAAGACTGAAAACTGTTGATCTAGGCATAGTAATTTTAGTACTGCATATGCACACGTAATTGTTTTTCTCTGTAAATGGGAAGTGGAAGAATACTGCAGCGCCCTAATTCAAACCCAGCTATTGCTGTTGCAGTCAACTGCTAGCACTCCGACAGAACGGGGGGAGCTCCGCTATCCCTCCCTTCTCTCCCTCCCGAGGACTTCCCCACCTACCTCAGTTAACCTGCTAGCACAGTCAAAATTCTGTCTTTGTTACGAGGATATATGGCATTCTCAAACACTGCCAAAAAATCCCACAGTTGCAAGCGTTTATACACAACTGCATGATCCTAACCCTGTAGTCTCTTTATACCTTTCGATTGCTACATCTTTGTATCAGGGTATCAAGAACAAAGCTCAATTTCAAATTAATCTCCCAATCTAAAGGCTTTAAGACAGCCAAATGAAATTAAAAGAACATCAGATTTTGAATTACCAACCCAGCAGCATCACTGCGTAACGACCCATGTTTTCGTTTTCATACGTAGGGAACAGGAGCACAATCCCATCAGTCCGAGCATTACCAACCAACATGAATTTCCCCTTCTAGTAAATCTTATCACTTCCTATAAATATAACAAAAATTGAACACAGTTTTGAGTCTTTGTTTCAGCAGAGCTAGCAAGAAATACTGCTTCCAATTCATGTTGATCGATGCGTATACAATGATGACTGTTGTTCCTGGGTGTTTGTGCAAGCTCTAAAATTCCTTCGTAACGGTTCGGTCAAGACTGCACATACAGAGGTTTTAGTGGTTTAGTTCTTAGAAGGAAGGTTCATATACTGTCTTCTGTTGAAGTGAAAATTCAGTAAGTTCTAGCCCACGTTGAAGACCCACAATGTTTAAATGAAAGGAGAACGGTGGAAGAATAAAAGAAAAAAAAATAATGGCAAAATAGCTACCTGATGAGTTCCAGGAACTATGATAAAGAATTAGGCACTAGACTGCAATCTGGATAGCAATTTATTTTTCTTTAATAAAGGAATATAAAGACTAAGGAATAAGCATTTTTTTAAAATTACTTTTTTTTTTATTCCAAAAAATCAGGAAGTTCAATCAGTACATGCAACCCCAAATTCTCGTTTTGGGGACAATACCATCAGGTAATTTATTAAAGGTTAAAGACCCCTTGCATATTACTGTTCTCCTCGTGAGGTGTATTCAGCACAGGACTTGGAAAATTGGGAAAACATTTTGCACAGTTTAGTTTTGTGAAATACTTCTGGCTTAATCTTTTGTGCCTCAACCATGCCAAATATGCCACATACCTATGGACATCCAAAGAACATCACAAGGGGAAGGGAAGGAACCTGGGAGAACACAGAATCACGCTGATCCAGTATAATGCCTAAAAAAGGGCAGTAAACATGGGAGGGGTTGTAATCACAGCAAGGCACTGGGGAAGGAGTAAAATCCCTTCTGAAGACAGATTTCTTTAGCTCTACCCTACAATTTTATATGGCGTACTGTATGCTGGGACAATACCTTCTTAGGACAACTTGTTCGATTGATCTCTCTATGTTTTAAACTGTCCTTTCTTGTTTTGAACAGAGTGATGGTACAAAACAGAAGAAGGATGATTTCCCAGTGTGCGCTGCTGGTATCCCATTATTTTAATCTAAGGTTATCAATAAGCTTGAGTTGCAAGTTTTGGTTTTATGGGTGCTTCACACAGTTAGTGGCAAAGGGGAAAAGAAACACGTAGCTCTAAGTATAAAAGGAAGATTAATACTAAGAAAGGGGGGGGACCTACTGGTTCTTGATTTGGACCATGTGGAAATTGTTCCTCTCTCTTGCTTTTTCAAAGAGAGCCCTAGGAGGCCAGAACCAGATGAAGTATCAATTTGTGACTGAAGTCCTCCAATTTTTCCATTTCTGTGGGGCATCCAGACCCTTCTCTACTCAGGAGAAGCCCAAAGTCCACAGTCCATTCCTCAACAGGTAGCCCTGATCTCCTGCAAAAGGAAGTTTGAAGATGTGCATTGTCAATCAGATGCTTCATAGAGCCTTTCACCCTCCCAACTTGAAGCTTGACATTAATACAATTCCAGTGAGATGAGAAGAAGAAAAGGGTATCGAGAAAAAATGGTAAGTAGATGGACTAAAAGGCCAACATAAGGGGAGCAAGCTGGTGACATTGCTACGTTCAGTGTCTGCTTTTGAACTCAGCATGACTGTGTTTGCCTAGCAAATATTCAGCCCAGGCTAGCAGGTTTGCTGGCATATGAGAAAACTGCTCAGCTGCGTGTAACTAGAAGCCCAAAACACTCTACACAAGTGCAGAGTGGGTAGACATATGGAAAATCATTTCCAATTACTGTTTCACTTGCGTAACACCACCTGATGATGAAATCTTGGAAGTCCCAAAACTAAGAAAACCTCACTGACCATGGAGGTCAATGAGAATTTTGTCTACAATTGTAATAGCTGGGCCCTCATTAACTTACTAATGTAATTCAATCAACAGTCAAGAAGGCAGAGCAGAAATGAATAGAAAATCCTTGCTGTGTTGCTGGAGCTCTCACAGTTCTCTGATGCAGCCACCCAGTTTTGATTTGTGGCTCCACAAAGTGCTAACAGGTGAACAGAAGCATTACTGAGTTCAGGAAAGGGAACTTGAGAGACCATAAAATAAAGCTGTCTTCTCCCAAGTGCTGCAGGAATCAGAGCCTAAGAGATCAGAGAAATGACTAAAAGAAAACCACTGACCACAAGAAAAAAAGAAAAAAGTTGTAAAGACAGTTCCCACTCTACTGAATCACAAAATATTTTATTAATTCTAACACCAATTTCATCAGTCCAGCCCACAGAGACAAAACTTTAAAGGTGCTCACAAAAACATTCTATCTACATGGGTTTAGAAAGACCTTGGAAGAACCTATGTACGCATCTCCTACAGGCAGAAATTCCCCCCCATACCACCCTAATCATATAAATAGGTATGCCAAAATGGCATGAGCTTATGAGGATTCAAAGAAAAGGCTGTACATTTTTTATAGAAAACATGAACAAAGGCAAATTACAAAATCCATCCAAAACTAATCGAAACAGATGCCAAGACTTCTGATGGAAAAAGGTTGAAATTTTCACGATTCTACACGTAAGCATACCTCTAGCTGATATAGAAAGAAACTTTCCTTATGAGCTGAAACCCTTTTCATCAACATTGTAATGATGATGGTCAATGACCAAATACATTGCTATACATGCTACTTGTCTGATTGGGTAAGGCAGATCCCACACACCACTGCAGAAAACATCTTCTACCGGTGCAAATTAAACCCCATGTTTTCAATAGGACTATGTGTGTTGATACAGCCAACTTACCAGAAAAGGAGTTCCCAGACAAAATACAAGTTATATCTGAAACACAATTCTTTTTGTATTAATATCAGCTGCATATCATATCAATTAGTTGCAAACCCATTTTTGTTTATATAATCATTTTTATATGAACCATTTAAACATTTAAAAATTTAATGAAAGATACAATTTCTTAGATTCATTTTCTCTAACTGTAATTTTGAAATTTGTCACAAGAATTATTGCTAGGTCTGATCTTGCAAGTTTTACACACATTGAAAATCGTCATAACGTTAAGTAAGTTGTGCAGTCTGGGACATAGTCGCATCGCTAGATTCATGTGAACCCTAACAGCTTTTCGCAGAGCATCACCTTTAAATATTGTTGCCTTATTTCTTTAAGAAAGATGAGAAAATCCCCATTTTACTCCCAAACCAGACTTAAGCACAATTAGAAACTTGCCAAGTGCCATGAGCATCTAAAATTGTCACAACATTTAATGTATAGTATTGTCAAGCATGTGCAATCTGTATGCATGTAGAGTGTTATTTGTGCAAAACCCTGCAGACCTACTCTGCCGTCATGTGCAAATCCACACTGTCTTCAGTGAGGGTTTTGTGATAGTCACTTAGGGCAGAATCTGGCCTACGTTTACCTTCTTGGTATTTAAAAGGCAACAAGAATTATTAACTACTACCTGTTAAAAGGCCCAACTGCAGAATGTTTTAGTAGAAAAATAAACATTTTAAGTTATTGGCAGATAACATTAGTGCAATTATTTTGACTGCCTTACTTTCACACATTAGATTAAAAAAAATATATTGTCACTTGTGAAAAGAACCCAAGACACTTCAGAAGCAGTTATGTAGCTGCCAAATAAAGAGAAAAGAGGAGGAGCGTGTGGCATGATACAGCCACTGCACTTACTTTACATTGCTCTCAATGCCTTTTAATGCTTCAGAAAGCAAAATCCAAGGCTTGTAAACTAATTACAGTTCTTTCCATACAAAAATATATCACTCATGATTTTCAAAAGGCTGACTAACCGCTGACTAGAAAGAGCACATTTACATGTTCGGCTATATCCTAGATGACATCTGTATCAACTTCTTTCTTTGAAGAACCACTTTTGGTAGTCTGAGTTCGTACATGGTCGTAACAATGGTGCTGGGTTACCATCGTAAGCATTTGACTCGGCTTGTACGCACTTTTGAGTCTGTAGATGAAACAGGGTACCATCCTACAAAAGACAGAAATAATTTTTGCTTTTCAGGTCTTAAAAACTACAGGCACATCACTGTGTTTTCAAAGTAACAGAAGACATTAGGAACAAGTAAGTATCACACATACCCTTCTCATGGGGCCATGCAGTGAAGCCAAAATGCCTAACTTGAGGATCTCTGAAACTTTATCAAACGACCTTGCTTTTAAACCTACATTAACATTGCTTTAGAGTGATTCGTGTCTTGACATCTGAGCCTATAAAGAATGTGCTAACTTCATTCACTTCCATTGCCTTTTATTACTCCACCAGAATATGGGCAGAAAAAACAAAGCCGAGTACAGGCGTCACCCAAATTCATCAACGTACTGCACATCTTGCAAGTAAAATGTTCTTAGTTAAGTGTAGATGCTGGATATACTTTTAGCAAAAAAAATTTCCCCTTTCTTCACAGGGTATATTTTTAGTGGAAAAGGCAAAAATATCTAAGTGTGCCCCTTGCCTGCAGGTGTGTGTGGAGTTGGCTTGCTTTGCTGGAGGGCAGCACAGCTGCCTCAAAGGTGCAAGGTCTGACAGGTCTCCACAGTCAGATTCCCTAAAAAACACATTTGGAGGCCTCAGGCCCTCCTATTATGTGAGTCTCCGAGATCATTTCGTCTCCAGCTCTGTCAACTAGGATAGCGAGCTGCAAAAAGGCAGCGTAGCCAGCTGTGGAGAACCGCCCTGCTCCGAGACCATTCCCTTGGCCCTGGTGACACTCCCACACGTAACCACTTCCAAAGCCTCTGGCGGCCTCAAAAGAAAAATGCCAACTCCATGTTTCTGAGCATAACCTTGACTCCTTTGGAAGTCTGCTCCTCCCATCGTCAGGAGTACCGCACTAATTGCGCCTTGAGCCACAGCCCCTAATGCCCAGCAGCGCGTGCTTGCTCACGGGCTTGCTGACAGACTTGGCTGCTGAATGACTTTCCCGTTTCCGTTGTGATAATTCAAATTTTTGAGTGGACTAATCAATATCTGCCTCGCTTGTTTTTGACTCGGTGCCCGTAAGACCTTAATTCTTGCCAGGCTGCTGGGAAGGCTATTTGAATCTTTGATTATGCTACATCTATAAGGACAGCGTCTGACACTTCTCCGCACAAAGCAAGAGAAATGTGGTGCTGATATCTCACCCATCACTTGCCTTAAAAGGTGGGGACTGGTAATTTTGATTTAATGCAACAGAAGAGGAGGAATTGGAGCAGAGCAGTACATTCAAATCACACACAGGCACAAAGTGATCACGAGGAAGAAAGAAGATTTAAAATACTTCCTAAAGTTTCAGATGCTAAAAGTTAATGGTTAGGAATGCAGTGGGAACAGATATATTCCAAAACTGTGTTTTCTCAATTATTTCCTGAGGGTCATACGTCATCTTGGGGATTAATGCATATGACCTTGAAAAATTTTGTTAAAAGTCAGCATTAAAAATGAAACATCATTTATAAAGTCAGCCTTCTGAATATTTTGTTTTACTCAGTAATATCACTGTGAGCTTCAGTCTGGACTAGATTTAGTGAATGGACAGAAGTTTTTGTATTTTTCTTTAGAATTTACTCTGCCACCTATCACTGGTGGTAGTACCTAAGCATGAAATCTGTCAACTGTGGAGCCTGTAGAGTTTAGATACATTATGCAGACACCTTATGTAAATATACCATTTTGATATATTATGTGACCTTTTCCCTTAGCCAAATAATAACACTCCAGAACCTGACCAAGGCCATCATTTTTCATCCAATTTATTTTCTCTCAGGCATCCAGGAACTCCTTTAGAGATTAAAAACTACTAAACACAAGGTTTTCTAAGATCACACGTTACGTTTATTAAATTTACTCCATACTTATCAATATTTCTTCCCTTTGGGAGTAGGCATTAAGGTCAAAGAATAGAGGTACAGATTTGCTGAGTCCCCACAGCCAGTAAGATGCATCCTGTGTAGGGGCAGGAGTATTGCAGAAGGTATTTTTTGATGGTGCATCAAATTACACAACTGCACATTACATTGCAGAAAGGCTCAGGGAGCACTTCTGGTGCTCACGTGAAGGGTCACGAGAGATGGTTTGCAGAGGAGAAGCAGCAGCTAGCTGCTCAAAAGGAGGGAATAGTGTAAAGTAATGGTGGTATATGAAGTATCAGGGATATATGGTGGTTTGAATACTGGGAAATAAAAGAAGTCCATGAAAGGAGAGCAGAAGTAGGCCAGCAATGAGACTGGCTGGGGAAGGGGTATACGGAGGCACCTCATTTCTCAGAAGAAAGTAGGGGTGAGATGTGAGACAGAACTGAGCAGCCCGCAGAGCACGCTTGATGTGGATTGGGCAAAGAGAGACCTCTGCCAACTTTTCCAGCTCTTTTGAGGTTAAGAAGGGCGCTTTCCTTCCTCTCATCTTTCTATTCTTTGACTGGCATGCTCTTCACCTGCACACTGCTGCTACCCTGGTTCTGTGTTCAGATATTAAAAGCCAAGATAGCGTATTTCTCCCAGAGATCTATGCCAATGTTGTGGCCTACATGATGTGTAGGCAGTAAGATAAAAAGAAAAAAACTCAACAATTCTCCTTCTACCCACTCCCCCGAAAAACAAACACAAAACTAAGCAGGCACACTTACCTCTCTGAAAATGAACTTCTGGTTTTCAGGAATATTGTGGATATTTTCTTGACACAAGTACATTGTCAAGTAGTCGGTCCCTGAATCGACTGCTGCACAGACTTCTGGCTGTCGGGTGTTGTAACGTATTTCATTATGGGATGTGTACTCGAAAAACTACAAACCCAAGAGAAGAAACAAAGGACAACAGTCATTTCATATGTACACAAGAAAGTATTTATAAGAAGGATATACTAAGATACTATAATTAAGTTCACATATTAAAGTTGCTACTGTGGAGAGAAATTCTGCCAAAAATATTCAAGGAGCCTTAACTTCTGCCGTTTGCCTATTATTTTACAGAAAATCAATCTCACCACAGCACTGCTTTAGTCTGCTAGCACTTAAAATGTATGAAATGCTGAATAAATGCCCTGGAAAACAGACGTTCCAGCATTAAAGAACTTACAAAATTTGACTGTAATATTCTACTTTCACATTCTAGTTCACCCTTAAAAATGTGATGGAAAACAGTTTATAGCCTGACATTATGCCTTCTTAATTCAGTTGTCACAAAACAATGTTACTTTTAATTAAGAAGTTGCTCACTGCGTAGTTCAAATGCAGTTTGGTCAAGGTTCGTTTCCAGTTACAAAGTACTCAGGATGCATGGTGATGAGCATTTTATTATATAAAATTTTAAGATATTATTTGAAGCAAATCAGCTACAGCTGCTTTTAAACATGAACAGAATTTTATTAAAGACAATTTACTGGCTTTGCTTGTTGTACAATACTCTACAGGTGTTCTGAACGTGCTCTAAAACATCTTGGCTTCTGTAGCAATTATGGTTGGAGACTTCCTTAAAATTTTTCTATTTATCATGGACATTTGCCAGATTTTGGACTTCATTAAAGAGCGTCAGAGTTTGAGAGTTGTTTGTATTTAGCACACTTGTAAATAATTTAGATAACTGTAGTGCATGGATATGTGTTTAGATCTAATTTAGATTATACTCAGTAGAGGAGAGTCTTATGCACATCAGAAAATTGCTTGTTACCAATAGTATAGCTGCATTAGTGGAAACCAACAAAAGGATGAGGGAGAGAAGAAATCTCTTCTTTTGCTTCAGCCCTGGAGAAAGCGACTGCAAGGCTGTGTGAAGGGGACTGTACCAATTCAGAAATGTCGTATATACTTGAACTTACCACAAAACCATCCTTAACAGCCACCAAGGCTAATTAACCTTGAAAGAGAACCTGGAAATGCGGTTTTAATGTAAACAGGACCGTGTGATTACAAAAAGTCTGCAGTCATCCTTTCCAGGTGTAAGAGCTCTTATCTAGACTACACTGATGATAGTTGTTTCCTGAAATCTGCCCCTCCTTTTATCAGAATCAGGAATTTCTCTGCTGAGGTGGCTGTCGCAGCTGTACACAGACCAACACTGCCTACTGCGTCAGCCTGTAGAGCTTCATGGCTTTTTTTTTTTCCCCCAGCAGTGATGCAAGTGACTGACCCCCGAGAATTAACCTGTGTGCCACCATTCATTTGTGGTAAGCCATAAAGAGAAGTGAGTGTTTCAAGAAAGCAACTTCAAGTTTGAAGTCTACCTGCTGACGTAACACCCAGAAGATTCTGATTTCCCCTTGAAGTCTATTTCCAGGACCTGTTCCTATGATGTAGGCTGCACTGCCTTTATGACATTTGCTTTATGCCAGAAATGTCTCATCATCAAAAGTCAATTGTGATAATATTTGCCCAATTTTTATTACTATTTTTTACCCTAATAGGCAGGGGCTATTCCCCAGCCTTCAGGCTTTAGTTGCCAGGTTTGGTATCTGATTGGGACATGGAAAGCCTGCTTCTTCAGGCAGCACAGTGAGCTATAAGGGCACTCATTTTAAGTCTATGACCCCTGAATAAAGAAAAAGCTTCACTCCTGCTAGTTTGTGTCTGGAGGGACATTTTCTTATAGCTGCCACTTTTACAAGGCCACATTTAGAGCCTTACTCGTTAGTGGATTTATTAGGTATAACTCTCTTTAGCAATTTGTATACAGTATCAGTGAAAGCCTGCAAGCTGCTGATTGTACAAGGTGCATCAAGAATAGATGGAGCGGCTACTAGGTCAAAGCGCTCCTTACTACTGACATCTTTCCTGAATGGTCTCTCAAGGACTTGCACCAGATTTTGGAGGAGAAGAACAAGTAAAATAGTTAATTTCTGGGTAACTTGAAGGATTGAGGTTATAGTATTAGCAACCAAGAACTCCTGCCTCCTTGCCCAATGAAAATTATACAGTTCTTTACCCTTTACGGTTTCAAATGGAATAAATACTTCAGGCTTCAGGCTTTTTCATGCTCTGGTAATACATGAGATAAACCTCTTTCTCCTCAAAAGGTGAAGTGTTTATTAGTGCTCTTTCCTTGCCCAGTGGGTTCTGTGGGCAGAAAGGATGCATTATCAAACTGATCCATAGCCCAGTAACTAGTAGCCTTATTGCATTTCTTTCCTTCAGAGAACCAGTACATTCCCTGAAGTGCTACTGGGAAACTCTATGAGGCCTTTTACCCAGTGCCTGCAGCTTCTGGGTGATCTATAGGATATGCTCCAGCTGCATCAGTGCTCTGTGGTACCACGGATGGAGGCAGATTTTGGCTACCTCACCAGACCCCGAAACACACTCTCATCCCTCTCTGTGCCTGGCTACCGCTCTTCTGCACACACGAAGAAGTTTGCACTCGATGGGTAGAACCAGCAGAGAGGTTACCAGGTCTGATACCCCTTTCACAGAAAACCCAAGGGCTTTGCTAAGCTTTTTGTTTGCCTCTCCCTATTTGCCTTAAATCTACCCGCTGCAAATGGGAATATTGGAGGGGTAATGTCAGACAAAGCAGGCTGCTCAGCGGTTTCCCATTGTCTTACCACATCAGGTCGGCTTCCTGCCATCATGCATTGGTGCCCTCTGTACTGCTTCCCAGCCATACCATGAAGGTCAATGGGCTGTACTGGTGTTGAATTTCAAAGCCTTTCATTCTCATCTACCGGGGCAGACACTTCCACATCTGCAGCCTGAGGTGCAAGCACTGAGTAGCCAGTGTTTTGTGTATTTTCTGCATCTCTTCCACATACACTCAGCTCCTATCACCACAGTCATATCCTCACCTTCTTGCTATAATGAACACGCTAATTTTAAACAATCCACAGTTAGCTTTCTTACTGCTTACAAAAAAGCAACTCAGAAGGACTAAAGGGAACCCTCTCACTTAGGCCAAGGATTCAAGGAAAAATAGCAATAAAATACCAGGGACCTTAGTTTCTGAGAGTGGTTTTACTTACTGAGACATAAAATGGAAGCAGGTGCTGGACTTTATAAATAATCGAGAGCAGAGAGCTCTCTCCTCTCAGCACAGCGCACACAGATATTCAGAGGTCACTTTAAGCGGGGAATTGCTTCCAGTGCAAAGAACTTTTGCAGTTGTCCCCTACATAAACAGCCACCTGCCACTACCTATCATGCCAGAGGATGGGTGTACTGGAGTGTAAGACACATACTTGGCTGACCAAGTTAACCTTCATTAATGTTAAATCCTATCAAGATATTTTTGGAGAATAACTTTACTGAGCTGTACTCCGGAAAATAAACGTCATTCCTTTATACCATGAGACAGTGTGAATGTGCAGCAGGGAGCAATATTTGAGGAAGAAAGTGATGAGTGATAGAACAAATGCAACTGAAGGAAGAGATGAGAAGACTAGAGAATTAAAAATGAGAGCTAGCCAGGAAAGAAGAAAGGCACGTGAAAAGAAGCAAAACGTCACCTAGTGTGGATAGTAACTGGTAGGAGGAGTAAGTGAGGGGACAGACAGAGCAAGGGTGTTAGAGAAGGGACTAGGAGCCAGCCAGCATGGAAAAGAAAGTGTTAAACAGCACGGAGTGGAGAAACTGGAGCTGTCTGTGATGTGGTGCAGCACAGGGGACTGGAGTGAAGCTTTGTAATGAGGGTTTGCTGCTAAAGCTGTGTATAGGTAATGAATGGAGTGATGAGGGCAGACCGGAGGAGAGCAGGCAGAAGAGCTTGGGATTAGGATAGCAGATTCCCTTCCAAGGACAAAACAGAAGTTAAGGGCTGCCTGTTGTCAGCAAACATCTATGAAACTCTGGGGTGAAGTGCCTTGCTCTCCTCAGCGTTGATACAACTAGAGAATGACTAACCTTGTCACCATCAGTTCCATCAGCTGACAGCAGTAGATGTACATGTGGGAGATTTGACCTGTTTGGTCCTGCCACTGTCGCCTGCCAACTGAGCTAAGGAATTCACACCACCAGGAACAGCCTGTTACCTTTTAAGAACGACTGTCAAAAGGGCAGGGTGACAGGAAGGAAATGGAGAGAAATGTCCTGCTGGTAGGTTTCATGGCTATTTGTGAGCCAGAAAAAGGAGGTGCAAGTTCAGCAATCCTGGTTTCTACCTCCCATCTCACTTGTGCTTCTACATCTTATTTTAGCCTCCCTCTCTTCCCTCACCTGCAGCTCTTCCTACTGTCCATTACTTCTCCTGCAGCTACTACCTGTCACCCCTACTCGTGCCCCCACTTGCCAGCTGGTACCTCTGCTCCCACCTTCAGTCCCCCTGCCCCTTTCCACTAAATGGGTCTCCAGTGATTCTGCTTGTTCCACACTCCCTCGCACATGCCCCGCTTCTCACCTATTGCCCTACCTCTGTCCCAAAATTCTTCTGCCCTCTGTCACCTTGGCCCCCTTTCCCTGACTCCCATCAGCTCTCCCATGCCTTTTGCCCATTTCACTAATATTGTTTTGCCCATTTCCTGTGTTTAGCCTTCCCTCCTCAGACTCTGCAATTCTCTTGTCTCACCTCATATTTTCTTTTCTCAGTTTATATTGCAGTCAGATAGTTTTTCCATTTCTCCTTCCTTCTGCTGCCTGGATGCCAGCAGAGGGAGCAGTAATTGCACAGCTCTCAGTGCGGTGCCTGCTATCGCAGGTACGTGGATGCATCGCACCATCACTGGAGATGTAAGAACTATTAATATGCAGTGGTGTGATATCTTTGCAGTAAACTCACTTAATCTTTCAGTGCTAGCTAAACAAAGGATAACTGTAAAAATGTCATCTCATGACAATTCAACTCTAAACTGTACTTCTCTTTTGCTTTCACCTTTTACCCTATGTCTTTATTTTTTCTTGGTGGAAGGGATAAACTTTAAATAAACTTTTTTTGCTCAGAGAAACACAAAAAGATTCAACCCCTTTCCTCTCTTTAGTCTGTAATACCAGGGGAAAAAAAAAATCTATAAACACCTTTTGCATGTGAGCATGTAATCCCATACATTAAATACTTCTTAATCTACAAAAGCAATCAACTCTTCCTCATAAGGATGTGGCTTAACTAGGCTATCTTCTATATAGGTGTATAGAAGTATGCTTAACTTGGGCATGGAGCTGAACTGAGGGAGTAAAATGGGTTGGTGTGACATGGCTTAGCGTGCTTGACATGTATCTGTCAGTACCAAGATCCTTTGGCTTTTATGACACAAGATTCTCCTCCTACCTTCCCCTGCATCTTGGCCTCCAGGACAGAAACATTAGGAAAGTTAAGACACAAACTAGACATAAACTAATAAATAATACTAAATAATAGTTCTAATACTTCAGGCAATAAACTTGCTATCAGAGACAAATCTACTTTCTTTTAAGATCCAAAGCACAGTGCTCAGACTATTGTTTGATTTCCTTTGCTCACTTAAAATGTAATTCATATTAGAAGCTTTCTGCTCAGTACAGACTTATTTTTCACTCCTCAAGCTTTTATATTTTCTTAAAGCAGAGTTCAGAAAGATAACAGATACACTGCTTATTTGCCACATGTCTGGTTCTTTTCCAAACTTGTTTTTCCTTTCCTAACTGAATGTTTGGATTAATTTCCTTAAAAAACCCCAAACAGTCAAGCCACCCAAACTGTCATTGGGTTAGGTACTTACCCTCAACAAGACCCTACATATTTCTCCACACCTCCCCACTAGGAGCATGCCATATAGTCTAATCTGGGTTAGAAACCAAAAATCAAGCTAGATAGGCAAGTACGCGTTACATGCCACACATCAAACACCAAACCGCAATTCTAGAAGGTGGCCACTCAAAACCATGCAAAATGGCCACTGTAGATGGGCACACGGTGCCCCACAACACTTTTACCACGACATTATACAGAGAGCTTTATGGGTATCATAACTAACCATTGCTGCGCACAGTTTCAATCCGCATGGAGAAAGACACCAGCAAGAACTTTCAGCTTCAGAAGTTAAAACCAAGAGAGCAAGAATGAAAGTGTTAGAGAGGATCCCTGCTCTCCAGGATTCCGGAGCCCAAGCCCAGGGGGACATTTCTGTGGAATGGAGTACAGGAGAAGATGCCATCCAAAACCTCCTGCACAGATAGACAAGCACCAAGAGAAAGTGGCACGATGACAGACACAGGCAGAACTAGGTGAGGTTTGCAACGTTATTAAGGGCTTTGGAGACGTGGACAGACAAAAGTTCAGAGATGTGCTGGTCTGCCCAAGACCAGCTGGAGATGAGCAAACACTGGCCTATAAGCACTATAGCCGTGCTGCTGTGCTACTAACCCCTGCTAATGAGCTCTGTGGAAAGGCATAATTAAGGTATGCATGAGTTCCCTGGTCTGGGTAGACAGGTCTTCAGAAAGAAGAAAATCTGACCTGAAGATACATCAAAATTAAAAGAATCAAAATTGGATCTAAGATCACCTCACTGTGGCAACATATTCTCTCAGCTCTACTGCAATGCCTTTACCGCACTTTTTTACATTACAACCATAGTGTTGGTCAAAATGAAAATATAACATAAATCTTACCTGATTTTGTCCCATGCCGTGACATGGGTACAGTATGATCCTGTGTCCAGTTACTTGATGTTCATTTGTAGGGTTATAATCAAAACAGAAGTTTGCCATTCCTCTATTCTTCAGCTAATCAAAACAAAAGAATATTTTAAAGTATTAATCTAAAGTAAGGAAGATATGCTGCAGTCACTTTACACCCATCCTGCTGGGCTGTGAGGTTTATATCCCAGAGCTGGTGCAAATTAACTGGAATAGATCAAATGGATCCAATGGCAACAGCTCTCTGACTAATGTGAAATAAAACTGTTGGGACTAGTCTTGACTTCGGGCATTGAAGCAGCCAGACACGATGGCTTCCCCTAGGAACAACACTGTGTTCCAGTGTATTTGCAAATGAAGTAGATAGGAACTATGAAAAGCCGTGTTAAAACCCAACAAGCCAGCAACTCATGCGGAACAAAAGAGTCTGCCATATCTTCCCCCACCACCACCCCCCCAGGATCTACTTGTTCAATTTTCTTGTGAAAAGATGACTACATACTTTTCTCAGTTTGTCAAATGGGAGACAGTAGAAGGATTTGTTCTTGAAAGGACTCCAGTACCCTCTTGAGGTTGAACAAGCAGACAAATTTTAAGACCAGAAAGCATGAAAGTGGGTAAGATACATCTTTGGAAAGAGACACTAAGTGTGATATTAGACATTCTTTACCAGTGTTGCTGATCTCTGACACAATAGTGCATAACTTTTAGATTAAATTTTAAAGTATTAAGTTACCTGATTTTAAAAACATCAGGCTAATTAACAAGGATTTGCATTTAAGTATTCAGGAGGCAAAAGTAACTGAAAATAAGGTAAACAATGCCATAACAATTACTGACTCCAAGTATTAGCCACTTAACCAAATTTAAAATTACACAGAGCAAAACAGGTTCTGTAAACATAGGTTCAAGCTGAATGCCTCCGTTACTGAGTGTAATTATATCACAGACAAAAAGAATAAGCAGAGTAAATCTCAGAAGATTACTTCAGTAAGGTGTAATTTCGCCGCTCTTCCCTAGTCGTGATAATTGCATGCTCAGTTTTTAATGTGGAGAATGAATGGACACGAAGGGATTGCAGAAGGCTAAAACCAAACAAACAAGACAAACCCCGCAGGACCCAAACCCACCAACAGAGCAAACCACACAAGTTGGAAAATTAAATACTCATGTTCTACATATATTTTGCTTTCCCAACTTCTACTTTTATTGCTACCCGATGTTTTCTTTCCACTGCTTCATGCCCACTCCTGCTGAAAGACAGCCAAGCTTTTGGCGCTGTGCATGCCTGGGCTGCCGGCCCAAGGCAACAGCAATACACTGCGGGGCTGGGGAGGACCACCGAGCCGCCACGGCCTGGGGCCCCTTGCAGGTCTGCTGGGGCCATGAGGCTCTCCTGTGGGAGCCAAACGTACGAACGGAGGACTGAAGCCCTACCCTTAGAGGTTTTGCCTCGTAATTCCTCTCTGAACATGTTTCCACTATGCATTCGGTGTAATTTGTCAGTACGGGATAAACTAACATCTCAATTTGGTGTATGATAAAATTCATCCTTAGTTTTAGCGCCCAAGTTCACCAGAAGCGAAAGATATGGTACCCTGGGTACCCTTTCTACAGAAAGCACTGCTTAGTTTGATGGGAACACGCTAGACCACTGCATCCCTCCTCGAGCTGTCAAAAGAAGACATTTTGTTTACCTTCATAACACGAGGCAGGAATTAAACTTACAAAAAACAGGAAAGAAAAGCGTCTTTTACAGATGATTTTTAACACTACCATGGAACTACATAAACCAAACAATAAGCTTCTCACGTTTCTCCCTTCTACACCAAGAAATGTCAACTTAAAGTCATAACCCTTTAAAAAATGGTAATTCTATCTCTAAAAACATATATCGGTTTTGGTTGTTGTCAGCAGCTGTCCTCAGGATCAGAGGGTCTCTTATTAGTATGTTTAATAACATATGACTTTGCCTGACTGTCTACTGGCTCCAAGGGATGATAAACGCAGCGAAGCCCTTATCCGTGGTGCCCTTCCAGACAGCCCAACACCTTCGCTACTGCTCCGAGCACGTGTTCTTTGCTGTCAGTCCCCGGCACATGCTCCCCTATGTGGCCTGGAATTTTAAATAACCTATTTCAAAATGCCGTGCACCACCAGAACTACGCTAACTCTCCTACGCATGTTACTCGATGCCCAAATACAGGCAAGAAAGCAAAAGCTGTGTAAAAGATTACTAATTTAAGCTTCATTTCAGATGGTTTAAAACTGAGCCTGTACTCCCAGGATGCTACCACGTATGTTCTCTCATTTTTCTCTTTCATGCATAAATGCCTGTGATATGTGCAGACATATTCCTAAACATACACAGTCCATATTCCAACCTGGTTCTTTTAGTTTGTTTTATCAGACATTGGTAGATGTTCTTTTATACCCACGCTTCATCAGGAAGCCTAAAAGATATTCAAGACCTAATTTGTGGGAATAGTGCATACTAAGCTGTTAAATGACCTGATCGGAAATGACAAAGATTTGAAAATAATCAGATTTGAAAATCCGATCACAGCACCATTTATGGAAAAAAAAAAAAAAAACCGCCCTCTGTTCCAAGGCAGAAAAAGGTATGAGAGAATTTGTGAAAGTAGTATTTTTTCTTGTTAAATGAGAATACACAGTTTAAGTTCCTTTTACATGCAACAGCTCTATCAAAACAGTAATCATCCATTCATTTCTGAAGCAATCTTTGTTCCCATATCCACCATAAATAAGTCATGCAATAAGAACAAAATTTTCTCCATGACTTACCTCATTCTTTTGCAGAATGCTGCATTAGAGAAACAGAAGCAAGAAACAATGTTGATCACCTTGCCATGAAAAGACATAGTTCAGTTTTAAAAGATTCTGCCCATGCAGTATTAACTGGCTGGGTCTTTCTACAACGTTTGCCTCCTGCTGAAACGTTGCAGGTGTACTCTACAATACCATTTAGTTACCGCTTGGTTTGGAGACTGGGACAAGCAATAAACGCCAACTACTGAGATATTCACCTCAGACCTTTATCCCTTACTGCTTGGAGAAATTTAAATCTGTTGTTTCCTAACATCTGGACACTTGCATATAACAACACAATACAGATGGCATTCTGTAAATAATTCTTAGTTTGGGTTTTTTTTAAAGATAAAATCCTAAGCAAAGCATCAACAACAGATTTTTGACATTAAAACTTCATTACATTAGTTGATAAATACAGCCAGTGGAGCACAGCCAACCTTTCTCTTCATCCACAAAATAGATCAGAATCCTCTTTATTCCGCCACAGTGGCATTGGTGCTTATGTATTAGTGGTATGGGCAGATGATACGGTGGGACACAGTTAAGATGTGAATTTGTAGCAAGCCAACAGCTTCATGGTACTGACCAGGCGTAAGCTTTTACCTCAAAGATAATCCAAGAAGTCACAGGGAATGATTTTACTGAGTGTATGCCATTTTCAAATCACCCTTTTGGAAAAAAACTTGTGAATATCCTCAGATTTCTGTTAACTTCTTAAGCATGATGCTGAAATGGGTATACAATGTTGATGACTAAGATCCTTTGAAGGAACTGATGATGAGACACTGCTGCTGGACTCCAGCTGCTCACCCCAGCAAGTCCAGATCGCTCTGGGAGGCTCAAGGACATACAAGCACATGTCTCAAGTGATGGTGTGTTCACTTGAGATTAATATCAAGCACTTGAATTTCTCCCACTTCCTTTAAAAAAGTCTGTCTCAAGCTATCAGAGGCTGTACAACCAACGGAGTGGTGCATATTTTCCTGTGACAGGCATCAGATCTCCAGGTCTAGCCAGCCATAATCTTGGGTACCAATTCAGTTGGGTAAACAATTCAGTCTCAAGTGGCAGCTCTACAAACTGTATTATAATGCACTTTCAGAGGTATACCCTAGAGGAGGCTGTTTTGGAGCCTGATACCTCTGAGAACTTGTAACAACAGATACGCAATAGTCTCTTTAATTACAAACTTAAGCCACATAGCTAACATCTCTTCTTCTGTAAGCCTGTCCATATATATAATGTGTTATTTAGATAATTTCCAAAATGTTGTCTTTCATGTCACAGCAAAACAAAATTATTCACAGTTTTAAAGGCTTAAAATCTTTCTTCCTAATCTTTTTTTTTTTGTTAAGGTTATAATCTGGTCTAAATTAAAAGAAAATTATGACTAAGAGTTTGGAAATTCATTGAAGAAGAAATGGTCTTGGGGGAAAATGTGGAAGGAAGCTGCCAATAGAAAAATTCAAGTTTTTGATCTCCCAACTGATTCAGTCAGTCGCAGATGCCTTTAAGGATAGGTGGTGAGAAGAGCCATCAGTTACATAGTCACAATAGACATCTATCAGCTTAGTTGCTTCACATTCAGCTGGAAGAAAGATCAGCTAGAAACTGTTTGAGAAGAACAAAGACAAACTTCTCAAATCAGAACATAACACTGCCAAGTGATCAAACTTAAAGAAAAGCAGAGATAAAATCCTGATTTTTTGTGTCAACACTGTCTTTTAAAAGCAATCTGGATGCCAAGTTCAAAGCCAAATTCACTGGCTGACATAATCTTTACACTCAGATATGCATCCTGAACGCCAGCAATACTTAGTATCCCTTAGAGGGGAGAGGAACCCTGACTATTCCCTTGCTTTGCAGTCGTGCATTTCCACAGTCACCAATAACATGAAAAGATCACAGAGCTGCCCAGTTTCTCTGTCTTGACCTAGCTGCACAATGCAGCAATGTCACAGTACTAATATTAAAGGCTCAAAGTTCTTCCTAGAGGTGCCCACGCCATCCCTTCCCAGGGCAGCCAAGATTTTTAAGCAGACCCAGTCTGGGCTATCTAGGCGGGCAATCTGCACAGACCTGGGGTTCAAGCCTTTTTAAAATTTCACACCAGCTGAAGCACAAGTACAGTATACACTTTGCCAGTAAGCACATGCTCAAGGATGGCCAAATTGGATGCTATGCCAGAAAGAGAGAGACATCGGTGCTCTACACAAGAACCTAAAAGGGATTATCAGCCTTTCCAGAAATGCTGACATCTTATTATTTTAACCCACTAAGTGCCTACCAGCTTCACTCCCTCCCGTCCCCCAAATAAATTATTAAAGTCAAAAGGTTTAGTTCATGTCCCACACAAAGTTCCAAAGCTGCACGGAGCCCAAGGACAAATAAGAAGGTATTTCCCTCATTTCTAGGCCTCAGGCAGTTTATAAGAATGCAATCATAGCTCAGGTAAAAATATTCAAAATTCAGTATGTTTAAATAAAGTTTTACGCAGCTAAATTTTTAGACAACCAAGTTTAGTATAGATATTTTTATCTACATATCAAGAGAAAAAAATGCAGCACAAGCGTCTGTTTGTCAGTGCATGGCATTGAATGCTGCTCAGTAATTGTTGCATTTATTGCAGCAACATATGGCTGACCTATGGGTAATCTTAGAAAGATTTTTCAACTTCCGTGTAAAAAATTTAAAGGGAGGGAGAAATCTCCATATCCCTCTGAAATCTCTTTGAACAGTTAAATAACCTTACACTAAGCCAAGCTCTTAACAAAGCCAACACACTTAGACACAGCATTTTTGTGAACCAGAAAAGCACTACACAGCTAAGGCAGGAGTAAAGAACACGATCAATGATTCATTGAAGTTAGCAGATGGGACTCAATATCCACAAATCAGCTGAATCAGTAGGTGTCATTTTTGCACTGTCACTGCCTTAGAGTATAACTGTACTTTAATCACATTTTAAATTCTTCCTGCCAAAAAAACCCGTGTATTCTTATTATGCTCACAACTAGATGACAGTATTTAAGAATTGTTTTTAGAGAAATATATAGAGCACACTTAAATTATGCTGTAGATACCTCAAGCAGCTCTGAACAAGAATTATTATTTCTAGGTATTGTCAACACCTTTCCTGAGGATGACACGTGCAGTTAAATCATGAAAGAAACTGCACAAATCCCTTCTTCTCCCCAGGAGGTTAAAGTGCTATCACTGCCACCAGTCTAGGCTTTGTTTTGGAGAGTGAAGGAGGGAGGCGGAGGGGAGGATAAGGTTACTGAAATGAGCCTGGAAGGTAAGTCTTGTAATATCTTATTGCTTCAACTGTCCCTGACGTTGTCAGTTAGCGAACCACACACAAAACAACAAAAAACCAAACCAATGCTGTACGGGGGTCTGTTCAAGGTACCGGATAATGGTGGATATTACCTTTCATGCCAATGATCACACAGAGATATGAACTCAAGTGCGAGCTCCAAGACGAATGGAGGAGGGTGGCTCCTCCCTGCGAGACTCCCGAGGGCTTGGCTGCCAAGTGATGCGCTCCCTCCCTACGGGAGCTCCCGCAGCTCCCCGTAGGAAATACAGCTCCCTACGGGAAAACGCAGCGTTTCCACACTAGGATCTTTTTCGTTCAACAGGTAACAAAGCTATTAGGGAAGATGGTGGGGAAACTTGGTTCCTGTATGTCTTGTACACCCACAGTGATCAGGTTTTTTCCCGCACCGAAGGAGATCCAGCAGAGACCAAGGAACCGAAGCGCAGATGGCAGCAAAACAAGACTGTTGTGATACGGGCTGGATGCGATGCAGCAGCGTGGGAACGCAGCTTAGCTGGATGTGCAAAGTGATTGAGTTACCAGCAGAAGTACTTCTAAGGAGATGTGGCATTGGTAATCAGGAAGGTATTTTATACATCTTTGCTGGGCAGAAAGGTGCAGTCTTGTCTCCCTAATAAGACGCGCAGCAGATATCTGCTGATTTTTCAGATGAAGCAGGTATTTGCTGCATCATCTCTGCCTTCCTCCCTTCCAAATGAGATTACAGTAATGTGATATACATGGAGCTATAGTTTGTATTTATTTGTAAGCTGCAAATAGCATAGAAAGCTGTCGACTCTTAAAAAAAAGGAGAAGACGATTCTGATATTGAACCAATGAAAATTGCTTGTGAACCTGTGCTGGTCTAAAGTGACCTCCAGATTAAAAATTAACGTGTTGGTTTCGACACACAGAGGATCCTGTATGATCTGGGAGCACATAGCACCAGGTCTCTTTCCCATCATCAGAGCATCATAGTTTTCATCAGATAAAATGTGCAAATACATGTTTCAAAGCACACTCTTTCTATTTTCAAGTTGACAACTAAAAACTAAAACACTTCAGTGTTCTCTTTTTTTTTTTTTGCTATTCAACGTTTCAAGAAATAAAAACCGTCATCCTTTGCTGCCTTTAACACTCCCAAGATGTCACTTGGAAGGTGTAATTCATGGCAACATTACCTGTTCCCTTACCCTCTCACAGAACTCCTTCATAAACAGCATCCCCTAGAACAAAGATTCTGACAGAAAACACATTTTAAAGCCTACCAATTCTAACTGAATTCTACCAAAATCCCAAACTGATTTTGGCATAAAAATACCTTCATACTGAGTTAGTAGGAGAGCTCAGAGAACCGCGAGGAGGTCCCTTCTCAGCAGTCACGTACCATTCCAAAGAAGCCTGGTCTGTCCTCGGGTACATGAAGCTCTGGGTACACGTTCTCCAAGAACCATTTGAAGTCTTTACATTTCAGCTTTTCTCGAAGGAGTCTCCTTTCTGTCACATCTCCATATGGTTCCTGGAAGAAAAAAAAAGATTTAAAAAAAAAACAACAACCAGAACAGACGCCCTCTTTTAAATTATCTGTATACATTATTAGGAACCGTATGTTAAAGTGATGAATAGAACTTTTAGCCAGGAAAAATCCCCATGTTTGGCTGCTGGATTTGATTTCATTATCCTTACATTTGTTAAATGTTGACAAAAAAAGAATTGGAATGGTGCATGTAAAACTTTAAAATATTCTAGAAGACAGTTCATCTGAGAAAACTCCCCAAATCCGCAAGTAAGTCAGTCCTTGAATACAGATTGCTGGGAACTGAGAAGGCGTATTGGAAAATAAAACTTCCTTTAGCCAGATAATTGAAAGTCTCAAAAGCAGTTAATGAATCTTGAGAATTTTAAATTATTCTACCATTATGTTCATTTGCAAATTACCTGTACAGACAGTTTTACACTCAACTGATGAATTTGTAAAATCTGCTAATGTTTTCTTTGAACTTCATAGTTTTGGGGTGTGGGGAGTATGAAATCTTAAACCTCCAGAGAAAAGCTTTCATTGCAGACTTTTCCCTGTCTATAGATTGGAGCAGAGATCACATCTTTTCATGTTTGTCTTCAAAAAAACATCTTTATATCGACTAGGGACTTCAGACAGTCAGGCACAAGATACCGTTTCCAGCCCCCAGATTTTTACAGGTAACTTGACACACTCTTTCATCAAACCACAAATATATTTGCATTTCTCAAAGCTGTGGAACTATCACTGAAAACCCAAAGCAGATGTAAAACAGAGGCAGAGATGCCCGCTTGAATAACAAACAGCATCACATATTAGCTCTGAGGTCTGAACATTAATCTTGAAGCGAAACTTTACGGAACCAAATTCTGCAGCCATACCATCAATCATTTTCCCGTTATGCTACAGAACTGAATATTTGGGTTAGATAGATAAAGTAAAAGGGCCTGAAGTCAACTGCTGCAACAAGTGGTGCACAGAGCGTTACAGAAACCAGAGTGCATTGGCGGCAGCTTTGATACATGCAAAAAACCATACGAGCCTCAGCTTACGCCCACCGTGTTACAATACACCAATATGCAAAGCTTCCAATACTAACACATAAATATCCTTTAAAGTTAAAGTTCTGTCATCGCAGACATCAGCTGCCCAGAACTTTACAAGAAAAACTGTCAGCATTTATTGCTGTTGTCTCTTGGCGTATGACAAGCAGAATCAGCCTGGCATTGCCTGTGAGCTCCTGTCTTTGGATACACAAAACCCATATTCCTCTCAAAGTCGGACTCTAATAATAAAACCTAAATGGCTTTTATGATGTTAAAGTAAAACAATTATTACAAATGCATGGACTATAACAATCTAATTACCCAGTTTAATCTAAAGGCACGCGAGGTGGAAGCTAACCAAATTCAGCTTCCCCAGTCTCCTCCAGCATATCTTTTAAAAGCTTAAATGGTTCCAAAAACATTTTTTCCCCTGGCACGTCTGTTGGGGAAAGCCACTCAAACACGTGGGGAGCTCCCTGTCCTCCTGCCTGGTCCCGAAGCTCTGGTCCGGCGTAGCCAGAGGCGGGTGCCCAGCAGCCCACCGCAGGGCAGTGCTCCCCATGCACAAAACCAGAAAGCCGGCACTTTGGAAAGCTTTCCACGCAAAAAGAAGCGCCCGGGAAGATTAAGCACCTCCAGAAACAAGCAACAGCAGAGAATTATTTCTTTTAGGCCTGAATTTTGGACTTTGTGCCAGAGGTTCATCTGAGTCATTTCTAGACATTGTGAGGATATTTCAGTGTTATTGTCTTCCAGCCTGCAGACCCCTCGCAATAAATATATCCAAGCTATGAATTTGCACTCTGCTTTGCTGTTTTGACCTACTCAATTTTCACAGTATTTATCTCCTGAAAAATTCTGCAAACAAACGAGCTTGTATTTTCTTCCTCACAGAAAATAAAAATATTAACTTTTTTTTTTTGAAAAACAGTACTGAAACTTCAAATATTTTATTAGGAACATTTTCATCTGAGTTCCTAGGACTGATGTTAATTAATTTAATCTTTGCAATATTGATTATTTTTTTTAATCGAATGTTGTACAGCAGTAAATCAAACAGAAAAATCCATTTTGTCTTACATCAGTCCAAAGTCTTACATTTATCACAAGACAGGTAATTTTGCTAAAGATTATTACCATGCTGTTCACTTAAAGATCTACTGTCCATTAAAACTTGATTAGCATTCGATAATTGTGTGTCTGTTCTGTAATTCTTTATTGATAGAATCCTGTATCAGTTGTTTCACAGAAGTGCACATTTTAGGCTAAACAGCTCCTCCTTACTTGGGTCACCTTGCTTAACTTTATTCTTTCACTTATTCATTCATTCGTTTAATATTGACAGAAATTTGGCCACCTCCTAGTCTTACGGAATTTCTGATTTTTTCCAATGAATTAAAAATTAACTATATATATATACATTTATTCTATGTTTGGAAAAAGTTTCAGAAGAAATAAGAAATAAACATAAAAGCACTTCATGTTAAATATTAGCTAAATTAATAGTTATTTCATTGAAGACAAATTGTAGCGAAATTCCGAGAACAATGGACTTGAACTCACCAGGCGAGCGTGTGGGTTTCGGTGGTAATAAAGTTCTTTATATTCATCCATCCACACTTCAGCTGCACGCACGCTGTTTGCCAAAGCTTTGGAGCGTGAGTACGGAGCTTGTTTGGGGAAAACGTGACCTACATGGGAGCAAGGGTGGATCTCGAGACTTCCTCCACACTGCCATATCTGAGCAAAGAATTGACATTGTGCATCATTAATTTGAATCTTTGTAAGCAGAAGGATACAGTAACAATAAGCCTCTGTAAGGATAACACCTTCTCAAGAATATCACAGCATACTATAAGCAACATATACAATAATTTTGTGTCTCATTTGATGAATAAGCTGGATAAAATTACATCCTTTTGAACTCAGAGCAAATCACTGGGAGTAACAAGGAGATAACCCCATCTCTGGTTTTCTCTCGTGTGCAATTATCCCTTTCCTAGCTTTACTTTCTCTGAAGGCATGATAAGAAATGGTCCACAATATTTCCACAGGTCTAACTGTGGTCTACAATTCAAGTTATACAGGCATTATTAAAAAAGAAAAAAAACAAGAGAAAGAAAAAAAGAGGCATGTTTCTCTTCCAAAATAACCACGCTAATAGCCGCCTCAGAATGAAACCAATGACCGATAACTGATTTCTTACCAGAAATCTTTGCCCATATACTACTGGAAAGCTGACTTGACAAAACAGGTCAGCTTGTCATATCATTGGAGAGTGGTAAGTTGTGTTCCCACTTCTATATTCACCATGTCAGAAGAGAGGCATGGGTGCCTGGTCGTAAAATAAAACTAACTTTTTTCATTGGAAAGCTGGGAAAGGAACGCCAGACCCAACGCATGAAAAGAAAAAGCAAAGTAATTCTGTAACTAACTCATGGTGGTGCAACCAACATTAGTGAAACAACCTCCCCTGCCTAAAGCAATATTCCTACTTGCTGTCAAGGAAAGTACTTGAACCTGACCGTGGAATTGGCAGGACTCTCTCTGCCCTTGTGCTCATCCTCATGCCTCTGGCTCCCCAGGTCAGGAGATGTATGGCCCTCGAGATAGAGCCCATAAATGATGACCAAGTGAATACATTAGCCTCAGCACTCTCTGCAAATTTTTGTAATGATACTCTTCTCCTTTGAAAACCATGGACTTCTGGCAGTTTATCTACACAGCCACTTTCCCATCATCCATTCTGATCTCAAGTTTGATGTAATGAAAGCACAGCTACGTATTTCCTAATTAATATTGTGTGACCGCAATGTGGCAGACACTATTTCTGAAGGGTGCCTGAAACAAGGTTTCTGAAATTTAGTCAGATGGAAGGAAAGGTAGGACACATTGCTGCACTTGAACAAACTGAAGGCTATCACCAATGGCTCCGACAGACTTTCTGTAGAAGATTTTTGAGAACTGCCACTCCAGTGAGCTAATCCTCCTCATGTATTCAACCATGCACAGGTGGCAGCTCATCCTTCCTTTGTAAATGGACGACAAAGGAAATTAGCTGGGATATGTTTAAGGGGTAGAGGTTTGCTCCCTGGCAACCTTCTTGTATAACACATACATATTTAATGACATGTTTTTCAAATGAACACAGCAGGAGTGAAAGCTATGAGGTAGCAAATAAAACTTCTGTACCTAACAATGACAAAAGATCAGTGATGGGACTTTTCCCATCTCTCTCCCTGGGACTTTTAGGGATCTAGAAAGTCAATACAGATGAAGGCTTTCAGCATACACAAGATGGATGTTGTCTTCAGACTGCTAATTTTTTTTTTTTTTTTAAAGTTACTTATGAGTTCTTTCAAATTTCTTAATTTAGAAATCAGTGAATGCTGTCTCTATTGATTTGGTTTTGGATAATGGCATCAGACCTTTACGCATGGCACAATACTGTGCTTAATAACAAAACAGTAAGCACTCTAATACATATGTTTACTTTTAAAACAGACAGTTTCCTTAAAGGTCTAGGTAATTCATTATCCAACTACAGGGAACACTGGATAATCTTTACTTCCTGGATTTAAAATTTTAATTTCTTGCTTTTCACGTGAGGTTTCTCTCTTCTTTTTTGTTGCTTTTCAGGGAAGCAGTGTATTTGTCATTTGAACAGAAAGATTATTAAAGAAATTATACAAGAAATCTAGAAATCTGTACTGATCTTTTAAACAATTTGTGTATTTTTGCTTGTAAGTTACACTACTGCTATTTTGAAAGCTGCTATGAAAACAGCTATCCACTTTCACTTTAAGATCTCCCTTTTTGAGATTTGTTTCAAAACAACAGCTTTCTTAAATTATTATTTCTAGATCCAAGATTACTTTTTTAAAGTTGAAATTTATCACGCAAGATTTGTCAGCAAATATTAAGCACCATTAAATTTATTAAAGTTTAACAATTTCCGTATTCATTATATTCCATATCAGCATTTTTTTATTGATAATTACTGTTTTGATGAGTCTGGTTTTAAACAAGAAACGAGGAATGGACCACGAAGACTACTGAAGTAAAAATGTACAGTTAAGAAGGAAGCACATTCTTCTACTCTTCCATGATAAAGTCTGACTTAAATGGAGTAAACCAGACTGACCATACCTCTGTTAAACTGCTGACAGAAAGTGAATTCCACAACAGCTGAATTTTAAAATCCTGAATTTCTTTAAAAAATAATCGCAGGTTGCTAAGCAGTGCTCATTAAATTCTGCTTCTTTCATTAAAACAGTTCAAAACTTCTCATCTTCCTATTACAAAAAAAAAAAATTAAATGTATTTCAGCTAAACAATTCCTCAAAAGGTTTATTTATTTTTATTTTAATGGAAAACATTTCGACCTCTACATAAAATCAGGTAGAAATGAACAGCCATAAAATAAAGCAAGGAATTCAATAGAGAGACTAAAGTTGATTACTAAATGCTAAATAAGTGACTCTGGAAAAGATTCTTC
This sequence comes from Buteo buteo, assembly GCF_964188355.1. Lineage (NCBI taxonomy): Eukaryota > Metazoa > Chordata > Aves > Accipitriformes > Accipitridae > Buteo > Buteo buteo. Next base: position 8,558,697 of record NC_134173.1, on the reverse strand, counting down.
CCTAAAAGTATTTCAACCTTCTGTAACAGAGAAGCACATTAGGTTTCATGTATATTTTGCATGCTTACGTGCATGAAAATATGTTTCTTTACTAGGTCTGGCTACCTCGCAGCTCTCATTATAAAAGCGTACTTTTTTTCCTTCACCACAGAACGAAAACAAGGTGACATTCCTTTTTACTTTCACTTTCATCTTGATGCATGCAGACTATCGATATTTTTTCTTTTCAGAGACAGATGGTGGCATTATGAAAAGCTACAGTAAATGTTCAGATCTCACCTTGGGATCCCCATCCCTGCCAGGGTCTCCGGAAAACTGACCTAATGCTAGGTCAATGAAGGCTAAATAAGAAAAGCTCTATAAGCTCTACCACCTCCATTCCAATGTTTTAGGACTCTCTGGAAGAATGAAAAAATAATATTAAAAAAAAAAAAAAAAAAAAAAAGGCTGCTACCTCCTGAATGAGGCCAAACTGTGCAAAACACTCTGTTCCCACCCCTGGTCTGCTGCAATTTTGCTTGCAGCTGAGCCCCCCGGCATCGTGTTCATGCGTGATCTGCTGGGAGCTGGGTGGGCAGAGGGGGCCCCCCAGCCCCATGAACTTATCCTGGCTGCTCCCGCTGCAAGACAGATTTCCAGACAGAAAGAAACATTACAAAAAGATCAGAAAAGAGAAGACCCCAGGCAACTGGAGGTGTATCATCTAGGCTCATGGACAATGAAATTTCCAACAGAAGAAAGGATTTATCAGTAAATGATTTTGTCTTTTTGCACACGCATGGGTTTCTCTCACGCCGTGATGGTGGGTTGAAGGACAGACCGCAGGCATATCAAGTGTTGGTCCCCAGAAACAAATTTACATTGCCGTGCCACTAGCAGGAGTGGGGGGAAAAAGCTGCAACCAGGTTCTCCTCGCTCCATGTACAGGAAAGGGGAAGATGAAAGAGCATGTTTTGCGTCCCTCAGAAAGAGGAGTTTCAATGCCCATTATCCCCATGAAGTGAAATTTTATCCAGCCAAATAGCATTAAGCAATTCAAAATCAAGGCACATTGACTCGATCTTGCATTCAGCATGCAGCCTCCATCTCTCTTAGTCATCATGCTTTTAGCTGAAGCTTTGTCCTTGTCGCACCTCTCAAAACCACAGAGAATTTTTTCAGTTTAGAATAATCAAAGTATGAGAAAGAGGAGGCTTGAGGACAGGTCCTTTCATGTCATCGGGAGAGGGTGGTGTTTTCAGAGAGGAGAACAATTAATTAATTTACAATGTTTTTCAGTTACCCTGCTCCTACTTTTCAGGTCTGGCAGGCCTAAACCACGGAGACAACAGAATTAACACCGATTTATCCCTCTTGACCTTTCGGCACCATGGGCAGCCAGGACACTGCAGTTAAGCAACATCATAGCGCTCTGCCCTCTTCCACAAAAACCCTCACCACAGGAAGCACGAGTACAGGGGCTTGAAATCAAATCAAGGGGAGCACATCACACGCAATTTGGATCCAAATGCCCAGATCCTCCTGGCGATCTGCACTAGCAAAATTAACACGCCCAGGCACATTCGCTGGCCGTCGCACAGTCCGTCCTGCAGAACTCCCCCAGGAGAGAGCCTCTCCATCCACCTGCAGCGAGCCCCACGCCAGAGCTCCCACTCTGACTCCTCCTTGAAGCACCCCTCTTACCCCCCACCCCAAACCACGTCCCTGCTCTCGGCCCGGTGCACGACAGGCTGCAGGACTGCCCTGAGCCCCCGGACTTCCACGTCAGAACCAGTAACATCGAAAATGAGGTTTGGTGCCAGAGCTCAATGGCAATGATAGCTTGGGGCTAAAGCAGCAGCCAGCGCAGGGCACTTCTTGTGTCGTACAGGGCAGCCGTCAGGCTTGTCCTGTCTTGCAAGACTCGCTCTCCAAAAAGTGAGACACGACGAGCAGAAAGCCAAGAACTGCATGCAGAGAGGGCCGTCTTCCAGGCTTTCTACAAGGAGCTGTAGGAAGCTCCCGCAATCCCATCTCAGAGGAGAAAACCGCTGGCTGCCATCTGGGGCGGTACTACCCCCAACTTCTACTAGTGAGGGGGCAACCATTTTGGTGCCACCAAATCTGTGGCAGCCAGGGCCACAAAAGACCACAGACATTTTGACAAGGTGAAACAGATCCTGTCATGTCCAGTTCTGTCAACTGTGGCTGTTGTTTCCAAGCTTCTGCTTTGAGACCAGTGCCAATTTCTGCTAAGAGGCAGAACATATAGTACTTTCAAAAGCAGCACCCTCTCCACCTCACGGGTGCTCGGTCTGGTTGCACGTACACTAGCAGACACAAACAGGTACCTGCAAGAGCCAGTCTTGCTCAAGAGATGCACGTACCCAACATGCTTGCTACTGTTACGCCACGTTTGTGGGAGGTAGTGTCATGCTCTCTGATGTAGCTCACTGCTAAACTGACAGTCTCCTGTCTGCTAATTTGTCTGCTGCAGTAGTGTCACAGCTGAGAAGGTAAGAGACACAGCAAGCCTCAGGTATGGCAAGCATCTGTACCCAAAAATGCACGACTCCCTCATTGTCATCACCCCTTCCAATCCCTCAGTAAGCAAGAAAAACAATTTTCCCTTGCCAGAGTTATCTGGGGATGGCGTCCGCCACCAGGCTGCTTTCCAGCTTAACCTACTTTGGGTTGTGACAGATGACGAGCACGATCATTTCTTTGGGTCCCCAAGTACAAACCCAATCTATTGCTACTTGTGGCTCCCTGAGCAGCCTCTCAAAAGGAGGCATAAAAATAATTCCATGAAGAGCCATTTCATAACTCCTGATCCCATGCCTAAGCAATTATCCCACAGAGAAGAAACCCCTTCCAGCGGAAAGAGGGGACCCACTGCAACATACACATGAACGTGGGCTACACCAGAACTGGAGAGAGCTGGGAGACTCCTGCTTCCGAAGCTCACAGAGCTGATGGAGGTGGGTAAGCTGCTTTGAGCTTCAGGTGGACGCCTGCTGAATTTACTGACCAAGACAAGCAGGCTGTGTGTCTGGACTTCCACGCCAGAAACTTTTCCCTACGTGAGAAAGAAGGTGGTCATGAATTCAGATCAAACAGTGATTCCAGCTGAGAAATCCCCCTTTAGAGAGAAACCATGTCACCTCTAGGTCTGTGCTTATTATCCTCCCCAATCCTTTTCTTTCCTTATTTTTGTGCCCTCTTTGCTAGGATTTCTGCACTACAGGCAGCAAGTGAGACAGTCTGCTGATGCCTCCTTTCTCAAGAAAGTGGTTTTGCAACATTAAAGTACTATTTATCCCTGCTGTCACCTGGTAAAAAACAAACCAAAACCATCAACTCTTCCATCCCACAATCCAGTGACACACAGAAACGCAAATATGACCACAAAACATAACTGATGATGAGCAGAAAACACAAGGGAAATCCAGGATACTGAGTGGTGAACTCCCTGCAAGCCAAAAATGTCTCTGCAGTGTACCTCTTACACCACCACTGGGTTGCTTCAGCAAGCTAAGTGTGATATGGGGCAAACCACAGCCAGCCAGTGCTCAGTGGGAATCATCAGCAGCACAGGTAACAGCAGAGTTGAGGACAACACTGTTTTACTCATCAGTCTGGATTGTCTTGTATCTCCTCTCTCTTCCCCTGCCATAAATCCTTTTCATTCCAGCTATCTATCTGCCTCACACCTGAGCGCTGGTCCACCCTCCGGTGGGGCATAGCTCTACAGTTCCTGGAAGATTTTCCGCATCGCCTTTTATAACCTTCACACAAACTTTTCCTGAAGTGAAACAGAGTAAAGCCTTAAAGCAGTGCAGGGGTTGGCTTGTCCTGCCCCACTGGTAACTGCCACCAGCTGCCTCCTGCTCACTCCATCAACCATAGCGAGAACTCCGAGTCACATTAGAGAATTATAAATGTTTCTTTCCAACGATCCTCTTCACGCCACAGAATGTAAACTTCATGCACTAGTATCACACCACTACTTACACTTTATACTGGCATTCAAAACAAAGATGTGTTTTTAAAAATTGTTTTAAAATGGCTATTCGGAAGGAAAATACAGCTATCATGAAGTGTGAGAACAGAGATTCAGATAGACATCTGCCAAAATATTCTCTTCTTAACACTTGCGTACATTACAGCTATCTTATGAATTAAAAGGGTGTGAAGAAAGAAACTTGGGTTTAGTGTTAGACAAAAAATCTCTCAATTGAGCCACTTACCCTAAATGAGAATTCAAGGTTTTCTCCTCCCCAGACTTCCATTCCTGTGTCATATGAACCAAGATAATCAAAATACTTCTTGCTCACAGAAAACAATCCACCTGCCATGGTCGGAGACCTATAAAAGAGAATAGTAACTCTGAATTGAAGGAAAAGCAAAAAAAAGTTAAATCTAAAACCCAGTGCAATGAATAAAAAAAACACAGTACATTTTTATTTTCCATTTTCTCAGTCTTTTCTGGATACAAAGTAACAGTCAGCCATTGATCGGTTATCATCAGGCCATTTAAATTTAATTTTGTAGTAAAAAATGGTATCTGAAACAAGCTCCAGAATGTATTAAAATAAAAATAACAATGAAATCAGAAAAGATAAACACTGCGTTAATATAAGTTTTTGCAATCATGGTGTCTCTGTGAGCAACAATAAATGACTAGTCTCTTACCTCACATAGTAGAACATAAGCTTTTTTTGTGGCAGAATTATATTAGTCAGCTCTGAAATTCTAAGTGCAGTATCCTTAAGTAATAAGTAAACAAATATTTGTGCTTTAGTAATTAATAACAACATTGCTGATCCCATTAACATCAAGTGGAAAAACTCTCAGGCATCAATTGAGCAGAATTAAGTAAATATAGCCCCTAAAGATTTTTTTTTCTTTCTAAGAAGATCCGCCCATCTGTATTTTTTTTACTAAGTTTGGGAAAAAAATCAGGGATCAAGACCGGATCATCGCAGACCAGACGGCCCAGAGTGACAGTGCACTTAAGGGATGTACTTTCAGTAGTGCAGTGTGTGCACATATACATAAACTTGTATTTGTTCAGTATTGTTCCCAATTGTTTACAGTCTTAGAAAATGGCCCTCTTTGAAGCGCCAAGTATATAATGCTGGTTGGAACTAAATTCACCTGACGCTTTATGAATTTTACTAAATTGCTATTGAGGTAAATATTAACAAAGGTAGAGCCATCAATTACTCTTAATCTGTCAAAACGACTTTTACCAGCCATCTTTTTGAAGCAACACTCTCTTACACTGTCATATGCTGTTTCAAAGAATAGAATGAGATGAGGTGAGACAGAATGAAAAAAAAAAAACAAACTCCATGACCAGTCAAGCTCTTCTGTCTCACTCCAGACCTTGTCTTTCCAAACACAGCTGTCGGTGGCACCACTCTCCGCACTGCTGCTTTCTCCAGACACTTGCCAAGCTCACAGTCTCAGGCTACCATGAAGTTTTATCCCTCATCATTTTCCCCTTGCCATGCCAAAGACAATTCTTCTTGTCATGGAGAAGGAAAGCATCATATTTAAACTAAAGGCTTTAAAAACATCACTTTATTTTGAAACTTTTTTTTATGGAGGATGTGGACTAATACATGCTGAGAAGGACTAAATTACTGCCTAACTTTTCCATTTTAAAAAAAAAAAAAGTTCTCTCAGTTGAGGATAAGTTCATTAATATTTGTGAAGTACTGGGTATTATTATCACGATAAGCAACCTAGAAAAGACTGAGAAAAATTAATCATTCTGTATTTGTTGTAGACCATAAGGTAACAGATTATAAATGAAAGCAAGGACTAACAAAATCATGGTGTTAAAAATGCCAAATAGCTGCTTCATTTCCTACAATAAACTGCTGAAATACAGCAACTTCCAAGTCGAACGTAGCAGACCCTCAACCTTCAGGATTTTGCCTACAGTGTCCGTTTTCCAGACGCATTGTTGGTACTCTTACCTCACCTCTCCTAAAAATAGAGCATGGAGTGACAATTAATACTCACTGACTGCAACTTGTCTTAAAAGAAAACAAAACTAAAACCCACAAGGAAGATATCCGCATGAGCTCCTGTGAGTTAGCCCTTCACAGAAACTATGGTGGGTAGAGCTGTATCATTTCATCCCAATAAAGAACTGGTTCACCTTTGAAAACAGCACAAGGAACCACCACTACAGCACAGAAAGTCTTCAAAACTACTTTTGCCTTCTTACTGGTTGATGATTTTTCTCCCTTTTTCATCGTTGAACACAATACATTTTTTTACAACGCAGATCTCTCTGCTTTGCACAGAGGACATTCTCCCATGTTAGTTACTCAGTTACAACCTTTCAGTGTGCTGGTAAGCATCTGCAGGAGTTTGCCTGCAGCAGTCAAGAGACTACTTGCTCAATAAGGATTCCATATGGAAGATTACACAGGAATTTCAGCTTTTAGAGCAATATTTTTCCAGGAGCATGGTAAGCAGGAGCTATTTTGGAAAAAAGGGGAACTAAACAAAATATGTAATTTTTAGTAATATGCTCATTTCTCAAATATTTTTCAGCACCAGGCATTTCCAAGTGAAATCGAAACCACTTGTAACATTCACAGTTTCATAAGATGCATAAAAATTAACCTGATCACATCGGTCTTGGACTTCCTCCGTTTTTGTTCTCTTTCAGGGGTACTATGCCAAGTGAAGACCAGCCGCCAGTCAAATCCGCCAATCTGTGGCTCACCAGCATTTCCCAAGTACTCGAATGTATTCCAGTCAATAACATCAATAACAGGGCAGACGACAGCTGATTCTTCTTCCGCAATCCTAATGTGTTTTTAAAAGGAAAGGGTGACTTCCGTTAGAAACTTCTCTCAAAAACTAGAACTGTCAAGAACAGAGAACGCTTACAGATACCAAACACAAAGTTTTGCACCTTTTCAATTCATGCTGCAATTAGATCTCCACCACTGAAACACACATGAAGGAGGCCTCCAGAAACCCTGGCAACATAGGAGGTAAAAAGGAGAAACAAGATAGTACTGCAGAATGACATACCTATCAGCAAGGCTGATCTAAAGATAGTTAAGATCTTTATCATACTAAGAATACACCAGAGCTGACGACATTTCTTGCAGGTCTACTTCTGCAAGGAGATAAACCCCTTCTTCCCATTTCTCAATACCATACAGGGTTTTCTGGATTCCTTTCCAGACGCATTTGCCCTTACAAAACGCAGTGGGTTCCTTTGCCTTCACCTCAATTTCTCAAAAGGCCTCTCGGTACTAGGAGAGATCAACTTCAAGAACACAAACTCAAGCTAAGGTCATTCTCCTAAATCACTCTTTAGCAATCTGCTCTACACTAGTCTTAGACATCTCCTGTCAGTTCCGTGAAACGAAGTGACTTGTTTGACTTTAAGATGCAGGTACTTGTTTTAGCCTTGCATCTTCTGATTTACATATTCCAGAGGAGAAGGAAAACTGAACGTGTTGTATTGCCAAACAAGGAGGAGCTGTGATGCATCTGTCATTTGAGGGGAGCTAGTTCCTCAAGGGATTAAGTTTAAAACCCGCAGGCTGACCAAGGGGCTCTGACTCTGAAATTAGAGCAGCTTGTGTTGGTTAAATGCAGCAGAGAACTTCCAAAGAAGTATCGTCTGATCTGAGAAAGACTGCCTTAAGTATGAAATGGTCTCTTGTTGCCGGAGGGAAGATGCAACACCGCTGTTTTCTTCTTTATAATCTCCCATTGAAATCCTGTTTGGTAGAGTGCATAAAAGGGCTTATACAAATTTTGCTATCTCCTGTCTCACTTGCATAAAACTTATATACAACGCAATGAGAATGATACGTACACAGAGGAAACAAAAATCCCAATAAAATGTAAAAATGCTTTCTTGCTCCCATAAAGGAAAAGGAGTAAAAATTAGGTAGCTGGCATGTGATTTCAGTTATGAAAGGAATCATGTAAGTGAAAAGCCATCACCTTTTATCTAAGTTAAGAATTAACTAGATGGTACAATGCACAGGCAGTTTACAAATACAACTATGTTTGCATTTCAAAATGCTAACACTGTTGTACTGCTCCCATATATTTGAGTCAGATATGCCATGCAAACATCCCCTTAAAGTTGTACGTCTGCATCTGCAGCAAGAAGGGCAAAAACTCCAAGACACATTCAGAGCTAACTTTTTACAGGTGGTTATTACACTTAAAATTATCCAAATCCTTCCTCAAGATTGCCATCTAGTGGTTTGCTGAAGAAGTGAAGAAATTACAGAATCGTCTCCACAGTGATGTACTGTTTCTTCAGAGGACAGTAGTTAAAACCATGCTTACACTTTGATTTTTACCCCTTTTCCTTTCTTCACACTATCTATACTGTTCAAAGTTAACCTACAGTTATCTGGAATATACTTGGTATGAAATTTAGAAACAAGTTAAATATGACAATTTTAAGAAAAAAAAATAAATTCTTATTCCAGATGCAATTTCAGATGGACATGGGGAGTTTGAGAACACAAGTCCCACTAGGAATCAGGAAGATTCACACACATTAAGACAGCATGAGCTTTTGGAAACCTCTCTCCAGGTAGAGAGAGATAGATTAGCTCAGGACTGGGACGACAGACTTTATTGACTTCTCTTCCAATCTGCTTGTGTACGCTGCCCTGCAACAGGGCATGTCTCGGCACACACATCTTTCCAGACCTTCTCGCCCACCACCCAGGTTGACTGAAGCAGCCACCTTTCCCAAGGTAGTTTCAAAGCTGGGGGAGGATTCCTCTTCCTGAAAACAAAACTTTTCTTTCTCTAAAGGAAAAGAGCAGCCTTGTCCTTGGGAGAAAACAAATATCCTTCCACTCGCTACCCCACTGCCACGAAACAAACGCTTGCGGCGCCTCAGGGACCAGACTTGGGTAACCTTCGGCAAACATCTAGCAAGAACCATTTTTGCACTGCAGAAGTGTGCCAAACCATCCCTTCTCTTTCTGCAGCAGGACAGAAAACCAGCCCAGAGCATAACCTCACCTTGCCAGCAGCGGCTCCAGCCAGCCCTCGTGGCATTCGCAGTGGCAGTCCAGGAACGTCAGGATGTCTCCTTTCGCCACGGATGCCCCCAGCAGCCGGGCTCGAACCAGCCCCTCTCGCTTATTTGCGCGGATAAGACGCACCTTGCGTAAGCCAGCCACGTAGTTTTCCAAACTTTCCTTTAAATGTTCTGTAACAAACAAATAAAATGCAAAGAAAGAATATAGTTCTGGAACGATTGGTTTACATCATGCAAGAGAAAGCTCTTTTTTCAGTAGCTTATTACTTATAGCAGTGCCTTAAAGATACTGGCATTTTGACCTCTGATTCTGCTATACCACCTATGTTAGGAAAGGACAAGGAAAAAGCACAGAACTTGAATGGATGCAAATCACAGTTACTTTCAAGAAATTGAATGTTTCATATTTGCGTCTGCAATTCATTCCCAAATTGTTAAGTGCTTCTCAAATGTTACATAAAACTTTTTCCTTGTAAAAGGTTTATTCTTAACGCAATTCATGTGTGGTGGAAAATGCCAGCATGTGTCCCATAATTCAAATGAAAACAGATAACCAGGCAGCTCTTACTAAACTAGACACCAGGGCAACCTTGGAGCAATTGAAACTTGCTCAAATTAGGAAGCCTGAAATGCTTTGACCAGACTGTAGGTTATCTATGTATGCAAGCACTCATGTTACAACACAGCAAATGTGCTTCCCCATTCTAAACATTTGGTCCACAAGTCAAATTTTTCACTGGCATGCTACAAGAAAAACTATTTTCCAATTAGATGCCTATGTTGTACAATTTTACGGTATGTCACCCAAACAGGCTATCTTTTTCTCCTGTGGACTGGCTGAAAAAGACCATCAACAATCACCATTATTTAGAATTATTCTTCCTACCTTTGTCGCTGTAATCATCTACAAGGATAATTTCTTCCAAAAGTATATCTGGAGATGTCTCAAGAACACTATGAACAGTTCGCAGAAGTGTTGACCAAGCCTCATTATAAAAAGCTATCACAACGGAGGTTTTTGGCAGGCTGTAATAATCATACTTCTCCTCTCTGCATCTGTAAGGGAGGGGATTACATTTAGTACAAGTGCAAAAGCATTTGTTAATTTTCAGAAAACTATTCTCAAATGGAGATTTTCTATGCTATTTACTAAATGCAAGCAAGAACATACAAAGGATCTTAAAAGAACTGTATGTACACAGAAAAGTCATGCAAACACTTTCAGGAAGCTGGTCTTCCAGAAGTCCCATTTCTGCAGCAGCATTATGACTAAAATTCTACAACCCCCCAAAATGTCCAAGAAGAAAAATAATAGAAGGTATTTGGGGCTGATGTATGTGCAGTAGCTGTCTTTGTATAATACCACCTCAAGTAGAGGAACAAGCAATGGCCAAAACATGCCTCAGGTTACAGAAAGGAAAAAAAATAATAAAAATATAAAACTTAAGTGGGGTAAAGCAGTAGCATAAATTACTGATAATTTGTGCTTTGGAAAATAAAACAAGTGCTAGACAGTAAAAATACAACTGTGAAGGAACAGCAACATATAAAGAGAAAAAAAAAAACAGCAACAGAGCTGAGATGTATGTACACTGAAGCAGAATTTGGGAAGACCACAGAACTGCCAAGGTATAATAGCGAAATCCACAAAAAACACAGACATAGAAATGCATGGTTTTGGCTCTAGGGAGAGCCAGGAAGTTTGCAAACCTTTGGATTAAGCTCCAGAATGTATTTCCTATAAATATATATATATGAACTTCCCTAAATGAACATAAGGATGCCAAGAATCTTACAGCTGAGCCAAATGTGTAAATTGTTAAAGATTCCCCTGGTCTGAAAGAATTTTAAAATAATGACGGTATTTATTACCATTTCTCCCCTTTTCTTAGAGCATTCTGTATGAGCAGTTTTGTTAAAAAACAACAGAAATGGTTTAGAGATGTTTGAATTTTCTTATGCCTCCAGTTTACTACCTGGAGCCACCAGGGCTTGTAAGGGGCAGAAGGACATACTTCAGCTTCTGTAGACTGCTCGGTCACAACAGATATTGAAGCAGGTAGGACATCCCTCCTACCAAACCAGAACAGCAATGAGTCCTCCAAAACCTATGCTACAGGGAACTGAAAAGGGAAACCAGAACAGATCAGTAGAAAACATGATGACAAAATCCCTTAGGTCAATTTGGAGGAACCAAAATCCCCCAAAACACCCAGAAAATGACATTAAAAAACCCGACCTGCTTACCTATAGCACATCAAGAATATATTTACTGACCATTTAATGTTGCTGTGTTTGCAATAAAAGAAGACTTCTTATAGGTTTCTGTAAAGATTAGGTAACATCTATTAAGATCAGATTAGGCAACATCTATTAAGATCTGTGGTACAGAAACTAAAAAAAAAAAAAAAGTTTGAATCTGAATATTCCTTAACTTAAAATTCTTATGAGGGAAAAAAAAAGTCTGTAGAGTACTTTTGTAATAAATACCTGCAAATGAGGAAACAATGAGGAGAAATGACACTTGGGCAGAGGAGGCACACAGAAGGTAGCTTCTCAAACACAAAAGGAATGATATGCAACACCATTCATTGTATATGATGCGTATGCATGCATATGCACATACAGATATACATAGATAGGTAGATACACATACACTTATACGGTGAAGTACAAAAATACCCGTCCCTCCAGGCTGTAACTTGTCCTGAGGCAAACAGGGGCATTCACACAGAGAACTGCCTCACACCAATGGCTGGCAACAGAAGTGATTTATTTTGCCAAATGTTCATGTATTAACACATGAAAAAGGAGTGACATTTTAATTAACTTTTTTTTTTAACTCAGAAAAATCTACTCTATGAATCCAATTTTAGAAACACATATTTACTTTAGCCTACTGAAACACATTTATGCTCAGTACTGCCAGGAATAAATTCTTCCTACGTATCACAGTCACTTGTACCAGGTAATTTCAGTTCATTTCTTGATGGAAATGGGATCTTTACCTACCCATTTTAGAAAATCGAAGGAAAAAAGAAATAAAGAGAAAAACCTCCAGGAAAGCTTTCTCTGAAAATACATCAGAAGGATTCACCGAATAAGAATGCTGTATTCCATTCCTTAAAAAAAGAACTCCAAAAGGTCTAAAGAAGCTTATAACCCTAATTATAGATTAAAGACTTAAATGCATTTGCCTGAAAATTACATGCTGGAGATGGGAAACATAATCTGGCACAGAGCAAGGCAATCCCCTAAATGTCTGTGATGCACCATGCACTGCTGCCTCCTTCATTGAGCATACCTCACACTGCGGAAAAAGGTCAGCCTCCTACGGGACATACCACAGTACAAGTTTCTGAGGTTTCTGAAGTCAAGCAAGAGGCCAAAACTAAAAAGGGCATTTTATTTACTAGCTCGATGGTGCTCAGCCGTGCCCGGGTCCCCTGTAGCCCACTTCCCTGCAACCAGCTGGCTGGACAGGGCCGAGAACCTGACATCTCTCACCTGGCATACTGAAATACACAGAGAACAACTGAAAGCTTTGCTTTTTATTTAGTACATTATGTTTATTTTAGGGAAAACTAATCGTCACATACAGACCAACTAAAATTTTGAAACTTTTTTTTTCTAATTTTTTAATTCAACTTCTATGCAGATTTGCATGTTTATCTCCGACATTATTTCCAAGACATAAATTCCTTACTAGACTGCTACAAGATCTCAGCTGTTAGCAGTATCAAATATTGTTGCTGAAATGAAGCACATTTCTTCTTATCTTTCTGTACTGAAAGAAATTTCGAAGAGTTTTGCTAAGTCTTAAAAAATAATCCCATTGGGGAGATTACAAACACAAAGCACTTAAACCCTGGAAAAATAATAGTGTAAGAAAATCTTAAAAAGAGAATGAATGCCTGAAATGGAAACGCTTAGAAGTGCTGTTGTATAACAATTAAGCAGCATACACATGGACACTAAACATCACCACTTCACAAGATATACAAGCTTCAAAAAAACCACTACAAGTATGAAACCTGACTTAAAGCCTAGCAGTCACAACTCAGCTTTTCCATTTCCCCACTCCTATTTACAACAGAACCACCTCAGCAGTGAATCTTCTGTATTCACCTTTGCAAACTTAGGATGTATTTTTATTCTCCATGTGTCAGTCAAGTATCCAAGCTCCTACTTTCCAAGTGAATCACTTCACTCCTACTTTGGGTTATTCAGAAAAACAAACGCATATCAGTTACAACATGTCATTAAAATGACAGGGAGGATACGAACTGGTGACAGCACTCCCCAAATGTGTTTTTGCAGATACTGGGAATGTGTATTTATACTGCCTATACTGCAAGCTGCTTTTGGCTTCTGACTAAGGCACTCTTTAGTGCCATCCTTAAACGCATAAGGCTGCCCTTTCCCAATATAGGGGATCACGTTAAGACAAGATTAATTGCATCTCACGTTAGCCATCTAAAAGGTAGGTGCCGTCTTTGAGCTAATTGCCTGGACTCTGCCTGACCGTAAAGACAGATCCAGAAGGCGATCCACCTCACCCTCCTGAAGCCATTTATCTAGCACAGACAAACAGACCTTTACAGGCCCCCACCTCCCTTGTCCATAGACATTTTAACGATAGAGCACATGCTTAACTTTTCTACGGCTGAAGTTAAACAACAGGAAACTACCTATAGTCCCTACTATAGGCTGCCTGATACAGCACCTTGAACCTCGTTATCATAGCTACCAAACAGTTTGTAAAGACATAACATAGACACAAGGAAATGAGTTGCCTGTAAACATGACATTTCCAAGCATGGACAATAAATGCAGAAGCACTGTTATTTGAAGTCCAACATACTATTTCACTACTCTCATTATCTTATTCAACCACAGGAACTTCACTATTTACATAGGTAATAATTATATATATTTAAAAAAAAACCAAAAAACACCCAAGTTAAAACTAAGTGTGCATGTTGAGTGGGTTCATTTACTTCAGAAAAGCACACGTATCTCTAGTCAAGAGGATTTTGGAAAAAGTTACCAGATACTAGGATCAGTCACTGAGGAAAAAACCTATTGCCAGCACATGTGAGCAGCTTTTTTAGAGGCAACAAAAGAAAAGCATAAAGTTGTAAACAGGACTCGGATGGCACTCAAAAATGCTGATTTATAATGGATAACAATGATAATGGAGAACACGATGGAAAGGAGTGACACCCGCTCAGCCTCTGCCCTCCGATGGCTCCTGTTCTCTGCAACCCCACTAGAAAACGCACAAGTGGAGTCCTTGTGCACAGCGGAGTTGCACCCTGAGAAATCGCGTCCCGGACTGGGCTGGGACACTGCCCTGCGCCTGCAGCAGCCCGCTTCTGCATCGTCCTCCGTTTCCCTCAGGTACCCTCTGCCACACTGGGTGACTGTGCCAGGAATCCTCCGGCTTGCTCACTGTGGCTTAAAAGACAGGTATAAAACAAGAAATGCCAAAGGACAAAGCTTTTGTTTATCAACTAAAACTAAAACAAACATCTACATTTTTAAATTCTAACTGGCTTCATCCATGAATCTTTAAAGATGGGAAGAGAGAGAGAGTAATGCTGGCGCATACCCAAACACAAACTTAAAACCACGTTCACTGTGTAGCAACTTTCCTGGATCTTTTACTACGGCATCTACTCAAACATCTAACTCCACAAAATGCAAACCAAAGCAAAGCATGTAGAGGTGTATCGGCATACATTCACATTCCTGTGGGTTTTTGGTTTTGCCCTTCTACACTGCATTTGCAAGTCGCAGTCTAATTGAGACTCTATGGCTGACAAGTTTAATAATTTAACCTTGGAATCTACTACACTACGAAGTCTTCTGTTAGCAAGTTTTACAATAGGTTATTTATTAGAAACTAAGGAGATATCAGTCAGGAAATGCCTAAACAAAATTAAATGGGCTATTTTGGAGAACATTTGTGTCAATTAATGTAATCACTCAATTTATTTCATTGTAAGGAGCTGTTTCTCTTAGAGATGTGTATCTATACACAGGGAGAGAGAGCATGAATGTGTGCACACCGGGCACGCTGCCATGAGTTAATGAGGAATGGTTGCTGACATACTTTTATGTAAGACTTTCATCACAACTGCAACAACGATACAGCAAGGGAGAATACGTTTTTAATCTCCAAATTTGATGTTCTATATGCACAGTTACTCATATTTTAAGAAAAAATATGAAAAATTCTGTGAGTTTATTAAGAATTGTTAAGAATACAATCTGTTCATAGATTATTTAATGCTTTCTAATGGTATACTATCTAAGTTTTGCTTTTGAAGTCTCAATGTGAATGCCCGAGAATACAGGCAAGTTCAAGATCGTGTAGCTTCTCTCAAAAAGTTCAAAACAGCACATGTCACTGGTACATCTGATCTAAAAGGATTTATGTGACTACGGTATGTGACATTGCCATATACGCACCATCATCGTGTCATCTAGCAAACACCGTTAGGGTCCTACTTCAGGCTGGGTTTCACGTGGTGGGCTAGGAACCGGGCTTGCTGGGTTTGCTACGGTGGGCTGTGGACACACCGACTCACAAATACAACCTCCTTTCCTCTTCCTAATTTGAACAAAGACACTGAATTAAATGGCAGATGCTCTTTTAGTAAGAGGTGGGCTCAAATGTGGGTTTCACCTTCTCCACTCCCACCCCATAAACTGCAGAGGCGGCAACGCGGACTCAGGGGTCTGCCAAGTATCTTCCCCCATGAGAAACAACCTCCTTCTCCCACCCTCCCAAAGCCATGGCAGAGGACAGAGCTGTGCTGGGGTCCTCTTCTCCCCCCTTTTCTACGTCTCCCTTCCCTCCTGCTCCCAGCAGCAGCTTAGGGCTCAGCAGGTCCGTCCACAAGTATCCCAGGCTCAGCAGCACGACAAGGCGCTGACATTTATGGAAGGTGCTGATAACTGCCAGAACGGCCGAATTATTTGGGGCAAGGCTGGAACACGTAAGCAGTGTGAGTTAAAGCCATGCTGGCCCACACTTCCCCACCGCCCGCTCCCAGCCCAGGTAAATGCTCCCGAAATTGTGTCTGCTGAAACAAACCACGTTAGGAGAGAGCACGCTCAGTACAGTCTATGACACGGTGATATGATCAAGACCCTGAAAACGGAGGCTAGCTAGATTGTGAAATGGTTTTCCAGATCATTTGATGTTTTAAAGAACGATTCTCCCAGCAACAATGAGGTCTCGACAAGACAGGCTGCCAAACACTGTTTTAAGAATTCAGATAATAAAGGACTGCGCTGGCTAGTGTAACAACATTGTGAAAAGCAAGGAAGAAAGCTGGGAAGTCTGAACTGGACAAAAGTATTTGCAAAAATGTTTGGGGAAAAAACAAAAAAAGCAGATCTGTTTTAGACAGATTAAAAATACGCCAAGAAAAAATTGTCTAGAAAGCCCACCCATGACGGTGGACTAAATCTATATCCTAAAATCCACAAATTTAAGAAATCCATAGATCGCCCTAATTCCAAATTGTTAGAAAAAGACAATAGAAGTTCCTACCTAGCCCAGATTCTGGATGTACAGACGAGAAGGCGTTTCTGCATGTGTCCGTGGGGAAAAAAACAATTACTTTTTCTTTTATTTTGCTGATTTGAAACAATAGTTTCATTTTGCTCAAATAGTTACCCATGTTTGCAATTTTATTCCGAAGTAGTGAAACACAGTTAACACTTGCACAGAGCCATATGATTTCCTACACCTACATTCAGAAACTTACTTTCATGTGACCAATGTGATTCAGGACAAGAAAAATATTTGCAAAGTAATACAATAACTGACAGAAGTTATTGTAACCATCACTAATAGTAGGGTGTGGATGCACCTGGTCCTTACAGACAATGTTATATAGTCAAAGCACTGTTTGAATAAAGAAAAAAAATAATCATAACTTGTGGTTACTATCACTGATGTGGGAACTTTGTCAGGTTAAAAATGAAATCAACTAAAACCAAGCATTCATCTAGACGTCAGAGGAAGCTGAGGATCTCTACCAGAAGCTGTAAAGAAAAACTGTCAAAAAATAATGATGTGAGCTCTTCTGGAAAATGTTTGCATGTGACTATTAAACGAAAGCATAATGACAAAGAAAGCTGATGCATTTTTACAGAAGATAGGGAACAAAAATAGTAAAATACCCTAAATATCAAAGCGCTTATGGAAGCATTGCTGTATTTTCTACTGCTATAAAAGGCAAGCCTGCTTATTAAGAAAAACACAAACAAAACAAAAAACAAACAATGCTGCAGATTTATTACTCCCTCATTTAACTGTATGAGGGAGGAATGAGATGTCCCAGAGACACAATGCTTTGCAGGTCTAAAGCCTGTCTATAAATGCAAGGAATCCTGCCAACTAACAGTAAAGTAGTGACTAAAAGGTATTACAATTAATGTAGTTACTTGTAGCTAATTATCCATTCCAGAAAAGCTCAGAAAACAAACAAAACAAAAAAAACCCAACCCCAAATCAGTGACCACAGTGTTCAGAAACTACTGAACCAAATACGCCTGTAAGTGTTTTATGCAAAGCGTTTGCTCGTAAGGAGAAGAGCGTTGTGTCTGCTGGACTCTGACCCAATGTAAAGCGTGGGAATACCTACGCCAAAGCAAGCCCTGGGCACAGAGCGTGGAATCACCTGCGCGCTTAGAGGGAAGGGATGTGCTGGCAAGGTCAAGCTGCTGCAGATAAGCTCTCCGAAGAGTCCAGTTTTCCTACGTGCACTGCAAAAAAAAGTCACTG
Source organism: Buteo buteo (assembly GCF_964188355.1). Classification (NCBI taxonomy): domain Eukaryota; kingdom Metazoa; phylum Chordata; class Aves; order Accipitriformes; family Accipitridae; genus Buteo; species Buteo buteo. The sequence continues at coordinate 8,540,851 of NC_134173.1, read as the reverse complement.
CAGTCACTTCACCTTTAGGTAACAGATTGAAAGAGAAGTGCCTGGGTGAACTTGCAATGGGCTGAGAAGGAAACACCCGGCTGCTGCGCCATTTCCTGAAACATGGTCAGGTTAAAACTCCTGGCAGGAGCAGCACACCCATCAAAATCAGATGCTGTGATTTTTGGAGAAGAGGGGCCAAAACCTCATCTTGAGCATTTTTCTGGGAATTTGCTAGTGAGACACTATCAGATGAGCAGCCTGCATAAGTTGGTATTCACAACCCAGTAAACAAAACAAACCATGGTAGCAAGTGAGATTGTAAGAGAGTCACATTCAAATCTAGCAACAGACGGGAAAAGCAGTTTTGAAAGTCAGAAAAATCTTCGCACAAGATTGTTATGCTAAGCTCAGAGACAATATCCCCCAAAATAAGTAATATTATAGGTACAAACGATGGTGACAGAGAATTTAAGTATTTGTATATATCTATCTATATGCAGATACTGAAATATATATACACAGATAATTGAATATCTATATAACCATGCATATATAAAACATTATATATAAATGAGCTCTCTCCAAAACACAATTATCTAGAATTAAAGAACAAACCTCTTAAACTTTTTTTTTTATAGCTGCTAATTATTATGCAGACCACATTCAATATTTTGGGGGCTTTTGCGGCTACTCAAAATCCTTTGCCAGGTAAGGAAAGGTAGGAAAGACTTACAAATCCATTTGCTTGCAAGCACAAGTGAAATGAGGCCCAAGGGCTGATTCAGGCAGCTTCTACCATGAAAGAGACATCACAAAATGCCGAGTCAGCACAAAAGTGCCTATCCCTGCCTTGTTCCTTTTGTAACAAGAGCCAGCCAAAAGAAGGCTGGTGTGATTTTACAGAAACCGTCCCTGAAATAAATGTGCAACACACCCCTACTGGGAGAAACATAGAAAGAAAATAAAGAAGGTAGAATGTCTAAAATCAGGAACAATGCTTGAGAACAGCCCTTAATCTAAAAGAACCCAAGCAGAAAAACTGGAAATGTATTTCTTACATGCTGTAACACACTGTAAAAGGCTGCCTAAGAGACCCTATCAGTTGTCTGCCTAATCCTGCAGTCCTGTAAAATAAGCACGCGATGCAAAGTCGCACAGGACAAGATGCAGCCCGGCTGTTGCACAGGGGGGAAGGCAGAGCAGCAGCATCAGCCCCGACATGGCCCTCTATAGGTCAATGTCTGAGGCAGGGATGCTCGCTCATTTTAAACCTGCTATAACAGTTGCTTCCCCGGTGTGTATAAACTCAAGAGATGAAGGACGGACATTGGGAAGACAACCTGGGCCATCTAGACAACATCACGATTGAGCTGGGGGTGGCAGGGGGAAAGATTTCACTGTGGCAGTGATGTAGCCTTGAAAGAGGTGCCCAGAGAGGCTCTTGAATCGCCATCCTTGCAGACTTTCCAAATTTGACGGGACAAAGATGGCTTTTAGCAACACGCTCTAAGACTGAAGTTGCCCTGCTTCAAGCAGGAGGTTGGACTAGACACCACAGAGGTTCCTTCCAACCTCCGTCTTCTCTGACCCTATGGCATATTTCACTCCTAGCCTTGTACAAACTGTATCACCATTTAGTAATTTCCTTACAGTCTTATGCATAATATTTTACCAAAAGAACATTTTTATAGTTTATTTCTATATATATGTTTATTCGTATGTTTAAATATATATATTTATGTATACATATACTTACAGTACACTTATATACATACATATATATTTACACACACACACAATTCTAGCCACCAATAAAACCAAAAAGTTTCTGTGTGATGAAAACACATTATTATCTGCTGCCGACCTCAAGCACAGACAGTTAAAGGAAGTAGGAACTGTCTAAAGGAAACGATAGAAATTGTCAAGCTCTCCAGGTCAGTGTTTCAATAGAAACAGGATCAATTCTCAGAAAAACATGTTACAGTGATCTGTGAGAACATGAAGGAATAAAGGTCTTCTGAATATTTACATTGGCAGGAATATATTAGTAGGAGAAACATCTAAAATTTCAGAAACTTTATAATAAATAACATCTGTATAGGATTCATTGTCAAATATTGTCAAACAGTATATTATTTGGGGGAGTAATCTCAGTCAAACTATTCTTCTCTTCCTGCACAGTGTTACCAGACAGAGTTACTAGCAAATAAGTACCGCCACATTTCTCGTCTGATAGCAGGTCCAGGATGTACAACATGTAGCAGTGGGAGAAGTTTTTTGGCATCAGTTTCTGATAAAGCAACAGGACACCTTGTATACATAATTTTGCAGACCAGGTGTAAAGGCTTACTGGTTCAGATATTCGCAATCTTACTAGCAAAACTGTAGTTTTCACTAGATTCACATTTGTGATTTTCACAATTCACACCGAGAGCACGGGTTCACTGATGAATGTGGGAGGGCATTAAGGTTAAGAGGAGCAGTGGGACATCCAGGTGGTGGGGATGTTGCCTATCTTTATTTCCCTTTCTTTCCTCCTCCCATTTTCCTGGGATCTAAAATTTCCAGACTCACCTCCACACACATAAGAACATGCTGAAACAGACCAAAAGCCCATAGCCCAGAATAATGTCTCCAAGCATAGTATCTGTTAGTATCTCATGAATACTTGATGTCGATTTTCTAGTAGATGGAGTTCCTCATACTGTACAGGAAATGGATTTTTGGAACAAGCAGGTGGCAGAATTTGTGTTTTCCACTTCATGCGTGGACCTAGTATTGCAGTGGCCCAGCAAGAGGCACTCTCTCAGTAGCCTGTCTGTCTTTCAGGCTGAAGAGCTCTAAATTAATTAGTCACTTCTGTATGGAAGCCATGCTGTAAGTTGAACAGCATTGGGTCCAACACAGATTTCTGTGGAACTTAACCAGGGACCCTACCCTATTTAAAAAAAGAAAACAAGTGCTTCCCAGTTTTTATCCAGTTATTTATAAATGCAAGGAATTTCCACCTTATTTCACAGCTGTTTAAGGAACTCATCAAAAGCCTCTGGAAATAACACCACACCTGCTAATCCATATAATTACAGCCTTCAAAGAACTCCAATAGGTTTGTGAGACACGTCATCCTTGACAAAGGCCAAGTTGACTTTCTCAATAGATCACACCTACCCGTCTGCTACTTTTCCTTACCACAGCCTGTAAATAATATGCCTGGAAGAGATCCAACACTTGCCAGCACAGAGTTCTCTGGTTCTCCTCTAGGACTCCACTAAAAAAATGGTGCATTTGTCACCTTCTGGTCTTCAGGTACCAAAGTTGTTTCATTGATCACAACTAAAAATTCAGCCTTTGCACCATTTTTGTGGACAGCTGAAGTCTACTTGAAGTCTACCATTACTACTTATTTCCTACCATTGTAGCCTTACCCAAATGTTCATTAAAGATCATGAATGGTCAAGCATTACCAACCTTAAAATAAACTAAATCATATTTTTCCTAGACTTAACTTTTCAACACTGAAGCACAATGAATTTTCGATCGCTACAGGCTTGTGGATACCTTTTTCAAGACTTTTTTTTTTTTTAACTTAGATCTCTTACACGGTCCTCCTTCTTAAGAGAGGTAAACAATTGTATTGCAAAATTGTCTTTGGGGAAGTTTTTTTTTTTGGTCTTTCTTTTTTTTTTTTTACATTTGCTGTGTGAGTTGGATATATGTTCTGTGATATTTTTGCCATCATTTAGATTTAACTGTCTGAAAAGGCAGGAAGCACCTGCCAGCAGATACTACAACAGTACAATACAGCCCCAGCCTCAGAAGGCAACTATCTCTGAGATTATGTCACTGATGCCTTGCAATCCTTTTGGTTTAGGATATGTTTTGTCATTTCAACAGCCAAATATTCAAATCAAAAAGGATGTGTCATTGTAGCAAAACCCATCTGCCCACTTACATTGTTTTCATTTCAGGAACCTCCCTCCCATCTATGATGTCCCCTTCTCAACAACTGTGATCTTCCATTTCCTCCAACATCTTGTCTGAAAGAAATGGCAAGAGTCCAGAATAATTCATTGAAATGATTTAAATGCTTCCTGTCGAAAAGCAACCAAAAAGGTTCTTTTTAGCCTCCAGTCTACAGACTGCTTGTAAGGGGAGAATAAAAGATAACCAAGAAAAACAAGCCTACTGCCAGGCTTAAATTTATGATAAAAAGGCCTCACACCTGCATCACAATTTTTTGAGAGCTATCACAGGATTCGTGTTTTAGATTCAGCACTTACAACTAGAGTTGGGTGAGCTACTGGACAGGACACGCTGACATGAAGTGAACATGCGGTAGAACCAGAGCCCTGCTTTTTCCACAGCTCTTTGCTACCATCCCATACAAACCTGTTGCAAGGAAATAAACCAGCTGAAGCCAAGTTCAGGTGAAACAGCGGAGGGGACTCAGTCAGTAGCAGCCCCGGCTCTGTCCTGACCTCTTTGGCTGAAGGCACATACCTGTATCCACTCAATTCCTCTCACCAGCTGGCTGCTCGCTTACAGGACAAACGCTCAGCTAAACTGAGTATTTACGTTAGGCCAGAACCAATTGTACAGTCGGACTCGCTGTGCGGCACTGGCTTCACGACTGCACTGAACTGCTGCCTGTCAGCTAGAATCATCTCAACAAACGGTATTTAATGCTTAGTTTACAATTGCTTATGCCCCCATCTGGCACTAGGGTCATAATCGTAAATGTAATTTGTAAACGTAAATTGTCCCACCAACTAAGTATCCCGGCTCAAGCAAAGTCCCAGTTTAGAAGGGCGCTGCGCGCCTCTGTGAGTATTTCCACACCGTAAACCAGCGGCACGCTCCTGGCAAATCCGATGATAAAATAAATCTGCTTTATGCTGTGCAGCGCAAGACATCCGAACGCGACGCAAGGCTGAAGCCCGGGAAGCGTGACACCTGTAAAACTGGGAGCGACTGGAAAAAGCAGACTGCTTGCCCACAGTGACCTGCCCGGGGGGGACAGCGGCAGGAGAAACACCGCAGCGTGCCCCGGCTTAAAGGGCTCAAGCCACACCGAGCCCAGAGGAAAACCCGTTCGTGGAAAAGCGGCAACCAGGCAACACCAGCGACGCTTTATTTATAACCGGCTGAGCGAAGGCTGGCGACGTGAAAGCGGCTGGGGGAGACGCTTTTCACAGCCGCCCCCCCCCCGCCCCCGTTTCCCGCCCACCCATCTCCCTGCAAGAGCGGCTCTAGCTGAGCCTCGTCCCCTCAGCAGCCCCGGCCTCGTCCCCTCAGCGGCCCCGGCCCCATCCCCTCAGCGGCCCCGGCCCCTCAGCGGCCCCGTCCTCGGCCCCGTCCCCTCAGCGGCCCCGTCCCCTCAGCGGCCCCGGCCCCGGCCCCTCAGCGGCCCCGTCCTCGGCCCCGGCCCCGTCCCCTCAGCGGCCCCGTCCTCGGCCCCGTCCCCGTCCTCTCAGCGGCCCCGTCCTCGGCCCCGTCCCCGTCCCCTCAGCGGCCCCGCTCGTCCCCTCAGCGGCCCCGGCCCCGGCCCCTCAGCGGCCCCGTCCCCGTCCCCTCAGCGGCCCCGTCCTCGGCCCCGTCCCCGTCCCCTCAGCGGCCCCGCTCGTCCCCTCAGCGGCCCCGGCCCCGTCCGCCCTCGGGGCCGCCCGGCGGCAGGTGGAGCGGTGCGCGTACTCACAGCGGGTGCCACCGCTCGGGCAGGCGGCGGTGCAGGGAGATGCGATCGCTGAGGTAGATGTTGATCTGGTGCCGGCGGACGCTCTCCTCCTGCCGGCGTTTCTCGGCCGGGCTCAGTTCCAAACGCACCGCCCGGCCCAGCTCGCCCAACGCCGCCGGGTCCAGGGCCGGCTTGGCGTACACCGGCTTCCGCAGCAGCTCGGGGTCGGCGGCGGGAGGCTGCTGCGGCGGCAGCGGCGGGGCGCGGCGGGCGGCGTGGCGGGGCGGCGGGCCGTGCCTCCAGGCGAGGAAGCCGACGGCGGCCAGCAGCCCCAGAGCCACCAGCGTACCCCCACCCCGGCACCCCCGCTTGCCCCGCTTGCCCCAACACATCCCGCGGCCGAGGCGGCCGGCCATAACCGAACGGGTAAGGCCTCTCCCGGACACGGCAGGCGGACGAACCTCCGCCCCGGGCGGACTCCGGCGAAGTTCTCACAGACCTGCCCACGCCGCGTTACCCGCCAGGAAACCCGCCCGGCTCCTCCGCCGCCGAGCTCCTCCTCTCCTCTCCTCTCCTCTCCTCCCCGCCCCGCCGCCGGCCAGCCCGCAGGGGCGCTGCCGCGGGGCGGGGGGAGAACCGTTCCCGCCGGCGGACCCGGGTCCGCCCCGCCTGGCAGCGAAGCGCGGAGCGGTGGGGGGAGGCTGCGCCGCTACGGTCCTCCGTTCTGTGGCGGCGGTCGGCGGGCTGCTCGGTCCCGGCAGGCCGGGGAAGAAGGCACACACGGCTGCGGCTTTAGCTCCGGGTTCTTTCTCGCTGTGGGGACGCCGAGCGGTGGGGAGAGGCAGCCCCGGGCGCTCGCCCTCACAGCTGCCGGGAGGGAGCGGAGCAGGGCCGGTGCTGCTGGGTGGTGGAGGAGGAGGGAGGAAGGCTCGTCCCCTGCGGACACCTCCTGTTACCCCTCGGGGAAGAGGTTATCTGGTCACCCTTGAAGCTTGAGGGGCCTTCACGGACGCTGGTGGCTGCGTGGCGGACCTTCACGGGCGCTGGTGGCTGCGTGGCGGACCTTCACGGACGCTCCCAGCGAGGGAAAGTTCGGCTGGCGGAGGGCCACAGTAAGCTGGTTTGGCCACTGGAGGCCGTGGGGAATGTCCCAAGGCTTGCTGTCTCCTGACAGAGGTAGACAGGGCTCCAGGAGGACGGCGAGGGAGGTCATTTGTCACGAAGGGGCTAGGAAGAGCTTTGGGGCTGGAGGAAACAAGTCCATAGGAAACCAGGCTTCATCCCTTCTGCTGCCTCTAGAACAGCAAGTGCTTTAGAAGGAAAGAGAACATGGGCCAAGAAGCCACGGCAAACTCTTTCACTGAAGAAAGCGGAGTTCTCGGTTGAAATAAAAAAAGCCAACTGATGTGGCCACATAGATAGAAATCCAGAAGACAAGTGAAAAACCCCAATTTACTTCCCAGATAACGGGCAGTCCATTTCATGGCTTGACTGAATGATGGGAAAAAAGCAACTGTGGCATTTAGTCAAAACTTTCTAATTTGCTTCATATTCAAAAACACATCCACACTGCTTTTTCACTTCACCTCCTAACAGGATGCAGCCCCATCTGTCTAAACTTGCGATCCTGAGGCCCTGAGATTATGTGAGAGTTCGTGATTTTGCGTTTGAAAAAGCTTAACCTAAGTGTAACATAACTGATACAGTATATCTCTCACCTTCATCAGGGAGCTGAAACTCTGGCTTTGAGGTGTCGTTTGCTCTATCCATTTTGGAAAGAGACCATTACACTGCACTGTCTCGAGGCCTGTCAAGGTGAACCCAGCAGAGGACCCCAGTCATCACCAGAGAGGGACTTCAGCCTGGTAAGGAGTATTGGGCAGTGCTTACCCACGCTGCTGAGGGGTGGAGGAAAACTCTTCTGACACTAAGGAAGGGGAGAAACCTCGTCACTACTAGACAGGGTCACAGCATACAGCTACAAGCTGATTCAGATTTTACACGGCAATAAATATTGTATGTGACAACAAACACAGGGGCTGTCAACTGCTGCGGAGGTCTTGCTCTGGACAGAAGGGTGATGAATAATAATGAGTCATCCTGACGCTGGCAAACTAGCATAAATCAAGTAGTTTAGGTGGATTTGCTGATGAGCGTAGGCATGTGTATAGGTATAATTTCATTATTTCTTATTCAGCTATACAGTTTTCTACCACTGATAATCATATATGCATAAAAAAATCTAGTTTCAAAGCACACATACTGGCTGGAATAACTGAAGCATAATAGTAGTGAAGTATGCATGTGTAAATATGCATTGTAGACGACTACTAAATACCAATATGCTGGACATGAGAATATACATTGTATATAAAGGAAACAGTGCCAATTTGCTATCCTGTCAGCCCAAGCTTTGGGTCTGAAGAGTTAGGTGGCACTAGTAATTGCACACCCAGTGATTGCGTTGTCTTCTCGCTCGCCATCCTTCCCGAATAAAGGAAGCCCAACTGGTGTTGTTGATATTGAGTTTGTAGCAGCAGTTCCCTAGGTTCTGGCTGGTGGAAGGGTAAACCCTAAAGATACAGCCAACATTTCTGGAACATGCTGCTGGTTTAGATCTGGTTGTCTGGAACAAACAATCTTGGGTTTTTCCCTTTGTGTAAGGTTGCAAATTACTTCAAATAGGGTAACAGAAATATTAAACATGAGGAGCCCAACAAGAACTTCCTGGAATGAATAAAAGGAGAAGGACGTCCTCCTGGACTCCCCCCAAAAATAACTGGGGGAGATTGGGAAGAAGTAAAGAGCAAAATATGGGACTGAGTGTTAGTTAAGATCAGTGAGGAAGAAAACAGAAGAGTTCTGCTGCAGGGGTTCTTAAGTGTTAGAAGAATAAGTATTTTATTTCAGTATTTTAAGTATTAGAGTAAAACGGAAGAAACACAAGAATTATGATCGCATGACTAAAACAAGTTTTGAGATTAAAAGATGGGAAACTGAGAACAGAATGTGACAGGACTGCAGGAGGCATGCTGCAATCAGTGGTAGACAGGGTAAGATCAGACAAGACTGTTGAAGAAGATAACCGGCATAGCTACCTCTCAGTCAGATTTTAAAAAGGAAGGAAGAAAGGGCTTGAAGAAAAGGTAGGAAAGCATCAGCTTGCTTCCACAGAAACAAGAAAGGTTACAGCTGGTGGGAAAGTAAGGGAGGCAGCTCCCGGTAGTAATAAAGCCCTTAGAGCAAAGTAGCTGGGAAGGCATCATCGCAGTGAGGGTTGAAAGTAATACTAGTAAATGGTAGTTCCCCAGAGATGATGTCCAAGCACAGAAATCTGAGGAAATTCAGCAAGGGGAAGTACAATAATGGTGTTAATGCAAAAAATCATTAAGAATAAATCAGTTGCATTCACAAATAAGTTTGGACAAGATGTAAAGAATGTGAATTCAAAGGCACTTTTTCTTAAACCTTTTTAAAAGTTTGTGGGGTTAAATCAAGATGGGAAGACTGAAAATTCAGAGCTGAAATACTTAAAGTATAAAGACTTTTGCTCTGAATGTAAAAATAAGCCCCAGAGGAAAAAAAAATACGGTTAATAAGGCAAATTACTTTCCTGCTATGCATAAAGCTTGTAGCAGTGTTTTCATGGAAAAGTTCTAAGCAATTCTGGGTTTGTTGGGGGGGGGGGTGTTCAGGTTTAATAACAATGGAAGTTAAAACAATTGGTTTGGAGATTTTTTTAAAGATCAGTAAGAATGTTTAGTGAGCTATAAACTCAGTTGCTTCAAGAGTTTCAGTCAGAAATAAGTAGAGTAACTGGACAAGTCATATAAAACCTACAGAAAAAAGTAGAGGTATTAAATTTTGCAAAAGCTTTAAAATTTACCTCATCCAATGTTTTCTTTTTTTTTTTTGTTCGATCTGTATTTTCAGTCAAAATGAAACAAAATTCTAAAATGGAAATTGGATGTGGAGAAGTATTAGCTGATAGAAACTGCATTTTTAATAAACCCAAAGTTCAAATAGCTTCCTAAATTCGTACTTTCAGGGGAAAAGAAAGTACCAAATAATGTGTTCCAGAATAATGTTCCTCATTTTAGTAACAGCCAACACTTACGTATTCTAAAAAAAAAATGTAAAAGGATTATCAGAGGAACATGCTGTACAAAAACGTTGCAGATAGATAGAAAATTTGTTCAAGGAAAAGAAGATTCAGCCAAGTTGTAAAACATACCCACTGGAGGTAGCTTTAGACCTACGGGTCATTTTTTGCCATTGCTTTAACTAGGCATAAAACAGCATTGCCCTGTGAAGAAACAGCCCCCCAAACTCCCACCTTGGCTGCTCTTCCTCTCCTTTGGCAGCACAAGTGCACCTGTATTTTTTAAGTATTATTCTTCAGCCCATTGTCCTACCAGTGCTAAGGATTTTTTTATTAATATATTTGTGTTGAAAGCGTCTTTATTTGAGACAGCTGCGTAGCACAAGCAAAACACGAAACGGGCTGCACCCTGCTTTCCCAGCTGCAGGTCTGTGCCAGAGGGTGGGTGTTGAGGTCCTCGGTGCTTCAGCAGGGACCCTGTTTTACAGGGCAGGCTTTGGGTCAAGAGCGAAGCTGGGCGCATAGCGCGGAGGAAGAGCCTATCAGGAATTTAGATGAGAGGAAGAACAGTGGATAGAGAGGCCTAAAAATAAAAATAGATTAAAACCACAGACTTGATGAGTGAGATAGAAACTGTCAGCTGTTTCAGGGATCTTCTCTCAGACTGATAAACGCTCTGTAATTCTCATACTGACATGCCAATAAAAACGGGCAGCATTCAGTGGATTACTTGGAGAAGACCTAACCTGTACCAGTTTGCATATCTCTGTAGTACATGTATATGCTTATGTACGTACGTATGTCTACATATATATACGTAAACACATACATACACGTACAAAATACCTTGTTCAAAAGGTCATATGCAAGCCAGGTTTGCTTAAAGGTGGGAAGTATATGCATGCCAAAGGCATCAATCGGTATATTTGCTTGCTATAGGTATGTACTGTTGATATATAAATGTTCTCCTTAGCTAAGTAGCAAGCATGAACTGCAGGGCATAGGAGAGATATTGTACGTAAAGGAAGCCATGGCTAGCAAGCTTAACTGTCAAAAACTATCGGAACAAAACTGCGGTTCAGTACATGGAATATGGTATGATGTGACGTGTTACTGAAGGTCTGTTACATTGGAAAGCTGACTGATTTTTTCATACATTCTTGTGAAGACACAGCGAGTTAAAATACTGAGTTGCAAATAATTTTTGAAAGTTTGGTCAAAATTATGGCATATTCTGAAACATATAAATGAAGTAAATTCCTCACAAAGTTATAGCAGCCGGTTATAGTAGACAAAGTGGACACCTGCTATATACACCATGATTAAAATTCTCAACCAAGAACTCAAGGGGATATTACGTGGTGGAATTAATCTTAGTCATCCTACACTGTAGGCCCTTACCACCATTTTTTTTTAGTAATTTTTTCAACGTTATTTCTGTTTCTGTGCCTGAAAGGACCAAAGTTAACATACATCGAGTCTAATGATACTGGAAAAGCATCTGCTTTTCTATGATGGTATTTCTAATGTATGTGTCTGCCTTTTCATTAAGGCAGAGATACGAGTCTTCACACAAAACACATGCTAAAATTTTCAGTTTTCTTTTTCTCAGAAGTACAACTTCCTTGTGATTCACATCACTAAGCTTTTACAGTAGAAAATAAGCCTTCTACTCCTTGAATTGCCATGAAAATAATGCCATCATATTTGGGGATTAGAGATGCCATCATCCCCAGACCTTCATAATGAAGATTATGACTGAGTAAGCCATCTCTAGTTTCCTGGATTTTTTTTTTGGAACAGATTGCTTGACTACTTGCGTTTTTCCCTTCCTGAGATGCCTTTGATTATGATGGTAATTTTAGTCTTCCATATTATGTGATTCTGAATTCTATGAGGTAGAAGTGTGCTCGTGTGTCATGGTATAAGGATATGTCCAAATGTGTTACATCTTGTTACTACTGTAGAAGCAACAGAATTTTTTGTCGTGTTACCTGGCCCATTTGTAGGTCTACATCACTGCACATTTGCCATATTGTACTTATTTTACTTGCTCCACAGGTACATTACATACCCTAATGGTTTCCTAGCCTTTGTTTTGCAAATGATGAGTTCTGTCTCTTGCAGAATGATGGCTCTAAGTCTATCTCCTTTATGTTGCCTTGTGTTATGAGTAGCTTTTCTAAAGCTTACATTGGCCCATTTATCTCCCTGCTGGTGTTTTGGTATCATTTGCAGTGGAGACTTCAGTTAGAAAAGTTTCACAAATGTTGACCTCACGTTTACTCTTGCCTTACCTGTTCTTTTTTTTTGGTGAGCCTGTTGTGTTCCTTGCACTTTTCTCGTCTCCTTTAGTCTAAAGTCATTTTTTTCATTCATCAGGTTTTTCTCTGTCATTTTAAGTTATTTTAACCTCAGAGCAATCCAACACTGACCTATACAAATTAGCACATTGGTGACGTGAAGGAATTTCTCATCGAAAGCAAGGCATTTTTCACTGACTGGACAAACCAGATGCAGCTTGGACAAACCTTCTGAACGACTAACTCACAATCTGCACTTGAGAATCTTGATTTTGTTTTCTCTTATATTACCTTCCAGCCTAAGCTTTCTCCATCATCTTACCCTAATGAACAGTTTGAAAGGCTTAGGTTGTTCTTTCCTTGGTGAAGAAATCAAGTCCTGTATTTTCCAGGGAGCTTGGTACTGCATCACCGTGAGAATATTCTATAGCACTTTATTCGTTTCAGAAGAGATCTGATTATTTTTCCCTTGCCTCATGATATTTTGATTCTCAATCAGTGGCAGAAATCACTGAGTGATTGTATCTGTATAAATGCCTAGGATGCTGACTGAAGATAGCAATGACCATCAGATGACAGCAGCGGAATTTAGCACAAATAATTTCCTCTCTCATTTTTTAAACCCCAGCAAATATTTCCTCTTGCTTACTTAGGAGTGTCTTAAAATAAGAGTTGCATCTTTTGCTGTTACGTTCCTAATTACATTCATAATATCTTTGTCTGGAGTTTCAAACCTTTAGTAGAATTTGATACCGTAATCATCAGCTACATGACATAAATTTGTACAATCAGCATTTTCAGTAGCTTATCTCAAAGATAAACTGGAGTGATCCTGTCACTAATCTGACTAGATCCGTGCATGCACTTTGATGTGGTAAGTATGACCCAGTTTTCTTTAATCATGAATAATATATTGCATTAATCACTTTTGCCATTCCCATCTTCCAAGCTCTGAAATCTTGCACAGTCCAGTCCAGCTTTATTGATAGTGGCAAGCTCCTCATCCTGTTGTAACTTAAGAATGGTTGTACTGGCTAGACCAAAAGTCTACCTAGCCATGTATTTTGCCTCTGATGATGGCCACTATAAGCACCTTTATGCTTAAGGAAATTATTTATCGTAAGTGTATATGTTAAATATTTACATATTTTACATGAGTTAACACATGGTATCTATAGTGGAGGAAGCATTGCTGAATATTTACCCTGTCTAGTAGTTTGTCCTATTCCTTCTGTAATGATAAATTTGCAAAGGTGCAAGTAATTTTTTTTTTTCTTCGCTGTGAAGGGTAGTTTACCAGAGCCCTGGTTCAAGTGGCCATAAACACAGCTAGTACTCGTTTGCTGGAGTCTTTCTCCAAGTGTAACTTGTTTGGCCCTTTGCCATGATGGTCTGGCAATCTGGATTTGCAAGTGGATCAAAGGTAGGAAGCCATATAACTTGGAGGATATGGAAGCCACTGCCTAAAATTGGGGGTGGCTTCATTTTAGGGCATTTGGTGGTTTCACTACACTCCCCATAACCTCCTAGTCCTCTCATTCCCAAGCCCTCTACTGCTGTAATAAGTGCCATGTTCTGACATTGAAATCACCAATTTTAATAAAGAACGACCTGCTCAAACTTACAGAGACACAACACAATATCCTTAATTGACTGGTCAACTGCAGTTCAAGAGTTATTTCATCGGTGTCTTTTTTCCCCCCCCTCACTTTCTAAATCAATATAACCTGGAAAAAATGTCAGGTTACGTGGGTGGCTCAAGCTAGTGAGAAGATACTTAGAAACGCCACAAGAAATCACAATTTTATGCTCAAACTCTTTAAACCGCAAGCCTGACGGATTGGTGCTATCAGAGGGTGGGAAATTTGTTTCTTTGGGGAATGGCTCGACTGTGAATCCTGTATTTCAGTGAAGGAAGAGACTGGTTTGAGCTGAAGGGAAAACGAAGTAGGAAGGTGCAAGTAAAGGCTGAAGCATCCCGTAAGCGGAGCGGGGCTGACAGAGAGGGACCGTGCCTGGCTGTAGAAGAAGTGTTAGGAAGCAGGAGAAAGGGGTTGTTCTGTCGGGTGAGAGCGAACAAGCCCCCCAGCGAAGGCTTGCTGCGATGACCGCAGGCCGAAACACCCATAAGGCGGAGGAGACCTTTCTTTGTAAGGTAGTGGGAACGGGTTGTGCAAAACGGCCGCGGCCCAGGTGCGAGCGGATGACAGAAAACACCTGGGGAAAGCCGCAGGAGCCGCGGTGACCCGGGCAATGCCTGGGCCTAGGGCAGGACGGAGCGGCTCGGCGGGGACCCGGCTCCGAAGCCCCGGGTCGGGAAGCCCCTTGCCGGCTCCGAAGGAGCGCGGCCCAGCCCGGCTGCCCCTCCCCGCCGATGCGAGAGAACGGCCGGAGCGCTGCGGCCGCCCTCGGCCGGCCTCCTCCCGCCAAGCCGAGTCCCCTCCTCCCCGCCGCCTTCCCGGCGGTGGCGGGCGGGCGGCCGAGCCGCTCGGGTCCTCGCCGGCTCTGCCCATGGGGGAGTGCGGGGTACCCCCCCAGGTCCAGCTTTTTCTCCGCGCCTGCGAGCAGGGCGACTGCGAAACGGCCCGCCGCCTTTTGGGGCTACCCGGCGGCACCACGGCCGACCCGGCGGTTCCCTCCTCCTGCGGTACCGAGGAGGCGGCGGAGCCCCGCGGGGAAGCGTCCGCCCCGCCGGCTGCCGCCGCCGCCGCCGTAGCCGTGGATTGCACCGACGAGGCCGGCAACACGGGGCTGCAGTTCGCCGCGGCGGGGGGACACGAGCAGCTGGTGCGGTTCCTGCTGCGGAAGGGAGCTTCGGTACAGAGCACGAACCACTACGGATGGAGCCCCCTCATGCAGGCGGCCAGGTAGGGGAGGGATCGGGGAGAGAGAGAGAGAGAGGGGAGTCTCCGGCCGCCATCCCGCTTCGCCGCGGGGCACCGGCCTAGTCAGCGGCCGGGCGCCGGCGGCAGCCCCGGGGCGGGGAAGGGAGGGCCGCCGAGGCGCAGCCTCGGCGGCCCTCCCTTCCCCGCCCCGGGGCTGCCGCCGGCGCTCGGCCCCTTCGCCCTCAAAATCCCGCTCCCCGGGCCGGGGGAGGGCGCCCGGGAGCGCCGGGGGTGTTCCGGGCGGGTCAGCGAGTGTGTGTGAGGGAGAGAGCGCGAGCGGGGAGGCGCCATGTTGTAGGCCGCGGCCGCTCGCCCCCGGTTATCCCGGGGAGCGGGATGCCGGCGGTCACCTGCTAGCGTCCCCGGTGGTGGGTGAGGAGGGGCTTTTAGATTTGCATAAATATTACACCGGGGAGTTAGGTTTTCCCTTATCCGTGTTAAGGATGAGGTGATTGAAGCCGTGCATGCTGTTTCTTGGGTGAAGCCGGTGCAGAATCCGGGAGGTAACCTGAGTGCGAAAACGCTGCTCTCCTCTTTCCTTCTGTGGAAATAAGATACGTGCACACCCCTGTTTCGTGTTCTGTCACTTTTTTGGGGGGGTGTCTGTGTCTACCTACCTGTTGGAAAACTCACCTCTGACATAAAACATACCGAGGCAAACAGAAATATTTAATTTCACTTGCCTTTTCCTTTTTTTTTTTCCTAAGTGGCTCACTGGAGGATGTGGAAAATCATTGCTGAGGGTTTTAATGACAAAACTGGATTGTTTTCTGGTTTGATTCCGTGCTTCATGTAACCCGCTGCTGGGTTGTGGGAGGTCCCCGTATTGCTAATGCTGGTGTTTATCTTGATGTATACAGGTACCCCGTGGGTTTACAGATGCGTTTTGCGAGGTTGGAGGCTAGTGCTTTCCCATAGTCATGGAGTGCTTAATTGAGAAATGTTTTGGTTTTTTATTTTTCGTTTCATAACAGATTAAAAATGCTTGGAAGAGTCGAGTCTGTTTCAAAGTCAACATTTCTCTTTTCAGTTAAAGCCCATAGAAAGTTCCCAAAGAATGAGTCACACAGCTGGTTTCCCAGCAAGAACAAGGAAGACAAGGTTCAACAATTTTTTTTATTTTATGAAGGTTAAAAAAAAAAGGAGAAAAGTTGCAGAAACATTTTATTTTTTTTTTCCCCTTAATGAAAACCGTACGCTCATTCTCTAAAAACAGTAAACTCAAATCACTATAACCCTCTCACTGTTTTAAAGAAATGACTTGTTGCCATTTGAAAAGCACTGTAGATATCTTTGAAACCTGTGGAGAAAGCATAAAGTGGAAGATGATTTTCCTTTTTTTCTTTTTAATGGATAACCAAAAAGGAAGCAGTGTTTGTACAAACGTAGGTTTGAACTATGTACATGTTTCATTTTTTGGCTGTGGTTAGTCCTGTTGAAATTGGACAGGGGATAGCATATATGCGTAAAATTAATCATGTGTATAGGGTTTGCGGTCCCTACTGAAGTGACACTGTGAAGGCTACCAGGATAGACCTAGGGACTAGACAGGCCCTGGAGGCTTCCTTCTGCAATTATGTACTTTCTGAAGGGAACATAGGGAGTTTTGGTCTCGTATCTGCTGTTGGTGGTTAGTAGCATTCTTTGGGATTTCCTCAACTAACACTTGCTTTGCTGCAGTGTACAAAGGCTGCTTTCAGGATCAAAGTTTGATTGTGTTAAACGCTGCACAAGCATGTAGTAATGCATGATATCTGCAACAAGAGCACAGAGTACACGTCTTGTCAATGTACTGTGTTTATTAAAATGTGGGATTACTCAGCTGAGGAACGGTAAAGGGTTTCCATTTTCTCACGGTTAGCTAGCTGGTTGGGTGTACGGCTTGCGTGATTGTCCTTTGCTTACTGACAAACTACCAGAGCCTCTGATAGTCAAGTGGTATCAAAGCTGGGTTACTGGTGAAACTGGTGTCAGAGTTCAGTAGTCTGACAAAGTTCTTTTCGATGTTCCACCCAAGGGGGGTTTAATGCTTTAATACCAAGTTTCCTTGCTGGAAGATATTTGATGTTACACAGGATTCTAATTTAGCCTAGTGATACAGCAATCTCCTGAAATCATAACACAAGCCTAACGTAGCAGCTGCAATGCACAATTGAACCACAAGACAAGCAGCATGCCCATTACCAGTCCCTGCATGCTCGCTGTCAGGATGCTGGGCGTCCCCAGTTGCCTGGGAGGAATATGTGGCTGGGAGCCAGCTCAAGCCCCTTGCTCTCTTCAAAATTTGTTTCTCATTGATTGCTCAGTTTTGGTACTTTGTTTTGGGCTGAGCTTCCCCCATGATGGTCTGGCTGTCTCAGGAGGATAGTACTTTCTATTGATTGTTTTAGGGAAGACCATTCATGCAGCCAGTTGTCCTGCTCTGCTGATAGAGCCATTTCTCTAAAACAAAGGCCACCCTCTGGTCCCCTTTGTGTTGAGAGAAGTTTAGCATACTTTAAAACAGCTGTGGCCACTGGCTGTGTTCTTCTCTGAGCTTCATGGGCACATGCCTGTCTTCCCTGAACCTTCTTCCGTTGTGGGGGTTCGGGGTTGATTGATCATTCACAACTGGAAAGCCAGAGATGATGCAAATACAGAAGATTGGCTGTCCAGTTCATAAAAAGGTTTTGGGTGGTTTGGTTTTTTTTTTTGGGGGGGGGGGTGTTAAGCATTGACTCTTTGCAGTTTTTACTCTACTTGCTCAATAGTAATGAGGTTACTTAATTAAGATCTCTGCAAACAAACTGGATTTCATTCTTGAATGTGATACAGACCTGGAAATAAGAGGATGAAAGTGACTCTCTGGTTTATGGAAGGTACATGTTGATGTCATGCAGCTGAAAATGAGGCTAATGTTGCTGCTTTGACCAGAACATCCTCTTAAAGAGGTGCCTGGTTTATGAGCGTCGTCACTGCTACATGTGGAATGGTTTAGTTTACAGTCCTCAGCTGTTGATTGCTGCCCTCCAGTAAGGTGATCACTGTCACATTCAGTGATGTGTGCATGATCCCACACAGTGTATTAGTCAATAGGCCAATTTAGTAACAAAGTGTTCTGTGTTCAGATGTCTTGGCTTTGTGTGGCAAGGTTTGGGGGGGGGGGGGGGGGGATTTACAGGTGACTTCTGTGAGAAGCTGCTAGAAGCTTCCCCTGTGTTCGAGAGAGCCAATGCCAGCCGGCTCTAAGATGGACCTGCTGCCGGCCAAGGCTGAGCCAATCAGCGATAGTGGTAATGCCTCTGTGATAACATTTTTAAGAAGGGAAAAAAGTTGCTGGGACACACAGAAATGGCAGCCGGAGAGAGGAGCGAGAACATGTGAGAGAAACAACCCTGCAGACACCAAGGTCAGTGAAGAAGGAGAGGGAGGAGATGCTCCAGGTGCTGGAGCAGAGATTCCCCTGCAGCCTGTGGGGAAGACCATGGTGAGGCAGGTTGTCTCCCTGCAGCCCAGGGAGGTCCATGGTGGAGTAGATATCCACCTGCAGCCCCGGGGAGGACCCCATGCTGGAGCAGGTGGGCGACCCCATGGGAAGCCTGCGCTGGAGCAGTCTCCTGGCAGGACCTGTGGGGATCTGTGGAGAGAGGAGCCCACTCTGGAGCAGGTTTTCTGGCAGGACTTGTGACCCCGTGGGGGACCCACGCTGGAGCAGTGTGCTCCTGAAGGACTGCATGCCGTGGAAGGGACCCATGCTGGAGCAGTTTGAAGAGCTGCAGCCTGTGGGAAGGACCCAGGTTGGAGAAGTTCGTGGAGGACTGTCTGCCGTGGGAGGGACCCCGTGGTGGAGCAGGGGACGAGTGAGGAGTCCTCCCCCTGAGGAGGATGAAGTGGCAGAGATAACATGTGATGAACTGATCGTAAACCCCATTCCCTGTCCCCCTGTGCCGCTGGGGGGGGGTTGGTAGAGAATCCAGGAGTGAAATTGTGCCTGGGAAGAAGGGAGGGGTGGAGAGAAGGTGTTTTGAGATTTGGTTTTATTTCTCATGACCCTACTCTTGTTGATTGGTAATAAATTGAGTTAATTTTCCCCAAGCTGAGTCTGTTTTGCCCATGATGGTAATTGGTGAGTGATCTCTCCTGTCCTTATCTCGACCCATGATCCCTTTGTTATATTTTCTCTCCCCTGTCCAGCTATGGAGGGGGGGGAGTGATAGAATGGCTTTGGTGGGCACCTGGCATCCAGCCAGGGTCAACCCACCACATCAGAGTATGTCGGTTTTCTTTGAGAAGCTTCTGCCATCCAAGGTGTAAATTCTCTTCCTTATCTCTTTTTCTCAAGGTTTGGACATCTAAGTGTGGCTCACATCTTGCTGGAGAATGGTGCTGATCTCAATGCACAGAATAAATTAGGAGCCAGTGTCCTCACAATGGCCTCCAGAGGCGGCCACGTCAGCATGGTGAAATTGTTGCTGGAATCTGGAGCTTTTGTAGACAATTATGACCATTTTAGCACAAGTATGCTCAACAGCAGCAGAGACGACCTTCCCGATATCACTCCACTAATGGCAGCTGCTCAGCATGGACATGAGGCAGTGGTACATCTGTTATTAGACTGGGGAGCTGATTGTAATTACACTGTGAAGACTATGGGCTGGAGTCCTTTAATGCTGGCAGCTGTTAGTGGAAAGGTGAGCTTGGCACAGCAGCTCATGGAGAAAGGTGCCAATCCCGATCACCTGAATGTGCTACATAAAACACCTTTTGAAATCTCTGTTGGCTTCAAACACAAAGACATGAAGGACTACCTGGAATCTCTCACAACAATCAGACCCCAGGCAGGTATGGAGTGTTATTTTTTTTTTGTTTTGCGTTCTTGAAGTTTTGATGCATATGTACAAATTGAAGGGGTTATTTTGTATGTGCATGATGTTCTTTATGATTTGTACCTAGACTCTTTTGAAAATGTTGGAGTAGGTAAGACCTACCTCGGGTGAGGCAGGAATACCCAACTTCAGCAGATTACCTCTGCGTTAGCATGATGAGATTCCTGTCCTGCAATAACAATCATGTGAAACATTTTGAAATGTTTTAATATTTTAAATATTTTTTGCTTTTAAAACACGATCCAGGTGCTCATTTAGGAAGAAAATCACAAAGGCCTACTTGAAATGGCACTGAAGAAGGAACATAAAAAGCAGAATAGGATATCAAAGAACGGATATTGCAGACTCAAAGAAAACCTAAAAGAGTTAAAATCTGGAAAACCTGCCTTGTAAGGAGAGAGTGAAGAAGTTCAATCTGTCTATTTGCATGAGGAGGTGGTTAAGAGGTGTGATTAATAAAGTGTCCACATTAAGGGCAGGAAGTCCAATACTGGAGGCCCTTTTTATATGGCAGCCAAAGAAAAAAACCTGTGAGTTTAAAGTTGGAAGAATTTGAATGGGAAATAAGACACTATGTTTTGCAGTGAAGCTTAGACTTGGAGAGACTTAGTAGAGGTGTGCAATCTCATAACAGTTGCAATCAAGGTTAAATGCCTTTCTAAAACTCATCATCAAATTGTCTTCACTGGGTGTCACATACAAGGCCTGTGACGTGCAGAAAACCAGATGAGGTTAACGTAACGGTTTCTTCTACCACTGTCTGAATATATGAAACCTCCTCAGTGTCCTTTGGAAGTGGGCTGTATATTCTAAGAAAACCAATTATTAATGTGGATGAATAACAAGTTGGCATGTCCCCTACTTTTCTGTTTCTTGAAGGAGAAGGGAATACTGAATTAACTTCAGGACCTCATAAGCAACCTCCTCCCTTCAGACATGAATATGCCTGCTTGTGTGCACACACACTGCTTGTGTGTGTACAAAACTAGATTAAAATAACATTATTTGAATGCAAATCTCAATTAAAATTAAGTTAAGAAATGCTGCTTTTACGGTTTTTCATTTTGCCCACTACTGCATTTGTCATGTGTGCTGAATGAGACAAGAACTGGTAAAGAAACATTTTGTGACCGTGTAATTAAAGAATGTGCGGTGGTCATGTAGCTTTAGCCATGGGCGTGGAAGGATATACGAAATCCAGGATTTTGTAGAGAGAGCTAGTGTCTTATTACTTGGGGATCTGAAGGCTTGGGAAGCTGTGAGCAAACTTAGACTAAAACGTTTTTCCTTCAGTATTAACCAGTGTAGCCAGTACCATATACTCAACTGAAAGGACAAAAAGGTATGTTATGTGTCTTTACCAGTAATTTTCCGAGTTGTTTTTTTAATTACTAAGCAAATTTGTATTCTCTTGGCAGGTTTTTTTATATGTGATTTCCTAGGATTTTTGCTTTTATTGAAGATAAAGGTTAAAACCTGCTTGTTGTCATCTGTCAGTTTGTTAATGAATTTAGTTTTTAAAAATTTTTTACTTACTGTGGATATCTCTCCCCGATATCTTTCCAAGTTAGCTTTTCTTTCTAGCTGGTTCTATAAAAAAATGTGAATGTCTTATGTTAGTTTTGTTAAAGTACTGTGGATTTGCTGCTCTTTCCTTCTCCAGAAGTTTGTTTATGCTAACAGAAATGCATTAAATCTGTTCCTGAAATCAGACAGTTTGGTTTGGACATTGTGTTGGACTTTTGAATGTCAATAAGTCATTTTAGAGATTGAGACCTTACTCTATATGTGGTTGTTTGGGGACACTTGTCAAGGTGTTTGTGCTTTATGATGCAGACCAGTGCTGGGTGGTGCTCAGCAAGAGGGTTTGGAAGAGTTGCATCTGGATTTTTCAGCTTTGGAGTACTTGCTATGAAAGCTAAGGATGTGGCTAGCCCTAGAAATAACTTTTTCTAGGTGCTACCAGCCATAGTGGCAGAAAGCCTGTAGGGTAGGATAGTCCACTTTAAGCTCTGTGCCACTTGTGATACCCAGATAGGCTTATTTAAATCTTACCTAATTACGTCTGTATTACACTGCCATGTGGATGTGTCTGCAGTCCCCCAAATTGTTAATTTTTATTTACATTTAGTGTCATTTCTGCAGGTCAAGCTTCCCTTGTACTTTAAGAAGCAAGGACAAAAATCTGACATTTGTTTCTGCTTCAGAGAAGGTGTTAACTTAGTCAGATGTTGACTCATAGGTTAAGTTGGAGCTAGGGCTTTCATACAGCCGTGCTACCAGACAGAACTGGCTGATTGTAGACATTTGCTCATGACCAGTCTCCTAGGAGTAGACATCAGTTGGTTACAGTACACAGAGACTCAGACATCTGTGGGATTCACTAGTGCAGCGCTTTATACTTAGCCTGTACATTTGCACATACAGAACGTACGTCCAGGCAGAGTTGGCCTCGTAAGTCTTGAAAGTCTTCTGTAGTCATATGACTTAAAGTATTGAAGAAGTCTGTTTAAGCTGGGAGAGTGGACTTGCTTTAAAGCACAAGTGTTTCTGTCACCTCTGCTGAGGGGGAGTTCCCATCAGCAGAAGGGTAGTAACTAATTGGGGCAGAGAGGGGGGTAAAAATGTTAAGCTTCCACACAGATTTCTACATTGGTTTTTAACCACAGCTTCAGTCTCCTCCTCGCACTGAGTCTTGTATATCCTGGGAAGAAACAACATCCTTTCATACAGAAGGCAGCAGAAAAGGAACTTGTCTTCTGATCTATTGCCATACATAGGGCGAATTGCCTCTGAAAAGAAAGCAACTCACTTTTCAAGGCTGTTTTCAGTAGCAAATTCAGAACTACCTGAAATGGCCTGCATGTTGCCTGTGTTCTGTCCCTGTCCTTGCTTCAGCTTACCCAGATGGCAGTCCTTACTTCTGGCATCTCTTTGTGGTCTCCTGTCCCTGAGGTTGCCTCTCTTCCAGGCTTTTTGCATGCCAAGTACGGAGTCTGGTCCTTTCCTAAACTAGTCTTTTGAAATTTGTTTTCCAATGGTGAGCTCATACACAGTTCTTTCTATAAAAGCTGTTTCTGAACCAGGAGAAAATGTAGGACCCACCACTCTCTTTCCTGGTCTTAAAATAAGAGTTTATCATGTATTTTTGAGCTTCCCAGCAATTGCTTTTGTTCAGCATTTTCGAATTACTTCCTTTGGAGTCAAGCTATGAACATTAACCTTTTCCGTATTACCATAAAAATGGTAGAATTGGGCTCAGGAAATCTCTCAATGACTCATTGTTTTCCTTAAAATCTTTTTACCCCATTGATTCTGTAGTGTCAGTAATGCTTTGGAAGATGGAGGGGGATAAATTTTTCTGACTTCAGTGGAAGGTGCAAAATATGTCACTATTTTTTCCTCATGATACCTAGTGTCAGCAGTGTCAAAGCTCTTTGAAGGCATGTTGAAGGAATGACCCTTCACTCAAAATATTAAAATTTGTAATAATTACAGTTCTTATTATGGTGATGGTGATCTAGGAGCTGAAGAGTATCTATTAATGCACAAATAGCAAGCTGTGTAGTTAAATCATCGCTATTATTTTTGTGACCTTCACAAATTAACCTGGCAATACTCAAGAGGAAATAAAAATGGGATAGCTTGTAAAACTCCTTTTGAGTCACCTTTCAAAATAATCCTGTACTATTTGAGTGTTTGCTGTTGTACAGAGGATTACACCAGACCACAGAACCATGCTGTGGTTCTTTAATTGATATTTTAGTCTTCCAGGCAGGAAACACAGAAGTTTCCAAATACAATTTCCTGATGGAGAATGGAAATTGAAAGGCAAAAGCCTGTACTGGTGCTTTAGTATAGTTTGTAGCTTTAGCTTTGCACAGAGAACCATACAGGTGAGTCATTCTTCCCAAAGGGAGTAAAAAGGTTATGAGTGCTTGCTTTCTTCTTATTAAATGTATGTCTAAACACATGTTTTATAGTACCTTTACGTAAATTTTTTAATAGTTTTTGCTATAAAAATTTTACTAGAAATTCTTGCTTTTTTAGTGATTGCTAACAGAAATATTTATATTTCTTCCAGATACAGAAAAGAGGCAACCTGATGTCTTTCATGCTTTGAAATTGGGTAAGTGCTGACAGGATTCTTCCACCATGTCTGGCTCTTGTAACTTCAGACCGTCTTTGTTTGCTAACTTGGGAAACCAAGACATGTTCTGTTTTTACATGCGACTTTGGTTTTTTCCTTATTTTTCTTTTCATCTTAAAAATACATTTATTTCTGTAGTTTATATTTGTTTTTCTTCACTTTCCAATATGAGAAAATCTTTATGAACTCCTGGTTGTGGCTTTCATGCCAAAATGGTGTGAGATAGTTCCAGTTATTCCAAGACCGTGCTACCTTTAATGTGAATTTTTTCCTTTCTCATAAACTTGAAGTATGAAAACGAAAGTGCTAATTGGTGTAAAAAACATGCTGGCCTCTACTCCATACGGGCATTGTAATTGCTCGTTAAAGTTGCTTCAAGAAAAGAATGTGTGTCTCACATGTTGCCTGTTCTCTCATGAGCAAGAGTGACTTTCATGAGCACACAACTGATAAAACAGTTCTGTGGAAAGAGCCAGTGCTATCCTGTTGATTTAAATTTGATCCAGGCTCTGATAGGTTGCACGCCTGGTGGATGGCAAGCTACTTTCTGCTTACCTATTTTCCTGGATCTTCCAGCATAGGAAAAAGTGCTGAGATGAAGGGTTTGGCCTGAGGCTTGCTATCTGATGGCTTTGGCATGGGAAAAAAGACTGTTAACTTTCGGCTGAGGTTCCCGATAACGTCGCAGGTCAGAATACTCTGTGCTGTTTGCAATCTCTTTGACAGGTTAGAGAGATTCAGTATTTGAACCTTACCTCATTCCTGCTCTTATAGATGGTATTTTGCCATTTAAATGTTTTCAGCTATTTGATAGCACATTTAGCCTATTGCCAGCAGTCCTAGGTTTATAGACAGTCAGAAAAAAACCCGAAAAGTTACTAATAGATCTGTTTAATATTTTTCTTCAAGTATTGGAAGATGTCATTCCCATGTGAGATTAAATCTTATGTGCAGTGAAGTCATGAGAGGTGTCCCATGAGACCTAAGAAGGGTCTCTTCTCCAGTCAGCCTGCCCTTACTTGGGACCAAGATGCTCCAGACAATGAAGAAACACTGGTAATACAGCCTTGCGTGTGCAGTGGACCTAATAATCCTTAATGGTGCTGTGCTTTTTACATCTGTGGTATAGAAAATCTGATCATAGCATACTGAAAGCCGGCTTTACCCCTCCTGATTGTGATATGTGCATACAGAACAAGTAAGCTTTAGAGTTGAGCATACCTACCTCTCATTCCAGCTTTTTTGTCCATGTACCCGCTCCTGACTGTAACATAATCATGAAGCCTTTGGTATGGTTCACCTTCTTGCTTTTTTTTGACAGGGAGCTGCAACCTGAAGAGAGCTCTGAGTTAGCAACTTTCAGGATTTCTTACGGATTTTTAGATCTTTTTTTATTATTATTATTATTATTATTATTTGTGAGTGATTTTTGTGAAGGAAAATGCCATTTTTTCTGAATATCTGTCCAAATGGATTTCAGCAATGCATCTTTAAATCAACAGTTATTTTCCAAGTTTTATTGTTGCTGCATTCATATTGAAAAGTTAGAAGTGTTTTTTAAATGGTGAAGCCTGGCCTTAGCTTTCAGATCTCATCCTGGGTTTGGTACAACAGTTTAACAGTTGCTTTTCAATTAACCATTGTAAGTCACTCTCTCAGGAAGTTTATGGCTTTTCAGGCTACCAGAACTGGAAATGGGCAGACATAATAGTGGAGAAGAAAGAGGTGACAGGTAGCCATTTAATCTTTCTCTTAAATGTCAACTCTTCACATGTAAGCTACCAAAACCTCTTCTTGGAAAAGCCTCAGGTCTGTTAGATTTTAGAGAGTTCAGCTGCCTTTATTGTACCCCTGTGACTTTTAGTTTGAGGTTGAAAAACGTTAGTGCTGGGCTGGAAGGAGTCTTAGGGCGGGGAGCCAAATCAATACTGGTCAGCATACTCCTTTTGGTTTTTTTCTGAAATACTTGGCTATGGATGGCAGCACTGTTAAAAAAAAAAAAAAAAAGCTCACTAAGTTAAGAAGTGTCCAGGCTAGAGTTCAAAGTCAATTCTGGAGTCACTGTAGGTTCCAGGGTTTCTGTTTAACAAAGTCTGTGATGCGGGTCTGTGTTCAAAAAGTTACCTGCTGTCTTCTCCTAAACTGGGACATAAAAAAAGTAGTTCTGTGCTTTTGTGTCTTTCCCGTTCCAAGAAATTAGCTGAGTGGCATGGGTGGGTGTTAGTTTCAGTGCATGCATTTAAGTGCCTGCAGGGTTTGTCTGGGATTCTGACTGGCTTTCCAAGGTAAATGTTCATGCCTGTGATTGAGTTGAAGGCAGCCCATGTCATGAAGCAGTTTACCATCTGAAGGTTTTTTTAAAGGTGGAATTTTTCCATTTGCATGGCAGTTGATGATTTGCTGCTTCTTGCCTCTGTTCCTATGGTGGTACATATTCAGTCACAGATCTTTTTTTCCTCTTAACTTCTTCCCTGCTTTTGCCTGCCATATGTCATTAAAAAAAGTAAGGGAGGTGGGTGAGCTTAAGCTCTCTGCTTAAGATAATCCTGACTACCTCATATGTTTTTAAAAAGTGCTTGCTCCTACTTTTATTAAGATTTAGAAAAAAACGCACTACCTGGTTAAAATACGTTCAGTAGCATATTTTATACTGCTTTTTGTAATCTAGACAAGAACTCAGTTACTACCAGCCTCTTTATGTGGAAGCTTGAACATTAGGTTCACTTTTAAAGAACTAGAAAGATGACAGGAATAACACCTTACTCTTGAGCAAGGAGTAGGGAATTTTTGCATTGGAGATTTAGTTTAAATATTGGAGGCAGAATTAAAAAAAATCTTTCTGACTATAAGAAAGTTGAGCACTGGAATAGATTAATTCCTTGAGAGGTTGTGGAATTTTATCAATAGAGGGGTTTGGAATCAGTGAACCACCTTTGTAAGAGGAGTTATGTGTCAGTATGACATATGGCATTGTTCTACCTGCTTAAGGCAAGGGATGGCCTCTACCACCTTTCAGAGTGCCTTTTTATCCACTCTCTTTGATTATAAAGTTGTTGCTTTCTGGGATTTCAGCCTATGGAAATGGAACAGGGATCTTCATTCACCCTGCTGAAGGACAAATCATGGTGTCTCAGCATCATCGGTTTTCCTTGCATGACATCATCTTATGACAATTTAATAGAAATATTCCCTACTTGTGTCTTCGTATGTGGAATGCACTGCAGTTTATATAGCCTTTATAGCTTAGTTGTTAATTTCAGAAAATTATTCTTGTAATGGGATTGTGCTGTAAGTGTACAGGTAGGGGAAAATGAGGGAAAACAGTGCCTTGTGCCTATGCCACAATTCATGTAGCCTGGGAAAACGTACTGATTAACTAAAAGACCAATGATGAGTACAAATACTTAGCTTTAGTGTTGCAGTTGCTCTACTATATTTTTCTGGTTTAATGCCACTAAATGTAGACCAATGTCAGCAAATCAAAATACATACTAATTCAGTGGCTAAGCAGTTCTCTTTTGCTCACGTAGATTATGTTTTATCACTGTTTTGCAGGAAACTTTCAGCTGGTTAAAGAGATCATTGATGAAGACCCAAGCCAGGTCAATATTACCAACGTTGATGGTGCGTCTCCATTAATGATTGCAGCTGTAACTGGTCAGCTGCCCCTTGTTCAGCTCCTTGTTGAGAAAAATGCCGATACTGACAAACAGGATAATGTTCATGGCTGGACAGCACTAATGCAGGCCACATACCACGGGTAAGACGTGTGCTGTATTTG
Organism: Buteo buteo; assembly: GCF_964188355.1. Taxonomy (NCBI): domain Eukaryota; kingdom Metazoa; phylum Chordata; class Aves; order Accipitriformes; family Accipitridae; genus Buteo; species Buteo buteo. The sequence goes on along the minus strand of NC_134173.1, from coordinate 8,513,109 downwards.
GGTCTAGCAGTAAAGAAGTTTCATTCTTCTTACGTGCCAATATAAAAAAAATCTTTTTGATACTGACTCTGGAAGCAGAGGCATCCTAGAAGAAACTGAGAGACTTGTGACCTCAGTTTCCATGACTCTTGCACTGTCCTCTGCTTTTCAGAGCAGACCTGAATGCCATTTGGATTTCAGAATGAGTGGCACGTTTGGGAACTTGAATCTTGCTCAGTAAGTGCTGTGAACATAGTGCTCCAGGCAGGCATTAGGAGCTTTGGTGCAGATTTCAACTTCCATCCTTTGATGTTTTTTAGTGTTTTGTAAGATAGTATCGCTCCCTGCCAGGGTTGTAGGCCTAAGTCAAGTTGTGAAACTTCAAGGCAACCACCCTTCTATGCACCATCTTTTCCAGTCTTAAAACCATACTTATGTTCCTCTATTTAGCCTTTAGTTTTCATGGAGCTTTCTGAAATGCGCCCACTGGAGAACGGATTGTCATTTTCTCTAAAGCTACTTTATGAATGCAGGTAGCCACTTAAGAGTCAAACCCCAGAAATTGGCCTGATACTTCACATGTGATCTGTCATATACTTGGCATTGTCTGAATACAGGATATTCAGTTTAGGAAGGTGAACTTTTCTCCATTGTTGTAGACGAGGCCCTCAGCAAGGTGAAGATTCACCTCACTGCCTGGTAGTGCTCACATTAATTGTACAAATGCAGGTATTCTGCACCAGCTTTTATTTTTAGTCAGCAAATCTCACTGGACTGTGAAAGTGCAACAGAGGGGGAGAATAGGAGGTCAAGTTGTCATTGCTTTGTGAAATATCCTGAAGTAGTTCCTGGGACCTACATAAGATGAGATTCTCTGCTTCCTCACCAACGCAGTACTGATAGTAGCGATGGGCATTTGCCTGTAGATTAGTTTTTCTGGTGCAGCCGTTCTGCTAGCAGCAGCCACCCCAACACACAGCTGGAATCTCTACTCCAGCCAGCAGAAAGTGATGTGCAGGGCTGCTGGCATGTCCCCATGCTGGTACTCAGGCACTCCTCTTGTCTGTGGAGGCACAGAGCACAGCTGAGTGTTGCGTGTGTTCAGATACTGCCCTTTCCCTTTCCTGGAGGACTGTTAGGAAAATTCCCTTCCCTATTATATCAGTCAGTCTTTATAGCATGAAATTGTATTAACTTTGTCAGTACACTTAATGTTTAAAGTAGTGAAATTTTACTGGAGACTTTGGTATTGTTCATGCTTAAGTATAACAAACTAAAGGACAGTGGCTCAGTGGAAGGACCAGAAGGATGTCCCAGCCCTGGAAATAAGGACTTGGCTTCTTGGAGACTTAGAGCTGTCCATGAAGGATGAAAGATACCCCTAGTCAACAAGGATAATGCCAGCATCGTAGACCCTCTAAGACATCTTTGAGGCCTTCCCAGTGTTGTCTGGCATCATAGATAAGTAACAATAGCATGACCGACTCCAGGGACATCTGGATCAATAGATGAGCAGCAAGAATACTGCAGAAATATAGTTGCTTTGCAAAGTTTTACTATGTTTAGTAAATCGGTAGTGTGGGTGGTGGTGATTAGTCAAATCATGTTGTATCTAAATGCTCAAAGTGTACCAGAACCCTGTGTAAAACCACATTTGGGGTGCCCCAATTTGGCTGGGACACCTCGTGCGTGAATAAATGTTTAAGCTTGTAATTCTGTACTTTGCGTCCTAGCCTTTCTCCTTAGTCGGCATGGGCCAGTTGCGAATTTTCAGAACAACTAGAAATCTTTAGCCTCCACAGAGCCTCAGCTTACTCTCTCTCAGGAGCAACAGTGGTGTGGAAGGTCTCTGGTTTGAAGGAGAGAGTGGGCAAGGTCTGTGTGAGCCAGGAGCAGGATTGTGTCTCTGTGTGCCCTCAAGGTGCAGGACTGGAAAGCAGGATGAGGTATGAGGGATGACACAGTTTTGAGGAAGAGAAGAAAAGTAATGGGAAGCATGCAAAGGAGCTGTAGTGAGGATAAGCAGAATTTTTGTTAGAAGAGTGGAGGAACATTCCTCCTCCCATTTTAGATTTATTTGATCTGGAGTGAGTTCAGAAATGAAAGCTTCATCTATATGTTAAGAAGTTAATGCTCTGAAGTGGAGAGGTTGAGATCTGTTTGTCAGCTTCAGTATTAGAGTTTGCAGTCACCTATTGCTGCTTAAGAACATTTTTCCTCTGTGTTGCTTATGCATGTCAGAGTTTGGCTTTATACAAGGTCAGTCCCTGCTCAAAAGGAGATTTCCCTTGCTTTGTTGTCTGTTCACTTATTTTGTAGGCTGAATTATGGTATTGTTTTTAACCCACAAGGCAAGTCCTGCTTATTTATTCAGGTATATGAGAGGGACTAAAGGGAATGGGATAGTTGCTTTTATGCAACTAGCTTTTATGAGCTTTTGCTGGAAGGTGTTTGTGTTGGTTATCATTTAATGCTGATTGGGTTTGCATGTTAAACATTTGAAGGAAGTGGTAATGTGCTTTCTCAATTATATAATATATCTCTCTAATTAAGTGAAGTACTGTTTGGAGTTCATAAATTATCTTCAGTCACTTTGGTTTTTCTGTATGCAATTTCTTACCTGTTCTGAATATGAAGTTGTGTTGAAGTATTACTGATGGCATATGATGACTACTGGACTGACCTTTGTCTTTCCATCTGCTTTTTTGTCCTAGGCATTAATGGCCTTTCATTGGGAAGGTGTTTGGCAACAAATTCTAGAGTCAGTTCCAAAGGGTCAGCTTAAGAAACTGACTGTTTCAATTATTTTTTTTTAGGCTGACTTTCTGCATGTTGATTAGTGTAAATCATAGCAAGTAAACAGTGACTGACAAAGGAATTATGGGAGCTTCTGAATAGTTTGTGAACAAATTTTAGCCTTGGTTAGCTATACAGAAGGAAAAAGTCTGATCTCTAATTGAGGAGCAATGGTATAAAAGGATGAAAATAGAGTATTAGGTTTTGAGGGGAGTTTTTTGGGTTTTGGTTTGTTTTGTTTTTTTAACATGAACAATGCCTTTTTTTTTCTTCCCTTAAAGAAACAAAGATGTTGTAAAGTATTTGTTAAATCAAGGAGCTGATGTCAATCTCCGTGCAAAAAATGGATATACAGCTTTTGACCTAATAATGCTGCTGAATGATCCAGGTATGTTATTCCAAAGAACAGTGAGGGAATGTACAACATAAATGGATAAACATCCCTTCCAATCTAGAAAATACATTAAAGTTGCTAGGAAGTATCCTCTGAAGTCTGGGCTGGACTGGACCAAGAAAGGATACTGCCTGAAATTGGTGAGTTTTGAGTTAATTGGTTAGATAAGTGTATACATTTATGGGATAAAATATTCTGTGCATTCCTCTTCCTGTGTTTTTGAAGATGCTCCAAAATATGGTGTTCGTGGCACCACCAGAGCCACTTCAGTGGCATTTGACTGTGGTGGCCCAGGTACTCTGTAGTGTCACTAGCACAGAGCTGTGAACTAGAGCTAGAAGTTTCCACTCAGTGAAGAGCAGTAAAGGGGCAGGGCAAAGAAAGTGCAGTCAGAACAAAACTAGTGAACTCCTGGCTGAACCTCCCACTAGGTCTGTAAAGGCTGAAAATAAGTCACACTTCAGGTTGTTTTTATGGGAGTACTTTAGAAATAGGCAGCGTGTTTTGAGGAGACTTCAATGAAACACATTTAGTTTTTGTTGTAGTTTGTTTAGCCTATATAATTTGTCACTGCTAAGCTTGCCTGGTAGCTGGATTGCTTTATCTGAAGCCAAAAAACACTACTGCTGATGGAATTAATGTTTTATTTTCTCTGTATTTACTCATTATGGTGGTTTTGGTCACTAGCAGATACCTTTCCTTTGTCAAAAGTAGATCTCTAATAGTATGAAATTTCAGAAAACACATACAGTGAATTATTTTGTAACTAACTTCTTGTAGGACAGAGTAGTTTGTCTTCTTGCCTGTCTTTCTCTCTATATATGTGTAGGTCAGTTCTGTGTGCCCTTCTGAAAGTCTTCCCTGATTTCTGTGTAAAATACAGATTTACAGAGTATTTTTTGCTTTCCTGTCCTCATTTCATGCTTGTTCTTTTTTCTTCCTCTTCCTTGCTTTTTTTCTTAATTTTTGTTGTCCAGCTTTTTTCTTACCATGTCTTTTCAGTCCCTTCAGTATCCAGGCTGAACATCTCCTTTCTCTTTGGGATTTAATTTCAAGCTTCTTTTCTGCAACCTACGCTTGAAGAAGGAATATTCATTTTTCTCTACTCTCTTCTGTGTCAGGTGAGAAAAGGGAGCATCACAATATGGTTCTTAACTTCTAAAAGTGCAAGAGGAGGCAGTTCACTTGGTCAGACATGACTGATTCCAACTGAATAGCATGCTTATTTATATTGATAAATACCTTTAGAGAGGTGATGGTAAGACTACAGCTCATTGTGTGGGGAGAAGGTGTGGGAAACTTGGGTCAAGAAAGAGCGTTTTGGGGATTCATCTGCTTTGTCTTTGAGAGGTAGAGCAATTACTACTTACGTGGGATTTATAGGGAAAGTGTCAGTTTATCAGTCATAATTTGGGAAAGCAAAACAGACTAAACATTATCTTAATTTGTTTTCTTTTAGACACAGAGCTTGTACGGTTACTGGCATCGGCATGCATGCAAGTAGACAAAGACAAGAATAAACTGAACAACAGATCATCTTTGCCCTGTTCCAGAAGTAGGCAATCCTTAAATGTCCCAATGTTGCCAGATGACAAAGGAGGTCTAAAGGTAAATACATTCACTCTTAATAAATAACCAGTGCATTGTTTCCTATAATTTATGAAGCAGAGAAAGTCATTGCTAAGAAGTACGTTGGATCTAATAAGTAACTGGGTTTTTTTGCAGGGTAGGGGTGTTCTGAATTCCTCGTTCATAGCACTTCCTTGTTTTATGAAATGCAGCATGTGTTTAGCTTTCTTTTTGTCAGATGGCAAGGCAAAGGGAAGACTTTTAAGGAAGAGTTTGCATCAAAGCATTTCAGTGCCTAGAAACAGATCTCATAATTAAGTAGTGGAAGCTATCATGTTCATAAGTTTGGAACTGACTCCATTATGATCTTAATTATAAGTCTGCCTTTAAAATGCAAATGTACTCCAGTTTTACTAGATTCTTTATACTCATTGCTAACTTTTTTTTTTTTAAATTGCAGTGGATATGTTATGGGGATTTGGCTAGTATCTCCTAACATACTGAGAAACTGCCTATTTGTATGTATGTTCTATGGAGGAATTGCAGCAGTAGTTCTTGTATTTTACTTTTATGGTATTTAGTAGACCCTAGAAGAAGGAAGGATGATGTAGGAAGGAAACTAAAGCTCTGGTAATGTACTTGAAAATACTCCTGGGACTCTGTGTGGGACAGCCCAAGACACTTAGAGGCTACACATCTTGTCTGCCTCTAGGACAGATGGTAGGCTTCGTTTCAACCATAAATGGAAACAGGCTTTTGACTTTGAAAATTAAGAAGATCATAGCAGAGATTTTAATATGAAGAGTGTGCTGTTGAGGCTTACATGTCCTCTGGCATGCTGTATTTTTAACTTGAAATTGGCAGTAGTCCAATAGGAAACAACATAGAGTCAGAACAAGTGAATGCCACTTAAACAAAGATATTGCAACTTGGATTGTCTGTTTGCAAAAGAGCAGGAAAAAGTATTAGTTTGTTTTGTTGTTGTTGTTGCTGTTGGTTTTTATTTAGGTGAATAATTTTTGATTGTGGTATACCTCAGAATTTCCTTGAGTCCGTGATCTCACATTTTTAGGATAAATTCTATCAGGGTCTTGGAAACACACATGGTAATTTCCAGGCTATTGTTGACATGAATGGTTGACATGAACCATTTAAAGTTCTACTTCAGCTCAAATCTGTTTTAACTAAGAAGCAACAAGTGGCTATTTTCATATGTTTATTCTATTATTCGATATGATACAACTTCAGTATCAATTTAGATAGACCTATTTAAGAATGCAGTTACTTAAATGGGAGCTTGTCAGAACAGCTTTTGGTGTTGTGGAATACAGATCAACAACAGGTCCGATTGCAATTCTTGCAGTATTATGACACAAAAGTTTGGATTAGGGTCGTAAAAGATTATGAAGTGAAATGAAAAAATATTACAAGATTTGTTAATAATAAAGATGTACTCATGAGTACTGACACAAATTTAATATTTTGATGTGTGGAATGTTTAAGTATTTGGTCTCAAAACTACAATATATTACAGTGTTTACAAGTTAAGTGTTAAGCACTTTTTCAGCAGAAATTGTATTCTGTATAGTTCTCTGATAATATACATATATAACCTGAAAACCAATATAACCCCCTCTTCCATCACTGCTTAATGGTTTATTAACCATTCTGTCTGACCACAAGTATGTTACATATCTTACTCTCCTTACAAATGTTCACCATCATGGGAAGAGAGTGCTGAAGTGAGGGACCTCTCCTGGGTTTTGTAGCAACAGTGCTTCCACGTGGACAACTGCTCTGTGCTGAGCCAGGACTGTAAACAAAAGATATTTATGGTGACTCAGCCAGTACATAAATTTTCTGTCTATATCACTGCAAATGATGGAATGTGGGGTCTACACAATCATGGAAATGTAAAAATGAGAGGGAATTCAAGAGACTCATCTACCTCTATGTAAGGAGACAGAATGAACATGCCAAGAACATCCTTGACTGAAGTTTCTGTTCTCTCTTCTTTTATTGTGGTGAAGGGATCCCTTGGTCCCATGGTCTCTGTCAGCACCCAGTTCCACTGCTTGACTCTTCTTGCGGTCAGAATTCTTCTCCACTGATCTAATCTATATCTCTTTTGCTGTGTATTAAGTTCATTGATTCTCATTCAGAGGCCACCTTCATTTTTATAAGACCTACATAAATACTGAAAGAACTCTCATATTTTTGTCAGGTTTTTTTATTCTAGACTAAATAAAAATAGTTCATTCAAATTTACTTGTTTGCACGTTATGTTTCCTAAACTTACTATTTCTAATTTGTCTATATCAAGGTGAGGGATCCAAAACAAGTAATGAGATTCCAGCTAGGGTCTCAGTATCACATAGTGGCGTACAAAAACTCTTGCACAGTTGTGTGCTTCATGCTGTTACCAGTGAAATGTACCTTTTTTTTTTTCAGCAGTAAGACACTGTGCATCTGTACTTAGCTTGTGATATGTTAATGACTCTGATTTTCTTTTTTATTTTAGTACAGACAGCTGCTTTGCTACTTACTTCCTTTTCTGTATTTGTACACTTGATTTCTTCTTCTTACATGTCAGCTTGACCCCTACTGAATAATGTCAATTTGTCAGTGTTTAAATTTAGAATATCTAAGGTGCTCACAAAACTGTCCAGATAGATGTCTTCCATAGACTCTGCAAAATACGTTACATTTCATTGTTGCTGTTGTTAATGAACGTTTCCAAACTCCTGTTTCACTCCACGAAATATGTCCTCCCAATTTGAGATCAAATTGTTGGTAATTTGTTTCTTAATAGTTTTTTTGGCTATGGTGCTTACCTTGTATTAATTTTACTTGAACCATACTTTCCTCAGTCATTCGATGAACGTTACATGGAATAGCAATAAAAGCTTTCTTGCAGTCAAGCTATGTTACAGCTTTTCCTCCCTTCTGCCCACTTGACCAGTTATTCTGTCAGAGAGATTGATGTGGTAGGATTCATTCCCAACAAACCCCTGCCAGCTGTCTCTTATGAGCTGTGATGACGTACAAAGCTTTTTCAGCGGTGTCCTTTCAAGTTAAGCTTTTCTATCAGTAAATTTTCAGATTTTGCTCTTTGGGGTAAGAGTGCTTATGTATTTGCATTTTGCCTGATTTCTGTAACTTCTTCCATCCTCTTAACTTATCTTGAAGATAATCAATATTTGTTCAAAGGTCGTGTTGTCTGTAATTACTCTAGGGTAATTTTAATCAGTCTTGTCTGGTTTTAATTCCTGTAAGCTTATTTAAATATCCTTACTCTGTTAAGCAAATGCACTTATATTCCTACGTTCCTCCTGGTAATAGTATTCATACTAAAATATCTGATCACAAGTAGGCTGCTTTTGAAGTTCAAAAGAAACCCAACCCTTTTCAGTGTCTTCTGTTTGATCTTTTTTGTCATTAACTAGTAGACTTTTGTTGTGTGTTTCTTTTATTTGTAGTTTATGTGTAATACAGGCCCTTGTTCCTTTACGTACTGATTATGTAGTGGATAACCATGATCTCATTCTTTACCCCCTTTCATGCAGGAACTGTTAAGTCTTTTGTTTTGCACCATTTTGTGGACTTGAAAACAAAGTTGTGCCTTTTCAATACACAAAAATCTTATTTCCTCTCTTTTCTTCCTGCCTGTGCTTCTTCAGCAGGTTATACTCCCAATGTCAGTATTAGAGCAGCGTGAATTATCACACTCAGTTTCTTTTTTAGATTAAAGTTGTTTGAGGGCAGAGATTTCCAGTTCTTCCCCTTATTCTTTCGTTCCTAATATTGTTACGAATGTCTAAGTTATTTCTCTAGTGACAACACCATTTTTCTTTTATAGTATTGCCTTCTCCCACTGCTACTAGATTTCAGCCTTTTGACCACAAATTTTTAACCACAAACACATTTTTGTTACTTGGCTGCTTCAGTCTAAAGCCCTTTATTCCAGCTTCTGTACGTGTTTGATGTGGTAGGGTATATGGAGAGGCCACAACCTTCTGCAGCAGCGGACTGGAAATTCCAGAGCGCAGACCACTGTACTCTAAACACGAGAGGACAAGATGAACCTCTCCCCTATCATTCCTTTCTTGCAGGAGAGCGGTAGTTTTTTATATGGTAACATAGTGGCTGTACTTACGCCATTTCAGGTTAGTTTGTGGTGTGAACATATGTTAACAAAGCAGAAGCACCGTGAAGAAGAGTGACAAAGATGATAGGAACTTAGAAGTGATCTTTGTTACAGAAGCAAGCTAGCTTCAGGGATCAAAAACAAACCACATTGTGCAAGCAGTCTCTTTTGTAAGCTCATGATATTCTGTGTTAAAACTAGATGGATTTTTTTGCCCTTTCAGTTCCTTTTGAAGGGTGAATAAATGCTGAACTGTGTGGTTTTTATTGCTTTCTTGGAACTATTTGTCTCTCTTGCCTTTTTCCATCAGGTCTTTGTAGCTGAAAGTAATGTAAATCTTTATTAGTTATGGCTCCAAAGAGATACAAAGGTCTGAGAACTCTATCCATTACTAATGCTTTGTGCAGATTTAAAATCTCTTTAATGATTATCTGCTAGAAGGATTGATTTACGGGGAATAAGTTTACAGTTTATATTACTTACTTCTACTGTATGACAGTTGGGAAGACATATATCAGTAAGTAGTTGAAAAACGTTAAATGCCAAGGAGAGAGGGGAATATGTATGATGAGAAGGAATGGCTAAGAATAAACTAGGAAAGTGTGTTATCTGGATCGGATATCATATAACGCTGCCTTGATGAAGTATCATCACTTTTAATTGACTTTTTTTTTTAAACTGTTCCAGAAAGGGAAGAAGCAGCTTTGCTAAGAAATAATCAGAAGATATTTGTAATCTCATTTACCTACAAGCCACATAATCTTTAATACAGATTGTATAGGTCATCTTAATATAGCCTAGGTCTTGTATAGTCTAGAGAAATGTCCTGTGAAATACTTGAAGCATCTTCCACTGTCTGCCTGTAAAAATGTGTAAGTCTGTAAATATTTGGATAAATTGTATTTTGAGCAAAGGTGGTTCTTTCATGTAACAGTTTCCACATATGTCGTACCTCTGTGGATAGAGATTGTTAGGTGCAGTAGTCCTAAGGTTTGTGGTGTTTCCACATCTGATATTTGCTTGCTTTGCTCTTCTTCAGTTTATAGTCTTTCCAGTCTGGCAGGGTTTAAGTTATCTGTATAGCAGCACTGTATGGGTTGTGCATCTTTAGTTCGACAGGAATACTATCAGAACTCTTCCAGTTTGCCATTGATTTTGAAAGTCTTAAGGAGAAGCTTTCATGCAGGTCAGATAAACTTCTATGCACACCTCTAAAAAGCAGAAAATATACGTGCCAGTTCGTTGATGCCAAAGAGTGTAAGAATGGATGGTGAAATTGGAAGTTAAAGGGAGGATTAAATATTTGCGATGTAGCTGTAAAAATTTCCTGTTGAAATTGCCCTAATCCTTTTATCTACCTTGCCTTTCCCGATAGTGTGGAAAAATATTGTAAGGCATTTGCCAGATGAAAAATAAGGAAGGAGATTAACCTTATACATACAAATTATGGTGAAGGATTCTGTTGATAATTGCAAGCCACTTTGACATTGCTTTTGTAGTTTATATCAAAAACTCCTTGACATATTTATCACTGCTGTAAGGCTTACTTAATTGCACATTTTTTTCCCTCTTTTTTTCTTCTAGTTGGAACTAAATTGTTGTGTCTTCTTATCAATCTAGTCCTGGTGGAGCAGAATGTCCAATCGATTCCGCAAGCTGAAGCTGACTCAGACATTGCGCCATGGATTTCCTTCCAATCAGTTTGTGCCTTTTCCCGATGAGCCTGAACCATCATTAAGTTCCACCATAAAAGCAGTTTCACAGAGTGATACAGACACCCCTGGAAACCTTGATGTTGCTACAGCTTGGATCACAAATAACAAAGCTAGTGGTAAAGCCAGAGTTACCTTGTGGGAAGCGAGCTCTTGTGGGATAGTCAAGATGATACTATTTCTAATTTATTGATTTAGTTTTTATTTAGCTTAATATAACTGAGAAGACACTTAATGTATTTGTAGTATATAGGAAGAGAGATGTCTGTACTCCTGACTGTTGATCATGCTGAATGCTGAGTGCAGCATAATTTAAGCAGGAAAATGTTAATATAACCATGTTACTGTTCTGTAGCAAGCACCATTAAATTGGACAGTAGAGACAGGTCACTCAAAAGTTGTTAATATCTTTGGTAAACTAATTTATGTAATGAAAACCAATTTATTTAAACAAAGAAATAACTATGAGAAGATTGGAAAAGCCCAAATAATAAAGCACATCTACTGAAGTTGTACTGCTCTCCATGCAAAACCCCCACAGTTTGGGAAGTGAAATAAGACTATTGGCTTAATTTTAATTCAGGTACATGGCAGTGTCACTGGAAATTTTGGTTCTGTGTGCTTACTGAGCATAAAGCTGTTGAATGTTTGAAAACAATAAGCTATCCTTGAGAACAAAAGTAGAACCATGTAAATAACAAAACATTTATGTATTTTTCAGGTGTGAACACTGCAAAAGGAGGAAAGGATGATGAATTATTGACAACCATGGTATGTCACAGTGTTCTAGGTGTGTTCAGTCCAATTCAGAAGCTCATGCAGCTCCTGTTTTTTTTTTTTTTTTTACCTCCTATCCAAGTCACCATTAGAAAGAGGGCTATCATGTTGATAGTCACTAGACAGGAACTGACAGGCTGTGATACATCAGTAGTTCTTACACTAGGATGTACTACAACTAGTATGGTATGGAAGCTGTTGACAAGTACTGACTTTTTTCAAGAGTTACCCACACCTTTGTATGATCAGCAATAAATTAGTAAAATAGACAGAACAGCTGATTAGTTGCCGACAAACGGTATGCTGTAAGGAAAATATGGATGGAACATGGTACAATGTGAAAGTGAGAAGTTACTAGTAAAGGCAACCATGAAATATTCAGTTTAGGATGTTTATTTGTATTATTCTATTTCTTCTTTTGTTATGCTGTAGCTTTAAATTCCCCTACAGCTTACTCCCTGGAGATGTCATTAAATTTGGCTGGTTATCCTTCATGTTCTTTTTTAAGGAGACTGAGTAGCTTTTGATGTGACTGATTGAGAGAACTCCAGGGAGCCAAATCAGTTGTGTTGGTTTTCTCTTTCTGGAGAACACATACAGCAGGAACAGGCAGTTATTCACTGTTTCCAAGTGTCCTGTCCAGGAATACAGAGAGGACTATCTTGTTATTTTTTTGGAAATTATTTGATTTGGAAATTTAATTGTTAACATTGCTGTTAAAATCAGTTTGAAGCAAGATTCAGCCCAATGAAGGAAGAGGTGGTTTCTGCCACTTAATGAACTATATTCATTGTATTAAATGAATGAGCATACTGATGGGTGCCAGAATGTCCATTGGATTCTCTCTGTTGTTGTGTCGTACATCTTTACAAATACTACTTTTGTGTCTCACTTCCATTTTATTTTGTTTAAAAATGCGTTTGTCTCCATCTTTTTATTTAACTTAAAATTTTGACACTACATCATCAGCTTTCAGTATTCTTTCTTAAGAAGAGGCTCTTTTTCCCTTTCTTTGTTTCTCTCTCTCTCAGTTGAGAAGTAGTGCTCCGTTTACCAGGCTGCCCAGCGATAAACTGAAAGCAGTGATACCGCCTTTCTTACCACCCTCAAGTTTTGAGCTTTGGAATTCTGACCGAACACGACTCGGCAAAGATGGCAAAGCTGAACAGATGAGAACTGCCTGGCCACAGAGAGCAATCAAGCACGATTTTAACAGCAGTGGGAACTCTGATATAGTAAGCAAACAAAATGTGTACGAATATACTGTTATGTCCTAGCCATGGTGACTGGTGAGCCACACTGTGTTTCTGATTAGAAATTACTTTAAACCCACTGTCTCAGTAACGGCTTGTCCTTTTAAGCTCTGCTGTTTAGGAAGAATAGACATCCCTGTGGAAGGAATATAAATGCAACAAAAGTTTTGTATGAAATGAAATGATTTGTTTGCTGTTAACCAGAATAAAATCAAGCCCTAAGGAATTTGCTGCCAACTGCTAAAGTGGCTGCTGGTTCCACCTATGTATCTTAGTTGCCAAAGTAGGTACGGTAATTGAAGTGTGGTCGAAATTGCTCTGTTTTGGAAGAAGACTGGGGGAAGAAGAAAAGAATGAAAGTTTCTTAATTTTTAGGAACTGGGTAGGGAGGGAAGAAATATCAGTGAGACATAAATATACAGACATAACATTCTGAAAGGTTAGTAATGGATAAAATTGTAGCAATTAGTGATCAAGTGGGCTTGAAGGCATACGGCCTTAAAGTGCAAGTACTGTAAAAAGGCAAAAAGCCTGAATAAATTCTGTTTTTTATAGAAGAAGCTTGCCTGATTCCACAATGTTTTTCGTGAAAACACAAACCAAAAGGAAAATAGCTCATTTATCTTGAGACAGGAAGCAAAACAACCCTGACAACCTTTGCTTTTGTAGTTAGTAGGAGAAAAAGGAGAAGTCCTTACTCGCCTGGCTTTAGACTCTAATAGCCAAGTGTAGAGAAGAGTTTATTTTACTAGTCCAGAACTGTATTTCATGTCAGTTCTAGAAATGGGACAATGAAGACATTTTAGGGTGAATGTTTTTCTGCCTTCCTTTTTTAAGTGAAAGTTAGTTTAATACCAGTAGAGGTGATTTAGGTGGAATAAGGTGGAGTATTAAAAGAGAAGTGGTAGATCACAGGAAGGTAAATGTTCCTCATTCTAAAAAAGTTGATTGTAATAACATAAGTGGATAATTGGCACACGTATGTAAAGTGAGGCGAAGGGGAAGTAGGGGAGGACTAGCCATTGATCCTTCTGTGGGCAAAGAAGGGCTTTGCTAAGGTAATAGGGAGAAGGAGAGAAACCTAGTAAGTCAGATTTGGAAGAAGTGATTTGAGCAACAGGATAAGAAACATGAAAAAGCTGAGCTGCAAGAGCCATATGTCAGATTGTTGGCAGTGGCCAGTGGTGTGAAAGCAAAAGAATTAAAGGAGCATGTGGATGTGGCTGAGGATTTGGCTAGCATATAGCTAGATCATTAATGCCTCAGTTAACAAGTCAATAAAATGGTGCAGGTAGATGTTTAGATTGAAGGGGATATGAAAATGCAACTGGAGGAGAGAAAGTTCTTGTCACTTGTTGCATCTTAGTAAGAAACAGGGATGTGATGGATGAGAAGTAGATGGTAGCTGTTTTGTAAGATGGGAGACACAAAACCAGGATTCTGCATGGAAATTTCACATGATAATTTCTGCTCCCTCCCACCTCTGCTCATAATATCATGTATATCATACCTTAGGTGCATCGTATATGCTCATTTTGTGTTGGACAAAGTTTAAGGAGAATTAATGCCTTTATTGTGTTACTTCTTTTGTTGAATATATATATTCAATGTATATATATTTATATAAATATATATTCAATATATTTCTATATGTAAAGAAGATTTTTTTTTTTTTTCTGATATCCCTTTTGTTCAGTGGAAGTTTCAGAACTTATAATAAATAAAACAGTAGTGGAAGCTTATCTTTGTTTTGCTCAAACAAGAAAAATTAATATTATTTTTCTTTTTGTTTTCCAGACATCTGTTAGCAAAGGTACTAGACCAGTCAAATTACCAACATTTGCAAGAAGACCTGCATCTCCTTCAAATTCCAACAGCTTCAACCATTCCCCCCATTCTTCTGGTGGGTCCAATAACATTGCAGGAATTAGCAGGCATGGAGGAGAACTGCATAATAGATCAGGTACCATGCTGCTTTTATTTTTAATCAGAAAGTAATTTATATCTGGTTCAGCTAAAAAAATTAGTGTTTGTGATGATGGTAGAAGATACTAAACCTTTTCTGAGGGCTTCTGCTGTAGAAGCAAAACTTTCATAAATTTTATTGGAACAGGAATTGGACTTCGGACACCCACATGTGACATTTTTATTTCCTTATCTGTTACAGAAATCTCATAGGTTAACCCCTGTCTCAGAAGAAACATGTTGATTTTATTTGAGTCCACCCACAGTGGATCAGGTGGATGCTTGTTTGTTGCAACATATATTTCGTAGAGCTGGCTCTTACCCTTGTTACTTGCTTTATGTTTAAAATAAAAATTCAGTTTCAATTAAAAACAAAGCTGCAAGTGTTGTATCTGGCAACTGTAAAGACAATATGGTGAAGCACCTTATGAAACCTATATCCAAGATTATGAAAGTCAGCTCTGTGTGTATATAGAGAAGGCTGGCTTCTCTCTTCTCCTGCAGTTGATTTTTGTTCCCTTCCTGAAAGCTGCTGCACAGGTCTGAACTTTACAATTCTCTCTTACTTCATCCAGTCAGTTTTTAAAAGAAAGTGAGTGGTGGAGAGAGGTGAATTGAGAATTAACAAATATTTTAAAATGATGGGTTCCTTGACTCTATTTTATTTTTTTTCTTAGGTGGCAGTGCAGATAATGTTTTGTCTCAGATAGCAGCCCAAAGAAGAAAAGCAGCAGGCTTACCTGAACAGAAGCCCAGCCAACAACATAGTCCAGTCCAGTCAACTCCTTCATCCACTCTGTCTGATTTGCAATGTGCTCAAATTGTTGGCAATGGACATGTTGTAAAGGTACAGAGAAATATAAATTTTTGTAATTCCAAATTGGCTAATTTGAATAGGTTATGTCTCAGTCGTGGAGGGTTGATAAATATAACCGCCTGACATCCCACAGTGTAAATGAATGAACACCTGTTACAGTAGTGGAAACTTTTCAGCTCCAAAACCCTTCCTTTTAATTATAAGTCTACAAAAGATCAGACCTAATAGTAAAACATGATTTTGCTTTATTATTACTTTAATTCTATTTTAAAAACAGGAAATGTAATACTTGATGTTAGGGTAGATCTGCACTGTTATTTTGGTTTCTCATTTCTTTCTATGGCCCTGATTGATTCCAGTGTTTTATGTTAGCAGTGCCTGGGCTTTACTCTGAAGTGCCATAGCTAGTTTCCCTTCAAAGGTACAACCTGAGTGCAGAATATGAGAAAATTTGTACCAGGATCTGCTGACCACAACAATATGCCTGTATGGAGTCTGCTCCACAAGGGTTTTAAACAGTACGAACATTAAGCTGTCATCACCAAAGTCAGGTTTTGCTCCTGAGTGCAGGCCGTATTAGCTGCACTGACTTACCTGTCCATTTCCTGGAATAGCTTTACCCTCATGACCTGCCCATTTTTGTGCATGTACTTTGAAGCTAACAACTGCTTTGTACAAACTTTTTAAGGATTAAGATTTTAAATCTTCAAAATCTGCAGAGACATAAGTTAGAAAGCACCATCATAACAGAACGTGGGATACACTATTGTGAAATGTATGGGTTTATTCATACAGGGAAACATTACACTTCAGAGAACAAGAGAAAGCAAGCACATAATTTGGGGTTTTAGTTCTAATGTCTGGTATTCTGAAAACTTTAGAATACATGACCAAGAGTAAAATTTCTCAACTTTTTCCTTGTGTAATCTCCAAACAGCTCATTTTGTTTTGTTTTATTTTCTTTGCATCTTTTAATGAGATTATTCTTGAAGTTTTGCCCAAAGAAACAAAAATGGCCAGAGTATAAAATTATTACATTTTCTATCTTGTTCTGTGATGTCTTATATGGCAACAGGAAGCAATATGTGTATTTAATCAGTAAATATCAATGATAAATGAAGTTACAAAGTTGTTCAGTGATTTAATTGCAATTTCTAGAGGACAAAAATCAGAAGAAAAGTGGTCAACTACCAATGCCAAAACAGTTTTCAGGAATAGTCACTTTGTCAATTAGTCCTGATTCTGAAGGGACTATTGGTTGCTTTTCAAAGATGAGATTGGGAGCTAAAATTTATAACTCTGCTGGAGTCCCAAAAGCTATGGACTCATACTGATTCTTTGGCACATGATAATCTTTTCTCCCTTTCTATCCCACATAACTGCTCCTGGGGTTATAAATGATCTGTCTCTTTCTTTCCTGTAGATGAAGCCACTTTATTATCCTGTTCCCTCATGAAAGTCTTCTCTACTGAACAGCTACCAAATGTTTTTTCTTTCAGAGGTGGTCCGACCAATATATTTCTAATTGAAGTCTCAGCAGTTCCTCTCAGCTTGTTTTTGTCTTGGAAATAATTTCAGATGAGCTGCTTGTGTGCCCCCCAAAAATCTTATTTTTCTCCAGTTATATTAGTTAGCCTCTTAGGAGAGAATACCTGTGCCTGTAAGCTTTGGGCTGCAGATCTTGGGGCCTGTTGTTACAACAATGCTACCACTAAGTTATTTAAGTTATTCCCACTCACAGTGAAAGACATTAGGAGACAAAGAAGTAGAGAGGTGCAATGCCCTGCAGATCATCTTCTGGGAAGGCAGTTCATCATACTGTTGAAAAGATTAAAAAAAAAAAAAAAAATCATGCCAGTATGTTGGAAAGGCAATAGCCCTTTCATTGCTCTTTGCTTAGATGTTTAGGTGAATTTCAGTCTATCCGCCAATAAGAAAACATGTAATCCATGTGGATCTCTCTGTAGGTGTTCATGCATCATATGTCTGAGGTGGTCATACGTCTGAGGTGGTTTTTGGGACATCAGTGTCTGTTGTGAGTACACAGTCACATATGGATCCACACTGGCTGCAAAAGCTTAAACAGCCTACTTTTTTGTTGTATTCAACAACATAAATGCTGAAAATTTAATGTCTATATCCATTGTGGAAATGCTTGTGCCTTCCCATGAGGATCATGCTGTCTAAACTTGGAAATAGCTGATGGAAAAATGCAACAATGCTACACTGATCAGTTTTGCAGAAGTTATCTATGAGGGATGGGATTGTACAAGCCTTAAAGAAAGGAAAAGAAAAACTGAATAACAATTTACAGGGTGATGTAATTTAAATAAATGCAGACAATGCGCTAGAGAGGGAGGACCATTCTGAAACACAAATGGCCAGTAACAGAATACAGGGAAATTTGGGACAAAAAATTGAAATGAGTTCACAATGCTTTTTGGAGACCTCTCAAATTTGTATCGTGCTACGTTACTTCTAGTCAATTCAATGCAGGGCTAAGGAGGTAGTACATTCTGGCATAGGATAGAGTAAAGGAAGAACGTTACCACTCAAATAAATTTTATGTTTTTAATCTGCATCTTTTTCATTAACTAGAAAAGTTGATTTATGCCATAGCACAGAAGCAAAATTGTAGAGAGGCAGGAACTGCTGTCATTCTTCCTTCTTGCTTTGTTACCCAGCTCGACTTTTTTCTTATGTTTTTCTTGTAGCAGCCTGACTGAAAAAAAGGTGTTTTAAATTAAACTCTGAATTCAGGAATCCAGGAGAAAATCACCTAAGACTTCTTTTTAGGTCATATAATGCAAACATCGATATGTGTGAAGTGATACGTAGATTGAGGAATTTGGGAGATGAGGTACATTAACTTGTTTTGGAAAAGACTGATACACATACATATATATTATTTCTCATTTTAATTCGTCTATCTTCCTGTTTTCTATGCCTCCAAATGTGTTAAATATTTGCAAAATAATTAATAAATTTAAACCATTTGACTAATGTTAGGTAATAACAAGTTTAAGGGTTGACTGGAAACTTTCATTCCAGTGCAGCAAGGGCTTTAAATGCACCAGAAACTTAGTCTATGCTTGCTGCATATTTCTGGTTAATCCAGCAGGAAGTGCTACTTTAAATTAGCGTCTGATACACTTTGAAAAGCTGTAATTGAGGCTTTATTTATCTAATTACATCTCTGAATGAAAAAGACCTGTTTTCAGAGTCAAAGTATTTTCAGCTTTTATAAAAAGAATAATTGTAGTGCTTGTATATAGTATTGCTTCATAAGAAATCATTTTCTTATTCCAAAATTACAGCCTTAATAAATGTATTTTTCTTGATGAATTTGAGGAGACAGACTCTCACCTGGGATAAATCAGTATTGCTCCAATTATTTCAGTGTGAATCAAGCAGAAGCTTCTAGTTGTGACTACATGCTCTGCAGAAGTGATATGCAATTTGAGTAATACTGAAGCGTCATATATAGGTAAACACTTTTTTTTTTAACTGAAATGATTGTATCCTTAACTGCAGCAAAAACTGGAGATGAATAAAAGACCTCCATCTGGGACTTCATCTACGTCTAAAAGCACATCACCAACTCTCACACCTTCCCCATCACCTTCCCCGTCTCCTAAGGTTCACAATGCAGAGTCCTCTCTCTCTTCTTCTCACAGACAGGCCAAGAGCAATGGTTCCAGCAGTGGTACTATTACAGAAGATGGTGAGTTGGTCACTGTAATTATAGGAGATTGATTTATCATGAGCACAAAGTGTTTTAAGCTATAATTGTACTGGATTAGTGCATATCTGCATGAAAGTGAGAACTTTTTTCTTTCTAAAAAAAATATTTTGGTGTTTCTTACTGCGAGATTGGTATTACTGCAGTAAAAGACTGTTTCTCCCAAAAGCTGTGATCCCTTCCATTTAGAGGGATATTGGTACCATCTCAAAGCTAGCATAGAGCGTGTAGGTAGGTTGCTCTTACGTGGCCTCCTTCCTTCCCTTCTTTCTGGCTTAAATCCTGTTTTTCACCCTTTGCTGAGGGTGGAAAATACACTTTCTCCACATTCAAAATATTTTTTTTTTTTCAATGAATACAGTGAAGCACATCACTACAGAAATACAATTTTGATTCATAGCAAGTCATAGCTACATGCAATTAATTTTTAAGAGCTGTATTGCATTTATTTTTTTAATTTGAAAAAATAGCCGTATTTTGACTTCATTTTTAACTTTAGGTCATAAGAAAGGATAATAATGTTACTACTTTTCCAATAAGATTACCTTTTAAGTTCAATTTTTAGGTCTAAATTGCAACACTTTATTTTAGAAAGTTATGTTACTGCATTGGAAACAGGATATCAACTACTTTGTTTTCTTCTGCAAGCATCTCAAAAAAAAAAAGTGGAAAAAATAACAACTCAGAATCTTTTAAATAAGAGATGGATGTACCTTATATCTGGTTTCTGCAAGAGGCACTTTATACTATTTTTGGTTTTTTTGAAAGTGTCCATATTAATTTTGTTTTGTTTTCATTTATGCTAACGCTGTCTATTGACGCTGTACTTCCATTTGACACTAAAGAGAGGTGATATTTGACCCGCTTTCTGTCTTCTTATCATGGCTTAGCTGTAACGTGTTTTACTGATTGCTGGAGAAAATCCTTTCACATTTTAGTTAATGCCATTTTATAATGATGGCTTGAATAACATAAGAGTTACCGGTTTAGAAATACATAAAGGGAAGAGAACTCAAAGTTGGATAACAAGGAGAATTGCCCAAGCTATCAGCTGTTGTAATCTCACCTGGTGAAGCTGGGCTTTGTGACTGCACCACTAGTACCATGATACAGTGAGTTTCCTCTGTAGCAGAGGGATAGGTTGTCAGAAGCCTAAGTAGTTCTGGGTTCATCGTGCTTGTAAGCTTTCATAGTTAAGTGGCCCTTTAATTCAAGGGCTTCTCTTACTGTGCTTTGATTCAGCAGCAACAGTACAAATGCTCATAGGCCCAGCAGTAATCAGAAGAGTAAGTACAGAAGGCCTGCAACGTTAACTTTTCTTTTTCGTTCAAGTAAACTTAAATGAATTAGAAAATTGATTTGCATTGAATGTTACTGTGAAGGAATAGTACACAGCAGGGTTCAGAGGTGTGCATGGTTTCTTTTTAGGCAACCCCGTGGTGGACCATCAACAGCTTGTCCCTATTATGAGAACCAGTGATGTAGAGAATCATGAAAGACGAAACCATGTGAGAGTAAAAGGAGGCTCTGAAAACTTGGAGAAAGGTAATCTTACCCTGCTACTACAGAGTAGTACAAAAGAGGTGCTAAATAGGATTAATGTAGGAGGAGTAAGAGCTCCGGGAACCTTGGCTTTCTCTAGGGATGTAGGTAAGGAGACAAGATAACGAGTAGAGCAAAAGAAGGACTTGGTGAAAAAGCAAAGGAGAAATCATGTATTAGTTTTGCATTACAACATGCAAGAGTTGTAAAACTGAGAGGTTTCAGGTTTTGTTCAAACTTAAAGTATAATAGGGGAACTGGAAGAGGGAAAGAGGAAAAGACAACATGAAAGGCCTACAGCTGAAAGCATTGTCTCTGTGTGTGAGAAGTGTTAGATGCTATAGTTGTTTCTGACAGCAAGGCTCTAAGCTCACAAGACCTTGAAAGTTTCTTCCCATATCACAACCTATCATTTAAGGACACCCATGTCATGAAAAATAACTAACAACCTAAAAGAAAAAAAGGTTAATAATATATCTAAGGGCTTCTAATGAAACTTCTATTTTCTTTCTGTAAGATGATATTTTTCATCAAACTACATGGAGACGTTCTAGTGCTATGTTTTTAAAGCCGGTTGGTTACCTTTTTCCATGGATTAACCTCAGTTAGGGTACTAAAGCTTTTAGCTTGAAACCATGCCAACCTTCACAAATCACGTTAAGCATACCGAATTAGTTGGCTTTGAGGTAAACAACCAAAACCCTAGCAGAAAATAAGACTCAACTAGATTTTTTCACTTGAGTTTTCTGTGGACTCTTCTATGTAAAGAAGGAGGCTTCCAGAATGGTGCACAGAAAAGTGTGTCCATCTCAAGATCCTTGATGTTTTCTGAGAAGCTTAGAGAGTGAGGTTCTTTTTCATGTTTCTACTGATGATGAAAGAAAAGTGATCGTCAAAAGAAAAAGTGAAATAAAACCAAAGTATATTTGAGAATAGAATGGTGATGTATTTACAATGAAAGTGAGTTTATATGGGGAATATTAAATATAGTTTGCTTGTGTACTGTAAATCATTCATATTCTTCATTTTGACTTTGACTCCTTAGTTTAACTGACCACTTCGGTATTTCTGGGGGGAAAAAAAAAATAAATCAGTTACTTGTGACAGCAAAGCAATAGAAATAAACAGAACCTGTAGTTGAGAGAGGTAGTGTAATTGAGAGGTAATGGCGGGTTATTCTAAAACTGAACTTACGCTTTTTAACTGGCTAATCGTATTTTAAATGTGTGGGAAGAGTCACTATTGCGTCCTCCAACTTTTAATTTCCTTAGACTTTGAGAAGAAACCCAATATCCAGTGCCCTTAGTCTTGGAAGGTAAGCTTACGAAACTTAAATTCTGCCCAGATTTCATCTTAGCTGAACTTCAGCTGTCTGTGTTCAAGATGCCTGGATGTCAGGCACTTAAGGAGAAGGGGTTCAGATATACCCTTGTTGCAGCAGTGTTTTGAATGAGCAACTGAGTGGTTGCTTGCTCTACACTTTGTCTTCCTGGATCGTGACATGGAAATATGCCATTCAGTTCATTGCCTGCTTGAGGAGTTTTGCTGTCTAACCTGCATGATCTGGGTCAGCCATCTGGGGCCAAGCACCTGTGTTTTAGGCATTGAAGTG
The DNA here is from genome assembly GCF_964188355.1 of Buteo buteo. NCBI lineage: Eukaryota > Metazoa > Chordata > Aves > Accipitriformes > Accipitridae > Buteo > Buteo buteo. The sequence goes on along the minus strand of NC_134173.1, from coordinate 8,490,804 downwards.
CCTAAGTTGTACTTAGTGGTTTGGTTTTTAAGATCCTTTTAATGAGGAAGAAAGGGCAATACAACAGAAGGATCTTATCCTAGCAAGGTAAGATAGAATTACAGTGTACAGAAATAGGTGAGAACCCAATAAGCCAATGTTCTAATTTCTGATGCAGAGTAAATGCGGTTGGTTTTTTGTTATCATATATCACTGTGTGGAATATATGTTTTAATATACATTTTCAGCTGTTAACAGTGCAGAGGTTGCTAAAATATTTCCTGATCCAAGGGGGTTTTTTTGTTTTTCTTTTCTATTATTACAGATGAGCTGACTGGCATCCTTAAAAAATTGTCACTTGAGAAATATCAGCCTATTTTTGAGGAACAAGAGGTATGTCTTTTTCTAAAACAGTAAAACACAAATTTTTTAAAAAAGTAGGGCGCAACACACATTGCATCAGAATTGTGATCCAGAATCTCGAATTTGAAGTTTTAGAACCATTTCTGGTTGCAGAGAGGACCTTGAAACACGGACCAGGCAGTATTTGTGGCATTCTCCAGGATACTGCAAATATCAGTGCTTTTTACACTGAACCTACAATTTTGATACAGATAGGTGCTTCAGACGTTTTTTTTGCCCTCTCTGTTTTTACACTCTGCTTTTTCTATATACGTGTATATCCAATGTGACTGAACAGCTTATAGGACATACTGTATCATCCCTGGAATCACAGCTGGAACCTCATTTGCAGATGGAGAACAGCAGAGTGTGAGTCACCGAGATGGCTGCTTTCTTTTCTTTATCTGCTATAAATAAGCAACAGGACAATTAAATTGGGGAACCTGAGCATCATTGTAGATGAGACCTGTGACAATGACTTGCCTGAAGGATGCAATGAAAGGAAACATTGCTGAAAATAAGTAAAAATAATTCATTACAATGTTTAAGACAGTATCAGATGTGAACAATAATTGTGCATTTGTTTGGCCAAAGGCAGAGGGTAGTGAATGGACATAAAATAAATTGACATTGCTGCAGAGTTCAGGATTCAGCACAACAAACACAGATTATTTAGCTCCATCACAATACACTGGGCTTATCATTGTTCCCCTACATGATAGGGAAGGGAGGATTTTGTAGAAATGAATATGCTCTGTGTGTGAAGGTTATATCAGTATGAGAACTTTTAGATGTTTGTTTTTACCACAGCCTTATAGATGTGATGATGTAATAAAAACTGATATATGAACAAACCCTAGGTTTTCTTCAGGAGGCACTGGAAAAGTACACACAATATTCTTAAATTCCAAAAATACTTTGGGGGGGGAGGGAGAAGAAAAGAAAAGAGAAATCTTAGGCTTATTCAACTAGCTACCAGTGCAAGTAGAGGAATTTTTGTGGAGAGTATATATTTTTGTATTGATAGAGCTTGTCTGAAAAAAAAAAAGAAAAATCCATTATATTTTAAATATACTATCATAATTAATTGAATTATTAACAGGAGTTTTAAAACCTGACAACAGAGTGGTAAAGTAGGTGCCATTCAGTGGTGGTAATTCATTAAAAATTTTTTTGTGTGTGTACAATATTTACAGTAAGTCCATACAATTAAAAAAAAAAACCCAAACCCGAAATGCTTTTAACCTGTAATAGTGAATCTTTGCCTAGGTAAATTTGTCTTGTCTTTCACCCCCCCACCCCTCCGCAGGTGGATATGGAAGCCTTCCTTACACTTACTGATGGTGATCTGAAAGAGCTGGGTATTAAAACCGATGGATCAAGGCAGCAAATTTTGGCAGCTATTTCTGAACTGAATGCAGGAAAGGTATATTATGAAGTACTGTACTTAGTAAATTAATTCAAGGTTTGCTTATATTATTAATTCAACATATATTTCAAAACTCAGTTGAGGATGTTACTTAGAAAAGCCGAAAGAATGTTTTTTCCAAACAAAGTATTTAATGTATTTAATTAGTGAAAAATACCTTCCTTTGTGGTACTCCCTGTTCTCTTTCATTAACTCTTTCCTAGTTCAGTGACTGTACAGTTCTTTTACAGAGTATTGGAAATTATATCAGAAGCTACTGGTAACATAAACATTGGTGATATTGCAGTTACTGAATATTGATTTCAGTGATGCTAAAAAGAATCATCTGGCCACTATAGTCCAGCTAGAGAACATAATGTAAAAGGAAAGGTCTGCTTTGTTTTGCCTAGCAGTTTTTGATTTCTCTGTGATAGGTAAATAGCACTTCTCTCATTCCTTACACTTTTATTGCCTTTTAAATTTATATTGACATAGACAAATTTGCTAAGGATGATATGCAGTAAGCAATGTTCTTGTCAAAGGTATTATGGACTGGAGCATTTCTTTAATTAGGCCGGCTGACACTTCTCAGCTCCTTTTTTAGTTTTGAGGTCCATTCTCTCTCTGATACTGGAAACTTGGATAAACAAAACATAAAGATAATTTCCCCAAGTTAGGATCAACAGCAGCAAGTGATGAGGCTAAAAATTAGGGGAGATGGATGATGCTCCATGCTGTAAAGTTATGAAGAAAATAATGAAAATGTTTCTATTGTTATTTGGTAGTTTCAGGAAAAGATTACTACAAGGTTTTCTGTGTACCTGGGAGGTAAGGATTTGTTATTATTCCTAATAGTACACTGTGACTCTCTGGGCATAGACACATGTATTTACACATTTTTTGGTGAACTCTTACTATAAAATTCATTTTTTAAATGGAAATTTAAGAAAACCTTATTTTATTTTATTGTGCTTTTACAGGGACGAGAGAGACAGATTTTACAAGAAACTATACACAACTTCCACTCTTCGTTTGAGAGTAGTGTTAGCAACACACGACCTCCAGGTCATTCCCAGTGTAAGTAGCAGCTGAAATTAATTGAAAAATGTATGGATACTTTCAATTAATACTGGATAGAAGACAGAATGTGTCAAACAAGCCACTTAACTGCTTTCTGGGTTAATGATTGATGCGTGTCTGTGTCTTTTGCTGAGACTGTAGAGAAGATTTCAAGGTAAAAAGGTAGCGATACCTGTAAGATTTTTATCACACTTCAATACTATGTGAAATAAGCATAAGACTTTTGTTATGTGTTACTAAACACAGAAAATGGATGTTATACTGTGTATAGTGTGTATGTATACATATAACAGCAGTGGGAGGTGTGTTTCTGTATGACATGTAATTTAGTTTTGCATACGCTTTATAGGAGACAATTTTCTTTAGTGTGATCAAGTTGATTAAATATATTCAAGGTTTACAATTTAGTATACGGGCTGAGATAGGTATGTTAATTATATATTTAAGTATGTATGCATTTAGTTATTTTGTATAGCTAATACTTTTATACGATTGTCTATAGTCGGGGTTTTTGGAATACAGCTTTTCCTACCACCAGTGTTAACTGCTAGCCATTGCTGGACGAACTGCCTTTTAAAATGTTCTATCTATAATCAAAATGTACAGAAAGGTGTTGCTGACCTGTAACAAATGAATATATTTACTACAGTCACCCCTAGATACAAAAGTTGTAATTCTCTGTCCTGACAGCTACCTGAGCCAAAGGCAGTTATGCATCTGTTACTCAAGGTTAAGGAATGGGGCAAAACCTATTAATATGTGTATTTCTGGATGCATGTTTTAGGAGGAACATGAAAGCCATTGAATGGCCTTGAGAAATTCACCATGTTAAAGTGCCTCTTACTCTCCTTCAGTTGTTTGTTTTGCTGCTTGCATCCACTCATAAAATAATTGCACTTGTTTAGTGGTTATGTTAAATAATGTTTCAGGTATTGTATGCTTTAGGAGGCCTTAATAATGAGCAAGTCCCAGTTGTTCCAATCTCAGTCAGCTGAATATCATTAGATATGTGAAAACAGGTGCTAACTGTAGTCCTACTGCTGCCTTGGGGAAGACTTGATGTTGCTGGGGTAGTTAGTGTGGGCTACTTTCTGTATTCTGTATAGTCTGCTTGGCTGAAAACCACTATCAGGTGTCACTGTATGCATTGTGCAGCTTACTTCCCATTCTCAGAGTAGGCAGCATGTGTGGGAACTTCTGGATGTCTCTTGATAACATCACAGGCTTGAAAAGCCTCTTCTGTAGGTGCTACTAGGGGAGCAGAAGCTGCTCTTTGGGATTTGATAACATGGTGCAATGAACTGGAATTACTCAAGAACTGAAGAAGCGTACAAATGTAATGTGTCTCCAAGCAACGTGCTGAGCCTAACCACTGAGCTTAAAAGTGTCTTGAAGACAGCAAAAGAGGGTAATGGTGGCACAGAGTTAGGGAGAACATCCTTTTGTAAGGATGGAGGCAACAGTTGCTCCTGCTGACCAGTTGAGGAGGTGCTGCAAGGAGGCTGCCATCAGATCCAGCTTTTGGGGTCTTGTGTGTGAGAGCTCCATGAAATAGATTTGGCTTTGAAACAGGAACAGAAGCACTAACAGAGAAGGAAGAGGAAGAGAACATGTAGATAAAAGAAGTTTCTGCACCAGGTAAGCTGCTTTTTATTGTAAAAAGTAGCAGTGGGACCCCATGCAGTCTCTGGAACTTGAAGTACTTTCCAGGAATGTGTAATATTTTAGAGCATAAGAGCAGCTGTACCAAGTCAGATCCAAGGTCCATACAGTTGTGTTCAGCTTTTTCATCTGGTCTTATGTGACGTTGGTGTGAAGAGCTGCTTGCTTTCATTTGCTGTGAACTTGCCATGTCCTGACTTCTTTTGCTTCATCCTACTGGATCAGAAGATAGAGTGGACAATTGTTCCCTTTTCACTGCCTCCATGCCACTGATGATTTTACAGATACCTGTGATACTCTTCCTCAGTCTTGTTTTTCCCAGACGGAAGACTTATAAGCTGCTTAATCATTCCCTATACCATAGTTTTTCTGATCTCTTTTCCTTTTCTACTATATCCTTTCAGACTTGGACATACCAGCCTAGCATACAATTTTCAAGATGTAAGCATACCATGGACTTAGACAACAGAATGATGTTTGGTTTTTAGTTGTGTTCTCTATTTTCAGTTCTCTTGCCCTTTCCTACTTATTTCTAGTACTCTGCTTTTTTGGCTATAACTGAAGACCAAATTGGTATTAATTGGAACTACCTCTTATAATCCAGCTTGTCTACTGAGTTCAAGCTCAGAGCCTATCATTTTTTATAACCACTCATACATCACTTTTTTCATACGCCTGCCTTCATAATACTTAATGTTTATCTTCATCAAATTTTTTCTGCCCTCTTACTGTTTGGGCACTGATGTCTCATAAAGTCCTTTTGCCAGTCTTCTGTTTACCTTTCTTTTTATTTACATGGATAACTTAGGAGAGTTTGTCACTTCACTCTATATGCCCTTTTGAAATCATATATTGAGTATCCTGAGCCTTCATGCAGATCCCTATGAAATGCTCGTGGTGAATCTCTACTATGGAAAAAATCACTGTTTACTCCCACCTTCTGTCCTCTGCCTTCCTAACTGATTATTTATCCACACAAGAAATTTTCTTCTCACCCTGTGGGTTCCTTATTGTCTTAAGAGCCAGACTTCAACCTTGTGAAATGCCTTGTAAAAATCCAGGCATCAAGTGGACTACTTTTATCTACAAGACTGTTGGCACCTTCAAGCAATTCCAGTAGGTTGGTGAGGCAAGGCTTTGCAAATCCCTTTTTGATTGTTTTTCACAAAATTTCAGAGTCTTTGTTATAGTTTATGCTAATCTGCCTGTTGCTACCGGCCATCTCACTGGTCTGTGTTTCTCTGGATCTCCTCTTGAACCATAAAAAAAATTAGCATCGTTTTTATCACTTCCCACTTATGTGTCAATTTAACTAAGAACCTGTGCTTTGTACTCAGCAGTTCAGTTGCTTAATCCTTGTGGTCTTCTAGAACATCTGGCTTAGCAATTTGTTATTATTTGCTTTGTGTATTTTTTTCATAACCTTTTTTACCAATAATTCAGGTTAAGATACCTTGGACTCCCACATAAAGAAGGCTTCTGAAATGGGAACCTTCCCAAGCTTTTCCATGGTGAATACATTTAGTTTTTCTGATGTGAACTTACTTCCCTAGCTTGTTAGAGTCTAATCATTGATTGGCGTCATGGCATCTGTAACTGGCTGCCTCCTGTGATGTGTTTGAAAAGTGATATGTGGAACTTTTATGCTTTTTGCATGGTCCACAACCACTGGTTTCTCTACAGCTCTTCCTAGGAGCCTGTCTGGACACCATTAGTAAGAAAGCCACTTCATGATTTGACCTTTTAGAAAGCTAGATGTAGCTCACAGGATGATAAAAACATCCTGCTCTTCCAGATGTGTCAGTATCACTGTTTTCTGTGACTGTGATTGACCTGTCACTGTGATTTCCTCAATATTTTGAGTGATTTGAGTAATTTTAAAAGCTCGGTACCTAAAATGGAGTGACTGCCAGTGTAGCTCTGCTTTTATGAAGTTTCCAGCCTGTAGGGGTGTAAAGGTGATAATGAAATATAATCTGAATATACCTGTAAGACTCAGAAATGAAAAAGCAGGGGAAAAGAAACTAAATCCTCTCTTTCTGGAAACGTAGCTTGTAATTGTGGGAGGTCTGTAGGCTGCCATCACCAAGCCTCCGAATGTCTACAGCTTCTTCACCCTCTCCATCCACAGCTCTAGTGCTCACTTAGCTTCAGTTCCCCCCAAGATGCCCTAATCCACACTGCCCAGGCTCAGTCTCTCTCCTGCTGCCACTGGGTCAGGAGCTGTTGCTGCTTGTCAAACCTGGCATGAGATGGCAGGCAACAGAAATAGAAAAGCATCTAGATGAGTCTTTCTAGAATGGAAAAGAGAACTGCAGTGATTAGCTACACTTACACTTTCAAGGAATGCACTAGAAGGAAAACAACGAGAGGCAGAAAAAGTAAAAGCAAGACCATCAGAAGTAGAGGACTGATGTTATTACTAATTTCACACAACAGGCCTGTTGAGGGAAGATAGTGCTGTTTCTTCTTGATTTTTTTTGGCAGTTCAAAATCAATTGCTGGCTTGCTGTATCCTCGGCTAGCTTCTGGCTGAGCACCTCCTGCTGAGGTCATTGCTTCTGAACTCACTGTGATACTACAAGAACTCATAGAAAAGTTGTTGAGTATTTATTGGGTTTTGTCAGATGAGCTATTTCAATTATAGTAAAGCTCACTGTTGGGAGAAAGATTCCTTTGTATGTCAGTTGCTGTCATCCCTGGGGCTGCAAGTGAGATGATTCCACTTTGTGGAAAACAACAGGCTTTGACATACATTTGTTTTCTGTCAGAAGGGTACTGAGACCACTTCTTCCCCACCCCACACCAGTGATACTAGGTTAGGCTGTGGGAGCTCCATATTCCAGTCTTTGCCTGAACTGCATAAGGCAGATGACTGCCCTAACTGTAGTATAAATAATTCAGTGGTTACTGGACCCGTAAGCCATTAGGTTTGGGGGCACCCGTAGTTCTTGTCCCTGGTCTGAAGAGGCAAACAGTACTTGCATGGAGAGTGTTGCCTCTGTCTCTTTTTTTTAATGGAAATGAACTGGTGACCTCCAGAAAATTCTACCAAAATTAATTCATTCCTGGAGTGAATGTTACAGGGGTTTTTGACACCTTGGTAGTTTTCAAGGGAAAAAATTATGGCTCGGAAAATTGCGAATGCATGCCAATCACCCTGTCCTTGGTAAGAGAAACTACTAGGAAGATACCACTTCTTTATACCCCAGTGAACTGTGTCAAACAAACACAAAATTAGCTTGCTGCTTCACCATTTAAATTTAGAGCAGATGACCAGTCCATGGAGGCATGAAGCAAGATGACTGCTCTGAGGAGCAAAACGCTCCTCCTTTGTCTGGACTCCAATGAAACAGCAAGTGGCAGCATGAAGTCCAGATTTCTGAGGAAACTGGATTTAAGAAATTGTATCACCCCAGGAAATGTTTATGCTTGTAGTTTGAGGTGACCTTTTTGCGTACATGATTCTGGTAAAAAAGAAAGTCAGACTTTTTGAATGCCTAATTGCCAGGACTAATTGTTTAAGGTTGGGCTCTTTGCAGGGAGGGTGGGTGGGTGTCAAGATTCTTGCAGTCATCAAGTGGATAATTAAGGAGTTGAACAGATCTGACATTGGTGTGCAGGTTAATTGAAAGAAATGACACCGAAGGAGAGAGCTCCATCTCAACACAGACTTGCCAAATCAGAAACGCAAAGCTGAAAAAAGTTGATGTGGATTCTGTGGAATTCTGTGGGAATAAAAAGGAGCAAGCCAACTGGAATTCTTTCTTTCAGAAGAGTAGAAATAAATAAAATCCCATATGCTAGATAATACATATGTAAAGAAGTGTACATTTTAGATCTGTGATAAAAAATAGAAGCAGTTCATGGAGTTCCCTTGGCCAGGTCTGGGGTTTGTAACAGCATTTGCCATTTCTACAAAAATGACATGAAAAAAGCAAGAGAGCATCCAAGGTTTATGGTCTGAAGGATGCAATCTTCTTTTTCTCCTAGGGCATTTCTTAACCTTATTGTGAAAAAAAAAAATTAACAGAGATTTGTTGGAGGTAAAGCTAACTGCCAGTTAGCTTCGTTTACCTTCTAATATCAAGTTTATTAAAATGCTCGAAAGAAAATGATGAGCCTCATCCCTTGGTATAGATATCCAGCTGCTCTCCCCCACCTAAACATAACACTTCTCTTATAAAAGGTGAGAAGAAATAGAACACTCCAACATCTAGCAGGGGCACTGAACAAAGGGAGGATTTAGATATCAAAAGGATAAACTGAGTATTCTCCAGATACAAGTTAAATGAAGAGTAACTGTGCCTATGATGAAAAAATAGTATGATGCCATTCAATATATAATTCTTTGCAGAAATTCTGGTCTTCCAGTTTCTCTTTAGGTATGATAGTATGTTGCATATTGATACATACTTACACATATGTATCTGCAGATATATATATATAGGTATTTTAAAAGATGTGACAGAATAAAGTGGAAGAGAGTGGGGAGTTGTTCGTGTATTTATTATTTTCCACTTTTGGATTCAGACTAAAAAATATCAAATGGAAATTATCCAGAAGAGGTGTTAGAGAGATTGTAGAGTAAGAAGTAAAAATAGGAGCAAAACCAATATAGACTTGCAAATAAAAATCATACAGAATTCAGGTAGTCACTAAAGGTACACTTTGAGAAAAGAGATACTGGAAAGGTTTGTGGCAGTAGATGACATTTTCACATGTGACTTTGACTTTTCATACCTTCTCCATACAGGAGAGGGCTTAAGATGAGTAAAATTAGTTACAGGGTCAAATTGTTAGAGTCTGGTATAACAATGATACTGGGAGATGTGGGCCTGTTTCTAGTAGTTGTGGAATTACTCTGTCTTCTTTAAAGCTGTGAGTCTTGCTGATTGCAGTTTTCACTTTTTCTTTTTTTCTTTTACAGCACCTGGCTGCTCTATAAAACCACAAGAAGCTGTTTCTCCTAAAAGGTAGCTACTGGAAAAAAAAGATTTCTTTTTTTTTCTTATGGTGAAGTTTGGCATCTGTCTGAGTGAATCCAAGTATACAAATGAAAATTTGAAAAGTTAGTCCTAACTACACCTGTATAGGACTTTCTCCAATAATGTGCTAAAAATTTGAATCCCACAAAGAATCAAGAAAATAATAAAGAGATTGCTTTTATAGTTCAGCCTAAGTGTTGAATTGTTCAAGGCATCAGCGGTCTGGATTTGAGAAGAACAAAGTCAGAAGAGCTGGAAGAATGAGTGACCATATAAGAAGAATCATATTTTCATTCTACTCTTGCCCGTGGATGAAGAACCTATAGGAGGCTTATATGAGCACAGTCAAGAACACAAAAGCATAGAAGAAGGCATGAAAAACACCATGAATTATGAGAGCTTCTACATGGAGAAATACATAACCTGACTATGCCTCTCTTGACTGGATACAGATAAAAAGAGTCCAAATTGAAAATGTAATGGTTTCATGAGAAGGAATATAAAGGAAAAGTAATGCTGCATTCTTCATTAACCAAAATACACTTTATCTATTCAATATTAAGAGGTTAGAACAGCAGTAAAAGTAAATATGAAATACTTATTTGTAAAAATAGCACTTTATTTAAGGAAATGCGTAATCTGTCACCAATATTTAAACAGAAATAGTGTTAAAATATTTTATATTGCCAATTGGTTGTTTTGAGAATAAAACCATTTAACTGATACTGGCTGGGTTGTTTTGAACAGTAACACTAGCAGATCCTTAAACCACATTTTTATAACTTGATTTGTGTAATAATTTTGAAAAGACTAGTTATAGTAATTATGAGTGGAAATAATTTTCTGCTTAGTAAATATGAATTTTTGTTGAGCAATTAAAATACAAGTCAGCAGAAGCCTCTGACACTATATCTATCTTTCTGAAGACTCACAAATACATAACTTTACCACTGGCTAAATTCAGTGCATCCAGGAGTACTAATGTTGGTAAAGTCAAGAAGCTCTTGGAGCTCCAATGCAGAGGAGTGATCTCAAGTAATTACTTTTGTACAGAACTAAAGACTTTACATTTTTCCACCCTTCTCGCTGTACTGGTTTTAGTGGAGTTTAGCAAAAATAGCAATAGAAGTGGATGTAGTGATAGAGATAACAGCACTAGTGAAAGCCACGATGCCCCTGCTGTGCATCTGGTTGTGTGAGCTGGTTCTGTGACGGCTTCATGAGTTTGGCCATCTGAGGTACTGCTCCAAGTTGCTGATGGCAAACAGCAGGGCAGCTGAGCCGCACCAGGTTATGCAGCTGTGCTATATCAGAGCTGACCTTGAACACAGGTAGCTAAGTCCCTAGGAGGAAGAGAAGAGGTTACAGGGGTGTATTGCAGAAGAAAGATGGTTATGAGCTGATAAGGGCAATCAGAGCCTGTTAGTACCCTGAGGTCCTTGGTGGTCATGCTGTTAACGTTTTGGGTGTTAATAGTATAGCCATGTGCAAAATAATTTTTGTTCCATTTTTCTTTTTCAGTGCATGTATGTCAACAAACTTATAACACTATCAACATTCAGCATGGGATTTTATGTTTATGACATGTCTTATGCCCAAGAAAATCACTCCTTATGCAGAATTGTGCTTCAGGATTAATTTCAGCTTTAGGGTGAAAATACGTAATTTCTGCTTTCACAGTTTTTCAGAGCTGTCACTAAAGATGACAGAGCAGGACAGATCTACAGAAATGTTGTGTGCAAACCATATAGTATTAAGCTAATGGCCTTGTCCTTTCCTGAAGAAACATGCAGACAGTTTTGGTTAAAACGCTTTGAAATGCAGCAGAGAAATAATTACAGCTTCTTATTAAGACTAGGAAACAGTTACTGCGTCTAGGCCAAAAACATGCAGTGGCACCTTGGAGCCCCTATCAGTGTAACTGGGAATAAATGATTGGTAATGAGCTGAAACATCTCGCCTACTATCTAGTGCCTCTGGACCCTGTGGCAGCACAATTTCCCCATAGTTTTATGCTTTTCACACAACAGGTGGCAATCCAAACATCCAATACATGCTGCAGAGTCACCTCAAGCCTGCTAATAGGGAAACCTCAGGGTGACAAGGCTTCAGGTATTCCTGCCAAGAGCTTGCAGGCCTTATTCTTTGGAAGGAGAAGTACTCGCCTATAATAAATTGAGGATGTGGGTGTTCTTTTTTTTTTTTTTTAGGTCCTTTTCATTAAGACATTGAGCAATAGCTCAGTGTGAAAAACACTTTGCAAGGTTGAGAGATGTACTCTTTCTACAATCTAGGAGGGTTCAAATTCATATGTACAACTGCCCAGAAGACTGTGGGAGCCTCAAGGCTATATGACGAGGTAGGGGCATGCTTCATTCCTCGGGCTGAATCTGTCTCCCTGCAGAAAATAAGATTCATGGAGTGTGGCCCGTAAGACACTTGGCTAGGATGGGGAAGAGTTAGGCTTTAGTTCCTCTAGTTGATAAATTTGTTTACCAATTCCTAAGCTACAGAGTGACTGAGGATAAATAAAGTTATAAATTTGGAAATGTTACCCAAAGTGCATTGAAGAATGAGCAGCAGGGATTTAAACAGAATGCAACGCTGTCAAAGGAGACCAACCAGAGTGTGAGTGTAGGCTCTTTGTGTTTACACAACAGGCAGAAAGGGTTCCTCCAGCTGTCCTATCACCAAGTCCCACTAGCTAAAGAGTTAGCTTTATTAACACAGGAACAAAAAGACACAGTTTTAGAGTTTGGGAACCTTTCGTATCTTCTTCTGCATTTCTTAAAGTTGGTGTGTTCCTTTGCCTGAATTATCTGCCATCATAAGTGGAGAAACAAAATGAGTTGCTTTATGGCTCTGAGAGGAGGTAAGTTTGAGACTGACACCTATGTTTATGTTTTCTGTGTAAGTGCTGACACGAGTAGCTGTATAAACTCTACTGTAGGCAGCGGAGGTCTGGTCAGTTCAGTCACTGGGGCCTAAAAGGCAGTATCTGACCAGCCTAGACCAGAAGCTTGATTCAGTTGTCCAGACATCCACTGGCACTTGCATGCCCTAAAGCATCCGAAGCACCCATAAGGGTTGCCAGACATGACGTTAAGTGAAGGTTATGATCGGTTTGTTTGTTGCAAACAGTCACTTGGACAAAGAGACCATTCAGAGATGGAGACATCATTTCATTGACCTGTCCTGATTCATCACAGACATTTAAAAAGGTAAAAAGCTGTTTCCTATTTGCTGTTCATTTTCTGTGTTCTTTTTAGGTTAAATGAAAATCTTTGTTAGCAGAGTTTGCTTACCTCATAATGAAAAGTGATACCTTCTAGGTTTTGCCAAAGAAGTAAACACTACAAGAAACAGTTCTTGTTCTGATTCAGTCTACAATTATGGACTTGGCTAATCTGTAGTTGTTAACCCTAAGATGTCTTATTTTGCTGAGGAGTACTGTTACTTTACAAGGCACTTTTATAAGGTTCTTTGAATTCCATTTTCTTTTTTTCTGCACTTGGAGCATTAATCAAGATCAGATTTTAAATAAAGATACTTCGTTATCTGGGAATGATTCAAGCAGTCATCTGTAGTATTTCTCGTGCTTCAGCAAATGCCTCAGAAGCCAAGTGGCTTCTCAAGGGAAGAACTTTGGTTTCCAGAGTGAAAGGGAACATAAAAGTTCACGCAAACTGATTTCTTTAATACCAAGATCACCTTAGTTTAGAATTGCTTGGCTGGTCTGACCTGACACTAATAGCCTCAAACTTGCCACTTCTAGATTTTATTTTATTTCACAGCCCTCTTGGCAGTACAAGGATACATTTAGTGGGAACAGGCTTTGTCCATTAAACCCGAAACTTCTTATGCTATATTTAAAGCTCATTTGGAATACTTAATTTCCAGTCTCTCAGAAGTTTGTATTATTGAAATAAACTGTTAATGCAATGTCTTCCTTAAAGTGTCACAGCAAAGAATTGTTTCAAAGCAATTTTTGCCACTTGTCGTTCACAGCATTCCAGTCTTCATTAAAACTTAACAGAGTTAACATGCAGTCATAAAACCAAAAGCAAATAGATTTTTGAAGTATGATTGTCATATTCCCAACATTGCATCTATTGCATTTTAATTGGCTTCTTATTCCTCTCAGTTCTCATCAGTAGGTATGTACAACATTCTCAAAATCGGCCTGCCTGGTCTTAAGAGGAGTGCTGTATTATGGCTGTTAGCAGAGTGGCTAGTGCTGTACTGGAGCAGGGCTCTTGAAGGTGATCAGCGGGCAAATGTGAATGTAGAAAAACGGACCCCTTCAAGACACCTTCTTATAAATGGTCTAAGAATATTCCGTGTTCATGCATATACTTGATATGTGGTCGTGAGTTCTTGTTTTTAGTAAGCCTAAGCGATTTGTAATGCCACAGAATCAGTGACCTGCAATTAGCTGGAGCAGGGATTTCCGTTTTGCTGAGTTGCAGAACAAAATCACTTTGCACAGAGAGCAGCCAGCAAAGTGCAATGGATTTGATATCTGTGGGCCTGATTTCAATTGTTCTCAACAGATTTCTTCATATATGTTTTTTCCAAGTCACTCTCTGCTGCCAGTTTGTCCTAAGAAGGGGAATAAAAAGAAAACAAATTGAAAAAGGTTAGGGATAGAAGCACAGATAGTATTTTTGCTAGCTTGGGATTGCTGGTTTTCTTTCCAGGATCTGCCTCTCCTTTAGGCTGTTTCTTGAATAGTCAGAATTAACATTGAATGCCCTGGGACTCACTTTCTTTAGTAGTTCAGGACTCCAAAGCACGCACGCACTTACCACAGACTCGGCTCAAAATCCATTGCTTACATTCCTTTACTCAGACACAGAGCCAACAGAAAGCAGCATTCTCTGTGCTGGTAATTAAATGGTGTATGCAGAGGTCCGTCCACCTTTCCAGCCCTCTGGGTCTCAGAATACAAGATACAGCTCCAATTTATTGATGCTCCTGATATATTGTATCGTTTATCTCCTATCATGCATTTTAATTGCTTATTTGATGTTTGCATCAAGCACACACACAAACTGTAGTCCTTAACAGTGCCACAGATTCATTGCCCAGAACCACAGAATGGCTGAGGCTGGAAGGGACCTTTGGAAATCAACTTGTCCAACCCTCCCCTGCTCAAGCAGGCCACCTACAGCTGGTTGTCTGGGACCACGTCCATCCGCTGAGACAGGCATTGTAGAAAGCTATCAATCAGGTTGGTCAGGCATGATTTCCTCTTTGTAAATCCATGCTGACTCCTCCCAAGCACCGTCTTAAAATGTTTGGGAATGATTTCCAGGATTATTTTCTCCATCACGTTCCCCACCATCAAGGTGAGGCTGATTGGTTCTAGTTCCCTGGATCCTCTCTCTTGCCCATCTTGAAGATGGGGATGACATATGCTTTCTTTCAGTCCGCAGGAACCTTGCCCAGTCATCACGACCTTCCAAAGATAATTGAGAGTGGCCTTGCAATGACACCAGACAGCTCCCTCAGTACTTGTGGGTACATCCCATGCGGTCCCATGGACTCACGTATATCATACAACATCTCTTGGAATGCCACCTAAGAATATTTTGTCATCTACGTGTCCCCCTCAGACAATACGACAGATGTTCTGCATGCACCTCTGTTAGTCCTTTGATAGTTTATGGACATCCTCTTACAGTGAACTTCAAAATAGTTCGTCAGCTGTATTCCAAGCATCCCATCATTTCAGTTGCACAGCAACAGTATTCATGGTTCCCATTCTTCAGGCATGCTGCATTGCTTCTCAGCCCACACAGTAATCCATCAGCTTTGGGGTTCTCCTTCCACTTCTTTGGACAAAGTGAGTAAACAGGTTCCAGCTAAAATTCACCAACACTTTTTTGTGTTATCAGCATTCAAGCAAGCCCAGCATCATCATGAAGTGGGTAACGGCCTGTTTTAAAATGCTGAGACTTTGGTGGGCTCTGAATATTCTGAAAAAAAAAAACAACCTAGTACACACAGAAGACTGCAATACCCTATATTTCCTAGACCAACCTAACATCACTCTTGGCACTCACCACACTGATGAGTACAATAAACCAAATTCATTCAAATAAATGCACAGTTAGGAAACAAGCTATTAGATTTAGAAACAGATAGCAAATCCTGCAATAATAAAATGCCTCTTTTTAGTGTAGCGACAGGTGTTTTCCTGTGTTTTATCCAAATAACAGACTGTGAATCTTGCTGACTAGTAGTATGATTCAGCCAGCCAGCCAGCAGACCTGGGGCCAACTCTCAGGGAAGCCAATCGTTCCAGGTGCTGTTTTCCATTCAGCAATAATTACTTGCAGCCAAGCTCTTCCTTATTTCCTCCACCCGTGGAGAGATGCACTTTCTGAAGTATCCTGAAATGTTAACCTTGATAATCAGACAAAGATATTGACTTATAACGTTAATATTGTCAATTTGGTGCTCAGTTTAGAGGACAATGGTGT
Source organism: Buteo buteo (assembly GCF_964188355.1). NCBI lineage: Eukaryota > Metazoa > Chordata > Aves > Accipitriformes > Accipitridae > Buteo > Buteo buteo. Next base: position 8,474,797 of record NC_134173.1, on the reverse strand, counting down.
TCTTGGACTAGCCAGTGTGCCGTGACAGCTCCTAAATGTGCTGGGATTTGTGATAGCACTGCTTAAACGTAATAATGGTTTTCTACTTGCAGCAAATATGCTTGCTGAGAAGCTCTAACAAAAAAGGAATGTCCCTTTGTACCTTCCAGTAGATAGGTAATGAACTAAACAGCCAAATGCTGGCCTGATTTGTACTGTGTAACTCCACCAAATCCAAGCCACTCTGGATCTAAGTGCAGGGAACTGCGACAGAATCTGGGCTGAGATAATCTAGAAATGGAGCATCCCACCCACCATGTCAGATTGCATCATTTCTGTGTAAGCACGATGTGTGCACAAGGACACTGTAGGTATGTTCTTAGACAAGTAGCTGAAGAATGTGTTTGTCACGTTGCTTTAGATATCACTTTAATTTGCTGGAGCTCACCTCCCTGTTGGCATTCACCATGCCATTGTTTAACACCTTGGAAGGCCCTGCCACTCTCTAATCTGATAAGTACTCATTTGATAAAACAAGTATTACAAATGTTAACAATGGACTTGTTTTATAATGCCTTTCTTTTTTGTTGGATCAAAGCAACACAAAGAGCAATTCATATACAGAGATGGGGGGACAAAGAGGACAAAAGAAAACTTAAAACAAAACCACCAGAAAACTCTGACTTGGCTGGCTATAGCAACAAAACTAAGCAACCAATTTAGCCTGTTTATTATGTGGAAATTAGCAATAGCCTTGTCATATGTTAGCCATTATGTACATGTGTATATTTTAAATTAATTTGGGAGAACTGTGCATAAGCACAGCATGACTAACACCTTCTTTCTCTCCTGGAAACAACATACAATATAGGAAGGGTCGCACAGCCGTTTCACAAAAACATTCTTGGCTTTCTGCTGCAACTTGCTTCTTCCTCACAGGCAGGAAAAGACAAAGAAAAAGCAAATACAGAAGCCAGAGCTGATGATAGGATGGAAATCCATATTATGCTGTTTTTACCTTCAATGTATGGTTCCCCATGTTATGCTGGATTCCTTCTAGCATACTTCCACACAGACAGAGAAAAACTTAGATTCTCTCTTTCATGCCTTTAAGAAGACTTCTGGCAAAGACACACCGGTGATTTCTTAGATGGAGCGAGGATGATTCAGGAAGGGAGAAAGAGGAGAAAGACACTCTCCTGTGCTTTTTGCATTTTCAAAGTAAAAATTGCATGGAAAGCTTTAAAACATGAATGAGAGCTGTATAACTACATTTCTGTTGAAATGTAGTATTTTTAAAAATCAAAACAAAACCACCCACATTTAGAATTTTCCCATAAAAACACCACATAAGAAATTTTTACTTTCCATTTCCAACAAAAATAGTTTTGCCAGCTTTGCTGTTTTCAGTTCATGTACCTGTTCTTTTCAGCCTTCCATCCTAGTTTTTTAACATTCCCCAATGAGCTCGTGTTCCTTGTAAGTGCTTATTATCAGAGCCAAGTGCATGTTGCAATCCAGATAATTCACTTCACCATCGTGTTGCTTTTTTGTTTGTAAATTAGACATGTATGTTTATAACACAATGAAGCCTCAGGCTGAGGTCACTGGATGGAAGAGCTATTTATTTGTCTCATGGGTTTGAATGGAAGAGTATGTTCTTGGCAATAGTTGTCATGTGATGAATTTGCTGATGAGTATGTGATCGGGAGGGAGTACATCCTGAGCTCTGCTCTTGCCTTGACAACAGACACATTGTGTGATGTTGAGTAAATCAATTTTCTGCCAGAATTTCCCTTCAGCAATAGACAGCTAGTAATATTTCATCCTTAGCTGGTTATGCAGTGACCAACACTGACAACAGAAAGCTCCAGGAAGAATTATCATCTTCATCAGTGGTAAACTGCTCTTTGACCTGCTTGGTATTTTCTGGGTGTTGAGATGAGAAATTAAGAACATTATAAAAACATTTGCAAGTGTGTTAGTGCCCAGACAGGAACACCACCATCCCCCAGGGTTTGGATCATGCTCCTTCCCAAGATTCATGATGAGAGCTGGGAGAAGAAAGTGATTTGGAAGAGTCAGCATGAGTTTACCAACTGCCTGACAAACCTGATTGCCTTCTATCATAAAATGTCTAGATTTGTGGATGCAAGGACAGCAGCTTGACTTTAGCAAGGTTCTTAACACACTGTGTCTCACAATATTCTTATATGCAAGGTGAGATAGCACAGTTTGAATGAGTGGACAACTAGACAGTTAAAAAATGGGTTGGATGATCAAGCTCAGACGGTAAGTAGTTAATGGTTCGGGCTTTACCTGGCAGCCAGTAGTATGTGGAGTACCTCAGCAGTCTATCCTGGGACCTGTCCTGTTTAACATCTTTATCAATGACCTGCAGGAGGTGATGCACTGCTTGCTCCTCAAGTTTACAGCTGACCCCAAACTGGGGGACCAGTCGATACTCTCAAGGGCAGAGCTGTCATCCAGTTGGATCTGCAGAGGGTGTAGGAGTGGGCCAGCAGAAACCTTACAAAATTCAGCAGGCACAAACGCCAAGTCCTGCACCTTGGAAGGAAGAACCCTGTGCAACAACACAGGCAGAGTGGTGGGGGAGCAGCTCTGTGGAAAAGGACTTGGGGGGCCTGGTGGACATGAGACAGGAGCATAAAGTGTCTGCAGAGAAGGCCAACAACATCCTAGGCTGTAGTAGCAGCAGGCTGACAGGAGTGACAATCCCCCTCTACTCAGCATTTGTTAGACCCCAACTGCACCGAGTTTTGGGACCCACAGTGTAGGAAAGATGTGGTTAAACTGGAAAGAGTTTAGCAAAGGGCATGAAAATAGTTGGGGACTGGAGCTCTTGCCCTGTTAGGCGAGGCTGAGGCAATGGGGCTTGTTCAGTGTGGGGAAAAGAGGGCTTCATGGGACCTTCTGATAGGCACGCACCTAGTGAAGGCAGCAGCCTCCTGATTCCTTCCAGGAGGTCATTGAGAAGATGGAGCCAGGCTCTTCTCGGTGGTGCAGGGTGGGGGGACAGAAGGCAAATGTCGTAGGCTGGAACAAGACTGCATACCGGTGCGTACCACCACGAAGGCGGCCAAGCGGTGCTGCAGGTTGCCCATAGGGCCGTGCGTTCTCCAGCCCTGCAGAACTTCATGGCCTGAGGGGATGAAGCCCTGGACGGACTCCTCGCACCTCTTAGCTGACCCTGCCTTGAGCAGGGAGCTGGGCTAGAGCACTAGACCTCCTGAGGACCCTTCACACCACGGCTCTGTAACAAAAGGCTTCCACTAAACGGTGCTGAAGCCTTCAACTCCGTGAAGGGAAATCTTGACACGTGGGAAAACCCCACTGTGCGGGGAAGAGACCCCAGGGCTCCATCCATCGCGCTCTGCTGCCAGCTCCCCGCGTCCCCCAGCTGCGTGTGGGGACAGGAGAGGATGCACGAACCATTTCAGGACTTTTCTGGATGAAAACTGCTACGCGAAGGCCGGCTGATACATGCAGGCCACGCGTCAGAGACCGAGTTTAACGGTTTCCCCCTTTACTTTCGAAAAGTTTGAGTCTCCTCTGATCTCTCGCTACCCTTATCACGGGCACCTCAGCCTCCGCGACAACGCCTTGAATTATTCATGGCTATCGACAACCAGAGAAACTAACGTTCCCCCAGCAAAAGCTCCAAGAAAGCGCACTGCAGCACCGTGAAAACAATGATCAAAAATTAAGTGAGATGACTGGCGGGGCCCCGGCCCCCGGCCCCCGGCCCCGGCCCCCGGCCCCCGGCCCCCGGCCCCGGCCCCGGCCCCGGCCCCGGCCCCGGCCCCGGCCCCGGCCCCGGCCCCGGCCCCGGCCCCGGCCGGGAGGAGCGCGATGACGGCGGCCTCCCGCCAGGGGGCGCTGCCGACTCGGCGTTGGCGTCGCGGCGGTCGCCAGCAGTAACCGGCTGAGGCGGGGGAGAGCCGGTGTGAGGCGAGGGGAGAGCCGGTGTGAGGTGGGGGGATAGCCGGTGTGAGGCGGGAGAGAGCCGGTGGGAGGCGAGGGTTAGATAGCCGGAGTGAGGCGAGGGAGAGCCGGTGTGAGGGGGGGGAGAGCCGGTGGGAAGCGGGAGACAGCCGGTGTGAGGCGAGGGATAGATAGCCGGAGTGAGGCGAGGGAGAGCCGATATGAGGCGGGGGTTAGCCGGAGTGAGGCGAGGAATAGATAGCCGGTGTGAGGCGGGAGATGGAGAGCTGGTGTGAGGTGGGAGATAGCCGGTGTGAGGTGGGAGATAGCTGGTGTGAGGCGAGGGATAGCGGGTGTGAGGCGAGGGATAGCCGGTGTGAGGTGGGAGACAGCCAGTGTGAGGCGGGGTATCGCCGGTGTAAGGTGAGGGGTAGATAGCCGGCGTGAGGCGGGGGAGAGTGGGAGTGAGGCGAGGGATAGCCGGTGTGAGGTGGGAAATGGAAAACCAGTGTGAGGTGGGAGATAGCCGGTGTGAGGTGGGAGATAGCCGGTGTGAGGCGAGGGATAGCCGCTGTGAGGTGAGGGATCACCGGTGTGAGGTGGGAGATGGAGAGCTGGTGTGAGGTGGGACACAGCCGGTGTGAGGTGGAGGAGAGCTGATGTGAGACGGGAGATGGATAGCCAGTGCGAGGTAGGGGATAGCTGTCCACCATCATGGCCCTTTCCTCAGCAGACTGCTGTGGAGCTAACGGGCTTCCCCACCTCGCCTCACCTAGGTCGACTGCTGTGCCCGTGGCCCTTGGGGAGCCCTCGTGTTTCCCAGTGGGGATGAAGCCCTTCCCTCCAGTGTGATGGGTGGTTTAAACACACTGGGTCTCCAAAATACAGTGGGGGAAGCTGTTGCGACACTCAGCCCTGGGTTGTGCCCCGGGGACCGGGGAGGAGGCCGGGGAAGTGTCACAGTGGCCAAGGCCTGCGGGTTCCACGGCGGGGAGGAAGCCATGCTCACCCAGTGCCGGCTGCCCTGGCAGCAACAGCAGTGGCTTTGGGTGGTGGGAGAGTCTTACAAAGCATTTGCAACCTCTTATTTGCTGTATCCTGAACAGAGTCCCCAAGTTTACTGGGAGAGGGTGACTGAGGAGCCAACCTGCACTGACTTAACGCCACCGTCTGAGCGTTTCTGGCAGTTGCTCTTCCTTTTAACGCAATTGTGGCATGTGAACTGATGGGCTGACAGCTCCGTGGGAAGCTGGATGCACTCGCCGAACGCTCTCTGAAACAGGTGCGGGGATCTAAGCTTCCCCCTGTTTACATACAGGAAAGGAGAACCCACAAAATAACACTGGTGAGTGAGTGACAAACCAAATTTTACATATTATCTAAAATTGTCCTTGTGCATTCTCTGCTCCAGTCATTACAATATATATTTACTGTAGAAATAGGGTATAGAAAGCTCAAGGAAGGGAAATTATGGGAATGGCATGTTCTCATGTAGGCCTCAAAACACACCAGTGTTGTTCTCCATTGCAGTCAGCATCCCCATTGCAGTGGGAAGAAGTTTAACTCATCTGAACCCCCAGAATGAGTATCTATTAGTTTAAGCCATATGAATAAAAAATTTTTATGGTAGTGAAAAATCTCTGATCTGCTTAAATTCTTCCAAATTTAGGTTCGGGGTTGAGTCATCATTATTTCCTGACAAATGGTTTTGTGAAGTCACCCAAAATAATGAGATGTCACTTGCCTGGATACATTAATAATCAGAAGGATTTATTGTAGCAGGCACCATGGGAAAGTGTAACTTTCCCATTAGATGTCCTTAATTAGAAAAGAATGTGTCAGATTTCAGATCAACGTAGGGGAACTACAACTATCCATTAAAAAGAGAAGGACAAATAACGCAAGTGACAGCCCTTGCAGAAGTACAAAGATTTAAATACTTTATAAATTAAGGGGATTGAAGGTGCTCATTTTCATCACTAAAGCTCTATGACCTGTCTTTATCGTCAGAAGGATGCAGTCTCCAAACTGAATTAAACAACATAAAGAGCAAATGCTGTATATAATTCTGACAATAGAATATTTGTGTAATCAGCAATTATTCCTTTTATGTCTTTCAGCAATATCTCCTTAGGGTGGGCCTAACTGCTCTGGAAAGTGTTCAATTATGCTAATAGGAAAATTTTACAGTGACAATGGTATCTCTTGAACCACAAGAACTGTAGCTAGTACATTTGTTCAGCTGGTGGCAAGATGTTGGATTGAGAAGTTGTCTGACTGGCTTTTAGGTAAAAATTGGAGGGCTATTTAGTAATTGTAACGTATGGGAGGCATTACTGTAAATCCAAGCAGAATGAGGTGCCTAACTACTTGGGCATGTGCAAGGGGTTAATTTAAGTACCTGGCTTTTGTGTCTTCTTTTTGGCTATGGATAATTCCTCACAGACCCAGGCCAAGGGTTTTACTGGGTGGTACACAGAAGCTAGAAAGTAAGTCTTACAATGCTTACATTTACTTAGAGCCATGAGTGGAACCAGTTTACACTTGTATTTCTGCCCAGTGCTTGGTTAACATACAGGCATGTATTTTATTTATGCAGTCTTAAAATCATGCCATGAACGACATCAAAGCAAGTGTAATTTAAGGAAGGGGAACGTGTGTCCACAGTTTATTTCAGCTTGCAAAGAGACAATGTTCCAAGATGGGGACACTAAAATTTTGCAGTATAAGCAACCTACTCCCTCTGGGACACCAGATCTATTCATCCCATGTCAGTTACACCTGAAAGTTACTACAAGCTAATGCTTTTTCTGCAGCCTCTATGAAATCAGTCAGTAACGTTGGACCAGTGCCTAACTGACAGGTGGCCACATTACCAAGTTATCAGCTCATTTGCTGCTCTTGATAAGTGTTTCATTAGGGCTGGTTTTGGTAGGAAAGCTGAACTTGTTTCTTATGGGGAAAGGAAATCCTTTAACAAGGAGGCTGAGCCGCACAAATAGTGCCTTCTTAGATAAGCTTTTCAGTTTGAGTGACCGCTTTGTGCAGCATTTTGCTTGAAAAATACGTTTCTGTTTTTTATGACTGTTTATCCAAAGCATAATTATGAGCACTAGGTTTGGATTTAGAAAAGGGTAGATCTAGTTTACCAGAGGGTCTGGTAGAGATACGTGTTCAAAACTTGTGTAGTTCAGTGGGATTGAAAAATGTGCATGTATTTCACTCAGAAATTAATTAAAACATAAAGTGTAGGTAGAACTTTAGAGGCATGTCATAAATGTCCTTTTGAAGTACTGGGTGGAAGCCCTTTTTATTGTTAATTTAGCCTTCTCTTTTCTAAATTGAACCTTTCATCACATATTAAATCCTAAGAGGGCTAGGGAACACAGGGTGTGTTCCAAAGGGATACATAAAAATCACCTTACTTCCATAAGTCATTAGCATCCAGCATTTGTGCTTTTAATGAGCTGAAATGAGAAATCTTGTAAACTAATTTGAACAAACTACAGTGTCTTACTCACAGCAAGATGCCTCAAACATCAATCAACTCTTGAAAGTTTGTTTGTGAGATACTTCTCTAAGAACCTTTCATCCTAAAAATGACACTTGAAAACTCCGCAGTAGATCTTGACAAGATTCACACGTGAATGCCCAAGAGATAATTGATGCGTTGTTTTACTGTGGAAGGTGGTATAAATATTCCACTTCTGAGGCTAAGTCTAAAGAAAGCTTACCTGCTCATTAAAACGTAATGAAACCTGACTATTTTACATAGAGTTTTGTAAATGAAATTTCCTAAAACACACCTTTATTTTCAAACCTTCTCTGAAAAACCTCTGGGGATAAGCAAAGTTCAGTATGATAAAGAAGATATTTTATTCAGCTTTAAGAGCTGGAATGCCTGCCTCAGAAGAGTGTTATATAGGATGGCTACATGCCACACCATCAGTGGAGCTGACTATTCTCTTTCAGTAGTAGTAGCAGTATTTTTAGTTTTAAATTAAAATCTGCCTGAAGCCACATGAGTTCTCAGCTCACTGCTCTCTGAATAAGGATACAAATCAAAATTGGCACTTTCCTCAGAAAGCCACTTTGAAGGTTAGCTGTCCACTTGGGCTGAGTGAAGCACCTTTGACGTCAGGAAGACTGCCATGCTGCAGGTGCTTGCACGCCTGGAGTGCTCTCATGCACTTCAGAGCAAGAGACTTCCACTGTACCAAACAGTAGCTGTTTCAACTCTAAAATATGGGACAAGTTACACTAGTGAAAGAGACAAAGAAACAGATTGAAGCCAGATGACTGTCCATTTATTTTTCTGGCAAGCAAGGGTCTTCACATATCTGAATAGAATAATTCCAGGGTTTTTGCATTTTAAGAATCTGTGTCGCATGAATTCAGGTTGATGAACCAAAACACCTGTGTGACTTTTCATGTGTTAAAATACATGCCCAACTTAATTTTGCCAGTAAAGGCAATGTATTGAACAGATTATACAATGAAAAAGGTGCCCAAACCAAACAGATGATCCAGCTATGCCTGCAAAGATTGGAAATTCAATCATTCAGGCAGCTTAAGGTACCAAAATATGCAGATAGATGTTTCAGGAGATTATGAAATATGCCTGATGCCCCTTGAAATCAAATCAGGTATGCTGAGTCAGTCTTGCCTGTTTTCGGTGGCATACCCTGTACAACAATCATGAATAAATATATATGTCATTACATATGGGTAGCCATGTATACTATGGCCAAAATAATTGCTCAGACACCAAACACCTTCCTGTTTACTGGGCTTTCAGGAGCTTGTTTAATATTAACAGTGGTAAGAATGATAGTAAACACAGCCAACAAAACAGGGCTTATGCAGGGTCACCTCAAGCATTTGCACATAAGCAAGGAAGTGCTTACAAGGCATCATTATAGAAAAATCCCAGACCTTTATCAGGAAGTCAGCATCCTGGGGTGTCTCTCTGAAGTGCATGTACACTAATGCGTGCAGCACGGGAAATAAACATGAGGAAGTAGAGATCTGTGCGCAGCTGAAGGGCTATGATGTTGGGATCACAGAGGCAAGGTGGGATTGCTTGCGGAACTTCAGTGCTGCAATGGAGGGATCCACGCTGGGAAGACAAGGTGGTGGAGTTGCCCTTTATGTGAGAGAACAGCTGGAGTATATAGGGCTCTGCGTACCAGATGGATGATGAGCCAGCCGAGATCTTATGGGTATCAATTACTGAGCAGACCAATATGAGTGACATTGTAGTAGGTGTATGATATAGGTAGCATGAGCAGGAAGAACAAATGGATGAGGCCTTCTGTAGACAGAAGTAACCTCATGTTCACAGGCTGTTGTCCTCATGGGGAACTTCAACCAGCTTGACATCTGCTGGAGGAACAGCACAGATGGGCATGTGAAATCCTGGAGGTTCCTAGAGAGCACTGAGGACAACTTCCTGACCCAAATGATAGAGGAAGCAATGAGGATAGGTGTTCCACTGGATCTCATAATTACAAACAAGGAAGGGCTGTTTGAGGATGTGAAGGTTGAAGGCAGTCTCGGCTGCAGCAGCCATAAGATGGTGGGGTTCAGAGTCCCAAGAAGAGGAACCAGAGCAAAAAGCAAGATCACAACTTTGAACATCAGGAGAGCAGACTTTGGCCTCTTCAGGGTTCTGTTGGTAGACTCCCATGGGATAAGACCCTGGATGGAAGAGGGGCCCAAGAAAGCTGTTTGATATTTGAGGATCACCTTCTCCAAGCTCAAGAGCAGTCCATTGCAATGAGCAGGAAGTCAGGCAAAAATGCCGGGAGGGTTGCATGGATTAACAAGGAGTTCCTGGGAAAACTCAAACATAAAAAGGAGAAACACTATCTGAGCATGCAGAAATGTTGTTAGGAAAGCCAAAACCCATCTGTAATTGAACCTAGTGAGGGGTGTTAAAGGTAATAAGAAAGGCTTCTCAAAGTACATAAATAGCAAAAGGAAGAGTAGCAAAAATGTGTGCCTGCTGCTGAATGGGGCAAGGGCACTGGTGACACATGGCATGGAAGAGGCTGAGGTACTAAATGCCATCTTCATCTCAGTCTTTACTAGTAAGACCCACCTTCAGAAGTCTGAGGGCCCAGAGACCAAGGGGGAGGTATGGAGCAAGGAAGATTTACCCTTGCTGGAAGAGGATCAGGTTAGAAAATAGTTAATCAAACTGGACATACATAAGTCCATGGGCCCTGATGGACTGCACCAACGAGTGCTGAGGGAGCTGATTGATGTCATTGTGAGGCCACTCTCGATAATCTTTGAATGATCTTGGTGACTAGGAGAAGTGTCTGAGGACTGGAGGAAAGGAAATGTCACTCCTGTCTCCAGGAAGGGCAAGAAGGAGGACCCAGGGAACTATAGGCCGTTCAGCCTCACCTCAATCCCTTTGAAGGTGATGGAGCAGCTAATCCTGGAAACAATTTCCAGGCATATGAAGGACAAGAAAGTCATGAGGAGTTGTACGCATGGATTCACCCAGGGGAAGTCATGCCTGGCCACCTTGATGATAACCTTCTACAATGAAATGACTGGCTTGGTAAATGAGGGGAAAGCAGTGGATATTGTCTACCTTGACTTTCGTAAGGCTTTCAACACTGTCTCCCATAAGATTCTCATGGAGAAGCTGATGAAGTGTGGGTTGGCTGAGTAGAAAGTGAGGTGGACTGAAAACTGGAGAGAGTCCAGCGCAAGACCACTAAGGGAATCTTAGCCCGTCAGTGTGTACAAATATCTGAAAGAAGGGTACAAAGAAGACAGAGCCAGGTGATTGTGGAGTCTCCATCCTTATAGATATTCAACAGTCACCTTAACGTGGCTGTGGGCAGCCAGCTTTAGGTGGCCCTGCTTGAGTGGGGGGGTTGGACAAGATGACCAGAGGTTCCTTCCAACCTCAGTCATGCTGTGACTCTGTGAATTATGCCATGCTTTTATTTCAAGTATGAAGAGAGATTAAAAAAATAATTCTAATCTGTATTTACAACCCAATACCTGAATCACAGAGTGCAAAATTAAAGTGGGGAAAAGAGCTGCAGAGGGTCAAAACACTGCAACAAGTAGGGTTGTACTCTCTAAAAACTAACCAGTGGTTTTATTGTCTCACTTTGGACTCACTTTGAGTAAGTAAAATGGCTGAACAGTATCCAAAACAATGGGGAATTAAACACCCAAATGAGAGATGTATTAATTACTCTCAGTTATGGAAAGACAATAAGCAAGCTGTGTAAGAGAGGCCAGAGGGAAGAGATGATACTTCCTGGGAGGTCTTGGTGTTGCATCAGAAGTTCTTATCTATTGTAGGCAGTTGACAGAGCCACTGCAGGTCTTTTTCCTGCTATGCCAACAGAGCCGCCCTTACTGCTTACTGATCCAGGAACTCCACACCAGGGTTCTGGAGCAACCTGGAGGTAGGGCAGAAGTCTGTGTGTTCACTTCTTCCATTTAAGTCTTGATACTGGTTACAAAAGAATCTTAGTCTGTGTTTTCACAATGAGGAAGAGGTCTGAAAACTGGTGCCAGAGGAAGATTTGTATAGCCATATTGATATAGGAGCATTCGAGCTACATCAGTTCATAGTCCTCTGCAAAGAGGGCCTCAGACTATGTATGTAGGCCAGATGAAGTGGTTAGGGGGTCGGTCTGAATCCTGTGAGAAGTGAGTTTAAACATCTGCCTCAATCCTATAGAGCAGGGACTGTAGAAATGAGCTTCCTGAAACATTGTGGAACAAAAAAGGGGCACACAAAATGGATTTTGCAAGGAGCCCATCTTCCTTTGCACTGATTTGTGAAGTCAATAGCTCCTTGCTCCTCAGTGTGCTGGCCAAAAATGGTCTCTATTTAGAGATGGGGGAAGTTGATGGAAACAGTTAACATGTGCCCAGGCTCTTTTTATCTGCCTGACTATAAACATCCGTGGATATTAGCACAGTTTGTGTATATTTTTCCAATTACCATGGAAGTGAGCATTGCTGCAGTGTAAGCATTTTCATCCATTTGTCTTGAGTAAAACCAAGAAAAATAACCAATACCAGAATATTGAAAACATTGCAAAACCAGTAAGTGTTCATTACAGCTCATACAGATGTCTACTTTGACCTATTGTAATGCCATGAGTAAAGTTCTCAGTATTTTGGCAGGCTTCATTTACCTGGTTTCATTAACATTTTAGTCAAATGAGATTTCAGCTGTATATCTTCCTTCATTTCTTTTTCTTTCTTTTTCTTTCTTTCCTTCCTTCCTTCCTTCCTTCCTTCCTTCCTTCCTTCCTTCCTTCCTTCCTTCTTTCTTTCTTTCTGCATGTGCAATATGAATGTGATTGGAAGGATTGCAGCTTTTTGGTGTATCCAGGAAATGTGGTCTGAATTGTCTTTGTATACAAAACAGCCCAAATGTGATTACAAGTATGGACAAAGTCACCAAAACATTTTCTATTCCATGTGACCGACAGGGCTGAATTGGCTATCACTGTGTTTGATGGCTGAAGCTTCTGCTTTGCATCTTACATTTTTTCAAAGCATAATGCAGTTTCTATTTCCCTGTTGTTATGATTGTATGAGACAATCCCTAGCTTTAGAAAAGGCAGCAGCAAGTCAGGGCATTAAAATTAAAGGGGAAAAAAATCTACACAAACCACTTAAGCACACTCATTATTATGGCCCTTGCTACCTCGGGCCACTGGAGAACTTATAATTTAGTCAGCATTATGCAGTTTGAAGTGTTTTATGTTCTGCATGGGAGCAGGCTGCAATTCAAATATCAATGGCCATGAAAAATATGCACATACGTTTAGTATGAAAATCTCCAAGGGCATAACAGAAGAGACGGGCACATGTAGCTGCAGTGTGATGGAGAATTTCTGTGAATTAATCATTTGGACATAGTTTATCACCATTTTATAGTTTGCCAGAGACGCTTCCTCGCCATTTGTTGGGAAAACTTATTATACATGCACATCTTAGAAAGATAATAAGGCCAAAGCCTTTGATGCTTAAAGGCAACAGGCATTGTTAGATTCTGTTATGACACAGACAACTTCTCCACTGACAGAGCCATTCAGATAACAAGAGTAATTGCTTATTTTATTGAGTTTAGGGAATTGTGCTCCATTCTCCCTTCTTGCCTATTACATCAGCTATTATGACCCATCTTCTACCATAATTTAGGGGGAGTGGAGTATGTGCATTTTGAAAGCTTTTCTTGAAAGAATAGAGTGCTGTATTTATATGTTTCCCTCATTATCCCAAAGTGCAAATACTTTAATGTATTCCTTCCAAAGAATCAGGGTGGCATGCGTGTGCATGTGTGCATCCATTTATGTGCCTTGGTGTTTGTCTGTAGTTTACTGTCTGGAGTGGGTAGGGGGATAAGAAGGGTTCATTTAGTTGTTTCTTTATACCCTCTTCTGACTAGAGACAATACCACTGTAATTGGTATTAGCAAAACTACAAACAGAGCAATCACTTCTGACACTTTAAAAGAACTTTATTGACATCTCCAAATGCGTAGGGAATTTTAAAGTAGAACTTTTCAGTCTGTAAGGCTTGGTATGATCAAAGGCCTGATAGCAGCTCCAGATTACTGAAAATGAGGCTACAGACCAGATTCCAGCTCTTTTTGGGAAAAAAATCCCCAACATTAAGCTTGATTCAGCCTAATCCTCACAAAACTATCAATCAGAAGACTAGCATTGCAAGTAGAGAATTAAAGAAACTAAATAGATGCTTTCAAATTTTATATGCTGTCCAAAGATTTTAAAAGGTACAAAATCAAAATTTAAGTGTAGGATTCAATATCTTAAAATGCTGCTGTGCTGTACAGTTTTATTACTTAGAACAACTAGTTTTCCTAACTTCTAAAGTAGAAGTTTTGAAGTATGCCCACTGTAGCGAAGTCATTAAATGGTCAGAGTCTGACTTCTGAAACAATACAAAACAATACTGATGTTAACAGAAGGACAACTTTCAAACGGAAATTGGGAGTTAAATGGAAACCAAAGTGAGTTATACCTCTTTCACTATGTAAAAATAAAATCATTTTCCAAAAGTGTAGCCAAATATGGAGGCCAGTTCCAAGCAAATTCTACCAGCTATTTTATGAAAAAGGAGATCATTACTTTTTCCCCAAAGCAGAATGGTGCACTTTCACACTCCAGAAGCACTAGTAAAGAGGCTGTGCCTCATAAACAAGAACTTTGTGTTCACTAACATTTGGTTTCCTGGTTTATGTGAATGCCCTGGTAGAGTATCTGAACTCACTCACCTAGCATCACTGCTATCAGCTGGGTAGACTGGGTGCCAGCTTCATTTCCCTGATGCTTGTTCTGCTTTTGTCTCCATGAAAAGGTCTTGTTAATACATCCACTTTTGTGTTTCTCATATTTAAATGTGCAGCCAGATTCTTAGTTTTGCAAGGACCTTTTCATCATCTTTTGAAGTCGATCCATGAGACTGGTAACAAATGAGAGCTTGCCAGCTACGGAATGGGTATTAACAATGAATTTTCCACAGCAGACATTCATGTGTTTGTCTTGTGGCTGGCTGAGAGGACACAATTGTGTTCTGCATCTCAGTGGAGCAGCTGGCAAGATAAGCAAGAGTGTCTGGATTAATGTGCTCTGCTCTAATTAGCTCCGGAAAGAGGCAATTGGCCTAGGCAGAGGGCTATGCTGCAGTAATGAAAGTACACTTTTGTTCAGGACACTCTTTCTGCATGGCACTGGTTTGTATAGATAGACCAACTCATCTGGGCCAGCTTATTTATGACTAAACTATGCTCCATTGTGCTTGCTGCTTTGTCATTTCCAACTGCAAGGTCAAGAGCGAGATAACATTTCTGTAGACTTGATATCCTTGGCAAAACTAAGGAGATTTAGCCACCATGTTTTCAAGCAGTTTCATGAAACTGATGGAAAGAGGATAACAATTTGATATTTCCTTTCACAGGTAGTCCATCCCTATTTTTCTTTATAGGGAAGTCACTTTGGTTTGTTTCCTGCAATGGCAGCTGCTACTCTCTACACTTCCATGACCATTTTGGCTGCAGGGCTATTGGATCAGGGATGTGTGAGATTCACAAGTAGGTTTGCACTGTCTCCAAAGGGCTGTCCCACTGCTAGCCTCAAGTCTATGTACAGACAGTGAGCCTGCAAATGGCCCCACAGCCTGGCTGTAGCGCAGCTGGGACTTCAGTTGCCCAGAAGCTGAGCATCAAGCTACGTGCCCACACACACACAATTCTGTGCACATGCAATGACTCCAACATACCGGTCATGCCAGGCTTGCCATGCATGCAGACTGTGTGTGTAGCAAATCTGACACATTGTGGATTCACTGAACTTGCATGGTGTGCCCAGAGTGACTCCTTTGTACCTAAGTAGTAAATCCAAAGTGTGCCATGCATTCACACAGTAGTAATTTGTGACCGAGTTCTGGGCCTTCTGGCAAGTAGTCCAAGCTACTGCCTCTGCTCTGACCTGTAGTCCAGGACAAATGTCCAAATCCCGTTTCCTGTGGGAACAGTGGAACCTGCTCCAAGTAGAACACGGCATCATATCTCGGGAAGATCAGGCACATGGCAGCTACATGGGAGGTAAGCAGATCACCACACAGAAAGAATGACTGAGAGCCACTCTTCAAGAAAGATAGAGATAGCCATTGATAACACATTGTGCCGAGATCAGACTGTGTTTGACCCAACTGCTTCTTGACAACACTGAAATATTCTCTGGGTGTGGTACATTCTGCATTACATTGCTGGCTCCCATGCTTCATCTCCTAGGGGGTCCAGTCATGCAAGTCCTACACAGAAATGGCATCAGTAGCTTTTTAGGCATGCTAAGAGTTAGTCATGGCTTCTGTATCAGGATGTCATTTTACAGCAGAGCTACTTCAGGATTGTCTGAAGTGTTGGTGATGGTTTTTTTGCAGCTACTGTTGAGTCGCCTGAAGTTATTTGAAGCACGTGCTTCACTGTTTAACCTTCTTCTCCTTCCCACTTCCCACTCAAGTCTGCCTCCCCTCCTCCTTTCATGCTGTTTTTGTTCCATACTGCTTCCTGTTTGTGTTTATTGCTGGTAGTGAGAGTAAATGAACAACAGTAAATGAGTATCAATTCAAGTAGCAAGCAGTGTGGGACTTGCCAGGGCCAGCCTTTCCCAGGCTTCCCAGGGCAAGGGCAGGGAGAACTGGACAGAATTTTTGATGGAGAGTACAGGAGGGTATTGCCCTCCGCAGCACCGAGCCGTGTTTCAGGGCACTCGCAGCCCATGGTCTTTCTCTTACTTTTGATGTAGATTTTTCTTTTTAGAAGCAACAGCCAGTAAGTGTATTCTGAACAGGAGTCTCTGAGAGTTTATTAATTTTTCCATATTGCCACATCCTCTCCAGTTTGTGTCACTGTAGCCTCCCTGTCGGGAATGCATTCTTGCCCTTTCAGGTCATTTGTCTGGTCTTCGCTGCCCAGCTTCTCACTGTTAAATTGTTCTCTGTTGGTTCAGGCTGGGCTCTAAACAATTTTTAATGCCTTCTAGTTACAAGTTTGGCATTGTATGTTGCTGTTCCTTCTTCTCTGCAAATTAACTAATTGCTACTTTATAGATTCTCTGAAAAATGGAAAATCCAGGGCAATTCTGTAACCTGAGTATAAAGACTGTAGTCTAACAGAGCACAAGGCCCAGTAGAGCAGAAAGCCTGTGGCCTAACTCTATTGCTTAATCGAGGTTATATATATTAATAACAGAAACTGCAAAGGTAGCAGAAATTGCAAGTAGGGACAGGCAAGATCAAAATGGCTCCAGCAAAAGTTATTTTAGTCAGGTAGGGTTTTTTATATTTATTGCTTGGGACAAAGTATGAACGCAAGCTAAAATTGCAACAGCAAATAACCCCAGAGCGTGGCGAGTTATACTTAGCTGGCATTAAGGTAATGTCATGTAGAAGCAGAATATTTGTGGTTAGCTAAAGTGACAAAAATACAGCTGCACTGATATTAATCCTCTATTAATCTTGTAAAGAGATGGGATTTTGAGAAATAGAGGTCTTTGGAAGGGATCTACCTGCTTCCTCTGCATAGACCAGTTTTCTCTTTTTAGGCATTAACTGAACTTGTTATTCTGATTTTGTTATTGATAACCTGGCTAAGTAGAGAGCTAAGCTTTACTGCTCACTTATCTGTGAGTTTTATGAGTTTATTCGAAATCCTTGTAACAGCCCTTAAATTCTACTGATCATTAGAGGTCCCACTTTGGGAGTTTTACTGATATTTTAATAACTGGTCAGTAATTCAGGATGTGTTTCTAAAGATGCAGCTGCTGGCTAAATACTTTTCAATTTTAATGTGAAAATCTGAATGGATATAATGTGATTTCATAAAACATGGTCCTCACTCAGGGAAGGATGAAATGTATACTTCGAGTTATATAAGCACATAGATAACAGTTGAATGCTTCTAAATCTATTGTATATATTTTAAAAACATACCCTGGCTTGAAAGAGAGCATTGCAGGTGGTATAATGCCATTCTGCAGAGGGCAGTAGTATATATATGTGTATCTAATGCATAAATATGAACAATATTAGTATTACTCATTATAAAGTCACTTTTCACTTGGAAAAAACGTGATAAATCGTGTAGTAAGTATCTGTTATTCAGTATGGCTACAAAATTTGTTTTTGCTGAGATATAAACAGGAAAATGCTAATATTTAAAGTAATTTGCAGTAGAAATAGGCTAAATTGAATCTGTGAGAAGACAGTCAGCCTGTGCAATTTATGCAGTGCTGTTATATATTACACAAATTAGATTGGAACTGTAAGGTATTTGCAAGTTCTAACTTTTCTTTTATTGGTATAGAAGAGGTGTAATAAACTGACCTTCAGAAGGGGCCTTATATATTTGAAACACAATAGCAACTTTCATGTTTGTACTCTCTACTAAGAGGTTAACAGGATCCCATTCTGTTGTCATCTTTTAGCATTTATTTTAGTTCTTCATTTCCCTGGGAAGTGCTTAGGTGAGAAATGTTGGTAGTGAAATGGAGACAGCTTGGGTAGGATTAGAAACCCTTGAGCTTACATTTCTGGACATCAACCTTTCTAACTAAATAACTACTGAGCAGCATTTGCACTCAGTGAAATTTTGTCCAATAGTAAAAGGGGAGGAATCATGATCTTCAAGGTGTTTATAGCTTTGGCCAGTGTACTTTTTCCCTTTTCCAGTTTCCACTCATGCCACTGTGCTTTTGGATCTTTTTTCCCCTGGACAAACACACTCTGCAGTGTTTAAAAACTGTCTGCACCACAGTTCTTTGAAAAAACAGTGGCTGTTTCCCTCAGATCTTTTATTTTCTGTATTACTGGATTCATAGTTATTGTGTTACCGGATTACAAAAACAGACTGGTGATAAATACTAGGGTGTTCATGACTTTTCCCTCCAGGAAAATACAGTGCTAAAATATGATTTCCGTTTAGCAAAGCAAATGTTGCAGGTGTCTGTTGATTTTTCAAAGGGAAATTACAAAGCAAATTTGGGACTTCTTATGCCTACACTGTCATTTTAAAAATTGTAGTGTAGGTATCCAACATGGATGTTCAGATTGTATCTCAGATATCAGTCCTTGTGGAATTAAAGTATTGCAGAGGGAAATGCTATTTGATTTGGAGTATGTGCCTTAGATTATGTTCTCTATGGTTTAAGTGAGCTAACCGGTGAGAGGATATTGCATAGCCAGCTGTTTCACATGGCTTCCCCTGCAGCCTCAGCTGCTGCAGGATGAAACAGCACTTGAGGTGGGGGGATTTTTGAGATGATTCATGTTTCAGCAGGATGAGAACATATTTTAGACAGCTGTACAAAAAGAAGAATCTACAGGATGTTTTAAGTTGTTGGTGCTGTTAGTGCCATTTTCTGACCAACTAGAGAGATTGATATTTGCTCGAGTGGTGGCTTTCTGGTAATAATCTAATTGATTTCTGAGTTAGTGTATTGGTTGTTCAATTGTCATTAGCATCCTCCCTTGATTTTCACTCACAACACTATCTAGCGCAGTGAATGCATACTCCAGTTTGTTTCTGTTTTGGAAAATTCAGGTCAGTACAATGCTATGAATCTACCACTTATTTTTAATTAGGTTTCTTTAAAAATGGAGGAAAGGAAAAAGTGGGTTATTCCAGGTAGCTTGAAGAAACATTTTAAAAACAGCAGGTATCACAGGAGAAGCAGGGATAGCAGACAATTATTTGGACCTGCTATATTCCCTTTTTTGATGTGGGTTTGGGTACCTGCCTGCTAGGCACCTACTTCTCCATAAGGCCAGGGAAGGCATTTCCCTGTTGCTGGTGTAAACCACAGAGACAGGAGAAGAGGATGGTAAGTGGCTCTACCGTAGTCTTGGGGAACATATAGGGCAAATGGCTTCCTTCTCATGGAGCTATTCTTTGTTAATATGTGAGGAGAGGAGAGATACTAAGGATTAACAATCAGATATGTCTGCAAATTGACTGAGTCTTCTAGAGGGACTATCCATTTAGAGTGAGTAAGGAAATCATTCACGTTCCTTGACCTCACTGTGACTACAGGATGACTGATCAAGTTGTCACTGGTGTTGGTCTTGCAAAAGAAACACTTACTTGAAAACTGGGGGAAGTACCTTCATATTTACATGGCTTGTGACTGGTGATAAGATCATTGATGTTTTTTTCCCAACGTTGGTCAGTCTGAGCTGGATTTAAGTTACACATTTAATATAAGCATCAAAAAGGAATTTGAAAACTGGGTCTTGATACCAGCAGATATTAGAAATAAAAAGAAAATGGAATCAGCCCACTGGTGTTACTTTGCTTTGTTTATAACATAATATCGTAAGCTGGTAGCAATGTAATATAGTATAATGTAATTGCAATGAGATACAGTGCAATATTAACATCTTCAAGTTTTCTATCTAAATCATACCAATATCACACAGACTGTGTCTTTTATTTTGTGTTGCAGAGTGTTTAGTTGTTGGCAAACACATGTGAAATCAGAAGAACTCGCAAGGAAAGTAAGGAGAGTATAAATAAGTATTGTTAAAGAGCAAGCTACAGTAGCTTTAGAGTGGATGGCTGACTTAGGGGCCCAGATTACACAGTGGTCAAAGGTTTCTTGTTCATGGTAGATTGCTGTTCTATTTGTGCTCAGAGGTGCTGATTTAGGCTCTTTATAAAATGTATTATTTTCCAGGGTGATTGACTGGGGGAAGTCTGATACATTCTGGGTGCTAACTGCATGCCAGACACTGGAGGCTGGATGCATTGTAATCCTCTTGCATCCATTTCATTATTGGAGTCTTTATGTGAGAGTGAAGCAGAGCACGTAAGCCAGAAAAATTTCTATTGACTTCAGTGGATATTGGCTTATGCACCGAGAGGTTAGTTGTAATAAACAGAGTCAGTAAGAGAGAAGACCACAGAGAAAAACCTGTGAATGAAAGTTTTACCACAACTTCCCTGACTCCAGGCATATAAAAAGCCCATGCAATGCTGACCTTTCCCTGCATATGACCCATTCAGGTTTGATGTAAAAGCCTTAGCTGAGGAGCCACAGGTCCAGCCTGGACCCATTCTGTAGCTAAAGAGAGATGTGTTTTTCTAAGAGCTGTCAAGCTATTGCTGTTCATAAGCAGTAAATTTATACAAATTAATTTTAAGAGATGGAAAAAAGTTGAATTTGCTCACAGGTAATACCTTTGGACTTCAACAATGTGAAAAATTTAAAAGCAAGTGAAAAGAAAGAGAGAGAGAGAGCAAGCTATATTTTTTCTTTATATTTAATGAAGCACTATGAATTTCTGGCTCTTTGGGAAAGGTGTATTACTAAGAGTCATTAATGGAACCTAGGCTTAAAATACACTCAGCTGAATTGCTGACTGAAGAAATGTCTATGTAAAACTTAATGTTTTCCTTTTTGTGAATATTTTAGAATCTTTAAAAAAATTTTTGAAGAAAAAAAAATCAATGTTACACTTCTTACCATTTGCTTTAAAAAGGATTTTCCACTTGCTCATTTCCAGAAGGTCATCTCTGAGATGTACAAGCTAGCCCTTCATTTAGGTCTCCTCTTACATTCATATTTAACTTTCTTTCATTCTGTGGCCTTTATTAGCTGAGCTCAAGGAGCTTGTAGCACATTTTAAACAGCAACACTGGGAGGATGTAAATGCAGAATAATGTATCAGGACTCAAATTTGCATGGTCAAATGTCAAAAAAATTAGGCCTTCCCCAGAACCATGTCAAGAGAAATAACATAAGTGGCCAGCTCAACAGCAGGCATGCCATTATCAGTTAGTTCAACCTGTCATCACTGACTGGGAGTGGAAGCAGTGGTCATTAGCTTTAACTCTGCCGGGGAAGGTTGCACTTCTTTTTATTTTATTATATATATTTTACGCCATCTGACAGTATTTCACAGAGCACCACAATGTTATGGTTCCCTCCTTGACAGGGGAAAGAGGGGGAGGTGCAGGTGAGGGAGTAGAGAAGAACACTTGCAATCATCTGTTGTCAGCTGGAGGGGGCAGGAATTGCATTGCCTATCGGATAAATACTCATTTAGAGTAATCACTTTATTTCAGCCCTGTAATGACATTAACAAGCTTGGAATACAGGGAATTACATGAGTCAGAACAAATAATTGAATATTCCACTGCTGGGGAATGCAGCACAAGTCTGACTTAATGTCATGCCATCTCTGAAGCCAGCACTAGCATGCAATTAGATGGTAAGCTTAAACAGCATGTAATTGGCACTACTAGTATGAAAAACATACTATTAATTGTTAAATTCTTACCTGCTTGTAACTTTCATGAAATAAAAGTACCTTGCATGTCTTTTTAAACAAAAAGAACCAGAGGAAACATTTCAGCAAGTTTTTAAGAAAAAAAGGGTCGCTAGCAAAGAAGAGGGGAAGAACTGGAGTCCAGGGCTCCAGGAGGAATAACTTCAACATGAAAAACTACAATACTTTTTTTTTGCCCCCCTTTTTTTTTGGAAAGCATTTGATTGAGAAAAGGATTATAATTATTTAATATATCAAATGCTGTCGTATTTCTTATCCAAAGGGAAAGGTCCTCATTTGTCCTTTTTTTTGTCAGTACATTTGGTCAGTTCACTGTTTTGTCTCCAGATATTGTTGCTCCACAAACAGTGATCTCACAACTCTAAGCCTTTTTTTCAGTCGCTCAGTATTCTTGGGATGTGGTTGGTAATGCAAAGGCTTTTTTACAGAAATAAGCCAAAGTATCCAAAACTACTCTGGGCTCTGGCAAACAAGGAGGCAGAGGAATCTTAAAGGGATTGATTAACACACCACTTCATAATCTGTCTGATTTATCACCAAACTCTAAGTTTAATTTTTGACACATTCTTACAACATCCCAAGTCAGTATAATTTGGCAAATTCCATCATTTTAAGCATCAACTAAACTGACTTAATCCATCAAATTACACACTCTATGGTAGAATATTAAAAAGACTCAGTTGCATGTATTGTATACATTGAATGATTTGATAGCAGTTACCACAGGCAGCACAATACCTCAAGTATGTGCCAGTTTAGGTAAAGACTAATGTTGGACAGATAGAATGTAAATGCAGAAGCAGCATTGTCTCCATCACCTACCTAGATTAGCTCTGAAAATCACAGTCTTCTCCAACAGATAGCACATTAAATTTGCAACACCTGAACTAAACACAGTGGAAAGCTTCTCACTTTTATTATAAAGATGAAAAGATTAGGCCATCTTAAAACTAAAATCCTGTTCTGGATCTTTGGCCATTGATTTCAGCAGTGTTGGAGCTTCCTTATATTTAAAACAATAATTGGTACTGCAGCTGCTATTTCTTTTTCTCACCAGTCTATCATTAGGCCACCACTGACCCTTCTGTTGAGACTTGAGCAAAGTACTTTGCTGTAGGAGCATGGCAGGCCTAGGGAAGAGCTCCTTTTTCTAGAGGAGGTTTGTGGGGAAGCCAAAGCCCTGTGCAGCATTTCAAGCTGACAGGTAGGTTTTTCCTTTGAAAGGAGAGAGGAATCTAAGCTGATGGAGAATTGTGGGTTCTGATAAGTGAAGCTTTGCATGGCTAGCCGAGTCTCAGAGATCTGAGACTTGTCATGTTGAACACTTATTTCTGTTTTCTTAACAGAAGAGAATGACCCCACCTCTTGCTTTCCCGAAGATAAGGCATTCTGGGTGATCGTACTTCAGATTATCGCTGGCATTTGGAAAATGTGACCCATGTGTTTGACAAGTTGGCTTGAAGAAAAGCTGACTGTAAAGTAGCAAGCACAAGCTTTAGATTAGAAGGTCAGGTGAAATATCTACTATAAAGGGATGTAGTTGATCCCCAGATGGAATCCGAGTATGCTGCTCCTGTAATGGTGTAGCTTTGAAATGGTGAAGTTTTTTAAAAGGAAATATTTGGTGCTTTGCTACTAATGAGTAATACAATTTTAATCACATTTACATTATGATTTTTACTCAACAGATGGCATACTCTCAAGTACTTCCATTTATTCTATCAATAAGAATACCTGCAACCTCATCTCTCTTAATTTTAATAATGATACTGCAATTAGCAAATGCATTCACAATTGACCGCTTACTAAAACAATATTAACATTTAAAAACATTGCAATTACTATCAGCAATCTGAACATTTATATTAATTTGCTGTAATTTTCTACCTGTTTGTATGTGTATTCATTCCAAGAAGGCAATATTTTTAGTATATTAGTATTATCCATCCATGTGCCAGTATTTTATATTATTATGCTGGTTCAGTTGTTTCACCTTGGAACTGTACTAGCACCCCTGAAGAGGCAACTAAAAATGTTGATTTATACCAGAGTAGGAATTTGCACATAATACTTATAAAAAACACAAAAATATTAGGAGGTACCTACTGAAGAAAGGTAAATGAATGCAGCGCTGGTTTCCTTGTCACTTCCTAAGTATTTGTCGGGTCTCTTGAGTGCACCCACTCCCCTCTGTGGGTTTGGCACACTGGACTCAAGGTCGGTGCTGATATGGCACAGCTGCATGGCCTTGGATCCAACTACTGTGGAAGAAGTTGTGTGAGAAAGAGCTGTGAGAAGTCTTGTTGGGTTTTATTCCTGTTTTACTTGAGCACTGTGTTTAAGCTCAGACCCTTGCTCATTGCTGCTGCCTGACCTTTATTGCAGCTATGCCTGTGCTTGGCCACATACCCCACTGAGCCAGACACCCACTTGTGGACTTAACTGCCTGGTTTGGCTGTGACTTGCCTCAGCATTACAGACTTGTCAGTAGTCTGGACTCTTGCTACTGATTGCTGCCACTAGACCTGCTTTGCTCTTCTTTTTTAGGTACTGCAAGTCTGTGCTCTTGCTGATGAAGCCTCTGCCTGCCTTGCTGCCTGGCTCCCCTTCCCTTATGGAGCACCCAGCCCTTGCTGCTCCTTGTTGGTTTTCTTGGACCTTCCTGAGCCAAGCACCAAGGACCCTGGCCTTTGGGCTGTGCTAAACCTTTCCCCCACCTCGCAGTCTGTGCTCAGGGTCCTGGCAGCATTCCTAAATCCTTAACAAAGCATATAATAACTTTCATAGCAATGTAAGTTTGGGAATGACTTCAAGAAGGCCAGCTAGTGCCTTTCCATTCACAGATAAATATACTTAACCCATCCCTTACAGATACCTGTGTAACATTTTCTTCAAAAGCTTTAATGACTGAGATTCTGCAGCCTCTCAGGCAACTTTGTCCAGAGTGGAATAGTTCTTAAAGTTTTGCCTGAGAGCTAACCTGGGTGTCTTCTGCTACCACTGAAGCTGATTACTTTTTGTTTCCTTCCCACTGATTATGAGAGAATATTGATAATTTTATGTTTTAGTACAATTCTTACAATATTTTTAGAGATTCTCCTCAGTACCTTTTTCCCAGGCTGGACAAACATCATTCCTTCCACTTGTCTTCACAGGCCATGTTGCCTAAACCTGTCACCGTTTTTTCTCCTGAGCACTTCTCTCATTTCTCTGCTTTCTTGAAGTATGGTGCCGGGAACTGGCTGCTGTGTTCCAGCCGAGGCTGAATGAACACAGAATAGAGCGATCTTTATCACTTTGGTAATGTATATGACAGTCCTACCAGTATATGCTAAAAAAGATTTTCCTTTCCCAGCAGCAACATCACAATGTTGTCTGTCAATTTATGGACCATAATAACTCCTCACTGCTCTAGCTGTGCAGTTATTCTTTATATCATATTATGCACTTCTTCAGGCCATAGTTCTTTGCATTTGCCTGTTGAATGTCTTCCTGACTTATTAGTTTCATTTTAATACCACTTCTATCTCTGGTGTGAGGCCTTCCAGATCAGTGACATCTGCAAACTGGTAATTTTTTTTTTTTTCACTGCCATTCGAGTTTTAAATTAATGTGTTGAATAGAGTTTGGCCAAAGACAAATTCATGTTCTACTCCAGTTGAAATGTATTCCCAATCTGACACTGATACTCCTCATGTACATATTTTCTACCAAGTGAGCGGTCACCCTATTGTAACTTAATCTCCACTGCCTTTGCTGGTTCACTTACAAGACAATCATGAGGGAAAATATCTTTTTATAAAAATGTGTATATCACATCTGCTGCTTCTCTCTTTCCATTATGCCAGTTATACTATCAGGGAAGATAAGTAGCTAGAACTGACACTACAGGTTCTTGATGTGTTGGCAAATTCTTTGTCTTCTAAGTGCTTAAAGGCTGATTGCTTAATACGTAGTTCTAGGGTCTTGAAATGAGGCTGTTTTGTAGTTCCCTCCATCTTCCTTTTCCTTCCTTTAAGGTACTCTGTTTCACTTTTGCCACTCTACCAATCTCTCCAAGTTCTCAAAAATGAGCAGTTGAGAGATCACACTGACTCCTAAATGTTGCAGGGCACTGATTCCTCACCAGGGAAGCCAGCTTCTCACCAGGCAGGGAGAGATAAGGTGGCAGGGATATTCTGAGGCAGCAGGGATAAGGTACTGATTCCGAGCTAAGAAATCATTGCCAGACACATTCTGGTGGTAGAGGAAACATGGCAGCCATGCTGAGACTTAGATAGCAAGGAAGGAGAGGCAAGGAGCAATCCCTGCCGAAGTCCAGAATGGTGCTAAATTTCTCAAATATGGCTTGTTTACACTAAGATTTGCAATCTCTTCTCAAATGATTTCTGCCAGAAGAATGCATGTAATTTATTCTTCTCACTTTTTTTTTTTTTTTTTTTTTTTTTTGGTGGGTCTGGTATTCTGTCTGTGATGAGAATTAGTTGTATTTAAGTTTTGGGTATGACTGATGTTGTTATGAAGAGGTAGACCATGTTCCATTTAGGGGAACTAAAGAGAAGATTCCTGGGCAGGGAATTAATCTTTCCTCCCTCCTTTTGTTTTGACGTTTTTCAGAGGAGAAGCCACCTACATGTGCAGTTGTTGAATGTTCTGATTTCCTGCTATTTCTCCACCTCTCCACTGCAGTAAGCAACCAGAGCAGCTTTGCTTCCTGCTTATCCTCTGATAATTCAGCATTCAGTTGACTAATAATATGGGTATTGAGGAAGCCTGGAACAGGAAGTTTGCTTGCTGACAAAGCATAAATAAGCTTTAGCTTGGTACTTACAGACAGATGTGTATAGCAGCTGGATCTGAAAGAAGATTTGGAGTGCTCAGCACTCGTTTGAAGGCTGCATCCATATATGGTTTTCATGTCTGGATGAGCATCATTTTATGTTGTCAAATACCGCATGGGGGAGAGAGGGAGAGATTATGGCAACATTTGGTGCTTAGCTGCAAGAAGGCACTGATGCCAGAAAATATTTCAGAATAGCTACTTTTCTGTACAGGCTTGAATAAGACCCAAAGGGTGAAAATATTGGATTCTTGTTTTTACTCTGCGACTTGTAGGATAACGGAGAAGGAACATCAACACAGGACCAGAGGTGTTTTAAATTTATAAATTGAACTTTCCTTTTATTTGAAGTGACCTGTACCATGTAGTGTTAGGCATGATTCATTATGAATCTTCTCTGGCTCTTCAGCTGTTGGTTATTATAGATTACTTCTTAAAGAGAAGGAGCTTTTGCTCTGCAGACTTTGTTTATTGCTAAGGTGTCTATAACCTCACGAATGCAAGTAGCCAGACTGATCACATGTCAGAATGTAAGCAGGGAAATAAATTTTTATTTCATATCTGAAAACGGAATGATTTTTGATGCAGTTGTGGAATTTCCGACAAGAATGTCAACATTTTTAACTGAAAGATACGTTATCTTAGAGTGGTGTTACGGCTGGAAGAGCCAAGTTTTCTCAAGTTCTCTTCACCACAGAGGGAAGTGACAGTAGACTCTTTTCCTTCTTTCTCCAGGATGGGAGCAAAACCACCATTTCTTTATAACTCCGCAGATGGTGTTAGCAGATTCTAGTGGTTTGTTCATCAGCTAGCCTTGTCCACCACCACAGTGGAAGAGTGGGAATGTGACCTCAGACCCAGTTCCCCTTGCAACTTTCTGAACTATCATTACAGTGGAGATTGCAGAGTGATTCTGCCTGTCTGTACCCCTGCACAGTAAGCTCGAGGTTGGGGGAGTGCGCCATCATTCACCGATCTCTGTCTGGCATTAGGAGTGCTGTGGCAGCTGGCTTCCCCTGCAAGGAAGGAGTTTTATGGATCAGTGTTGCTGTGAAATTAAGAGGATTATAAGAATGAAAGGAAAAGTTGGGGTTTTTTTTAAGAGGTTGAGGACAATGATTCTAAAAACTTAAGAAATCTTAAATGAAGAGATTTGAGTGATCCCTGAATGAGAACAAAGCTGTCATAGGACTCATAGGAAAAGTCATGCCAATGGTGTTTAATAATGATTCACCCAGTATTTGCCTTTCTTGCTGATAATCATAAAAAATACTCCCAATAAAAAGCAGTTTCCAGCTGGGAAAGAGGAATAATACATTTGTATGTTTATTGTACATCAGCAAAGAAGCGTATTAACTTAAAACCAAAAAATAATCCAGTTCCATGATACAAAAAATATGCATATAATGAATATGGAGTTCTCTGTGCTCACATACATTTCATACACTTCTGAATAAGGGCTGGCATTTTCATGGAAATGGCAATTTTTACATCAGTGTCAGACTGGCAAAGGGCTGGTGAGATGACAAACCCTCCTGATGTGTTCGCCCAGACAGATGTTCAAGAAGAAGACATTTCAAAGACATCTGCATCTCCATGGCATTCTGAGGTTGTGCTGGTTCATGGCTGTTCTGCTTACTGGTTCAAAGGAGACTGACAAGGCAGATAAGTACAACATTTGGCCTACCTGCTCTTCTATTTTTCCTCACCTTGTGGTTTATTTTAAACATTTCTCTGACCTTGAGAAGACTCAGGGGAAGGGATTTTAAATGTTGCATTCCTCATTCTATCAGGTTGAGTGACCCAGTGCGTATTCCTGCAAATGTCTTTGATATGTCATCCTTTAAAAACCTGTATATAAATATCTTTCATGTCTGTACCTTAACATAGGCGCTGCTTCTTCCACTTTGCAAATTTATGCAAAAACATAAGCCAGCTTTCTTCCTTTCTCTATTCCTGTAAGCAGAAGAGTTTTATAAAAGATACAATACTAAAACCCCTGCTATTAATTTGTTACCTATAGATTCTGAAGAGATGAAGTATTTGTTGTGTTCATAATTTTATTAAAGATATTTTCATCCTTTTCTCTAGTATAGAACTATAGAACATGAAAACTGCTAATACGCGAGTCATTGTCTGTTTTGTATAAATTATGACTGGCATTACAGATTTCATTCTGTGGCAGTGTTAACTATCAGTCCTGGGTTTGTTCATGATTTGAAGTGGGTGGCTCTGCATAGGAACTCCAATACATGTCTATGGAATTCAGGGCAAAAGCTGTTCAGACATAGTGATTTTTTTTAGTCTAAAATCCAGACCATTATTAAACTTGATTAAGATTCAGCAGACCATTACTGCTGCTCAGTCCTACTGATTTCAGTGTGTTTGTGTAATGATTTGTCCCCTTTGAGATCCCCATATGTTACCCTAGAAACCATGTTTACAGATTGTAATCCTTTGTGCTCTACAGGCCTGAGTAATCAGATTACAATACGCCAACTTTAAAGAGACTTGCTGTTTAAACCCAAACTAATTTGAAGCAAGAATTTGGGTTTCTTGTTAATATTTTTCCACTAACTTGCTGAACAGTTGTTATAGATGAGACATTGCTATGGTGGTCACAAGGTGAATAGACCTCAAGAAGAATTGTGCAGCCTGAAGACGTTGTCTGTTAAAAAGAGATATTTTTTCATTGTTTCCCATACATTCTGATGTAGAAATGCTGTCTGGGGACATGTCTAATAGCTGTAGGGCCTTGGAGTTATAGTTTGTGATGGATGCATAGGCAAAGGTTCCCAAAGAATGGACCACAATGAGCATCCAACACCCTGAATGTTTACTGACATCTGAGATCTCAAAATCAGATGTTAATATTGAGACAAGAGAGTCTTCCCTCCACTGCCCTTCTGGTTCCAAACAGAACTAGGACATCCAGAGTTTTTTACACTTTGATAGAACTGGTGTCACACTACAGATAAGTTTATATTAATAAATAAACTAGGGCCAGGGTCCTAGTCCTTTAAGCTGTGTACTGTTCATTTTGTATTGCTGAAAAAAAAAGAATCCTAAACCCCTCAAATCCCAAAATTTCTGTTAATGTTTGGGAAAACATGTACAAAAATTATTATTTAGCACTGATAATTTGAAAGCACAACTTTTTTGTTAGGGGTCCATGGGCAACTGAAACCTTGGGTAGGTGGTAATGAGATTTTTAATTAATTATGAAAGAACATAAAGCATATTTCTTTACAATTCAAAGTATAGCCCTTTGGGGTTGCTACCTTGTATGTGGCCCTTGCAGTTGCTTTCACTGCAGGTACGGAGGCTGAGAAATACCATCTTCCTTTGCTACAATTCAGTCTTTCTCATTAGAAAATGAGACCATTTCAGGCTGTGTGCTGAAGAAATTCAGGGACTTTTACCCATGAGTAGCTTTAGAATGATGTCCAGTTTTCCAGAAATTAGTTTCTCATCAACTCTATTAATTATTATATTTTACAACAGCTGTAGTTTTCTGACTTAGCATTAAAATGATCCTTACATTGTCTTTCTGCAGTTTTGTTCAGCTGATTAACTCTAACTGGTTTATGGCTATGCCATCCATTTAAATTAACAATCTGCAAAGAAAGCAGATAAAATGCTTCACATGTCCCATTACTGGGGTAGTAATAGTTACTCAATTAGGCACAGCTACTTCAGTTTCCAATCTGTTCTTTAATGATCAACACAAGACATTAATTTAAAATATTATTAACCAACAAATCTATTTAAAGAGATGTGTTTTAGCAGGTAGAAACAACATTAATGGTGAGAAAAACATGCTGTTTTACTTACTAAACATCTACACTATAATTGCTGTCACATCTATGAAGCAATACAGTGTTACAGACTTTCTAATTGTGACCTCTAGTTGCAAGAGTATAGCCTGATCGATTGTCCATTGACTTTCACAGGCGATGAACTAGGAACATTTCTGAACAATTTTTCCCATCGCATGGACGGGGGAGTGGGGAGTTGAAGGTGGGGACAGTCCCTATCTTGCTATAAAGTTTATCTAGCATTTGATATGTTTTGGGAACTCCTGTGAAATAATGGTAATAATTAATCTTTAACAGTTATTTAAGCAGCTGCTGTGTTAGCAATCCAATAACAAAATTGGTCATAGGGAACATAGCTCAGAACAGGGAGACATTAAAAAGACAGTTTGATGACATATAGCAAGTCCTGTTCTTAAGCATTAACATTTTTACACACTGGAGAAAAATAAAATGGAACATACTGAAAAAACTCTGACAGTCTTTCTGTCTCAGGAGCACTACTATGGAGCTGCATTTATACCTTAATACACTTCCAGTATATTCAGTGCTGCATTTGCAAAATGGCAGCTCTGACTTGGAGAATTACTAGCATGTTCTGTCTCTAAAATGTGAAAAGCATGACTCATTAATAATTTTAACATTTAAAAAGTGGAACTTTACCACTCTGTTGATGCTGCAAACATAGGAAATCAAATGTGTTCCTACTTCCTACATATGTGCTACTAGGATTCTGAAGCTGAGTGCTTCTATGAAGATTGATTAAACATCATACTAATTCTGCACAATCAGCATGTTACACAGTTTTTGTAGGTGGGTAAGCCAAAGCATGGAGAATCTGCTTTTCCCAACATTACACAACTAAGTTGATACCCTTGAAAACACCGGAAAAAGAGTAAAGTAAGGAAAAAGTATGTGGAAGTGTGAAATTAAAAAAAAAAAAAAAATATTTTGCCTCAGCGACTGATAACTGGAAAAAGATTTTGTGGTTTATTGAAACCAGAACATATAATGAAATATTGTGATGAAAGGAAAAAAAGTTAAAACTCCCTTGAAAAGACAGATATCATTAGATCAAATTTGCTTTTAAACTTATCTCCCTGTTGTATCCTTGCAGATATATTTTCAAAGTACGTTCTTTTCATCAAACATCCCATAATACTTTAACTATAAAATGATTGGTAGCATTATTATTCACAATTAAAACAAAACTGTGCTTGTCAAAATAAATGAACAAAGTACACTCTGTGATGCAGTATCCTTGACTTTTTTAATCCTGTTTGTTTATTTACACACTAATTGCAAAAATTGATAATCCACACGAGGTCACCTAGGTCCATGCAAATGAGTTTTTACTGTATGTTCTGATACTGTAAATATTTATTTAGCTGTCCAAGTTATTGGAACTAATCACTATAATTTTTCTGTAAAGGGCAGGTTTCTCTGTAAGAGCTTCCTGAAGGGGAAAAGACAGTAAGAGAAGAGTTTTTTTCTAGAAAGGTTCTTTTTAACCTTAATATGCAATATTATGTATATTTTGTATAGTTATATAATTGTATAATAATATGATTGCATACTATCATCCACGTATATCATGGTATAATATACCATGACATAACCAGTCTTATTTGCTCTGTTCAAACAGTGAATTGACAATTCCAAACCAAGTTGCAGTCACCTTGGAATTTTGGGGGAAATATGTGAAAATATGTTTCAGCATATTTCTAAATTTTCCACTGGATTGCTTATTAGGTGCTAGATAGCCATTTTTACAATGGACTGAGGTAGATAAAATCTCAAACATTGAGGAATGTAACCTTTTTATCACAAAGTTGCTTCAAGTGCCATATATATTTGATGAACATACACTGATAATGTCAGATATTATTATTTTTAATAATAAATAATGACTTACAAAAGTCATTAAGCTTTTGTAATGCTTTTTGTCCACATCTAGAATCATAGAATCATTTAGGTTGGAAAAGATCTTTAAGATCATTGAGTCCAACCGTCAACCATGCCCACGAAACCACTAAACCATGTCCTGAAGTGCCTTGTCTTCACTCTTTTTAAATACCTCCAGAGATGGTGACTCAACCACTTCCCTGGGCAGCCTGTTCCAATACCTGACAACCCTTTCAGTGAAGAAATTTTTCCTAATATCCAACCTAAACCTCCCCTGCTGCAACTTGAGGCCATTTCCTCTTGTCCGATCTCCAGCCACCTGACAGAAGAGACCAGCACCCACCTCACTACAACCCCCTTTCAGGTAGTTGTAGAGAGCGATAAGGTCTCCCCTCAGCCTCCTGTTCTCCAGAATAAACAACCCCAGTTCCCTCAGCCGCTCCTCATGACTTGTGCTCCAGGGCCTTCACCAGCTTCGTTGCCCTTCTCTGGACACGCTCCAGCACCGTTTGTATTTTGGTGGGTTGGAATTCCATAGAAGATTTAGAAATATCAAGGTTTCTTTAACCTTTCTGATAATTATCCTTAACATTTTAGTTACAAACATACAAAGTAAGTCATACTATGTGTTTTATATTAAAACCTGTCTATAAATGTCAAATGCTTATTCCCATTGAGATATTTAAGGCTTCATTATGTGTAACAATGCAGAATTAAATGGGCTTGGACTTATGTTTGTCACTATATATACTCATAAATGAATCCTTGAAGGAACTACAGTTTTCCTGTTAAAAAGAAGTGCCATATCTTCTTTCATTTAGGGAGAGTTTCAACCAGTTTCAGTCTCTCTTTATTAAATATCAGGTGAAGCTGCAAAAATTATTCAGACAATAGGATGGTTTAGTAATTACGCTGAATAAAAAAAAAGAAGGAAAGCATGATGATAGAAATATAGTTGCTCTGTTGTTCTATTGGAAAATTCAGGATTCTGAATCTACATCTTTGTAATAAAATACAGGCATTAACGATTGTATGGTTCTGCAAAAGAGAACTGCAGATATTAACCACATGGAGAGTACAGCACATCAGAATTTACATATGCTGCTTCAAAATTAGTTGTACATGCAAATATTTTAATGGAAGTATTTTTAAGATTATTTTAAGTTAATTTTAAGATTAAGTTTATAAAAGGACCTTCACTGCATCTGCATTAAAATATTACATCTGCATGTACATATGGAGAATATCTGCATTCATACACACTAGTGTGCTCTCATTCTGTAAAGTTACAGCTGCAAATCTCTAAGTGTTAAGATATTCCCTCTAGCATTAAAGAGACAAAGTGTGTGTGAACTCAGATTTGCTCCATGGTAGACACATACACAATTGGGCAAACACTAGCATTTGTGAATATGTTCCTTAACCTCTAAATATTGTGGAATTGTTTATGGTTAGTTTCTGATCTCAATTTGTTGCTGATGATGGCAATTCCTTTCTTCCCCTTGGCCACTAAAATGTATTTTGAGGGCCAAACACACACCATGTTTTCTGTTGTTATGACTTTAAAATGTCAGGTTTAATGTTCTTGACATTTTAAGTTCCATATTCAGTGTACTTAATTCGTATTGTTGACACACATTGGATTCAAGTGACTGCCTTTAACAAAAATAACTTTTTTTTTTTTTAAAAAGATTTTCTGTGGTTTTTGAACCACAAGCAGACAAGATCCTCCAATCATTTTCAGAGGTAATTGTCTATATATTATCTAGTCCTGAAAAGGCATGGGATCTATACTACCAGAAGTGCTGTCATGCCTCTTGATCCTGCAACCTGATATAAAGTAACACAACTCATATTTACATCAGTATAAGCTTGACATGTAAACAAGAATGCAGTCTCCTTCTTCCCCTTTCTCCTCTGAGAGGAGCAGGGGCTGGGGAACAGAATGGAGAGAAGCTTTCTGCTAAAATCTGCTGGAGAGAAGGGGAAATAAATGAGTAAATAGGCATCAGTAACATCCTGAGACATTGTTCTCTTGCACGAGCAGTGAAGTCACCAGCTTACATGTTTCTTCTGCTCATTTTGTTGCCTTTCCTGGGAAAGATTTTAATTTTTTAACTTGAGGTACCATAGGATGATAGTTGCATCAATAAGACTGTAGATATTTCTTTTGCCATCTCAGTAATATTGTGATTTGTTAGCTTTGGTTTATTCCCTGTTGAAGGCACCTCTCAAGCTGGAGGTCTGACATTTGTGTTGATTCTGACCCACTGTTGATCTTTGGGCGCTTCATGCTCTGCTTTACCAGAGATGAGTTTTGCTGCCTACCCTTACTGCTCATTGTTTCCTTGCAGAGATGGCAAGTTCCTTGAGTATGTTCTTAGGCTCAAATGTTAACCTTTTGTAAGATACTGAAAAAGTTAATGTCTCGAACGTTGTGGTGGGACAAGTTCTGCATAACAACAAACCACAAGTTAGAAGCCGATCAGCACAGGACGTCAGCAACAGGAGGCGGAGGTTGTGCAGGAGGATGCACAGTCCCGTGTTCCGATATGCTGAGCGGGGCAGCTCACCATGTATGGCCAAAGATCAAACAATGGTTCTGTCTGCACGGAGGGAGAAGTTACTGCCCAAAACGACCCCCAAGCCCACTGACCCATTTCTCGAAGGTTCTGAAAGCACAAACTGCGCATGAAACCTAATTAGCCTAGTGAGTTGGAGTGCCTGCCTGAAGGAGGGGAAAGGAGATTATTAAAGGGCACGAACTGAAGCCCCACGCACACCCCGCCTCTGGAACTGGACCTCTCGGCTGGCTGCACCAACACTGGACCCAGGACTGGTGAAATCTTTCTTTTCTTTTCCTCTTCCTCTCTCTGTCTCTCTTGCTTTCTGTCTCCTTTTTCATAATCCCTACACCTCAACCCTGTAGACATAAAACCGTTGACCAAGTCTGGGACTAGGAGTGGATCCAGCCGCCCCTAGGCTCTTCTCTGAGATGGAGTCTAGAAAGCAAGGGGGTCTGCTCTGAACCTCATGACTCAACAGGAGGGATCTCCTTATTCCCTGAACTGATGTATATGGTTACCACGGGTTACACTGTTTACTGAGGTAGTTCCATGCCAATTCCTGTTGTGAGAAGCCCTGCCACCTACTGTTACACCTCCCAAGTTCAGGCTGCTTCTGCCATGAATAAAATGTTCAACTGATCGTTTCATCTTAGTTTAGCCCGAGGGAATTCCAAACTCACCACAACCCCTCTCTGGCCTGTCCAGCTGGGGTTGTGACACCTTTTCCTCTCTCAAGTCCAGATGCAGCAGCCATGGTCCCCTTTCTGAAGCTTCTGAAGTGAAATTCTTAGAAACTGGTAGCATGCATAGACTTCAAATCCCTTGTCTCCACTGTTTCATTATTTAGCAATGTCTTAGGTCTGACATAAAGACTTTTGCGCCTCATGTATGAAGATCAGAGCTGTTCAGACTAATTTCTAACATGTAATTCATTCCATGAATTCTGTTTGCAGATTGCTGAGTGCAAGTTGATTGTTTATGGATATGCTTTGTTACATGGACAATTTTATATGAATAACCTTTGAGAGTGAATTGTTGAACTGTTTGCTTCAGCTGTTCACTCTGTGCTGTTCATTCCTCATGCTGAGTGAGTGGCCACTTCAGCTGCCTAGGACTGAGTTTGCTCCCTGATTGAATGACTGAAACTTTCAAAATGCAATCAGAAATGAATAATATATGATAAATGCTCATGTTCACACATGGGTAGCCTGGTTTGCATGCAAATACTGGAATTCAGATTGTTCTCAGTGTTTTAGAATATCTCTAGGAATGGCCTGAGAACATGAACTCTCATGATGCATTATTTTAAGCATTCATAGCACATCACTGTTAAGTGTAAGAGCGCTCTCTCTCCACCAGAACTTTCATGGTCCTGCATGTTTTAATGGGCTCTTCTTTGTTGCCATTGGGGATCCATATCCTCCGTCTCTCAATCCAGTTAATAAAATTGCCTTCAGTTTTGTTTCGTAGTAGGAGACGGTAGTATTGCTCCATTGCTACTTGAATATAGAGGGGTGATGGCAACACTAGAGATCGGGTGGCATCATGACTCTTTTGACTGGTGAGCTCAAAGTGGTATGTTTTGTTGTCTTCTAGCAAAGAACTCTTTTGCATGACCTCAGGGGAGAAATCTGATTGATAAAATGGCAGTTATTAATTGAATTTGCCTACACCTTAAAATAGATAAATGCATATATACAAATATATATTCATATATATACATACATATATAAACAGATACATACACATACATACATTTGTGTGTGTGTGTATCTCGTGGTGGAGAAGACTAAAAGGCAGCTATTGCCCAGCCTTCACAAGTAATTTGGAATTCTTTACCCTCTGTGTAAACATCTAACTGCACTCTCATGAGTCCAGTGTTTCTTCCCTGGGTGTTTGTCCCTGATGGTCATTGTAATGGGGTTCTTCTGGGGTTATGAAACTAGCAAGGCATGTCAGAGAAGGTACGCAGTGCCTTTCCCAAGGTTGCTGCAGCGTGGAGATGTTCCTTAGGCTGATATAGTTCCTGGTGTCTTCATTATAGGCTGCTGTTATAGAGGTCTGAGCTGACCTTCAAGAAGCTGTCCTAGAAATGCTTCATCCACTGAAAGTTTGAAATTGTTTTGTCTTGGAGTGAATTCTCCTGGCTCATCGCTAAGTCTTAAATCTGCAGGGGAAGCTTGTAGCAAGTTAAAAGAATTTCTCAACCAGTTTTGACCTGAACACACGCTTCTGCGTGTGTTCAGGTTAGGCCAGAAATCCAGCTTGAGAAAATGAGAGAAAAAATGCATGGTGAGAATGCCATTCTCTCTGCCTCTCAGAGAAGAAGCAACTGGTAAGTGACATAGAAGCAAAAAGAGAATCGGAGGTTTCAAAATTCTGGCTCAGTAGTGTAGCCTTGGCTTTCAGAAGCTGGGTATAATAATGTCTATAGAAGCTGCTTCATCTTTTTAAAGGAGACGTCACCCTCTCAGTTGAAGGAAGTAACTATTCCCTGCATGTTCCACATTTTTTGACATTGAGAGGTTTTAAGTTGAAAAAGGCAACTGAGTCTACCCAGAACATCTGCAGGCCACATGGGATTCCTGTGGCCTTACCATCTCTTTTTACGAAGAAATCTACATGATGCTTTACATTATACATATTTGTGTATGCATAGTGCCAAATAGCACCTTTAATTATATCAGCATAAAGAGGGATACAACAGCTATCAAACATCAAAAGTTTTTACCATCATGTGCATTCCTATCACAGCTATCTGTTGACTTCTTGGACTGTTTTTCCTTAGTACAATATATCTATATTCTGTATGCAAATTCCACTGTGAGTGATTTGCCTGTTTTGTAAGCTAGACTGCACCTGTAACATGTGGGATTGAGTTAAAAATGACAAGCAGACAAGCACAAGGCACATTATCTTGACAAACTCAGCCTCCAAAAATTAGCCTGTGCCTGAATTATTAAAATAACAAGGAATATTTCACTCAGCTGTGGAGAAATGCTCCTAATTGTCCACTTTAGCCAACTTCTTTCAGACTTCACGATCGGTCAATTTACGGTAGTGGCTTGCAAATTCCTGAACTCCCATTAGAGAAAAGTGCAACAGCAGTCCAACACACCCTCATTTATTTTAATAACCTGCCAAGCAGACATGAAAATGTTAAAGTTGGAAGGCTATAACATGACAGGAACCTGACTTGTCACAGCCACATTATAATCTAGTTAAACTACTTTCTTTCTGCCTTTCATGTCTTTTCAGGTAAGTGGAAAACTAATTGTCAAATTACTAATTTTGTTGGCATTAATATCAATACTAAGGCTAGAGAAGCATGAACAGATAGGCCTGTGGTTTTTCTTCATATTGTGCTTGGATGCTGGAAAGCATCTGAAAATATAGAAGGATAAAATCAGAGCCCAGTCTTTCTATCAACACTGACCTATTTATTTTAAGAGGCATCGAAGCTCTATAAAAAGGCTCGTTAAAGTCTCTGGGTTCTTTTATTATTATTTAATGCCTGGAAATCTTGTTTACTTCAATCTTGTTTCCTTTGTGCATAATAGTGTACCTGATGTAACAGGGCCAGAATTCACATCTAAAGTATTAATGGCAGAGTCTGATCTTGTAGGAGAATACAAGGAACTGCACTACCAAGAAAAAAATCTTCAACAATGTCAGGGTCACACTATCTTTCAAAATCAACTGTAAGTAGGTCATGCTTCAACTGCAGGCAGGTCATGCTTCAACTGCAGGCAGGGTCACAAACATTACTGCGAAAAGTGCTTGGGATGGTTGAGGAGCGTGTTGAGAGAGCCCTGGACAGCTCGGGTGACTGGAAGGAGGACCTACTTGTGATGAACATGGAGATATGAACCCAGCTACAGACATGCTGCTAGACCCTTATACTTACAAGGGGTTACTTGCCCTACATGATGTGAAGGCTCCTGGGTGCTTTCTCAGAGCAGGACTGAGTCTATTACTTATGTCTTCAATCCATTTTTCTCTTTGTTTGTTTGGGGTTTTTTTGGGGGGGGGGGGGGGAGTTGTTTGCTTGCTTGTTTGTTTTTCTTGCCCATTTGATGATAACCTATCTGGGGAATGGAGCTCGGCTTCAGAAGTGTTTGCACAGATTTTACTGGCCATCATGGCACAGATAGCTTCCTATGAATAGTAAGCCTTCCACAAAGAAGAGTGAGATGCCTTAATAACAAAAGCAGCACAGCCTTTCCCAGCAATACATGGAAAATTTTCCTACCAAGTACTTAGCTTTGCCTCTATTGCATCTGGAACGGCCCTCTTATAATGGGTCTAGGGTACAATGGCAAGTCTTATTAGCTGTGGTTTTGCAGGAAGCTGAGTCTTCAGATTGTAGAAACAATTCACTATTTCTTGTACAATTTGGAACAGAAGTTTTTTTCCATTGTCTTTTACCTGCTGTTTTTTTCTCTGCTGAAAAGAAACGTGCAGCAGCCTATTCCCACAGCCTCTTAGCACATCAGTTCTGTCCCAGCTGGAACCAGAAAATGTAGCATTGGAAGACAAGACCCTTGATGTACTAATTAATAAGAATGTGATTGCACTCGAGTGAGTCCTGACGGCTTTGTAAATATTTCCTTGTGGAGAGTATGAACATAGGCAAACCCATAACAGCACTAAGCAGTGGTAGCTCTGTATGGGACTGAAAAA
This sequence comes from Buteo buteo, assembly GCF_964188355.1. Taxonomy (NCBI): domain Eukaryota; kingdom Metazoa; phylum Chordata; class Aves; order Accipitriformes; family Accipitridae; genus Buteo; species Buteo buteo. Next base: position 8,435,195 of record NC_134173.1, on the reverse strand, counting down.
TGAAACTCTGAAAGATTCTCTATGCTTCTGTCTGTCTTCATGCCCTCCTCTCTTCTCACCACTGTCACCATACTACATGCAAAATGGGTTGGCTACTTTTGGGCTATGACACAAACAATTGCAAAGTGGCATTATTGCAATGAGCAGAAAGAGAAGAAGGGAGGAGAAGGAAAGTAGGTCTGCTGGAACACAAGCAGGGAAGGGCAAGCTAAGTGGTACAGTTAGCTTTTCAGTTCCCAGAAGATAATGAGGATCATGTGCAAACTTGGGATGGTAAATGAGGCAGCTAAGGGTATAAGAGCAGTCGAGCAGCACTGAGACTGGGTCTTACAAATAACTGTTTTTCTGGTGTTGCTGGCAGAGCAGGGCAAGTTTCTGTAGTCCCCTGAGAACTGGATCACCTGGGAGCAGCTGTTACAGGGCTTCACTCAGAGTAAAATGGGAGCTACTTTATGAGATGTTAAACTGGCTTTTGAGAAAACTCACTGATTCCCAGAAAGACTGATGGTTTGGGTTGGATGGAATTTTTGCTAAATCATTCTTCTGCCTAATTAAAGCTTTTTGAATAGTTAGAAATTAATAGAAATACAATGATTTTGTGTCAGTGACACTGTGCTCAGGTGTGGGTGTGTGACACATGTTCTCCTGTACTTGGTTCTTCCTGTCAGCAATCTACAAAGTACTTATAAATGTGCTTTTTACTTTTCCCATTGTCTGTTTTAAAAATGTCTCCATTTTGGGAGACAGGAAGACAGCCGTGAATGTTTAACTTGCCATTAGCATCTATATTTTATGTTTGAAACATTTAAAAGCTTCTGTTTTAAATGAAGATAAACACATCCCCAAAAAGCTGTGCAATGCGTGACACAGAACAATTGAGTAAGCATCAAAGTGCTTAATAGATAAAACAGTGCTGGATGTGGTAAAATAAACAGGACTTAATCCCTTTATAACTTGAGTAAATAAATACAGCTTTAATTCAGATACAGTTTTGCCTTTAGGTTGCTCTGTTCTGTTAACACCTATCTGTCAGCGGTAATACCATGTAAATGAGCCACTCTGAGCCTTTCCCCTTGCATCTTGTTTAATCCTCTTCCATTCTTCTAATCATCCTACACACAGAGGCCAATATCTATTTTCATCTGGCAAGATAGGATCTCCTAAGGAATTAAAGACGGTTTCCACTTAGCTCCACAGTAGGCAAAGGCTGGGCTGTGATCTAGGGCTTTAGGGACTTCTCATAATGCGCTGGTGCTCGCTAGATCGAAGAATTGAGTTCTGGCTACTGGATTTTTAATCCTCCTGTGGCTGATGTTGGGAGCTCCAGTGATTTAAGATCTTTGATTACTCAGAGCTTGGCCCTTTGATTGAGTGAACTTCTGAAGACGGCGCGTGACTGATTTCAAGTTAGTGGTTTTAAGTAACTACTGGAAAAAATAGATAGGAAAAGCCCTGTGATTAAGATGCACAGTCTCTCCTTTTAATTGACTTTCTGAAGCTATCTGATGCTTTACTTTCTATACACAAAAGAAGAACTGTATAGATCAGTATTTGTTCTAATGAAGAACTCAAGTGTCACAATATTTGTCTGTACTTGTTTGCAGTGACATGTCTGTTAAAACTGTAGACACTAAGGGATATATTTTAAAAACAGGGCATGTATTAGAAGTAGCAGCATATGTAGCCTTAATGCACGGGGTGAAGTTAAGCAGTTGATATCATTTCAGTTTGCAATACATTTTCAAAGACTATGTATTTGCCAGCAGAAGAACTGTACATGCATAAAGGCAGGTAGGGGCCATGGAAAGCTGTTTATGTTGGAAGTTTGAAGTATTAGCAGTTTGTGAAACTGAACATAGGTATTTTGATGCATCTAACCATACTCTTGCAGAAATGTCTAAGAGCAGTCGTTCTGCAGCAGGTGAAACTTCTCTGCTGAGAAATGTTCCAATAACATTTTTGGAAATAAAACAGCTTTTTTGTAAAATACAATTTTAGTGCAGTTACCTTGTTTCAATGTGGTACTCAAGAAAAAAAAGTGCAGATATTGGCTATTTATATCTTAGATGCCTGTTAAAAGCAATGATACCCTTCTTGTTTAAAAGGTGAGATAAAGTAGAGTTACCATTTCAGTGGGAGCATTGCAGGAAACTGTTCAGTTGTGTCTCTTGTCTGAAGGTCCAGCATCTCTTCCTTGGGAAATAAAAGAGAAAGTAAGGATAAGAAAATTGGCTTAGAAAAAGAGTGAATATGTGGAAGCCAATTCAGCTTGCCCACTCATCTTATGGGTGAGCTGCAGAATTATTAAGAGGCATTAGTGAGCTATGGAGAGGTCCCGGATTTATTTTCATGTACTCAGATTTTAAATACGAAGGGATTGAAAAAGGCTGTGTCTCTGACTTATTTATAGCAACATCATTTAGCATTTAGGTTCACATTTAAGCACATGGTCACTTTCTTGGAGAAGAATGGGAAAGAGCTGGGAAGGATGTTACCTTCCCAGTGGAGGGCTTGGCCATGAGAGAACAGAGTGCACACAGACTTCTCCAGAATACTGTACATCACTTTTCTTCCCCATGGATGCACAGGCCAGCTAGGCAAGAGCAGCTCCTCTGAGTCTATAGTATAAAATCTTGCAAGCTAAAGCTTGCCCTTATCAAAGCTTTTTTGTTTTGACATCAGGATTATGAACTATCACTTTGGAGCGACCTCGCATGTTCCTTTAATGATAAAGCTAGGGCTTCTGAAGTAGGATGGTGGGTGGGAATTGAACCTCTTTGCTATGTGGGACCTGAGTTTTCCTTCTCCTGTCTTACTTGCCACTTAATTGTCAGGTTCACAGAACGTTGCAGAAGGATGCCACTTTTGCTCAGTGAGTCAGACATAGGGTATTAACCATGTTTCAGGGCAGCCACCAGCAGTTATAGATATCATTCCTATTCACTGGGTATGTAAATTCATTCTATTTGCACCATGAACAGCTGGTTGCTTGAAAAGTATAAGTGACACTGCATCTCTACTGACCTTGTAGATAAAGGGTTTTTTGTATATACTAATATAAGACATTTTGTGTGTTTTGTATATGTTTCAATCTATAAACCGCATGTATGCACATCCCCTCACTCCCGTATATGTGTTTATATGAATGTGGTAGCTTCGGGAGCTATGACAATGATTATCATTTCTCCTTTAGCGAAGTAAAGTCTTGCTTGTCTTCTCCAGTGAGGGTTTCTGGTGTATTCCCTTCACCCAGCTATCTGTTCAGAGCACAATGTCAGGTTTTCCTCCATGTTTCACTCCCTTGTTGCTTTTGCTTTGTGAAGTCGCTGTTAGCTTACTGTTTTGGGTGCCTGACTCACAGTAATTTTACGTCTTTCCCACAATTCTCTTTCACAAGCTAATGTTTGCAGTCCTCCCAGATTTCAGCTTTTGCATGGGAGCTGCACTGACTGGAGAATGGAAGTGTTTGATGCTGATACCCTTTTGTTCTATGTGAACATCCTCTGTAATCTTCTCGAGAAGGCTTTAGGGAATATGCAACTTTGCTTTTGCACTTGAAACTGGGCTGCGTGAATATGCTAATAAACTGTACATATGAGTTTGGGATTCTCATTTGTATAGTGTAGACCATTCTGCTGCATTTCCGATAGGCACATACTTGGTCATTTGGGCATGCTTTTATGTATGCACATGATGTGGCAAATCTCCATAACCAAATATTGAACAGTATAACACTCCCTGTATAATCATTCATTAATTTTATTAAAGGTGGGCTGGGACTGGATTGAGGATTAATTAGAAAAAGTAAAAAAGCATAATTAGTAACGTACTTCTCCTCTCACAGCTTTCTTTTTCTCTGGATTCTTTTTCCTGGCGCCCTAATTATTTCCCATCTTTTAAAATTCACTTTAATTTCAATTTAAGTCTCCCTGGGCATGCAAACTTGACAAGTGTTTTTTTTTTCCCAAAGATTGATTGACAGCAGTTTCGAAACTGTCACAGTGCTAATTAAAACCTTGAATATGTGTCTTTATGAAGCCTGAAACACTCTGCACTGCTGCAAAATCCTGGATCTTGTGTTTTGAATGAGGTTTTTTAACAGCTAATACGAAATCATTATAACTTGCCTTTCCTCAGGCTTGATAATCCAGCTCTCTCCTTCACACCTTATTTATCACTGAATTTAGAGCTTATGTTGACAACATGAGAAAGAGAAGCCCTCTCAGGCAATGATAGCCAATGTCTAGCCAATGTCTTTTTACACTTTGCCTTTTCTGCTTGGCAGAGCTGGGCAGAGTTGGCCCTTACTAAAGTGCAGCACAGTTTAACTCACAGTCCTGTGGATACCCAGGGAATTCATGTTAGGGATACAGTGATCATATTTTACCATCTCTGCACTGACTGACTCTACTGGAACTGTGTTGTCTGGAATCTTCTACCTTACACTTAAAAAAAGAATATTGATAGCATAAGGCGTTGATTGCTGTATGCGTCGGACTTGGGTCTTGCTTTCTAGCTTGCAAACTTTCTGGAGGCCAGGGTATTCCCAGAACTGTGAGAAAGGCACGGCTGGAGGCTAAGGCAATTATCTGCCACTAAGACACAATTGTAAAGGCCAGGTAGAATAACAGTCCTTGCATTCAGTTGGAATGTGGTTGTCTTCCTCTCTCTAACCCTCTGTTAGTCGGTTTTCCAGTAAAGCAGAGAAAATTACACAGAGGCAGGGTGAGGATTCTGCATCCCTTCCTTTACAGCAACCAGTAGAAATGATTAACTGTGCAAAGCTGTGTGAGAAGATATACTGCAGCAAGCATACTACCGGTCCTGGTCAGAATGTCCAGAGCAAGTCTTGCTGCTTCTCATGGTCACAATAGCACCATGGTACCTCTTTGTAAGTACAGTTTGTTTCATACAATAATATTTAGTGTAACAATATTGATTACATGAATAAACCAAGTGAAACTGTCCTGACAACTTGTTTTAAGAATCTACTTAAATATGTTGCACAAAGGCATTAGACTAAGTAATCTGTATTTTCAAGTTTTGTTTTTTTGGGGGGGTGTTGTTTTTTTTTTTTAAATTGCCTATCTGACTATATACAAGTGATATATTTGGATATGAAGTCTTACACAACACTTAAAAATGGGCTCATTTTCTGTTTCTTGTTGACATAAGCATTCTGGAAGATTGCTGTAGTTAAAGAAATTTTTTTACTTTTTAAAACAGAGTGATCAAAAATAGAAAATATCACCCTTATTTAGTGTAAGTACTCTTGTACTAAATTGTGTGACAATTGAAAGTTCAGTGTTGTCTTTTCTGAGTTAAACTGATATTGCTACAGGTGATAATACTTGCAGAAACAAAATCAAAATTTAAACTGTTTGGCTAACAGTTCTTTCCTCTCTCAGACACTCAACTTCTGGTTCCTTAACTTTAGCAGTCTTGTAATTGTTAGTTCTCCCAGCCACCATGCTGCTTAGGCCCTGATTTCCCTATTCTAAACATACAGCAAGATCATCAGGATCACCTGCTGGGGAAGGCGCTGGCTTTTCAGTGCCTGAGACCTTTCTGAACGTGATGCGCTACCTGTCAGACTCAGCCACCTTATCTGTGGGCCTGAATATCCAGCGTAAATCTTTTAGTGTGAGTGCTTTTGCTCTCTGTCTGAATGGCTATGTTTTCACCCTCATCGTCTTCCTCCGCTGAATCAAGGTCAGCAAGACTATCTAGACGGAAGGACAGGAAAACAGTATAGTGACAAGAGTTAGCAGAGCTCAGTATGAATTGATTGGTGAAGGATGATTTCAAAAGATCTCAGCTGCTGTAAAACCAGCCACTAAAAAACCCAGCATCTCCTCCAGTTGATGATAAGGATGATCTGACTCTTGCCTCTCCATCCCCCACCCCATGCACACTGCCTATGTATTTAGAATGTATGTATTTCTTAAGTCCCTGCCTGCATCACTCCTCTGTCACAGTAATTTTCATGGGAAAAATTGCTATCCATCAATTTGTGAGCTGTTGGACTTTTTAGGAATACATCATAAGCATATCAGGGCATTGAGAAGAGAGGTGAAAATGCATTTAGCTATGGAGGGCAAAAAGCAGATGACAATGATACATTTTTCCCTTCCCTATGCAAAAACCTTTCTGGCAAAATTATTATAAGGAGCTAACACAGTTATTCTTAAGTAACTGCTTTTACCACATATATTCAGTCTTGGGTAGAGTGGCAATTGCTTATACTTCTGATTTTAATATGAACATTTGCACAAGAAATTGTGTCTGGTGATAGTAACTGCCTGCTGTGGCAGTGATTGTGCCTAATTGCAGACAGAAGATATCCGTAGGTCCATCCTCAGTCAAAAGCTGCTCATTTGGGTCCTCTCTGCTCATAGAAGTGGAGAGGATTATCAGATTTTGACTCCTTTTTACCTCAGAGGCACCTTTATCAGTCCCTGAACACTGCATCTTTTCAAATAGAAAGATTACAATTGTTTAAATATAAACATGTGAATTTTCTTTTCCCCACTTTGAAATTATTGGTAGTACTTATAATAGAAGTGCCCTGATTAAGAAGAGCTAGGCTCTCTATAACATGTAATATAAATACTCTTGCCTACAGATGCTTATAATGTAATTTTATGACAAGCACAGTAGATTATAACCAGCTAAATACCGGATGGGAAGGTGGTAGGACAGCATAATGATCTTGTTTTGCATGAAAAGCAATAATCTTAGTTGATCACACTCTGAGACAGACTATAGTTCAAAAAAATGAATAAGTATTAAATAAGACAGAAGATGGTAATTTATTTTTTCTGAGCAGGACTTTCTTATCAGCATGCAGACACTGGAAGCTCCCTTCTCCTCTTGATGGGTATCAGAGTGCAAAAGGTCTAGCTGATAAAATTCTTTAATGATCTAAAGGTAACTTTGGGAAGTAAAGGATATCAGATATTGGAGGCTGAATGAACTATTGCTCTCTGTATAGTAGCAGTGGCTTATCTTTCATACAGTGAAAAAAGTAAGCAAAGTTTGAGGCAGAATGACTGTTTATTTGGCTTTGTAAATCTGGATTTAAACAGCAGGTAGAATGGAGAGAATAGGGCAGTGGGAACCACTATGGTTTTCATTTTTCCTCAATGAATTTGTTTCTGTTAGTGTTCTTGGACCCCCCCCCAAAATAATCCTGACATTGTTATTAATCATATTTATTATTGCAGTGGTTAAGGGTCAGCCACGTATTGATCCCCATTTTGCTAAGCCCTGTACAAACATGGAGTTGACAATCTAAATAGACAAGTTGCAAATAATACAGAGCATAACTGGAGTAAACTGGTCATAGCAGGACACATCTTGTCAGTTCCAGAATTAATTTTAGTAGCAGATGAATCATTCAAAAAGAGAAGCAAAAGGAAGTTGGTTAGGGAGTGATTGAAGGGCAGTAAAAGGAAGAATGTGGAAAAAGCTAACTATGTGTTGGAGTCATAGAGCTGCTTACAAAGCAAGAACTGCATTATTATTAAGAGACAATTAGCTACTATGGAGTCATTTCTCTCCTCCAAAACAGAAAACCCTAGTCTTGTGATTGACATTAAATCTGTGCTCAGAACCTCATTCAAACATACATTTATTGAGAGCAACATACTTTTTTTGTGTCGCCAGCATGCAAGCAACTTGATTTCACCTGTTTTTACAACATCATGTGGTAACATCCAGAACAGTTGAAGGGAACCTGGGGCTGATCGCAGCTTTTCAGCTCCTCTCCACCCTGTTCTTGTTTCCTGCAATATCAACATAAGCCACTTTCTAATTTTCCAGGTCGGTCCTTTTGTATCACTGACACTATTCTACCCCTTCAGACTAGAGCACGCTAGACCACCTCTACAAATTCTTCTTAGGTTCTGGTGCGGCCAGGAATTGCGTGGAATTGCAGGGCCTTGTACTCTTCAGTCTTTGTGGAAGTGCCACTGCTCCCGTATGTAGTTCACTTCTTGGGAACCCTCTGCCTAAGCAGTTCTGCATGACATGGAGCCCTGCCTCACTTACTGCTGGCAGGAGAGGAAATCCTTAATGTCCCAGTGGCTGTCAGACACCTCCCATTGCTTGCACTGTTTTTCTAGTACAGTTACTGCATTAATGCACTGGAACAGTTTGCCTGGACAGGTTGTGAAATACCCATCCGCAGAGAGCTTCAAAATGTGATTGGACAAGGCCCTAGGCAATCTGATCTAGCTTTGATGTTAAGCACGCCTTGAGCCATATGTTCGACTGGATGGCCTCCCATGGCCCCTTCATACCTAAATTACTCTGTGACGACCCAAATTACTCTGTCAGTATGTCAGTAAAATCTCTGGGCAAAAATTTTAATTTTATCATCTTTTAAGTATTTAAGGAGGGATGGAAAAGATGAGGCCTGAATTGCCTCCAAGTGATACCATAGATCTTCCAAAGCTGCATTTGAAGCAACTGTGACTGCTCCAAAAAGCTTGTCACTAATGTCAGAGGCTTTTTTTGGTTTAGTTTTCTTTTGTGGATTTACCTTTTCTTGTCTATGGAGTTTAAAACAGCTGGTGCACAATTCTTCATTATAGATGATGTTTTATTTAAGGAGTTTGGTGGATTAAAGGAGGTCTCAACAGACCTTAAGTTTATGTGATCTATTTTACAGGACGTTTACTAGCCACTTCTATATGTCTCTTTCAGAGTTTCAGGAAAAGATTTTTTTTGTTTTTAGAGTTCTAAAGTTCTAGCTACCAACAAGTAGTCTTTTGGCACAAAACCAACAGATCATCTGGCGATGGATATATGTTTGTAAAAAACCCTGTCTTAGTTCTTCCCTCTCCTGAAATAAATCAGAAGAACTTTTGTGGTTTTAACTGAAATAGCTTCAGGTTCATTCACACTGCAGCAATATTTGATCTTCTAATCAAAACTCTTCACAATATTAACCTGTTTCTGACTTTCAAACCTGACTTTCTACTGTAATAAAATACCCGAGAATATATTTTATGCATGCAAACTGTTAGCTGTTTTTTTTTCAGTCTTATTATTGACCATAAGAAAATGTAGACTGGACACATTACAGTTTCATGTACAGGAGGAGGCAATTCAGGCCTCATCTTTTCCATCCCTCCTTAAATACTTAAAAGATGATAAAATTAAAATTTTTGCCCAGAGATTTTACTGACATACTGAGAGAATAATTTGGGTCGTCGCAGAGTAATTTACGTATGAAGGGACCATGGGAGGCCATCCAGTCGAACATTACACTGTACTAGCATTACAGTTTTAGTATCCTTATTCAAGCAAAAGGGAACAAAACCTATGAATCATCGATCAGACAAATACAATGATACGTGTGTGTATATATATATGCAGGTATATAATGCATACTACATGTGCATCCCCATGTGCATCCTGTCTTCTTTTTAGTGTGCCATGTTCAGTCTGCTTGAAACAGTAATTTCCTTGAGAAGAGTACTTGGTTTTCTCCCTGGATATGTAATATTTCAGCAGTACAATAGATCCAAATTCCCCTGAAGTCAATGAAACTGGTGGTCTTTCATTCTAGGTTCTGGTGATGTGTTGACAATAGTTTAAATGCCTGTTTCCTATTCAGTGATGTAAATTGTTTATGGAATAGGTGCACAGTAAGTGCATCTTTTATTGAGTGGCCACTCCTAGATGGAGCTGTATGAAATTTGAGTGATGCTGGAGTTTGGTGTATGCTTGATCAACTTGAGGTAACAGTACTGTCCTTCTTTATCAGTGACACTGACAGATAAATTTCTCCTGGCTCCAACATGTTTAAATGCTGCAGCAACCACATATTCCTGTTCCTAGTGATTATGCTGTTACCACTACTGTTCTTTGGATTGGCTTCCTGTCAGGTTGCGTATTTAAAGTTTTATCATTGACTTTCAAAGCATGGGAGGGTGAAACCTTTCTATTATCATCCATCTACAAAGTTTTCACAAACCTGTGTAGGTGTGAGCTTGAAAGGTATGTAAGGAACATGGGTATCCGGCTCCATTGGCACTGCTGCGGGACCAGCTGCCCAAGTTCCTTAGATGCCTTTAAAAACTGCAGACCTTAGAATTTTCCTCAGCAGGCTAAATCTTAAACATGTACCTCATTACATATTTTGTTAAAGTACATTTCCCTCATCTCTGGTTTCATTAAGGTTGTGTAGATCTGCTGCAGGATTTTTTAAGGGGGCAGTACATCATCCTTTCATTATCTATGTTCATCCAATATATTTGATGATACATACAGATTTTTCTAGGTTGCCATTCTATTATAAGCACATCAGTATAACTGCAGTACTTATTTGGCACCTCAGCCTAGAAACACCACTGTGAAGAGACCGACATAGCTAAGCAGAGGACTCGTGGTGGAGCTCCACTGTTGATGGGAAGTATACACAGATTGAGCAAGCTGGGACAGGCTGTGAAGAAGGAATTTAAGAAATATTGCCCAGAGATTCATGGAAGGTGTTAGGAGGCCAAAACCTCAACTGGAGTTGACACCTGTGCCAGACATCAAGGGCAACAAGAAGAACTTCTATTGTGACATCAGTAATAAAAGGCTGAACAAGGAAAGTGTGGGCCCATTGCTGAATGGAATGGGTGGTTTTGTAACGGCATACACGGATAAAGCTGAGGCACCCAGTGCCTTGTTTGCTTCAGTCTTCACCAACAAGATGTCCCTGGCCTCTGTGCTTAGTGAAAGGGTTTAAGAACTACCAGCAGTGGATGTAGATTGAGGCAGGGGTAACTTAAGAAAACTCGACCCATAAAACTCCGTGGTCTGTATCCAAGGTTGTTGAGAGAGGGGGCAAGTGCTCTTGTGAGGCTGCTTTCTATCTTCAAAAGGCTTTCAACACTATCTCCCACAAGATCCTCATAGAGAACCCGATGAAGTGTGGGCTGGATGAACAGAGAGTGAGGTGGACCGAAAATTAGGTGAATGGCCAGGCCCAGAGGGTGGTGATCAGTGGCATGAAGTCTAGTTGGAGGCCAGTAAGTAGCAGTGTACCACAGGAGTCAGTACTGGGTCCAGTCCTGTTCAGCATCTTCTTTAATGATCTGAATGATGCGGCAGAACGTACCCTCAGCAAGTTCACTGAGGACACAAAACTGGAAGGACTGACTGATATGCCAGAAGGTTGTGCTGCCATCCAGAGGGACCTCAACAGGTTGAAGAAATAGGCTTACAAAGTTCAACAAGGGAACGTGCAGAGTCCTGCACCTGGGGAGTTACAACCTCATGCACCAGTATATGCTGGTGGCTGACTGGCTGGAAAGCAGTTTTTCAGAAAAGGACCTGGAGGTCCTGGTGGACACCACATTGAACATGAGCCAGCAATGTGCCCTTGCAGAAAAGGTGGCTAATGGTATCCTGGGCTGCATGAGGAGTGTTGCTAGCAGGTTGAGTGAGATGATCCTTCCCCTCTACTGGTGAGGCCACACCTGGAGTGCTGGATCCAATTCTGAGCACCCCAGTACAAGAGAGACATAGACACACTGGAGAGAGTCCAGCAAAGGACCACTAAGATGATTAAAGGACTGGACCATCTGTCATATAAGGAGAGGCTTAGAGAGCTAGGACTGTTTGGTCTGGAGAAGAGAAGGCTCAGGGGAGATCTTACCAATATATATAAATACCTCAAGGGAGGCTACAAAGAAGACAGAGCCAGGCTCTTTTCAGTGGTGCCCAGTGACAGGACCAGAGGCAACGGGCATGAACTGAAACAAGGGAGGTTCCATCTGAAAGAAACACTTTTTTACTTTGAGGGTGACTGAGCACTGGCACAGGTTGCCCAGAGAGGCTGCAGATTCTGCCACGTTGGAGATACTCAAAAGCTGTCTGGACATGGTCCTGGGCAACCAGGTCTATGTGGCCCTGCTTGAGCAGGGGGGTTGCACCAGATGACCTCTGGACAGCCCTTCCAACCTTAACCATTCTGTGATTTTGTGATTCTATGACTTCTTTGAAAAGATATGGAGATTGAGGAAGTTCCTTAGTGTCTGGTTGGATCATCAAGTTCAGAGAGCAGTGGTTAGTTGGTCATAGTCTACCTGGAGTTGAATGACAAGAGCTGCAGTGGTTTATTCTGGAACCTGTCCTTTTAAGCACATTTATCAATGACCTGGAGAAAGCAATGAAGTCCTTGCTTCTCAGGCTTGCAGGTGGCACCAAACTGGGTGACGGTGACCAATTGTGATCAAGGCCAGGGCTGCCATTCAGAGGCACTTGGATAGGCTGAAAGAATAGATCAACAGGAGCCTTTTGAAATTCATCAATGCCCTGTGTATGTGAATGGAAAACCCTCTACAAGAATACAGGCCAGGGACAAAGTGGCAGGAGAACAGCTCTGCAGAAGCTGGACATGAGCCAGCAATGTGTCCTGGCAGAAAAGAAGGTCCTGGACTATATTAACAAGAAAATAGATGGTAGCTGGAGGAAAATTATTATTCCCACCTGTTCAGCACTCATAGACCCCATCTAGAGAAAGGCATTGATAAACTGGAGCAAGTTGCAGTTGGACTAGGTGATTTTGTAGGTCCCTTCCAACTAAACTTTCTATTCTGTTCTATTCTATTCTATTCTATTCTATTCTATTCTATTCTATCCTATTCTAAAGTTCAAAAGAGGGCACACAAGGTTGGACTTGAGACCTCTTGAACTCCCTTTTTACCTGAGTTATTCAAAGAACCTATGCTCCTATCCTAGGAATCCTTTTCACAGTCGACAATCTGAAACATACAAAATCCTTGTGAATAGGAGTTTATGTAACACACCTAAAATTTCATCAAGAATATTAATGATGATCTGAGCTTACCAATATGTTGGTTCCTTTAGTAGGAACTTGACTGAATTTCTGTCTTGTGTTTTTATATGTGCTCTATGTGAATGCTCTTGCTATGTGTGTCTTTTCTTCTGAGGAGGATGAAGAGAAAAAAAATGGGTTTTTAATGCCTTGACACAGGTAAATTTACTCATCTTCTTCCTGTTTGACTCAGTGATTTTTCACAAAGGGCCCTGTGACATCTGCAGTTTTACTTGCCCAGGTGAGCTTTGTTTCTTATGCCCCTCAGCAATGAGTCATGCTATAAATTTTTATCTGTCTTTGCAGTTTCTAAAAGCAAAATAATTATGAGGTACAAAATAGATACAACTTTTGACTGAACTCATTGTTAGGCCCATCTGCAGATTCCCTAATTTACTGGTACTTATTTGCACTAAGAAAGCTGAAAAAAGTAGTTTAAATTTTGTGTTTCTTTAAAAATCATGCAATATAGGGTATTATGTATTTGACAGTTCCCAGTGCACTAAAAGATATATCTTGTTTGGGTAAGACCAAATTATTTTCTTCAATAATGAACTGAAGGATCAAATAGATGTGAAAGTAGCTACAAAGATGAGAGGACGACAACTTCAGCAAATGCTGTCTCGCTTCCTGTTAAGGTGTACATTACTTGGTGTTAGCACTGATTGGTCTAACAGCCAAAACTTTGTCTAAGCAAGGACCTTTTGGATTATCAGAGAGGGAAGCAAGTGATACAGGAGGAATATACCCTTTTTCAGGATCTTTCCCTTTTAGCTTTTTACACAAAAGCAGGCCGTAGATATAGCGGTGAGTGGCAGAATAATTCTAGGGGCCAAGCCTCAATGAAGAAGGGCAGCATGTAGGATACAAATTTGCTTCAGAGGTTTATGAATAGAGGGGAATGGCATGTTGGATTTCTTTGCAGATCTACAGAGTTCCTCGGTTTCTCCCTTATGAGAAGATACTGAGTCATGCAAAAGGTATTGTTTAAAAGCACTGAAAAGTACCGGATTTTTCGTTGTGAAAAATTAATACTGGTAAACCAGGAAGTTTCAAAGTTAGGTGTCTAATTCTTTATTTGACCACCTAAGTGAGTGAAATTGTTTTCCTTTATGGCAAACAAGTAGAACCTTTGAGCAGAACTGGGCTTCAAATAAACTTCTTAAAACAGGTAATTTTATTTCATGTTAGTGTACTAGGCGCTAAGTGATTATACATTATTGATCTGTGCAGCCAGTCTTCAAAACTGCTGTTAATAAAGAGAAGTCTTCGTATGGAAGCATTTTTTGAAGAGAGCACAGCTTTGCTCTTTTTAGTCAACTAGAAGTAAATTCTGAATTTGCTTTCTTATCGTGTCCATACTCTGGCTCTGTAATAGGTTATTATATGTTTCAAGTTCTTGAGGTTTTAGATATGGTAAGAAAAAATGTAAGTGTCACTTCTGGAGTATACAGTAGGTAGTTTACTTTGTAAAAAGCCAATAACTCAGCTTTTTTCTTCTCCCTCCAAAATACAGGTGACAGGTTATTTATAAAAATACATCTTAGGCGAGTAATTCAAACCTCAAATTTTTATATTTCTATAAGTGTCATTTTTTCCCTAAAGGCTGTTATCAAAATAATCTAAATCACTTTCTTTATATTAATCAAAGAATTACAGCACTTAAATTTGTAGTTGTCACTCACATAGTTTGTGCCTAAAGCATTTTGAAATTGTTTTGTGTGGTCTTTTCAATCACTGTGGGTTTTTTTCTCAAGACATTGTCAACATGCACAAAGAATGGGATCACAATTGTAATGAATTTCATTCCTTTGGGACTTTGAAGGTGAGGTGTAATCTGATCTCCAAGGGTTTAACAAAACTAGTAATTGTTTCAGGAATTCTAACATTAAGCACAGTCAACAGCTACTCAGTCATGGAACATCTTTTCCAGCAAATTGAAAAATAACGAACCCAAGAGTTTCCTACTCGGTTCAACAAAACCTAATGAAATCTGTAAATGAGTATCTTCAAGAAGTAGTTTCTAGTTTTCATATTGAAAGTTCAAAGACAGTTAACACCTCATCATTACTTTGGGCATTTTAAATTATAGTAAAATCCCTAAAACAGCACCTGCATTATGACTTTAGATTAGATTAAATTATTCATATTATTATTACCAGGAATTATTTGTTCATATTGTAGAAACTTGGAAAAGCAGAGTATTGCTATACTAGAGAACACATGAGCTTCTTGAAATAAGTATTTTTGTCTATAAATAATAGACATAAATAGGGACTGAGAAAAAAGATGAATAGTTCAATGACTGATAGAATAGATGCATTTGATTCTTGGACAGTCATGCATAAAATAAATGTGAAAATAATATCTCTAATACAGGCTAATGTAAACAGTTTAGTAATTTTAAGTAGACTCATCAAGTAACTGGACATTGTTGAGGTCTAACATATTTATCTTTGTGTATCCTCTTAATCAGCTCAAACTCAACAAACAGGATTAATCTAAAGACTTATGGGATAAATAAATACAAAATTTAGCACAGCATCTTGGATATATACTTTCTGCTAGCACTGCATCTTGGATATACAGTTTCTGGAGTGATATAGACATTTTTTTATTACCTCTGAGTGAGTTTGTGAATTAAATTGTAAAGGACAAAAGAAAGGAATATTAATTATTGTGTATTAATAGAATATTATTTCAGGTCCCTTATAAAATTCTGTTATACAGTTGCACACTTTGCTTAGCTCACTGTAGTTATAACAGTTAACAGAGACATAATTCATAATAGAAATAGTAATTATTAATATTTAACAGTTAGTGTGGTATGTTTTTGTGGAGCACAATAAATATATGTAAATTATTCATTGAAGTTGGCCACCACTTGTGTAGTCACTCACATCCAGGACACTTATCTGTGATATGTAATCTCCTTAAGTTGCACTGAATTCCTTTAAAAATTAGGCAATAAAAGCAACAGTGGTAGAAAAAAAAGCCCAGGAAGGAATTATGTTTGGATTTGGACAAGTACATTGAAAGAAATAAAAATATAAATGAAGGAAATAAATGTGTTCTTTTTTTCTTCATTTTACTCAAAGAACAGCCAGAACTCTTGGGTAATTTTCTCCACCTTTTTGACAGCCCTGACAGAAGTGAATGTTGTGGTTTGATGCCTTTTTTTTTTTTAATCAGTAGGACAGCAACTAAGAATTTTACCCATGACAGCCAAAGAGTCAGAACAAGACAAGAAAGGTAAATTTCTTCTGGTTACTTTCAAAAAGTTACAGGCAACTCTGCAAATCCTTGAAAACTTTTTATTCTATGATTTTTCAACTGTTTTGTTGATAATGTAATAAAATTGTAGCTTAGAACAATGAAAAATAAATTTCCTAGATAATTTGCATGTTTGTTTTCATTCTGAGAATAACAAGATATTGAAGCTAATAAATTACCTTGTTTAAATAGCTAGGTTTGGAAACCTTTGGCATATTACTGAAGAGCTGTGACAGTTCCATTTCTCAACTCTGACTCTGAGACATATCACAATCAAAATATTAATAATGGCATCTTTAAAAAATATTTTTATTGTTTTATTTGCCATTTCTTCTTGTTTTAGTAGCTCATTTGAACTTGTTTAACAAGGTGATCTTACTTTTTTTCCTTGATTTCTCTCTTTTATTTCTTTAATGATGCCTTTGATATCTCTGGATGCTATAGCAGGGAGAGGGAAAGGGAGAAAGAGAGAAGATGTGGAAGTGAATGTATTCACTGAGAAAGAAAACACAATGTGGCAAACAGTAAAGAAAACACAATGTGACAAACAGTTGAATTAACTGTGTTTAGTAGGTGGCTAGCATCATGTTATCCTCTTCCCACACACAACCCTGGACTGTTATACTGTATTTTAAGGAAGATATCTGAAATAACACAAAGATTGAAAGATCAATAAACTAGCTTAGTTGCTCAAGCAGTAAAAATCAATTTTGTGGTGCCTTGTTTTCTAAGCAAAGTTTGTGGAATTGCACTGTAATTATGGACAAAATATGCAAAAAATTAACCCCCATGAAGGACCAAAAATATGCAATTTTATATTTTCTCTTTAGTAATCAGTACTAAATTCCATTCTTTAATGACATTTTCAAACTAACAAAAAAGTTATCATTTAGTACAGTTATCTATCCAATAGATAAAATAGTTTATTTTCTTCCTATATATTTTATTTCTATTATTATATAAAGTATATGCAATAATATGTATTAATCTTCATCCTTTGTGTGTAAAATGGGTAAAAAAATTTGTGTCTTTGATTACAGTATTTACTCTGATCTGAAAGACAGACCTTTCCTGTCATAAGTGGAACAGATATGCTAAGGGGGGCAGGGGCCAGTTCATTCTGAAATTTTTTTCAGTAAAGTGAGAATGCATCCATACCAGCAGTGACAAAAGAGAATTCATGGTCACATGAAAAGTCTGGATCTCAGATCCATTATGTTCAGTGAGAGATTATCCAGTGACTAAGATTCAGTGAACAACTGACTACAGTGAGGTTTGCATCAAGTGCTGTATTTTTATATTTCAAATCCATGTCCTCTAGAAGCAACAGACAGGAAGGTTAAACATGCCTTGCTCAGTTTGGGCATGCATCATGCCTATTTGTGAGATAACAACTGCTAAGTGACCAGTGTGGGTTTGAAGGATTCTCGATATTTTCATGGCAGACAAATGTCAAAACTTAGATCACTTGTAGGATCACCTTACAGCAGACTACCTAGGAGATACAGGTTCTAGTCCTTAGGCTGCATATGTAAAAGGCTTGCTCAGCATTTTTAAGACGATACTATCCTTTTTCCTAGGATTATTTTACAGAATTGTCTTGTGACCTGGCCTTCCCAGGAAGAGAAAAGACTGACTACTCTTACCTCTATGCCAGGCAAATTCTGTATCTGATAGGTAAAAAGTTAGATACTGTATATACAGCACTATCACCATCTAACTACCATGGTTTGTACAGAGTCTAAGAATATGAAAATAATCAAAGTGAACCCTGGAGGTGAGATAGGCAGAGATGCTCCTAGTTTCAAGTTCTGGCTGATGTGGGAAGAATGGCTGTAAGAGTGCTGTGTGCCATCAGGAGATGGGTAGCTATGTTCCTGGCTGGTAGCAAAAAATTAGGGAACAGTATTAGCATCACTGAAACCCTGAGAGACTTGTATGTCTTCAGATTTGGCAGCAGAAAGGGAAGGGGACAGGTAAATTTAATATTTAAATTTTAGAGTGTACCATGGTACTGAGAGTATTGAAAGCTGACACAAGACTGGTGTGGACGAGGAAGTTCCCTACTCCCATACAGACAGTACTGGATGCACTGTGCAACCGTATCCTGCAGCCACGGGTGCTGCAGGATAATCTCCTCATTAGGCTCAATCTTTCTCCCTGTCACACTTGCAATGCTGCTGCAAGAGCAGGAAAAAGCTGTGGCCCTGTGTGGGGGATGCAGCTAGGAACTGGGGGTCTAAGCCCTCTGTTCCTCCCATCTAGTGCTCTTTTTTCTCCTGGGAAACTTCTATCCATGTGACCTGATGGAAGAAAAAGTGCAACAGTGGTTAAGTTTCATAGTTCTAGGCAAACATTTCACATATTTAAAGAAGTGGACAAATTGTAGTCATCATAATGTTTTAAAAGTCTTAGTAGGCTTGTTGCTGGTGTTTTTAGAACTTACTCTACTTAAATTAAACTCCAAAAGGATTTTAACAGAATGAAAGATTCACAAGTAGCAGTTTTTAGTATTTAGAATTAGTGGCCCGCTCAAGCCAATGCATCAAAGAAAAAGAAAAGCCAAGCTTGCCTTTTAGAGTTCTTTAAAAGAAAGACTTATTTTGATTGTAACAAAAACACCCATAAATCTATGCACATATATATTGATCTTTCTTTCCCCTTAAAAATGACTCTGTCCCAGTAAGTTGGCATATTTCATAAACAAACCAACAAATTATTGATCCATCATACACTCTAAAAATCCTGTGAAGAATCTAGGTTGCTTTTAAGTTCATGCTGTACCTAAGGGAATGAGAAACTCCAAAATGAAAAATAGATATTTAAAAAGAAACACAAATAATAGAAGATGTGTACCTACTTTTACTTCTGCTTAACTTTTCATTGTAATTCATTCTATGTTCATCAAACTATTCTTTATGAGCTAATAGGTTATGTAATTTGGTAATATGATTTTTTGTGGTGGCTCTTAGTTATTAAATTAATTACATATCCCTGCACATATATTTTCCTTTTTGGCAAATGCTGTGATAGGGCATATTTTCTTAAGCAGGAATCATACAGAATTAAGAAAGCCTAGCATCTTGTTGCTGAAAGCAGCATTATATTCAGTTTGGATTAGAGATGGATTCTAGTCACATGTCCTTTTGAAAAGGAAATATTGAAGTAGATTGGAGATGTTTATTAGTACTAAGCTAATGAACAATGCTATGAAATGTTAGAGCCAGGTAGCTTTTCAGTTATTCAAGCTATCTTCCTTACACTGTTTTGAAGAGCTGACATGACCCACAGAATCACCAGGAGCTTAAACGTGAATGACTTCCCAGTGAGGGCTGGCTGCAGGCTAACATCGCCTTTCTGAAAGGAGAGAGAATTAATGATATTAGTTAGTGGTAAAATAAGCCATTGTTAGTGGCTACTTATTCAGTCACTGATCCATTAACTACAAAGATGCAATTCTTCTCCGTTAAAGTGTAACAACAAGGCTGCAGAAGCTAGGACTATTTTTGCAAAACACCTGCCCTGAAGTAGCTGAAATTCCTGTACTTAGGCAAATATCAGAAGAAAAAGCTGAGACACCTTGGTGCAAAACTGTGGACTGAAAAAAACTTCCCTCTTGGCAGCTGTCTGATCCTGGAGATGCTTTCCAGTTTGACCTGAAAGTTCCCATGTTCCTGCTCTTCTTCTCTTGTCCTTGCCCTTTTGTACTTGCTCTCACCTGCACAGGTAGATATCTTCCTCTGATGGGGCAGGAAGCAGTAACTCTAGGAGCAACTTTTAAATCCCCTGTTCAATCTTTACCGGTAGGCATGCTATAAACTCACCTATACATACTTATAGGGCTGGGCCTGAACTAGGGCATGAATCCCTTGTTCTTATCTTCACAATGGCACAGCTTCTGTAAGAAGAATAGGAAGTGCATACAGTTACTTTCTGCCCCCTATTCCTTTAATTTCTTGTCTGTGTCAAGCAAGAAATGCCTTACTTTTAAGGCTTTTCTTCTATTTTGTCTATTATGTGAATAAGAGGAAGGCTGAAAAGAGCAATCAAACCTTTGCAGAGCAATGTAGGAGTTGATTAAAGATGTTTTCAACAGTAAGCATAAAGAAACCATAAGCATCCTTATGCTAACCACAAAAAAAACCCAAAACAAACCCACCAACCCCCCCCCCCGAAAAATAAAAGCTTCTTTGTACTGATCTAAAAGCACACTGAACTACCTGAAATAGAAATCATGGACCAGACTCACGAGATTGTTCTTGTTAGACCTTTTTTCCCCTCTCTTGCATCACAGTAGGGTAGAGCTATGCAAGGAAGAAGCCTTTGTGACTCAGGGCCATGTGAAATGCGAATCTTTACTGTCTGTGCCCTCTGTGTTTTATTGCAGAGATTGAGTGAGTGCTATGAGTAGGGGAAAAGCCAGCTCCTCTGATTTCAACTTTAAGGGTGAAGGGCCTTACTAGAGCTTTCTGAATCCTCATTTGACTTTGTGAGGCTGTATATTGAAGGAAATCTCCAGCCTTTGTGGAGCTTCACTCTGCTGTGCTGCTGCTGAAGGGGTTGTAGAGAGGAGTTTCTGAACTGTGATGTGGAACTGGGAAAAGAAATTGGCTTCTTCTGTGCTTACAGTAAGGCCCAGCTGAAATTTCCAGAGAACTGTGGTGGAAAAATTCCTTCAAGCTGGATATGGACTCATTTATTGAGGCAATATGAGGAGAAAAGCATAAAGCTTTCCCTCACTTGTCTGAGTCAGGAAAAAAAAATCCCAGCACAACAAACAGGGAGAAGTATTATTAGTATTCACTCCATCAGAGGAATATCAGAATGACTCAAACTGAGCTGCTACTCTGAAGGCTGCTTTGTATTCTCAGCCCACCTGGTCTAAGATCAAGGCTTCCCAAATAGGAGTTCTTTACACTCAGCAGCTTAACAGACTTTATAGTTGCACTGACTTTTTTAAAAAAAGGATCTTAAGTTAAAAAAAAAATAATTGTAAAGCTATGAGTACTACTACCATTGAAATTCAGAAAGATACATTTGAAATGTATTTGTAGAGCAATTGTTGCATACTCAATGCGCTGAGCATCTAAAGATGATTGTATTGTATTTATTTATCATGGGCTATCTTATTTATATTTGTCATATGGGTTTTATGGGACACAATACTTTGAATGATTAGTTCAGTACACCACACATTGTGTGATAATGATATGAAGCTGAGCCTAAGTATTACTTAGGTGTTTTGATTGACAAATAAGATGTGAATGCATCATAATGTTGACAGTATATGTAAAAGTAACATTGTATCAGTCTTCCTTCAAAAACAAAAGAAGACTTCTTTGAACAAAGAAAACTTGAGTGCTACAGATCCTCCAAAATATAGAAATACCAAATGCTTCTGGTAGTTATTCTCTATGAGATAGTCAGAAAATAAAAACTATTTTTCGCTTGATTATTTTTGAGGAGAAATGTTATATTTTCTAGAAAGACGAACAAACTATTTTTCATGACAAAGTTTACAGTGATTGAGAAATAGTTGTTTAATTCTTCATGAAGGACTGTCAGATGCAAAAAATTGCAAACATAAATCACAAAACTAATTTTTATATAGTTAAGAACACTATTATTGAAACAGTATTGCTATTAAGAAAATCTTAAGACGTATGCTACCAGAGTCACTCCTACAGAGGATCTATGTATGAGTACAGTTTAGTAAGTGCTATAAAGCTGTGTTTAAGACAGAGACAAATTGGTGTATTGTCAACAAAATGCCAGTTCCTTCTTCAGATGAGGAAACGATAATTGGTTGAAAAGTGTACATTTCTCTATTGCTACTAATACTTCAAAACAATTGAAATATGTAATGTTTCCAACAATACATAAGAATAATCCACCTTTTTTTAGTCAGTGATCAAATTGCATTAGAAATATTTGATAATATAATAAGTTTAAGTGAATTAGAGGGGGTTTTTGGCAGTTTTTCATTATTTAGTGCCTACCATGCTACTGTTAATTTGGGGAGGAAAACAGTTCATGATAAATAATGAAAAAGATTTGCTTCTAGCTAATTACTTAGCTCATACGCTGCATAATGCAACAAAGTGTATATGATAGATTAGTCATCATTTGATCATGTAGAAAACATAACAGACGTTTTCAATTACATAGTATAGCAATGAGTTTTCTAGTTGCTGGAAATATTTAATTTTCCTAACTTTAAATGTATGGAAGTGTTGAGCTATATTGCCCTAAAATTATGAGGTTGACAGATTCTTGATTATTTCCCAGCTATTAAAAGTTAGATATCGAATGTCAGATGGGACTGAGATTTTTCAGTTCTCTGAGGAGGAAGAAATGGGAATGATGGATTCACATCCAGTGCCTGAATACTAATTATTTATTTTCAGAGTATGTTAAAAGATAAGTCAGGAAAAATGTAAAGTGTCTCCACTTAATGATATACAATTGCTCTCAAATATCTGACTTCACTTTTTGATTTGGCAAACAAAACTACCCTTACCTGATCCCGTCACCTTTTGAAAAAAATCCACGTCAAGCATTCTTGAAGGCTCAGTAATGAAAAAGACGGGGTATAGAGTGTTTGTCAGAAATATTGTAGTGAGATGCTTAGTAGAGCATGCATACAGCCTCAGAAGGGTTATGTTAGGAAACAACATTTCAATCTTCAAATCCTGAGTATCTTAATTACTTAAAACCTGTGGAATTTATGTTCACTCTAATACAACAGTAAGAATAATATTTTCTTGAGTAAACAGGCTTGCTAAGAATACAGAAATCTGATAAACATGCATTCTGTAGAGACTGTTCAAATTTAAATTTTATTTCACTTATACATGACAAAAGTTTTATGAATTGATTTACAGCATCTATTTGCATGGAACTGTATTAAGCAGGTGTCATTTAAAGTTTAAACCTACAATACTGAATTGTATGTCTGAAGTAAAAGAAAATGAATGTGTGCTCACAGGCACACACACACATCTGTATGAAAAACATGATAAACTAAATAGTGTTCCCTAAAATATTCCTTGAAACAAACTTTTAAAGGAAAAGTACTTGTTTTCCTCTTTGGAGTGTCTTGATCAGACACTGTTCTGGGACATGGGAAGCAGGTGTTTTAATCCCTTTAAGGTGCAGAGGTCTCAGAGCCCATTCTACTGCTTCTTGGGTGTGTGCTGCAATTGCCAGGTGACTTCTACAAGGCCTGAGGAAACCTTTCAAATACCCTTGGTGACTTAGAGCTTAACATACAACCCTTGTTTTCCCAGGTCTGGCATCCCACTCAGCACAACCCCATGCTTGCCGTATGCTCATTTCTCTCTCCTTCTGAAACATGCTCCTACAATTAAGTACTGCAACTTCATGGCTACCTGCAAGTCTGGGGCTTCTTCAGGTAGCCAGTGTTGTCCTACATGATGGGTTGACCCTGGCTGGACACCAGCTGCCCACCAAAGCCACTCTATCACTCCCCTCCTCAGCTGGACAGGGGAGAGAAAATATAACAAAAAGCTCATGGGTCAATATAAGGACAGGGAGATTGCTCACCAATTACTGTCACAGGCAAAACAGACTTGACTTGGGGAGAATTAATTTAATTTGTCACCAATCAAATCAAAACAAGATAATGAGAAGTAAACCCAAATCTTAGAACACCTTTCCCCCCCCGCCTTCCTCCTTCCTGGCTCAACTCCTCTCCCGATTTTCTCTCCCCCCCCCGCCCCGCAGCGGCGCAAGGGGACGGGGAATGGGGGTTGGGGTCAGTTCATCACACGTTGTCTCTGCCACTCCTTCCTCCTCAGGGGGAGGAATCCTTACTCTTCCCCTGCTCCAGTGTGGGGTCCCTCCCACGGCAGACAGTCCTCCACCAACTTCTCCAACGTGAGTCCTTCCCATGGGCTGCAGTTCTTCACGAACTGCTCCCGCATGGGTCCCTTCCCTGGGCTGCAGTCCTTCAGGCACTGACTGCTCCAGCGTAGGTCCTCCGCAGGGTCACAAGTCCTGCCAGAAAACCTGCTCCAGAGTGGGCTTCTCTCTCCATAGGTCCGCAGGTCCTGCCAGGAGCCTGCTCCAGCGCGGGCTTCCCACAGGGTCACAGCCTCCTTTGGGCATCCCCCTGCTCCAGCGTGGGGTCCTCCCCCAGCTGCAGGTGGAGATCTGCTCCATCATGGACCTCCATGGGCTGCAGGGGGACAGCTTGCCTCACCACGGTCTTCCCCATGGGCTGCAGGGGAATCTGGAGCACCTCCTCCCCCTCCTTCTGCACTGACCTGGGGGTCTGCAGGGCTGTTTCTCTCACATAGTCTCACTCATCACTCCAGCTGCAAGTTCCTATGCAGTTTTTGTCCCCCTTCTTAAATCTGTTCTCCCAGAGGCACTACCACCATCACTGATGGGCTTGGCCTTGGCCAGCGGCAGGTCTGTCTTAGAGGCGGCTGGCATTGGCTCTCTCAGACATAGGAAAGCTTCTAGCAGCTTCTCACAGAAGCCACCTCTGTAGCCCCTGCCACCTCCAAAACCTTGTCATGCAAACCCAGTACATTCTATCCCCTCCTACATGTGGCATACGTAGTAGCTAAGGACATTTCAGCAGAGGACCACACCAAAAACTGCAGCTGTGTGTTGACATATGTTACTAGAATGAGAGAGAGATAATGGAGACAGGGCAGGGTGAGGGGTCCAGGCCAGACCTGGCTTGCTATCCAGTTGTTCCTAATAATTCCTTTCCATACGTTTTTATGATATATCAGTACCTCCCTCCCCAAACCCACTTTCTGTTTTGTCTAAATGTTGCGCCAGCGAAAAAAAGTCCAGAAATTTGTTTACAGACTAGTTACTAGAAACACAGTTTGCCAAATGTCTCTGAAATTTCCTGGGTTTTAAGAATAAATGTTACCCGTTCTTTGTACAACTTCTTGTAGCTTTGTCCTCCATTTCAGGCTCTTATTTAAAATCCTGTCTAAACTGATCTCTGTTACCATACACTAAATGTAACACACATCGTGATTGTTTGCAGCGTCATCTTGCTGCTCACATCAGAATTCTCAGCCGCCTATTGATGCAGAAGAATCAGTGGCCACCTTTTGTCACATTTCCACATTGCTTCATTCATTAGAAACCCTTTTCCTAACACTGTCTTTAGACCTTCACTGATGTGCACTTGACGTGTCTCTTGAATGTTTGCCAACCAGTCGTCTTCCTATTATTGCAGCCTCAACAACGGGACTTTCAGAACCAGACTTTATCTTAAATCCTATAGCTTGTACCTCCCACTTCTCTTTTGTTTTAGTGGGCATTTTGTCTCCCTGAAGCATCCATTCAGAATTTGATCTCTCAGTGGTTAATCTCATTACAGATAATCCCATGTACTGAAAATCCTTCCAACAGGATAATCTTGTGAACAGCTTCCCTCTGCTGCCTTCTCACCATTCTTTCAGGGTGAATCATTTTGATCTGTTAAATAAATGGATCTCACCTATATATACATAGTTTTTGCCTAAGACTCATCGGTTGGTACTGGAGTACTAGCCTCATGCTTTGTAACCAGTCTGATTTCTTTACTAGGCAGTAGAGAACCAAGCTGATGTTTTGGTCACCACTGACACATATGAAAGAACTGCAACATGGAAAACTGAATTCATACTCAAAGACTGGTGACAAAAGGAGGCACAGGCTTCTGAAAAATAGTATTACTCAGTTTATTAATACCTATCTATTAGCTGTGGAATACGGAGATAGCAATTATTATAATAATTTCACTGGAAGTTAAGTACATGTAAATCTAAATGTCATCTTTCAATGAGTGTGTATGAGAGTATGAATTTATACTTGCATCTATATGTGTACATACTGCACAAAGTACATTTAAATAATAATATTTGCTACAATGTTAAAATGCCTCCCATAGGAAAAAAATCACAAATTGTCACAGTCAAAAAAATAGTCTTATGTGTTACATCAAAATGTGATTCCTGTTGATAATTCATAAAAATTAATTTTCCTACAATTTGTGTATTATATTGATAGTCTGAAATGTAAATCGCACACTTCAATAGAAGTTTGTGGTCTGCAAGTTACACAAGTACAGATATGTACACAGCTTCTTTCAGCAGGTATTTTATGTGTCTTCATGTGTGCAAATAGCAGTGAAAATATGAGTCTAAAGCTCTGAGCAGGCTGTCTGCTTTCCTGTCTGGGTTATCCAAACTTTATCTGGGAACTGGAGAGTTAGTCAAATGCCATAAAGCATGTACAACTTAGCAAAGAATAAGGCCAATTTTTGTAAACAGACTTTTAATTATTTTTAATTAGGTGATGTCTTAGATTTTATGGGAACTTAATGGAGCTTGTCAAATACTTGAAAAAATATTCCTCAAATAAATTATTCAACAAATATTGCCATTATACATGAGTTAATTTATTCACTGAATAATATTCAGCCAGCTACAGAATTGGTCAAGTGCTGCTGAAAGCTATTTGCTGAAGAGCAGTTTTGATGAATAACAGCAGTACTCTTTGAATAATACATTTGACAAAGACTACCTGACCAGTTCTATTTTTATCAGGTTAGAGATTTTGAAGTCTTAGAACTGAGCAGCCACAGAAACTCTAGGTACACCAGACCCATGTGAAACCCAGTTATCTGAGTAGTTCTTGCTAATACAGTGAACTAGGGAATGGTGAATGTTTTGCAGTAATTCACATACCATTAATATCTTCTGAAAATTAAGTTTGCAGGACTGCTGACTCCACAGATAAACCATCTGATTGTTTTGGCTATTTAGTGTAATGCTTAGTACATGTTTTGTTCTCTGATCTTTTTCTTGGTCACCTGGCTACATCCTCCAAGAGATTCAGGACTTCTGCCATCTATCTAGCAGCTCCAAGAAGACAGTGGAAGCTACTGAATTCTTAATGACTTTTGAAAAACAAGGGTGTCTCTAGTTGTATAGACCCAGGCTTATCATGGGACTGACTTCAGGATCTTAAAAAAAAGTGTTACAGATGTGGAAGAGTTAGGACATGCTATACTGACCTGCTAAATTCAGAAACAGTGAGAAGCAGGCATCAAAGAGAGACACAATCCTTCCAGTCCACTGACCATGAGATTTAGAGGGACTGAAACTGTGTGAACTAACAGGTTTAGTACTGGCCTTGTTGACAGGTAAATGAGTATGGCCTGAGAAAATGAAGCGGGGGTGGTGTGCTTGTGTAAAATAGGATTTACATGATTTAGCCCTGGAGTGCAAAGCTTTGAGCTTCATTCACTACAATACTTAGGGACATTAGGAAAACTGCTACATTCAGAGCGGCAGCAGGCTTAATTAATCCAAGCCAGTTCATATTGTGATTGCCTGGCTATTCAGCACTGTGCTCTTATTTAATTTAGAAGACCAGGACTCCTCGTGTTCCACTTCCTACTCTGCACAAAAGATTTGTCCTGCCCAGTCTTTAGAGAGGATCTGATTGCACTTGATGCGTTTGAGTGATACCACACAGTCCGTTTGAGCTATGGTCAAAGCTTGTGGACATAACTGTGGAAACTGGATTTAAAATACAATATAAAATAGATATAATGAAACCCACATGGGAAGTGGGGTACTTAAACACAGGTCTATGCCTTGCTGGACTCCAGTTGCCCAGGCTGTCCTGTTGTTACACACACCACTACTGCTGTAGCCTTATGAATCTATGTAGTTAAAGCTTAAGCATGTCAAGATGAACTGTCCTCAGAAGTTGGGCCTACAGACACACCTTCACAGGCTATGTCAATGTTAACCAATAAATTAGTCCAGTGTAATAGGAACAGCCTTCTAGGTCTAAAGGATCCAACATCCCTACTATACACATTTCCATGGGGTTCACTTTTGGATAGTTCTAGTCTGATCCCATAGTCTGAATGCCTGATTTCATCTGATGTGCATTAGGTGTGCTGCCGGGGAGCGAGCACCTTCCAGTTTAATTTCATCCAAGTAGACCCTCTTAGAATGCTACACAATACAAATGAAAACACAGTAACTTGGGTGGATTGAGAGATTTGCTTCAAAAGTGCATTCCTCAGTTGAACAAAACACTAACATAGACACGCTTCTTATTGCTCATGGAAGTAGGCTGGCTGTGTGTTAGATTTTAGATAACCATGGAACCAAATTAGAATTTTATTATACTTTCTCATTAAAAAAGGCAGAGAGAAAAGCAGCTGCAGCTTGCTGAATTCTGCTCCTCAGATTTCTTTGAATGAGCTTGCACTGGTGAGTGGGTTGAGCAGAGGGGTGAAGTGAGGTGTTTAGGATTTGAAAAATATATTTATTCCACAATTTAATTAACTCTAGAATTACAAGTATGTTAGTGTTTGTCAAAGTCCCATAGAACTGCATATACTGTTAACCATTAAAGTGGATCAATATTAGCATCTCTTCTGAGCTGCAAAACAGTGCTATTAGGCTCAGTTGCAATGCCAAAATAAAAATGTAAGTTAAATCCTCATTCCTACAAGTTTTGGTCTCTGTTTTTTACCATCTGTGAGAAAATTCCAAATGGTATGATGAACAGAGACCTTTAAAGCTGCACTCCCCCTGGAGTATAACAGTTTTACTGTAACTGCATCCATGAGTTAGAAATACTATGGGTCAAAAGCAGGCTTAGGAGGCCCTCAAGTCTGACCTAATTATCTACAGTACATTTCCACTTTTCTCCGGGTACAGTTCTATATCTGGAGACCAATTAATTTTCATGCTATGTACAGTGGAGCATATTTTTGTGTCTCTTGTAGTCACTTGGGACTTAAAAATACTGTAATATTTCAGTATAATAGCAGAACATAATTGAGATATTTTGATTCAGTAATATAATAAAGAGCTCAACATCACAGCTAACAACAATATGAACTACACCAGAAACATAAAGGTGTATGCCTACCATTTTAGACAGAATTTGAGGTGAGGAACACTACTGGCCATACTGCAATGTATGAACTTGCTAGCCAGGACTCAGTCTGATCTAAATGGCCTAGAAAACCATTATTTAACAGGTTTTGTGATTATTCTGCTGTTTAAGTTGGAGTAAGTCATTTAAACCTTCTGTCCCTCTGTTTCCTGGTGATGGTTTCAATTCTGATTTTACAGTGCTTTGACATACCACTGTGGACCACCAATGTAGAGGAACTCAAACTTACTAGTGAATCATCCTAGTTATTGCCCTCTGTATTATAAAATAGGAATCCTTCTAAGTGCATCCTCCTTTCTTCTATCTGTGGAGTGAGTTTGAGAGGGCATACACGGTACTGCTCACCAGGAGTGGATGACACAACTTCTGTGCTGGAGCACATGAGACCTGAGAACCAGCAAAATAATACTTTAGTGAAAGTACAAAAAAAAAAAAAAAAAAGAAAAAAAAACCCAAGAACAACAAATTATGGAACAAACAAGGTCAATCACATTTAAAAGAAAAGAGAGAGAAAAACAAATGTGATGACACACAAATAAAAAATGCAAGGTGTAACTTCTGAAGCACTGAACATTGGACTGGTGCTATTCCATCAGTGGACACTTCCCAAAGCCCCATGTAAAGTTTATTCAAGTGCGCTTTATATTAGGTGGTGTCTGCCCTGCCCTCTGTGGTGACCTAATGCTCTCTAACGTGTAACATACAGTTTCTTAATGTTCAGCCCATATAGCTTGTCCATGTGTACATATACCTCAGTCTGGCATCATGCTTGCTCACTATTATAATTTTAAAATTCTGTGAAGAACAGTGTGATGAATGGTTGAACAATTTATTTTGCTCACTGATTACACAGTGTGCTCTGTTTTGTTAACAAGCCTGCAGCTGGGCAGCACATTGCATTCAAGATCAGGGAAACCCTATAGACGGAAGGGAGATTGTGCCTTTCCTTAAGAGTAATCTTCTTGTGCAGCTGGGAGAGGCATCCGGGCTGTGGGCTGGTGGAGGTCGGGATGGCTGGAGGTGAGGTGGATTTTAATAACGTGGGCTTTGCATCAAAGGAGGGTAGATGTGCAGCTGAACCTTGAGGTGATGGGGATGAAGGAGGCTGCTGTAGAGCTCCAGAGGGTACTGTGAGGTTTGTGCGTGTTAGGAGTTTGTTATCGACTTGAAAATCGGGGCTAAAGGGAAAGGCATCCCTGCAAGGAGGAGGAGGTAAAGGTTTCCAAACCTCTAGCTTCAAGCTGCTTTATTCAGCTGTCCTGACTGTTACCTTAGAGCCGGTGCTATATTAAGCCCACCTTTAGCATGTGGGAGCTTCCCAGCATCCTTGCTGTGGGGAAGAGGTTTCTCTTCCGAGTGCTGCATTGGGTGCTGTTGCAGGTGGATCTAATTCGGCATGTGGATATTGGGGGTGCTTTGGGGCCAGATTATGTGACATCGTGGGACTTTGTTTAGTAGGGGACGACTTGCTTATTTTAATGCTGGCTAAGCTTCTAGGAGTTCTTTTTGTTTCTCTTAAATAAAGCTGTTACTGATTCTTTTATCATATCTATTCCTGTTTATTTTATATTTGCTGAAAGAAACAAAATAGCGAGTGGATGTTACTGTGCACTCTACTGGGCTTCTTCTCCCCAGCTCCATAGGTGCCAATATTATAGAGAGGGATTTGGATGTTTCTTTTGATTTTCAGCTTCTGAGTGCCTATCAGAGAAGTCACTGGTGAGGAATTAAAAACTAAATGAATGAGTATACAGAAAATGATGCTTCTTATAATGCATGGGCCTGTAATCTCTGTGGGAGGAAAAACGAACAGGCTCCTACAGCTGAAAGCCCAAAAGGAGATGGCTGCTGAACTGAGTCAAACGCATACTGCCTGGAAAATGAGAGATTAGAAATACGTTGGTGACAGCCCTTCACCTAGAAGGCTTTATTTCAGATGTTTGAATCTAGTGAAAAAACAGTAAAATTGGTGACAGCTGAGAAAACAGTGACCAATGTTAATGCTGTCAGAGATTTGGTAAGGTATAAGTAATAAGTAATACTGAGAAATTGGGGACTGAATGTTTTAAGAACTTCAGGACACCAAAAGCAGTGTATTTGTAGCGCTGGCGAGACTGAGACGCCGGGTGCCACGTACTGTCTTCTTGTTCATGGGAATGGGGAACTCACTGGAAAACGGGCAAGTTCAGCTGAAAAACAAGGCACGCATCCTAAATGGTGAAACAAGCCGAGCCGGCGAGTGATACAGTCTCAGACTTAGTCTTCAAATCAAGACTGACTACCTTTTGGAGGAAGGTGTTTTGTAGGTGAACGTAAGCTTCTAGCCAGTGCAGGGCATAGCTGAGTAAAAGGTAATACTTTGCGTTAGACTGAGCCTTCTGCTGGTTCCTTCTGGCTTTAATATGTGTAAATTCTCGTCTTTTTGACTGTACCGAGTACAGGTGCCCGGGCGCTGGCAGTGAGGGGCTGCAGGGTCGGCCCCTGTGAGGAGAGGCCGGGGCTGCCCCGAACCGGACACAGCCGACCCACCGCAGGGCACGGCACCGCAGTGGTGGGTGCCTTGGGGAAAAAGTATTTAAGAAAGGGTGGAAAACACCACATAGGCAGAGGAGGAAGGGGAAAAGAAAGAGTGAGAAACAGCAAGGAGAACACTGAGGTTGGAGGAGGAGGAGGAGGAGCAGGAGGAGGAAGAGGAGGAGGAGGTGCTGCACCGCACCGGAGCAGATATCTCCTGCAGCCTGTGGAGGACCCCATGCCCGAGCAGTACATACTTCCCGACAGGACTCCAGTCTGTGGGGAGATCCCATGCTGGAGCAGATATTTTTTCCTGAAGGACTGCAGCCCATGGGGAGATCCCATGATGGAGCACTGGAGGAGTAATGAGGGGGAAGGAGCGGCAGAGAGGAACTGCTGTGTACTGACCATATGCCCCCCCCCATCCCCTCCCCTGCCACTCCAAGGAGGAAAGGTGTTGTTTTAATGTTTGTCTTTGTTTCTCACTACCTGAATCTGTTCTAATTGGCCATAAAGTAAAGGAATTTTGCCAAGTTGAATCTGTTTTGCCCATAACAGTAATTTGTAAGCAATCTTTATCCTGACAGGGATATTTCTTATCCTATTCCCCCCCTACCCGCCCCACTGAGGAGGGTCTGTGAGTGAGCATCTGGGTGAGCATTTGGCTGTTAGCCACAGCTGACCCACACATCGGCACATAATAGTGAAAGTCTGAGTATGCGACGTGAATCTAGGATGTGCTTCTAAGCCATAATCTTTTCAGGGGATTGCTGCAAAACCAACGTGCATGAAATGCTTAGTTTGGTCAGATTTCCTCTAAATTTGCAACACTTATATATCACCTACTAAATTAAACAGGCCAAAAAATGATGTTGAAATTTTAGGTTCAGGGAGAAGTGATGTGGGTAGAGATCCTGAGAGGACTTTGATAGTTCTGAAACTGGCCCAAAACAGGCAAGGTCCAGTTGTTTTCCTGTAAGAAAATGCCAGAAAAAAACAATGCTGTGACTATATCAACTAATAAGAGTGGCTGGAGAACACGATATTGCAGGTCAGCACATGTCTATTTCCATGTAGGCAGAAGAGTATAACTGCAGTCTGTAAACAAGGTGGGTGAATTTAATTGAGAAAGTGAAATGACAAATTAGAAATTGTCCTGCCTGCATGATCTGGAGGTAATCACACAAGTTGGAAGCTCTATATATGTGGTTTTGGTTCTCCACTATCTCTTTGAAAGAGGTATTAATCAACGTTGCTATTGTGTTTTATCCAGGTCAAACCAAAACAGCAATGCAATGTGGGGAATTTAGATGAGAAAACCTAACCAGAACACAGCTTTATTGGTAGAGTAGTGATCTTACAAACAATCAACAACAACAACAACAAAAAAAAAAAAAGGAAAAAAAAAGCAACATTCAAAAAAAGTTTGAATGGGATTTTGTGTGGTTAAAGTTAAGGTTAAGTTTTGTTGGTTAAATCTATACTGCTTTTCTGATAAGTGGCCACAAAAGTGACTGTGACATGATGTGTTCTGCACTCCGTCCACCTCCTGGGCATTGCAAGCAGCTGAGGAAAACCTTGCCTGGGTATGCCTGGCAGCATATTAACCATACAAAGCTTTCGGGACTCCTTAGGGAAATAAGTTTCTGCGTGTTTTGGAGGATGGCCTTCTGCTTTGCCTAGGGCTTCATGACTACCTAGATGGATGGTGAATCTGGAATTGAAAGGAGAGATCTTTTCAAATGACAGTCTGGATGTACTCGTGGGCACCAGATTTTCATCTGGCAGGGCTGGACCTGGGC
Source organism: Buteo buteo (assembly GCF_964188355.1). Taxonomy (NCBI): domain Eukaryota; kingdom Metazoa; phylum Chordata; class Aves; order Accipitriformes; family Accipitridae; genus Buteo; species Buteo buteo. The sequence goes on along the minus strand of NC_134173.1, from coordinate 8,401,805 downwards.
TCTCTGCAGTAGTTCTGAACAACGAGCAGTCTGGGGTATGTGATATTAAAGGTTATGAACCTAAAATGCAGCATATTATGTTCCAGTCACAGCTATTCATTTTACAGTTTTGTCACGTTAGCCACTGTAAGATACCTACTGGACTTAGTGGCTATTCTAAACTTATTTTGAGTTTCCTGGCCCCTAAAAGATGACAGTAATCCGTTGGCCAGTTGATATTCATGTGCTGCAGAAGCTGTAGCAAAAGACATTAATGTATTTTGGAAAAAGCAGGGGAAACAGAAGATGGCTTCAGGTACTGGAAACAATATTAAATACAAAAAAATTATTACTGCGGGCATGTGTCAATTTTCCCTCTGGAGATCCATATGTATGGTGTGCTTCTAGGGCATATGCTCAGTCTCCAACTTTCATGAGTGCTAAAATCCAGCAAATTTTTGATACTATCTCTGTCAGACTTCAGTGGTCTTTAAGGAAGAGAATTCTTTTTAGCACTGTAGCTCTTAGAAAAGGGATAAAGCAGACATGTTCAAACAGCTTTAAGTACCTCTCTCAAGAGAGTTGAGCTTAAACTATCATTTAATCTCTGCTATGCTGAGACTAGAGGTCTGAGAAAGAATTTTTGTTTAAAGTAAAATTGGTGAATTTGGACTTTTGTTCCTTTTCTGTGAGACAAAATTAGTCCATGCTTCCAATGCCATTGTAAAAAATAACTCACGTATTTTGACACTGAAAAAAATCAAGATGGTTACAGATATGAAGTTTACTTGAAATAAACCCAGTCTATTCTGGTAATGCTAAAAGGAACAGTTTGAAAGGCAGTGTCTCGGGATTCAGGAGCACAAATGTAGTCTTCATGACCCTTGTCTTTGTTAAAAAAAGATTTCCTTTTTCCTTCTCCTTCCAAATATTATAGCTTTGTGTCTTACCACTTTCTCGTGTTTATGTAGGTGACTTTCACTATGGTTGGACCCTGCAATAAGGTATCACTGAACTAACTTGAAACCCAAGGAGGTGGGGTTTTACTGTTATATTAACCCAGTGTCCTGGGGAGAACTTCCCAGTGGCAACTTTTTTTTTTTTTTCCTGGAGCAATTTTTTTCCAGCTTTCATAAAGTAACAGTGTATAGACTTTATTAAAACTCCTCCATGTAAGCACTATGAAAACATATGTGCCTCAGTATCAGTGAGCTAAACCCCTTTGATATAATGGTAATAGATATGTAGATTTCCCCAGCTGTATCCAAAGACGAAGGTCACACGTTGTGGAAGTCTATAGTACTTTGTGGCTGATGAGCTACTTGGGTATATTCTTTAAATGCTAACAGTGAGAAGCAATAGTAGATATTGCCATATAGCGAAGCAATTGGCAATTATTAAACAGCAGTAGTTGCACGGTGGTGATTGGTGCTTGCGAAGGTCTACAGCTCTTGTCTGACTGATGGCTCCTGGCTCATTGTGTACCTGGCTGCTAAAAGTTCACAGGTGAGAAGGCAGCCAGCTCACAGTATGGAGGCAACACAACTGTTGCTCTATTGCCAGTGTAGGTAGGAATAGGAAACATGAGAGTGAAAAGAGTGATTGTCACCAGCAGAATGGGAGATGGGCTAAAGATTAAAAGATGGAGGGGGCTGACAGACTGGCAAGTCATGAGGGACATGTACTTGCTGAAATGCTCCAAAGGAATTTCCTCCCTGACCTTCTGTATGGCCAGGGCAGGTATTTATGGCAGATAGTTTGGGGAGATGCATTAAGTTTGGCCTGTTTCCTCTGCCTGTCCTGTGTGCATCAACTTCTAAAAACTCTGTTGCAGCTAAACATGTTTTAAACCCCTCTCCAGGCAGTGACAATCTGCCATAGAGGAGCATTTTTAAAGCTCTCTTCGCACCATATGCATTACAGGCATAGTAGAATACATAAATTTGTGACCCCCCCCTTACTGTCTGTAACAACATGTATGCCCACGTAGTGCAGAACTGCCACTAAATGGTCTAACCAGCTGGACTACCCTTGTACTCCTCAGGCTCATTTCTTTCTAACCTGCTCTTGATTTGAAGCTCTTCATGGCTCAGTCACCCTTTTCTAAGTATGGGAGTTGTCACAAAAACAGATCCTCCTGTACAGGATTTTTAAAGCACTGCAGAGTCTCTGCAGTGTGTTTATGCTGGTGTGTGGACACATCCTCCTGTGCTGGCATGTAATGTGCCAGTCAATGAACATGTATTAAAAAGTGAGCAAGTATATTTTACTGGGGTAATTATAGCAGCCCCTGAACTATCAAAGGTATTTCTTCTAAAATCTGTCTTTACATGCTCCTCTTCTGTTTGAAGGAGTGTATGAGTAAGGCCCATACTATAAAATTCTAATTCTAAGAGTTTATTATTGAACTCTTTGTAACTGAAATATTCAAAACATTTCTTTGGTGGACTATTTCAGGGAATTTTACTTAAGTAAAGCTTAATGTTTTGGCTCTTTTTTTTTTTTCTGAAAGCTTTTCAGGCTTTTCTAGTGTATCCATTTCTTTGATCTTCTTTTGTAATAACAAGATAGTCTCATATTTCAATAGAGAAACTGGAACTAAAGTATACATGAAAAAGTCCATAACAGCTCTCTTGCTGTTTATTTCAACAATCTTAATTAAAGAAAAACCTAATCCTACAACAGACTTGTGATTTGCCTTTTCTTTGAAGCACAATTAGTTTTCATTCATATCCCTTGATGTCAGTGAGGGAAAACTATTGGTGGGCGCATCAGTGCTGATGGGGTTCAATTAATACTTTTTCTTTTTCTGAAACGTATCTCACAATAAAACCATGCATACAATGCACGTGCGCGCGCGCGCACACACACACACATGCGAAAGTAAGCTCTGTATTCATGCTGCCTGCAAAGCCACGTCTAAGTCTCTCTTGGCTGCTAGCCAAGGTCTCTAAAAACCCATTAAGGCTATTAGAGAAATTATTTCTCTTCCTTTGTGAGCTGGGTAAATTTCACAGTTATCATTGCAGGAGGAAATGAATTGGGAATATATCTGTCTGGGGATGGTTGGCCCTTCAGTGGGAATTAAGCCAACTCAATGTAAAACAGCAGCTGTGTGTGTCAGTGCACGTACTTGCAGGAGAGAGTCAGTGGATGGCACTGTAATATAACTATTGTGCCAAAAAATATCTTGGAAAATTGTAAGTGCTGTCTGGCATTTGTGAGTAAATTCCTATCTTCTTGCAATTACAGGCTTTATTGGAAATCAGCTTTTGCTTTAAAATTATATGTAAACCAATATTTCCCATGCGGTGTGCTTTCCAGATGCAGGAGAACTAAGCAATTCGTTCCCAAAATGGTGAAGCAGCATCATGTATGGCATTGTATGGTGACCTTGTCAGACCATAGTAACAATATAAAAAACATACAGGACAAATTCAGGAGACTTACAAAGATGGCTGGACTTGGCCTGTGTCCTCTCTTATGCTTCACAGTTTTAGTGTTTGGAATTACACATTCTGGGGAAGTTCTTGATCAGTGTGGAAGTCAGAAGCGGCAGAATTTCCTTTTGATTTGTGAACTTTGGTAAGTACGACTTATGCAGTCTGCCATGTAAAAGTTCACAAAAGGATAAAATTGCTTTTCTTGTTTTTAATATCTCACTTTTCAAATACTGTGAGCTGAAACTTTGAGCTTCTGGAACCCACACGTCAAATAGATGGTAGAACAAGTACAGTAACACAAGATAAACCTTTAGCTTTCTACTTAGTCACACAAAAGGTTTTTATCTGTCAAGAGAAACATGCAAGATATGTTTCCCAACTTCTTGCCAGTATTTGTATTAGTGATTTGGGAAGGAACCATGTCTCTCTTTCTGAGAGGGTTTGTTTATTTATCTTTATTTTATTTTTTCCTCTTTTAAATCCTGGCCTACTTTCTTCATCTGTTTGTCTTCCTGGTTGCTAGCAACTGGCAATGGTCTGTGCAGAACTTTTTTACTGGTCTGCTTTTAGGTGCTATAGGTGACAGAATTATGCAGACGGTGTCAAATTATGTCCTTTGTACCCTCTGATCCTGTAAGATTTTTCAAACCTTAAGTATGACAATTTCTTAGAGGGACTTGCATGTTTTCCAAGCTTCTCGCATAGATTCAGAACTGCACAGGACTCAAAGAGTAGGACAATGGCAAATGAGCAGAAGTGAAGCCCTCAGAGTTTGCATGTTAAAATGTAAATGCACATGGGTCTTTCCAAAGAGTGCATACTTTCTGTAAGCTATGTTATAAAACTACCTGTTTCATCTAGGTCTGATAGCAAGATATTATCTCAGTATAAAACCTCTCTTTTTCTCCAAAAGGGTAGATATAATAGCTAGAGGAAATGAAATGAAATGTGTGAATCACTTAAAAAAAAAAAAGCATCCATAAGTATGGCTTCTCCAAGTACTAAGGTAATCCTTGGTATGATATTTGTCCTGAATATCTTGTCTTTTTTCTCTGCTTCTGTTTTGTCTGTTTGTTTGGGTTTTTTTTTTCCCTTTATGCTTGGAGTTCACTGTTGAACTCATTCAAAAAAGTTTTCTATACAATTCATGTATCCTTTAACATAGAATATTTGATTATTTACACTTATTTTCCCTCAGTAGTTCACTGATCTAGAAAAGTGCAGGCTGGTTTTTCAACCTATACTTTTGAAAGGTGTATTAAAACAGTTATAATTTCAAAAGAAGTGAGTCACCATGCCCCAATGGTATATATCTGAGAGTTTTGGTGGAGTTTTAAGTATGACTTGGCTGAATTTCTAACAAAATCAACAACTTGCTTAAAAATGGGCTAACTGGCCAGATGATAAGAGGGTAGAAATGCTGACCATATATTTTAAAATGGTTCTAGAGGAGCTCTGTGGGACTACTTGCTGATAGACATTACTGGGTACTTAGCTGGAGTAACACTGAAATAGAAAAGGGAGTTAGATTATCATAACCTATAGCTAATCATGTAGTTCTGCAAAGCAAACTTTGGCTGGCTAATGTCATAAAATTCTTTGACCGTGTCAGCAAATGAATAGAGGGGATGTTAAGTATATCTTTCAAAAGGCTTCTGACAGGATCATAGGTGAGAGACTACTCAGCCTTGCTAGCTCTTGGGGTTTTCTCTTAGGCCCCAAGTTACATGTTTTTGTTTCTTTTAAATTCTTCGTTATGGAAGTCAGGAAATGGAATGAGAAGTTTTTGTAAAAAAGAAAAAAATTCCCCCAAAACCCCAACCTAGAAGCTGAGGAATTAAAGCTCATGATCATGAATCAGTCTAGCTTAGAAATCAGACACCAGGAGAAACAGAATTGTTATTATGTCTTAATATGTCATGATTTGTAAGCTATCGCGTGATTCTGTGGCTAGTCATGCATGGTTTTCTGAAGGTTGTGGATTGATAATATCTCTCCTAAAAGAAACCAAGTAGCCGTGAGGCAATGTAATATCATGGATCAAGAAGTAGCTGAGAGGCAGGAGACAAAGCAGGAGCAAATGGTCCATTTTCATCATGGCAAAAGGTTAATAGCCACAAGTTTCTGTACTAGGTCTGTTGTTGTGTAATGTATTTATTAGTTATCTGGAAAGAGGAAGGAGAAATGAGGCAGCAACACCACGTTATTGGTACACAACCTCTTTGTAGGTTACTTGTTAATCAAGTCCAGAGAAGCCTTAAGGAATTTCACATGGACTCAGTCAGATGAGGTAACTGTGAGGTACATTCTTTTTGAAGAAATATAGAAAAAATTTAAAGTAATTGCATACGTGGCCATTGTATCAGTCAACGGTGTGGTGTTTTATAAAAATTATTGGGCATTAATGAAAAGTCCATCTTGGAAAAAAATATTGCAGAATTGGACAGGCCCAGATAAAAGTAGAGAGAAAGGCTAGTGACATAAAAGTATCTGAAGTGATTGTTTACTGCAAAGTCAGATGAGAGTGGGAGTGATAAAGTATGTGGGTTAAAAAAGAAAAAAAAGAAATAAAGTAATGCAGCAGAGAACAAAGATCAGGAGACTACAGTTTTCCCTATCTCTTAAGAATAAAGCAGCACTTACCAAAAGGTGCCTGTATGAACTGTGGAACTCATTGACTCTGGATGAAGGTGAAATCAAGAATTTTGCAAGCTTCAAAGAGGGAAGGGGCATTTATATGGACAACAAGAATATCCACAGTTATGATAGGAAAGCTAAAAAAGAGTATTTAAAGGGATAAAACCCCTCATGCATCAGGATTTAAGGGAATCTATAACTAAAGGGATTAGGATGAGACCTTCAAGGGAGGCAGATTATCCCACATCTGTGGGGGTTTCTTGTACCTTTCACCAAAGCACCTGGTGCTGGCTACTGCTGGAAACAGTGTCTTGGGCCTGGTGGGTGACAAGTTTGAGCTAGAACAGCAAGTCCTGTGTTCATATCTGAAAAACACTTAGCGTGCATCGTCTGTGTTAGTGTCTTATTTCCACTACAGTGGGCTTTGTCTTCTGTTTGTTTGCATCAGGGTTTTGTATTATGTCAGGCTCATGTTTCTGGTGGTACAATGTATGTTTGAAATCACTGCAATGAAGAAGCTGTGCGAGCTAGTGGGCACCAAACAGCTTCTGAGAAACCATTAACATGATATGCAGCCAGAGGGAGGTTCCTCAGTCTTTTTTCCTATTTCTACAGCTGTAAAACAGAAAACAATAATACTTACTTCCCGAAGGGAATTATCAAGGGGAATTAATTGTCAGTTATTCTTTGAAAGGTATCGTGAAGTGGTATAGTCAGTACCATTATGTCCCGACCATTATGTCCTGACTTCTTTCCTAGGACCGTGTTTTGATTGTATTCATTTTTGGATGTACTGAGCAAAATACTTTTAAAAAATGGAGAGGAATGTGTGCTGCTTCTTTCAGTTTAGGAGTACAAATTGTAAGGGTGAATATTTCTAGTTATACATGTGGTGGCAGTGTCCAGCCCAGGCACTTTAGAACAGTTTAGCTTTCGGTAGCTTCCAGTTTTGCAATTTCTTCTCAGGGCCTTAAAGGAAGAGAAGTACAACTTCAAAACCCAAAAGCAAAAGAATGTTCTAAAAATTTGCCATGGAAAATCTGTCTTTATATTTGATTAATTGTTTTTTTCCAACTACAAAATATATCTGTCAGAATTCTGTAGCTATGCCCATGTTTCCATCATAAAATTAATTTAACTTTTACAGCTACTTCATTTTCCAGTGATCCTTTTGTTTTGTATCTTTCTTTTTAAAGAGTATTTTGCCATAATTCCTGATTTTTTTTTATTGACCTTTAAGTTTGATGTCTTTGACCTAAGTATTAGGAGTCCTGTATTTCAAGGGCTTCATCTGGTCCATGATTCTGTAAGACCTGAGCATGAAGTTCAACAAGGCAAAGTGCGAGGTCCTGCACATGAGTCAGGGCAATCCCAAACACAAATACAGGCTGGGCAATGAGTGGATTGAGAGCAGCCCTGCAGAGAAGGACCTGGGGGTGTTGGCTGATGAGAAGCTCAACATGATCCAGCAAGGTGCGCTCGCAGCCCAGAAAGCCAACCGTATCCTGGGCTGCATCAAAAGAAGCATGACCAGCAGGTCGAGGGAGGTGATTCTTCTTCTCTACTCTGCTCTCGTGAGACCCCACCTGGAGTACTGCATTCAGTTCTGGGGCCCCCAGCATAAGAGGGACATGGACCTGTTGCAGCGAGTCCAGAGGAGGGCCACGAAGATGATCAGAAGGCTGCAGTACCTCTCCTATGAAGACAGGCTGAGAGAGTTGAGGTTGTTCAGCCTGGAGAAGAGAAGGCTCTGGGGACACCTTGTAGCAGCCTGCCAGTACCTAAAGGGGGCCTACAGGAAATCTGGAGAGGGACTTTTTACAAGGGCCTGTAGTGATAGGCCACGGGGCAATGGCTTTAAACTGAGAGAGGGTAGAGTTAGATTAGATTTAAGGAAGAAATCCTTCCCTGTGAGGGTGGTGAGGCACTGGAACAGGTTGCCCAGAGAAGCTGTGGATGCCCCATCCCTGGCAGTGTTCAAGGCCGGGCTGGATGGGGCTTTGAGCAACCTGGTCTACTGGAAAGTGTCCCTGCCCATGGCAGGGGGGTTGGAACTAGATGATCTTTAAGGTCCCTTCCAACACAAACCATTCTATGATTCTATGATTCTATGATTTTGGCTGCAGAATCATAAGAAATATTTTAAATTCCATGTTAAGAGCTAAGCAATGGTGCAATCATTTATTGCATCACATTTTTATGCAATCATATAGCAAAGTAAGTTCGTATTGACCAGGTTAGTTTTCTATACCATGGATTTCATAAGGCTTTGGAGTGTTTACATCCACTGTGTGATGTGAATTAATTCTAAAGGTGTCACACCTAAAGCACAAGATAATTGTGCTAATTAGGATTTTCATGAATGACAGATAACATCTCATCCCCATGACATAAGATCTACAGATACTGTAGCATTCTGTGAATTCTGAAGCATGTGTCCATATCTAAACTTTACAGGTCTTCAGTGTGCTTTAAGGTTATATGACTCAGATATTCAATATTAACCATTGTTGACTTAGTCAGATTTTATTTTTAATTTTCTTCTTCCCAAAGCCACAATGTTTTCTAGTTTAAACATAAACATGCTGCCTTCTTTTCATTTAAATCAGACAGATTAATGTGCATATCATATTTTTATCAATTTGCATAAACATGTTTGCAGATTCTTTTTGTGAATTAATTTATACATTTAACTGCCTTGTCTGGGAAGCAGTAGTGAAGTTTGGCGAATCATTTTATAAAACTTCTACAAAGAATGAAGGAAGTTCAGCTTCTATGAAACTGTTTTACAGTGGCAAAATTAGTAAAATCGGAGTTTGTTTCCCTATTAAATCTATCTTGGCTCAGCGGTAAATTCCAGTATTGCAGTCTTCCTGGCAAAAATTGCAGTCTGTCAACTGTTTCACTGGGGTATGTGAGCTCTAAGCTTTATTAAAATTGCATTGAACACTGCTCAACTCAATCAGTAGTTGGTGTAAGATTTTAGGGTTATGCAGACTGATTTGCAGCCACTTCTATGGCTGAAACAGTAAGTATTACTTATATTATTGATACAAATAGTCTTTGGAAATACTCGACTGCTTTTGAGAAAACCTTTTCAAACCTCTCTTCACTTCCTAGGTCTTTCATGATGAAGCCAGATAACATGTCAGTAGATTGTGTCGAAAAATGGCAGAACAATTTCACCAAAATAGAAGCAACTTCAAAATTTTTACCTTTAACATGATATAAAATAGAGCAACTTTTATCTGATTCTTTTTTTTCCATTTGTGGAAGACACTGTAGACTGATGAAATGGGAACATCAAAATTATGCAGGCCTAACATGTTCTTTTCTCAATCTTATCTTTCTTCTTTAAATGAAATTGATAATATCTGTGATTTAGTCTCTTCCTTTTTTTTCCTTTCACTGCTCTGCAGTTTCAAAGCCTCTTGCAGTTTTAGGAAGTTGCAGAATAACAATAAAAAAATAAGCAAAAAATATCCATTTCTCATTTTTTATTTTATTTCGAATAGGGGAAAAAAAGGGGGTAGAAGAATGCCAAACTTCTTTTTTCTCCTGTTTGTGACATAATTACAGTTTGAGCCTTTGTTAGTAGCTGGTTTAATTTACCATTTGAAAAGTCAAGACATTTATTGCTCTGGCAATATGAGGAAAAAAAAATTAAAGACTGTTTCTGTAGAGATGTGTTGAAGCCATCTCAACTATGGGCTTCTTTGGAGGACAGGTATTGTGCAGTAGGTACAGGTATCCCATATTGCCCTTGAACACTCTCAGTGCTAAGTGCAGTCTCTCTTGTATCATCTGTATGGCAGATATAGTTTATTTCCTATGTAATTCTTGTAAAAATATGCTCCCCTAGCAGCAAAGTCATAATCATCTTGTGTAGTTCTTTGACTGCTAGTCAACAGTGTTGTAGTTGAAGTGTAGTTGATTTTAACCACTTCTCTGGAAGCAAATTAAAATAACGTTCTTGCAACAGCTTTTCTTATTTATTTTAATAAATCATGTAAGTAATACTGAAACTGATATCACCGAGAACCAAATGGAAAACAATATGGAACCACTTCCCCCAAACCAAAGGTTAGATAAGGAATGACAGCTCTTTTAAACTTAAAATATGTGGGAGAGTGGGGTTGTAGAAAGTGACATATGGTGTGTAGATGTTAGATGTTAAAATGTGTGTCTGACAGTAAACAGCAATTAGCTACTACTTCATGCAGCTCATATCCTGGCTTATAAAGTTAGTGTTTGAGGAGGCCTGCAGTACAAACCCTGTCATCATTGTCCTTGCTGGGACCATGTTCTGACTCATGGAGTAATCTTGCGATAACAGGGGCTGGCTTATTTTAATAAAGATGTGCGTCTCTGCATTCCCTCAGAGAGACCAGCTCACCTGTCGGTTACAATAGCATCTGCTTCACTAAACACCAGCTTTGAGTATACACCAGCAGCTTGGAAAAAGCACTGCTGCTTGAGAAAATGCAGGTCAGAAATGCCCCCAGAGATGCCAATACAATAGTTCTTCTCTTGGCAGACACTTGTTTTGAGTATAACATTCCAACAGCTCTGTGATCGTGGCCCTTGTGGAGTCCGGGAGCTCTGGGCATCCTGAAAGAACTGGAAGTCCTTTAACCTTACTTCGTTGTGCACACTGCTGTTATCATGCCTGGTTTTCCCATGCTGATGGATGATGATTTTTGGCACACACAGTAATCCTAACTACTGCTGTACAGTTCAGTCCTGTCCTCATTGCTCTTGGATTAAGTGCCAGATTATTTGTGTGTCACTTCTCTGTTCCTGCTGTAAGTTTCTCTCCCTTGATTCTTCTGGAATTTGGGGGAAAAAAAATTCCTATAGTATCACTTTCTTCTTTCTTGGGACCCTGTGTTGTCCTGTCTGTGACTGCTTAAAAGTAAAATGTTTTCTATGTGTGCTCTTTTTAATCAACTCTGCGTGGTTAGGTTGATAATGGTCTAACTGAAGTTTTCCTGCTTTGGAATAGCATTAATGACTTATAGCAGAAAGAACAAACACACACTTCAGTCTTCTGGTGTTGTTAACAACTAAAATACCTTATTCAGAACAAACCCAAGGTTGTTATGCATGGGATTAGTAGTGCAGCCTTTGGCCTATCTCTACTTCTTGTCTTTCTCTGTTGAAAGCCCTTGTTCATAGTTCCTTGCTGTAAGGAGAACCACCTTTTCAGCTGCCTTCACCCCCCCCCAGTCAAAGCCAACAAATTTAAACAGCTCTCCAAAGTCAACATGAAGACTTAACCTTCTTAGAAAGATCCAGTTTAAGGGAAGCTTTGTTGTAAATCCTGAACTATTTTTACTGTGATGACCACATTTAAATCATGTTGTTGGGCACGGCATGGGTTGCCCACTGCTGGTATCAAATGACTTGGCCGCAGACCAGACCCTGCCAGTGGGACTAAACAGCTTGCACAGTGAGGCATGGTAATTCTTCTGCTATGCTTACGGGGCAGTGCTTTCTTTTACGGCACTAGATACAAATGAACTTGGAGCTTGCTCGGTGCTCTCTAACATGCACCCAATTGTGCTGTGTGGACATGCTTTTCATCACCTTGGAAATGTGAACCTTTCTAAACCACGTCTCTTCTCCTTCTATATAAATAACTTTTCTGTTACTGCCTATGGCCTCTTCTGTTATGTGCAGAATTTCCCTGATTTGCCTGTGCAGTGGAAAGGACCTGTGATATTTCTTGAGGTGTGGTGCTCCAATTATAAAACCATAAACTAAATGAGAGCCTTAATTATAATGGAAAACAGATTAGAATATTGTCATTTGCCTTGCTGGGGAGCCAAGGGGAGATTAAAAAGCCAGTGGCCTAAATTTATGTTATTTGTATTTCTGTGAGTCAAACCTCAATCATGTAAAACAGCCAGTAGGCCTGTATTAATGGGAGAGGCCAAGAGAACTGAATCTCAAAGGGCTGTTGCCCTTAGGACATGGTACATTATGATAATGTGATGAAGAATAATTACCAAATGTGAAATATATATTGTCAAACATAGGAGCAAGCTATTCCTGACTGAAAATGAGGATGTGAGAAAGACAGTGAATGCCAGTCAGCCAGGGCTAGGTTTCTAAAGGCACTTCCACTAAAACTAGCTGCTGAGGCACTGAATTGGCCTTCAGTTCTTGCAGGTCGAGGTAGATCAGTGGAATGGAGTAAGCTTGTATTGTTTGCATTGAAGCCAGGTCTTACAGCTTACCGCAGAGATTATAGATTTATATTTATAGCAGAGACAATAATAGCATTCCTGATGATGACTGTTGTTATGATAAAGCCCACTGAATGGCAATGATGACAAAAATGTGAGACTTCGTCAAATGATATTAAAAAATGATAAAAAATGGAATGGGAGCATTTATATATATATGTGCTATTGATATTGGTTATTTCTGACAAAATACATCAGTGCTTCCTTTCTCTTCTTTCTAAGCGTGGTAGAACTTTTTTCAATAGCTCTTTTCAACCAGCCATTGTGTGTGGTGTTGTCTGCATTAATATTATGTTTGTGACATGCAGGGTGGGACACAGAGCATGAGCAGTCCTCTGGCAGCTTTTCTCTTCATACTTGTGTGGTGCCAGGCAACAGTATAGTCTCCATACCCTCCTTTCCCCTGCCATTTGCCTTCGGGAAAACCATACTGTGTGTACTGAAAGATTTGTTCTTGGTTCTTCAGACAAAATAGTAGCCTTCTCCATGGCGTGATGTAACCAGATTAAAGCACAAGGCAACCTTGGAAACTTGCGACTTTGGTCAAAGGGCATATACATAGGTGTAACCTCAGATACATAGCTAGCTGGACTGAGTTCAGTGACATTATTTTCATGCTTTAAGTTATGCATGAATTAAGTGTTTTGCTGGATCAAACCTTTATTATGGGTGTGTGTACAAATTCTGAATGAAATCCGCCTATAAAAACTCAGGTAAGTGTATAGCTCAAAACAAAACCATGTCCAGCTAAGTTGATGTGGAGGTCATCGACCAAAACCTACTTGTGATAATGAAGCAAAATTAATTTTTAATGAACTTTCTGTCTTGGGAAAGAAGAGTGATTTGGCATTGGATCTAACCAACTATAGACCAAAACTGTTAGCAAATTTGTCAAGTGTGTTTTACTTGTTCATTTGCCAAATACCATACTTGTGAAATAACTTCCCCTTGAGATAGTATCTGTTTTAGGTGCTCTATTGTTGGAATCCTCATAGGTCTCAAAACTGCTAGCTGTGTGACTCGTGTTCTATAATATCTGTATCTACACACTACTACTGCATTGTAGGGTGAACCTGTTGGCCCATTTTAAAGATGGAGAAGTAGTGTTCAGATTAGCTTGCTCAAGATCAAATAGGAAATTTTTAGCAGAGAAGACCACTGACTTCAGAATAGCATTCAAAGTACTGCCTTCTCTGCTTCTTTGCCTATCTGGCAAATAAATGTCATCAATAAATCACTAGAAAGAGCTTCTTTCTGTTGTTAAACTAAATAGCTTCTCACTGGCCCTGATGAAAATTAGCATCTTGTAAGAGGTTTTGCATGTCACGGAAGGAAACATTTTAATAGTTTGGGAATCTTACCACTAAAGAAAAATACACAAATAAATATTAGTATTTTTAAAATCTAGTGATCACTAATCTTGGATTGCCCAAATGTATGGATCACATGCTAGGCTTGTAAAATAATGGAGCAATCAGAGTAAATGGGCATTTCTGAAAAATACAGCCTTTTTATAAGCAAGAAATAGAAATATTTATTGTAAAGAAATGTGGATAAGCCTTAAGTTTTCACTTCATATTTTGTATACTATAGGAAAAAACAGCAAACAAATGAGATTTTTAAAGACTGTATCAAGTATACACATCTTTTCCCCCACTCACTTTTCTGCATTTCCTTTACAAATGATAACTACATGATTTGTAGCTAAAAGGTTAAACAGTAAACAGTGAAACATTTCCTCTTTTTCTCTTGGATTTTGTAATGGTTTAAATATGAGGGAGGGGTAAATCATTGACTAGACCCAGTCTTCACCTGCTTCCAGGATATAAGTCCATTTCTAGAGTTGTGTTTAGATACAGTATTTCGTTTTTCCTCAGTTGAATGGGAAATAGAGCTTTTCTGTTCCAAAGTCTTCCAAATGTTACCATACAGCCAAGAGAGGTGTATGTTGAATAAAAACAACAGAAACCATGAAATTCCATCCAGAAACCTCTTCCTCTGCAAGGAAGACTGGTAAAGCAACAGATGTAGTATACGCTTTGGTCTGAAACCATCTCTCTCTCAATTTGCCCTTAGGCCAATGTTAATTGCTGAAAAGCCAAATGGTATGAGCAGGTTTTCAGAGTGCAGTACTGCTGAAAAATAAATGCAATAAGAAAACAAGATAAATACCCAGTACTAAGAAATGATGATTCTCTAGATTTCCTCAGTCAAGCAATATTTATCAGGTGCATTGATTTAACTAGCGGCTATTGGCAGTTACAAATGGATGATGACAGGAAACAAAAAACCACCTTCATTTGCCATAAGGGGGCTTTTCATTTTAATGTAATGCCTCTTGGAATTACCAGCGTCCCGACTACATTTCAAAGATTAATGAACATCATCCTGTCAGGTTTAATATATCATACTTCTCTAGTACACTTGGACAGGATACTGTTCTCATAGATTCCCAGAGTTTTCAACAACACTTACAAGGTTTTTTTTTAAGACATAAGCTCTGAGAGGTACTACATATTTAGGAGTTTAAAAGGGAGCTTTCATTCCAATCTGGATGCACAGTAAATACTATAAAATTAATTTATGTCTGTGGAAAACAAAAGCCTCTTAAAATGCTGCAGGATCATGCAGAAAGTTGCACAGAGATGTGTCCTGGTATCCTGGAAGTAGTACTCTATTGTGTAAGTGGAAGGAAGCAAAAAATTTACTCTCAGACATCAGGAATCATTTGACAACCTCATTAAGCCTCATGGGTCTCTCTTACAAAAGTGGTATTGAACCAGGAAAATGTGTTCTTCATTTTTTGTAATTTGAAGAATACAGCACAGTAGATTCAAAAATTGTTATTAAAGCTGACATTAATAAACAAATTCAAGTTGGAGAGTTAGTATTCCAAAATTATCATGATTTAAGCTTAAAATTATTTTGTTTCAATGAGTTTACTTGATTTTCCATAAGCTCAGAAAGCACGCAACCACAATTTTCTGATATAAACCACACTATTTCTGCTGTTATGATCAAATAGCATCAAGCATGCTTTCCCACAAAAGAGAATAATTTTCTTTTTCTTGAATAAATACCTTGAATGATAGTCTAAATACCATTAACTGTTACTTATTTTTTGACACATATGAAAGCATATCCCAAAATTATAAAAATGAAATCAACAATATTTCTTACACTTCACAAGCAAATAATTTTTTTCTTCTTTTACACTAGGGAACATCTTCATTTCTGAAGTGAAATGGAGAGATTTTTCCTGACTTGTTATGTCTCACAGGTCTCATTCATAAATGTGGTATTGAATAGAGAAAATTTGTTTTTACCGGTGGAGTACCTCACCGTGTACACAAAATTTGAGCTTAGAAAAACAGTTTCCAGTGGATGGATAGCTTTCCAGAATTATTATAATAAATATAAAATGAATTGTGTTATATATATGTTAATTTACTTCATGTGTGATTTAACTATTTCATATAGAATGTTCCATTGGGTTCCTGTATCCCATAAACAAAATATTCTATGGAAAACAGGAAATGCATATGCAACTTCATATCAAAATTAGTCTTCACATTAATGTTAAGATTTTGTTTCAGGGCAGTTTTTCATGTCAAAGGTGCACAGAGCACCTCCGATGCTCTCTTGTTTTGATTTGCATAAATACATAGCTACTGGTCTTTTAAAACTAGTAGACAGAGTCCTAACAAATTCCAAAAGGTAGAAAGTACAGTACATATGGATAGGGGCAACAACAGAAATTAAGTACATAGTTTTAAGAAAAATGAAACACTAGCAAATACCAATAAATGTGATGAAATTTTCATCACTAAGTTTTTAAATTAAGGTCAGATATCTTATTAAAAACAGCTTTCGTTCAACCACAAGTTACTAGTCTTAATGCAAAAATGATTCTGTGACATTGTACAGCCCGTCTTATGCAGGAAGTTGAAATATGGGATCATGATGACTCCTGATCTTAAATCTCTGAATAATTCCTTTGCTTTGATTAGCAGACTATAAATGCCAAGATGGATGAATAGTTTGCCTTTCTATTTTTTTGGGAGAGCTGCATGATAAATAGTGACATACTTGGGCTGATTGGTTGATTTTGGCATCTAAAATTTTGTGTAAAAAAAACCACAACAGAAAACCTGTTTACGGCTGGCAGTATATTTTTTTAAAGTCTAAATGTGTTTTTTTGTTTAAGTCTAAATGTGTTTTTTCATTAAAATTAATATTGTGTCATCAGTAAGCAAAAATAAGCTGTGATCAGAACATCTAATGCAGCTAAAACTAAACATTCTGCCATGTTTCACTTCAAAACTCTTGAAACTGTTACTTTGTTTTAGAGTTCTGAAATTGCTAAGGAAATGCTGTGGTCAATAAAAATGCCATGCAGAGAACTCTTACCCTGAACAAGCTGTTTTGTGAGCTGTATGAGAAACAAACTTTGTGTGCTTTGGCCATAGCACCCTGCCTTAAATAAGCAGCAATGCAAACTGCGATAAGACTGATCCACGGGTGTGCAGGGTGGCTAACAGACAGCACTACTCACCTTTTTTGGGTGGAAAAACACTTGGTCCTTATTCCTCTTTGCAAGCACTGATTCTTCAGAAGACTCCTTAGGATTTTCACGTTTTTCACATTGAATTCCACTTCCAGATTAGCTGTTGGAAATTTAATGGAGGAAGATGGGAGGGAAAGAGGAATTTGATAGTGAGTACTCGCAAATTTGATTCCTTTGGGTTAAGGAAAAGCCTGATGCATCAAAATGTGGTTTGTTTTTTTTTTTTCCCCAGTAATTTCTGAAAAAAACCCCGAATAAACCCACCCAAAAAGCACAGCTTTTTATTAGACATACTGTGTATCTGGGATCATTCTTTGGGTGTTTCAGAATCTTCACAAATTGCTGGAAATAGCTCTTAAATGTCATTTATTACTGCTGCTGTGTAAGACTTGCTTTTCCCTTCAAGGTGGAAATGCCGATTATTTCTTCCATTCCAGAGTTGTCCAGGAGATTGTCCACAACCTCATGCTCTCTGAGAAGTACATCACCTCTGGCCTTCTTCCTTAGCCATACCTCATTCCGCTTTAGTCTGCATATGTAGTGTTTTTAACTGTGATATTAGTGATGAGCCTCCTTCCTATGCTGTAATGCTGTGGTGTTTCTCCATCTTGTGCTACTTAGCATGCCAGCCGCAGAAATCTCTGCATACTGTGATTGGGTAATATTGCCTCCAGGAGGTTTAAGTCCTGCTCTCAGCCCTTCCTTAGTTTTCCTGTATGACCACAGGCAAATCTTGATCTGGTGTCTCTGAGGTGTAAAAAAGGGGTTAAACTTTAGATGTCTATCAACTCATGATCAAACAGAACAGGAAACTGAGTCTTCCACTTGTTCCACCATTTCCTCCTCTCTTTTGCTAGAAAGTATTTCTTCTTTTTACCCAGAAAGCTGAGGTCATCTGCTCATGTTTCTCAACTAAATTGTTAAAAATCTCCTGTGAAGATAAGTGACTGTTTCTAACTTTTGTGCCTTGAGCTAGTGTACTGTAAATTCTTCTGGTGCCTTATGGAGCCCTTTACAGCTTTAGTCATTATTGTCATCACTCTCAGTGGTGCACTGAGATGTTGAAGACCTAATTTTATCAAACTGAAGTGACTTTATTATATTCTCTAGTTTCTTATTAAAGAAACAAATCTGAAAAATATTAAACTACATGTTTGTTTTGTTTCCCAGACTGATTTTGAAGCTGTCATTCTCTTCTGCAGAGTTCTTTGAGATTTCTATTTTGGGCTACAGTAAAACCTTCTGAAGTTTTATGTATGGCTTTTTAAAGCTGAGAGATATTTTAAACACCAGTAGAGCCAGTAAACTGGACTGGGGGAGGCCCACTTCCAAATCCTTTTCTTTATAGTGCCATACTTTCATGTGTACCTCTTTGGGTCATATGTCTGGTAGAACTGTTGCACTCTGTCTATGCAACTAAACACTCTTTAGAACAAGGACTTTCACTGGAAGATGAATGGGATGCATGGTGAGAGGACAAGAGGCAACAAGCCCAAGTTGAAACATGAGAGAATCGAAGCAGATGTAAGGAAAATCTTTTTCACCATGAGGACAGTCAAGCATTGGAACAAGTGGCTTAGAGAGGCTGGGCAAACTCTGTCCTTGGCATTTTCAAAACTCAACAAGGTAACGTCCTGAGTAACGTGTTCTCACCTCAGAGCTGACCCTGCTTTGAGCAGAAGGTTGAGCTAGAGACCTCTTTAAGTCCTTTCTGGAATTATCCAGTTCATTCATATATACATTTCCTACAGAAGTGGGAACTGTTGACAGTCCTGTAAATTCTCATACTGTTTCAACATATAGTTATTAATTTAAACATTTAACTACTCACTTAGGATTTCTATAAGGTTTTGAAAATACACTAAGCAAAGTGCCTTTTCCTCTGAACCCCCTTTTACACAGAAGGCTATATTAAAAACCAAAACAAAACTAAACATAATGGGAAATACTTTGTTTGGGATCTTGGCCCATATAAGGCAAACTGAATGTTCCCAGATTTAGCTCAGAATAGTCACCAGTATTTTTATGCAAGTTCAGACATTGGAATAAATAATCTGTGGGTAAGAAAGAGGTAAGTATATCAATTACTTATATCTATACTGTGCACATTGCTGTGTGCCTAATATTAATAGTGATTGGAGTGAACACACATGTGCATATGTAAGTTTCCTGCATAGCTCTAATTAATTTGGAATATGTGACTGTGTCACTCCAGTAAGGTGATGCATGTGGTCGCTATATGCCTGTTCAGTGAGCAGCCTCATTTGCTCATGGAATTGACATTACAGCATTCTGCTTTCAAATGCATTATCCATCCCGAACAGAACACGAACAACATAAAAACCTAAGAAAATGATTCTTCCCTGAAAGATAATGCCACATAATTGAGTCTCTGTATAGGTTGTTTGGAGACAGTAACAAAGAAATGTAAAACAGGATCCCTGAAACTGGTACAGCTTGTAAAATCTTGTTAAGCCATGTTAAAAAAAATACATTAATGCCCCCATTAGAAGCTGCAGTTTATTTATTGCATCCTATTCTTTAGCCCTAGTAGGCATAGGCTTTTTTTTAATCTTCCATCCGTCCTTCCTCCTCCCCTTTGAAAGTGCACTCATTGAACTCTTGGCAATTAGTGTAATTGAAATTTATTGACAATGCGGCCGTCTGCTGAAGCTTCATTGTTCCGAGTGCTTAGTGCACAGCGCTATTGAGCAATGCCATGGCAGTGTCAGACAGCTCATACCTTGCTCAATTATATCAATGGACCAGTGACTGCCAAAGGTTCCTTTGGGGGTACGAATGTTACTTAGTGATAAGAGCCTTTCGAAACAGAATCCCTGGGCCCCATCTCTAGTGGGAGATGGAAATGAAATATGTATTTCTCTGCTGTGGAAAATTAATGTAATTGGCTCCCTTAAAAAGCTTTGACAAGTTGACCTGTTTGAAATCTGAGGAGGGCTTATACTGCGGTATCATATTATCTCCAACATAAAACCCCTCCTTTGGTGGCAGTGACAGTGGGATAAAATGGAATTTGGATAGTAATATTAAACTTCAGCTGCATTGAACACGTTCATATGTTTTTCCATTTATAGCTGCAATATGGAGTCTTATAGAAATCCTACCTTTTTTTGTATTGCCGTCTAATCTTTCTTTGTTTTGATTTATACTAGTGCAGGAGAGAAAACAATGTGTGTGAGTAAGATCTCTATACTTAGCTTTTCTTCTAAAATGTATATTGATGGAAATTTAAATGATATGTCAGATGAGAGTATTTGATTCAGGCTAATTCTGAAATCAGAGTTAAACTCTCAGGCAAATTAATCAATATATTACTTATACACATAAAGGTTCATACACCAAAAATAAGACCTTGGCACAGCAGTCAAAGAACAAAGCTGGATATCCATATATGCATTTTATCTTGAGTTTGAATATAGATGGATACAACAGTTTTGTGTTTCATTGGAGTTAAACTACAATGATAGAACAGGAGGCATTTACAATGGACCATATTCTGCCCAGGCTTAAATATAATGTATTTCTACTAAATTCACTGCAATAATGTGTTTGAAAATTAGGCAGAGTTGAACTAGTGTTTTTTTATTTCAGATAAAATAATGACTTGACAATTTATTTAATAGAATATTAAAAAAGAAAGGAGTTTGAATGGGAAACCACCACATATAAGTTCAGGATTTTATTAAATTATTATTTATTTGCCTTTCTATTTGCCTTCTTTTCAAAATCAGAGCAAAATCTTTTGTTGATAAGAGATGGGGGAGTAATTATTTATGTTATAAATTTTTGCATTACAGTTGTCTTTGACCTTCAGCACACGGATGAAGATCTACTTCTCTTATTCATGGGAGTTCAAGGAATATAGGATTCTAGTTGTCATATGTGGGGGTTTGGGGCTGTAAAATACTCTTTTGTCACCTTAAAAGATTTGCCAGTAATGAGAAGAGGCATCTCTGGAAGACTGAGGCACCTGCAGTGGCAGAATCTTGGATAAGAAATGTGTAAGACAGAAGGGAAAGGGGAATTTTCTTTATTCGATGCAAAGAAAAACTGCAGGAGAGAAAAGAAAGAGATAACAAGGTAAATTAGTTGTTATTGCTCTTTAAAAAAGAAAAAAAGAAACCAACAACCAAAAATCAGATAAAATAAAGTGAACAAGTCTTCTTTGAATTGTGTGGAGACAGAGGTTGGTGATTACTTTGTGATTTGAATTGCTTTGTCTGAATCTACCCCTGCTTCTCTGCTTACTATTGCCTTCTAAATTGGAAGAGCTCCTTTCCTGGTTTCAGTCTGGATGCCACCAAAATCTCTTGAGAATATCTTTCCAGATGTAGAGTACCGTTAAATCAGAATTTAAACTCTAGCCAGGATTTGGCCTCAGGCCTAGAATAATCCTGCTTTTCTTCCAAATGACACTTCCTCAGCTTGTTGCTGCTCCGAACTTAGTAACATTTGAACTCACTGATACATTTCTAGTGCTAAAACTTTAGAAAGAACTCCAGACCTAAGTAGCCTAAAATTTAGCCCATTAGATATAAAATACTTCAACAAATACCCTTCAGTGTTCAGAGTCAGCTACCTCTTAATTTTGGAAAAATCTCACAGGGAAGGAATGCAAGAATTCAAAGAATTAAAGTGTCAATATTTGAATGAAAATACTTTAAGTAAATTATTTTAAATGAGGAAATAATGATTTAAAATAATTTAATTCTTTTTTTTTAGTATTACCAGTATTTTCAGTATTTAGTATTATCACAGAATACATTTGTATTTAGTTAACTGGAAGTCTACCTTGATAAGCTAGAGTTTTATATAGAGTCTCTCTGAATCTTGCACTGAGTGATTTGTTTATGTAGTTATCACCCCTTGATTGCTGGATGGTAAACTAGTTAGTAAAGGAGTAATCCTTTATATCTCAAACACAAGATGTAATCACAGCTCAATCGTCAAACCTATCCTCCTAGAAGAGATCTTCCAACCGTGATCATCTTTCTTCTGTTTCTCCACAAGAGAATCTTACAGAAGATAAATATATATAATACTGGATTATTTATATAACTTTAAATAATTTCCTTTAATCGCATTAAACTTCAGTGAATGTTGTGCATGTGATGGGTTTAAAGCTTTCATCCCAACTTCATAAAAGTTCTTTTAGAGCCTGTACTAGAGAACGATCATTCTGAATTGCTACTAACTAATGTAAGCATGCAATTATTTTAAATGTTCCTCCCAGGGAGTCTCTTGGTAAAGTATTTTAAATTCATACATAAAAAATTAATGACAATGTGAGTTTAACTTCCTCTGAATCTGGGCTGACTGTAATCATTACATAGAGAAAATTATTCAAATATCTTTATTAAAAGTATAGTATTTAGATGCACACTTTTTTGCTTAATAAATTGCTCTTCTAAACTTCATAATATTGCCATACTGTGAAATATACTTTACCTTTCAAATCAGTAGGTTACCTAATACTTGTTTAAATAGTCTGTATTTAGTCTTGGGAACATACATTGCTGCTTTCCTTCCATGCATTCTGTATACTGGCAGCTATAAAGATTAGACAACTTGCTAGCAGGTTTAGGGGATAACTATGGTCTGAATCAATCTATAGTAGGGCTGAAAGTATTTTAAAGTACTATTAATGTTTTAAATTACCCCCCTGCTGCAAACATAGTATATTATTTTAGGCATTTTGTGGATTAATTAAAATGTCCATGGCATTATCAGCTCAAGAAATGGGGGAGGGGGGGGGGAAAGAGGGGGAAAGGAACGAGAGCTGAAACTAAATATGAAACCCTTGTACTTGAGTATATGTACATCTGGAGGAAGAAAAGGATCCCCATAGCTCTAAACCTGGTTACATCTGTTCTAAAACCTCATAAATTTCTTCTTAGCAGTCCAGCTGGGCAGAATCTTAAAAGAACATCAAATAGATACTCATCTTGATAAAGCAATTATGTTGTCAGTTCCCTTGATCAGCACAAGCTTGACAAAGCATGCTCCAAACTTGTAATTTTAGCCTAGAGCTCACAAAACTTGCAGGGGTGATCTATGGAAAGGAATGAATTACCTGAAGATATGGGTTTTCATGAATCGTTCCTTAAGCACCAAATCTTGGCCTGCAGTTATTCAAAAGTTGGGCGGTACCAGCCCACAGTTATTCAAAAGTTGGGCGGTACCAGCCCTGGGGTGGAGAGAGAGAAGAATATTTAGGCAGTGAATGTATCGTTGCTCCCAGCTGACAGCTCCATACCATAACTCTCAGACTTGACATCTATCTTAAGAGCATAGCACTTTTCAAGTTCTTTTGTGTCTGTCATTCAACTATGGACATGCTGTGTGAAATCCTGGTCTTGCAGAAAAAACTCTTGCTGACTGCCTGGATTTCATGCCCTCGGTGTGGAGTGGGGGAGAGGCTATTTCTGCCGTGTGTATTCCTGAAGTCGCAGCCCAGGCCTGAAAGGTCGGAGTGTCTCACCAAGATGAACGGGGACAGGAGTTAAGCAATTGCACAGGAAAGAGGAGAAAAAAACTTTGTATGAGTCTTCCCTTTTGTGCTTGGACCAGGGCTGGGCTGGGCAACTATGAGGTGCTCAATGAAAGAAAAAGGAAATCTGTAGGAAACACCGTGCCTGAAAAGTGTAACCTGTAATCATGAGATGTGTGTCTAAAACGGCAAGAATTTGGGGGGAGTAACTGGTATCCACTTACTTATTTACTACTTAGGCTAGGTTTTGTGTCTCAAAGTATCTATGACAGTTATCTTTGTGGAGATTTTATTGTTTTGTTTTGGCTTATCTTCCTCCTGGAATTAGAAAGGAAATTCCTAACAGGTTTCAAGCTGAAAGAGAAAGTCTTTAAAATTCTATTTTCTAAGCCAACATAATTGAAATATAAATTTCTAATTTTTACCTAAGTCTTCTTCAAACACCATGAAATTAAAAATATTTATGAAGCCAATGTAGTATGTTTTGGATTTTGTAACATGTAATGTTCTGTTGAACCAATGAAAGATGGCAACTTGACAGAGACACATAATAGATCAGAATAGTACTGTGTGTTTTCCTTGAAGTTTTGCTAGTTCACTGCCTGGTGGTTTTTAATTCATGCTAGTACATAAATTTGACACGTTGAAGTATTGAGTATTCAGCATTAGGTTTCTGATAGAGCAAATGCTGTCCCTTGGCTGTCCAAGGGTATAAGTGGTTTGAAACATGATCACAACGCCTGGGAGAAATCCTTCTAATAGGCACTAGAGAGGGTCGACATTTTTAAAGGATAAAAGCATATGGTAGTCATACAAGAAGGTGCTCCTTTGAGACAGAATTAACATGAGATATTGATAGTAGTTCTTTCAGATTAACATGTTGCATAGTCATTACCAGTTTCGTTTGCATTTACTTAATGCATTTCTTCCAAGATACTTTCTTTCTCAATAGGGATTGTCTTCTAATAAACATTGTGAGCAAGTGACATATGATGTAAGATCTGTTCCAGCATATTCTCTGAAAAACATGCTGGGAGGGCTGAAATACCATTGCCTGTTATGAAAGTGCAGAAATAACCTATTGAAAGATTAAAAAGGCTGTAGAGTTCTTTGTAAAGGCATATTGAAAAACCTACAGTAAAGCTGAATAGTGGGATTTATAAGAGGTCTTATCTTTTGGCCTCCCATCATTGGAGTAGATTTTACATGTTTGCCTGTGCCTTTGCAAGCTTCGTTAGAGCACACCATCAGAGTGGTCTTTGGCAGAAGAAAATGAGAGATGCAAAAAACACATTGCAAATTTTGCATCAAAATAAATGTTTTGTTTAGTAAAATGTTGGTAGTGTTTATTAAGCAATGTGTTTTGCCTCCTGGAGTGTAGGACAACATTTGCCCATTAGTCGAACTTGCACAAGACAGGTTACTCATAATTTGAATATCAACGAGGTTTAGTATAGCTCTGCTTCATAGTCAAACCTTATTCTTCATACAGCTATTTAAAAAATATTGCATTGGCCTGAAAAACATCCCAATGGCTTTATGACAAAATAGAAGTGGAAAAGATGCATGTAAATGAGTTTAAACAATGTATTGCTATAAAGATAAAAATGCTACTGCAGTGCTGGGCAGTATTCCAGATGTATCAAAGTACTAAGTTATCTTATAGGAACTACTTAAGCTTTTTTAAAAAAAATAATTGTTCACGAGACCCAAAAATATACCTGAAAAAAAGGTGTATTATACTTAGCTATTCAAAATTTGTTGTTAATGTGAAACCTGGCCAACATTTTAAATCTGAAATGTTCATTTGACTGAAATGGAGTGAATGATTCTATAACCTCCTGCTATCGAGAAGGTTTTATTTGCTTCTTTTTTACCTCATGCTACAGATCCTTTGCAGGTCTATGTCCTGGGTTCCTCTCTTCTATGCTATTTTGGATGATCAGTCCTAAAACCCTGTTAGCATAGAATCCTGAACCCTTATTTCTTCTCACAGGGCAAAAGGAACAGGAATTGCATTCCAGACAGGGAGTATCATGCATTTTGCATGGTAATATGCATTATGGAAGGGTAATACTAAAAACTGGAAAAGC
The DNA here is from genome assembly GCF_964188355.1 of Buteo buteo. Lineage (NCBI taxonomy): Eukaryota > Metazoa > Chordata > Aves > Accipitriformes > Accipitridae > Buteo > Buteo buteo. The sequence continues at coordinate 8,376,324 of NC_134173.1, read as the reverse complement.
AAAAAACCAAACAAAACCCCCTAATATTCATAAATCTTCCTAAAACTAAGCCAGAACAAAACAAGCCTCAAATCAGCCAAATAAAAAAAGATAAAATCAAGACCAAAAAAAACCAACAAAAAGTGCTTGGCATATTTTCTTTTCAGGATGTCCACGGAAGTTGTGTCATAACTGAAATTTTGGTCAGTTACCATCTGTACTAAACAAGTTGTAGTGTAAAACCCAAATCTAATAGTATTTTTCTTTTTTTGAGTTCTGTCTTTTTTTTGCTAACTCTGGTAGACCCTGAAATAGTTTTCTTTCCAGTTTTGTGCTGAGAACAAGAAAGCTGTTCAGGTTTGCCAGACAACTACATCATCACTTTCTCTATAACTTCCTGCCACAATTTGAAGAAGTCTACAGGGTGTGTTGCTTGCCATAATGTAAGTAATAAAAACCGGTGGTTTCTTTAGTGTGTGTCTGTATTTGCTATTACATGTTTTACAAGAGGTATTGGCAGCGTAAACAATATTGTATGTTTTCTAGTATATGAGGCAACTAATGGCATTTTTTTGGTGCTTCTCTAATTTAAGAAGAAGGAAAATCTGACTTGTGTTTGGAGTTCTGTTATCAAGGCAGGGTTTTTTAACTTTTTTTTTAAACATTTGTAGGTGAAGTGAGAGGAAAGTGTTAACTGATTAGTCTTGATTTGTAAATTATGTTCAGTTAGAAAGGGAGCCTTTAGTCCTACTCTCACTGAAGTAAGTCACAATGTTGATCACTTTGAGGGGAGTAGAAATAGTCCATTATAATTTTGGTGTGGTTTCTCTTCAGATTCACTAGAGAAACAGGAATAATTTTGAAAGAGGCAGATGAATTTAGAAATCCCAAAGAGAATATTTATAGCCATTTCTTAGTGTACAGGATTTTTATATGAATTAGTATAAACAGTGCTGGCTTGCTGAGATGTCGATTACGGTAAATTGACTGATTTTATATATAAGCAGTCTCACTTATGTAGGAAAACAAATGCATATCAATGTGACTAACCTACTCTGAAATTTCTCCATGTCATTCTATAGGAACTATAAATATGAAGCAGAATGATGTTAACCTGTTTTTTTTTAATACCAAAGGCAGCAAGTGGAAAAATGTCATAAAATCAGATTTTGTATGACTGTCACAACTTGTCACCTACGTAATTTATGCTGTAAAAATATGAACACAGCAGGATGCTATACATGATTTATAAAGATATAAATAGTAAACAGTGCTTGAAATATATATAAATATATATATTTATTGCTAGCTATTCTCTAACCCCATTGTGTAATACTGAAAATTGGACTTGTTTCACAATATTTAACATTTTGTCTCCAGCAAATCATTCACACTGGAGAGGGGCATGCTGAACCGGCAAGCAACAGTGAGACCAGCTAGATTTCTGAAACCTAACAATCAGGGAAATTTAAAGAGTCATGTAAATACAGCCTCAGACTATTAGTAGGTGGCATTGTTGTCATATTTTAAACCATAAAAATCTAGAAAATGTAGGGGCTTTTTGACAGGTGATGTTTTGTCTGTGTTGAAGAACTCTCTGGCTGTACTTTTGAACAGTGTGAATTTCCTAACTCTTGGGGGGAAATAGAAAAAGGTGTGTTTTGGGGAGGGGGAGAGGGAGGGGAAGGAAACTGCCATAATTTTTAGGGGTGCAAAACTTCGTTCACAACCTATGAATGTCATCAGTGAGTTGTGAGTGTGCTTTTTTGGATGTTAATTGAGAATGTATTGGTATATATAATACTGGATTGTGTTTCTGTAGACTGATATACAGCTACTGATATGATATTGATCATTGATCTTTCATATCTAGGATAGGTAGGCATGTCAGTAAGTAACGTTCATTCACTATGGTTCCCATGTGAGTCCCATTACTGATTTCTAGCCAACCTTTATATGGTTTTGTTAGGCATTAAGACCAGATCTTGGTCATAGACATAGACATAGGGTCATTTCACTAGCTTTTTTCCCCTTTTTATTTTAACCACTCTTTAACCAGTCTGCCTCCCAAGCCAGTCTGAGTTACTATTATTATTATTATTATTTTATTATTATTATTATTTTTTATTAGGTTTCTTGGGCTAGGTATCAAATGCTGTATGTCTTGGAGAATATTTTAATGTCACATTATTTCCTCTCTGGGTAATCATCTGTCACTTTAAATACCAGTGTCAAGTAAAGACTCCAAGTCCCTCAGGCCAAAAAGCTCATGCTTTCCTCCACTATAAATTAGGGCACATTAGGACTTACCTTTTCTTACAGTTTATTTTTTATCCCATTCTTGCTGCTGCTGACCACCTGAACAGAAGTACTTCCTTGAGGTACCTAACATTTAGTCGTTGTCTAATTTGTGGAGGAGAAAAAGGAGGCTTAGATGATACCCTGGTGTTTGGGACAGGGCCTAGGAAGACCTCCTGTTGTCTGTCCCACAGGTGCTTCTGAAGGCTCAGGTCACTGCATTGCTAAAGAGAGCCTCCTAGCGCAGATAGGCTTATTGCCAGGTGCCAAGAGAAAGGCAATGCTACTAAGGGGATTGCTCGCCTGAAGACGATTGCTGTATCAGTGGGATCCCAAGGTCTGTCTTTTCAGACAGCTCTTTCATTTTCATAATCTCATGTTGAGAAACAACTCATCGTGAATATAGTCTAGAGCTGTTACTGGATAATCAGTGTCAGGGTTGATCAGTTATTGCAGATTAGGGGAGGTATTAAAATTTTGTCAAGTGTGTAGACAGTGAACCTTGTGAATCTTGTTCAAAGATGTTTGTAGAGGAGAAATTTTTTTTACCATGTCTGATCAAATCCATCTCTGCGAAGTTCAAATGAGCTGAAGGCAATGATTTACATGGCTGTGTAGAACTGCCCATCCTTCTGAGCAAGACTCTCCCTGTTTGCTAACATAACATCTCTCTTGCCTCGCAGGAAGTCTGTCAGAGCCGACATGTTGCATAACTTTGATTTTGGCCTCTGCTGCAGGCACCATCAGAGGAGAGCAATGCCAGCCTCCATGCCCATAAAGACCTTTCATCTGATTGCCTGACGCCTCTAGTTCCCCAGTTTTCATGGAAAGGACAGGTAGTCAAGGTCATTGTAAAAAGCAAGTATAAGTCATCCTTCCTCTCTTTCCCATTAATGCTAAGCCAAGCCTGGGGAGGAGAAGAGGATAATGGCGAATCCCTGAAAGTGCAGGAGGAGCGAGTACATTGCTCTCAGGGAGGGGTGCAAAGCCATGTAGGAACTGTGAAAGTTGTATTAATTATGCATCAGTGAAGGGCGTCTGAAGAGCAGAGAAGCTTCATGTGGCTAGTAATCAGTTAACTAGTAGCTGAGATTTGATAAGAAGTTGTAAGTTCAGTACTACCTGTTAATCAGCAGGAGCTTCTAATGGAGGGGCCAGGTCAGGCAGAGTTGGCCCAGTAACTTGCACACACCTTCCTTAATGGGAGGTCAAATACATAATAGAAACAAAGGTTTTTTTCCAATGGGATTTTGGCATCGAGGTCGTGATTTTTTCTTTTGTTTGACTCATCATATCTGAATGTTTGAGACTGGTAGTAGTATCAAGTGAGAAACGTTAAGGCCTCAAAATGTAAGAGGTGTCCTCACGTCTCAGGAGGAGCTAAAGCAATACACTGATTATGCAAAGGATGTTCTTTAGCTAAACATCTCATTTTGTACAATAATACAGGAGAACTGAATATAATTGGAAGGCCTGGGACATGAACTAAACCATCTGGTGATTCTTTCAGGTTTCCAAGTGTTCAAACTGGTGTAGATTATGTTTTGTGGCCATGGTTCTTCCTTTTATGAATGTGTATGAAGAGAGGTCTCCTTTGCTACATTCCTCTAGTTGGGTATTTAAAGTAATAACATTGGGTTTAGGCTTTGCTCTGTGAAATACTTCTGTCCTGAAGCAAAATGAACTGCTCTAATGAATATGACTGAGAACTTCACAACAGAATAAGCCAAACAGCTAGGTTATTAGGAAGCATAAGACCTGTATTCATCCTTGCCTGCTTCCCTGCTTTGCTTTTTGGCTGCTCTATAGCAGAATACTGCATCTGGATTTCCTGAAGTGCTGGCTAGATGTAAGCACAGGTTATGTTGCAAAAATCAACATTGTTGCAGTATATTATTTATGCTATTAGCTAAAATTAAGGTGTTCAAGAAAAGTTTTACATCAGTGTATTAAGAATGAAGGCTACTTCTGTGGTGACTGAATACAGCGTACAGAGTTACTTACTCTACCATTCCACACAATTACACAACATACTGCAGGTACATGAATGCGTTTTGTTGTTGCATGAGTATGCTAATATGTTTGTCTTGAGGTGCCACAATTTTTTCAGCATGGTACTAAGTGTATGACAATCTTTTTTCATGCTGTCTTTACCTGGTCTGTGACTTTTCCATGGAAGTTCTCACATGTCGATCTCGGGCCTCTGGGGCTTTCATTAATGCTGCCAGGAGACAAGTCAAGACAAATAAGGAGATAATGTACTTATATTGTCTCCAGAGAGTATTAATATCACATTTCTGCTGTCTGGAGAGCTATACTTTCAAAAGTATTGCTGGTGTCAAGAGCAAGTTGTCCAAGTGGCAGTTTATTAGCTGTTCTTCTCCCGATGTCTCCAGCTAAATCATTGGAAGGTATTGATAAAAATTTCTCTTTCAGGGCAACCATGAAATTGCTTCATGACTCCTCACACCACTGTGGCACAAGACAAATCTTAGAGCCACAAACTATACATGTACTAATGTGTCAGAGATGCATACTCCATCACTGGAAACAACACTAGAAGTGCTGCAACCAGGTTGAGGAGGTCCTGAATCGGTATGGTTTTAGTCCCGTATAGAGCAGCTGTTTTCTCCACTGATGGAGAAATTTTGGTGCGTAGAGAAAGGAAGGCAAAATTAGTGATCCAAGCTGAGCTGGTGGACAGGACTTTCATCCCTGGATGCCATTTTTTATCTATCAGTGGACAGATATGGTTCCGTGGTCCGTAATTTACCTGCATGGGCCAGTTAACTGAGGTAAAAACTTGCCTCCAGCTAGGCAAGTTGTCTCCATATCAGCTAATTGAAGGCTGCTGTATTTACAGTATGAGGACAGGAGGCACTATACATGCAAATGACAAGGACCATACTTTTGTATATTGTCTCTTCTAGGGCTTATACTACAGTCCACTAATACTATAATAAAAATCATCTTTGTCTTCTAGCATGGAGATAAGCTTGGGAAGCCATAAAGTGCTCAGCATTCAGGTTTTCCATAACTGTCTGTGGCCAACAAGTACAGTAGTGCTGTGGAACTCTATTTTCCATGTATGCTTAGCCCATATTTTGGCTGATTGTATAAACAGCATAATAGTTTAAAAAAATGTTTAATATAGATTAAGCATAGAAGATTTTTGGAGATCTTCTGGAGTAAATCTTTAAATATATATTTAAATGATTTTTTTCCCCTAGATCCGTGTGTGTTTTAGAGAGTTGGTTCTCTTTAGTAGATAATTATAAGTCAGTTTGAATTTTTCCCCCGGGGGTTTAAAAATGCTAACACCTACTGAAACTGTATTAAGAACCATTGTCTTCATTGTCTGAATATTTTGTAATCTGTCTGAGCCAATCTTCAACTTAAAGGTGGTTTGTTTTGTACATGTAACATCAAAAGAGGTTTCTTTGGTAATATTTAAAATATGTGCTTTGCTGCTTTTTTTTTTTCTTTCCCACTGGCACAGTGTTTTGTATGCTAAAATTATTTCAAGGGAAGATCTTCCCTTTAGAAACTCACTCTTCATACATACGCCTGAAGTCAAGAAAAGCATACTACTGTTTATTCCATTAGATCACACAGCCAATTAATCAAGATTTGAATGAGTATCAAGATGTAGCCTTCATTCTGTCTGCTTATTAACTTTCATTATGTGTAAATCTAAGGTGTAATTGTTAACAGGATGGATTATGCTGTAAAGTTTTTTTTTCCTATAACAGCATTCCTTCACAGGTCCCCTTATTAAAGCATACCCAGGGTGATATATTATGTTAAGAAGGTTTAAAACATAAGGTGACAATGACCTTCCCTTTAATTAACTATGATGGAAATAAAGGTGAGAACAATGATGATGAAGCTCTGCTGGAGACCATAAATCATCTGCTGCACTGGTTAGACAGGACACAGCTACAAAAATAACCTTGCAATTCACAGGTTAAATGGCTCTTCCATTGTGCTGCATTCACTATTGTTTTTATTTACATACATACAGATAACTTTCACTTTGTGGCAGTGTAAAAAATGTCTTTGATCAAACAATGAGGTTTTTTCTCAACATACTTGAAAATACTGAAGTATTTTGTTTGTTAGAATATTGCTTAATGTTCCAGGTTTTAAACAGCAAAGTGGTATATACAGCAATGGAAAGTTAGGATACTTCTGTGTTTTCCTCCAGAAACCTGTGCTGTAATGGACAGAAGGCAGTCTAATGTTTTATTGTAAAACAGTTCTTTGTTTCTTCTAATGATTCTGGGCTTTCACCATACTATGTGAGATGAGATTGCCAATTATATTTTTCAAGATCTGAAGATGGTTTCTAACTTATTTAACTAGGTTTAAGAGCATGTCACATGTTCTTAGAAATAAGACTACCTCTTTTTCTAAATACATCACTTGATATGAGAGTTATAGTCCTGTACCATTTAGTATACCAAACAGAGTTTGCAATATAAGGGGAACACTTAAATTTTAATTACAGTTCAACAGAAGTCATCCATACATTGACTAGTATCAAATGCTGCACAATGAAGTAAGCAAGACTTTTGTCACCTTGACTATCAACACCGGAGACAGGACATTAAGGGCTTCCTCTTCAAACTGGTATGTGTTGGATAATCCTGTAAGATCAGAATAGATTCAGAAGCCTTCCTGTCAGATTTAAAACAAAACAAACTAGTGAAAGTACTACAGAATATTTTACCCTTCCTTTATGTTTTGTATCTCTTGATTTCTCCATGAAGATGTGCTCTCAGTCTTTGAGACTGGTAAATCTAAACTTGGAAAACAGAAAGTCTGGTAAAAAAAAGTGCTAGAAGATTTCAAAGTGGATGCTAGCAGTCATTAAGCAACAGAATTTTGGGGATATTTTTGCAACTGGTAAGAAAGAGTTAGGTCTTGTAGAACTGAAAACACCTGAAAGAATGAGTATAACAGCAAAAAGCCCAGAATTAACTCTCTGTTCTTGTCTTCTTTTCTGTGTTGCAATGCCAGCAGGCATTGCTGGGGTAAGTTTTGGGTGGTAACTTTTTTTTTTAAAATTTCAAGATAGGCGCATGGAGTTTTATCTTAGGCTATTTCCCAGCTGCCTGAATTTAGCATATTGAGATAAATCATCAGAGCAGTTTTTGCTTTTTGAAGTGCTGAAGCACAAAGGAAGGGATCATGTATGGAGAGCTAGCTGTCTGGGAATTACTTTTGAGTAGACGGACTTCCTAGGGCAATGAAATGTTATATAGTTAAATAACATTGGTATATTTGATTGTCCCTTTATGTGGTTAAACAGAATGTGTAAGAAGGGCAATAATAATTATTATTGCTTCACTATGTCTTGTATGTAACAATCCAGCAGAACTTTTTTTTTTTTTTTTTAAAGTATGCAGTCTGCATTAGTCCTTGCTCTATGTTTGCACGTGGGTGGCAACGTGCATAGGTCTTGAGACACAGGAAACATTACTGAGCTTGAATTCACATTTCTTTGTGTGCTGGGAAATGTGCAAGTGACACACTCAGTGTTCTGCAATCATCTTTCCCTGGGTATCCAGTCCACAACAAGTGGGAACATTACTGTAATAGCAGTTTCTCTGGTGCCTTCCTGCACATGTTGAGCAAGTAACAGGAGTGACTGGGACACCATCAGTTCCAAATGCCTCAGCAATATTAGGGAAGAGATGAAGCAAGATACCTCCAAATGATCCCAGTATTACTCTGTATCGGGTAGTCCTGTAAGTCAGACAATAGTGGTGATAATTCCTTCTCAGCGTACCTTTAATGCTCGGTGTGGTGCTTGTTATTTAATCAAGAAATATCACACTGATGTGGGAAATGATGCTCAGCATTTGCAACAGCATAATGCTCTTGCACACTCTCAATACTTTGCCTTAATCAGTAGGTGGTCTTCAATACTTCCAACCTGTCCTGACCTCAACACAGACAATGATGGAGGAGAAAAATCCTTTCTAGCTCTACAGGCGAAAGACCCTGGAACAAAAGACTTGTTTTCATGCTTTAATGTAGCATAGAACAACTAACGTTCAGAGCATCTTCTGGGCAGAGAAACAATACAAGAGCATATATTTAGCTTAGGCAGAAAGGCCCAGACTCACTCACGTATTTTACCAAAACTACTATTTTTGAATCAGTGGAGAAAAATGCTGATGTCAAAGCACTGGTGAGTTGGTGATAGGGTAAAATGTTGTCATGGGATAGCGGAAGTGTCAAGCATTAATGGCAGAGCTGTTGATAGCCAGAGGGAGATCCTAGCTTGGCTTCTTCCTGCAAGAATGGCAACAGACTCCACGGTTTCAGGCCAGAATGCAAAATTCATTTCCTCGGTTTAATTTTTCTGAAGTAGCTCATCAATCTCCCATAAATAATAAGAGGAAAGCTTTGAGGGAAAATGAGAAATTACTGCTGCTGCTGTCACCTCTTCTTCTCTGGGTCTGTAAACCTTTTGGCTATTGTGACTCAATTTGACTCAATCTTTTTAGTAGAGAGTGATTTTTTTTACCATTAGTGTTAATTCATAATAAGAGTGCTTATGTGTGATTCCCTCCTATTACTTTATTGCCTTTTGGGTTGGCCTTTCTATTAGAAGGGATAGCTTTCTACAAGATGCTTTAATTAGCTGTTTTTCATAATCTTGCATTCATGCCCTGACCTAATTAAGTGGTGAAGTTCCACAACACTTGCTTGCTATTTCATAGGCCTCCCAGAATTCTGTACTAATTTTTTCTTGTCTGTACATTGTCTCCACCTGGCCCCCAAGTTTTTCTCAGTATTTTATTTTCCAATTCTAATAAGTACTCCAAGACTCACACCCACATCGGCGCCAAAAGTAATTTGTAATTAATGTGGTGAAGCTGAAAACTGTTTTTTTCTCAGCAGTTCTTTTGACTTTCATTTTTTTAATATAAAAGGAGATTGTTGTTAACTTCTTTATTGGAAATGTGGAAGACACATGGATAGTACTGAACAAATGATAAATAAGGTAAAGGAGAGAGATAAACAAGGGACAAAGACCAGAAAGGAGAGATTGAGCGTTAGTGAGGCTACTTTTTAAAGTGTCAGGTTGGCTTGTTCATGACAAGGGGAGAGTAAGGAAAGAGAGCAAGAAATTGTTGTGGGTTTATTCATCTAATGACTGTTAGAAACCTAGGAAAAGTTCTCATGAAGATGCATAGGTATACAGTTAAGAAATGTGGTTAGACTTATTAAATCTAAAATAAACATTACTTATTGCTTCTCTCTCAAAGGAGAAACATTTCTTTTTGATGACTGGATTTTTGTTTATTTAGCTTCTAATTTTTTTCTAATGGATTTGAATGGAATTCTCTTGTCTTACACTGGAATCCCAACTTATTAAAATGTTTTGACTTTTGGGCAGCCAAACTGAATACATATTTATAGGCACATTTAACTTCCAGAAGGTTTTGAGGAAAAAAACCTAGGCTGAGAATCTGATTTGGATCATGTCACAATTTCTTCCCATAGAATCTGTGAAAAGACATGAGCTGTGTATGCAGTTCAGTGGCAGAAGTCTGGTTTTGTAGTAGTTTTAATGAAAGTAGTAACATCTTTTGCATTTTTAGAAGGGTGTAAAAATTGTAAACAAACTTTTCAGTGCTATGCAATAGACAGTTGCATAATGTTGTCAAGCATATCTCAGTGTGTTGAATTCCCTCCATAAAGGGGGCTCAGCCAGTGGGCTGGGGACCCAGTACCAGTACATGTATTGTGTGCTTGATCTGCTCAGCTCTGGGGGACTATACATTGCATACCCATTAGGACTAGATTCTTGGTACAGGGTATGCATGTAGTGGATCTACATCCTCCTGATTACTTAAGATGAATTAGATGCAGCCACCGTTTTAATGTTGGACTAGGTTCAAGTACAGTTCTTCAGGCAAAAAGTTACTGTCTAAGAAATGCCGTTCATTTTACAGAATTCTCTAACATAGACTCATATTTAGGATGTGTAATGAAATGAAAAGTTGGGTTTTAATATTATGGAGGGAGGGAGATAGCTATGCAGGTTTGCTGCTGGTTTTTTTGGCTTCTGTTGGGTCTTATTTAGGACAGCAGGCAAGAGGAGTTAGTTTCGTAGTTCAAATTCTAGATGTCGTAAGAGTACTTTTAGGTGAGTGGTGATGTTTTAACGAAACTTTTCTTAGGTTGTACTTAAAAATAAAAAAATTGAGAGTTAGTATTTAAATCAGCAGATGTAACCTGTCTCCTCAAGCTTTCTGAAATATGATGGAATTCAATTGTAACTTTTTGCTTTGATTCCACACTAGTATGAGAAGAAAGCTTTACAGATTGTTAATAAAAAGGAATACTATTGAAATCACTGACTTTGGATCAACCTCAGATTTTGAAATCAGGAATTTTGGGCAGTTGTCAACAAAACCTCTTTAGTTAAGGAAGTGGGAAAATGGGAAACCCCCACTGACTATTACACTCTAGGAAAAGGTTACCCTTACAGAACATCTAGTGTCAAAATTTCATCCAGTTTCCTGACTTTGGGATGAAAAATGTTGTTCTAGACCATCTCTCCAGAAGAGTTTGCAAAAGTCTTGGAGTTTTTCTAGGGAATTTTGAGATTTTGTTGAAACTATGCTTAGCAAGCCTAATTGTCGCCCAGTATAATGGCTGAAGATTTTGGGTTACATGCTCTTTTTTTTCAGTGATGAGCTCGCAGGAGAATCTGTCAAGTGAATTAGAATGAGAGAAGCAAAGGGTAAAATAACAGCATGATTAGAGAGTCCAGTAAATCAAAACCTCCCACCAAAATAGTCAGTAAAATTATCTGCACTATAGTATTAATAGCTGTCATAGTACCAGTGGGTTGGTAAGAAATTCTATTCTGAATCATTAATTAAAAACCAAACCAAACCAAAACAAAGCTGGAAGGAACTAGAACTTGTAGTTGAGCAATGAAAGTCAAATCAATATGACTGGATCTTTTTACAAACAGATTTTGCTTGGTTTGTTACCGTTTTAATTTTTTTTCCCATACTTGGTGCTAATCAGGCATGACAAATAGGCTCACCTTTGAACACACTTTGCACTAATAATGTCATAAAGTAACTCCCTTTAATTGGTACCTCAGGCCACTGTCATCAAACAAGCTCATAAAAAGAAACTAGTGACAGCTTTCACTTCTGCTGAATTTATGAAAGACTTCTCACTTATGCCCAGCCAGTGTGTGTTTACATTACTATTGTAGGTTTGACCTTTGATCAAAGAAGCAATATATTTTGTGTTCCACAACGAACTCACACCATCAGTTCAATTCAGACGTTTATTCTTGCAGTGCATGGCTATTGTGAAAACTTGGCACTTAGAAAATGCAAAGGGCAGTCAGTTTACAGTTAGGCTTACAGTTCACTATAATGTAGTAAATATGTTTTGGAGTCAGATACTTAATTTAAAATTAATAATTTATTCCACAATTGATATTTTTTTCTCCACAGATTGTATAAGCAAAGACTTTCATATGTGCTCATTATTCAAAACTATTCACCCGATAACTTCTGTGAATAATTCTTGGTCTTGGTCTGTAGCTCCTGCTCAAGGATCTCATTGTGAATATTTGATCATCGAAATTCCAGCTCAGTGACTCATCACCTAAATCATATGGTATGCTTCTGCCAGGATAGAGGAACACAGTCCTTAATTTTCTACTTAATGATTCAGAAAGTGGTGAGCACTTGTCCTCTGAAAGTCAAGGCCCTTTATCAAATATCCAGAACTTAAGGTCTTATCTTAGTCTGTTGGAGGTAATAACCAGTAGATGCAGATTTGAAATTCTTTTTTTTTTTTTTAACTATTGAATTTTAAATTAGATGCTTTGATGGCTGCTCCTACTTTTATGTTCTTTTCCTGCAAGTATTCCAGGCAACTAACAGATAAGAGTGAAATTATTCAAAGTGTGTTTCTGCAAAACATAGGATTTATAGTAGCAGAAGTTCCTGCTAATGTCCAGTAATACAGGCTCACAAATTCTATTATGAAAGTAAGTTTATTTTCAGCTTTACAGTATAATTCTGTCTATCTTTATTTGGGATGGTTCACAGTAGAATTTCTGATCTTGATTCATATCAAATTTCAGAGAATATTTTGATTTTAATTTCTGGTTTCTACAGGCACATACTGTGATTCCTTCATTGCGATTCCTTTAATTTTAGAAAAACAGAAAAAGGTTCTCATTTCAATTCTAGTTCAGCTGTGGTTTTCTCTTTAAAGAACACTAATTCTGCCAACGATATTTTCCTTTATGATGTAAATTTTGTGTGAACTGCATTTTACCTGCACAAGTGCTTTCTCTTAGTAATGAATATTGTTAAACTGGAAATAATTTATTAGATTTAAATGAAGGTGATTCATTTGATCTGTCCATAATGCCTTGGTATTAGATCAATTTGCCCTCTTTCAAACAACTTTATTTCAGAGGTTTTCAGTACAGCATAGCATCTAGAATAAATGAATTGAGCAATCAGTGATATTTATGGTTCATAGAAATGTGCGTTAAGAGTTTCAGTGTGTTTGGAGTATAACTGTGCAGCAGTTTATAATTTACTCTATACCCAGGTCTTTATAGTTGACTTTCCTGTGTTTCAGGCTCTCAGGGTTGATAGGGACCTAAGTTAGTGCACTATGAGTGATATCAGAAAGGAACTAATGATTCTCAAATTCCTACTTCTTCCTCTTTTCCCTCCTTGTTATAGCAGTGAGAAAGTTATTTCAGTATTTTCTAATTAACCTATCCATCTGCCCTTCTCTAGACAGTCTGTATAGATCAGTTCAACTTTGGTGATACATAAGTTGTGACTTTATTAATTTCTTTAAGAAAAGACAGTCCCTGTCAAATGCAGAAATGTACTATCAAAATGACAGGTTGGATACTGTACTGAATGTTGGTTTTAGCATTTTATTCCCCATCAGTGACTTTTGTTTTATGAACTACCTGAAGCTGCTGTATATTCTTACTTACTAAATGGGTAAACTGTACATCTGTCAAATTTAGACCTAGTGTTAAGAAGAATACATATCTATCATAAAACCATGCTAATGAATTAAAGCACTTTAGACATGTTTTGCAATCATGTAAAAACATTTATCTACTCATTATAAGGAATGTGTATATTTGAATAGATATATTTGGAACATTCTGCAGCCCACAGTGTTCAGGAAGAATAATATTAAAAGATTTTGCTCCAATTTGAAACATTTCTATCTGGATTTTGATGGTGTTCAGAGAAAAGGTGACATAGTGACTTTAAATGAATATTGTAAAAATATCTTGTAAGTTACTAGATATTCAACATTAATAGAGGTTTTATTATTCTTTTTTTTCCCTGTGGGTAAAACTTTTATGTGAAATGCTATCACTTGCATAGTTTATACTTGTTAAAAGTTCCAAGCAATACTTCTCCATTTTTGGGCTGTGTGCAAAAATTTGCAAACCCGTCAGGTACTGATGCTAGATATGGCAGTAGACACATTTGGGAAAAAACCCTCTCAATAATGCCACAAAATATTATTTCCTAATGTGCTCTGAGGTTTCAAAATTCAGCCTTCCAAATATGTGAAAAGTCAGTATGGAATAGAAATATCTAGTTTTTCATACTGAAAAATTCAAAATATGCAGTTAAATAACAGTTGCCTTTAGCTAGATGAATTCATTTGAATAAGTTCTTTCTCAGATCCAGTAATTCCCAAGCGGGGTTTTTGGTCTGTTTGATTTATGATAGATTTACTGAAAAGACTGGAATAGCTTAAGAAATTCTGTCTTCCTTTTTCTAATAAATTTCCTTGTTCAGTGTTAGATGAGATTGACTATTTTCTGTTGATCAGCACTGTTTTCAAACATGGGGCCTGTCTTCACCTTCTAGCAAATAGATAAGAGTGAGTGAGAGGAGGATGGTGCAAAGCTTCCACTGTCAACTGGGGGAAAGGAAGATTAGAATGAACGAAATTTAAGTTTATATTCTCATCACAGGAAGCAGTAGCTGTACCTTTCAATATAGAAGGTGTATGGCAAGCAGCTTGAAAGTGACCTCGGTGGTTACTTCATTTGCAAATTTTATTTACCTCGCAGGGCTTCTTTCTAGGGAAAGAGAGGATGGGAAGGGATTGCTAAACTTGAAGAAAAAGGCACTAACTTCCTGCAAAGCCACCAGACTGGAAAAGAGGTGATTTTTCCTGAATCTATCGTGCTTCACTAAGCCAAATGGCTTGAAAAGGTACATTGTACTCTGACATTTTCCTGTTCTAATTTATTCAGCTGACATTGGAAGTATGATAAAGAAACCGGTCAAGGATGCCTTGCTTTGTAAACAATGCAACAACAAAGTGCCGTTAAGGATTTAGAATTAGAAGGTAGTGCACTAGTTTCTTGTCTCAATTAACAGGCACAGTTCATATAGTCAAATCTCAGTTTTTATTAGATACATGAAGAACTAAATTTGTGCTGCTTTAAAGGATTTCTCTAAATTGCTTCAGGTGAAAAGACATGTTCTGAAGTTAATACATTAAAAACCTGTTTTTCAGATACAATTCAGCAGAGATTTATCATGAATGTAGGATATTTTGGGTGTGAAGTTAAATCAAAGTAAAATCTCTCCCATTTCCTCCCCTTATTGAATCTTTCAGAATCAGTTTTTCTGCTGGGGCAGATGGCTCCTTAACTGCAGGGCTGATGTGCAGCTTCAGGTCACAGGGGAAAAGATTTTTGGAGGAAAAAAACACCAAACAGATGGTGAGCATTTAAAAAAAAAGTTTTCAAACATCCTGATGTGTCTGCAGGACAGCAATAGAGGAAGAGGTAGGTATGGTTGGGGCTGGCCTTACTCCTCTTACTGGGGAGGAAGGAGTTGGTACAATGGTTTGTGGATTTCTATCCTTTCCTCTTTTATGGTAGTGTGCAACTACAGGTGTGGCTTGTGCAGCCTTAGTAGCTGCAAAAACTACCTGAAGGAGAAATTCCTTTCTTCCAAAGCTAATGCGATCTAGTATTCAGGTGGTGTCCAGAAAAAGAAAATTTGCCCTTTGATGTTTTTAATTACACGTACTTAGAGTAATGCTTTCAAACTCCTTAATTGTAAGAATTCCCGCCTTAAGTATCTAAAAATTGTTTGCCTTTGATGAGTGCAAATATGATAAAATACTTAAAAGTATGTTAGCATTCAGAACTGCCATAAACTTGCTTAAATACTGTTTGCAGTGAATATGAATCATTTTTAATATATCTAAATTTATAGTGTGCTTTTTAAAAAGGTGGTCTCAGTATAGTCTCCACATAATAGTTTAAGCACATTCTGCATCCCACACTTGTTCATACAAGTGACAGAATTTACACAGTTAAACACGTTTATTCCAGCGCAGTACTGTGAGAGTTCTGTATCAAAACTACTACTTCATATCCATTATTTTTAACTACTTTTTTGCCTTTTCTGTATTTGTGCTGTGTCATAAAGGAACTCAAAATACAGCTCCAAGTGCACATAATTACACACTGAAATAAAATCTCATTGTTAAAGATGTTTTGTTTTTCTTTTTTTCCCCTCCTGCTAATGACAGATGCTTTGGATTGTTTTTCTTGTTTTTCACCTCTGGTTGCCTACCTATGTTGAGGAAAGTGCCTTTGTCCAAAATTTAACTCTTTTCTTTCTGAATATGTTTCTAGGTTTATGAAAAATACATGTTTTAAAAAAAAAAACAAACCACAAAACACCAAACCCCCTCAGAGCAAGCAAAATAATTGCCAGTACCTTGTCAGGATTTTTTTTTATTTTAAATCTGCAACCCTGATAATCAGTAATGAAGGAACAGTTTTAAGTGGGTTTAGTGTTTTTACTCAAAGCTTGTAGAAATTATTACCTTCGTCTCCGCAAGTGTCAAAACATTAACTTGTGTCAAGAACATATGCTTTCAGTACTTAAAACAAGCTTGGTTTTGTGCTGTTGCTCTGCCTTGTTAGTTCTTACACTTCGATTGTCTGGAAAGGTTGCCCCTTTCTCCTATACAAAAAAAAGGGCCAGGCATAATTTCACCACTGATTGAATGCATGTAGCGAACAGTCATTCCTGGCGGAGAAAAGCTGAGCCTCCTGCCATTGTTCTCTTGACAAATAGTGAGTGTCCTCCCTTTCCACTGTCTGACCTTGACTAATTGTGTAGAATTGGTGCAGCTGTCCCTGGCTCATTCAGCGCTGCAACATAAGGGCATGTAAGAAACTTTAAGCTGCCATCATAAAACTCCAGTTTGAGGACTTCATCACAATGCGCGGTGCTCACTGGTTTTGTTGTATGCTATTTAGTTTGTTGCTGTTTACTTCCTCCGACAGTGTGTTTTATAGTCACACTGTGCTTTCCTCTCACTTGCTTTTGTATATATTTCAGAAATCTGTAGAGAGTCGTAAGAGAGTATTTCTAAAATAGCTAGATAAAGTCACATGGAAAAAATACTTATAAAACCATCAATTAAAAAATGATAGGGGAATGAAGCTTATCTAGAAAGTGAGTAGAAAAGCATGTTTGTACTTTTCTTTTTCCTTATTACTGGCACATTCTATTGTTGGAAATTCTTTTGGTAGAAAGCTTAAGTATATTAACTTGGAAACTGAAGAATATAATCAGAAAAAGAAGTACTGTTTGCATATTAATATAGGGATAAAATTTTCTGGGGCTGCTTTAAAATATTACTCCTAACTGAATATTTTAATTATCGTGTGTACAAAAGCAAGCAAAGTATTTTTCCTGTACAAGTAAGTTTTCATAATACAGGTAGTGGTTAAATAGATATTAATGCTAATATAATACATAGGTAATGTAATCTGGATATTTTACTAGAAATCTCTTGAGAATTTTTATTATTTTATTTACTCAATTAGGGTGAAAATTTGCCTTGTGAAGAGGGAAAATTCAGTGTGTCTATACCACTTTTAAGTCACACTTAGCTTTTAGTGTTAGGGTTAAATGGACTTGTGTTTGAATGGTAAACAGGCCTTGTATTTGGGTAAATTCCATTCATACAGAAAGAACCATTGACTTGCTTTATTTAAGGCTGAACCTAGTTCAGTAAAATTCAGTGTCATTTACTGTCTTTTTTTCAGTCCGGCTGCTTCTCAGTGAGAGAATCTATTGACAGAATAAGCACATTTCTACAAAAACATCATAAAAAAATGAAGGGCCTTGTTTGTCTGCCCAATCTATATTGTAAGTCTCTCCAGAATAAAGAGAACTTCTGTGTCCTTGGACTGCGTTCCTGCCAACAGGATAAGTGTTCAAGTTAGGCACGTGAAATAAATTAAGAAAACCAAATAAAACCGCCACAAGAAGTATCTGCAGAAACACAAGTCTCTGATTAGGTGGCAAAATTCTATTGAAGGAATGCAAGCAGTAGGTGAATTTTCAGAGGTGATGAGTATTTGGTGGCTTACATTGACCTGGACATGTCTAAGTCAGACAAGGCTGGCAATATAACACTTTACCCTATGGACTATTTTCCTGGATCTGCTCCAAGGAGTGTGACTTGCCACAGTGAGTAGGAAGACTTACATAACTGTGTTCATGAGATCTTTCTTCCACAAATACTCTGCCATTGTTATGCGTGTTGACAGGCAAATCAGGTGCTCTGCTTGACATGTTGCTTACTGCAAGGAAAGAGTGGCAATGTGTGGCCTGATGTACTGCAGGCAGACATTTCAAATATCATTGGTTTGGGTTTCTGGTACTGCAATATGTTAGCAAACAGAATTATCTTTAAAAAAACTTCCCCTTGTCCCTGCTACTCAGACCTGTGCTGGGAAAGCATTTAGTGCCAGCTTGTGACCTGTTTGAAACACTTCCAGTGAAATTAAAATTTAGGAAATGTGTTGGTTGGCTAAAAAGTCTGGCCTGAATGAGACTTGGTAGTCTCACAGTGATGCTGCTTAACTGTGATGTGCAAGTCCCTCCTTGGTTTGACCTGAAGGCACGTGATGGCCACTTCTCCCCTCTCACCCTTATAAGAGCTTTCTGACAGACCTTGATCTCTGTAACTTCCTGTGTAATGGAGATAGCAACCTTGTGTTACCTGGTGACATATTTTTGATATCTGAAAATTATTAGGTCTTATCTGAAACTTGGAGCAAGCCATGTTGAGAAGTATATTGCCAGATGTTGAAGGTTGTAGAGTCGTATTTTAATAGCTCATATGTAGAAAACAAAGCTTGCTTTAATTTGTATAGTAGAAAAAAAGTAAAATACATATAAAGACAATTGTTCTTATTAATGACAATCTATTGTATACCTTAAGAGCAGTATCAGGGCCCTGGTGTACCCATGCTGCTGGAGGTGAACTGACTGCCTAGAACCACACTGAGAAGTGGAGTCCAAATTCTCGGACTCCAAACTAGCTTGCTAATAGGCAGATGAACAGTGTGGCCCTGGTTGTAGATCCATGTTATGTAGTCCTTCAGCAACAATGCCAGTTTAAGTCTTACTTGAAGCTGCAGGTTTTTGTTTTTTTGTGTGGCAGTGTGCTGCCTTCCTGCTCGTGCCAGCACAGATGTTGCAGGCAGTGAGCTGGCTCAGGGACATATCAGAAGCCAACCAGTGAGGCTTACGCTTATTTTTCTCCCATTTTGTAGGGAGTTAAAAAATATAAAAGGCTGGAATATGCTCAAAGATGAGGGATATTTTCAACTCTGGTCACATTGACAGTCTGGCAGTTGCAAACGCACTGCTGGGGCATGTGAGCGTGTTGCACGTGGATAGTATTTGGAAGGTGTTTTGAAGAAGAAATCTTTAATCTGACTTTGTTGCCAAGCACTTTGTTCTGTGGAAATGCACACACTGGATGGTTTTTAACTGTCGGTGTTTTAGATTTCTATTGTGTGTAGATTAGAACATGATTAGTAAGATGCCACCCTCGTGCTGCCTGTCTTCAAGTCCTGTTTGGAGCTTGATTTCAGGCACAGAGAAACAACTTTATTCTCTGGAGCTGGTGTGAAGGGATGAAACAGAGAGCTTGCCAGTTTTTTTGCCTTTTCCACTTCTGTCTGCCCAGCAGCAAACTAACATGTTTGGGAGAAAGAAAGAAAGACAGTGATAGTATTCCAGTGTTGTGTTTAGGTATGCCTTTGCACTCTTCAGCTGTGCCCGGCAGTGTAGTACTGACTGAGTAGTAGCTAATTCAGGCTCTCCTACTTTACTTCTTAGAGATGTGAACCATCAAATGGCATTTGCTGGCTTGTGGCTGGGAAATGGGACTCCCTGAGGTGCTTATCTCTCTTTTTCTCCATAGAGCATATGGAAACTTAAGAGAAGTAGTGCTTCTAAGAAAACCTACAGGTCTAAAATAAGTGGGACAAGAACACAGAGGAAGAGACAGCGTAGCCATGTTATTCAAGAGAAGATGGGATAGGGATGGCTTTTGAACATGTGCAGGTAGGATCTTTCTTTCTCCAGTGTCTTTTCTGCTCCTGTTCTCTTGGGTATGTGTTCACTAGTTCTTTTCATTCCTTCCTTTTCTGATTTTCCCTCCCAGCCCCAGTCAGAGGGGTCAGCGAGTCCTGTTTCAGCTTCTCTAAACTCTCCCTGCCACAGGAGGGAAGAGAGAATCACTGGAGACCTAAATCAGAGCAGCAGGGAATGCAGGTTGCGCACAACGGTGGAACAGCTGCCACGCTTTACAGCTTCGCAGAATGTAAATGAAAAAGTGTAATGCTCTTAAAAAAATAAAACTAATTTAAATACAGGTTTTCTACTGCATGACTCAGAGAAGCTTGTTTATTCTACTAGTAACTTGCCTGCTTCTGGTTCTGAGTGCCTGCCTTCACTCCTCAGGAGCCTGGAGCAGGGCTGCAATCTTTGTGTAGCAGGACTTCAGACAGGCTCCCCAAACTCTCTAGTTATGCTTGGAAGTATTGGTGGACAATATTCCTCAGCTGAATTCTGATTCACGCTTAGTGGGTTGAATAACCTTCCTGAATGCTGCCTGCCTGCTGTACATATGCGTGTCTTCTTTATGTTTGAAAGGAAACCCACCCAGAACAGCTTTCAGAACACAGCACAGAAGTTGCAAACTGAAGAGCTTAATTTTGTATTTAGGAATTAACACTGGCACTAATTAGTGAGGCCCTGAATAAAATAACAGGTTTTGTGAGCTTACTGTGTGTCTGGGCACATCTAAACTCTCCCTATCCTAAGTGTTTTAGAGCAGCTTTATTTATCAAGCAAAAGTAAAAATCAGGGAGATCACATTTGTTCTTGGCATTATACTGCCTGCGGTATTTATGGTATCCCATGCACAAAGACAGATATGCATACAAAAGTAGGGATAACATGCAAAGGATTACAAAAGAGCTACCTAAACTATTTGATTTTCATATGTACAGGCACATGACAGGACATGACTTTAGTACAATGAATCTGTTCCTTAAAATCCTATGTACCATATTAACGAGAAATTCAAGTAAAGCCTTGCCTTTGCTTTCAAATCGTAGAGGGATTGGTATATTTAGATTTAATGCTTCTAAGTTCTCTCCAGGAAAACAAAGCATCAAACAAGGTTGGAGTGCAATTTTCTGAGTAGGAAGACAGTGCTGCTCAGAGACAGAAGACAAATTATTATGTGTCTGATTTCTGCAAATCTTGCTTCACAGGAATTGTAAAAGCCAAGTGCTGAGGAAGACATGCAAGGGTTAATATGATTTCCATTCCAGCGAGTTTTGCTTGCCATTATTTTCTTTTTCTTTTCTCCCTTTTAACTGATTCATAGCATAAAATCTTCCTGGACACCTAATTATCAAGCCAGCTCACAGTCACAGCTGTCTGCTTGGAGAACCCATTAGATGCAGCAGTTGAAGCCTCCATAATTCCCCAAACTTCCCGGTT